>NC_134276.1:203267629-204634381 GCF_949628215.1 Phalacrocorax aristotelis | reverse complement strand
AGAAACTCATGCTATTCTTATGAACATCATTTTCACTGTTTCCAGTGTTACATGCTACGTACAATATATACAATGTTATAGAAATCCATTAATCTGTGTAAGTAATTGCATAAAATTTACCTTATGTTCTCTTGAAGGACTGATTTACCCTCTGAAAAGACAACTGCATTTTGACTGATACTCGAAATAGTCAAAGCAGTACAGTTCCCGCATCTAAACTGTAAAGGCAGAAAAACTGCCAGGTGGACGAAGAGGATCATCTCAGGAGATACTTGCCACTGACAGGTCTTACCAAATCTGGCTGCTCTTCAGCATCAGGTAAATATCACCAAGAGTGCTGATATATACAAAAATTCCATGGAATTTACAGCTGCTGTTGATGACACCAAGTCAAAAAACTTAATGTAGAGATACAGCTATGACACATGAAACAGCAGTAGAGATTTAACAGAGTTCAAGAAATGATTAATAAAGGCAAAAATCTTTTAAGCCCTATATACTGTTTATGTGAGTCAAGACAAATAATGACAGTGTAAAAGTGCACTTTTGTATACCATGGAGAAAATAGCAGATAAGTTTGGTACATGAAATGGGTACATTTGCACAGACAGCAAACTTCCCAAAATGAGATTTTCCTGCATCAAAGCAAGGACAGGCATTTTTTTAGGTTCTTCTCAAGTTTGAAGCCAGTTCCTTGTAATACCATAACATTGCATCATTGCACACCTGAGCCATAGCTGGAAACCTTCCTTTTAGGACACAAATTACTTATACTGAAGTCATTTGGGGTTTTTTTTGCTTGACTCCTCAAAAAATATATCAGTCTCTAAGCAATGCAAGTCAGGTGTTCAACAGCACTGGTCAGAGAGGCCTATGTTCCTTCACAGCATTATAGCTTTCACAGGAGACTGCTAGAAGAAATGGAGACTAACATCAAATACAGCAAAGGCTATTAACATCACACTACATTCAGAGCCAGCAAAGCTTAACACTCCTTAAAACAGCCAGCAGTGGGAATGCAATGCAAAGACAGTGGACTTGGGACCACCCAAGCTCACATGCTTGTGTGCAAACACTGACTTCCCTTATACAGCTCAGAAGATCAGGAAGAACTCACTCCTGAATAAATTCGCCCAGGACACCAGCACAGAGACAGTCCATCCTCTGAGTCTCATTTTCTGTTGCCTCATCGTAAAATACTGAGTCTGGTTAAAGTCTACCCATGTTATTCCTGTAGACACTGGGCACACGGCATGCCAGGAGGATGACAACAGGCACACCAGGGCTAATACATCTTCTCCTAAACATCATCTCTGACTAGCAGCTGGAAGTGGTCACAGCTACTGTTCAAAAACACCTGGTATATAGTGTGCTCGTGCCAGAATTCTCACCTGTACATTCTCTTCGCAGCCGAGAGAGAGACCAGCTCATTGCAGTAGGCAGAGCAGAGACACCTCTGCCATTGCCACCACACCACCAGAACTGGTGAGAGGTCACCCCTCAATAGGATCTCACGCTGCCCCAGCACCATCCTTGCTGGCCCAGAGATGGAGCTGGGATGGGGGACCAAACAGCAGACCAGCGAGCACAAGGAGCTCCAGCAGGGGCAAGTGCCATGGCCGTCTGGATCTCAGCATCTCTTGGCCAACATGACCTGATCAAAAGCCTGCACTGGGCCCCTTCTGTTCTGAATTTTCCCCCTCTGGCTTTGCCCACGTAGGCTTTAAAAATAGACATGAAGTGGTGTCCCCAGAGTAGATTTCTGGACTCATTACCTGCAGTCCCAGCAAGTTGGGAAGGGTTTGTGGAAAAGCTGAACCAACACATGGAAGATGTTCTTCATTCCTTCCCAAACTGGTCCCCTCTTTTAGGCAATGGTGTCCTTATGCTACCATCATGCAACACCAAATGTAAGTGGCCCAAGTGTAAAACCATCCTGGCAGGTAGTGTTGTCTTACAGGGCACAGATAATACTAAGCCCAAATCCTTAAAATACCCCATCACCCCTGAAATGCCAACTACAGGTGAAATCACTAGTAAGAAGAGAATAAGTGTTGATGCTTTATTTAAAGGTGCACTGTTTAGACACCACAGTGACAGGCAATCTATAAATACCCAAAGAGAGTTTTAGAGGTATGCATCCAAAATAGTGTGCTGATAAATGTATTTGTAAATTAATGGTGGAGTGCCTGTTGTTACAAGAATACAGAAACTGTATACACTTAATTGCACGCAGAACATTATTAGTAAAAAAGAAGGAATTTTTAAGAAATAGTAACATACATGTTGACATCAAACTAACATTTGCTGCTCACAGAAACATTTTGCTTCCAGAAGAAACCAAAATCCAGGAATTCATAGTTATGCAGCAATTTCAAGGGCAAATGTCAGACAGACACCCAAGAACTGTGTGAATTGCAGGTCTACACCTCATCCAGCAAAAACAAAAGCAGAAAATCCATGGGATTCTTAATCATACTGGGTTTGATTTTCCTTAGGTAGGCTGGAGAAAACAAAAATTAAAGACATTTCAGCATGGTTGAACACACAGACATGGGCAAATGACAGCTCTCTTACAACTGAAAATGTTCTCACTTGAGTAATGGTTTTCTAAAGCCCACACCAAAGCACTAGACTCAAAACAGCACATTGGTGAACTTTTCTTGCAGGAAGACTGATGGCACGTTGAACAGCACAGTCTCTACGCTGTGATGCCTTCACCAGTAACTCCATTTACCAATAGCTCTTGGGAGGAGGGAAGTTAAAAAGTACAAGTTTTGAACCTTGCTCTAGACGGCATAAAATCAGATCTGGTGTTGCTTTGCGTTACAGTACTAGTTTCAGTGGTTCTGCCCCATGCTCCATCAAATCTCTTTGTCTCCATAGCTTTTCAGTTCCTTTCCTAAATTGGTAATGAGCAGCAGAGAACTGAAAATAGATTGCAGATGTGTGGCAAGATGTCAGTAATATGATATACAGAGACATCATTTGTCATTGATGCAGAGAGTAGCCTATCAGCCTTGTAAAAGAACCATTTGCAGAGACACTACTTATAACATCTTTTTGAAAGTCCGTAACAAGACAGTGATAATGACATCAGCAGCAATATAACCAAGGTTTATTCTTATATTCCTAAACTACAAAGGATTGGTCACATTTTTTAATAAGCTCTGAGATGCTTCAGAGCCTGCATCTCACTAAAATTGAACAGTCCAATGCTTAGATCTGTGAACAGACTCAGCCACCTAAAACAGGTGCATGATTCCAAAATTAGACCCAAGAGCTTGACTTCTCATGCATCAAAATCTGTAACTTAAACATGTTTCTGACCATACCCAAAGCCACCGGAAACTTGGCCACGTTGAGCAGCGAAGTACTTCATTCCAGCTGGCATCACCAAACATGCTGGCACAGCCCAGAGACCTGACAGAGGAGGGTTAGGACCGGCCCCTGTCATAGCAGCCTGCTTCCTGATCAACAGATGGGTAATTAAGGCTCTCATCTACGTTAGAGTATTCAAACCTGAATTTCCCAAGCAAGTATCCCAAAATGTTTTCAACCCCAGTGTCTGTGTGTCCCGGCCACTGTCTCTCAGCTGCAGGCACTGCATTTGTACGGGTAAAGTGATACCAGATAGCACGGAGAGGGACTTGTTCTCTGTTCCCGTGGCTGGGGCAGCCTTCTTGGAAGGAGGAGATGAAGGTTTCAGTCAGTGGCCCAGTGAATATGTGCTACTGCTATATAAAGCTCCTGGGAACATCATAACTATTTATGTCACCCCATTTAGCCTGTAAATCTCACCCTAAAGTTGATGTCTAAAACAGGCCAGATGAATCACACTCAAGAAATGCCTGATTGTCCCCACTGATAATAAAGGGAGCCTAGACTGTAAAGCTCAGCTGTAGAAGTCAACACTGAAGATGTCCAAACTGAGGTGAATCCCACCAAAAGCCACACAAAGATAATAACTTAATTATCCAGCTTCTATTTAGATGTTCAACTATTACCCACATCAGAGGGAGCTGAGCAGGAATTAAACATCCCGGCACCCAGAGCTCACCCAAGGACATTAGAGGCAATGACTATCTTTATCTTCTTTCTTGTGCCATGCCAAATATATCATTAGCAACTTAGCGAGCACTGTTGTAGTACCGAGAAGCTCCAAAGGATATCAAGAAATGTCTGTTGCTCCATTTGTTAACTCACAGAGCCCTGAACAGCATAAACTAATTTTAAGCTATGCCTCTAAAAATGGTGCCTAGCAGAAGCCGCCAACAGTCAAAATTCAACTGCTGAATTATATTGCATACTATAGCCAAAACAAGAATGATCACTATTTCCTACAATGAATAATGAGGATGGCCACTTATAGTTTCAGTTTATGTAACACAAACCCAATCATGTAATTTGTTAAATTTCACCTCTGTGCAACAAAATATTTTTAGTACAAGAGTTAGTAGCATAACATAACAGCTGGCAACATATGCTTTAACAGTATGTACATGATGGTTAGACTTAAAAGATAGTGAAACATGTTTTGCCAGTCATAGTATATTATTTCTTTTATCCAAATCCCCAGAAGCAGATGGGAAGAGTACCAGGGTCATTCCTAGACCTCACCAGCTACAAAGGGTATGAAGCAAGCCTGGTTGCTGCTCTATGTTGGAACAGTTTTGTGTACTTACTCAGCAACGGCCAACCTTATTAAGTTTGAAATTCGAATTTTGTCATGGTTCTATGAAATACACCAACATAAGGTTTTTCTTAAAAACAGATTAAAAATTATTGTGATTACCCTTATATTACGCTAAGTCTGAGAATATTGACCTCCATTTGGAAGCCTAACCTTATTTTTCATGCCTTTCAAGTTTATGTGAGGTTGCCTGTTTGATACCCATACATGAAAATTTCATATTTTTGGCTGTGCTCTCAGTAAATTATTTAGAAGGTCTGAATATTTCTGTAGTGTTCAGATTTTCAGGAGACTTTGGTAGATCCTTTTATTCTGCTGTCTTCAAAAGACAAACAACTACTCAATACCCAACTAACAGTAGCATTAAAAAATAAAATGAAGGCTGGCTTGGAAGAGAGTATCATTATCTACTGGAAGTTTGTTGTTATAATAGTATTATCTAAATATTTGCAAGAGCTTTTGTCTTAATTTTAGCTACAGAAGCACACCAACTAAAACCAGGCTGTTGAACATGTTTATCTCAGGCTAAAAACCAAATCCTCTTATAGACACATACATTATGATTATGATAAGCAAATATAGTGAAGTGTATGAGTTTGAGTGATACTGGAGAACAGGAAAACATCTTCAAATCAAAATACACACATGCAGGGTTCTTCCATAACGGCTCATCTGGAATGTAAAATATAGCCCTAGATAAATATAAGACAATAGGTCTAGCTTTTCCTAAACATCCTGAAAGAAACGTCCTACAGCTTGTATCCTCCAAATACATTTTTACAGATTAAAAAACAATAAAACAGGCTAGCTTCTTCCTTGCTTTAGAACTTCTTTAATTTGCCCTAGAAACATGTTGAGACCTTAAACACAGCCCACTGAAGGCCTGCTTGTTACTCTCAAAGTATTTAAATAATGTTTATCCAAGTCTTAATGTACTGCAAGTATATTGGTACATTATAAAATTTAATACCTGCTTTCCAGCACCAGTGCAAGTGTGACAGTGGTTGCAAATGCACGCAACCTGTGTTGACTACTTTCAAAAGCTTTCAACACTGGATTCTTTTAACATGTTCTAGAGAGCAGAAATTCTGAATTGCTGAGCATCTTTAGCTAGTGTGAAGTACAAGAGTTCAGATGCTAAAATTCACTTCGGCTGCTTAAAGACAAGTGCCTCTTGGGGCACTCAGAGGAGAACACAGGAAGGCAGCAGGTACAGCACAAGCCAAGTGACAAGTGACAAGTGGCAAGCTCCCACCCGTGTGGACTGGCAGGCAGGAGCCAGGGATGCTGTACACTATTACAAACAGCACTTCTTACATATGTATTTAGGTAACTGAACTATCCCATTGAGCTGGCCAAAAGTCCCTTTCAGCCTAGCTGTCCTGACCAGAGCCAGCTGCAGATGCTTTGAGAGTACAGGAAATGGGGTGTGCAGTGAATGAGCCCCATATCCCCTCTGCGTAAGCTCTCATTTCTAGGTGCGCTGAGTTGTGGCATATAATAATCATCAGTGAACCATTAAGTGCTCATTTAAATAATTGTATTTGTACTTTTACAGCTTCAGGTGGCAAGGAGCTCCATGATTTAATGATATAATCTGTGAAGTTGTTTTCCCTTTATTTTTTAAGTTGTCTTTTCTGTAAATTCTTGCATTTTAAGTAACGGTGAAACATTTTTGCTTTACTAACAGCATTCATTTTCCCACTTGAGCAAACTAAAGTAAGTTTCCCGAAACACAGGGAGGCGTTTCTCCTCTCTCATTACCTACTTTTTCTATGAGTTTTCCAAGCAGAGCCAATCAGATCTGCCCATAACCCTGAAATCTGGGCATATCATTGTACTGCACACCCAGTGGCAAAATGATGCTGGCCATTTTACTCTTCAGTCCTTTCCCAGTAATTCCTAAGGTTCAATTTGACCTTTTTTTTTGACTCATGCTTAGCATTGAGATGATATATTTTGAGATTCACTCCTAATATCCTGTCCCACCCATTCTGCACTATTTTTCCTTGTGTTTCTACAGACACACACCCCCCCCCCCACTTCTTTTTAATAGTAACACAGTTAGCCTTATATTTGACTACTTCGAACAGGATGGTATATGATGTTGTTACCTTGCTGTTAAGCCCCCATGATCATTTTGACCACTGTTAACTTCAGGCATCAAGTCATGACAATGACAATTCTGCATCCACCTCAGGCCTCCCTCCTTGCAGTAGATTCCTTGTGTGGTATAATTCGGGTGGAGGCTGGCATACTCTTATAGTTTAGATCATGAACAAGAGTGAGCAATAAAGTTTCTGACTCCATTTATTTTTAAAATATTTGTGCTTGTCTTCCTTAAACCAGAGCTTAACATGATTGCTTAATGGACTGCAGTAATAAGAGACCTTAAATAACCTGGTGCTTTGCAGTCTAAGTCATTAGCAATCCAATATAGCAGCTGCACATTGGACACGCAGATTTTTTATTTAAATACCAGACTGGGGATTCATCTGCCTGGACATAAGTGTGCAGAACATCATCCTCGTCACCTAAACTGCTCGCCCTAGAGTCCTTTCTATACAAGAGATCTACCCAGCAGAGTCAGCAGTATCTGTGTCGCAGCCTGTCCAGCCCCAAAGTAGATACCGAGTCAGGTTCTGGGAGAGCTGGCTATAGCTCCCTGGGGAGCAAGGGGCTGAGAGTGCACAAGAGTCCTGATTAGAACGGTGAAAGTAAAGCAAATGAGTACAGAAAAAAAAAGACTGAAATGCACTGAGAATTGTCGAGTACCATGAGCAGAAGGAGTAGGACCAAAATACATGATGCTGTTTATTATGGGAACAGGGCACAAGGGTTTAAAAATGAGATTTCATTTTGTATGTGTGATTCATGCAACAAAATAATTCTGCTTAAGCACAGTCCCTTATTTAGTTAGTGCAGAATGCTATTATTAAAAAAAAGCTAGACAACCCACAACTATAAATTGGAACAAAAGTACAAAATAGCCTAGAGATTGACTGACATTTTAAGTTAAAGTAGACAGGATAGAGCAAATGAGGATTCATATGGGAAAAATATAGTAGGGTTTATTGTAAATATAAAGTAGTATTTATACTGAATTCTGGCATAGGAATGATGACTGGGCTGTAACAAATGTTAATACAGTCCTTTGACCATACATGGTATATCAATATAGCAAGGTCTAATCAATGAAAAATCCTTATTTCTGAATGTTCAAACCAGAATAACATGGAAAAGAATCTGAAAAAATGTAAGAACATTCACTAGTCCCTTGACATTTAAAAAACACACCTAATGAAAATTGAGTCAAAGTAATGAAAACAATGTGCTTAAGAAAGAAATTCCTAAAATAAGAGCAATATTAAAGCTCAGTCTTATTTGTTTGTGTTGTCTTTATGGATATGTGGCTAAATGGGTCAGAGCCAGAGATGGTCACAGTAATAAAATACATATGCTTATCCTTTACATTGTAATTCTTTACGGTGTGGTTTGTAAAGGCTAAGCACGCCAAGTAATTGATGGCTACCTCACTAAGGGTTTGACTGCAGGTATATCATTCTATGGTGAGCGGTTTGCTCTTTTTGTTAGGTTTGTTATAATGGTGAGCTACTGAGCAAGAAAGACCGAGAGCTGGAACAGCAGGACTGCGGCAGGTTGTGATTAGGAAACATTTGGCAGGGCTCTGGGGGAAAATCCACAAAGTGCCTTCTCTCTATTTTGCTTGGGCAAAGAGTTGGATCTGAAGATAACAAGGGTCCCTTCCAGACCTCTGTTTCTAGACACTTCCTAACAGATGCTTTGCCACCTTTAAACGCTCACAAAAAATCTGAGCCCAACATTCTGATAAAGCAACAAGACATGCACACACAGAAAAAAAATAACTGCAGCACAACGACTTTTGTTGGATGAACTTGTCCTTATCATTCAGTTGCTTGTTAAATACTTTATATACACAGCTAATTCCCAAAGAGTCACTTTCTGTTGTTAAAAAAAAAAAAAAAAACAAACCAGAACAGGATGGTTCTTGTCCCTGGTGTGCACAACTATCCCAGATAATACCAGTACAAATTCCCCAAGCAACTAACAGATTTTTAACAAATCAGTTCATGTCCTCTTTCCATGCTGAAATTCTTTCTGCTCTGCATATCCCAGTGAAAGAGATAAGTATTCACAGACATGTCCCTGCTATGACTCATATCTTGTTAGAACAGAAACAGGCACTTGGCTCTCTGGAAAAAAAATCCCCCTGCCGCCTGCCTTCATTTGCTGCAAGCCTATGGCTCCCCATGTTGTGAGAGCTGTTGTGTCACAGAGGTCTTCATGTCCCACAGGAGACAATTACTAAGAAGTACCTCCAGAGTAACTGATGTTCCTCATATTATTATAGGAGGGTGGCAAGGGCTAAAACGGTAAATACGCTAACCCTAATGTTTCAATGTAGCCTTGATAGTTTCCATGCAAGGAATAAGCAGAGCAACTTCATGTCATAGTGATAGTGCTCAGAGCAGATACCCCTTAGGCAGGGACATGAGTCAGTTGGGTGGAATGGAGCTATGGCATACTCATATTTAAGGGCCTTGCTGCTGGGAGCATTAAACTTGTGCTCTTTGGCAGTAAAGGGTTTGAAGAGGACTGAGACAAATATGGCAGATGGGTAGGATATCATGTGGCATCTTCTGTTACTATGTGGCAAAGTGGCAAAGTTAGTCAACAGTCGGGCAAAGATCATGGACTGGACAAACACAACATAACACTGGGAATGCGGTTCAGTCCATAGAACCTGATCAGTCATTCTGTCCCCTGTTCTGTGGCATCTCTTCTGAATAACTTGGGTTATCAAATAAGCTCCCAGGGACACCAGCCACCCATAATAAGATAGGCTGTTACTGCAAGCATAGCTGGTCCACATCTTACCTAAATGTTTAAGCTTTCCTTCCAAGCCCCTGTTCCAGTGCAAAAATAAAGGCACTTCAATCAGCTTCTCGTCAGGGATTACTAAGGTCAAGGTAGAAGTGTCACCAATATGCAGTGACGGGTCTAAATCCCAACATCCCTTCCCTCAGAACAACTAGCAGGAGAAAATACTCCACTGTGTTATCACCAGCAGATGCCCATACTGGGAAGCAAATTCTGAGCAACTGGTGAGAAGAAACATGTGCCTGAATGTGGAAGAGAAACATCTACCATTCTGCCCAGTCCTGACTCACCAAGCAAGGTCATTCTGAATCTGTACTACCTTGAGTAAAATCAGAGAAACTTTCTACTTAGGTGACAACTCTACTTTGGTTTAACTGCAGATGTTTGAAGTTGGACTCTTTGAGCAGTCACGCCTTTTGAGAAAAAATGGCAGAAGTCTCTGGTTAATCTTTAATGTCTTCCTTGAATTTAATAATTAAAGCGCAGAGGAATGGCCAGACACCATTAAAAGTAGTCATGCCACTTCATACGTCATAAAGATCTATCTATAAAGGAATTAATTAGGTATTGATAAATATAAGTTACATGCATCTGGGAAACCATATATTCAATACTCTCTTGCACTTCAGTCTTTGAAATTCTACAGTTGATTCAAAGAATGACTCTGACATCTGTCTAATCCTCTCAGTGTTGCACATGGAAGAATGAGTAAGGAGAATCAGATAAGCAGAGGTTGGTACAGAAAGATATACCTCGAGTATATGAGTGTGGTCTAGGCATCTGTTGGGATGCACTGTACAGTACACTTGCAAAGTATTTCATAGATAGAATTTAACAAGACTGCACTGAAATACGTTAAAAAAAAAAAAGTTCTAGGAATCCACTTCTGTACATCTTTCACCACATTGGCTCAGAGGTAAATGCACATTCTCCAACCCAAAATCCTAAGAAACTTGGACTTTGCACTTTTGCTAAATAAGACTTTTCCATGAATATTAGCAATAATTAGTGCAGTGCCAATATTATTTGAACATTTATGGTTATCTCAAATATGAAAAGGTGAAATAATGAAGGGATTTTAGGAGACTGAAATGCTTAAAAATTCATAAAGGATAAAACATTCATACTATGTCTTTTTTCAACGAAAAAAAAATACTTTCATCTTCCCAAGTGTCGTTTCAGCTTAGAATTGAATACTTCAGTCCATTTTGTTGAACTGAATCAAAAAGTTTAATTTTTATTTACATTAACATTTAAGTGTCCTTCCCAAACACTTTGTGCTGGGTACTCCCTTCACCCAGGAGTGGGGCACTTCATTATGCTTCAGGTTTCACAGCCTAATTAACACATCCAACCTACTGACAGAGTAAAGGCAGTAAGATCCTAACCACAGACTTTGTGACACTACATACCAAAACAAGAAAATGCAATTTAATCTTGAGGTGACAAAGAACAAAATGTGTTAAATGAATTTGGAAAAAAAAATGCAAAAACTGTTTTTACTAGAGTCACCCCCTCCTTAAAAGATTTTGTTTTCCAAATTTAAAAAGTGTCAAGAAAAGTAGAGGATTTTTTCCAAGAAAAGTTTTCATTCTACAAAAGCCATGTTTTCTATTATAAATCATTCCTTCTATAACTGTTTTTATTCCATTTCCTGAAGAGCAAAGGTATACTTTGCCTCTCCCGAATGTATTGTAATGCTTCCTTATGATTTTTTTTCTTTTTTACATCTGACATATTTTTCCTTATTGCCAACACTGAAATAAACATGACTAAACACAGTTTTCCTGTGAACTTGCATGCAAAAGTAGGTGGGGCAATGTATTTATTTTGCTGTTTATATTAACCTGTTGAAAACAGGGAGAACTTGGCACTTTCTCAAGTCCCAAAGAACAAAGTCAAAATGAAACTAAGCTGTCACTAGGCAACGTCTCTGAGCAGACTAGCATAGAGCTTCAGGACATGCCTCAGAGTTCAAGACACAATTTCCCTCCAAAATCCCTAGCAAAAGGTAATTTTATGTGATTTACACTGGTTTTAGGCTTCAACTTTCATCCAAGGACAACTCCCAAGGGCTTGAACCTTCATCCTGGTAATGAGATGGAGAGTGCGTAACCTCCTCTCCTTCATGTTCCCACAGTTCTCCAAGGGCAAGGAGAAATACATGCTACAGGGGCAGACTGCATCTAACTACCTCAGAAAGTTAGAGAGCAAAAAATTCAAGATAGGTTTAATTCAAGCAAACTCTCTTGGAACTGGTATTTATGAATGCACACCAATGTGATAACCTGTAGCACTGCTGTGCTCATTCTCTTCTCCGTTGAGCTTCAGGTTTGCTTTTTGCAGCAAGAAGAATTATGTATCATGCTGTAGAGAAGCACTCTTCAAAAGAGAAAAGGACTGCATCAAAGCAAGATTTCTACCTTGGACCACAGCAAATTGCTTGTCTAGCCTGTTATTATACTCGAGGCATTCTCAGGCAGCTGGGCCTCATTACAGGCAATGGAGCTTTAGCTATTAACTTCAGAGAGATCAGGATAAAGCACTAAATGCAATGAAGATAATTTAAAACATGTTAAGCAAGAAAATGAAAAGGCATTAGCAATGCTCTATGCTAAGTGTGCTTCCTGTTGAGTGCTGGAGGACCATATATGCCTTGGGACAGATGCTCCTACAGGGTTTTGTTTTTCTTCCGGCCTGGTGGACCACTGCCCTGGAGGAGGCCCTGCCATGTTACAGCAGAATGAACGGCTAGAAGATGAGGTCCATCCCTCCTTCCTCATTATACCAGCCCCAGTGGAGGAAACACTTCCAGGCAGAGCATTGCTGCAGAAAGTAGCTTTGGGGGGAATAAAAACATGTGGTCAAGAGTTTGCCTGTAAGGGATTTGCTGATTCATTTGCTGTAAGTTTTAAGAGCACTAAGGTAGTAAATTGGAAGATGAATGATACAGGCATCTGGGGGGGTCAGACTGGGCTTAGAGCTAAATTTCAAATAGATCTATAGCCTTCCATATAGATCTTTACCTTCCATACACCACACTTAAATGAATGAAGCTGTCTGAGCTGTTACGCTGCAGAAGAGAAGTCTCAGGAAAGAAACATGTAGATGGACAACATAGAGTGCTGCTAACACAGGATGAAGCATTGGGAAGCAGTTAATAACTCTGGGCCCTTGCAGGCCAGGAAGGACAAGGACCGTCAAACCCAGGACCAGTGGGGGGGAGTGTATTCTCCACATCCCCCTGCTGACTTCTGCTGCCGTTTGTCCTGCCAAAGAATGACCCAACAAGGTGGACAATTCAACGGAAACTTCAACAGTAAACAATTTACAGCTTTATAAAGCTAAACCCAACCTGACTGATGCCACTTTCAGCCCTACCAGCTGGCAGTGCTGTACTTAGGGTGCCTTTCCCATGTGGGAATGTGGGAATGTGGTCTCTGCATGTGGTAAAGTTGTTTCTTTTGGGATCTGATGTGAATTTTGTGGAACACAGGAGGGGAGCTTTTCTAGGCATAGGCCATAGGCATAACCAGACTTAATGAAGAGCATCTTGTTAGAAAGTTTTGAACTTTTTCAAAGTCTTAAAAAAGAAACTCTTTCTCCACCATCAATCCTTTGGCTTGCTCACCTCTACAGCAATTTTTTTTAATCTATTTGGGGTTCAGCGCCACATGCCAACCTGCCTGCCAGGTCTATCCTGCCTCCCCCCAAGATACTAAGGTTCATTCTTCAATTTTTAGTGCCATTTATTCACTGTGAAATAACACAACTCCAAACTGATCCAAGTTTAACTTCACCTAAATCCAGGACACGATTAGTCCCAATCCCCCCCCAGAATATTTCTGCATTTCTAAGGAAATGTGTAAGTTAAGCAAAGACAAAATTTCAGCTTTCAACCTACTGAGTTTGTACTAATTTTAACTGAACTGTATTTTTGTGGAAGGTACACTTAAAAAGAACTTTAACAGTTGCTCTCAGATAGACTTTAAGTGATTAATTCTGAAGTGGGTTTTATGAAAGAATGAACAATAACAGCGGAAGGTCCAGGCATTAATATTAACCTGTAATAAAAGGAATCATGTTTAAACCATTCCTAGAAATAAAAGATGAGTATCTGGTCCTACAGTGCTGGAAGAAGCACATAGCTTAAATTATATCCAATCAGGCAAAATACAAATATTAAACATTTATGAGCAGCTCTGATATACTCTGAATTAATCAGTTCTGCACATTTAAAAGTTTTAATATTTAATGCTGCTACCTTAACAGTCCTGCAGAAATATTAAACTTTTGTACAGTCCTTTAAAAGGAATAGCAAGAGATTTTACTACACATAACATTTGAATTGTGGCTGTAGGTTTTGTGCTGGGCTGTGTTTTGTGGACAACCATGATTATAATGTATTGAACTATAACTGAAATTCTCAACATTTTCACCACACATGAAACAGGAATAAGGACAGTAATAATGAAAATAACAATTATTAAGCCAGGGGTAAGTACATGTGCAATCTGATTAAGTCTCCTAGGCATGATGGATTACTCATGAAGGCTTACTAATATCATACTTTCATGAAATCTCTCAGATGAGTGTAAATGGCATGCCAAAGGCATTTTAGATACCATAGCGTATTAGTGTTAGTGTGTTAGTATAGTAAATCTTCCCCAAAACACCAGCTGTGGTAAGCAAAAATATATAGACATATAGATATTCATCTGTCCAGAAATTCCTTCAGTTTAAAAAGCAAACACTGAAATTTGCCCTCACTGCTGCCAGTAATGGTAATTTTAAATTTAATGTATAAGAACCGTTATAGTCATTTATGAGTACTTTTAAAATACAGTGTTTCAAAACACAGTAAAGTTGAAAACGAAGACACAAAGGCATTCTTTAGAAGAGAACAAGTCATATATGATGCTGATTCCATTATTACTTGATTATAAATATATTTCTTGCTTTGATTATAAATATATTTCTGAGATCCTCTACTTTATTACTTCTGAATGAAGTAAAAATTCCTTGGAAAATTCCTAGATAAAACACTACAAAAACAACACTACAAAACAGTTGTAGTTTAGTGGAAATTGTAAGAGGAGAACAAAAAGTGTAAAGCCAATGCTGTGAACATATGCTCAGTTTCAAAACACTTGGACTGACAGCTTGGAGTTCAGATTCTGCAACACCTGAACTCCTGCAACATCTCTTTGCCCCCTGTCAGTCAGTGTAAATTCAATATATAGCTATCGTTCTACCTGGATTTGCCTGCATTTTCATTATAGACCACAAAACTGAAATTACCATACTATAAACCTAATACTACTGGTAAGTTCAGAGAGAACCATACCTATCAGGAATACCCTATCACTGGAGCTATAACTCGTAAAAATCAGTATATGTAGGTCATTAGCCAAGACACAGCCAGCCCCCCATATCAGCTATTGTTAAAAACAACAAACTCAATAAAACATCCCCCAAAAACAACCAAAAAACAAAATTAAGAAGAGATCTCAAACCTTTATTCTCCATTTATCTTTGAGGAAAAATAAACACCATCCTTTAACATCATTCCTTCTAGTAACCACATCTGCCAGAAACGTTTACACGGGGCAGATGAAACAGAAGAGCTCCACTTCAGTCCTTGCATCACTCTCTGCTCCTGCTAACCCACAGTCACACCCAGAGACCTCAAACAACCAAAGCTTCCACACACAAAAACCCCTGCCTCTGAGATTACCCTTTGCTACTTTCACAATATTTCTGGCAAGTGAACTGAAAAAATAGCAATAAGTCTGTCCTCTAATGAGATGCTTCTAAGCAGCATCCAGGGTCCTTTACAGACCAGTTAAAACAAAAGCGGGTCCTTCATTCCCAATGCTGAACATCATTGTCCAAGGGCAGACGTACACATGTGAAACAGTACTGCTGGCTGTTGCTTTGTGAAGTGTTGCGTTTCTATGAAGAACAGAGGTATGGGGGAGGTAAGAGAAATGGCATGAAAGAAAATGCAAGGACACAATCTGAACAACTGTGCTGAGCACAGCCATGAGACCAACACACTTACTCAGCTGATGGAAAGGCCAGACTCCTTCAGGTTGCCAAGGAAATAATTCTGAGACCATCTCATGTCCCCCTGCACTCAAGGAAACAAGACTTCATTAGAGTAAGGAGGAGCTTATCAAAGGAAAAATGGGAGTTACCAACTTTTTTTTCTCCTGCAAGTGATTCATATGATCATGAAAAGAGGTAACCTCAGTGAGATCTACTATCAATGCAGAGGTGTTACTACCATTGCATCAAAAAGGTGGAAGTAACAGATGAGTCATAACGTTCACAGAGGGATACGTGACGTGAAAGTGACCGTGACCAAGAGTTCAGAGAGAGTTTAAAACCAAATCAAAATGATGAACCAAAACTGTCATAAAAGAATTTCTAGAAACTTCTGATTTTTTTCCAGAAAAGTCAGGGAATGCCTTGAAGATAGATGAGATTCTTACTGAAACAGCCATACCAGACTGGGGGAAACACATTTTCAGATCAGAATGGTGAATTAATTAACCAATTAGCAGCTTGACCTGTCTGCACAGACTAAGTTTTTCCCAAAAACAGGAGGGTAGGAAAACGTGGACTAACTTGGAATATACTAAGAAAAACTCTAATGCAGACCTGAAGAGATGAGCAACCATTTTGAGAAAAAGATGAAAGAATTACAAACCACAAGGACACCAGCCACCTAGGTGCTGAGTTGGATCAACCAAAGATTTCTCTAACAGTATACATCCACCACATTTTTCTTCCCTGACTGCACATGCAGCTGCCCCAGAATGGAAATCTCTGGGTATCCCATATAAATTATAGAATAATCTTTAGTGGGAAGCCCATGAGCTCAGATCAGTTTGGATCCATTCAAAAGAATGTCTACATGTGAAAAGATAAACAAAATTTCCAGAACCCCAGAAGTGGTTGTGTTAGGAAAAAAGAACCCTGGATATGAATTTCGTTGTGTTTCTTAGGTACATGTTTCTCTGGACAGTGTGCCACATGTGGATGTGAATATCAGTACCCCCACACAAGTCCTAGAAGGCCACCAGTCTGAGTTGGCCAGACACAGTCCAGCAGTAGGAGGAGAGGAAAAGAAAATAGCAGTTGTGCATTACAGACAGCCTGAAGAAAGTTCTGTTCCTGGTGTATCAGAGCATAAATATGGAGTCAAAAACCAAATTATTATGGAACAACACTTGAATCTACACAGGTGAACTTGGACTTGCAGACCAATATCAGAGAAAGGAAGTTTTCCAGTATGTAATATGGACTACAAATGAAAGAATGGTGGATACTGGCATGGACATCTGTATTGTTTCAATAGACAGAGGAAAAAAGCTGGAAAGTGAACCCCTAATTGGCTGTGTATGTTGCTGACAATGCTGGGGAGATTACTTGTCTCCTTGAAATGTGGGAAAACAGGATTTGATTTGAACCAATAAGAGTCTGAGAAAAAGATTCAGACAGTTAAGAAAGGGCACATCTAATAGCCTGTTCAGGTTTGATGGCAAAAACTCCACCAAATCCTTATATGAGAATAAAAGCCAAATGTATTAAAAGTAAATTGTGTTGAGATGTAGCTCCTCAAGACCCTTAAGCAATTGGCTGTTGTGAGCAGTGGTCTTGTGCTTCCCCAGGCAGAAACATAAAGGCAGCAAGAGAAGGGTAAGGAGTGGCTAAACCATCTTCAGAGGCCCAGGATCTCAGGGTAATTTTAGCTGCTAAAATTTCAGTGCATTTGAGACAGCAGTCCATGCATTTGCAAACTGTTGCTGAAAAACTACAGATAATAAAAATGGGAATTGTGGTTGTAAAGGTAAAAGAGTGGATGTAGGAAATGCTAGTGTGGGAAAGCTGTAAGGACAAAGCAGGGTGTCAGACCTCTCATGCACTTGTCCCAGCCTAGTGGTTTTACATTTAAGCAAGAAGCAGCAGGTAGTTTTCTGTGAGCATCAGGATTCACTCTCCAAACCAAGAATCGTAAATAAGAAACTATATTGCATCAATCACACCACACTGATAAGCTGTAGAGAAGAAGTATGGAGAATCAGCTTTCTGTGAAGCACAGAGAGCTAAATGAATATACTTTAAAGGCTTCTTACCTTTTAACATGGGTAAATACCCTGGGTATTACAGCATGTTCAGTGCACTTTCTCCAAATTGACCTGAAGAATGGTAAACAGCCACTGGAATTAGATCCAAACAGCAAGGAAAGCACAGCTTTCACAGACAAATCCTCACCAATTTGCATTGACAGATGTTGCTTTACACCTGCCATGTGTGAGGGGTGACACAAGCAGCATTTCTTGGCTAGATTGCTGTATCTAGAGGATATCCTAAGGCAGGGATCAGCAGAAATTAAATTAAGGGAGAATGGGAAGAGTCTGATGTGCACATATATAAGTCAAATATGGAAATAAGTACCACATACATAGCAAGACAAAGACATACCTATGCCATTCTAGTGATTTATACATAACTAAGTGTCTTGCTTGCGAACCAAATTCCTTCGAATTTATCATAGATCTAATCATAAAAGGGAGGAAACCTGCAGGCCCCAACAGGGAGTCTGTAAGTTACACATGCGCAGAACGGAGTTGAAAACTGCACAAATTTAAAATAGTGATTTGAAACCTGTTTTTCTTTCAGCAAGTTAATATCTTTTTAAATCAAGCAGTAATTATAAAATAGCCATACACAAGCCTGCCAAACATCTGTGCACCATTTTAATGAAAGCAAACGCTTAAAAAACATTGATGAAAAAGGTAAGGTTATTGGAAAGTTATAAACAAATCCAAAGAGACATTTGAAATTAAACTGTCTTCTAGCTAAAGCTAGAAGCATAGATCCTTCTGTGCTATTGGGGGGGGGGGGGTCAAGGAAATAATACTTGTAGTGTAATTATAAAGCATATTGGAAAGGCAGGTGCTGCAGCTCATTGTTATGCTAAAAAACTCCTAACAATCTTTTATAGCAATTGCAGCTGTCTTTCTTTTACCAGTGTATAATAATTACCCATCTGATTAGCAAATGTAACCACCTGCAGTTAACTGGTTTACCAGTTTAGCTACTTCTAAGGACGAAGTGCCTCTAAAATTCAGACAAGTCAATGTTAAAACTAAAATGCACTTTAAAAGTTTCATACTGAAATAAATAATAATTCCAATGGATGTGGAATTATTTGCACTCTGGTACAAGTGCTCAGAATATAGTTTTACAAAATGTGGAGAAGTGTCCTAAAATGGCCTCAATACATTTTAAAATACCAGGTAGCTCAGTCAGTTTTTTATGAAGGGCAGTTATTATAACCACAATTTTACTAGTAAATATATCCATCACACTACAGGCACACAGGCACCTCAGAGAACACATTTAAATATATAAAGCCATCCTGTATGGCCAAATTCTCATCCTCTTTTTCTCCCCTGGTCTCTCTCTCTCTTTCCCCCACCCCCGCCGATGATCATAGTTTTGCTTCTTATATGAAAGAGTTGTTGCTTTTCAGTATTCTCTACCCAGGCCCGTAAAGCTCTACTCAGCCACTTGCCCAGGGTCATTTGACAGCTGAGCAAAATATTATTAGTTTTTTCATTACCATAAGTCATCATGGTAAAGGACAAGGGAGGTAGATTTTCTATCTGAGCTGGCAAATTTTCATGGCAATTTTTCTGATAGAATGACCTTGCTCTTCCATTTACTCCCACCAGACAACTAAATGTTTAGCAATATAGCAAATTACGTCAGTGCCCTCCTGTGAGATGCACAAGTAAAAGTTATACAAGTTATACTTTGGGACACAGATTTTCATTAAGGTCTTTAACATCTCTCTTTATGTATCTATTGGCTTCAAGGTAATTTGTAGATCACATGTTTTTCTTCCTCTTTCCTTGCCCAACCTTAGCTTTCTGTATGTTCCATCAGAACACATTCATATTTGAAATTGGCTGTTTTATTTACCTACCCTTGTAGCTTCCTTCTAGATCTGAACGTGAGTTTTTTCCACTCCTATTCTGCTTCCTCTCATTTAAGAGAAGGGAGTCAAGCAAGGAACATTTCGTACTGGGTAAGTCTGACTTCCATTCAGAAAACATCATAACAGAACCCCAAGTGTGTTTCCCCGACACCTCTCTCACTAACTGTTGATCCCACTAGCTGATTTTTACTAAATATGACAAAAGGGTAAACATCCAAAAAGTACTGTGCTTCTGTAAATCTCCTGAAAAGTCAGTGATGCAAGAAAGGCACGTCGTCACCTTCATTCCCCAGGGAGGGGAAGGTTGTCACAGCCACATTAGTAGACACCAGACAACCCACATGGCACAAGACATTATGTGTGCTCCAGCTGCAGGAAAAGCCCCGTTCACAGCTTGTGCCTTATCAGAGGCCGACTAATCCCAGCTCAAGACACAAAGCCACAGGGAACCAACCTCTTAAGTTCCCCTCAGTGGACTGCCGGGAGAAGGGGGCAGTTTGTGGGGTTGTTTCCAATTTTTCTTTTTGTTGGTAATGGACAACCCTTTGCTTTAACCAGTAGCATCCTGACATAAACACTTAAGAACTCACTATTCTACACAGTTATGAATATCATACATGAAACTATCTAGGCAAACATGGGCTATTCTTTAAAAGTAATAATAATACTGTGAATAGAAGCAAGTACAAGTTTTTGTTGTTGTTGTTCACAAATAAAATTGTATTCTAATTTCTGGGGGAAAAATCCACAAATTTATGCTGTGCCTTGCAAATACTTTCTCATCCCAAAAAGGATAAAAGCTCAAATTATGTAGGTACTATATGTAATAAAAACCCCACTGCATCATCAAGAAGACAGGGATTGGAATAAAAGAGAAAGGAGGTGTGGAATGTACCCCATGTTGCAAGAGGTCTCCTGGAGCAGGTTAGGCCCATGCAGGTCTCAGCTGTACATTCAGGATTCTCTAGATCAGAGGTTTTATTCTGATGTAAAAGTGAGTCATCTTTTGACTTTCATCCCATTGTAGGTCAGAAGCATTTACGGAAATTCTAGGAGAAATTCACATACTATCAGTCTCCTCCCTCAGAAGGGAGGAAGAACCGCAAGCAGCAGTGGAGCTTTCTGAGAAGAATACTCAAAAAAATATTTTTTTTTCCTGTAAACAGAAGGTTCCTGCCCATAAGTGGATCTAAAGAAAATAAAAACTACCTGAGGGGTCTCAAAATTACAGCTCCTGCTGTATCAGACATTGCTGGTACTTCACCCACCAGCAGGTTTCCAGCATCCCCTAGAAGTTCTCTGTGTGAATTAAATCTCTCTCCTCAACCCACAATCCAAGGAAGATGAGGAAGCCCCTGGCGTGATGGCACAAGATTTGTGCCCCTTTTTTACACCTTGAGATTCTTTGTTGTTTCCTTGTTCACTAAGTTTTAGGTCACAACAAATCCATATAAACCCTCCATCCTACAAGGCAGATTGGAAGGTGCCCTGCAGATTGCAACGCAGTTGGAAGGAAAGCACAGACACCTACATTGTGAAATACAGTTTTTATGAATGTATTTTAGCTGCTTTTTATATTCTGGTTCTGCTGCAGTGGGTACAATTCCTGGGTGCAGGAGTGAGCAACGTAGCATGTCTTACTACACTGGGTTTATCTCGCTGTCCCTGGGTTTTGGCTTAACTTCTTCAGCCTCTAAATGGTGATATATCACGCACCATGTTCATTTTGTATTTGTAACAAAGTCTGTACAGACTTAAGCTGTTGTAGTTTTCTTGCATTTGACTTTGTAATGTTTCTAAGGCACCTGAATTTAAACGTACGGCACTGCTTTCCATGCTGAACTTGCCATTATAAAATAGACTCCACAGACTTGTAATAATGTGTTTATGAAACAACTGAGATGTAGGAAAACTTCACTGAGGTGAATGGAGAGTTACTGTATTTACAGAAAACACTGTGTCTTACGGAAGCTGAGTTCAATCAAAACACAGTGGCAGCTGAAACTGCTTTCATATAAGAAGAGCAGAGGTCTGTTACAAACACTTTCTCAGTGTGTGCTGTATGCAAAGGCAGGAGAAATTAGGATCTACATTCTATAAATTGTTTTCCATCTTCAGGGCTGTAACTTTTAAGTCTCCATCTAGAAATATCTAAAATCTGAACTTTGCCAAGATTTTGAGCACCATTAACTTCATCTGCACTTGTGTATGCTGGAAACCTTTTAATATGTTGTCATCCCATGTGATGGACGTTTAAAATCTGAGGCAGTGCAGATCACCCGGCACTTTTACACAGACTGGGGTCTAGGAAATGGATCACTCCCTGCAGGAACAGAGAAGGAAGCTGAACCACAGCTTTTTGCAAGGTTAAAGCAGAAATGGATAACTGCATACGTAAGTGCTTAGCACCTTGCTAGCAGTAAGCGAAAGAGCTCTTTGTCTCCAAACCAACCACCTCTGTGGCTGGGCTGAGGGGTACCAGGCTGCTGACTTGAGCCCTTCTCCTCATGGCTAGCCTTTTTGTAGCCTTTGCAGTTTTATGTGCTTTCTCTAACGCATCTTTGTTAACAATTGAAAAATGCTTTTGAAGTTTACTGGGCAATAAATAAAATAATACGCATATTAATTTCAGCAATAGTGGATACATTTAAATAAGATTTTATCAATGCAAATTTGCCATTAAGAATGTAATTATAAATGTAAGGAAATGTACATATATGCTTTAAACATTAATCTGTCCATGTACCGTGGACAAATATATATGTAATCATCTGGTAATGGTTCAGAGCATAATGCTATAAAAAAAAGTTGTGGAATTTTTATGTTTTAGGTTCTGTGAATTTCTATTCACATGTCAACCTTATTGACTCTAGTTGCTTCAGTAAAATCCACGATTACTTGTGAAAATCATTGTTGCAAAGTCAGGCTGGAAATTTGCTAAGAAACTGAAATTTTGCAAAGAATTAGGTTTTGAAAAGGCAATTTGGAATTTTTTTAGTTGCAAATGTTGGGGGTTTCTTTAAAGGAAAGCAGGGAGTAGATGAGTAGATACTCTAAGTGTCCAATATTCTTGGCACCTTTTCCAAGTTGTCCTCTCATTGAGCCAACATGATCCACTTTTCCAATTTCTCTTCCCAAATGAACACCTTTCTTCCCTCCTGCACAGGAGAGCTGCAGCCGTGCTGTCCCACGGGAGCTATGGGGCTCCAGCCCCCCGAGCCCAGCTACACACCAGGACAGCGTGTGAGCAGGCTCAGCACACAAGCACCACTTGGCACCATGCGAGCCTCCAACATCAACTTGAACAGATGCAAAGGTATATTAAAGAGCCATTTGCCAACTGCCCACCCAGTTTGCTGCATAACACCTTCTGAAGATGTTTTTAAACACTTATACAGAATCGTAATTTGAAATGTATCTCATCTTTGCACACAGCCCTCACTGAGAATAAGTTGATGTGTCAGTTGGAGGTTGGCGTCAACCATTTTTGGATGATTGGTTTCAAATCCTCTAATCAGCTTACCGTCCAAATAATTGAGCTGTGTGTTGGGGAAGGCCCTTTGAGGCATGAGTGAAGACATCCTCTCTCCAGCCCCAAAGCAAAATTAGAGCTGTCATTTCCAGCCCCCCACGTTGCCTGCACCTCCCTGCACCAGCCAGCCAGAAGCTGCTTTGTTTGCCCAAGAGTATCCTGACCTCCCAACTCCCTACTGCGTGTGTAGCTAACAGAATAGCAGGGTGCTTTTATCTTTCTAAGAAATATTGATTTAGTATACATGTAGATTTGAAGCTAAGATGTAGATACATATTTTTCTTCTATTTTATTGACAATTATAACCCTCACTAAACTACTCTTACCAGCCACTCTATAAAACAACAGGAGACACACTGTGATTCTCATAGAGGAAGCCTAACTCACAAGTGATATAAATAGCAAGGAAAATACATACATTGATGCTGACTAGAGTAACAAATGGAGGGAGTTTCTACTTGCCCAAGCAGCCCACTAGGGGATTTAAAATAAGGGTGGTGTACTGTGGGGTGGTTTCATCCCATGCTGTGCTTGCTTGAAGGGAGGAAATTATTGCTTGCCAATAGGGACGATACTGCTGCCACCTTCAGTGCTCCCTTTCTGGCCATCCGACCTGGTGAAAAGTCCCCTCAGGAAGGTGAAACATCAGTCTGTACTGGAAAAACGGCACTGACAAAGTTTGCCCATTCCCCCTGAGCTCACACCTCCCCTGTCCATACTGACCAGGACAGCTGCCATCTCCATACCCTTTTTACAACCTTCCCTCATTTCCAACAGCTAAAGAAGAAGAAATGGGTTAGAAGCTCTGTTTTCCTCTTCCCTCACAAACTACCATGTCCTGTTTTTTATATCTTCCCTTTATTATCTTCCTTTTATTATCTTCCCTTATTTCCTAGTTCTCTGTAATTACATATTGGGACATCAAACCGTGAAGCAGGGACTGCTTTTGAAGGCTTTTATAATTAGCTTTTCTATTGTGTCCTCTAATACCTCCTCTGGCTTTAGACTTACTTTTTTCTGTTCACAACCTCCTGAACATATGGTGGTAAATATGCAGCATGCTGTGAGCTTCACCTGGAGTCTACTTACAATATATCTGCAATGTAAATAACAGACTTCGTGTCAGTCAATTAATCACACACCAGTGGTTGGCAGAGGGCAGGCAGATTGCAGGAAGAGAAATTGGAAAGTGGTGTCTTGATCAGCATTGGACTTGAAGTATTCAATATTACCTAAGCCAGCGTGCTTCTGTGGTATCACTTCTTTGGCCTAAAAATACTGTTACAATTGCATTAGGTGTTGCCTGATATCATAACGACTCGATTGAAGGCCAAATTCTCCACTCATCAGGACCATTTTGATAACATTTCACCCATTGGAGTCATGATCCCATTTCCGCCAGGACAGGATATGACCCAAATGCAAATTTCATGCGAAAATTAAATTAAATGTAAAGTGATTCCAGGATGATACACAAAGTTTAAATAATGTATTCCAGTAAAGTGTTTCTTTTTGGTAAAACTAATTAAGATTAATTACTTTACAGGCATGTTTCACTCTGTTTTTGCAAGAATGCATAAGAGCAAGACTAAGTACTCTGTTTACCTGATTCACTTTATTTAACTCAGGGATTCAATTCATAAGCATATAATCAATTATAGTCATAAACAAATCATTTTGTGTTTTAAAAAAAGGACTCTCTACTTCAGTAGGGCTTTTCTAATTTGAAGATCTCAAAGAATTTTCTGTACTACATTAAAACCCTTGTTATTCCCATGGAGGACAAATGAAAATATAGAAATAAATCACTTAGTATTTAAATGCAGTTGGGTAGAGCACAGCACAAAAGTTAAGACCTAGCAGGAAGAATTTTCCTAACAAAAATAAAAATCTCATTGAAAGCAAAGAAATAACCTATTTATGGCTGCGATTCCCCCATGTCTCACTGTACCCGGCCCCAGACTCGCCTCTGCCGGGGCCAGTGCCCAGGAAGGGCTTTGCCCCAGGGATGGCTTCAGACAAGGGGACAAACAAGCACCCTCAGCGACCTTCCACCCATCTTACACACACCAAACTACAGTTTGGCTCTACAGGTCTCCAGAGGGTTTGTGTTACAGCCTTCATCCTATTTCTTCTGAGACTTTATTCCCATGGGGACCACCACACCCTTTCTTTGCAGCTGCAGAGGCTGCCCTTTACAGAAAGCTCCTCTTTAATCGGGAGCCAAATTAGAACTTCAGAGACTAGACTAACCTTTGGCTTAAGAGCCACTGACTTCTGACAGCCACCAGAAGAACCAGTTATGTGTCCATGCCAACAAATTATCTCCCAGATATGACTAGAAACCTAAAACCTGCTGTTCCAAAGGGCTTTGCTGCAAGGGTGGGTGCAGAGGCAGCCCTGTGCTGGGGCACCCCCACCTACCCAAGGACCCCCAATGTCCTTCATCCATGGCCACCCTAATGGAGGGGGCCTCTCTCCCCATCACTGCCAACTTCTGCTCAGCCTGGACAGGACCACACAGCTCAGGAGCCCCCGGGCCATCTGGAACATGAACCAACCCCCAGGACAGCCAGACCCTGATGGCCTACATACCCATCGCTGGGATCCACAGGAGGTGCTGTAGTAGAGTAGTTCTTTATTTTCAGCAGGGACATAAAAACTGGGTTTGTTGGGGACCAGTGCCTCACCGCTAAATCTCCCAGTATCTGTGGGGTATAGTAGAGTCTTAATGAGGCATTTCTGTGCCTGAGGCATGTGCAAGGTCCCTCTCTGCATGAGTTCTCCTGGGGTTAATAAATAGCTGAGCTTACCTGACCGTCTTCAGTTTCGGTGAAGGCATTACCCTGGGTCTTTTCCCTCTGCTGGCTCCTGATTTCCATCAAGCTTTCAGGTATTTAGCATCTTTGAGACCTGTATCCCTATGTTACTTTTAATTGAAGTTAACCTACACGTTCAAAAAGGAGGACAGACGGTGTACTGAGAGTGCCTGAGAAAGAGCCTTTTCACATACATTTGCTTCAGGGACAAATACATTTATTTTCAAGCATAAGATGCAGAAAAGGCAACCACACCACAGCAACGTGAAGAACATTTATTTAGCATATTGGTCTACCACGACTTGCTTGCCAATGAAAATAGCACCAAAGAAACAGAAGCAATAAATACATAGGGAGATTTTAATATTATGGACATTACTATGCAGTGGACCTAATAACATAAGTAAAGTGAAGTTTAGGTATCTAAAGAATGGCAGCTTTTGCAGATATGTAAAAGCTAGGAAAGTTCTTTATATATATATATATTTTAGAGAACATGGGTTTGAAGAATTTAACTGGGTAGTGCAAAAAGCATACACAGCCCCAGGAAGGGCCAGGTTGTACATTGATCTTCCAGCCCTGAAGGAGGGACAGGCAAGGCTGTGTCCCCAGCCTGTCCCCTAGGAGAGGGGTAGCCAAGCAGCCCTTCCTTGTGGCTCTGACCAGCTCAATGGGGAAGCAGGGCAGAAAATTCAGAGCACTTCAGCCCAGCCCAGACCCGACCTCCCCTTCCAGAGCAAGCATTGTCAGCGCCAGGCATGTGGGCACGCTATCTGTGGCCAGACAGGCTCAGGGGGACTGGTACCCCTCTGCATGACATCCTGAGAAACCATTGGGTGGAAAAGCCAACACTCAACATACATGGGTGTCCATATCTCCTTGATTTGCCCTCTGAAGTGCAAGCATTTAATTTTGACCTGCACAGCACTTTTGGTGCCTGTGTGGTACCTTGCACCACTGGCACGGCCGCAGGCTCTTGTGGAGTTAGCCCGTGTCCAGCCCATGTCAGGAACATGCTGTGGGCTAACACCAGCTCAAGCTCTGCCTCAGGACAGACCAGCCGTTTCACACTGCAGCCTCCACTAGGTTCAATTAAGGGGCTTTTTTCTCTGAACAGGACTTGGCCAGGGAGCAACACTTGGGTCGGAAAAAAAGACAAGCCTTGAGGCAGAAGATCTTATAATATTTCTGAGTTAATTTATAATCGTAACGTTTTCACTCTTAAAATATAAAGTAAGATGGTGTTGTGATTAAGGTGCAGAATATCTAATTTGAGAGGTACATAAAAGGAAATCAAGGAATGCTATCTATCAGAAAGATAACTGTAAAAGGATCAGGTCTTCCCCCATCCTCGCCATAAATCTTTCACTGAGAAGAACTACTAGGCTATAAAGAACAAGAATTTCAAAAAATAAAAATGAAAAAGGAGACATGTTAAACACTACCTAACAAGCTTCATGACATGAGCACAAAAGTCTTAAATTCAATGTCATAAATTCAATACCATCAAAAGATTCAGCTAGTATGTCCTTAGCGACGGTACTGTGTAAGTCAAGTACAATATTAAAAGACACTGAAATCTTTAATATGTGTTAAATATTTTAAATTCATAGGTCTGATTCACAGAAATATCACAGAGGCATCATCAACCACTTTTTCCCCATCACATTCTTTTATAGATGTGCCACAGTTTCTGCGATTAAAAGATGGCCCAAACATTTATAGAAACGGATGAGCCGGAAAACCGTCCTTGTGGACATGATTGCATGCAATCATTATGCCTACTCCAATAAACACACCCAAATATGCCATGATTAATACCTGCATATGTTTAAATTACCACTTTGAAAGAGATTAGATTTAAGGCAGCCCACGTGTTCCCAGAGGCAGCTTGCAGTGATTATTCCTTACAAGTATTTTCATGGGGAAAATACCTTGTTCAAAAGTACTGAATGCTGTGATACTGCCATATAAAACCCTCTCCTTTTAGTTTCACATTTAGGACACATAAGCCTTTATTTTATGTTTAAATGTACTAATCTTCTTAACGGTATAATCAAGCCTCTAATATACAATATTATCAGTTTATATTTAGAAGGAATAACCATCACGCTAGTGGTGATGGACATATCTCTCCATTCATCTGACTGAATTAACCAGGATAAATCCCTTTCCCCAATTCATTTCTGCAGAGACAGCAAGCGGCTTTATTTTATTTAAAAGCAAATTATACAGTTGCAAGATATTTATAGTTAATATGTAAAAATCCTGCTTTAAGTTTGAGAAACATTTCTTTCTTCCTCCATTTCTCACAGGGAAATGTTCCAGTTTGTAGCTTTTTAAATAACACAGGATATTGCAGGCTACAAATTCAACAAAAGGTATTCCCTACAGTGAACAAGTCACAAAAACTTAAATTGTTTGCGTCCTTCCACAGCTTTGTGTTCTTGGAAACTAAGAATAAGCCTGAGTCTTTGGGTGCATTTAAGTAAGTTTATATTTAAGCATATCACAGGACTCCTTCTTTTCTTTAAGCAGAACGGGGCGATCTCCCAGTAATTCCTAATTCCTGCCCAATATATTACCAGCTTTGTACCACATAAAAGGTGCTTCTGCCAATACAAAACCTAAGCCAGATCTAAGCCACAGAAATGTGGTCTTCCTGGGAGATATTAAAAGGGGATTTTCAAGACACCAGGCAGTTGGGCTATCTTTTGGCATACGATAGGAATTACATTAGGCCTGTCATGACACAGACCGTAAGCATAATAAATAGCTTCTAAATACCCAGGATCCTGGAATATATATTAAGTTCTCTGCCAACCCACTCACATATATTTCCTTGTTGCACCTCTTCTGATTCTTAAGAGCACATTAAATGATTAGCCACCCAACATGCATAACTATTTATCCCAGCAGCAATCTGATTCCCTGCAACAGAAAACCTCCAGAAGCAACAAAACAGCCAGGTATGTAACAAAGGATATCATGGAATACGCTCGTAAGTGTATAACTAAAATAAATTTATTATTATACTTTCATTATATCTAAACATTTACAAGTTGTTCAAGAGGAATAGAGGAAATATAATGTGTTATTATATTAACTTCTGGTTTGCCTCAATGGTAAATACCTATACAAGGTACCAGCAAGTAAAACTCAAAACTAAAAAAGCCATCACATTCTGGTAAGCTAATTACAAAGGCATCAATCTCTCTTTATACCAGAGCACAGTGTTCTTAACATAAAAAAAGCTCAAAGAAGATGATTCCCCTCTAATTCAAATTCATTACAACCACTCTGCATGCTAAACATAATAAGCACATGTTAAACTCAGCAGAAGAGATGAAAACTGAACTGGCACACAGCTGGAACATCATCCAGATCATTTGACTGGGGCATTCTTTTCCTACCGATACATCTCCCTAGCAGTTTTGGGGGAAGTTCCTAGACAGAAGCTGTCGATCCGGCTATGTTCTCCAAGCAATGAGCTCAGCCCTTTGAAAAGCATGGAAGAGGGGAATAGTCTGGTAAACTGAAACTCTGACTGCTCCCTCATGCATGGTCATCCCTTCTGCCTCACCTTTCTGCACGCTGGGGTCGGGCTTGCCCCGACGCAGCGCTGCCCCAAGAGGGATGGAAACTGCCATCCAGGTGTTCATCTTGAGGAGTAAATTAGTAAAATTTTCAAGAAGAGAGTAGAGTTAAAGATTGTCCTGTTGCCCAAAGGTCTTGTCTCATCACTGGTATGACACGATGCACCAAGGAGCTATGGGCTTTGCTGGCACTGATCCTCTTTCATGGGGACCATAGTTCTTCTCCTCCCTGGCGCATTAAAAACTAGAGTGCTCCAAGGTGTCAGACAGAACATGCAATTTTTGTTTTGTCAGTGATTCAGCCAGCCTAAAGATTCAAGGTACTATGCGTACTAGTGCCTGTATGAGTTCTGCACCTCACAAAAAATCTACATGCTCTAGAGAAAATGTGTCAATTAGAAAAAAAAGTGTTCCCTGTTTCTGACTGTTTGCACATAGAGAATACTTGGTAACTGCAACAAGTGCAGGCTTTGTAAATCTGGAATGAAAAGTTAATCATTACAGTGCAAGTCACTCAGTAGTGTTTCTTAGCAGTTTGTGATGTGCAGTCAGAAGAAATATTGTACTGCAATTAATTTTACAATGTGTTTTCTCAAATGGAAAATGTTGCAAATAGCAGTAGAATTTGTTCTTTGCTGTAATCTCACTAATTGGGAAAAAGGCGCTTAGGGGGAGCTAGACATTGGGGTTTCAGGCAAGGCCCCAGAAGAAGAGGAGCCAGGGTATAATACACCACCACCTCTGCTCAAAGACAGTTTAGAGTTTAAAATAACAATTTGTACTAAGAAAACAGCCAGATGCCATCGCATTGGCTTTCCCTCAGTGATGAATGGCATGAAAGCTCCCTAGCATCTGCTACCACTTGATGAAACAAAACTTACATCTCTTTGAGTGAAAAGGCCCACAGATGCTCACTGGAGTAATCTGGGCTGCCTGAGGCTGGGGAGGGACTGGTGCTGCCAGCCCCGACCAAACCCGTACCTTTTTATCTCCACTTGTTGAGGAAAATACTGCAAACATCACAGCTCTGCTGAAACTCCATAATTTTCACTCTGCATTAACTCTATGTTGAAGGAAAAGCACAGCAATGAAGAACATAGGGGATCATTTCCCTGAACCCGCATCTCTCAAAGCCAATTTCCACATCTGCTGTGAGCAGTTCCTTTCTATTTCAGGTGGGCAGCCCTGTAAATATTATTCCTTGAAAAAAGAATTATAATTCTAGAGACATGAGGGCCTATCTGTCTATAAATGAATGCCAATTCTATAGATGCACTACAACAGGTTTTCAAGTCTGGAAGCAGAAATATCCTTTAACTGTACACACCCAAAAGAAGCCAAGTCACAGATCTCCTGTAAGTCTTTTTTACTGAACACTGAAACAGGGAAAAGATTTCTGCTGAAAAAGAAAACTGATCAATGACTAGATGTAAAGGAAAATGTGATCAACGTATACATCAGAGGCCGCAGAGCAACCACAGGTGTCATTATAGAAAACATGAGTTTGTTACCTTGGAAATGTCAGTATTGCTACAAACTGCACTTTTGTGCCTTAAAGAGCGAATTATTATTCTGTAATTTACTTTGGGAACAAACGCGAGGAGAGTGGTGAGGGTTACTTGTCTGAATCAGATCTGTTCAGTGGCCGGAAATTAAATGGTCAACTTGTCAGAAGTAGAACTGTTCGATTTTTGGTTCAGTGACCAAAATGAAAAGAAAAAGAAAGAAAAAGAGATCAGCTTGGGTTAACATAAAAGGAGAAGTACTGAGGGGTTTAGCACAAAAAAATAAATTAAAATATCGGTTAGGTCAATATGAAAATCTTCAATGAACCCAAAAAATTAGATAAAGAATTTTGTTCAAGCAGAAAAGTCTCATTTCATTTTCTCATCATGCAGCTAACTTTTTTTTTTCACAGTCAGTTTCACAATTAAGATACTTTTCAAAAACAAGAATCAAAACTTTGTTTTGGAAATATCAGTAGCATATTTCAAATGCTTCACTTTCTCCCATTTTCCATTAAAACATTTACCAAGTCCTACTCAAATACATGATCAGTTTTTTTCCTTCACAAAGCCAGATTTTAAATGAATTCACTACAAACATGGCAACTCCAGCTGAATCAATTATAAAGTCCTGTGTCCCGTGCAGGAATACTATCCACTTGAAAACCTACCTGATGGGGTATCAGTCATCAGCAAATCGACTATAATAATTGGAAAGCATAAAAATATTTGCCAGAGGTTTTTGATCTTGGTACTAACCAGAATGAAGTTCTGAAGGCTACAGACTTTTTGGGCCAGAGTCAGAATTGCTTTACAAAAATGTTTAGCCAGAGATCCCTACTTTCAAATGTACTAGGAAGGGGTATTTTTACATCACTTTACAGTGCTGATTCTTTAATTTCAGTGCCTGGTATCCCCACAAACTGCTTCACTGAAAGGCTGGCCAGCACATTGTTAAACCAGGATCTTTGCCTTGGCCACTTGTGCTGTTTTGTTTGTCTCTGCAGTTCTTGGTATTGATAATAATATCATCCAGCGTCCAGACGAATGAGTCTAATTCTGGAAGGAGGGTTGTTTTTTTCTAGCAGTGCATTTCCCCCACAAGATAGGAACACTGAAAGGTTAATGTGGCCTGGAAACCACAGCTTGTTTAGCCAGAAAGATAAATATTATCTATATTTCTTGTTCTTCCCTATCAATTGTATTGTCCTGGGAAGCAGTGGGAAAAGTGGAAGGCAAATGGCAAAAACCTTGCCAAACCCCATGATGTGATGAATGACTTCTCACATCCCAGGGCCTGACACGAAGAGAGGCCACAGAGGGTCGTGCTGCTGTTTTCAGATGTTAAAAAGGCCGATCACCTACTCATTGCTTTCATTCCTAGTGCAGGCAGAGCTGTCCCAGTGCAGGACCTGCATGGTCAGACCCAGCTTTGCTATAAGGTATTCCTCTGCAAGAGCACAGGAAAACTATTTTCTATGTCCTTGCTAACACATTTATGAATATTCTTCCAGACAGATTGAATGCTGTGATCATGAAGTACCTCTCAGCCACAGAGGGAAGAATATTCCCAGATTTCTCTAAGTCTTCTGGATAGCAATTGTTGTGTGCTCTCTCTTTTCCCTTTTCCTTCCCTCCTCTCTGTTACGACGTGCACAACATATAGACAGACCATCAACTTTCACAATCTCCCCATATGTTCAACAGGGGACATCCTAGCTATGCTACCCATGGGCAACCAGCATACAAATCGCTTCAAACCCAAGCTGGGGCAGACCAGGAACAGCCTGTAGATGCGATGTGGCAGGATGAGGAGGGGAAAACAGCATTTGCTCCTGGATGTAAGCCTGTGCATGAAAGGGAGCTTACTTGATGGATTTCCCTCTGTGAACTGGGGTTTTTTCTCTTTGCCAACTTTTGATCATCTAACTGCACTCTCAAAAATGGCAACCAGGGGAATGGAAAGAGGGAAAAGGTGAGGCCCCTTACACTGTGTGTTTTTCACCAGCTGGACCACTCTGCATTCAGCCACACAACATCCAGGTGCTGGAGAGTGCCAAAGGATGGGTTGCCAGCGTCCAACCACCCATGGCTGCAAGGCATGATGAGCCAGACAGTAGGAGGCACAGCTACAGCCGGAGCTGGGGTTGGCAGGCAGACCCTTTTCTTGTCTTTCGGCTCTGTGAGCTCATACCCTTTTATTTACAAAACCATCTTTCAAGCAGACATGGGGAGGAATAAATAACTCTGGCTAATCTGAGGCAATCATGATTTTGCTAAGTGTGGTGTAAGAGCTTTTAGCGTTTCGTCTTGGTCTGGTTTATAACTTGATCCACTCAGCCTGACGTGTACAACCTTGCCTCCTGTGGGAAACAAGCAGCCACAGTCATGTGCATGTGAGTAGGTGACATTGGGGGAACACACGCAGATGTGCAGCCCACCTCTGATGATTAATCTGCTCACTCTGACTAAATGAGAGCCAGGGCACTGCCAGTTCCCCCTGTGCTTTGTCTTGCAAAACCAAAGAGACAAACCAGTGACCACCCTGCACTTTTGCATGTCCTAAGGCTTCTGCCTCAGGAGGAGACACAGCGATAGTTTTACACTCGGCTTCACAAATATTTCCAACACCTAGTGAACCCCTACACCCAGAAGGCTGGGCTTATTAATAAGACTTCTCATCCACAAAACCTAAATAAAATTTTACTCCGGGCACCTCAGTCAAATACTCTGAACTCTCCCCTGGAGCTGCTCCCTCCTCTGAGTAGGCAGAGAGGAGAAGAGGAGGAGGGGCCGGGGCCGGGACCATGTGGGGCCACCATCCATCTGATGCTCCTCCTCTGCTGGCACCCAGCCCTTCATCAAGGAGGTGGGGACAGGCTGTCCCCCCGGTTAGCACACAACCTCCCTCTCAGGGAGCAGGGCAAGGCATCCCCCCAGAGAGGGTCTGTGGGGTTCACCGGTCCCACTGCAGGACAGGATACACCCTGTGGGGTTTGTCACCCTGGGACATGGGAAACTGGGGCAACACTTGGACACAGCACTGAAGCACTTGCACAGGTTGGAGAGAAACCTGCAGCACACACAGTTTTAGGAAGAAGGTCAATGTAGAAGTCTGAAAGAAGGGGGTTTTTTTAAAACTTAGAGTAGTGCAGGGTGAAGGTTGCACCTGAAGGAAGATGGATTTGTCGCCCGCTGCCACTCAGGGCTCTTGCAGTTTGAACTTCAACAGATGTGGGCTGAAAAAGCGCCATTGATTTCACCCCCTGAGGAGACTCTTGTGAAACTCACAACCAATATTAATATCAAAGTGCCTAGAGAGGACCAGGGAACAGCCTCCTCTGTTTTGTTCCTAGGATGAAAAACTATGGCAAGGGAGGGCTTACAAAGACTGCAAAAACCAGCCTCCTCTTTGCAATAAAAGCCTTTGGGAAAGCGTCTGAACTCCTCACCTGCTCCCCTGCCACTTTCACAAGCCACTTGCATCCAGCCCCCCAGACACCTCCTGCTTTCTAGCCCGAGATGTTCACATAACGGGCATTGCCTACAAGAGGTCACGAGGAAACTCTACAAAGTAGCAGTCAGGGATGTCCTGATTCCCCAGGAAGACCAAGGATCCCACTGGGGTGGAGGAGAGGAGCTTTCTGGAGGTTGCTACCAGCATGCAAAAACCACATACACCAACCAGTCTCCCCAAACAGAAAGCCATACTGGCAGCAGCAGGACAAGGGAGAATAGACAACAGCTGCACCAAAGGGAGTTTGGAGACACACAGGGATGGAGAACAAGCTCACAGGTGCCTCTGCCTGGAACTAAGCTGAACCCAGCTGCCCGGGAAATGCTGTGGTGCCCCAGAGACATCAGCTCCAGACGGCTGCAGGAGATGATGGCAGGGAGCCTGTGGCCCCGTGCCCGGCCGTTGGGTGCTGCCTCCAGCCCCAGCCAGGACCTCTCCAGCTGCAGGACAGAGCAATGCCTGGTCCTGGACTGTGGAATAAATGAGCACAAACCCTAATGCCCCTCACAAACCCCGGTTCTCCCACTCCAAGCAGGATGTACACTTCTCTGACATTGCTTATTTAAGACAAATGCTTAGTGAAAGATATATTCAAACAAAACAGAGTCTTCATAGAAACCCACCTCCATGACCCTGCTCTTCCCTTTAGGAAAACAGTAAAAAAAGTGTCACCTGTGGGAGGAATCTGAGCACCAGGAGGGACCCGGACAAGGTCCCCCAGCCATGGACCAGGGGGATCTCCGCCCCATGACACCACCGCCCACTGGCACAGCCCAGCTTGCGCTGCACAAACTGCATGACAGACACATGCTATGACTTCCATTTTCCAGGAGTGACCTGAGGGGAGGGGGAATGGAGGAAGAACACTCGCCTAACAAGAAGGCATCATTTGACAAACTGGGAAGGTCTGTTCCACAAGCAATCTGTTCTTGGGCTTTGACAGATGTTAAAAGTTGCACTGTCAGAGTTTGTCTTATGTTTATCCCAGAGACTAGTCACAACTGGGGGGAAAAAAGTGGCAATTACACAAATATTCCAGACACATTTGCACTCTGTGCACCTTTCATGCCCGATGAAAAAGCAGGAAATGTTAACACAAAGAAAGGAAGCATGTTAAAGAGACTGAACCTTTCATCAGAGACTATTGAAATTTTCATAACAAGGGCTGGTATGAAAGGTTGCTTATTCTCAGAGGTAAGACAGTGCCATTTCCTTCCCTCTCCATGCAGCAAACACTCATGACAAATCTAAACTACAGCTGTAGGGCATGAGACACAAAGCAAATAAAGGTTGCATCCGACTCCATCTCAGTTGTATCACCACAGCTATTACCAGATTGAAAATCATATTTCAACCAGTCAATATGCAAATATTGTAGTATTGTACCATAATAAAATGCTATTTCAAAAGCAGTGGCCTTCAAAAATCGAGATCAAGGGAACAACAAGGAAAATGAGAAATGTCACCGGTCTGACAGTCTCGCCCTGTTCTACTTAATGAACCAACACAGATTTGGTGGAATAATCAATGTGGGAAACATTGGAGAAACATACTACATGCTACCATGGCATAGTAACCTACTTACAAATCATTTACTGGTCACCTTAGGTCTTGAAGCACAGGGTTTATGTCTTGTTTTACATATATATATATATATATGTACCTAATTACAACTATTAATTATTTATAAGAAAAAAATCTCTTTTTTTTTAAATTTCTACTTAAAAAGAGTTAGTATGGACAGATTTTAGCAATGAATTCCACAGATAAATTATAGATATTAAAAAATATCTCAGTTAAACTCAGAAAGCAGGAAATATGTGCAATATTCCCACTGAAACAGTGTTTTTGCACCCTTTCACCATTTATAGGCTTCTTTTCCTCCTTGACTTCAGTACTGGCTGATGTGCTATGGGAAAGGTCTGTGCATGCACACCAGCCCCCACACTGAGCTCTGGGCCTTGGCCAGTGAACTCACTGAGGCAGAGATCAATTTTTTAATGTATACAGACAAGCCCAGCATAGTCTGCCCTACACAGACCCATAATACCAACAATACCGTTTCTGTCCTACAGTCAGATGTCACCTGACAAATGTGGGTCATGCCAGCACGCCGTGCTGACTTTGATTTCTGTTATTTGGGGCAATCAAGTCTCCTTTGCAGGGGGGACCGGCCCCCTGATGGGGGGAGAAAGGATTTAACCAGAGATTACATCTCTTCTGCAAATTTGCAAGAAAGGCTCATTTAGGCTTTTGTGGACCTCTACCTCCTTTCATCAATCCTATGCCTGACCATATCTTTGGCTGAGCCATCTGCTGACTGCTTATTTGGCCCACGCATTAGAGTGATGACAGCTGAACCCATGGAAATTTAACATCATCCCTAGCAAAACATGGTTTTTAAGAGGCTGTCAGCTGTGACCTTGCCTACCCTTTTCTTTTAAGGTTGGCATCCTTCATCAGTTTCTGGTCAAGAGATCTTAAAAGCATAAGTTTTTAAAATTTGCAAAGACAGACCACATGAACTCTGGGGCCAGACAAGAGCTTCAGAAATATAGACGATCCATTGGCCAACATCAAGATTTAGAAACACACATCACTCAAAAATGCACTATGTAAGGCCCAGCTCTGACAAATTCAAACAGGCCATCTAAAGAACAGGCCACAGTATTCAGAAATCAGCCTTGCTTTTGCAAAGTTCAGTTTATGCAAGAAAATCCTAAATACAGCAGAGAACAGTCAGGGTGCACTCTGGTGGCTTTGGTGGATGAGGACATTTTTAGCAAATGCTGAGCCCAGATGAAATTTTTGTGTGCTAGGAAACCCTTATGCAGCTGCAAGTTATTGCTAGGGACCACAGAGGAAAGAGGAGACTTGAAGACCAAGGGTCTTCCCCATTCTTAATAACTCCCTCTGCATTGCTACCTACTGCCAGCCTCACATTTTTAATTTAAGTGTCCCTTAAGAGTTATAGAATAATCCCTGGAGCTAACCAGACCCCCATGAGCAAAAGTCTTTACACACCTCTTTAATTTAAAACAAAAAATTATGGAAGTCTCCATTCTTTGAAAGATCAGAGGAGGACATAAGTGATGAAAGTTTTTGAGGGAATACCCTGCAAGAGACTCAAGAAGCTGACCTGCTTCGCAGGCTGATGCTGGAAAACACAGACTGAAATCAGCTCTTCTGTCACCAATCCACCAACCAGCATTAACATCACCTCTTGTGCACTCTTTACTTCTACTGGCTCACAAAAAGCTTTCTACACTTCAGCATACCTGGTGGAGGAAGCCTCCGTAACTGCGTTTCTGCGACTCTGTTGTAATGCTGTTTATACCTCAGGCAGCATCACTACCTACTCTCCAGTTATTTTCTCTCTTCCCCTCCCTCGCTTTGATCTTCAACACTTTTTTATTTTTAATTACTCTGAATAAGAATTTACAATGAAAATACCCACCAGACCAAGCAGGTACCAGAAATGTAAGTAACCCTAATGAAAATAGATACTATGTCACAACCTGTATTTCTTAACAGTGGTTAATAACGAAGGTGGAATTGGCCAGACTTTAAATGACTTTTTATCAGTGCTGAAAGAGTGTGTAACTACCACTTAAAATAGTTGAAAACTTTTTTTTTTTACAACCTATCAAAGCAATGGTCCCAGACAATATACAGTATATCTAAGAATAGTAACAGTTATTGGTGGAAACTGATAACATTTGGGGACTGAAGGTTAATCTGTTCTGGAAAAAAAAAAAAAGGAACAATGGAGAGTGAAATAGAAACTCAAGTCTCATTAAAGAAAACTATTTTAAGGGCAGAATTATGAGTTTTAACATCAATCATGGGAAAACAGTTCAGACTTGTTCCTAAAAGATCTAAATTTGAAACCTTGGGAAAAAGGCACTGTTTGCAGTGGCAGCAAAAACAGGTTTGAGGGGTAGGAAAAAATATGGCATGAAGGTAATCCGTTTGTATTTTATAAACACTACAAACCTGACCATTTCTAGGGTTTTTTGTGATTCAGGGCAGCGAAGACTCAATGTTCAGACAAGTTTATCCTTTAGACGTGTACTTTCTTTATGCCTTTCCAGTGTACTTATCTGCCCATAAATGATAGTACATGCTCTCAGCACTGAAGGCGAGTTGGCATGGATCATCGAAACTGACCGCAGATTGGAAATAAACCCAAAAGAACTTACACCAAAAAAATTCTATATATACTGTTGTTGGAGTTTTTTCCTGGAGAAATTACAGTGGAAAGCCCAGGAGAAAAACAAAACGGGATCAGTGCTATCTAGCAGCATAGCTACAAGCAAGCCAAGCAGCTCTCCAAACACACGACCGCCGCTTGGCTGGAAGGAAGCTGAGCAGGTGCCTACATTAAACCAGTGCACACTTTGTCAGTTTGCATTTGAGCAAGTGCTTAAGTGCTTTGCCAGCTCAAGGACTTAATTAAATTTGAAATAAGCTAATTCAAGGAATAAAAGTCTGCCAAAGGTAATAAAATTGTTTACCAATTTATCAAGTCAGTCCTGTGTATAAAAGAGCATATTTATATGCAGTGTAGGTCTGGTCCTATTCAATCAGTGAATGCATTTTTAAATATTTACTGATTGCAGGAATAGGGCCAAATCTGGAGTATTTTCAAGGGTTAGGGAAGAAGTGCTAAATTCCAAAGTATCTAATTTAACTATGCAAAGTAGGGAATATTATTGCCTTCATTTTACTTCTTATGAAATTCAGAGGCACAGGGAAATAAAGTGCCAGATCCAGTGTGTCAGAGAAGCCACTTGCAGAAGCTCCTGTGCTCGACTGTTTCCCAGGCAAATGTCTTTTGCACCAGATACCACCCTTCTGGGGTGCAGGGCAGTGCAAGGGACAGTTGGGCGAACAGTTGAGAACCAGTGTCACAGCTCCACTGGCTGTGCAGCGGTTTGATTCCCACCCTGAGAGTCCAAAGAAACAGTTAAATTGACAGAAAGTTGCTGGCTGGGGTTTTTTAATCAAGATTTTTTTCCCGTCCAGCCCTTGGCGTACAGTTTCGTCCAATTCACTCCTGTTTGAATTTGATGCTCTTGGATGCAGCTGTCACCTGTCCCTGTTGAGTGAAGGGGCAGTGAGTGTAAAACAGGGCCTCATTGGAACTTGTGAAGAGTTGGAGCAGTGTATTTTAATATGCTCTCTGAGCAGGTGACTTGGCATGGTACATATGCAGATCTCCCTTTGTCCTGTGCTCCGGTACTGCAACTCAAATCTCCACCTCTGTGTCCCCACAAGACCACCTTTAAAGTTTGATTTTTAAACGATAAATGCTCAACCAGTGCAGACTGGCATTTTTTAGTAACATTCAACTGCACTTTGTGAAAGTCCAGGTTGCTTCAAATTATTTCTTTAGATTGTATACTTTGGGTTTTTTCTTGTGCTATATTTAATATTGGTAATTGTCATTTTAAAATATTCAAATGAGATATTTCAAAATATCTGACTGAGTAAGTGTGCTTAGCTCAAGCGATGCCTGCCGCGCCGTGCATAGCAAACAGGCAGTGCTTCTTGCCTTGTTTTGGCACAGGTAAGTGTTTAATCAATGCACAAAACTGAAAAAAAAATTACCATTGCAAGGTAGAAATAAGATACGAGGCAGGCTCGCGCCGGGGTGTACCTACACCTTGCACTGCGTAAACAAATCAGTTTTCAGGTTCAGCCTGTAGACTTTCTTCTGCGTTCCTAAAAATTAGTACGGGCCTTTGAATGCGTCCGGTTTGTTTATTCTTTCCTAACTTAGTGGCTTTAAGAGGCACCCCGCAAAGCGCTGCTTGCACCCCCCGGGGCTGATGCCGGCCTCTGTCGGCGGCGGTGCTGGGGGCAGAGCCGTGCCGACCCTGCCTGCTTCCAGGCGGAAAAGCGCGACCGCGCTGCAAATTTCAGACGGGCGGGGGGACCAACAGAGCCACCGGGGTCGATGGAGCTGCCCGCGGCGCCCGGGCGAGCCCGCCGGGCCGCCGCCGCCCACCTCAACCTTCCTGAGCGGGCTGGCGGCGGGGAAGAGCGCAGGGGGACTCCGCAGCGCGCAGCGGCTGCGCGGGGGCGCAGGGGCGGCAGCGGCTCCGCCAAAATCTGCGGGCGCCCCGTGAGAGCGGGTAGGTAAAAAAGAACCCACGAGGCACAGAGGTATATTCAAAGCCCGGCGGTTTGCTCTGTCAGGTGCAAAAACAGCGACGGAAAATCCACCCGTGGCTACCGGGAAGGTCTGGCGCGCATCTGGGGTGTTGCTCTGCAGGTTGATATATTAAAGTTCAAAAACCATTTTTAGAGGGCGAGAGGCAGAGGAGCATCCCCGGAGAAACGCACACCCCTCTGCTCCTCACCCTGCAGGACAGAGGCAGCCGGGCAGCCCTGCCCGCAGCCCGCCCGCAGCCCTCCCGCGCCCACCACAACCCCCTCTCTCCAGACCAGCAACGGGGCTTAAACACTGGCTGCAGGCTGGAAAACGCGGCAGCAGCGAGGAAAGGGGGCGATTCTGTTATTTATGAGTCTGAACCATATTTTTAAAAATCCAGCATTTAAAATTGTGCAAGATGGAAATTCCAGCTTCTCTTTTTCCTCTGCAGATTTGTGGTTCAGCAGGTTGAACGCAATTTAACTGATCTGGGCATGTATTACAGGCCGGAAGATATGGGGCTCTAAGGAAAAAAATTCATCTGGTCAAGTCATACAATTTACATATATGCTTTGTTAAAAATGACACGAATCTTTTGAAAACAAAACTTTCATATGAATTTGGTAAAACTACATTGTTAAAGGTTTTACATAGACAAAAACTTCAGCACCCCTTAGACCTTGTGAAAATGAATATTTGATGCGTTTGGTTTTTGCTGTCTTTATAACTAAAAAACAATCAGAATATTCACATGGACTCAACGATTCTATGATTTACCTAAAACTTAAATTCTGAGCTGGAATGTATCAAAGTCTGAAATTTAATTCCATCTTTAGCCAGGGACCGTTACATAGAGTCTTTTTGCGAGCAAGGTGCTTAAATAATATTTCTTTCTAATTTTCCTGACTTTTTAATGTTTACTGCAGAATTAGCTGTTACTACGTAGCACCGCGAAACTTGAAGCAGACACAAAGAGAGAAGGGTTAGTGAATATACCTTTAAGTGGTCTTCCACGGTGATGAATTTAAAAATGTTTCACACATGAAAGTTTTCTATGCAGAGGAATGGTGATAAGGCTGTGGAACACACGGTTGCTGGTTTACAGGGGCACTCCGCAGCCGGACGCGGTTTCTTTCCCACGGCAGGAGCCCCGCACCTGCCCGCGAGGCCGCGGCGAGCCCTGGGCCGTGCCCGTCGCCCAACACAGCACGAAGGCGAAGCCCCTACCTGCGTGAACAACTTCGCCTACCCCGTTTAATTCTCGTCAGCCTGGGCGTTTACAGAAAGCAGGTGGTTTCTTATTTCTGGGCACGACCTTCCCACCCTCAAGGCCGCCTGCGAGCGCCTGGCCCACGCTCCCGTCGCGGCTCCCCCGTCCCCCCGCGGGGAGCGGCTGTGCCGGCGGCCCGGCCCGGCCCGGCCTTGCGGGGACGCGTCTTGCTGGCAGCGGCAGCCGCCAGCTGCGGCACCCCACGGCCGCCCAGGAGCGGGGGATGCGCTCGCTGCCAGCCGGCTCCGAAAGCCGATGGAGCGGGAAAGGGGCGGACTTTCCGCAACTTGGGAGGTTCTGGGTCCGGCCCCGGGCCCGTTAAGGAGAGGGGACTCGGAATTTTCTCCGGCTCGGGGCTGCGCCCCGCAGGAGCCGCGCCGGGCAGGGGTCTGCAGGGCTCCCCGACCCCGGGGCAGGTGCGGGCGGTCCCGCACGGCCGGGGAGCCCCGAGGAGCCCTTCGCCGGGGCGGACGGCCTGGGGCACGGCACACGGCCGCGCGCTTCCCCGTCCAGGGGCGCTCCCCGCCCCCGGCCCCGCTCCCTGCGCGGCTGCGGGGCCCCGGTGCCGCTCTGGGGTGTGGGACCCCCCCCCCCCCCCGCCCCTCGCCCCGCGCCCGGGGCCGCCAGCCGCAGCGGGAAGCGCAGCGCCGAGCACGGCGGGGCAGCTGCACCTACCGTGGTACTCCTGGCCGGGCACGTAGGCGGCGGGGCTGCCCGCGATGTGCAGGGCGATGAGCACCTCGCCCTGCTCGCCGTCGCCCTCCAGCTCGCCGTGGTGGGTGCAGAGGAAGAAGAAGGGCGAGAAGCGGGCGCGGGGGGCGGCCGCCCGGCCCGCCGCCAGCAGGGCACCCAGGGCGGCCAGCAGGCAGGGCCAGCCCCCGGGGACGCCCCGCCGCCGCTCCATGCTGCTGCCGCCGGCGCCGCTGGGGCATCCAGGGCACGGCGGGGCCGCCGCGCCGCTCCGCTCCGCTCCGCGCGGGACGGGGCGGGCCGGGGCGGGACGGGCCGGGGCGGGCGCTGCCCCCCGCCGCGGCCCGCGGGAGTTCGTGGGGAGGCGGGCGCGGGGCGCGGAGCGGGGCGAGCGCGGGCAGGGGCGGCCCCTCCGCGCCCGCCGAAGGCTGCGCCGTCCCCGCCTGCCGCTGCCGGGGTGCGGGGCACGGAGCTGGGAGTGCGAGGGCTGGGAATAATTTATTTCCCCCGGTGTCGGGGTGGGAGGGAGGGGAAGGTCCCTCCCCTCCTCCTCCTCCTCCGCCTCCTCCGCCGCCGCCGCCCGCTCCTCCCGCTCGTCGCTCTGCGCGCCGGGGTGCGGTGCTGCCGCTGCGGGGACGCGGGCGGCGAGCGGGGCTCTGCCGCCCGCCCTTTGTCTGCCGCCGGCTCCCGACCCCTGCCGCGTCCCTGCCCCTGCGTCCTCGCCAGGGCTACTACCCTTGTCCCTGCTCCCGGGCCCCAGCCCCTGCCACTGCCACTGTGCCGGCCCCGGCTCCCGCTCCCCGCCCCAACACCTGAGTCCCTGCCCCTGCTCCCTCCGTCCCTCGGCCCCAGTCCTTGTCGCGCTGCTTCTATCGCTCCATCCATCCTTTTGCCCCATCCCTCTGTCCCTCTGCTCCAGCCCCTGCCCTTTTGCCCCAGACCCTACCCCTCTGACCTGGTCCCTGCCTCTGCTCTACCTGCAACTACTGCTGGGGAAAAGTGAGATTTTTACTTAAACCTTCTCCTCCACCATCTTCAAAACAATACACATGCACACACCTCTGTGTGTACTCTATGGAGGTGGGTTCTGCAGCTTAGGGAGGACAGTGTGAGGGTCCCTGGGGAGGGCAGGTCCCTAGGAGGGGACTTCATCCTCCCAGGAGTGTGTGCTCAGATCCTTCACCCCAGAAAGAGGAGCAAACTCAGTGAGGATCACAAGGGGAACAAGCAGCTGAACACTCAACACTGGAAAGTAGAATAATTCATAAAAACATACATTTTTAACAAAGCAGGTCTGGCAGAGGGACCAAAGCCTCAGGAGACAGGAGCAAATCTACCAGGGTTTAAAGCATCTACCACGCTGCTGCTGGATCCCAACCAATGCTCAGAGACGGCCCCAGTGAGCGGTAGTGACATGATGTAATCAGAAAGCAGAGCCTACCTGCCAGCATTTTTGAAGTGCAAAACTGGCACTGTCCAGGGGCTCCCTCCTGGATTGGTTTCAGTGCCAGAGGGAAAGGTTCCCTCCATGGAGGTGTGAGCCACATGGACGGCACCACGCAGCTGCCCTATGTCTGTGCAGGCTGCTTTGCTGGCCCACCTCCCACCCAGCTGACAGAGAGCCCGTGCGTGGTGGCCCAGGGGACATCCTTGCCATCTGCCCAACCTGCCTTTTCCACTGGCTCTGCACCGAGCCCGAATTCACTGCCACCAGCAAAACTTTGCTGCAGTGTCCCGTGTTACTGGGTTGTGCCTCACTAGGGGTGGAACGAGGCCATGTCCCTCATTGGCTTCGATGGAGAGACGTACGGTGACATGATCCTGCTGTAAAGACGAAAGGGATCAGCGGTGCGTGGCATGGGGGACAGGGCAGCTCCCACCGTCACTCCGGCTGGCGGGATCCTGCACCACTGCTGTGGAAACTGAGCTCCGCAGCGGCTGCCGAGGAGTCAGTCTGGCTCCAAGGCTTCCTTTTTAGCTGGGTTATTTATTTTTCAGCTTTGGATATTTGTTTGTTTTGGGTTTTTTTAACATCTGTGCCTCCTCCATAAATTTCAGTGCTTGTAAAAGTGACGAACTAATAATATAATTCCCTCATGCCAAAATCTCATGCAGGCAAAAGCTGTGCAGGCTCGCTGGCAAAACTGCTGCCAACAGGACATGCGCTCCTGCTTCCCTTCATGGAGAGCTCGCCAGCCGTGCCAGAGGGGCTTTGGAGGAGCAAACACACCTCGGCTCATGCCTCCTCTGCCCAGCATCCATGGAAAGTCAGCCAGTTGGTTTTGGGGGGCTGCCAGATGTAGCCAGCTCTCTTACTTTAGAAGAAAGAAGGTGGCAGGGGAAGGGGGTGATGGGCTCCCACCACTGTGAGAGGAGGGGATGCCGGCTGCCTCTGCTGCCTTGCTGCTGTACCAGTTGCCAGCAGTGCCTCTTCACTTTTTTAATCTCCAAGAGATAATTCCCTAAATAAGCTTGGGAGTGTAGGGGTAGCTAATCTGTCAGTGGATTTCGGGCCTCAGGCTAGCATGCTCTGAAGTTGCTGGGATTTGGATAGGGACCATGCTGGTGAATTTTAGGCAATTTTCTTTGTTTCCAGCTGCTTAGTATCCAGAGCAGCCAGGACTGTTAGTGCAGCCAGTGCACGCCTTTCCTCTACAAGCTGTGTGTGTCACTTACCAACAAGGGGACATGCAGTAAAGGACAGCAAAAAAGGTAATGTCTCCACTTGGAAGCCTGACCTTAGTCACCTCCTTCTTCCATTTCTTTCTCTTACGCTTGTCATGCCTCTCTGTCTCCTTTGTTTCTTACTCTTTCACAAGACCTCTAACCTCTTCTTCATAGGGAAGTCCCACAGTCATGGCCTGCCACCCCATCCAGACTCTGTTGGCGGGGAATCCAGCAGAGACACCAGACAGTAGATATTCAAAGACACAGGACTCAAAGGGACCGTTTGGGACCTCAAACCCCATTTCTTGCACCCACCAGAAATAGTGTAATAGACTTTTAGTCCAGACAAGATACCCACCTTCTCGGACCCTACCCATCTAGGTCAAAATGTGCTTCCCAAAACTCTTCTGCACATTTCAGGCTCATCTTTGCATAGAAGAGCGATGCTAATGGTGCCCATCAGCAAAACAGGGGGACCCAGAGTATTTAAAAAAACACAAAACCTACAATTTTGCATGTCCCTACAACAGCAGGGAGACTGAATATATTTGCAGGGAGCCAAGGCGATGACCAAGACCCACACCTTAGAGGGAAGGAAGGAAAAGAAGCTTCCAGTTCCAGCCAGTCTTTGCCTAAACGAAAATTTCTTCCTGGTCCCAGCTCCTGTATGGTCTCACTCATACAAGCATGTTTTACCCATAACTCACCCCAAACCTTATCTGGTCTGAAAGGTTTTGTTACGACCAGGAGCATTCCCTGCCCCTGCCTGTGAGCAGCCTCCAGTGCGGCAGGGCGAGGAGGGAGCCTCCCACCAGGCTGTCCCCACTGGCTTGCAGGGGGCCACCAGCCACCCACAGGCATGTGCCGGTCCCTGGGTGGGTTTTTGCATTGCCTTCATATCTCCTTGCTGCTCTGGGTAAATACGGTACCTGGTGTTTTAAGATGATGGGTTTATGCAATGTCTTTGGCCAGGATTTCTCATTCATCCTTCTCCCACTGACAGCAAGGCCAAGATATTATTATTAATAACAACAAACGAGCTTATTTAAGAAAAGTGACTAAGACCAACCTGCCTGTATCCAAATAAAAGCTTGTAAAAATCATAATAATCTCTATTTTCACAGTCCTCTGATCCAAGATTCTTCATGTAAGTTACAACTATTCCCTGTTAAAGGCAGAAAGCACCTAACGCTGCAGTACAGAGGTTACCACAGGTTTTCAGCCCTTGTGCAATATTTTTTTAACACAGAAGACAACAGGGAGTAAAACAAGATGAGAAATTAGTACAGACTGCAATGGAGAATGCAGTAAGTGGAATGTAAAGAATTACTTAGGAGGTACAGGCCCCTTCCAAGCATGGGTGGTGGAGCGAAATCACAGCACAGATGGATGTGGCTGCAGTCCATATTAATTTATGGCAGTGATTATTCTGGCAGTGGAGCTGCTCACTTCATTCAGGAAGAAAGCTCCCATCCCAATAGTAGAGTTGAAAAGCACATTAAAAGGTGAGTAGTTGCTTTATTAATGTGGCCACAGCAGTTGATTTTGCAAGGGTCAGGGTAGGCAATAAGGAGCTTTGCCCAAGCTCCTTGGGTCTGGGTAAAGGCTTTCATGGAAGAATGTAGAAAAACACTTGTGTCACCACCACCATGTGGAGAGTCCTGATACACATCTTTTCCCAGCTTTTAGCAACTTTCTATTACAAAATTTCAGGAAACTGCCTAGACCTTCTGCATAATCATGTGCAAATAAGAGAGCTATGGAGCACCACGTTGTAAGTACTACTTAGTGACTGTGGTATAGCATGTAACATCTGAAAACAGGACAGCAAGTTAAACACTTTTGACTTTCTTGCATTAATAAAGACTATAAAGTGGACTTTCCAAAGTGAGATATTTCCACCAAGTGTGTTTATTTCCTGCTGATCCATGCAAGCACACAGTGTTTTCTCTGTATGTGTTTCCTCTTGAGCTTCAGACAGACACAGAAAGCAGACCAGAGGAGAATGATGTGACAGATGTGCAGAAGAAACAATCTTTGCAGCTGATAAAAGGGATGAATTGCCCATGACTTCACCCTTGAAGAAGCATTGCCACGTTACTGGTGGTAGTGTTACCCCTGGGCCCAGCAGGCACTGTAACTCAGGCATGTTTTTGTCATCCTGACACATAAGGGATGAGTTTACCTGCCCAGCAGCTGGTGTTCTAGAGATGGGGAACAGAAGGTCTTCAGCAAATACTTGCACTGAAACTGCAGCACACAACCAGACTGAGCTACTTGGGGCCAGTGTCCCACCCCATCCCATCCCATCCTACCCTATATGTTCTTGTCCCACATGTAGACTAGAAAAAATACAAATTGTTGAGGTGGACCTCTTCTGCCCACCCCAATATGTGGGCCATCAACACCATTGATGCACTTCAGCTGCAGGCTTGAAGGCCCTTCCTCAGTCATCACAAGTTGTACAGGGTCTCTTCATAATCCCAATCAGGGAAATAAATGGGGAGGATGGGTCTGGCCATGCCAAAGTGAGATGAACTGCATGTCTTGGGGCTGTCAGTGAAGTTGTTGCTTCAGTGTCAGTAAAGTTTGCCTTAAGCAAAGTTGAAGCATCTGCCCTGTGAATGCTGGACAGGAAAGTCAGAAGCAATTAGTAGCTAATTGATCTCGCCTCTTCTTCCAAAACAGTGTCTTCTGTTCATGAAGCCTCCTTGTTTTCTTCTCCAATTTATGCAGTGACTTACCAGAGAGAACTGACGCTCCAGAGCTGCCTGGGCCATGCCAAATAACCCTTTGGGATGAATCCCTTTTTTGTGCACAGGACTTGTCACAGTCAGATAATAATGCAGTCTTGCCTTGCCAGTTACATGAACTTTGCTCGTAAGTAAAGCCCAAGTCATTTCTAAACAAAGGCCTAAATGTGAAATTATAGGCAACTTCCATGCCTATGTTATTACGAGATTTTAATTTTTCTAGGGTAGGAACAATAGCAGCTGTTTGGCTGCTCCGTTTTCCAGGGGTCTGGCACAATATGCATCTTCTGTAAACTGACATCTCATCATTTTGTCTGAAAATAGAGTGTTTAACTGTACACATTTTTCTCTCTCTTACATTGCATTTCATTCAAATGGGTTTAAACTTTATTTATTGCTTATTAACTTTAATGAGGTATGAAAATAAAAGAGAATATTAAAAGTCTTTTCTTTTTCAGAAAGGCATTTCTTTACAAACACTGTTGATGCTATCAAATAGGTGAGCCTAAACCCTTAAATATACTATTGATCTTTAGCCGTTAAAAAAGAATATAAGGTTAAAAAAACCTCCAGACCAGAGAACGAGTATTAACAACTTTCTATGGTCTGGCTTAATAACAGAATTTAAGGGCGAATACTTTCAAAGGGTAGAAAGATTTTATGCTTTGATACCTTATATATTTTATTTTTATGAAATTGCTTTAAAGATTTAAATCTCCAATGCCAATAAACTATGCTTATGCTTAGAAAAGAAGGTAGTGGGAAGGCATTAAACTTAAAATTATTCTGAATATCTATTATTCATAAAAATAAAAATTGCTGAAGACAAATACACAACAGCCATTATGGTTGTCACTTTTATATGTACCTAATTTGGATGATCTTTCCTTTAATGTATGATTTTGGATGCAACACAGGCATAAGAATATACTTTTTTCTGTTTCTGATCCACTTTCCTGCTGTGCCCTATTAGCACCGCATGAGGAGCGTACCTAAGTATATTTAAGGAAATTCCACTTGACTCCTGTTATTTACAATTCTAATGTTCAATCTTGTTTTGTAAATCTCATTTTCAACGTACTTTAAATAAACATGTCTTATATAAAGAGGCATCTCCTGCAACAAGAGTTCATGCCCATGATTATTGTTTCCTACTATCCATTCACTGCTCTGGATTTCCATGAAGAAATGCTGGGTATTTACCCGTGTTACATCTGCATACTCAAGTTTCCAAGGCTTTCATTAACTTGCAAATATTTATCATGGGTAGCCTTTATCTGAAGAATTTTTTAAATGTCAGTGGCCACAAAAGAAATGCTTAGTCCATTTTACAACCTAATTTATCTCTCCACTTCACTATTCTAACTTGAATAACCCCAAGGGCCCAAAGTATACAGGGCTAACAGGCCAGGACAGTTTTAACAGTTTACTTTGTGAAGGAAAGCAGGATGTAAATCCTGAGGAAGTCTATGAAAGATATCCCTTCTGTTTTATTTAATGATCACTAAACTTTCACAGATCTGGAAAAGATATTCCTTCTTTTTTATTTAATGATCACTAAACTTGCAGAGACCTGGAAATACATTTTACTGCAGGTTTTGAGAGTTTTCTCTTATCATCTCTGCATTTAAAACATGTCTAAAATATACAACTTGTGTGATTAAGTGCCAGTGGACCTGTGCACGGAGATCCAAGATTCAACACTTTTATCTAAGGCACACAACTGCAGCCCGCGGGGCCGCAAGCACGTTGCAAGGATATATTCTGTTTGCCTACCATCTACTGCAGAAACCTTCTAGCTGCTGGTGCAAATATGATCCGAGCAAAAAACTGAACGGTGGTTGCATCAAAGCTATTTAAAATACCCGCAGATTTGTGCAAACCATGAGGGTAAGCTGGGACCCCACCGACAGGCTGGGGCATGCAGGAGGAGGGCATCCCTGGGCAGTGACCAGGCTGCAGGATCTGTCCCACCACCCCCATGCTCCCTGACCCCCAGCCCAGCGCGGCATGTACATAGGGGTGTCAAAGCTTGTAACTTATGTGAGACCCAGGCACCGGGGCCACCAGACGCTCAGATTCATTTTTTCAGCCCATCAACATAGGGGTTAATGCATTGGCCACCCTCACTGAGTCACTGCATTTATGCACTACATTAAATTCTTTTTCCTTTTTCTTTTTTCTTTCTTTTTTTTTTTTTATTATTTTCTTTTGGTTTTTGGGATTGGTTTTTTTTTTTGCTTGGTTTTTTGGTTTTTTGGGTGGTTTTTTTTTTGTGGTTAAAGAGCATCTTTTGAAGTGGGAGTGGGAGCCTGGCTCAGGTTTTTGACACAAGCAGGTTCCCCACAGTGGCTCGGCAGCAGAGGCTGGCTGGGCACCAAGCGAGAGGGGTGCAGGGGCTGAAGGTAAGGGCATTTTCACAGCCCCGCAGGATGGTTACACAGTGCAAAGGGACCATGCATGTGTGCTCTCGTGTGGCCTGGCAGTCTGCGAGTGGCTTGGCACGTGCAAGGGGCAGCCAGGCATCACCGGCAACAAGCCTGACCTGCAGAGGTGCACACTGGGCAAAAAGCCACCTCTGTTCAGCTTCAGGGACTCTTAAACCTGGACACACGCGGGCCCAAGCCTGAAGGTGTAACAATACAGGTCACGTGAAAAGGCTGATGTGGTGATGAAAAAATTGGAACAAAAAACAAACTGGTGGTAATTTCTTTCTTCTTCCCAGCACTCTTCATTTATTGAAAATACCTCATCAGCACCCTGCATCCACAGAGCAGCACAGTCATTCTACTTTTATTTAATTTTATCTGCTTGTAAATTGTCAAATTAGCTGTTTTTCAGAGCAAGCCCTATCCAACAAATATGTCAGGACCATAAAACACAAGGCCAGCATACGGTGACCATGTGAATGCAGTAGGGAAGATAGGAATGGTACCACCACTCCGGTTTTGACCCACAAAATGACTTTTTCAATCAAAATAAGACTGCTTGAAAAATCAGACTCAGAGGTTAATTTAAAAAAATCTTAATTAGTATTAGCAGCAAATCATCAGAATAGGCCAGAATATTATAGAATAAGCAGATATTTTTCATTATTCCAAATCCTCCACCAGAAGTCTAAAATTCATTACTTATGGGTCAAATATTCCTCCCAGCTCCCTTTAAGAAGGTCACTGAGAAATTGCTTGGACTGGTTGTCAATGAGAATCTCTTGTATAGTAAAAAGTATAAATGAGACCACAGCATTTTGATCCTCTAGAGGGATCATGGTTATACCACTAAGGAGCAATCTGGTCTCTGGGAGAAAACTGTCTGGCTCCCATCTCTGCCCCCCTGGCTTCTCTTAGGGAAATCTGTTCCTCTGTGTCTGTGTCATCAATTTTAACTTGAGATTGTGTCAACCAGCCCAGGATGGGCAGCGGGCTCAGGGCGCAACTGTACTAAGTTAGATACTGACTGAGTGCTACTAAGCTCCCTTTACACTAACAATATTAAGGGCTCTTAGTAAAACAAGGAGTCTGCTTCACCAGCTTTTAAATGGAAAGAAAGGTGCTCCTGACATCATCCTAACACCTGATAAGGTGGAACATACGCCTCCACCAGGGAAGTTTCACTCCCATTCAGGGCTTTCTGGCCAGACTACAACCTCATTTTATAAGGTCTTAAACATTTCCAGTGCCAGAAACTCTATTGCTTTCTCTTCAGGATGATGTAAGTGTGCTTTTTTAACTATTTGACCTGTATCAAATATTTTCATGTTTAATACAACTGTCTTTCCCTTCCCCATGCTGGACTTTGCTCCACCAGAACTAGATATCAGAGCTGAGTCACAGCAGAGGTATCCCCCCATGAAAGTACATCAGCTATGAAGAAGTCACCTCTTATCCATCTCTTCAATAAGCTGAGTATAGAATCACAGGACAGTAGGGGGTTGGAAGGGACCTCTGGAGATCACCTCGTCCCACCCCCCTGCTTGAGCAGGCACACCCAGAGCAGGGGGCACAGGAACGCGTCCAGGTGGGGTTTGAATGTCTCCAGGGAAGGAGACTCCACAACTCCTCTTGGCAGCCTGTTCCACTACTCTGCACCCTCACAGGAAGGAAGTGTTTTCTCATGTTTAGGTGGAAGAGATTGACCTCTGTAAGTCCCACAGAGCTCCCTGCTCAGCCCTCCATGGGTGGTAACACCTCGAGAAGCACTCCCTAGAGAGCAGCATCCCCATCAGATGCAAGTCCTCCCATTTCTTGTATGACACAATGCACAATGGTATGAAAAGACGCCACACTCATAAACTGAACAGGCTCTTGGAGAGTTGCCACGGAAGGGGATGAACCTGTGAAACTGGCATCTCAAAATATGCTGCTGGGTCATCATGTGTTGACTCATAACAGGTTTAAAGGTTTTTGATGGGTGTTTATAGAATTTGAACAAATCCCAGGGTGTCCGTGCAAATCCTTGCTTGTCTTTGCATTTCTTCTGTTTTCTCAAAGTTCACCTGAAGCTGCCCAGGATGACCCAGCCCTGCACAGAGGACCTCTGTAGCTCCAGTTCAGCCCTACTGGTTAGCTTCATATACCCGCACAGGAACTTCTGCCAGTCGATGTGCCAGCTCTGGATTGCCTTTTCCATGGTAGCTCCTTCTGCAGTAAAAATACATGACCATCCTTGATGGTTGTGAGTCCCTGCAGCACCTGGCCCATTGGCAAGGGACTATCTGGCAAAGCGATGCCTATGAACATCCATACTCAGTGCTTCTCCCCAAAAGACAGGGAAGAAGACACACAGTTGGCTGGTGGACCCCAGTGTATGCCCACCAACCGGTGGCGAGGGGCAGCCCCTCTGCTCCTCTCTCTTGCAAAGCCACAGTGCTGGTGGGTGCCTGCTGCCCTGGAAGGTCTCCCACTGCCTTTGGGGGGTCTGCAGGGCCATGGGAGGAGGACCCCAAGTGTCTCTTCAGGTGAGATGAGCAAAGGAGTTGCTCCTGATTTTGGTTTGCCCACTAAATGTCAGTGCTTCAAACCCCCTCCTTCCTGCCCCTGAGGAAGAGGAAGCCTGAGCCATCAGAGGAAAGCCCCTGACCTACCCCTGGCCTGTGTGATGGCACTGTCATGGTGGCTGGCGTACCATGATCTTTTCCCTGGGATACTTCAGCTTCAGATATTTGGAAGAAGTTCTCTGGGGTTTGGACTTTTTGCTTTCCAAAATTCTTTCTGGAAGGGTGTGTGCCACAAGATCTTGCATGTGCCACCAGCTCCTGTCCCTAAGGAAGAAGTGGGTGATGTCTCCAAAGTGACCTGGGGACACCAGAGTTCATGGCTCAGTAACTTAAATATCCCCCACCTCCTGCTCTCAGGAGGGGTTGGGATCGTTGTCTCTGCTGCTCCGTGGTCACAATGCTGCTTTATCAGCTGTTGCAGAGGGCTCAGGACACTGCTGCTGGCAACACTATCTGTCTAATTTCTTGACCTTCCCCTTGCTGCTCCTTCCAATAAGATAAGAGTTATCTTTTTAGCTGTACACACAGACTTAATTCCTCACTTCAGAGCTGGGAATCCTGGGTCTCCAGGCACGGGCACTGGTCCCACGCCGCTGCAGGTGCAGCTGCATGGGCAGCCCTGCCCTGGGGCTGCTGGTGGGCTCTGCTCCGGAACTGGCTCTGCCTGATCACTTCACTGTCCTCCTCACTGAACAGCCAGCAACAGCTTTTTGCACCCAGTGGCTGGGTGAGAGAACAATGGCCATCCAACCTGGTGACTCCCAACGGTCTTTTTATGGAAGGATAAAGTACTGCAGAGTTGCCACCACTACTGCGATCAAGTGTGAGATCACCCCAGCTCTGGTTTGGAGGAGGAGGTGGAAATGCATCTCAGCCTGTAGCTGCTTTTGCCCTGCCATGGCAGCACATCTGCTGCTCTCCCACAGCTGAACACCCATGTCCCACTTCCCGGCAACCCAGGGAGCAGGCTGGGGAGTATTTGCTCGGTGGGGCCACAGAGGTTGCATCCGCCTGCCAGCAGCCTGGCTTGAAATCAAAGGATGTTTGTCAGATCTTCTAGGAGACTTGAATGGAAGAAGATATAGAAATGCAAAGCATGGTATTTTTTTTTCCTTTGGCAAATGGCCTAGAAAAGTAACAAAAAGAGACAGAAATGCCAAAAAGTAAACCACCTACTGTTGTCTCCAGGAGATAAACCAGAACACTGTTCCAAGCAGCAGAATGCTGCTGTCATTTCTCCTGGAAGTGAAAAGAGTGTCACCCAGTCCTGGGGAGGGGGCCGGAGGAGAGAGAAAGAGAAATGAGAGGTTCAAATGAATCTTTGAAAGGGATGTCAAGGTAGTGCCTTTACATGTGTTTGGCATGGAGCAACATAACACACGACGTCACGTATTTAGAAAAATCATTGCTGTGGGAAGTTAATGCAGCTTCAGAGACACTTGCAACATTCAGCGGGTTACAATAGTTTGTTGTGGATTATTATGACTCCCACTCCTGAGCAAAGATCTTCTGGGCATGAGTCATGGGGACCCTGCCCGGCTGTGTTATTCTGTCCCATGGCACCCTATTGTCTATTATATTTTCTTACCCCCACACCAAAAACACAGACTTCCAAGGATATGATTCCTGACGTTCAACACATGCAGCAAGGACTGGACCACAAGGACTGCAGTTTGCTCCTGCACTTTTTCCCATTTCAGTTCTTTTGAGCATAATAGCAGCTTTTAAGCAAGATGCCATTCTTTGATTTAGTATTAGTTTGTGTTTACTAAGCCAAGCCCTATCACAATTTAAATTAACACCAGGCCCCAAAAGAGTTGACTTTTCGTGTGGGTAATAGTGAGGTTACAATATTCGGGTTCTCCCCCTTCCAAAGATCATTGGCCAACAAAATATAATCTTGGAGCAAGAAGCGCCCACGAGCTGCAGGAGCAGCTCCAGTGGCTCCTGCCCTGCCTTGTCCCCAGGCTGCTGCTAATGCCTCTCCGAGCTCCAGAACAGAGCTGATTCAGCACCTACATCTTTGCTGCTCTACCCTTGTGCTCCAACTTGAGCTGACACCATTAGAGCAGCAGTAACCTCTGGCAGGCAGGTGGGAGACAGCTCCATCTTCAACCACTGCCACTGCTTGCTTCACTGCCCAGGAGCCGAAGCCCTGAGGAGCTGAAGCTCCATTTGCAGCTGGAGCAAACTGTGGAAAGTCAGTAATTCGGCTTTCTGATATTCTTTGGGGATGAAACAACAAAAACAACAGCAGATTTAATATAGCAATGTGCTAAGGGAGCTGGATTTCCAAAATCACATATGCAATAACTCACTGGCCAGTACCAGGGACTATTGATGGCATCTTTACTCACCACAGTGAGCTGAATTAAATTCCTTTAACGGCTACTTCCTGTCACAACCACCACTTTATTTCTGCATGTTTTCATGCATTTCGCCCACTGAGAGGATGTTACCCGGCCACCTTTGTGCTGCTGGGTAGAGGATGCTCCCAGGTGGCAGAGGAGTGCTGTATCTCATTCCTGCCCTCTGTTACAGTGACACACACAATGAAACCATTGATGAATTGTATTCTTCCTGCAGGCTACGGGATCTGTGAAGGATCAAAGTAAAAGTATATTTTCATAACTCCAGGTGCTTAAGGAAAGTAATAAATAACAGCAGTGCTGTGGCTGTGCATAGACTCCGTACCCAGGGACAAAGCATTTCACAAATGCAGGTAAGAAATGTTATTTGTATTTTATACAAAGGGGAACTTACAAGCCAGCCAATGCATACCTTTCCATCTATGTGCTCAATGAACTGGAACAAAAGCTATTTTAATGATATTACATTTGGCACAACTCTGTACCATGCATTCTTGTGTGTGTCTCCAAAGCTCCTTGCTGCTGTGGGCAGGGAAGGCATGCGGGTGACAACCTCTGTGAGCAAAACTTCTGGGCTCAGGACTATGACTGGAGACACATCAATGCTCTTGTACACTGGCACAATCATGCCCTAGTAAAATTACTTACTGGGTGAGTAAGGCATCCAATCCTTGTAAGCCCCTACATAGGCTGAAACGCTGAAACAGGGCCAAGCTTGGGCCATGACTTGTGGCAGCACACTGGCTTTGCCCTCCCACTTTGCACTGGCCTAAATATCTGCTTGTGAAGCACAGTAATGGGGAGCATCAGCCCCCCAAAAACATGTGTGCAGCCTTTGGGGGTCAGGCAGGTGGGCTCAGGGCGTGCTCAAAGGACATCATGTGCAGGGTGACCTGGTGACCCGGTGACCAGTGTGGGAAGCTGGAGGCTGTGGGAGGAACTGGAGGGGACGACTTTGTTCTTTGTTTGAAATAGTGGTTTTCCTACTCTGATTAAACTGCACTGCAGCTCATTAACTATTCAGGTGTTGTCCGCATCTTTAGAGAAGGAAACACAATATGACAGACTATTTAACAAGTTCATTTTGAGCACAAAATGTGTTTAAGGCAGAAAAAAATATTACTTCATGCAAAACTTGGGTCGGTGTAATTGCAGGTCTGACTGCTTCGAAGATGAAAAGACTCTTTCTTAATTCAAGGCAAATGTAGCAGAAATAATGTTTAGAAAAGAGGTGCAGGTAGGGACACACCAGGGAGTGTAATTTTAATATTCTTTAATATCCTGAGTACAAGATTTTTTAAATCTTTGTCTGACCCCACGTTAACACACTTGGTTAAGTTTCATCTGCCACATTCATCTTTGTCGGCTTCTTTTCCCTCCCTGCAGTTTGTTTGCCCATGTTTTCTTGTATTTCCCTTTAGGGCTGATGCTCTTGGCCCAGTTCGTGCCTCCTCGGGGGCCCAGCACTGACCGTGCGAATGCTGTGGGACAAGGTCTGCCTTAATCCTCCATGGGCAAAACCACTCATGGTTCCTCCAGAGCCTGCCAGCACAGGCATGTCTTTGGTACCAGGAAGACACACTGTGTGGTCCAGCCTCTGGACACCAGCTCTTAAAAATATGCAATGAGACCAGGAGTTCATTAACCAAGAAGGCAGCAGGTAATTTCTGACAAGCTCTGAAGTTCAGGGCAGATCCATATCCGATGCTCCCCTTGTGGCTTGCTGCGGGGCCAGAGAGCTCCCAGGTCCGGAGGCTATCCCGGCCACACCCCGGTCCTACTCCAGGGTAAAGCATCACTGTGGACCACCACGGAGCTGGGCCAAGTTTCTGCAGGAGGCAGAAGCTCCCTGTGAGGTGCTCTCACTGCCTCAGGCTCTCGGACCTGCCCTGCCATTTGAATAGGGACCCCAGCACCGTGGTGAGTCGCAAACCCTTTTCGCTGTGCTCTGCAGGCTGGGTGGCAGGGGTGCTTTTTCCAACCTGGAATGCATTGCTCAAAAAGCAATGTATCCAAAAGGTCTTATGAGGGGGTAATAACTGGAAGGGACATGGGCTGAGGCTCATGAACACCCTGTGCTAAAACCCTTCAGTTTGTGCTTTTCCCATCAAGGCTTTTAAGCCTGGGACTCCCCAGGAGCCAGGCACCCACATTGGTGCTGAACCACGGAGCAGGCGGGATAGCTCCGGCTATGCTGATCTTTTTTGAATATTGACCTACACCCACACAGGGCAGCCACCAGGACAAGTGCGTTTCAGAAGCAGAGTGGGGAGGAAAGGCACAGCTCAGCCAGGAATTCAGATAACCTCGACCACCCGTCACCGTCCTGTCTTCTTTTGGCAGCCCCAAAACATCATGGTTAAATGTGGTCAAACCACGAGCTGCTGCCCAGGTGGGGTCCCCGCAGCTTGCTTGGCTCCTGCATCCTCTACACCTATCTACCTCCTTGGGTTGCACTTGCTCTTCCGCTGAGTTCTGCAGAGGGGCCCTGAGTACCCCACAAACTCCAGCAGAAACTTCCTGAGAAGCTGAAAACCTGCTGATTAGCTGTAATATTCCTTTTTGGAGGCACTGGATTTTGTGCTGTTTACTAAGTCTCACGTACCTCCTGATTCAATGTTTTGTAAATTCAGCTCTCTCCAGCTTCAGCTGATGTGTGGATGCAGATGCTCTTGGATGCTATTTATTCCACAAGTGAGAAATAACTTGATAATTTATGGGTTGTAAACCCAAAGTTGTACAGGTTTTTACCTCAGGGAGAGAATAAATACACATCTCATTTCAACACATTTTAGACAACGTGCTCCTTTTTAATGGCTTCCTTTGATTTTACTCTAAAATATGTAGACACTTCCTCCTAGGATTCTCATATGGAAGCTGCATGCTGTTCTGTCAGGTTGCATATTTTCCCCCTGAATTTCTTAGAGAAGATCTCGCTTATCTGAATTACAAAGATGTTAACATTGTGTTGTCACTGTGAATAAGGAGTTTAGGCAAAGATCTTATTTTGATTAAGAAATGAAAGAGTGGAAGAATAATTACTGCATTGGCAATGTGAAACTTATGGATGCTTAAAATGAATCAGAACTTATTTAATTATTTATAGATGTTGAAATTAGAGTATGCTTTTACCTGCAACTAAAAGAACGTGCACATATGGCTGTGAAGTGTAGTTGATGCTATGCAGTGCATGCTATTTGCACCCTGAGAGGAGAGTATAATTATAATGGATATACGTTGGTGTATCAGGTGAGGAATTTTTAGGCAATGGCATTTGACATTACAGTTCAAGGATGGAAAAGATTTATTGATCCGTGAGTTAAATAGTGACCCTGGTTTCACCTCTTGTTAGTCATCTTTAGGTTGCATTTAAAAACTGTACCGTAATGAATCCTTAGGCTCAGATAAATGTAAATCCTTCCCTCAATAGATCACAAAGGAGCAAAAGCCTGAAGGAGATGCTTAGCTCCACCACCTGTTTAATTAAGAGGATATTTTCATTACATTGGGGTCAGTTTTGCAGGATTTCTCCATCTTCACTTTCCTGATAACGACATTTATTTTGACCTATAATGACCTCCCAGGCCAATATTTGTAAACAGTGACTGAAGTAATGAGTCAACATCATCTCAACATACAGGATGTCAAACTGGACAGGAAGGTTTATTGTGTCACTGGGCTCAGCTTCACATCACTAAGGTAATTATTAAACCCAGGGTACACAGAACTTTGATCCCATGTGTATTTTTAAATGATCGGCAACAGCCAATTTTACAAAAATGTCATTTTGAAAAGCCATTCTCTGTAGGAATTCACTGTGTCAACATACAAGGTGTCCAGTGCAAGGTTTAGCAAAGTAAACTAGCCCACAGAAAAGGTGCTGGTTGGGGTGCTGTGTGAGGAGCTGCGGGGCCTCCTCTGATTCCCAGCCAAGAGGAGTGTGAAAGGTTCCTCTCCCAAAGGAGAAAGCAGTGCACTCACATCAGTGCTACTGATGAGAGAGAAAAGGTGGACATGGCCAGGGAAAGAGTGGATGTGTAAAAGTATGAAGATGTGCATAGTAAGAATGCAGCAGGACCTCTTTCTCTTTAAATATACTGTTTCTATCTCTTCCTTTGGTCATGGGAAGACTGAGCACCTTCCCTCTGTGGTCTTCTCCAGGGTTAGCTTCATATTGGCCAAACACTCCACCTTCCTTTGCCACATCCCTTCCCGCATGAGAAAGGTGCTGAAGTGCTCAGTGAAAGAAGTGGGCACCTACTGGATGGGCACTAGCACTTCTCTTAGGCACTGATCCCCAAACCATGGTCCATGTCTGGGGTTAGGTGCTGGAGGTCTGTGCTTATACATGTGTGAAGGTAGGGAAATTTGGGGAAAATAAGCAGAGTTAGGGAAGAAAGGAAATGCAGGAGGAAAAGCGAATCTGGGTGAATTCAGGTGAACCTCTGACTGCAAACAGGGGTCAAAAGTGCCCAGCATCAGAGATGCAGATCGGATGATGGGAAGGGACCCCCCCTGCAGAGGGGCACCAGCCCATCTGTCATGGGGAAAGCTCATGCTTTAGTGCAATAACTCATCATCAGGAAAGAAAACAGATGGGATGCTTTGGTAACCACCTTACTTACCAGTGCAAGTCTGTGCCTATGAAGTGCTTACCTGTGTCTTGGTCTATGGACAGTTTAAGAGTCCTGTAGCTGGTCAAGAAATGCCATGAGGGTAACGTACAGCCATATCTCAGCAGGGAGTGGCAGTTGCTTTAGGTTGCTAACACAGGACCGAAGCAAGTGGGTATGAATAAATCTAAGGTATGGAAGGGCAGAATAGTGCGCAGCAGCATCAACATTTTCCCTCTGTCTGCTTTGCTGTGCTGGCTTAACCCACGCTCAGAGCCTGGGAAGGCAAATGGCCAGTCTAAGCACAGCTGCAATTCCAGCACATGAAGTCTAAGGAGGGATAACCCAATTCATTCGTTTACAGTTCTACTTAATTAAATAAATTATTCCTATGTTTTCATTAAGGAAATAATTTCCAACAATGTGCCAGAATAAGATTATGTTTCCCCCACTAATAAAATTTTGTGGAAGTATGTAATTATACAGCTCCTGTATTTGAATTGTAAGATGTACTGCACAGTGGCATGTCTTACGACTATGTAAATTTAAAGCCCTAAATATTTCATACTAGCTGTAAAATAACATAATGTAATCAAAAAGTATGCCATAGCTGGAAATGATGGGGTAGGTGTGAAGATGATGAAAACTCATCAGTTTGCTTGGCACTGTCAGTCAGGCGTTACTTGTATACCTTTCCTGAGATCTAGCAGGTAATTTATGGCAGATTTTGCTACTATTCTTTGCTGCCCATCCCCATAGGTGCAGTCAATAATGTATACAGAAACTGTCCTGCTCTTCTGCACCTGGAGGGTCTCTGGGAGGAGAACACCATGGCCCAGAAGCCTCCAGGAGACAGCCCTGAGTCCTGGAAGGGGATCCCCTGAACCAATGCTGAAATACAACTGGTGGCTTGAAATAATAACCAAGTCACTGTGAAGTGAATGTCCTCTTATTTATAGTGTTAAAAAAATCCATCTGCAGATGGGCAGATATCTGCAGAGAAAATCTGCAAAGAAATAGCAGGTGAAACCTCAGCATGCTGGCTAGCTGCTTCCTAATAGCTTCTCTGTATCACTTCTAGCAAATGGGTATCTACAGCGCTGTCGTTTATTGTTGATGACTGATAATAGGATTACTGCTCCCACATCCAAGAAGCATGGCATCCCAAATAGCATCATTTCATGCTGAAGGAAAGACGTTATTATCACATCCTGACTTCACATACTGCTCAACCAGTTATTTGTGCAGGACTCTGTAGAGCTCTGAGAGTTTATAGGATATTATCATGTTATATGAAATTCATGCTGCTGAAGCTATAAATCAAGAGGACACCTTGTATGGTGGCTGGTTCTCCCTGGAACAGCATCTCTAAGCAGAGGCTCTGTTCTCTGAAAGATTAGAGTGTGATTTAAAGAAAAATGTTGCCAATGAATTTAAAGCTTATGAAAAGGGCAGGTTTAATGACTTTGGTGTTGTCTGTTTAGCAATGCTGTACGTATAGCTACAGCATAAGCTTCTCCACAGCTCCTTAAGAAGGTACCCCAAGCCTGACTAGAGTCCCTCCTTAAAATAGTATTTCTTAAACAACATTTTCATTTATAGACACTGGCTACAAAAGCACAAGCTGTGCCACTGGCCAAACGCAAGGAACATCTACCTACAGCGAAACAGTTGGGGTAGCACATATTTAAGGTGTGGTTTTGGGAGCAGCTGAGCTGATGCTAATAGCTCATGGCTCTAAAGCACACCCTTCCCTGTCCCCCCTGCCCCACTCCCCTGCCTGTCCTGGAGGCATAGCAAAAAGCCCTTCAGTTTTTTGGCTGTGTTACTTTTCGGCTCATACTGGGGTGTGACCAGCTCTAGAACCAGCACAAAGCAAACAGTGGAAGCACACGGCACAGGGCAGTGAGGAGGAGAGGGGACAGGACCCATTGGCATGGGGACATAACTCAATGAGTCTTGCAGGACTAAGCCCTGTTATGGTGGGGAATGGTGAAGGCCTGGAGACGCTCAGCTGCGCTTTGCTCTCCAGCCTTGCAGACCCATGAGGATCCCGAGTGCTGAGACCATGGGTAAGAGCTGGTATTGCCCCAGGCACTGTGTATTTATCAGCACAGTGCTCATCTGAGCCCTTCTCTTGTGTTCCTCCACCAGAAAGAGCGAAAACTGTATTTTTTGTGCACAAGAGGTTGGCTTAGCCTTGACGGAGGAATGGTAGCTGGAAGAGAAACACTGCCTTCAAAAAACGTACCGCTGTAAAAGTACTGCTAAATATAGAAGTTAGAGTAACAGCAGCTGAGTATCAAAGGTGAAAAGCAGAAAGCTTTGCTCAGCTCTGCGCAGCCTGTCCAAACTTTCCAGTCTGCCCCAGTTAGAGCCTCAGCTGGAGCCATCTCTGCTGGGCTGCTGACTCTGAACATTTGAGCAAATATCTTGTCTCCTTTTGCTGACAGGAGGCTGTATTATTCACAGGCCAACTGAACCAGCGCATGCAAAGGAGACTGGGGTCAAACATTAAGATGTATTTATATAAACTTATCCCTAATTGAGCTGTGAGCAGGTCAATTCCATTTCCAGGGATCAAGATGCAGAGATGGGCTCTCCTATCACTAACCTCAGGTGTACCTAGAGCCCCCTCCAAAACCCAATGGAGTCAGACAGTGTCTTCAGATCTGCTCCTCAAATGCCGCTAATCCTCAGCATTTTAAAAACTTATAATGAGAAATCCAAGCTAAAATTCCAGTAACAATGAACTAATTCTTCTGCTGGCTAAATACGCTTAGTAGCCAACCCTGGGAAGTTAAGGCTGCAGCAGCAGGTTTTACAGACTTTTCACCTGTGCTGTTACTTCATTTCTTCACAAAGAAATGTGTTAAATTAATTGAAGACACCAACTTCTGCACACCCCCAGGCTTTCTATTTCACCTCTGTTTTTAAAAATAGACCTGAGAGGGGAAATGGCAGGTTACAAGCTTGCAACAACTTGAAAACTCATGTATGGCTTCTCCTTGGGACTCCCAGCAAACAAAGGGAAAGGGAGTTACTGGATGCACTGGGGAAAATTATGTTAAGGACCTTGTAAGTTAAAAAACAAGCAGTTTGTGAGAAAAAGCAACCCTCAAACTGACAGAGTTTATAATTTAGGATTCACTCCATACACGTAGGGAGAAGGAAAAAAGTTCTACAGCATTTAAAACATAAGGATGGCACTTCCTCATCCTTTGGAAAAGTACAGAGAGCTCCAAGTGTGTATATAAAAGTAATCATTTAATAACAAAGCTCTGTTGGTAACAAGTTACGGCTTTAAGAATGCCCACTGACTATAAAGGCTTGTAATATTTCAGTAGGTTATTTCCTCTGAGAGGTGTTGCCACTTCATTATACATTTTCTGATTGTTGAAAAGCCTACGATGCTAAAGATGTGCTTTCTTCTGCCTGAAATAATGCCTGAGACTTGAGTGAGGGAGTGAATGTATGGTGTATGCTGCTCATGAATAAAAGATGTTTTCAGCTAAGCAATCTAGAGTGTTCCTCTCTTAGGGGATTAATGCTATTCATCAGAAATTTTTAAAGAATAATTTTGAGAGACCTTTTTTTTTTAAAAAAAGAGGAGGAATCCAATTGCTTGAGTAATGGTGAGGGTGCTTTAGTGGAGGGGATGGTGAGAAGGGAACCGGGGAGGACATCAAGCCTCACTGCAGTCGTGGGAGACATCTCAGCACTGTCCCTTGCCCCAGGCGGAGGCAAGCTCTCTGCAGCGAAACACAGCAAGTCCTCGTGCATCTTGCTGGCAGACGCTGTGCTGCAGACAGGCACAGGGAAACTCATCCCGGGGCAGAAGCTGTGCTGAAAATGCAGCCTCTTCTAAGCAGGTGTCTTATAGCATGGCTCTGGCATGCCTGCAGAGGAGGCGTGAGCATGACCAAACACAGCGGCACTTTAACTTACCCTCTCTTGCCTGGGGTGCCCAGCACTGGCTCGAGCTACCCTGGACTGTCTGAAGGGGTCACCCTTCCAGTCCAAGGACCTCTCAGCCATGCCTTCAGAGATGGCCCCAAGTCCTGGGACACGCTCCAGCCACCACCAGGCTCCGAGGTACAGCCTCAGAGGCTGCCTGAGATGCAACATACCTCAGCACTGACTCCTCAGCAAACAGCTGGCTGGGCGCCATGGGAACCTTCTTATGGGATTTATTGGGGAAGGGTTTGTGCAGGACCTGAAGTGGCGCAAGTGTGAAACTGCTCTGCTGAAGTGTAACTCCGAGACTGGCACCCACGCCGTGCTTCTGCACATGCATCCGAAATAACAGCAACAGCCAGTCAAGACACTGAGAGAAGTGGAACATGCTGCATATGCTGCCACAGGCAGCTCCTGGCAGCACAGCCATCGCATCTGCCTGTCTGCAACAACATGGTCACACTGGAGAGGCAAAAACCTCCGGCTACATCACCCACCTTGGGCACAGAGCTCCTGGAGGAGGACTGAAGGTTGGTTATGAGAGAGCAGCCATGCAGCTCTGGCCCAGAAACACATGCATCAAGATAATCTAGCTTCCTCACCACAGTAAGGAACTTTTAAGCTGGCAAATGTTTCAAATGACATGTTGAGATGCTGTCGGTGCTCCCGCGTTCAGCTGAGGGGGAAGCTACAACTGCCGCTCACCAGGTCCCTTTTCTTTTCAGTAGTGCCGAAGGTTATGCTCATGCTTTAGCCAGGTCCATGACCACACCTGCAAGTGATGGATGTCTCTTGGTCCCTCTGCTTGTCCCAAGCCTTGGTGGCACAACCAGGTACAACCAGTTGAAGTACTTGTTCCTCCATCATGGAGAGTCTCTGTGTGTAACCCATCAGGAACAGCCCTGTACACGGCAAGACAAAAGGGAAGACCCCTGTGTGCCCGTGACAGTTTTATGCTCCAGGTATCACCATGTCATCTTATAGTCCCCATGCCAAATTTTTTTTCTTTTCAGCTCTTGAAAGTATTTCTTGTTTTCCTTTTAACCTGGCATTGACTGATCAAATTTGTTTTGTAAAGAGTCACAAAGAGTCACGGCCCTGAAAACGTGAGAAAGAATGAAAAATACTCCTGTTTCTCTAACGCTGTGGCTCTGCCTGCAGGGTTAGCAAGCGGCAGATTGCAAATAGTTTAAGCATCCATTCATTTTATTGCAGGAAAAGCAACGTGTGTGCTGTATTTTTTGGCTTCTGAACAGCAGAGGAAATGTATATAAAATTGAGAGGTGATGTATAATATATGAAAAGAAGACATTTTGCTCCATGCAGCAAAATGAAACATATGCAAATTATCAGCAGTTTATATGGAATAAAGTTTTACCATACACAATTCTCTGTGCTTGCACAGAAACTCTGTAGTCCCACTAAGGAACATTTAGTCTACCTATAATGAATGAGGTTTTTTGGAAGGAGAAACCTTTTAAGGTTTAAGCCAGTAAATGTCTTAAATATGGAGATTAAAAGTAACATTGGAATACACATAGTAGCCAAAGGAAATCATCACATTTGTGCTTAAGGAATGAAGTTTTCCCTAGAAATACTTTGCTTTAAATTTGGTATTTTATTTTGCCGCATTTTTCACTTAAAAGCCTGCATGAGCTTTTGTACTGTTGCCAGGCTTATTTTTTGTTTATATACAGGTTCTTGCCATGGAGATATGTCCCTGACATGAAGGCATCCAGTATAGGAAATGACATGCAATGCCTTATTCTTCTAGTTTAATTAATGCTCTGACAACTTGGCAATAAGGCTACAGTGAAGAAAAGGTCTCTGCAGGGAACTGCAGGTTTGAGCAATAAGAAAGCTGTCAAAATTTTACTACATATCTATAGTAACATATCTAACATCCAAAGATTTCTGGAAGGCATCTGTAGAAAAGAATTCAAAAGAAAAAAGGTTAGCATAAAAATGATGTTCCTTAACCTACTAAAAATAAAAGACTGACTTTCTCAGCAGCCGGAGTTGGATCTGGGTAAGCAGCCTACACTGACTTACTCGTTCGATGCAAAAAGAAATTCCCATTTTTAATGAGCAAGGACTGTTTGACACAAACAGTAAAAAGGATTAGCCTGAGACTGGTTCTCTCCTGTGATTTAAACAGGCTGAATGAAGAGTAGATCCACTCCACAGAGGGATCCATGTAACCATTCTGGATCCCTGTGACTGAACCCGTAAGCCCAGGTCTTCTGTTCCACAGACTTCTCATCTTAGCTGAACGCACAACAGCAGCGTCCTGGCACAAGGGCAGGAAGAGGTGTCCTCTCTCTCTCCTCTGACTGGTTCAGTATTTTGGGAAGCATCAAAGATGACACCCCCAAAGGCGACTGCAACAGCTCTAAAAGCAGCCTGCAGTCACACACCTTGGATCATTAGAAACCTGTGGTGATCCATGACTTTCTGAGAGTATCACCTGATATTCATGATTTGACTGTGCTCTGTCACCTTCCTTGCTTTCCCAGGAAAGGAAATTGAGAAGGAAACAGCAGACCAAACGCAGTACTACCTGGCTTCCTCTAGTATCTCCACATCTTTTTGGCTGTGAACATGCAGAGGTAGCGCTGTCTTTCCTGATGGATGAACTATTCTTTAGCTACTGATGGAGAACAGATGTCCATACTCACACACTTCATTGCCTTCTGCACCAAAAATTCATGAAGTTGTGCCATCCTGGGAAAATATAAACCAGCCACATCTTTATGTATCTTTCTGAAATCAAAAACTCCTATAGTGTGAAGGCTTCCAAGTCATGGGAAAGCTTATAGTTGTCACAGACTACTCACTACAGAGCAGTTTGAATTTCCAGTCTAATTTCCTGCTTCCTGCTTTTTATTTTAGTGAAGAGATTAATTTATTTCTGCAAATACATCCCAAATGAATCAGAGGAATCAGCTTCAGTCTCTTCAGGGGTCTGATTTCAAAGAAGAAGGTGCACAGGAGAAAGTAAAAGGCTACCACCAGAAGTATTTATAACTGTACAGAAGAGTACTTAGATACACAGATAACAGCTAGTTTAAAATACTTGCTATTCAGAATTATTGCTGGTATAAGTACCAGTTACTATAATGAAGATTACTTGGTTTTTTTCCATGATAAAAACTCTAGCTACTCAGAATTTTGCCAAAGATTAACAGTTTCAGCTCAATTTTTCTATACTGCGTATGTCTGCAATGTTTCCATTTTGAGAGTAAAGGAATTTTTAAGCAAAATCTGGTTAATTATGTCAGTGAATACCAAAGCCAATGTTTTCTTTTGTGATGTTGGCATTAAAAATGTGATTGTTTCAATGAAAAGTTCTGTCCCTTCTGCACTTCGGAGGAGGTATTTAAGATTAGATTGGGAGGAGCAAAAGAAAAAGTGGAACCAAGCCTAGAGCCAGGTTATGTACGCAATCTAATTAAAAACAAAAATCCCCAAAGCCAGTCTGCTTTTATTTGAAATGTGGATGGTGAACGACAGAGGTATTCCTGAGGACAAAACTTTGCAGAAAGTAAATGTGACAATTTGTACAAACATCGTATTTACTGTTTTTGTAATCCACCAAAAAAACCCACTCTTGAAATTAGATGAGATTTTGTTTAAAGGCTTCTAAGCTATTAGAAAACAACATGCTCAGGATACATAAACATGTCTCTTTAACAACAGCTCCAGATATGTTCTATCTTGCCTGAAGTGAAGAGCGGCATTGAAGAAGCTATTTAAGGTTACTGCACATGCCCCAAATCCAGGCTAAGTCAAGTGAAAGAGCCTGTACTGATAGGAGAAGCAGCTCCCCTCCCTGGAAGCCACAGGTTTGTTTACATTGGCAGAGAAACCGTGTGCTTGTCTTTGGTTGTTCTTCTCATTTTCCCTGAAATTCCCAAACCTCGACATGATGCTGCTCTTCAGAAGTTTGAGCAGAACTCCCAGCTATTTGTTGTTTCTAATGATTTGCATCCTTAAGGGATAATCAACGACAGCATAGAGAATGTAACTGGGAGAAAATGGGGTGGGTATTCATCCATGCAGCTGGAATTCAGGAACTGCTGTAATTGCATGTAAGTAACATCATTTGCCGTCCTTGTAGACATTCTGCTTATTCACATCCCATCTTTCTTTTTCAGGGTTGCTGCTGAAGATCCTACCGCTTGCAAGGCGAAACAACCTCTCTCTGCTGTTGAAGCTAGACAGCAGAGCTGTTCTGGGATGCCTACACCTGGGCTGGCACTCAGGGCAGCGCCACGGACAGCACAGGGCACTTGCTTCCCCACACAAATTACTTGCACAGGTGGGAACTTTCAGTGAACTGGTGCAATGGGTAGGAAGAAAAAAAGGAGCTGGGATTGTACTGATGGAAATGGGGGAGAGGGAGAAATAGCACCTTCATAAATACTGTAAAAACTCTTCAACTAAAGAGAAACAAGGAAAACAGCAAGAATATGATCAAGGCTTTTGCCACCAGAGTGGTAAACAACTTTCCATCACTGTCTCTTGGGTACTTTCTTCTTTTGCTGAATTTTGTAGAAACATGCTCCCTCACCTGCCAAGGATGACTTAATGAGAGGTGACACACCTTACTCTGCTCTCTTTCCAACTATTCTCTGATTCCCAGGATTTTGGAGGTACTTGTGTGAAGTCCTCATTACCTGTGTGAAGACAGAGACAGTGCTCAGCTGCTGAACCACCAATGCACGGGCTTCAGAAAAGCCTGCTAGGGAAGCTCTATTTCCCAGCCCTACCAGTCCTATTTTACTACTCTGAACTCAAATATCTGAACGAAGTATATGAAATAACAAGCAGCACATATTTTCCCGAGCAAGAATCAAACGCAGAAAGGAAAGTATTTGCATATTAGAAATCCTGTTCTGTAGAAAATCTGCATGTGCCAGGAAAACAGAACATATGTGCTGAATGAATTCAGGCAAAACTGCACTTTTGCTGTGCTGCTTATGAAAAATCACATCTACTACACTGTGTCTGTCACTGACACTGGCTTTTCGTCAGCATTTCATCAAAATCCAACAAATACAAAAAACAAACACCAAGAATAAGATGACTGGCTATACAGCATTCATAGTCCAACATATCTAACCCGGATTTGGAAAAGAACCTTGCTGAAGCTGACCACCTGCCCTCAAGTACCCAACCGATCCCCGCTGAATGTCCGTCTAAACAAGTGCTGGCAGGGCAGAAGACAGTATGTGGCAACAGGTTACCTGAACAACGCACACCTGCGCCAAGGGGGAGACTGGCAGCCCAAAGCAGCCTTCCTGCTCTGCTAACTCCTGGGACATCCCTTCCAAGATGTAAACCCCAGGAGCTGGCTGCACTTGTAGAGCAGCTCTCTGCAAGAGCCATTCCAAAAAATACAGAGAATTTTAACAGAAGGGTACAAGAAGGGAATACAGAAGTCTGGTAGAGTTCTGGATACATCAAAACATTCAATCTATCGAAAGCGCAAAGTTCATCCCTGCTTCATCACAAAGGAAAGTCCAGTCCCTTTCCATACCAGAGTCACACAGCTGTACACACACAGTATGCAGTGAACATGTATTTTCTTTCTGTACTTTGCTGTCTGGTGGTGGTAACTCCCTTGGAAGAGCTGTATGACAAATCCTTTTTGGCAACTGCAACACCAGTGGCAATGACTTCTAACCAAATAAAGTAAGTACTTCAGGTACTGTCTGTTCAAAACTAGTGTTCGAACCAAATGAAGAGTTAAGGATACTTCTGCTGCTGTGGAATGTCCATTTCTTTGTTCTACTCTTCCCTTGGTCCCTCTGTTCAGCTCTAAGAAAGCTCTTCCCTTGCTCAGTTCTGGGGAGAAAGGGGGTATTGGTCACTGATAGAGGAGATGCTGTAAGTACAATACACTACAACACTTCAAACATTAAGTCCACCTATGGTACTTTGTACAACATATTCTCACTCCAAGATGACCTCGCTTATAGAGAGTCATTCACTTGTTCAACTTAAACAGCATGGACACGATGGTCACAGGCTGCTCGACAAACAGCCTTGGTCCTACTTTAATACCGTACTTCTAAGATTCTTGATATTAGAAACCTAGATATTTTCAAATGCATGGTTCAAATATACGATGGGTATATTGCTAATGTCAAACAACAAGCAGTATGTTGTTTTTCAACTTTCTGTTCCAGCACAGACACTGCCCCTGAGCTGTTGCTTTTTAAAAACATCCCATGTACAGATTTTTAGGCTATCCTCATGATCAGGGTTGCACTTCTGTGATTTCAACTCTGCTGTCACACACAAACTATTTCTGTATTGGGTTTGGATTTATTTTTAAATGGTCTTAATATGAACACACAAAAATAAAGAAACAAAAAGTAAAACTGAGCTTACTCTGTATTTACCTGTATTTGAGTTTTGTACAGTTTACATGAATCTGCCTGTTCAGGGTAAAAGACATATCACATGGAAGTTGAGATAAAAAACACGCAACTTTTGCTATTAATCTTCCATCCAATAGTCTACTGGAGCCATTCCAGTATCTACAAACACATAAAAATTTGGTACTATGTACGATTAGACTTGCTAATCAAGTTGTATCTTTATCCCAATGCATGTTTACTAGCAATGATAAGGCATTTTTTTAAATTATGCTGTTCTGCCATTGAGAAAACTGGAGAAGTTACTGTCACTTCAGGTAGCATTTACCCCTGAGTGGAGTAAATTTTCTGTTTCAAAATCATCTGGGCTGACTAAAACACGTAGTATGCCGACCCCCAGGCAACCCTTAGGAACCTGCTGTTTCTCACTCTTCCCTGCTATCTCTGCCAACACAAGTGCAGAGGGAATATCTAATCCTGGGATACTCAGCTGCCTCCATTTTGCTCACAGGTCACAGACATGTAATATCTCCTACATCCCTGCTGGGAATCCTGTCCTTCACACTACTCTCCTGGCATGGCTGGCTGTTCCAGTTACAAGGGGAAGAGATAGAGCCTGAATGGTCTTGGCAAAACTACTTGGTGGATACTGAAAAAAATGGATGTATTCTCACATGTGTAAATCATGGTGTACAGAAGCACCAGAACTTAGAAAGTGCTTAAATAACCAATATACTACTTTAACTCACAAAAAATCCAGACATAATAACTAGGGGGATTATTCTAGGAGAACCAGAGTAAGGTAAATCACTGTCAAAAAAGGATAAATCTCTGGTATTACATGCGGATACACCCTTACAAGCCTCTTTTAAAACGAAAATCTCCATGCTATATGTACGAAAATGCAGTTGTTGATGAAGTCAGCGCTACTCAGGGGCACTAATTTCTTTGCAATTGTATGTTAGCTGCATTTCTCTCTTCATTAGTTTCTTCTTGTAAAAACAGCCCCAGCTTCAGCTCCTGTTGATATCTGGATCAGCCATCGGAGTCAGGCACTCTCTTTGTAATTTTTACAGTATTATAACACTTTGTGACTCAAGAATTATGAAAAATTCTCTCTTATTTTTAAAATACATACTGCTGCACTAAAGTACTGAGGAACTTCTGATTAGTTGAACTGTCTTGCACTGCCTCTTTTGCACAGTTCTTAAAACCACATGTAGAAGGGGTGAAATCCTGGCCCCAGGGAGGCTAAAGGAGGCCAGACCTCATCCATGAGAGCAGGGTCCCAGAACGATTATGGCTAGGGTACCTAGTAAGAAACTCAGCAGTAATTTATAAAGTCACTGACATGGATATATAGAAATATTTATAGTTTGTCAGAATAAATCCTACTATTCCTCACCAGCATACTAATAGCCTACATCCATCATCTGCACTTCAGTGACCTTGTTCATTCTCATACTTTGCTGATTCAGCTTTACATTTTATATCACTGATAGGAGTCTTTCAAAAAGGTCACAAAGTGCATTCAATGGAAGGACAGTGGTTTTGTCCAATGGATCCTCAGTAACTACTCCTTCTCCAGTTTACCTCATTTCAGTCAGATTAATTACATTCCACAGGCATTTGTAATCTCATCCTTTGGATTTATATTGGAAAGGATCAGTGTGGAAGAAATTACACTGAAAAAAATAGCAGCAGCACCAAGTTTTGACAGTGCTTATTTTCTAAGGCCCTTATTTCATATATTCTATACTTCATGCTCCAAATTTGGGGCTGGGTAGCTTTGAGGGTCTGGTCCACTATGTGGGAGTGATGGGGTTACTGAAAAAGTGGGCCAAAGGAACACATTTGAAGCAATGCAAAAAGGATGTTTTCCCAGCTGCAACCTAAACCAGAACTTACAGGACTGATTTTGTTCCTCATTCAAACATGGCCAAGACATACACTAAACATCAGTACTGAAATATGGCACATTTAGTCCTTTCCATCTATGTTGCCTGTCTAGCAGCTACAGGCAATTGAGTCTTGAACGGGCTCTGGTCTTGATCTCTTTCTAGAAAAGCTATGGCAACAGCAAAAACAAACATTATTTATCCATATTTATGAGCTCATTTCTAATAACCAATTGAACATTAAAACAAGCAATTCAGTGTATTTAATTCAAGTGTGTAAACTACGTGTCTTTATGGATCCATACTGTTGAAAAACTAAGATTCTGGAATTAATTTAACCATACAGTCCTCAGCTTGGGCCAATTGCTACTATACTAAAGCAAAAGGCCATTATGCTTGGCTCTTCTTCTGTTTGAAACCTTTGAATCTGCATATCTCATCTCTCATCAACCCCCATCATAAGCACAATTAGAAATATTCCTGAAATGGCCATGTACTAAGCCAACTGCTAAAAATCCTGTTAATTTATTTCCCATAGGTAATCAGATATACATGTTGCTTGAAAATGCCTCTGACATGACCAAATTTATTGTGCATCCATATACTTATGTAGAGTTACCTGTAAAGCTGTCTTCTATGCTCCCCTTATATTCTCTTAATGTGTATATGTGGAACTATTTTTGAGTATTTGTGATATTTTCATGAAGGTTGAGTGGAAGTGTGGTATTATTCACAACTCGCTGATGGTAGTAAAGCTTCCCAAAGAAGAACTTCTTACTTCTGCTTGGTAGGTGTGAAGGTTTTCAGCCATTCTGACTACCACTAAGCAGGAGATTCACAAACTGGCTCCCCAGCAGTACCACCCTGCCCCACTTTGCTGAAAGCTGTGAACAAGGTTGCTTGCAGTTTTTGAATCTTGTGACTCAAGAGTTTCAGCACTTAAAAAACTAGTATCAGTCCCACCGTGTTTCATATCAGATGTCACAAAAAGCTATGATGTATTGCTGTTGCTTTACATGGACTACTTTATATATGAACACCCAAAGCGTCTTTCTTCTCCAACTTTCAGTCCCAGGAAGTCATACAGGAGATTCACAAGAGCTGAGCTCAACACAGCGCTAGCTCCAAAAGGGGAAGACACTATAAAGTTTAGCCCCAAGTTCACCTTACATACATTTTTATTAGAAAAAACAAAAGCAGGTAGTAAACATTTTGAAACAGGTCGTGTATTTGCATCCAAGCACTTCAGTAAGTGTGACAAATGTTGCCACCTCATGGACAGGTGCAGGGTTTGATTCAGCGCTCAGCGGTAGGAAGGAAAAGGGATCACGGAGATGACTCATTGCTGCTCTTTTACACTATTCTGAGGGGGGAAGTGACAGCTTGGCCAGAAAGAGCTTTTGTCGCTTAGATTCCCCTGGAACTTGTTCATTTGGGTCTGAATCTAGAAGCCTGGTTACATACCCACAACTGGGGGCAGGGAGAGAAAGGAAAAAAAAAAGCCCCACCTGTTCAGGATATTTGACCATTTCCAATACCAGAGCAAGGCAGGGAAAGAATGATTTTTCCTTGGAAAAAACCATAATGGTCAACATTAGACATGGCATGGTCTCGTACTGCCGAACAGCCAGCATTCAGGAGTAAAACATCTGAGTAACAGGACCTGGAGTTTTCAAGAAGGTGATACAAATCTTCAGATTCATGAACTGGACCAGGGGATTTTAAAACCCCATAAAATTAGCAGCAGTTGGGAATCCTCTACTTGTAAACTGGAGACAAATGTAACTGCAGTGTATTCCATCATGTATTTCCGAAACTGAAGTTTTATGTTATAACACCACATGGATAATTCACTATTCTGCCTCTTTTGGGGAACTGCTGCAGGAATACTCTCTCACCTGTTGAATTTCTCCCTTTCTGATGGAAAGGCCACCGTGCCATCCTCCTCTACAGGACAGATATTGTTACAAAAGCCATTACACGGCGTGTATCTTAAAGAACATTCATACCAAACAGCATTATAATTAGCACTTAATATAACTGGATAAGTGTAAAAGGACTATAAAATGTTTAAACAAAAACATAACCTTTCAAGTTTGACATCAGGGTATAACTTCTAAGTATCAATGAATTTTTAAAATAAAGCTTCATAAAAGCAGACTCATAGTCAACATTTATGAATGGTCTGAAAAAAGACAGTATAGCCATTAACTGGGAGTTTCCTATCATTGTGATCTCTATATAACAGTGTAACAGTCTGCCTACATACAACTGAAGAGAAAGAAGGATTTATACCAGCTTGATTTTAAGTAAGTTCTTATGTTTATTATATTTTGCTACTTCACTCTCCTAAAATGGTGGCCTCAGGAAAAGCTGCTTTGGCAGGCAATTGCAAAGATTCCTGTGGAGAGGAAGTGAAAAGACTGGGCATACAAACAAGGGCTGCTGCCATGTTCAAAGCACTGGGGAGAGTTCATAGAGCAAAATGCAGTCCTAAGTAAATGGGTTTCAGGCAATTTCAGTGTTAAGATAACATCATTAAGAGTAGAACAGATTGTGCTCAAACCCTGCTGTTTATAATTAACACATTGCTTCCAAATACTCCAGGGTCCCTGGTAAATAGTCCTCTGCTCAGATCCACCCAGACCAATCAGAGTATTTTCATCGGGTTCCATGCTGGGCCAGCACCTGTTTGGACAAATCCAAAAGAGCCAAAATACTCTTCTTTCTGGCCAGCTAAGTAGAGAGATGAACACAGCTTGCCTTAGTCATTGTCACAGTGTCCATATGGCTGTGAAGCTTGTTTTCACAAGAAATCGTACAAGTACTTTATTATGTCGAAGTTCACAGTCCTATAAACAAAAAACCACTATATTAGAGCAATCATCTTAACAGTGCTAAGACTTTAACCTGTTTGGAGACAGCACGTGCGGGACATTCTGCACAGTCAAAATCAAGCAATATCTCCAAAATAAATGCAACCAAGGATGAATGAATTTTTGAACTTCTAGCATTATTTACACTACCTGTTTTCTGATTATTTAAGCTTTGTAAGATTCTAAAAAAGAAATAAAGCAGCTTTCCAGTAAAAACTGGAAGATTCTTATTTCAATCATTAAGCCGTAAAAATATATCAAAGTTAATAAAATTATATTTCCACACGTTAAATATGATACTTCAGTTGGTGATGCAAAGCAGCAATCTTTTCTGCTACTGAATGTTTTGTTCATCTTCCAAACCACCTGTTTTAGCATGTACTATGTAACTCCTTCATCTGTACTCATTTGCAGTCTGCGTTCTTTCAGTTTTGACACTAGTTGACCCATGTTCATTGCTAAATTTGAAAAATTCAAGAATGCCACTCAATGGGATAGAAGATTTTAATGTATACTTTTGTACTTTAATGGCAGGCAGAATGAAACAGCAGTAGAATAAACCATATAATTATTTTTTTTGTCTCTAAACTCGTTCTGCTTTACAATCTAACATGCAGACTTCGGGATTTACTGTTAGAATAAATAATGCAAATTACTGCATATAATGGCAAGTCTAAAATTAAAAGTTTTTTAAAAAAGTATTCAATGATGCAAAAATAACTGCTCACAATGCTAAGTGAGATTAACTGGCTGAATCTCTTATTTGTTAGACTACAATCATTTAATATTCTCTGTTCACGCATCATTCCGTAACCCACTTTTCAAAAAGTTTCTATAAAACATCATATTGGGCAGAGAAAAAGTTCAGAAATCCGCAAGATACATAACAAGAAATACTGTGTTTGAGTCTACTTAATAATCCAGTGACAAAATTAAAGAAATTAACTGCCCATGTAAGACTTGCCTGACATTGTGTCACTTAAGAAAATTGCTTTAGTGACAAGGTTTTCCACCGAAACAAAACCACACGCTCTAACAAATGCTGACCTTATCAACTAAATGAAACACAATCCTCATGTCATAACAACTGGGATCATTGAAGATTATATGAAAATTTCCATTACATTCAAAAAACATTAAGAGATCCCTATTTCAGCTACAGCAAGTTTATGGTCTTAGGTCTGAAATTTGTAAAACAGTAATTAGAAACTTCCAAAGAAACATCTAATCTTACTTTCAGCCAAACATGTAAATACTACACGGTAAAAAGCACAGGAGTATCTCTGCAAAGACTGAATATATGGAATGGAACAGAGACAGACATGAGGTTCTGTGGTGTTAAAAAGAGAGACTCTGCACGGCCAGTGGTTATCACACTAAAGACCACCAAGAGACACAAGTTTTCTCCTCTTTTCCAAAACCAAGTGGCTTTTGTTTTTTAAAAAATGCAAACTTCACTTTTGCTTAAAAAAATAAAGGAAAATGAAAATACAATCTGAACTGAAGCTTGATGAGAGAGCATCATTTATGTCTGGCTCCTTGCATTCTTCAGCCTTCCATTAGGATATACGCGAGGTGGTAGCAAGGGTGAGGTGGTAGCAAGGGTGAGGTGGTAGCAAGGGTGAGGTGGTAGCAAGGGTGAGGTGGTAGCAAGGGTGAGGTGGTAGCAAGGGTGAGGTGGTAGCAAGGGTGAGGTGGTAGCAAGGGTGAGGTGGTAGCAAGGGTGAGGTGGTAGCAAGGGTGAGGTGGTAGCAAGGGTGAGGTGGTAGCAAGGGTGAGGTGGTAGCAAGGGTGAGGTGGTAGCAAGGGTGAGGTGGTAGCAAGGGTGAGGTGGTAGCAAGGGTGAGGTGGTAGCAAGGGTGAGGTGGTAGCAAGGGTGAGGTGGTAGCAAGGGTGAGGTGGTAGCAAGGGTGAGGTGGTAGCAAGGGTGAGGTATCTGAGGATTTTAATGACTAACAAACTTTTGGTAATATTACAGTAACAGAAAAAAGAATCAGGAGATGGGCTGCTTACTTGAAATTTATTTGGTTGTAACGGCAAAGTAGCTCCTTCTCTGCAGTAAATATAACCTCCCCATGTACGTTTAAAACTTGCAGGCAGTTGCAAGATTATAGCACAGCTAGCAATTGAAATTTCTTAAATTCTTAAAATTTCTTAAAGCACAAAAGATCATGCCTTCAGCCCCATCAAGTCATGGGGGAGACACGTTTATCATGGGTTCATGAAACCTTGCATCTTACTATGGATTGTCCTCCTTAAAGATTTAACAAAGACTGTGGATTGGAAAAGATACTTATTAAAAGAAGTGGAACAAAGGAACAAAGCAAGAAAAGAATAAAGGAGAACAGCATAAATAACAGGCAAACTTTAAAGTCTTTCAGGTCATTTAAATGACCCTATCCATACAGCATATAAACTCTTTCAAACTACTTTGGGGGGGAAAAAGGAACTGCTTTCTTCCTCATAACATGTAGGAGATGACAGTCAGGATATATATACACACACATCTGACCTAAAGGAAGGCAAATCAAAACACTATATCGTGCAGTGAGGTTTGAAGTGGCAGTGTCTCTGATGACTACTTTCTCTAGTAAGCATGAACTGCATACCACAAGTTTTGGTCCTGTTTGCAAAATCATCATATTCTGGCAACTTAACTGAGTCAATAAAACTTCTAAAGATGTTAAAGCTGAAAGGACAGGCCATCGTTTCAAGTATCTTAACTCAAGGGCCCTCGTAGTCAGTAGAGTTTATGAACTGGTCTCTGTATTCACTGTAGGAGCCAGAGCAGAGACAAGAGCTTGGAGATGTCTGTACAAACAACGACCTATGTTGCTGGGCAAATGGTCTGCTGTACTTGGTACCAGTGGGAGTTTTTTCAGGGCATCATTCACAAGTTACGTTATTGCTAGGAATAGCAAACTGAATTAATGAAGGTGTGGAGATCCTGGCACTGTGGTCCAGCCAGCCCTGAACCAGATGAAGTTTCATTCTACGGCCTGTCCAACTGCAAATTGAAATTAGCTGGTCCATGGGGTTTACTGACAAAGCTATTGGACATTTAATAGCTCAGGAGAGTAACATGTGCACTGAGGTTATAGATACAGTCTACACAACAGGTGTACACATACCACATTACAGAGAAGCATTGGCCTTGAGAACTTTTCTCCTCCTTTTTACTACATGTAATTTCTGGGCTCTGTTCTGACTATAGATTCTTTATCCAAGACCTGCTAACAAGTGGGCTGCAGCAACAAGTGTGAGGTAATGCTGTTGGCATTTTATAAAAATGAGACATAGGCTTGATTGTTGCCTATGTATTGCATGCATTTCTGTCTGTAATTTGTTACCATGTCTCCCGATAGATCTGGAACTGTTCTCAGACTCCATAACTGAAGGCTCTGAATGAACAGAGCTGTTGAGGTACCTACATTCATCTACTGAATTAGTTTGTATCAACTACAAATCACACAAGATAGACTGTGCAGAAGAATTCTTATAATCTACCTAGTTTTTACATCATATGGACAACAATCACTACTAAGAACTAAATATAATTTCAGACTCAAATACCATAATGTGCCTTTTGGAGTGAAAGGGACTGACACTTTAGAGCAGTATTTTCACATGAAGTCCCTGACCTTTATTAAACACAAAGACAGTATGTTACTGTAACACATACTGCCACTGTAAAATAAAATTTTTTTCAAAACAGAATTGGACTAAACTTATGTCAAGCTCAACACTCCTCATAATTAAGTCTCATTCATTCAGTCTTCGTAAACATCCATAGATTTCTATTCTGGTCTGCAGAGAGCTAATGACTGTGCAAATACCAGCTTTGAAGTCTCTTTCAAATCAGCAAATACAACAGTAAATGATCTTTAATAGGCTCACCGGGCAACAGCTCTGATGAAGTCCAGAGATACAATACATTTATATCGTGGTCCATCAAGCTGGTTATTATGGTCAACCACAGATAACAGCTGGAGAGTCACAAGAGAGGTGATCTATGAGCAAGACACATCAGTAATGTTAGTAATTTTTGCTAACATGAATGGCAGCGACCAATTTTTTTTTTCTGTTTGTCATCATTCCGTATTTCTTTGGAAAGTCACTCATACTTGCTCACGGATTTTCACAGAGTTCTGGAGCTAGCAAACCCAGGAACGTATATATGTTTTCACCATTCCATTTTCAGCACAGGCAGTGAGAGACACAGGCTAAGCCCTATCATCCTTCATATCAACAGTTATTCTAGAGTTCTGATCAGAGAGAGGGGAAGGCAATGTGGCAAACAGCAATAATAGCCATGAGCTGAACATCTTCCAAATCTCTGCCTGACAGCCAGGAGAGACTTTGATTCTCTTTCCGTTATACCCAAAGACCGCCTCTTGAACCTTCACACTAGAAGTTGGATGTTCCCATGCCAGCTCATACCACATTTTGAACAGATGGATATATCCCTCTACTCTAGATGAAAAAATATTTTGAAGGCTGGAAGGTTGCGTGCTTAGAAAGAGCAAGGCCCGAAAAGAAATTTGTCTGTAGACAAATACTGACACATACTGTCTTGACAAAGCCATTATTTTACCAGAATAGCAATGTACCACCATATTTTTCACTATCTTCGTTCTTCCAAATGATGACTGCAGTATCACTAAAGTGCAGTCGCAGGATGTCACTGTTGAGTGCAACCTGTCTGTTCTGCCTCAGTTAGGATAAAGCGCTGTGGTGATTCCACTGTCTTCCTACCACCTCCCAGCTCCCAGGGGAAATAAAGAGGTGTGCTGGTTTTGGCTGGGGTAGAGTTATTTTTTTTCATAGCAGCTAGTATGGGGCTGTTTTGGATTTGTGCTGGAAACAGTGTTGATAACACAGGGATGTTTTTGTTACTGCTGAGCAGGGCTTACACAGAGTCAAGGCCGCCTTTTCTGCTTCTCACCCCACCCCACCAGTGAGTGGACTGGGGGTGCAGAAGGACTTGGGAGGGGACACGGCTGGGACAGCTGACCCCAACTGACCCAAGGGATATCCTACGCCATATGACGTCATGCTCAGTATATAAAGCTGGGGAAAGAAGAAGGAAGGGGGGGACATTCAGAGTGATGGCATTTGTCTTCCCAAGGAATGGTTACATGTGATAGAGCCCTGCTTTCCTGGAGATGGCTGAACACCTGCCTGCCCACGGGAAGCAGTGAATGAATTCCTTGTTTTGCTTTTCTTGTGTGTGTGGCTTTTGCTTTACCTATTAAACTGTCTTTATCTCAACCCTTGGGTTTTCTCACTTTTACTCTTCCAATTCTCCCCGCCACCATCCCATCAGGAGGTAGTGAGCGAGTGGCTGTGTGGGGCTGAGTTGCTGGCTGGTGTTAAACCACTACAAGCAGGACAAGAGGTAAAGCAGAAAACAAGAAAAGTTTTCCCTAAACTTTGCTATAGATGCCACTGACAATTCAAGGCAGCAAGGTTACATTCTATGAAGAACTCACATCTGACCACAGCTCTACTTTTCAAAAAAGCCAACCAGCCATGACCTACCTCTGTGTAATGATAATAGCATAGTAAGGAATTTCTGAAGAATAAATATATCAGGAAAGAGAGTGTCATTTCAAACCTTCAAGGAAGCACATTTCTATAAAAAGCAGCGGCAAGTTCTTACCAGTATCAGTAAGAAAAAAAAAAAAATCCTGTCTCAGTAATAACCCCACTCTTTTGCTGAAACTGAACTCGATCTTCAAATTTGTGACAGTGCTTGCAGGAGGTAGGAATAATTATTAAAGTTTTCCCTTAAGTGGACATAGTATAAAAAAATTACCTACCCGTTGAGATTAGAAAAAATTATGGTCACCAAGAATGAGGCAATTCTTATAACAGCCTGTGCTTAACTTTCTTTTATGTGGCATTAGACAAGAACAGTTTGGATGCTATCATTCTGAAAAGTCTTTGGAGGTTGATTAAGGAATACTGGCCTACTCGTATTCATGAAGACAAATTCCATGTAGTTAATTCAAGTCTATAAATTAAAGAGTAGCATGTGATTCCCAAATTGTTAGCATTGACAGCATTTAAGAAAACTGAACTCAGTATATGGTAAATGGCCCAAAATCCAGTTCATTAATCACTTTATACATATCACTGAATTGGGATCAACCTCAAGCTTGTTATGTGTTTTTATTTTCTTAAAGTACTCACGAGTTTAAGAGCACATTTTTCTATATCCTTTATTAAACAAAGTCCTTATTCAGTCAGTGAAGAAGCATTATGGAGTAATCTGCTGTAACAACTGCTATTTTACACCCCAGTGCACCATTACTGGCAAATCACTTCTGCAATACCTACTTGCAGCTGGCCTCACGTCCAGAAATCACCAATGAAGGAATGGCAAGAGGCTCCTAAAAGCTCCCAACGAACACAGCAAAAGCCTAGAGAGTTTGGAGTTGGACTCATCTCAGTTTTATGTGGGATGTAAAAATGACCTTGCTGCTGCATTACAAATGCTCCAGTAATATTTTAACAATGAGTTGTAATAATTTTCTTTTCCAACTAGCACCAAATTCTATGTATGTGACATAAGGTCAGCAGTGTAAAATTCCTTACTAAAGGCTGACTCAATAAATCTGAAATAGCTGACTAGATACTAAATTTCATTAATATTTTTGACTCAAGACTCTGAATACTCAATATACAATATTAAGACAAATGAAGCTATTGATCATCTGTGTAACACAAACTTAGCAAACTGCAACCTTTTACTCATTCTTTCACAAATCCTATATTTATTTAGCTTAATAAAAATGACATCACAGGGAAGTGAGTGCTGAAACAGTGAATCCTGACTGTGAGATTGCTTCAAAAGTAGAAAAAACTGCCATTTTCAATTCATGGAGGTAAGAAACAGTTTTATCTCCAAAGAGACTCAGCAGAGACAAAGAGAAAGAATGTATATCTAAGAGGAGTAAACAGGGACCAGCTCCCCTAAAGACAGCAAATGTTAGAAGCTAAAATACCTACCTTGTGAGTCTTTGGAGCAGAATTCAGAACCTATTTACAGATGCCTAGCCTGTACACAGAGAAAGGCAGAGATCTCTGAAGGACCAAGCCAAAAGCTTGCATGCTGAGGGGGCAGCAGCCTGGAGCTCTGTTTGCATAGCTTTTTCGATGATTTCAGGGAGATTCAAAACCAGCAAGAGAATTCTGTCACCCCAAAGCAGTGACTTCTTCATTCTTTCTGCTTTATACAATACAGCAGGATTCTCCTGCTGATGAGTCAGCCACAGAATTGGGTAACACATGTATTTTTTGCAATAAATTGCTTTGCCAGAAGAAAAGAGTCAGTTGTGGTAGATGTGGAATTATTAAGTTCCTTAAATATTTTCTGCTGAACCTATCTTTCTAGACCCAATTAATAAGAATTACTGTCTTCACCAAATGGTTAAGAAGTCTTCTAGGACAGAGAAGGCTCAATCCCCTCCTGACACAAGAGGTTTGAACACCTCCTGGCTGAACAGCTAACAGCTAAGTGGGGCGGGGGTAGTGGAGAAAGAAATAAAAACCTATGTATGGTATTAAATCATTACCAGATCTAACTTTCATTCTAACTGCTTCTGGAACTGAGCTATTTTGCATAAAATTGCATTAATATAAACAGTCTCTCTCTCTGTGCCTACTTAGGGCATGAACCTGGTAAAGCAGGATACAGTGGAATGAACTGGAATGAACTGGGTTTCAGACAGTGTATTTGTAGTCAAATTTTAAAAATCACTAATTTTCATGTTCTGTTAACTCTTAAGGTCCAAGTACCACTTATAGCTTAAGCACTGAAAAAATGTTACTACTTCAGAAGCTCAGGTGTAATACTGTGGAGGCAATCTGTTCTTAAACGAAGATACATCAAAAGTTTGGAACGCAGTTGGGGGAAAATATGAACACAATGTCAAACTAATTGCACTTATTAGCAACAAAAAACCTTCTCAAAGGTTTTTTTTTTTTTTTTTAAATACCATGGGTACAGTGGCTCCATTTCATTATCACAAAAGCTGGGGAAAAAACATCTGGCAAGAACAGACTAGAAACAAGCCAGAAAAACTGTGTGGGTGACATAAGAAAGAATATTTATTGAGAATCTTTTGAACAAAAGAAATTACAGTTGGAAGAAGTATTCTAAAGCTATTAATAAAATTAAAATTAGATCTGGTAATTATTTAATACCAGCAAAAGTTAATAAATAAATGGAGTTTTATACAGGAGTAACAAAAAAAAATCTGACGAAAAGTTACTGATCTGAAAGATGTGAAGAAACAGGTGTCACTGGTATGTTTAAAGCCATGATTGAGTCTTCTTTGAAATATGTTTGTAAGAGAAACACGCTGCTGAAAGATTGGATGCAAGGTGAGAATAATCATGAAAGCATGGTGGAGAGTTGCTGCCAGGAGGAAATGACCGCTCTGATTGCTTCTGGAGATTTGCTGGTCAAATATGGACATTGAAACCTCTGGAAAAAACAAAGCAACCCACAAGCCATCCTTAAAAGCTGCTTTTTTTCCTATCAGCCTGAGCTAACAGATGGGCCTTGAATCATTCTTCAAGCAGACACAAAGACTGGCTTTGTGAGCACATGGTTGCGTGGAAGCAAGAAGGATTCCAAAAGTGAGGGCTGTCTGCTGAGAAAGGCCGAGTTCTTCCCGAGGACACCATGAGAAGCCAGAAAACATTCACGGAGGTGCAAAACCTGAGCAGAATTAGGACCCGAGATACAGGGAAACACATGGTTTGTTCAGGTAAGCAGTGACTGATGATCACAGAAAAGCGTAGGGACAAAGTGTGTGGCACATCTCAAATCCACAGGATAAAGCTAAACAGAGAAAGTGACACTGACTACTAGCAGGAGAGAGAAAAAAAACCCAGCTGTTTCCTTAGAGATGTGATTGAAATCCGAGTGGTACATTTTAAACTGGAGTAGACAAAATACTAATGAAAGACACTAGCAGGAACAACCTCAAACTGGCAGAGACATACTAGATGATCTGCGAGGTATTTTTCATCTCCACAGTCTATAATCTTCAATTATCTTGCCCAAGATGCAATGTTAATTGTAACTCTTTGGTCTGGCTTACTTTCAGCCACAGCTTTAATCTGTTTTATGATTCTGAACCTAGAACCTATCAAGAAATTAAGAACTTTCATTATTTCAGTACCATCAGACGACAGTACTATGTTCTCTCTCAGTCATATTAAAATTTATATGCACCCTAGTGCTTTGCAGCACCACCATCACACGGCTCAAAGCAAACATGCAGCTCACTGCACTTGTTCGAAACCCACCACTGCCGGGAGTTATGTTCATGCACATGCTAAAACCACTGCTATGCAACAAGACAGTTTGAAAAACAGATGCCATTCAGAAAACACATTTCAGTCAAAATGACTGCCACAATAGTCTCCTGGAGTTAAATTCAATGACCCTAGTACAAATTATGTGAGCGTAAAAAAAACCTGCTCAAAACGATTTCAATCAAAATTATAGCTCGAGTATGTTCAGGATGTCAGCCTTGTTAGAATAGCTCATACAGAAAGGTAACAATAGAACGTTACTATTATATACATTTAAGCCAGCAATTGATCAAAACTGTTTTTATAAAAATTATTAAAAATGAATCAACATTTTTCTGAACACTTAGATTTTAACGATCAGGTTTTGATTCTGAATTACGTTTTGTGCAAGGTTTTTAATGCTTTTAAAAAAAATAGAACAGAAGAGACTGCACTAGGTGATGTGACCTACCATTTTATCAGATCTTAAATGCTTACTGTGGAAACCATTTCAGCGCCTCCCCTTCTGAAACCTTTTTCTTTCAGTATTTGGTCAAATTTTCCATCTGCTAGTAGCACTCCAATATTACGAATTATATCACACGATTCTTGCCTTATTCTACACACCTCCAAATTGCTAATGGCCTTCCAGTGGGCAGCTAAAGCATTCACAACTACATGCTTCAGCTACATATTTTACCTTTTTCTCAGCTTAAATCAATCCAACTCTTTTTTAAACTATCTTCTGAATGCAATCAAAATGTTGTGACATTAACAGAACCACCAGCAGAAAGGGGTATCCCAGCCACAGCCTCAGTGGTGCTCCACAGACAGCACCTTATGCCCCTCACTTTGGTAACACACACACAGGTGGCCATATAGGACGCTGCAGTGCACGGCAAACGCAGTGACCCAGTCTGCCTTGCAAGCCTTTTTCCTCTATGGATCTTTGTGTTTGGTGTTGTTCTTTATCCTGTATTACTTATTTGCATTTCTCGCGCATACATATTACTTCTTATTTTGTGTTGACTCTCCAAGACATAGTGTGTTATTTCTTTATCTGCAGCAGTATACACCACACTTCCCAATTTTTAAGTAATTTCTGCATATCTCATCCAGGGGTTGACAACACTTTACCAGCAGACTTCATCAGATTGGGTCAAACAGAATTTAACACTAATTACTAACTTGAACAAACTTTCACGACATAAATGTGTTGACAAATTCCAGATGTGACAGTATTAAATTCACTAAATGTTTAATTACTACAGGGGAGGGAGTGTGTGGGGAAGGAAATCAACTGACTACTTCTGCTACCACTTACTTTTAAATACCAATGCTGCTTAGGCTAACAGATCTTTTCTTCTTTTATTTTCATACCCATTTAAGGATCTGAAAATGTTTGTTCTATCATGACGTTAGGGATGTTTAGCTATTACTAGGAAGCACTCTTGACAGCCTGGCAGGGAAGGGGATTTGTATCCTATTTTCCCCTAAGAATTATCATGCAACACGCCTACTTTCAGTCTTGAGTACAATAAAGAATTTACTGGATTGAGGTCAGTCCATGTCACTGAAGCCATCATATCATACCATCTCTTTCATGAATGCACTAAATATTACCATAAAAACAAGAAGTTTTTTCCCTCCAACACAATGACTCCCATAGAAGACTTTTCCAGAATCTTACTGGTACACAGATAGCAAAACTTGCTTCAGTTTCCTAAGTAATTTTATTTGAGACCTATTTATATTTTAATGAAATTTTTTTGTATTTGTTACTCTGCATCTCTGTCTTCACTGCCTCCTCTGACTTCACTTCACTCAAGGCAAATCTATGTGATTTACAGATTTAAACAAGTGACCCTTTTGACTTTTTCAAAGCTTCATCATACTGGCGGCTCAGTCATTTATTAAGACAGCCAAAACTTCTTCCAGTTTCTAAAAGATGATCCCTCTGTTTTTAGATCAAATGTTTATTTATCCTCAAGTACATGACCTTGAATTTCATGCTGTTCAACCCACTCAGTTTATATCATACTCAACATCTTCAAGATATTTTTTTGCATATCTTCACCACAGAAAACTTTACTAAGCCCAAGGCATACAACCTTGAATTTTACATTTCAACACTCTTTTCAGCTTCTACTATACAGGTCATAAGAATTCTTATACAGTATTTTCCCCACTATATAATCAGTGTTTACCAGTTCTGCCTTATACCATTCAGTCTCACTTTTTGTGTCCCACTTACATTAAATAATATTTGACAAAAAGCATTCCCAATTTCGTAATTTAAGGCATACATATGAATCTTTTGCCTTTTTCTTTTCCCCTCCTCCCTTTCTGCACCATCCCACTCTCTCCTGTCTTTCAGACCACAGGACACCTTGCTGCATACTAGAAGCTGCCTCATTTCGAGCATATTCTCCTGCAACTGGCTTCCTTGTGGCTTTTCTCTTCAATCTCAAGTGAAGCAAATGCATTTTTCTTCCTTTGAGGAATCATTTCCTCACCTTGCCTTAGAATTAATATTCATATTTTAGAATCTGCTGTCTTCAATTAGCAGTCTGTCTTCTACGGTTTTGTTCAGTGACTCTGACTAGCAGCAAATCTTGACTCATCAGCGCAGCATCCTTTCATCTCTCTTTTGTGCTTTCTCATTATCTTTAGTCCTCATGTCTTCTCTTCCAAAACCCAGTGCTTTCCAAAAAAACATACAACTTTTTTAAAACGGGGATGCTGAAACAAGACCCAGGAAACATTCCAGGAAACTAAAAAAGTAATTTAAAAAAGCAAACAAGAAACCCAGAAGGAGGTATTTCTTCATCCAAATTTGTAGTTAATCTGTGACACACTTTGCCATTGATAATTCAGTGTTGTGGTAGAGGGGTTTATGGAGTTAAGAAAGCAACTGGACGCATTCATGGAAAGAAATAAAACCACAGGCTGCTAAATGCAAAGAACATCAACTCTGTGGCATTTAAGCCACAGGAAATAAGAAGCTATAACATATACCAGAATAAACTCATCCTCTGCTTGCCCATCATCTTACATTTTTCCTGTATGCGGATATTAATCAGAAGTAGTCAGATAGTTTTACTGTCTTACAAGAAGTAAAACAGTGGGTAAAAGCCCACTTTTGGTCTGACTTAATGCAGCTGTTATAACGATTTCACCAAAGGTAAACTGTATCATCTGCATCTTCTACATCCTACTACTCTGTTGCCTCTTTACCCTTATCTTGGGGCCTCTGCAAGGGCTCTTTCACTATTAATTACTGTATTCTCTCCATACTCTGCAGTCTTAAAAAGAAAAAAGAAAAAGCAAGATGATGAAAATCCAGCTTCCCCTGACATCTTCTGGAAAGCTACTCAGTATCTCAAAAGCATTTGCAGATTAGCCCTGCCCACTCACTGTTACACTAACATAACTTTTTAAAAGCAGTTCAATAATTTATTCATTTTGCAACTATTATTAAAGGAATATGTCAAAGTATTAATGATTTTGCTTTCTCTTCATTATTTTTACTCAATATACAAATTAGGAAAAAGCCCCCTTTTCCTCTTAGCACATTTACCTTAGCATTAATCAATTTGCCTAAGGAGAAAACAGAAAATAAAAGGCAATTGACAACAATCTTTGCCTCACTCTGCTCACCAATTAAAAAAAAAAAGTATAAAAACCTCTACAGAGTGATGCATGGATAAATCAGTATTTCTGAGCCAGTTCCTTCAGATTAAGGATCATTTCAAGTACTTCATAATGCTCTAAAATGCATGCTAGAAATTTGCTTAACATTGTATTTTCTGAGAGGATCAAATTATTTGCAAATATATATATTTTGAAATCTTTTCAGAAATCTGTGAAGAACTCGAAGTGAGTTTGTTTTTATCCTCCAAAACATGCAAAACCAAGGCTTGAATGTACTTGCAATTTGCCAGAGGTCCACACACCTAATTTACTCCATAACAACCTGGGAAAGGCACTCCTAAGTAGGAGGACTACAGATACAAGTTATAGACAGATAATTCAAAAGTACTTGCCTTTCTATTTCTTACTTTAAAATCAGAGCAAACAAAGATGGTAACAGATGGTCAAAGAAACACTTGGGAAATGATGTTTACAGTTAATTTGATTACTTAAGTCAGGTAGCTTCATAAAGTGGACACCAGACAAAGGCTGGCTATTTTTCAAGGCACAGGCAATAGCTAGCCAACAGAAGTAGCCTTCTGCCACCCCCCGATTCACTTCTGCATCAGAGATCTCACGGTCCAAGTGTTTTTTTAGAAGATGAGGAAGGCAACACACAGATTGTTTTCCAGAAGTAAACCTTTGTGCAACTGACCAAGCATATAACCTTAAATTGCCAAATCCAGAAAATTTTCACCTGTTTTTTTTTTGTCCTTCTTTTCTAACACTTCGATCCCACAATGGCAGCACTTCTATTGCAAGACAAGTTCTATCAAGAACAGAAAAAAGTAACCTTAAAAATACTACCAAGTATCTGTGATACTGATAGGACTTGATACATTTACAGAAGGCCCTAAGTTTTTAACACTATCTCAGTAAAATATATAACTGTGTACACAGTTACTAGCCTTCTGTCGCTATATGAAGGAGTTTTGTTTGCAAGTATAATTTTGTATTAAAAAATAATTAAAACAATTAGGATTTCTAACCTGCTCTGAGGAAAAAAATCCGTTCTCTGTATATGCCATGAGCAGAAATCATGAAATTAAAGGATATTTCTCATGATCAGATGTTTGGGAATATCTTCTAAGACTAAACTACCTCTTTTTCCATGACAGAAAAAGATTTTCAACATGTCTTAACTGCAGCCTATTTTTGGATGATTATGATAATTAAGTGTTAAAAGAATATTGATCCAAATCTTGTATTAAGAAACAAGATATTAAGAGTTTTTAATTAAACAACCACTCCAGGAAGATTTGACCCAAATACTTCTGAAATACAAAAACTGGGCGTTTTAACCACAAGGCTAGACAAATGGTAAAACACACTGTAGTCTGAAGTGGGAGACTGCTCTGAAAAAAATGACAATTTAAAGATACTTTTATTATGTATCTTGAGATCACTATACCAAATCTTTACAGACTCTTCACAGCACCATGCTGCATCCCAACTACTCATGAGAAGTATCGCAGAAGACTGCAATCAACACCGTATTCACTGTGACTACATAAAACTCTGCACATTTTAGTGGTTCCATAACAGGAATAAATAGTAACAAAAATATAAATAGAAACAGCTTGTATCAAACCCTGAAGTACATAAGTACATCATGCTGGTACAAAACAAAGATCCCAGCCCAATATGCTGTCTTTTGAAAGGACTGGCAAAGGATGCTTAGGAAAGAGTATAATAAAATTGTAAGCAAGAGAAATTTCCCAACATACACAACTGGCTCCTGGTATTCTTTATTTCAGGGACTTTAGTAATTAGGTATAAAATTGTTCACACATATAGATCTGACCTGTTGAAATATGACATTTCATGTTTTACTTGTATTGTCAAAATGGAGCCAAAAAGAGTGTTGAATTGTGACATTAATGCACCTAATCAACACAATGGAGGAGAAATTTACTATGAGGCTACACATACACACCAAGAAATTAAAAGTTACAATACTGTCTAGCTCTCAGCAAGAGGTGCATATACAGCAATGAGTCACTCTAGGTTTTATGCCACCAAATGTAGGAAATTAAAAATCTGATTTACTTTCATTTAAGACAGTACTTAGAATTTGATTTGCTACATGATGTTGCATCCTGGACAAACCAACAGTTACAAACAAAGCTCTTACACAACAGCAACTGAGAAGAACAGTTACACTTCTGTTCAAAATCTTCCCTAACAAAATGAGGACATTTGAGCTTAACATACTCCTGTAACTTTTTTTCACAGGTACCCTTAAGCAGGACAAAACACCAAGGATGAACGCAAGTTCCAGTTCCAGGTTAGCCGACTGTCACCGCGCTGCACAAGGGAAGAGAGAACTTGGCAAAGTTGCTCTTCTCAGCAGTGGGAAATGGGCAGATCTGGAATCTCTCCTCCCTGAGCATGCCAGGAAACCAAATACTTGCCCTCAGGAAGAATATTCTGCTCTGAATCAGTAAATCTATGGCATTTTGGTCCTGCCAGGAGCAAGAAAAAGACCAGGATGAAGACTGTCACTCAGGAAGTCAATCGACCCCTCTAGCTGCTTGAAAACCAATGAAACAAACTCTACCGTAACAACACAAAGCTGATGGTTGTAACCTACGGTGAGAAACTTTGTTTGCATTTTAAAAAAAAATCTATATATTTATGTATGCTACTATAGAGGCTACAAATTTGTAACATCCATTTTTGCTAGTCTTTCTACAGAAAGTAAAGCTTTCAGTCATCCATGAATTGCTAAGTCATGAAATATTAAAAATTTAGGTTCAATGACCCATTAAATATGTTAGATGAAAGTGCAAAAGAGATCTATAAATATCTTTATACCTCTTGTATAGATGATACTGCAAAGCAGTCATAACTACCAGTTTTCCATCTTTTATTCAGTTATACTTGGTTTTATCAGATAAAGGGCATGAAACATCATCTGTCAGCAATTAATTGGAAAGGAAAACACCCTGCTCTTCAAACGCAACACTTTTTTTGCAGTTTCCATCACCCTTTAGCGCAACTGTGAAATTCTGCTAGTTATATCATGTATCACTTAGCTTTCCTAACCTGGAAAAAACAGTTTCTGACACTCACATGTTTGGCAAGCACATGTGCTCGGTAAAAAAGTTAGCAGCCAACCAAGGCAACCAATGACCTAGTGAACCAGCGTGCTGGCACACCCATCAATGATGCTTGTCAATGAATTTAACTGCCCCCTATTTGTAGGCAAGTGACATGCAGGAAAGGAATGGTCAGGTTGGGATGAGGGAAGAGAGAAATGTTATATCAAATGCTGTTACATCTCAAGAAATCCACTGGGACTGTTCTGCTCTTTGGAGCAGTAACTATGTACGTGTTCCATTTAAATACCTGCAAAAGGGAAGCACTGCTTAGGAATGGTACGCAGCCAGTTAGTATTCCTCCTGCCTTTATGGCATTCAAGGATAACACCATTTAGATGGACAGAAACATTCAAAGACACAACCCCTCCATAGATTCCTAAAAACATCTTGCTATATACACAGAGTTAAAATTTGTGTAGTTAGTAAACATCGGCTATATGGCTCCTACATCACCAAAAATCATTTATGGAGCAACAGAGTCTAAAATAGTAATGTGCTGCATAAGGCATTTTCCATGTAATTCAGGAATGGATTAAAAGCATAAAAGAACCTACACAACGTGTTCTATTTTAGTTTCAGTACAATGCAATGCAATCAAGAAACTCATTTCCCAGGTTTCTGTGTCTAATTAACATACTTATTTTTGCAGTTGATGGTTGTGATGTGCCACTTTTTTGAATAATCATTGCATCAAGACTTTTCTGTAATATTCAGTAATTATAAATCTGAATTTTTTGAATGTTAAAATTAAATCACCATAAAAAGGCTTAATCCCCCCAAAAGCTCTCTACTGATCACCGAACTCTGAAAAAATTCATACAGGAGATCAATGGAAAGGTGCAAAAAAGCAGGAAAGAATCAAGCAATCAGCAGAGTCTTTCGATCTCGTGGATAGTCACACGGCTACTAATGTGGCTATTGCCTACTTTAGTGAGAAAACACAGGAGGAAAACAAAACTGAAGAAACAGAGGGGAAGCAGTTATGATTTGGCAAAGGCACTACTAGGGTCTGATGAAAAGCTATTTGTCATTCCAATCACCTGTGCTATATCCTGAACACTTTTCCACCTCCTTGGAGGCCTTTCACATAAGCTTTAAAAAAATGGTATCAAAAAACCACTTGATCAAAAAGCGTTGTTATCAGTCTGATATTACTGATATTGAGAAGCTCAAGCAGCAGAGACCAAAATGTTGTCTAGGGTATGCTCTGGTTGAAAACACTTACGCTGGGGGCCTTTCTTTCTCTGCCACTGAAGACTCAGACCTGCTTTTCAAGAAGTTCTCAACACATCTTGTACAAGACGACAGATTACAAACAGAACACAGGCAAGGTGATTACTGCCAGGAGTTAGGTTACGGAATCAGGACATCCAGACCATTGCTCTGAGGTGCCTGGCAGCCTGCACCCTCTTAATGGCGGTATTTGATTTTACTACCAGAAATCACATTCTGGAAAGTGAAGACTCCTCCAGCTTAAACAGTTTTCAAAACTAAACTCCCAAAGCTATCTCTGGCCTTGCACATCTTGTCCTGCAGAAGCCCTACATATTGTTAAAACTTGCCTGATTTTATCTGGAAACTGTACCAAGACTTCGTCATCTCAAGAATAATTTTAAGACCCTAACCTCAGGAACTGCATTTCTGAGACACAATTTTGCACTAAAAAGAAAAAAAACCAAACCAAAACACAAAAACAAAATGCCAAAGAAAACCCCAAAACAAACAAACAAGAAAAAAACCTAGAACAAACGTTCATACAAAGACTTTTCTGTCTCTAAAACTGTTCTCAATTTATTTTATAACAGAGAAATTGTGCAACATGAATGCTACCATGGTAACAACTCATTCTATTGAACAAGAGAGAAAATAATTATCCCAAACCTGCATATCATGCAAGCACATGCAGTAAATTTAGTGCTGCCCTTTTTCCCCTTGCTATTTTTCTTCTTGCAAAGAGAAATAGATTTTGAATTTATACCTTACAGCAAGCCAGTCATCATTTTGCTTGTCCCTCCCACTTCTTTGTATATTTTACACCTCGAGTGCATGATGTGAAGGACCCAGTTACTTACAAAAAGAAAAAGGGATTAATGAATCAGAAATGCTCTTCCCCCTCCTGAGTTAAGTACAGAAGACTCCTATGTTAATGCTTCACGCATTTAAAAAAAATGAAGCCCTAAGGCAAGCACAGCACATGCTTAGTATTCACCCAGTATACTTAAACAGGAACCCTCACATTTATAGTAAACCAAAAGTTTTCCGTCACCAAACATAAATTAAACCTGATTTTACTGTTCTGTCCAAATATTCTTTGTGATATTATGTTTGTGAACATATTGTTATATTTTATATACAAGGGACCATAATATTTTCAGAAGAACTGCATGGATTCAGCCATACAAATCCAATTAATCTCAATAGAAGTTCTATGGCTAAATCCCTGTGCTTGGCTTTGACATTTTGGAAGCAGTGGGGGAGGTTTGTCAAGTAGTGAATATGTATTATACAAAACTCTGTTTTCTCAGAGAGAAATAAAATAGCATATAGGTACCTACAGATATCAACAAACATATTTATGTGACTCTCAAGAAAATTACAATCCTAGCAAAGCAGGCAATGATTTCCACAAAACACTACTCTACCAAAAATAACAGTATTATCCTGCAGTCTGAGATAAAACTAATCGCATGTACATATTAGTTGCATAAATTCTTCTTATTTTACCTCCAGTTTTGATCTTTTTACTTCATTTGCAGTGGATCTGCCTGTCTGATATAAAATGTTAAAGAATCAATTTAATTTTATGTTCACAGTTAGAGGATATCCAATGTGTTTGGCATACATAAAATTTGTGTTTTTAAAAAAGTCACTTTAAAGAAGTGACTTGGAAGTGCCGTTTAAAGAGATGATCTCATCTGCCACAGACCTTCCTCACTTTTTGCGGTTTATTTACAATCCTAAACAGCTTGAAGAGTAGAAACAAAACTACTCTTAACCAACTTCAACAACAAAGAATGCAGCTAATTTTGACAGTTTGTTAGTAATTTTTTTCAGTTACTAAGAACAATTTAGATGTACACACATTCATAGACACATACAATACAGCCTGTGCAAAATCTTAACTCAGCAAGCTGTCTTCATGAAGCTGGAACTCTCCAAACCATCCAAATACAACTTACGTTGATACAGAATTCTTTCTGAAATATAGACTGCAATGGTAGGTCCTTCATAAATACACACACATATATACTACTAATATATTTAATATCTCCCCCTATGAAGCTCTTACAGAAAATGAAAATACAATTCCAGTAGTTGAACTGGTAAAATTTATAATTCCATATTAAAAAACCCCTACTCTTAGCTGCCTTCTCTCTTCCCTCAAAGCCCTCAACAACCAATACCAGGAGTTCACTTCATAAATATCAGCTAGCTACTCTCCATCTTAAGAAACATCAAAACAAACCTGCTAAAGATATATGTTTCCCATACAGCAGTTGAACAGTTAAATCCCAAGAGTATTGTAACTGTAGGAGAGATAAATAACATCTCATTTTACCATAATTTAGGTTTTGCATTTGACAGTATTTTCTGTATGGACACTTTTTTTCCCAGTTCAAGCACAATTCACACAAAGGCAGTGGAGACTTTTTTTTTTTAAGGGAGAGAAAGTAAGTGACCATTTGGGCATCAGCTGCACATATAAAGTATTTAACAAGCAACTAAACAATAAAGACAAATTCGCCCAACAAAAGCCATCGTGCTGCAGTTTATTTTTCCTGTGTATGCATGGCTTCACTAGCTGCTCACAGGAAGGCTTAAGCCCACATACTAGTTGAAAAGTTTTATTTAAAGCTTGTTATATTTCAAATTAATCATGACCATTCGAGTACTGTATCCTCAAAGAGAGGAACAATCAATAACCACACTTTTTGCCTGAAATGGATTATAAAGCTGTTACTTCATAAAAAACTAATGCCATTAGAAGAAAAACGTTGCTATATAACTACAAAGCAACATTTTTCTGCAGTGGTGTGTTCTGAAAGCCTTATAAACTGACTTAAAACAAGTTTGTAAAAGCATTAGCATGTTATAAAAACTACACATCATCAATTGGGAAAAAATCTGAAATGGTTGCCTCTCTGGCCAGAAGCTCTCCACAAAGCCTTCGTTTTGCTTTATACAAAAGCTGTAAGTTCTGGGGTACAGAACTTAAATATATTAAAAAATGCTTAACATGAGTAAACATGAGTGATAATGTTTACTATTTAAATAGACTTAAATAAGAAATTGCTTTGTGAGAAAGACTTTTATCCATAAACCTTTCCCAATGCAAAAATCTCAAACACCGCTCTGCACGTGTCTCTTAGAACCTCAGCTACTTCTATCCCCCTCAGAACTCAGAATCACAGAATGGTTGAGGTTGGCAGGGACCTCTGGAGGTCATCTCATCCAACCGCTGCTGAGGCAGGGTCACCTAGACCAGGAGCCCAGGACCATGTCCAGATGGCTTCTGAATATCTCCAGTGGGGGAAGACACTACCACCACTCTGGGCAGTTTGTGCCAGTGCTCGGTCACCCTCACAGTAAAAAAGTGTTTCCTGATGTTCAGAGGGAACCTCCTGTGTTTGAGTTTGTGCCTTGTGCCTCTGGTCCTGTCACAGGGCACCACTGGAAAAAGCCTCGCTCTGTCCTTGTTGCACCCTCCCTTCAGGTATTTATAGACATTGATAACATCCCCCTGAGCCTTCTCCTCTCCAGGTTGAACAGTGCCAGCTCCCTCAGCCTTTCCTCAGATGAGACATGCTCCAGTCCTTTCACCTCTTTTGTGGCCTTTCAGTGGACCCTCTCCAGTATGTTCATGTCTCTCTTGTTCTGGGGAGCCCAGAACTGGACACAATACTCCCGCTGTGGTACTGACCAGTGTTGAGTAGAGCAGCAAGTCCTTCCAGTTACTTGTTACACCCCTTTACACTCCATGCATCTTCCGCTCTTCCTGCTCCCCCACTACCCAGCAGAAGATGCTCCACACCCTGTGCTTGGGTCATTAGGTCCTTACGAAGTAGCCAGCACCAGGTCAAACAAACAGACCGACCTGTGCACATGCTAAAGGGTCTCCTGAACAGAGGGTATGAATGTGGATGCCAATTTTCATTACATTTGTAAGACTGAAATATCTTTGAAACTTGTGCCTTTCTGTCAATGTCAGCCACAACTAGATAAGCTGAAAAAAGATGTGAAGGATATAAACAGGGTGAAAGAACTGACAGATACGCGATTGGGTCTGTTTCCTTAGAAAAGTAAGCTAGAAGATACTCAAGAAATGAAGTAGCACTCCAAAAAGCAGATACTGTGAATGTAAGGTACATTCTAAAGATTATCACATTCAAACATATGAAGTACTTCGGCAGGGCAGCCTTAACAGACTTATCCTCAACAACGTATGCAGTATTTCTGTGCTCCAGACAAAACAATGTTTGGATGCGGAGGTATGTAGGACAACTCTAACTAAACACTGACAGGTTTACCCTTCCTTTCAAGTCTGTTTTGTGGTGGGGTTTTTTTGTTTGGTTGTTTTTGGTGTTTCGTTTGTTTGATTGTTTTAAGATATAAACCAAATCCTTCTTTAAAAGAAAGCAGAAACTCTAGAAAACCGAAACAAGCATGAGATTCCCATGCAGCCTCCTCTGACCAGACCTTCCTGGTGGTCTTGTAGTAGCTTGTGGAAGAAATCAAGGATGAAATACAGTCAGTAATGTATGCAGGATGCCTGCTTCACAAAGAAACTCTTAGTTATTAATTCAGAAATGTAATTTCTATTCAGTTGATGAATGAGATGACACCTCACTACGATTTTTCAAAGGATAGTCGTGATCGTTATCTAGGTTCAGGGCTTAGCTTTTAGTCTCTAAATGCTTATTTTCTTCAAGTGACAAGAAACTCACACTTCTGCCTGAGTGCAATCCACAAAAAAAAAAGTGTCTCCCTGTTTTAAGGCTGGCTCATCACCAGCCAGAGCCTGAGTTACAGTTCCCAGTGGCAGAATGCAGCCTATTCAAAACAGCATGATTAATTTAACTAAAAAGAACACCACAAGCAGAGAGAAATGGATTAAAAACCAACAAAACCCTGCACACATATGGTCTTATCTGAGACTTGCCTTGTTAACATTCCACTTTTTTCTGCCATAGGGTGAGGCACTTGCTGGTACTGCCCAGTGCAACTGCTGCCTCTGACACTATAACCTGGATCCTTCCCCCTCTCCAATACAACCCAAGGCTGAATTCAGGTATTGTTCCTCCTATTACAAAGCAGCTGAAAGAAAGCCACCACCAGGTTCTCAGAAAGCTGGGGAAAGGCTTAACTGCATTTAACCCTTAGTGCTCCCTGGAACCAGCCACACGACATCCTCTGATGTTAGGGACACTCACAGCACCAAAATTCCCATGTTCTTTGTAACCGTTAAATGTTGTATTTGAGAATGCCACAGATAATACAGGCACAGAGCATGGAAAGGGTACTATAAAACAGGAGAGTTTAATTTTCTTCAGTGTGATCAGGAGTATTAGTAGGAGATCTAATAGCAGGACTACAGATGCAATATGGTATTAACTAGTAATTTTCTGGTTTTTACCTACAACAAATATATCCAACTTTCCAAATTTGTTCCCCAGGTTCTCTGTAAGAGAATGCAGTAATGTAATGGACTGACAGGAAAGCAGCTGTGCCCAAAAATACACTTTTGACCATTTCAATTATGTGACTGTTGTTCACGATAAAGATACACTGCTATGTTCCTTGTGCTCAGAATAGGAAGTAAAGGTAGCAGTATATATGTTGTGTTTACGGATGTCCAGCTTACCACAGCTGCAACTTGGTATTTTGATCTGACAAAGAAACAAACAAACAACAACCAAAAACCAACAACAAAACAAAAAAACCAAATGACAACAAAAAACCTCTCTAGTACTGATGAAAGTGACTGGCAAATATTATTTAACCAAGAGGGTAGACTTATATTTGGAAAAAAAACACTGGTGATTTACATTGGGTCATCCAAATACCTGACACAACCAAAGATTCCAGTGACACAAATGAAATTATCCCTGAAGTCAGTTACTCAGTAAAGATATAGTCCAGACATAAGGATTTATCGCAGCTGTATTTTTATATGAATCATTAAATGTCACCTTAAATTCAACAAAGAATTAAAGAATTACAGAAAAAGATGGCCTATTTCAACGTAAATTAAATGACTTTCCAGATGGATACTCAAATGTTTGCTTGCCTTCGACAGTTTAAGGATAAGTTATATATTTTTATATATTCATTAAGTACTATCACTTAATATCGCATCCTCTTTCCTTGAACTTTTACTGTAGATTCCTACAGCGATCAAAGTGTCCTAGCCTACTGGTCAGTTCTAATTTTGATCAGGTCAATGCCTATGTGTCATTTCACATAACGTTCTCAACTATGATTACATATTAAACAATCTAAAGACACAAAAAAATTTAAAAGTATTACAAAATAACTAAAACAAATACTTGCACATCTTTTCAGAAGTTGGAAAGCATCATTTTCCAAATGTCTCCATTTCTAAGTAGTGGCCAACCCGAAAATGCCCGTACTGTGTCAGTGACTTCAACCACAGAGTACGCCTATATTAATGATGTCTTGCATGTATGCACATGAGCATGCGCCTGAGACATAGAGCTAGTTCCAGTATTTCTCCAGAACAGGCCTTGTTTGTTCTAACACCACTACAAAACAAATAAACATTGAAAAACAAACAAACTAAAAACCCAGAAGATGAAGAATACATGGGCAAACTTTTATGCCCCTTGCTTCCAATTCCTGCCTCTTCCTATTTAAAACACATTAGGATTTAACATCAAAATGAGCAGCATTTCTCTTACTGTCTAATCAAATCCAGTTAAAAGTATTATGAAGATGACAGTGATTGACAGTTACATGATGACACACTTCACACACATCTGCCAATACTTATTTTTTCCGCATTCGTGCAGGTTTTTTTATTGGGTTTTTTTTCCAGAAGAATACGGTATTTATTAGCTCAACATTTCCTAATTCAACATGCAGGAAAAGTTGTTTAACTAGCTTTTTAACATTTGGTTGTAAAATAAGAGTTAATTATTTTCAAACAAACTAAACCCCTGTATTTCAGTATTTTTATTCATATGAATATGACCTTAAGCAAGCCTATCATCTGATGCAGCAGATACTTTATATGGATAGCACTTTTATAGGTAATACAGATAAGAGTATTGTTCCATTCATGAGGCAGAGAGAGTTAAACCATGAAATATTCAGTTTTAATTAAGATTACTGTATCAAAGGCAAGGCTTAATACAGAACTGAAGTAAGGATCAAGGTTAATGCTTATTCTAAAGTAAATTTACATAAATTACGTTTCACTAGTGTACCATCAGTTATATTTTGTCATTTTATACCATGTGAGATCAGAGAAATTAAGAGATGGAAAACATCTATTAAGTCATCTTCACTCTCCTCCCTCCAATACAGAATTCCTTCCTCCAGTTTATGTCTGAATGCTTTGTCCACTATAATTTTCAGCAGCTCAAGCAGTGGGGCATTCCACTAAAACTTTCCACTTACACATGCCAGCTTGAATTTACCACTTATTCTGACTTTTCACTGATATGTGTAGGTTTTTGTGGTGGTGTTTTTTTTTTTTAATAAAACATCTGGTTCAAATCTCTCCTCTGTTCATGTCAACCACAGAAAAAATTAGCTGCACTAAAGACCAGCACTATAGCTTATTAAAAATATGATAAGCGTAAGTGCCTAATAAATACAAATTGTTTACATTACTCATTCTTATGTTTGGCTCTTTTTTTGCAGGTTTTAGACACCATCAACTTTGGGCAGTCTGAAACACCTTTGGTATCCAGAGTACAGATAATTAACCTTTTTTCTTTGTATTTGTATTTTTTAGCATCTGCATAAACACTTTCACTAACAAGAAAATTAAATCAAGACTTCAAGCAGTATTTTTTACCTCTTACCATACTGATGATTCCTATCTTGTTTGCTACCTTTCTTCCTGACCCCTCCAACACACCGAGCTATCCCCAGCACCTAAGCACAATGTAAAGTTACAAAAGCTCTCGTCGGAGGGCAGCCTGGCTCACTGAAGTGAATTCCAGACACTGAGTAGAATTAAAATTTGGGCTATTGTTGATATGGGAGATGAGAATAATATCTACTCAAACCAATAGCCTAATCTAATCATAGAAACGATAAACAGAGGTTTCTTTTCTGCTGACGATATACTGCCATGCTAACTCTCCATCTGTACCTCTATTTCTCCCAGTCATTAAGAAGTGGTCTGGTTCTGGTCACAGCTGCACAGAAAACATGCTAAATTAAGCAGTCAAAATAGCACTCCACAGGCTGGTCCCATGAAATGCCTACCACAAGGTTAAAAACAGCGAGGTCTCAATGCTTTCTGCTTTGTCCAGGAGAGAAGGAAAAAGGCAGGCCAAGCACACGTTGGCTGGCAGACCAGTCTACCATGCAACAGCTCCAGTTAGTCGGTCACTACATGTTCCCAGTTAGCCATCCTTCCCCCTTCGCTACTACTGATAGCCCATTGCGTTTTATGATACAAGTTGATAATTTAACCAAAAAGCGTAGCTATGTCAAAAGCTCATTTGTAAGAGCTAAGTATCCACGATGAAGGTAAATGGCAATCCTCTGCCACCAGTAACTAACAGGCAGTCAGCTAAAAACAAAAGATAGATTTTTCAGGATACAATTAAAAAGCAATAGAGAGAGATTATGCCACTGATGTCCCTGCTATACCTGTTCAGTGAATCAGAACAGATTACTTCAGTCTCCCAGTCTTCTAGACTGTCAGTCTAGCATCTTTCACCATGCCTACAGTCTCACAAATTATTAAAAAGCTTTTCTCTACACCATCAGTGTTATACACCCATTAGAGGCCACTCCAGGCTAGAAATTATCTGTTTCAAAAAGTCTTCCTAGGCCATATGCTAGTAATCAATAAAAAAGGCTGGAAAAGGTCATTTTGAAACAACAATCTTCAGTTTTCTTCTCACGCCTCTGTGGTAAACTCTTAAGTCAATCTGTTTACCCTCTGTATCAAATATAGCAAAGTTTCTTAACGTATATGACTCATTAGTTCACCTTTTGACATTCTCTTTCATATTTCTTGCCTAGATATCTAGAACATGGAACGTCCTCTTGTTCATTCTATTTAGGTCACAGGTGGTCTACAACATATCCAACACTCTTCAATTATTAAACTAAATGAACTTGGATCTTCATCTTCTCTATCTGTGCCTTTTATATATATATAAAATCATATTAAGAAATAAATATCAGTTAGAAAACAAGATTATAATTTGAAGATTAAAATACAGGGTTGTTTGGTTGTTTGTTTTTTTTATACTGGGATTTGTTTTCTTAAAGATATTCCTCTACATGGATAACAGCAGGGTAATGGATGTTCATCCGAATGAAGTTTAAGTTGCCCCACACATGCTAATGAAACACACTTACAGATCAACATCTGCTCATCTGAGCTATAACTGTCTTCAAATACCTCAATTTTAATTTCAGTTGTTAAGCTGCACCCAAAAATCCACACTGTATAAGCTAAGTCATATTTTTTAAATTCTACCTCTAAAACACTTCCTGACATTTAAATAACTGAATGGCCTTTCATTTTTTAAAAAATTCTCCTATGAATTCCACTTATGGAGGTCATACCTTGCCTCTTCATATTTCAGAACAACAGAGGTAGAAGATTCTACCTTTCTTGATATATTTGGCTTTCTCACATGGAAAAAGATTACTCTCAGCATTTTCCACAAGACAGAGAGCTATTCTGTAGTTGCTGTTATTGAAATACAGTTCAAAGACGTCTGGTTCACATTGCAATTTCAAGGTTGTAAAATGACAGATCATCACAGAATTCTGTAAAATAAGTTTCTATCAGGAAAACCTTGTCATTGAAAAGTCAGGGTTCTAGCACTTTTTCTCAGGAATATGTCAAAAGCAGTCCAGCAAAAAGGGATGGGAAGGCCAACACCAGCTTGCCAGCCACACAACACAACCCTGGGCATGCTCTTCCCCAGTATACAATGCAGCATAACTGGCCAACTTAATCTGCAGGAGGAATGAATTGGAAGGTGTATAACTCAATTGTTTCCTCTACTATGCAAATGTTTTGACAAGGAATATGACCATCCAAGAAGGGATATCTGATTGGTGGGTTTTTCTGTTTGTTTTACAAGCAATTCAGTATAACTACTGAGACAACACCTTTTGGTCAATATGAAGAATAATTACCGAGAAAGCACTTTTTAGTCCTTCAGGATAGAATAGCTTTAGATAGCTGCAATGCAAACATTTGCATCTAAGGCTGTCTTGACTCCATTTCTAGTTGATGGAGCAAAATCAGTACATCAGGACACGGTTCACTGTACCCTCATATAGATTTTAAAACTTTTCATAAACAGAGTGGTTTTAGATGCTCATGTCTACATCAGGGTGCCTGGGATGATGTTCTCTGCAGCACCTTGTACAGCACCTAATGCACCTTCAGATATTCAGCACTATTTTCAGCCTTTAAAATAATAATAATCAATTTAATGGCAGATTCACCTCTTGATTAGCCAAATCACAGGGATTTTTTCTAAAAACCTACTTTTCTGAATCAAGCTTTTCCAAGTCTGAGCTACTGTAGGATTTGTTTCAGCTTCTTCTGTCACTCTTCAATTTTAAATAAGCAATATTTGCAATGTTTACTAAGAACAAACTTTTCATAAGTGAGATTTACCTATACCCTCCTACCAATTTTCCACACTGCTCCCCCCAAATATTCTCCAGTTTCATTTCCATAGATGGAGAAGAGAGACTACATCAATCCTTAACTATTCCTCAACAATCAAGAGGCATTCTTTTGTCAACAAACTTAATATTTTGAAATCCTCTCTTTCAAATTAACTTTAATGCAGCTGCTTCTTTAATTCAAGATACTGTGGCAAGCCCCACTATCCCCTATCAAATGAACACAGAAAGCAGCAGAGGGTCTTTGGGGGCAGAGGGATGTCAAGTAGAAAGTCAGTAGCTAGAACTGACTGCAGCTGGCAGGGCAGAAACAATACAGGTGTTCACCGAAGTGATCAAACATATTCTTTAATGCACCATTTTGCCACCTTGTGCCCTAACGTCATACATGTACACACCCTCGGTATTTTCCAACCCCATCAAAAACTGGAAGGCGTCCCTGGTACAGATACAATGCTACAAATCTATTTCACATGTGATACAGAAAAATCATACATATTGAAGTGACAGGTGGGGTGTAAGTACCTAAAAAGAACCTAATCTAGACAGGGAGATGTAAGAGCACATTAGGCAGGGAGAGGAGGACAGGGACCATGTCAGAACCAGTCCAAAGAGCGTAACAGTAACAAGAACATAAAATTACAGCCAACTCTTTGACCAGTGATTCTGAAGCATATTTCATACTATAACTGAAGTTGCAATTATGTTCATTACTGTATGTGCAGGGATGTAAGAGACATATTAAATAAGTGAAGGTTTGCAAAATTAAGATCTTGACAGGATACCTGTGTCCTTGCAACTCTGCTGATGTCAACACCAAGGAGCAAGTAAAACTATTTAGGCTAAAAGACAATGGCAGCAAAAGGTAAAGCAGGTAAAATTGGCCTTGGGTAGTCTTAAACCTGGAATTAGACACTAGTTCTAGCCACCAGGGAAGTGAAGAAATGGGGACACTCAATTTATCTATTTGACCACAAGGGCTAGTTCTAGTTTTGAAATGGTATTTCACTGAAGCAGTGAAATACCATCCATACATTCCATACAAAAATACTCAATAAAGACATGGTTCATTCCCCCAGACAGGTTGTGACCCAAATTGTCAGAGAAACAAGCAAAGTTCTTTTTAAGAGAGAGACAGATAAAATTTATGAAGAGTGTTAATGATGTCACCTGGGGGCTCAACAGGTTCCTTATAGTCTTAGATCTTCCTAGTCATATCATCTTAAATCAAGAGCTTTGCAAGAAAACTAATGAACTCTACCCTAATTCTCCGACTTACCTTATCTTCGTATTGTGTTCTAACTTATATCTGTGAGCAGCTGGTGATTCTGGAATAGATTATGTGCCTACACTAAATGGTTAAAGCAAAGTGATTAAAAAACTTATCATATACAGGCTGTTTTTAGATATATACGTTATCAAGAGAGGTTGTACAGTACTTGCTTAATTAATCTTTGCTGTCTTAACAGATGAACCAGATGTACTATTATGTTCTTTGTTCTTCCCTAAAGAGGGGATGAGCCGATTATTTATCTCCAAACAATAGGAGTTCATGTACCACACTGAAGAATTATTTTTTTTTTATCTGGGAGGCAATCACTAACAAGCTTCAGCTGCAACTGCTTGATGTAAACACGGTGTGAATTTCTTCCTGGAGTATTAAATGATGTTCCTTCCGTTGAGTACATGAAACCAATTTCTAAGTAAGTATGAAAATAAAGGGATGGAAAGGGCAGAGTTTGAAGGGGGGAAATTCAGTTTCATCTTTCATGTATTCATATTTACTTTTATACACTAAGACATTTCCATAGATAAGTTAAAAACTGAAGCTTCAAATACTGTTTAAAAATAACGTGCCGAGAGAAGTTAAACTGTTGGTTGATGCAACACATCCCCTATGTTATGCAGCATGCAATCCAAGACATGAAGGGCACAAAGGAATATATAACATTAAGTTCACAGGGCCACAAGAACTGTTTGTGAAAGTTATTAACAGATTCGCAGAGTATATAAAACTCTTCATCACTACTGTAGCAAACCTGCATACCTACCTCAAAATCACATTTTTTATTTTATTTGAAAAGTACAAATTTATTGTAAATCAATTTTGGAAAGCCTTAACATATAGCTACTTACTGGTTTACATGAATCTGCAAATTCTTAGGGAGGTGCTACTGAAACAAAAAAACTAAGATTAAATAGCAAGAAAGTTTTGAAATGAGTCAATTTTTCTAGATAAAAGACAGAACTAATTTAGGAATTCCCTTTATCTTCCTGATAAACTCAATCTCATCCGAAGTCCTTGGTCCCAACAGCTTTCCCCTTGTCATAACCAAAATTTCTTCCATAAAATTGGTTTTCAATAATTCACAATAATTTGCCTCCTTAAATACATTAAGTGTTTTTAAGACATAGATTAAGTGTCAAGCTGGACACTATTACTAGAAGCTCTTTGCAGAAATAAGATAAATTTTCTACCTTAAATTACTGAAAAGAAAGAATTCAAATAGAACAGAATTTGATTAAGAAACCCTCCCAAGAGACTGTAAACCTGCATTAACAATATACCCCCAAAAATGAAAATAAGATCAAACTAGGTCAAACAACGTAACATAGCTCAAACATAATTAGTTCTTCTAAAAGATCTTTTCTGTATAATCTAAAAGTAGAAGGAATCAAGCGTTTTAGTTTATTCACAATTTTAATTAGAAAATACTACTTGAACGAAGAACACTTATTTTTATTCACAGCCATGCTGAGACATTACAAAAAAAATTCAGTCAGCTATTTGGTTAGAAGTAATGTTTTCTCCTTTCCTTTTGCTTAACAGCAGGCTCTCTCAAGCTGCTGTAGTCAGTGCTAAAGTGCTAAAGTGCTAACCTATGTCACCATGCTGTGCATCACATTAAGTTCCCATTTCAGCTCATGAACTTCTGCCAGATTAGACCAGTGACCAGTAACAGAAAATGAGAAAATAAGTTATTTATTACCTCTTATCACCATCTTCCCAAACCTACTGAAAATCAACAAGAGTAGTGATCAATAGATTACTGAGCTTTCTAATCAATAGACAGATCCAGCAAAATAAAGCATGTCTGATGCATAATACACCTATAAAACAATATAAGTGTTAGGATCAAATACAACAGTAATAATATACACTTATCCCCAAAAAATGCAGCTACAAATTTGCCAATGCTAAGAAAGCTGTTCTAACAACTGAAGAAGTCTTTTAAGTGTGGACAACCATGAAGTCACAGGATCAAAGGGTTACATGGAATACCCATTTGGACAATAAACCTGTAAGAATATACAAATTATATTAGAATACTGTACATGACATTCTAAAAGACTAACAAATATTCTGTGCTGGCAAGATGTGTCTATGTATTTTCACTCGCACTGGAAAAGGAGGGGAAGTTTATTTGGACCAGTAATGAGAATGAGATAACCCCAGAGTCTGCGGTTTATATTTGGTCATTCCTGTCTTTGGGATGCTATGAAGCAAAGGTCTTCTGGCAGACTAGAGAGGTGTACCATAAATCTCAATAGCTCTCATAAAGAAAAAAGAAAACAGAAAAAAAAAAAAGAAAAAAGCTTTTAAGCCCATTTCCATCTAGTTGGTGGTGGGGTTTTTGTTGGTGTTTGGTTTTTTTTGGTTGTGGGGTTGTTTGCCCTTTTTTTTTGGGGGGTGTTGTTTGTTTGTGTGTGTAAAAGTAAATGCTTCCCCTGGCAAGAATTTATAGCAGGACCATTCTGGGGATGACAACTCCTGTGGCCAGACTGGATTAAGCTGTGCAATTTTATGCACTTTCCTCTGAAACAAAGGAGGACAGTGAAATGCAAACTGTCATTTGCAGATTAAATCAGTAGGGCAGAAGCAGAGGCTGATGACATCCCCTCTTGCAATTTAAGTCTAGAACTCAAGAAGTTATAAAAATAGGGAAATACATGAGAGTATCTTTGTTTATATCCCAGAAACAAAATTTAAGAAAATCTACATACACAATCAACTCCAAGAGACACTAACTTTTACAATCATCTCGCTTCTGAATGTTCACTACTTAATAATTCAACATTTTAACAATATCAAAAATTATTCAAATATATAAACATTTTGTATACAACTATTTGAATCTGCACCTAATTTTGAGGTGCTGCTGCTCAGTACTGCCTAATAGGTGTATAAAGCAAAGTAAGACACTCCAAATTCAGATATATGATATACTGTAATTATGTCTTGAATCAGTTTCCAATATTAACTATGAGATAAAAAAAACTTTTTAAACATTCAACAAGACAACAAGAAATCTCACTGCAATATAAACTTATAAACTTAAATCATGAAGTTCTGAATGCTGAGCTCATCTGACAACAAATAGAAATATATTCTACCAAGAAGTCATCCCACACATGTAGCTAATGTTTGCTACAAACTTCTCAATTATTTCAGGTAAAATTTTAGCACCGACTCTACCTGGTTATCCAGAAAAAAAGATACACACAACACTTCGGAACTTCCATAGTAAATGGGAAGCAAAAGAGAAGTGGTTTCAGAGAAGAAAAAGCAGAATCAGCAGGAACTTTAATGTTTCCAGCATTTTCCTTCCTTTCAAAAATTCTAATGACAAAAAAAAAAATCTACTTATGGACATACAACCAGTACAAGAACATGTTCTCTATTTTTCACACATTCTAAAATAAAAACAGCTCCCACTCATCTTTGTTCTGCTTTGTAACAAGGCCTCTTAGGGAATAGTGTAGCACAACACACATTTTTAAACAGACCTTTTTCTCGGGAAGCTCACCTACCAGATCATTTTTCAATGGAGAGTATTCTATTAGCGTTCAACACTCTAGTCAGGCCAGATGTAAAAATGTTTCTATGAGCAGTCCCCACAACAGCAAGGAAAGCTGGAACACAATACAGGAAGAGCTGATCTAGCAAAAATTAATAACTCTCATTCTGCCAAGGTTGTCAAGTGTAGAATGGAAAACTTAGTATTTTCAAACATTAACATAATCTGAGCTTGTAGAAGCAATTACAGTGTTCTCCATTTGAAAAAACTAGTAAGTTGACAGTATTCCTCTTTATCAATCTTGCTACATCAAGGGAATCCAACATAATGCACTAACAGTTAGTTTACAATAGTGATGTGGGTATCAGGTGTCCAGGAAGGCTATCCCATACTAAAAGCAAACCCTTCGTCAAGTAAGTCGATAACAAAACCAGACATCTTTCCAGCCTTGAAATCAGAATTTCACCATAGTTGGCAATTTACAAAAAAAGGGCAGTTTAAATATCAAATTCTCATCTGAAAAAGCAGGGTATGAAATATACTTCTAACACAACAGGGACAAAGAAATCTTGCAGGAAGATTGCCATATACTGTACAAGTTTACATATATAATACTAGCTATTCCTTAATCTAGCCATGTAAGGCAGACAAGAAAGCAAGACAAAAAGGAAACAAACCTCTCAGATTTTTACACTCCAGGAAAGGGCACTTCCCCCTCTCCCGCCATTAATTAAAGGAAATTACATTCCTGTGGCTCCCTCCAGCTGGGAGCATGCTATGTACATCAGTGTTTCTGTGTATTTCTAATAGGCCCATATCATATTGGCACTTAACGCACTACTCTAAATCTCGTAACCGCAGACTTATTCTAACTTCAGATAAAAAGCTCTTGCTCTGTGGCCAACAATTCACATTGCTGTTTATCGTTTTGCCAGATCAGAAAATTTTAAGATTTTTAACCTTCATTCCAAATTCTTACACATTTATAAGTACATTCATTTTAGGAATTTGTGGTACTCTTAGGCAAATTCAGATGCTTTTCTTAGATCCAGTATCAGACATGATAAAAACTGTTTAATAAATTAAATGCAGACTATGATGTGTAAGATACCTGATGCGTCACCATGTACCCACAGAGATAAACAGCCTTTGTAGAAACCTATTTCCAAATGCACTGTAATCACAAGTGAATCCTAACTATACAACTACCTGAAAATCTTTGCTGAATATGAGTAACAGTAAAACCAAACCTGGTTCTGAATGTAAGTAGAGACCAAACTTAAAATTTTAAGATGACCTAACAGTCTAACTTTAGTGCATTAGAGTGAAAATGCAAACAGAACTGAAGTTACTGATCAGTTACCTCTTCAGTAATTTTCAGCTATTAGCGTATTCTGAGAAGTTATCACCACTCTCTGCATAGACATCTTTCCAAACATTCAGGGATGTATTAACAGTAATAAAATAAGTGAAAGTATGCAAGGCAAAGGGTTTGTTTCCATTTTACCTAATACATATCACATCACAGCTCAAAACTACAAGCAGGTCTAGTCAGTCCCCTTCAGGAAAAGCATATTTCACAAGAAAGCAGAAGCAAGATAAAATGTCTAGAAAATGAAAGATGGTTAGGAGAACTGAATTGATTTGAAGAAGTAATAGAAAAATTTTGGTAGAGGAAAAAGTATTGGTTAGTTTTGGCTTGTAAACCACAACCATAACAACAAAAATATCTATTTGTCTACTGGTTGTGATATGAAATTAACAGCCTTTGCCCCCTTCAACATAGAAGGAGCTGATTTAATTTAAATCAATGCTCATAATTCTTGCACAATGTTTTGTGCATAAATTTACTCATGTGACCAATACTAAGCCACATTTTTATAAAGAGAATAATCTGTCTAAATGTGGGAAATCTAACATGAAATACTACTCTTCTACAAACCAGAACCGAGTAAATTCTCAGAACCTTTCAAAACACACTTGCAGTAGGCATTGTCAAGTTTCTTTGTACCCTTCCATTCTGTAATAACTGCACTTGGACACAATGCACATTTCATATGCTGCACAGAGGTTCTCTGTGCACACATATCTCATGCTCCTGGTTGTTCCCTATGACTGAAAAAGCATCAATTGCTGTATCTAGGTAAGGAAACCCTATGACTTATCTGTTGTTGTAGGATGCAGACCGCACACCCCAGAGTAGCACTGTGTGAAAGTACATTTGCATTTTTTTATTGTTAAAAATAATGCTTTATCTTTTAAAATACTTCAGCCACATGCTCAACCTAGCCATATATCAAACCAGAACATCAACTGTGAGAGTTCTGTCTCAGGCACAGAACATAACTGCCCAGTGGTGGTGGCAATATCATCTTCAATCTGTTAAATTATTACATAAAAATGCATCTGAAGAAAATAATTTAAATATCTTGTCCTCTGAAATGGTTGCAGAAATCAGTAATGCTTTAACCTCCATTATCTCTTGGTTTAAAAACCAAGCACATAAATTCAAACAGATTCAGTGACATGTTACAGTAACACACAATGTGTTAAAAAACAGTATCATGGCAAATTAGACCTACTAAGAAAAATTGTGAATATTCTGGAGGAAAAGGAGCACTGAAAACTTCAAGGGAATGTAGACCTATATTCACATAAGTACTAACACCATTAGTCTAAAAATAATTTAAAAAGGCAACCTTACTTTAACTTCCTCTCAAACAATCCTCACCAGATGTGTGAAAACTTTATTTAAAAATAGCATAAAACCAAGAGAAATTTCAACTTTTAAGGGGTAACCCAAACAATTTTCATTTGCAGAAGTGGAAATTTGCAGGTTTACTTTTTTCCCGGGTGCTACTCCCCTGACAAGTTAGTGAGGAAAAACAAAATGCATGAGCCCAATTCTTTCTTATGTAACTCAATTACAGCAAGAAGTTACAGCAGGAAAAACTTAAGTCTTATACCAATTGCAAAGATCACACTTCTGCAAGGAACACATTAAATTTTGTTTGAAGAAAGCATAAAACCATTTTGAGGATTAATTAACATTAAAAGGCAAAAGTTAGATTAAGATTCAAATTTTAAGTTGAAATTCTATTCAGTAAAAATGCTACATTTTCAATAAACCCTAGCATTAAACAGAAAATTGAAATTTTGCTGCTTATTAGCATAAAAGTTTCAGTTTTGAAAAGCTAATAACCAGAATTTTCCTGTGAATAGAAATTATGCACAGAAACAAGAAGCAATAAGAAACATTGTGAAATCAGCAACATGACAGATCTCAAAGCAGCTGCTAGTCCTTCTTGAATCTTGACTGAGACTGCTCATCAACTTTAATGCCAAGGCATGCTGTTTTCTGACAGTACATGGGGAGAATTAATAAGTATTTAGTTCACGTACAACCTTTCAGTTTACAAATTAAAGAGCACATAAAATTAATGTTGAATTAGTTAGAAGCCAAATATTTGATTTAAAACATTTTAAACTTCTGCACAATTCAGGAACGATTTCCATGCTAAACACACAAACAAGAAAATGAAAGCTTGTGGTATCTAACAGTAAATTGTATCGATACTGCTAAGGATAACCCAGCTCCTAAATATTTACTTTATTTGAAAAATGTATTTACAGAATAACTAATGGCAAAAATCAGTGGAATATAAATTGTTTTAAACCATTCAAGAAAAAAACAATTAAATATTATGCCTAGATTAAAGTACTTGCAAAATCTATTTTAAGTTCTGTTGTATTTTATGTTACTTTACCTTAGACTTTTCAAGATTTTAAAAATTAAAATTTAATGCAAAATTGTTTTAATAATTAAAAATATTTTTGAATTATAAAATTTTATTTTCTTATAATTGTTATGATTTAATTTCAACTTCTCTGCCCTAACCCAGTTAAGGTTTAATACAATCTTTTGTATCTTTATAGCTTAATCTGCATATAATCAGAAAAAATAAGGTATTACAGCTCTTCTTTGACAACACTGCCATCTAGCGTACACTCTAAATTAGGATGAAGCATTTATTTGATTTTTTTCATTCTGCAATTTAGTCTAAGGGGGAATTACAGTCCATGTACAAACTATGTCTTTAGTACTGCTTAACTGTGCTCTGGACATTTGTTCTTTCATCTGGAATGCATGTTAAATATGCAGCAATATTAATTTTAAATAATTACTGTAAAACACTGTTACATATATATAACACATTCATGTCTTAAGTATACCAAGATGTTTTTGATAGCCAAAAATAAGGGAATATACAGCTAACATCCTACACACAAATTTTATTACACAGTCCTCCCAGTCTTTTCATCATCATTCCCTTTCACATCACTTGCATAAATTAAACTGGAGTTTGCTCCTTGAGACTGGAAAAGTTCAGGCAAAGCTCTAAATTTCATAGCTGCAGTTGGATAATCGATTGTTTTACTTCTTGCCTGTTCTTTCATTTTATGTCTTAAAGGCATATGGTTGCACTCTTTCCATCTTAAATATGAAATTTTGTTGAAAGATCAGTGACACCGTCTTCAAATGCTTGAAGGCAGGCAGGCAGAAAGGCTTAAAACAAGAAGTACCTATGTGATGGATTGTCAGTAGATTTACAGCACAAGTGAAACAAATCTGAACATCACTTGGATTGTACCTTATTTTCTTCTGAGCTTCTGTATCAATCTCAAAAGACTCCACTTCTTACTGAACTAAACCTAGATCAATCATTGTAGATAAACTAATACCATTAAACAAGACAACTGACTTTTGCCTCAGTATTCTGAGCTTCAGCTCCAACACTTTGTGTCTTAAATCAAAAAATGCACTACCCAGAGCAAAACACAAAACCAGCATCCTGTAAGGAAAGAGGTGTGACCAATACCTGGACTGACAGATTTGATTGACAGACTTCACAGTACTGTGAATTAAAGAATCAACACAACATTCATAAAAAAACAATTATCTCAGGCTATATCTGACACTAGCCAGGGGAATGAAAAATTGAATAGGTATAGCTGACCAAATTTATGCATTTTTATGAACACTAAGGTCCCTGTGTTCTTTGTACTCCAAAGTTACTCTAAGTAGCTACAAGGCTGCAGCCATCATCCAAAGAAACTGTTCGCTTCAACAACATTTGGTGTCCTTTCATATGGCATTCACGTACCTCTGAAATATTCACAAAGTTAGGTTTCCTTCTGAAAGCACAGTGAACTCCTGAGGTGCCATGAGGTGACAGAAGGCAAGAAACAAGTACAGGATGCATAAACGTGTCTAAACCTGGGGTTTTTTCAGCCACTTCCTGAACACCTCTGAAAGCTAATCCATTGACCTCTCAAGGGGTGCAGATTGTAAGCTGAAAACTCACTCATTTCATTAGAAAAAAGTAAATGCTTGTATTGACAGATTTTTGAGGTTGTAATAATTTCTCACGCCTTCAGATCATATAATAACCTTTAACTAAAAGAGCTTGAGAGAAAACATTATGTGAAGGACTAACCTACCTACTACATCTATAAAACACCTGGGTCCCCACCACTATTAAAGATTTTCACATACCACTGCTTGAAAGAAGTCTACAATTCTCTAGCTTCTCTACTGCCTGATTTTAAAATAAGTATATATATATATGGTTAGTTATTCTACAAAGTTTGCCAAAAGCTTGTGTGAACAGTGATAATTAAAGCAGTAGCAAAATTGTTTACCTATCTTGAGCATATGTTTCCTAGAACTTTACATGAATGCAGACATCGGATTTAAATAACCCTTGGTTAAATTTGAGACCTAACAAGGAAAGGTAGAAAATATTTCTATAAGTTAAGCCCACTGGAAAGCAGAAAAGAAATTGAGATCTTCTAAGGTGGACATGAAAGATCTAAGAATCAAGTTGACAGCAGAAAACTATCTCTGCTTATACAGAATAGGTATTTACATTTGACAAACCGAGAGCTCCAGAGGAAACTCTAGATTTACTTAAATTCCATTCAACTCTGTAGTTACGCTGCCATCTAGTGAAATGGGATACTGACTCTCCTCTGCAAGGCTGTTAAAAGTTGGTCCAAATGTAAAAAATTATCCTTAAGATACATGTATCACAGCAAACACCTTTCACCTGCATACACCTCATTCTTCCCTCTGCTCCTTCTTCAACAGTACATTTTTGTAACATGCATTACAAGGTGACTCATTTTGGCCATAGGACAGTGAATATTCATACACTTAACTTGAAATGCAATCAGGCTAACAGACTTCAATGAGAAGCCAAGGAACTAGTCAACACAGATCAGAGTTCAGGATCTAAAGTCAGCTATTAGAAGGTTTCAGACCATTACACAGATAAAGTCTTGAATTCAGAGCTAGTAATACAGATGAATATTACTTGGAGCCTTCAACTTAAATTACTGTTGTGGTTGTTTTCTCATTACATTTAATTAGAATGATGACTGACAAAAAACCATGTAAAACCTTTTGAAGACTCCAGAGAGTAAAAAGGAAATAAAGAAAGTTAAGTACACACTCACCTGGGAAAATATATTTGCAGTTGCAGTAACTCTGTTGTCCACAATACTGTATAATATTGCTAACAATCTGTCCAGGGGAAATGGCTTTGGCCCAAGGAGGTGATTGCTGGTCTGCAACAGAAACAAGACTCTTCAGTCCAATAGATCTTTCCTGTATTACCACAAGATGTTATTCTCACATCTTTTTGATCTCTGGGGAGGCACTGTAATTCACAGCAGTCTTTTATACAGCCTACTTACATATTATGGAAAACACTGAATACATGCTTGTTGATCAGCATAAAGATACAGACACAGAGCTCTATTTAACATGGTGAGAGTTCAAACTGCACAATAAATAAGAACATTTTTGAGCTATAACAGAGGATCTGATGCCAAATTTCCTGTCACTAGATTTATAGATTTATCCTATTAAATTACCTTGCCCAATCTAAGGATTAAAGGGGAAAGACTACATTTTATGGCATTCTCAAGGTGCAGTTTTCTTCAGTTTATCAATGGTAAGACAAGTTAGGCTTCTTAAAAGCACACAGAATTTCTAGTTAGTGAAAAACATCTAAAGGCTGAGATTTATTCTATTGTCTACAGTCAAGTCTATAATCCGTGATCACCTACAAAGAACTGCACATAACAGAACAGTTTTTACAAATCTATAAAACCATCAAACTTCTGAGTATATTTTTGTGTATTTTGCTTACTGAAGACAAATACTTTACTAGCATTTGCATTTTGAAAAAGCATTAAAAAAAGAATATTCTGCTAAAGTGTCAGCGTATCCACTTTCTCTGAATCATTTCAGCCAAAGCCTTTTCTCCTCCTTGGAGAGAGATGCAAAGTCATAGCAAGAGTTCCTCATCTTAGATACCATACTAAGCTACTCTAAACAGCCTTGTGGTCTCGAAGATGAGTAGAATAACTTGGCAATGGGCACCAATTGTAATACAGAAAATTATATTTAAACATAGGGAAAAAAAATTTTCTTAACCCTGAGGTCGATTAAACACTACAACTTACTGCCCAAGGCAGCTTGTGGAGTCTCCATCCTTGGAGATAGTCAAAACCTAACTGGGCACAGCCCTAAGGAACCTTCACTAGGTGACCCTGCTTGAGCAGGGGGGTTGGACTAGACCAGAGGTCCTTGGCCACCTCAGCTCTTCTATGAATGTCACTTTCTAAAATCAATTTTCCTAAAAAATTTTATCAACTACCGCTGCAGGAATAAAATGTATTAACTACTCATTTTCTTTCCCTACAAAATTGCTGAGTTTTTTTATATTTTTGTCTGATTTTACCTTTTTAGTTTTCATTTTCTCTTTTGCTTCCTTTATACCACAATGAAAATGTTATCATTTTGATACCAAAACCAAAGAAAACATTTTTGATCAGGAAATTAGAAATGAGAAAACTTCAACTTACTCTTTTACATAGGAAAGACGTTTTTATTTTTACTTCCTTAAAATACACTCAATTATAGGATAATTCCAGCTGGAAGGGACCTAAGGAGGTCTGTAGTCAAACCCCTCCTACTCAGAGCAGGATCAGCTAGGAGGGCAGACCAGGCTGCTCAGGACTTTACCAGTCCAGTCTTGAAAACCTCCAAGGACAAAGACTGTACCACCTGTTGTGGTTTAACCTGGCAGGCAGCTAAACACCATACAGCTGTTCGCTTAGTGGGATGGGGAGAGAATTGGGGGGGGGGGGGGGGGGGCAAAGTAAAATTAATGGGTTGAAATAAAGACAGTTTAGTAGGACAGAAAAAGAAGGCATGATGATAATAATATACAAAATAAGTGATGCACGATGCAGTTGCTCACTACCTGCTGACTGATGCCTAGCTAGCCCCCAAGGAACAGTTGTTGCCCCCCCCAGCCAACTCCCCCTAGTTTATATGCTGAACATGGTGTCATATGGTATGGAATATCCCTTTGGCCAGTTGGGGTCACCTGTCCCGGCTGTGCCCCCTCCCAGCTTCTCACTGGCAGGGCATGAGAAGCTGAAAAGTCCTTGACTAGTGTAAGCACTACTTAGCAACCACTAGAATATCAGTGTTACCAACATTATTCTCATACTAAATCCAAAACACAGCACTATACCAGCTATTAGGGAAGAAAAATAAAATAAAACAAAAATTAACTCTATCCCAGATGAAACCAGGACACCACCTCTCTGGGAAATCAGTGTCACTGCCTGACTGTCCTCATAAGGAAAAATATTTTCCTTATATCCAGTACGAACATCTCATTTCAGCTTACACTCTTTGTTTCTCACTCTCTCACCATGCACCATTGTATCACATAGTCTTGGTGATCTCCTTGCAGGTACAAGACAGGCTGTTTTTATGCCTCCCTTCTCCATCTTGAATGAACAACTGCAGTTCCCTCAGTCTCCCCTTGCAGGGCAAGCACTCCGGCCTCTCACCATTTTGATATCTCTCTGCTGAACTTGTTCCAGTTTATTGATGCGTGTCTTATACTGCAGGGGGGACGAAACTGGACAGAGTATTCAAGATGCAGCCCAAAGAGTGCTGACTGTGAGGGCCCAGAGCACATCCACCTCCTATGAGTTTAGCTGCCTAAAATAAAGGGTTCCACTGGCTGAGCCCAAGGTCAGCTCCTTTGCTGGTAAGAGCTACCTGCCAGCTACGGACAAACTGTGTTATCAGAACACAGCATATTTACTCAACTTTGCATTTACAGAGCTATTCTGTCCCTTATAATTCTTTGCACCAAACATATCCTCTTCACACCTCAGGTGACACTGACGGACATTTTAGGCATTACATGTTATTGTATGTGGTAACATCAAATTCAACTGAATTCAGAGAAATGAGTTCCCGTTTTTTCAGTGTTAAATATTTTTTAAATAACCAATTTTACAAAAAGGAGAAGTATAGTTCATGGGGCAGAACTGGGTAGTATTACTACTCAGGCAGCACTGTGAGGACTACAGAGATTCACTTATGACCCAGACTGTCAAAAGTTCTGACAGAGGAAATACTTGTTTCCTTTTAAGTTTGTATTTCATTCTCTCTACTTTGACAACCAATTTACCTTTTTTATAGTGTACATTGATTTATTCTTACTAGCAGAGCAGCCAAGATTAAAGTGGAGTTTCAAAAGAAAGTTTGTTTCAAAATGCTTCTGGGAAAGAATACCTCTCAAATATACCACCAGCACCTCTGGGGCATTAGTCATAGTAAAACATCACCACTCATTTCTTCAGCAAAACAAAAGGTATTTCCAATACATGTTTTAGCTTTTCTAATCCAGGAGGTGTCCCCAAAGCTACCTCTTGGCTAAGAAAGAAAGCAGCATGAAAAACAATGCAAATGTAGTCAAAACTTCAGCACAGCCCCTTCAGTCAGAATGCAGGTATAGCGTAAGTTATGAACTGTACAATCCCCTGCCCTTCTGCTTCTAAACACACCATTTTGCTAATTGTTCACATTCACAGTCGTCAGTGAAGGAATGACTTCTTTACTATCAACAGAAAAAGTCAGCAAACATACAGTAATTAAAATGTGTGCACTGCAAGCAGCTAGCAAGCACAATTAGCATGTAGTAGTCCCTGAAGTTGCATTTAGTATACAGTTATTTCACAAGTTTCTTGCTCTTAATATTATCAGCTCTCTGCTTAGAGAGAATACTGTTTTGAACTTTCAAATTACTTGAGAAAAATGCTTTCCTCTGGAAAAGGCAGAAGTGTTAATTCTAATATAGTATAACTTATAGAAGCAGCACTTCATTTTTATTTCTTTGACAGAAATAAATTCCATGATGAATAGGAACAGTTTAGAAGTTCCTCCAAACAAATCATAGTAAAGAATAAGATTTTTAACAAATCTTCTGCAAGGAGCTACGGCAGAATACTACATAGAATAGTATTTATAAAACTCCAAGGGACCCCTCATCTCACTTAAAACCAAACAAAGACACCTTCCACATTCAGAAAACCTCTTCAAAAAGTTTTATAGCTATCAAATAAACTCTGTGTGTCCTCTATCATCTTTCCACCTTGGCAACACAAACATCAAATGATTCAAAAAAGACTTTTCCCCAGTTGCCGCTACCCATGCCTGTGCTTTTTATCTACAGCATCACGTTCCCACTGTTTAACTGGCCACAACTGCGAGCCATGTATACATACTCCAAAATTTCACAAACAAGAATGAGAACCAAAAGAGTTTTTTAAAGAGTAAAAGCTTAACCCGGATTAAACTACCTGCACAAAAAAGTCCTTAACCTCAGTTGGCTGAATTTTCAACCTTTTTAGCATGTATACTTCTCACTTCTTTTAGCACAAAGTATTTCTGAACTTCCCTGGTTGCTATACAAGTAAAGCATCTTCAGTTGTAAGCTAAACATTCTGATACAAAACAAATTGTAGACTGAAGTTGAAGCAGATATACTAGACAAACACTTTTCCAATAAAAAAAACTCACACCAAGACATCTGATCTTCTGACAGACTGACATCTGAAAAAGCATACTCTTGCAAAAGTACCTTCACCAGGAAGACCTCTTGCTTGTCACTAAACTGGAAAAACGTTGTTCCAGGGCAACCATGCAAAGAAGCCCAACAAATTCTGTGGTTATCAACAAGACAACAATAGAATGATAAAGAAATTTTTTTCCCCTCATTCACAATATTTGCTTTTTCTAATCAAAAACCCACAGCCTCTGGACTGAACAGAGTTAAGAATCAAGAAACAGATTTTTAGCCTGGCTGTACCTAAACTTTTTAGGAAGGATTTATTTCATCTAATGTTAGCTTCCTGCCAAGTAGGTATGTACAGCCAAACTAGTTTCCTAACTTCCCGTTACAGCCAGTAGAAATCTAATCAATAGAGTTTATGGTGCAATTCATCTGACTGAATGTACAACCTACTTCAGTATGAGACGAATCACACCCTACACTCCAGTGAGTCCATCGACTAGCTCGGCACTGTCTATAAAAAGACACTATCTTAGATGCAGGCACCCACTTGGAGTTAGGTGAATCTGATCTGTAAATCAGTCTTTAGACAAGCTTCTCTGAGGGAAGGTATATTGATTTAAGCTGTCACACCAACTGAAGTAAATGAGCCTTTATTTTTAACACTACATATGCAATCCTTTATCCCTATATTTCAGTTTCCCTCACTATAGAATCATAGGACCAAAATATACAAGTTTAGATCCAGGTGATTGTATCTCTGTGCAAATATTTACAAAGGTTACAGTATAGTAAAAGGAATATAAGTCTGCAAGATCCTCCTGGGACCTGCAGTCCTGTTCCCCACTATTACAGCTACCATGCCTCAAAGACTTTCAAAACCAGACTGTGCTCTGACCTACAAGCAGCATCAGTTTCTGGCATCAATACTTAGAGTGAAAGGCTCCTTACCTGTAAAGCGTAAAGCAACACATAAGCAGAGAACCCATGCTCTGTAGCTAGAAGCAAAGGCACTCTTGAAATGCCACAAAATTCTCTTCCTATTTATTAACCCCGAAGACACATTCCTGTTTCTTGCATGCAATCAGAGTTTAATGTAACACTGTCAACTCAAGAGATATTTTTCTGTTAACTGTATTTGATTCACTAGGATTGTGAAGTTCTAATTCTCTTTAAAGTAACACTAACTTTTAATACCACAAAGAGGTGCAAGAATTAGATCATCTGCAGTCTTAGAAGCCTTTCCTGATTATGGAAGTCATTTTTTGCAGTTGGACAACAAACCAAGCTTCTTTAACTACAGATGTCTAGTCATGCTTTCAGAATACAGTTCAATGCTTAGGTTGGACAAGCATTGACAATGTAAACATACAAATGTTTACATTTGCTTGCATTACCCTTATTCACAGTTCTTTCCTTAGTACCTCCTTCTGTTCTGTTTTAGTACCTACTCAGTAGCATTTACTTGCTGCAGGAAAAATAATAAAATGAAAACCCATTTATCATTAATGCAGGAACTTCTGAACACTAAGTGAACTCACATACAAGTCCATTTAACATAACGCCACAAGAGAACAAGCTCTACAGTACAGTTAAGGTGATCATGACCTCAGTATTTCTTCATCAAGTCTCTATTTTCCCCATTTCTTTTGCATTCCTAGCTGTTCCCACCTCCCTAGTTTTTCCCATCTCATCATCCATGTTGGAAAGAAAGAACAGAACAAAACAAAACAAAACACCTCTCCTGCAGAGGATGCAAGGAAAGAAGAACATTTTCATCTAAGATACAATAATTATTCCTTCCCCTAAAAATTATTTATCAACTAATTAAGACATGAAGGTATTTCAAGAACGTAGCAGTCCTGAAAAAAATTAAATGCTCTGGAAGTTCTCAGGAGTTCACAAGCCAGGGGCAACACACATGAGGTCTACATGTACAGGACACATGCAGTCAGATACTTCAGAGTTCTTGTATTTATTTAAATATCTACCTAGCGGGGCAACACATTGCATTGTTGAAGTAAAATTACGCTCACTTACACTTTTACACGCAAAAACTGTGGCCCTACAGAAATAAGAGCACTTGGAAAAAAGTCTTTGGATAGCCAAGGACTCCATCTTTCTGCAGGGGCAGGAGAAAAACTAGGGAAAAGGCTATAAGCAGGATCAGAAGCAAAGGATTATTAGGCTAAGTATCATATTAAAATTTTTCTCATATTATTTACACTGCCTGTAGCATAAAGAAGAAAATGATATAATTATTGTTTTGGCAGGGATTTAGGGCTGTCTGCGCTGGTCTTCATTTATGGAATTGTTTAAAAATAAGTCAACAAATTAAAAATGTTAAAATTTTATTTTTCCTTTTACATTACAGTTATAAATATACATGTAGGTATTTGCTTTTCCTAGCATATCAAGCCTCTGTCAGTAAAAACTGGTAGAGCTTCACTGGAATCAATAATATTTAGCTATTGGTAACCATTAAAAAGTTCATGAATAGTCTGATGAAATCCTAAACAACAGACAGGAGTGCCAAGGTTCCAAGCCTCAACACACAAACTTAAGCTCTTATACCTCACTGCATCACGGGGAATTAAAGTGTCTTTCAAAACTACTAACAATCCTATTGTTCTAAAATCTTTGAGGAAATTCTGATATCTGGCTCCTCCAAATATGATGTGCTTCAACTATCTTTATTAAGCACATTTTGTTATGCACAGAAGTATGGCTTTAGGAGGCAAATTTATGCTACAGTTACATTTCAGTGAAATAAAAATGTGTGTATTATACGAAACAAATGCACCAATAATTGTTATTTACACAATTCTGTTGTTTCTACAGTAAACAATGAGGCAAAAAAAACCCCTATAAAACCAGCAGTACAGTAGAAAGAAAATATCTGTTGTCAAGCTCAGCTTAGAAAGATAAAATACATACCTTTTCATGCTTCTTCATAAAGTTGGTCTTTCTAATTTTCCCATGATGCTGTAAACAACAGACAAGGGCAAATATATGTAAATTATTTGATGCTCCTTCTACGGCAAAGGCAGAATCAAAACAGTCAAAGAATTGTACATTACATATAGTAGTATGCCAGCCTGGGTCTGCTTCTTAATACACCTCCAGTATTTGCCTCTGATGTTACCAGCAACCCTTCTCACTAGAAGCCCTAAAATTATACTTGCCTTTACTTCTTGCTTCATTGTGTCCCAAGTGGTGCAAAGCCAAAAAACAACACACTAATATTCTTGGTGACATGGATAAGGTTTTTTTTTCCTAATCAGGGACTGATGAGAAGAGGCAGTAAAAATTTGTTTTTAATATGACTTCATGTCACCATCCTCCTCCTACTCTCCATCATCTAATGAAAAAGACAGATGTTCCATTTCTTTCTCTTTCCAGAGAAGTTTAAATGATGGCCACTTCATTTTTAAAATGTATCCCTGCATAAAATACATCTGAATTTTCACGTTTTATCTACGCAGTTTTAGAATTTGGATAGCATGCAAGTTGGCAGAATGACAACCAGGAATTAAATCAATACAATACAGAGACAGTTCAAGGTGCAGGAGCTAAACAACAAACAGAAAGAGGGGAGAGGGGGAAAGGAACATAATTTTTAAAAGTGCAGCTTTAAAGCAGCCTTAAGAGAGGAAGGACTGTCCAAAGGAAATAATCAAGTGTTCTTGGATCTCAGACGAAAATGTGAGGGCAAGACAAGAACAGAAACATAGTAAATAAGATGTTACAAATGAACGGGTTTAAAAAAAAAAAAAAAGAGAGGCATGAAGGATGGGATGTGTAAAATGATGTAAAATTAGTGGAGAGGTACAAGTATAATATTTTTTAAACACAGTTAAGCGCTATTTCTCAAAGTATCACCTGATGAGTTTTTCCACAGCCCTGGGAAGTATACCTTATTAGTAAGTATACCTTATAAACATACTTAATGAATCAAGGAAAAAATATCTCAAAGGAAGGAATTCTTTTTTCATTACAATGTTTAAAATCTTGTACTTAGTATTTGTGGACCTCACTACTGAGCCATGTGAAGACAATCTCAGTAACTGTGGCTTTTCTTGACTGACTTCTGAAGAGCCTAATATTAGACAGGGCTTTAAGCATCCTTTACATAATTTGCCAGACTAAAATAACATGGTTCATTCAATTAATACACATCACACGTACTTAGAGACAGCGAAGTAATCTTTTTATCGTGCCTATGAAAAGATGACTATGGTGATAACAGAGACCTTTTGGATGGGAAAGTGATCAAGCCTGAGGTTACACGGCATGCTAGTGATAGATCACAACAAACTGCATTCACACATTTTAAAGGTTATGCTGGGATCTCCACATGGTGTATTTAAGTTATATCAAAAGTGTTTCAAAGCAAGTGAGCAGGTGCCCTATATCTGTGCAAGCACAAAGAAATATATGAAATTCAGAGCTAATTTTTAGTTAGTTTTAATCCTGTTTTGTTAAAACGAAGACTTCATCTAGACTGCTATTCATTTTTGTTTTAAAGACTACCTTTCAAAATCAACTTTGTATTTTTCTCTCAATCTACTTCAAAGCTCTTGAATTCTCACACAGCTAATAGCAGCTCTGCCAATTATTACTTCATTTCTTTATCAGGCTGTTAGCATTCAGGCTGCCACAAATCGTGACTTTAGCTGTAGTATAGCCTAGCACCTATACCAGTAGTGCAGATTACCAGCAAAATGACCACCTTTTTGTTTGCGTCCCTTTTGCAGTCTAGCAGTCAGTCCTTAGTTAAATCACTCCAGAAGATACTTTTCTGTAATCTGCTCTGCATCTCATTACAAACCTAAGACCATATTCCATTTTTACAGGTCACATGACTCAAAACCACTCAACTTGAACACCATCCCCAAAAATGTTGGGTTTGTTGGGCTTTGAGATGCATCTATTCCTGAAATTTGCCTTAGCACCTGATGAAGGGCTAAGTGCTATCAGATGATATATGTAGCAAGAATGGTAACTTCTCCTGCTTCATGAATTCTTGGGGAAAATACTTAATATCACTGATTAATCATATGTTTCTATGACTGAAAGAGCCTCACAGTCCCTGCTTCAAAAACCTTACAAGTTCATGTTTATTGTACAAAAGTTCAGTTCATGTGCAAGAGTGGAAACTAACCTCAGAGATACTAAAAAAGGAGGAAGGAAAAAAATAAATTGAGAAGGTTGTTCAACGAACACAAAAAATAAAGATGTGGCACTTTTTGATAACATGCTTTACTGACTTCAGTCTTGTAAGCTTTCCTGTTCCTTTGAGTTCCAAGACTGATATGGAAAAATCTGGGCAAAACCACTTCTTCAGCAAATAAATCTCCTACAAAGTAATTGCTTTGGCCAAGGGAAAAGAACAAAGGTTGCCAATAGAAAAAAATCGTCAATCTGCACTGACTACAAGTAATCTTCCACTATTCTCAGGAAAGGCCTAGACAGAAGGGTGAAACACCTACAGCTTTCAATGTAAGATTCATATCAGAAACATGAAACCCATGTTTAAACGAAAACCATACTAGTATATCATCACTAAAAACTACAGTAACTTCTCAAAACATGGATCTACATTTTTTTTCAAGAGAGAAAACAAGCATATTAACAAATTTGTCTTGTTCTCAGTTTCTTCAATTGTCACACCTATCATGAATACTCTACATTAATACACATATACATACATTAATACATACTGTAATAACATAGAAAACCTTAAAGTTGGTAAAATGCATAGAGAGCAAAACTACCCAATCACTTTTCTGCTCTGTGTCTTATTGCCTACATTCTGTCAAATTAAGACCCTGAAAACAATGCAATGAGGCAGGCTTGAGGAGCATGAAGGTCCTGGGTAAGAAACAGACAGACTACAAACTATGGCACCACAGCGTTTTTTTGCAGCATGATCACAACAGAGCCCAAAGAAAAAAGAGAAGAAAAAAAATTCAACCTGTATATGGCAAGAACTTACAGAAAAAAGGGTTTAGCCCATGATTCCATAGTGAGGGTTAACACATTCATCCTAAAGCACGCATTACCATCATTTCAACACAACATGTGCCAGCTAATGGAACCACATCTTCTGCAAAAGCAACTGTTTGTATGTTTCTGTTTCAGAAGCTTAACATTGTATAAGTTAACAATACACTATGTCATTTTACCTCATTAAAGGCTAACGCAGTTGTGGTTCGTATCTTACTCCAGAAATTTAAGTGTGGCTTATACCTAAGGACATTGCAGGCACTCAACTAAAATATTTTACAAAGCAAAGCACAATACTTACAAGCGTTATGCATGTTTCGACATGAAGAAGAAGTTGGGTTTATTAGACATTAATAATGACTAAGTGATCATTATCAATCCCAATATGTGATCTACAGAAAAACTTCTGATCAAATCAAATGAGCCACACACAGAAACAGCTCAAAATGAATGTTTGAAGAGTTTTAAACCAGGAAATTCAGCATGCAGGAATCCAGTAAGCAGCACTAATAAAATCTCATTACCTTAAGAAAGAACCTCTTATCTGTCCGAACAGGATTGTAGGAGGCAAGGTAAGCAGCTATTAGAAGAAATTTGGAATAATAAGGAAGCTCCACATGTGTATGTGCAGAAAGTCCTATAAAACAAACAAACAGTTTATGAGTCACCAAAACCCACTCTGAACATCCACAAACTTCAAGTAAGACCTGTTTGCATTATTCTTTTCATTCTCTCCTGCTCCACTCCTGTAACTAAATGAGTGTGGCTACTTTCTCAACAGATTAAAAAACAGCAAAGGGCCAAGGAATGACATGAAGCTAAACAGAACTAATGTTCTGAACTCTTTATGGACTCATGTCAGGAACTGTATTTGAAGCATCAGAGATTCATAAACCCCTAAGGTATGATCTTCCCCCCCCCAAAAAAAAAAAAAGAAAATTCCAGGCTACTTTCATTTAAGGTTATTTTTTCTGGCAAACAGGGCAGATGAAGAGATGTCCTTAATACAATGGCAAAGCTTTTCTTCAAGACCCAGCCTCCAGGCTGCTCGAGACTCTGTCAAACAGCTCAGCCAGACACAGGGCTGGCATGGTGGAAAAAGCAGCACTGCTACACTTCTGAGAAACTGTTCAGCATCTCACTATTTTTAGCCACTGTTTTATTTCCTACAGAAATGTTTTCAGAATTTTAAACTTAATCCAGCTGACCTAGCCTGCTACATGTGTACTTCATTAAGATTAAAGTCTCTCACATTAAAACACACAAGAACCAGTCTAGTTAGTATTTTCCTTCCCTCTTTTTACTTTTAGATTGTATTTCTTCCCTTTACATTCTCCTGTTCTTGTCAATGTAGTTGCTTCTTTTACGCAGCTTATGCATATGAACAGGATGATGAAACCACCTTACTTCATCAGTTCTCTAACTGTAGAGACCACTAAAGGGTCTCTCTTGTGCCTTCTTTGCTTACAGGTTTTAACTTCAATGGTTTCTTGTTCTGTGAAGTACCTGTACCCTTATGCTTTAATCCACAACTATCAGCAAATAAAGGTCAAGGAATTAAACAGTTTAAAAGTTAAAGGTTCAGAGCCCCCAGCGTGATGAGAATCATCCTACATGATAGCTAGTAATAATTTCCTCTTATGTAGGCACAAAAGGACAGCAGTTTTAGTTTCATTCACAATCAAGAGGCTGTTTTGTATTGCATGTTCATTACAAAATGCAACACCAAATAAACTCTTGCATGTGGACAGTTTAGTTTAATACAGAAACATGTTTCTACTCCACTCTTTTGGTCCATCTATATTGCTTCATGCACTGAACTATCTGCTTATTTACATCCACAGTAAAATTTACTATAATTGCTTTTTAAGCATGTTATTATCAAATGCTGTTTACCAAAAAGACAATTTGTCCTACTACATATACCTAAAAATCCTGGAAAAAGCATTTTAAATAAAGTTTCCCTTTTTGGGGTTGACAGGTGCAAAAGTATTTCATGATCACCTGGGCATGGAAAGAGGGAGTTTAATAAGAACACTTTGAATTAAACTCCTTTGATCAACAATGTCTAAAAAATTACTAATAATAAAGCAAACATAGGAACCAGTCTGATGATTACAATTATCTTCCAACAATGTTTAAAAAGTGATTTTACCTACTATCTAAAGTAGTAGTTATTTGTCATGATAAATATTATGGAAGAAGTGTTCCCAAACTATGAACTAGTCAAAAGACCATGACCAACTGACTTCACCAGGAAAATGTTTTAGTGTTCCTTCCCAAACTGTAAATAAAGGCTGACGGATACATTGAGATTCACCTGTCAGAAATATAAAATTAACAAAGCTGTACTTCAGGGAAAGAACAGAAAGAAGTTTTGCGATTCTGACATTTCTCTTTGCCAAGAAATCATGACACAGGACAGTTGTTTTGTTTAGGAATGTGATAATCCAGTGTAATACACCAGGTATAATATTCCCTTCTCCCCACACAGACAATTCTGCCAGTTGGCACACAGAGGTTCGACAACTGGGGTCAGCCCATTCTGACATAAGAAATACTGATTTAAAGAAATCTGCTTTTACCCACAAGGGACCTTAGGAAACATTACTCCCAGGATATATGCCAGGGATAAAAATAGTAACAATCCTTTGTTGAACACCACCTCAAAAAACATGATTACCCTGAACTGTATCTGAATGCTGATAGGCAGCCTCATCTACATAATTTCACATGTTCTCAGGTAATAACCACCAAGTCAAACTGAAAAGTACACATTTCACATTACAAGCTCCTACAGAGTGACTGTATCCGATACCTTTCAACTGCCCAGGTTCTCCATTGTCACGCTGTAACCGCTCCCACTGTGAGCTAAAAGACAGATAATGCAAATATATAAAGATGAAGTATTTGTTACTCTTTTAGAGAAAACTACCTCCCTGCTATATGTATATTTTAATTTAATAACACTGACTAAGATACAGTTAGTACAAGAATAATTAAAAATTCCAAGTCTTACTACCTTGCACGTAAGTTTCAATAACGTGCAAACTATGCGTATTTGAAAAAACTGCAGAACGTAATGTTATATTAAGGTATAAAAGTAAAAGTGAACACAAGCTAATTGCAGAATACTAATTTCTTTCCATCCAACTACGACCAGCAAGCAATTGTTCTAAGTTTCAAAAACAATGAAGAACTGGATAAAAAATAAAAACACTGATAGCTTTGACGTTTTTAATCTGCTGAATAACTGTTTATGCTAGTGAGAACAATGCTATAACTACTTCATAATGTAGTTTTGAAGTCTATATAAAACACACAGCAATATTCATTCTTCACTGAAAAACTCTGAAGACATCAAGATGGAACATTTTGTCAGTGAAAAATGTCTGCAAGTAGTTTGGTGTTTTCCTAAACAACAGCAAAATTTTTCACTTTAAAATTTCCCTTAAGGAACGACACTGTTAGAAATGTAATGATTTTAGATCACCTTGTATACCACAGGGGGATAAAAAACCCCAGGTTTAAAGCACCAGTGCTTTTTTTGTTTTGTCATTTAAAGATCTTTATGAACAGGGTTTATCAGCCATAAGCCATAAAACTTATGAAAACAGTTTAATGAGAGCTGATGTAATACTCAAATTATAATGAATCCTCAACCAAATTATCAATGAGCAAAGTCTTTATCCAATGTCTATTTTACAGGTAGAAAAAAAAAAAAGTTGTTGAATTTTCAACTCAGTCCGGTCGCACAACAGCTGATAGCAAAGTTCTATTCCTGTAACTTACAACTTGAAGAAAAGCCCAGAGTAATTACAGTTCTGTGGCCAGAAAAACTGATACAGTCATTTTAATTCCACAAGCATTTACTGGTACAGGAAGGTAAATCCTAGAACTACTATGCAGAAAGCTGAAATTTACAATAAAAACCCCAGTAAAGCTCAAATTTTAATCAAAGAAAATTGTAAAGAGGGAAATCTAGTTATTTGGAAACAATTCGCAAGCTATTTTATATCATAATCTTATATTTAACCCTAATTAGAGTAGGCAATTACACAATATGAAAAGCCAGAGAGATCCTGAGTAGACTGTGTAATGAAGATCAATATTGAGTATACACACATATTTGAGGCAAATGGAATAATGCCTCATTGTACAGTGAAGTCTAGCTCATATGGAGTAAAATCAATTCTCTTTTTGAAGGAACAATAACTTTTCCAAAATATTTAGCAAAGACTTCTACACACCCAGGTTCAGTTACTCTCTGGCCTTGAAGGACATTCAAAGGAAAGAAAGAAATCACTGTGTTTGTACCAAGATAAGGAAATCAGACACTACTGAATTATCTCTCTATACATACCGTAACATCAGCATCACTTATCTTAAAGACGGAGAGGACATTAAATCTGAGCTGATTATTACCGTTAAAAGTGAACACCACCATCTTTTTTCTAGCAGTCTGGCAACTTAAGAAACAAAGAAGGAATTTAAAACCATACTAAGAGAAACAGCATTAGCAGGACACCAGCTTTTAATGCTGTCAAAAACAGTAATTCCATATAAGGAAAATTCTTGTCCTTGTACAAGAAAATAAGGGGTCAGAAAGCACAGTAAACATACCAACCTAGCTCTGCTAAACAAAGCTAAGGAACACAGATGTTCAAAATCTGTACGTCTCATGAGAATTTTGAGGCTTGCGTGCATCTTTGGCAGCAGGAGGATCTACCAAGTCAACTTCACAGTGTGTTTTAAACTGTGCCTGGTGATGGATTCTCATGCTTGGCAGTTTCATACAAGAAAAAATGGATCTACCTGCACGACCGTCAGTGAAAAAGAGAACACAACCCGCTGCCACCGCTTTACTTATTAAATGTTCTTTATGCTACAAATACTATTTTGTTTAAAAATGTCCTCCTGAGATACCCTATTTCTAACATTATATGGCAAGAAATAAATGCACATGAAACAACAAAAAAAGATTCTATCTAGCAAAAAAGAAACACCAGCCATAATTGAGAGAGTAAATCTTTAGAGTGGAAGTTAAAAACTGCAACATCAACAAAACAAACAAGCCCTCACCCCCCAGATTACCTGGATACTTCCCGGAGATAAACAGTCTGCATTGCCTTCTTCAAATGAGGTTCAATATTTTTCCAGAGTTTGCGGGTGTCACGTTCATTTGCTGCACCAAGCCAGAATCAACTCTGTTAAACATTTAACTCACATAACACTAAAATTCTTATCTCTGCCACCTGTACAGTCACATAGACATAGTAATTCTGACACCCTGACTCTGAAATGCAGTATTAGAATGATGGACTGTCATCATCCATTTGCAAGCACATGCTACCATGCAAGGCTGTTTTTCGGTGGTTTATTCTGAGATACTCTGGGGCAGTTTGGCAGAACCTCTGCTCTCACTTTCTCCTCTTAGCTTTAACAGAGAAATGACTTATCTCACGACTTTGCAGAAGTCCTGGTGGTTGAGTAAGGAGAAAGATTTAGATGGGGAAGCAAGTTTTCACGGTATTCCCATCTTATTTCCATAAACGCCACCAACAAATGTTATCTACTGCTTCTGCTGCAAATGCTGCCTACTAGGTGCAACTGGAATATGCAATGCTGTCATGATCAAAGCAAAGCCCTCCACAAAACCCACAGGAGGGTACCTGCACTCTCATACACCTGCTCAAATTAAAGACAGAAGCTTACCTTCTCCTCTGACCACTGGTTCACAGTATTTAGAAAAATTGAGCACTGCCTGCAGTAAAAAGTACAACATATTAAAAAGGGACTATATATCTGATCTAGCTACAGCATAGAACAAGCATCATAATTCATTATTTTGCAAAACCAATTAATTACTTTTCAGTCAATCATTATGCTGCTGCTTCCAAACGTTATACTGTAAAAATCACACCTTTTCTGTAGACTGAAATACAAACAGAAGTAATCTATCACAGGTTATTTGGTTTTGATCTCTGCAAAATCTGGTTGCATTTTTTTTAAATAACATAGTAATCAAATGTCATAAATGCAATAAAAATATTTTCATCGACTTCTTTTACTCCCTTCATTGTCAGATAAAACTTTCAGGAGCAGTCCAGCATGTTCAGAAGTAGGCCACAGATACACACATACACAAGCAGAAATTATTAAAAAAAAAACCAAACCCAAAATAACCCACTAGAACATTCCATATTCAAATTAACTCCTTTTTGAGAGATTTTTGTCAAGGTTGTAATCTAGATTTTTCTTCCAAAAATGATTAAATCAACATCACACAGAATTTTGTAAAATAACTATCTTCACATTTCATTCTCCTTTGCTCCTACTGCACCTTATTAAATCTGTGCTACTATACAGAATCAATGCAATAGCTTCCATGTATAAATCTAACATAATTCCAGAATGTGTTATTAATAATCATGCATAGTAACATACACATTTAGATTCTGTATCAGACACTATGGAGTTCTTCAGAAGCCTATAGACAGTTGCATGCGTTTGTCATTACCTTCTACAGAAGGGACCTGTCAAGCACAAAAAGAATTTAGGGTGCAATTACACAAATCTTATAATGTTGGTATTTCCTACACACACAAACAGTGCCTCTAAAGCTAATGAAATTACTCTGATAAGCAGAGCAACTCAAGTACCTGTCTAGAAGAAGTATGACCCTAGTTTCTATTTGTGCTGAAATCTGATGGAGAAAAACTCATTTAAGCATAAAACCTGTAGAGGTAACAGATAGGTTCAGCTGAAGTTTAGCTACATTTTCCTGACAGAAATACAGGCAGAACATTCAGAACATCTCACTAGCACTGATTTGTTCACTGGCCATAATCACTGATCACTTCGAACTTCTAAAGTTTCCTTGTACACAGTATAGTTATTTAAATAATAATCTGATGAGCTAATAAATGTTATTGTTATTCAGCTTTTCTTATGCAAAGGTCACTGTCAAGTTATTTTTATTTTTCTTCTGTTAGTTTGTTTGCTATTACATTCTTCAACCAATATATGGTTAAAACTCCTTTTTCCAAATATCTTCAATGCATTTTTGTTTCCTCAGGCATGACTATATTGCAAGAACTTTGACTTACCTATTTTATTCTTAATTCCAAAAGAAAGACAATAAAAATATTTATGTCAATCCTCACTTCTCTAGGCCTTTGCGTCAAATTAATATGCTATGTTTCTGTAAAACTCTGCAACAGAGCTGGCTTGTAGAAGCTTGGTTACCTTAAACACCTCTGTAGGAGCCAAATCAAGTGAAAATTCTACGATCCTAAATAATACCAGAAAATGTTTCAAATTGTAAGTTAATTTTCCCAATAGAACTTGAGGTTGGACATCCTGAGACCATGTAATTAAAGTTATTCCTTCAAGTGTTGAAAGCAACTGTCTGGCATTCCACTGGATAGTCCAGGAAACAAATACAACAGAAAGATATTCAGAGATTATACAAGTCCACACATGCAAGAAGGTAGCAATAAGAGCAAAGCCACATAACCACACGTAAAAAGAACTTGAAAAGAAGCCCAGTGAGGCCTACCATTGCTTGAAAGAGTAACATCATAACTCTTACTTCCTCTGACTGAATTGCAAACCAACCAACCAATCAAAAAAATTATTAACCAAGTCTGTAACGGAGCTGTCCCCCAAAAACTGCTGCAGTTGCAGCAATTACTTCACATTTCACCACGTTTATCTCCTTATCTCAACAGGTGAACATAGGCAGCCTAGTCTTCTCAGTCACTCTCTGATATCAAGGAACAGCTTGAGCTCAAAAACCCCAATAGAAGTTCTAGGCTGGGTGAACCACAGGCAGACTGGCATCTCATTAGTGCAGCTTTTGTTGCTTCCGACTGGAAAACTACATAGCAATGGAAACCCCTTACAGCCACCAAACAACTGCAACCTTTATTATGGATTTTTAGGGAACCTGCATTTTAAGCTAACACATCCTTAAACGGGTAGATCAGCCTAGATATACTGAAGAAATTTTTTACCATGAGGGTGGTGAAACACTGGCACAGGTTGCCCAGAGAGGTGGTAGTCCCTGGTCAGGCTGGACAGGGCTCTGAGCAACCTGATCAAGACGAAGATGTCCCTGCTCACTGCAGAGGGGTTGGACCAGATGGCCTCTAAATGTCCCTTCCAAACCAAATCATACTATGATTGTATGATTTTTTTCTTTCTCCATACTCAAAAACAAATCTAGACTTTCAGACTTTATTTGGCAAAAAACACCCCAAAACAAAACAACAAATCTAAAGGAGCTCATCTCACCAGATGCTGAAGTTCCTTCAGGTCCCTACAGACCATGTAGAAGACACCAAGCAGAATATTGATATATGCAGCATAGAAGTCTGCAGAATATTCTGGGGGATGGTTCTGAGACAAGATCTTCTGCAAGTGCCCTGTTTAAACAAAAATAAGTTTTGCTTATTTAAAGCTAACTTAATAAACTGACCACATTTTAAAAGTTAAATGGAAAAACAAGCTATAATTCATCACCAAAAACCCCAAAATCCACCGAAAACTACACTGATTAAAAGAACAAGCAAATATAATGGAACAAAGATGTTACTCTGAGATGTTTTGGCAACTGGAAAAAGACAAACCTTTTCGATGTTTTGTGAATATAGACTTTTACATTCCAGTAGCTATTAGATATTCTGGATTCTGTAAAAGGCATACAAATAAACATGGGAAAAACATTTGGATGTTATTTGACAAAGTATTATTCAATCCCAAAAAAACAGATTAAAGAATTAGTTTACCTATGCTGTAATCAGGAAAATACAAGGTGAATGGCTCAAAGCATCCTGTATTTGGACGGAACAGTTCCCATACTATTTCACTGAGTAGGACAACTGTCACATTTCTGTCAGTCTACATAGGGAATAAAGAAAGGGAAAAAAATAAAAAAGAGTGACAGATAAGCAGAGAAAGAAAAAAATAACACTGCATGTTACAATATCAATGAAAAGAATCATTCTTGTGACTTTTTGTTCCACAAAAAAATCATCAAATGTAGAGTTTCATACAAATTACTAGCAAAGTAATAAAGCTTCAGCTGGCCTCATCTAGACACTCACACATTTGCAGATTTTCATAACAACATGAGATTTCTCTGCATCGCTTGCCATTTCACTGACATGTAAGCGTTGTGCGGTGATAGACCTCTGGTACTAGACAATACCAAGTAGATTCCATCCCTTACTCCCAAAATTAAGACAGCATTTTGGTAATTAAACCCCGACTTTCAGAACAAACAGGAAGAGTTAAAAAGCAAAAGAATGCTCAGTGCTTTCTGAAACCGAGCTATCTAGTACTTTATTTTAAAGGTAAGCTGGTCTTAAAAACAAACAAGAAACATCCCAAAACAAAAACATAGTATTAACTGTGTACTCTACCAATTCTTTTACTAGTTACCAACAATGGCTGTACATAGTAACATATTCTTTTCAACCAAGTTTCTATTGACAAGCCTTGAGCTTGATGTTTTGGTCAACAGATAACTAAACACTTCATACTATAAAATACTCCTTAGTTTGGTCACCCTCCTATAAATCAGCTTTTTAATAGGAAGTTAACTATCCGTGAAGACGATGCTTCCTACTCACTTTTTGCAAGGTTCTTGCAACCATACTAAAAATTCCGCATAAAAGAAGATGCTTTTAAACATGGTTCTTCAAGAAAGACATTTCAAAACTAGTGAGGCACCTCAAGAAAATTAAAGGAAACCGAATGAATTGACAATGCTTAATATGAGCTGTCAATGACTTGAAAGAAAAGTTTAAATGCTATTCCCCTTCCCTGACATTCAGGGAGAATCCTCTTTTATTTACTCTTCCCACTTCTTGCCCAAGTGGCACCCACCCACATTCTTTACTGTTTCTTCTTTCTCTATTTTTATGGAGCTTTTTTTTCTTTTAATAAAAGAGCATCTTTCTGTATATTTATTTCAGTTATGTTCCTCTCCCAGATTTCCAAGTATTTTAGCTGAGAAAAGTACTAAGGTATTTTCAGTTCAGTTCCTGACGCAGCTTCCAATACGAAAAACAAGTATTTCCCACCATAATCCTCACAGAAATCAAGCATCATATGACCCATTCTTCATCAATGACCCCCAAGCACTATGAAAATTTTCACCACCAGTGAAGTTCCCCAACTCCTTTCACTCCAGGAAAGGAAGTGATGCAGTAGATTTCCTTCTACAACATTCTTCTGCAACATCAGCTGCACAACAGTTTTACAAAGCCTTAGTCCAGAATCCTGAATTCAAGCAGCTGGAATCTCAGCATTCAGGAAAGCTGACAAACTTATTTGGAAGATACTTTTGAACTTGAAGGTGTTTCTTTAGCATATTTAAGTCTTAGCCTATGCTTTTTTTGGTCCCTAAACCGCAGTCATAGGCCTAGGTTTTCCTCCTTTCTGTCAGTCAGGTTGTTTCTGCTTCAGGGGCAGCAAAATACATAACACAGGCAGAACAGACAAAAAGAGCCAGAAAATGCACCAGCTGCCAGGATTAAGAACACAGCTGTGAATCAGTCTTCATTCAGTAGAGAAATCAATGTCACCAGACTAAGAGTAACACACAAAAGTCTGAGATACCAAGTATAATTTCAGCTACTTATATGTTCAGATGTTTCAAAGTACCACCATATTCTGGTTCTGTCTTCAGTTTCTTCTCAGAAAATGCACCATTTTTCCTTACTCCAAGGCATAAGCTTTGATACTTCAGAAGTGAGAGAACAGATACAGTGGTTTACTCCAGTCAGAAGCATACTGTGGCGCAATTCCAGCAGAAGTGTAAAAACCCTCTGCCATCATAAAGCACATTTGCAACTGCTGAGCTGTGCAGCTCCAGCCACTATTAAATAGGTGGCAGTCTGCTGACCACCCTGAAGCCAGCCACCATGCAATGTTGTGAAGTTTCACACGGGAAAAACTTGAGGAAAACAAGTTTCCTGAGTTGCAAATTCACACTCCGATGCTGAATTCACTCAATGTGGTTGGGCTTTCTTGAATCAGCAGCTGACTCAGAAGCAGACTTTGATTGTCACAAACACCTGCCGAACTCTAAAAGTGGTTTTATTTATTTGTACCAAGCTAACAGAAGCTATGTTGAACCTTCTTCGTATAGATTAAAGCCTGCCTGAGATTTTCTTTTCTGCAATTACTTTTCCATGTTTTAAAACTTTAAATGAGTAGAAAAAAAATTCACATTCTTCTTAAAACCAAAAATATTCTAAAAAAAAAACCAGCTATGTATCTGACACCAGCCTCCAAAGATTCTACAACAGAATGGATATTGTAAAACAAGATAATTTTTTAAATTCTATTTAATAGTAAGACTGTAAGAAAAACCTGCCAATGTTTAAATTCTGTTTGATTTCTAGTTTTGACCACTGCCAGTCGATTATTTTGGGGGCAGGGGGGATTAATTTTGCAACTTTTCTCATCTAAAGAATCACTTATCTTGATCTGTGAGCCTAAATGCACAGATACCATGTGTTCAGTTACTTTCAATATGCAGGACATGTTAATTTTTTTTCCAGACACTTACCAACTCTTGAAGCCTAAGAAATGCTGGCAGGATGTTTGCTTCCATTTCCCTCAGCTGCTCTGCTCTATCCAGTACCTTTTAACAAAACAGTGATCTTATTACATAGGCAATGTCAACTTCTATTCTCACATGAACTTAAAATTAATTTTTAGCTGCTGGAAACTACTTTCACTGATGGCTCTTAGACAGCAGAAACCACCTAAGTATCAAGGCCTTAAACAAGCAACATGAGAGATATTATTGCTTCTGGTTTGCTTCTAGGAAGCCTGGGCAGCTCTACCATCTAAAAAAAGTTACAATCCCCAAGCAAGCAACATTCTCATGCCTTATGGCAGTAAGAATTAAAACGTAAGTATACCAGTCAAGAATACCACTGACAAAGCCACGATATCATTAAGAAACATAGAAACCTCAATTTTTGTCCAAAATTATTCTTACATTTTAAAATTATGTGTACTACTGTAGCACTATATCAACATGCCTACTGTAGGAGAGCTATCTTTTCCCACTATGAAATTACTCTTCAGAAACAAATAAAAGCTGGTATTTTCAGGAAGTTAGCTACCATCTGGAATTCATGCAACTGACTTTTAAGAGAAACTTTTCTTCTCATGGTTTGCAGCCTAGAAATTTACAGGATTTATTGTATTGTATGCAAACCTCACATAGCAGTAACAGATATGCAGCATATGTTCAGCTTAAACAGGAAACACTAACTGAAGGAGCCTAGAGGTAAAAATTGGAGCATGAAAACATGCATGGTTATCCTTTGGCAAAAAGAAAAAATATGTACTCCCAGTACACTTAAAATGTTGATGGGAATGAAAAAAGAGAATAGAAACACATTTCCTTTGTGTTTTATTTACTACTCGCGATATAAATCCAAATTCTGTAGTTCATCCCTTCTTTTGAATTACTGCTGTTGAAAGAGAAACTGGAGGTCCCTAGAAGATTATTTTATCCTTTTACATTTCCTCCCCACACAAAAATATTAAGACATCTATCACTTCTGTTGCCCATAGTAAGAAAAAGAATTTCATGTGGACAACCAAGAAACATTTTATGAAAACTGTGTTTCAAAATCACACCGTACAGGAAAAAAACCCGAAAGAGCAGTGTCTCTGCAATAATAGCTCACACCTCCTGGGAATTTATTTAGAATTGGTTCATTAATAAACAACTTTCAGGAATGAAGACTGCTTTGCATTACTGACCAAACAGAGGCTACATATTTTTACGAGTAAAATACTTATTGGACCCAGTGATATGCAGCTATGGAACACAAAGCTTTAAGGTCTTGACCGAAGTAGATCTCACTTTTCAGTGAAGTGGAAAACAAACTAGAGTTCCTGCTTACAGCAGATGACATATTCCACAAGCCAGGGTTACAGTATATTTTAAGTGTTTCACAGAAAAAGCCTATCCACAGGTCTATAAATCCACATATTATCCTTTAGTTTTAATACAGATTTGTCACCTGTCAGCTTTTTAAAAAAACTATACATTTTAGAACTGTCTGCTGATTTACATTAAAAACAGCATCTTATTACTTCTGTACAGTGCTAAATATTGTAAATGTATGAATGACTACAAGTTATATCTGCTCCAGTTTTTCAGGTAGTTAAAATTAATGAATTCATTTTTCATAAGTGATCACAAGCATTCAGCACCCATGCTTGGGTTACAAGAAACATTTAGACTCCTTTGCTTGAAAGTAAACATTTATCTTCATTTGCTCTGAGTTAATTGGGCTGAAATATTGCATTATTTACGACTGAAATGAAATAGAATAAATTAACATTGCCAGTTTATGCTACCAGCATGCTGGTCTTCCATCGGTCTCAATTTAAACCACTCTACAATAAATCCAGATGACATAGGTTAATATGCGTGAATTAATTTCCCCCATTCCTGTCTGTTCCCATGCAGAACAGAACTGAAATATTAATTTAATACTTAATTCTTCTGATTCAGCAACTACTTACATGATACAAGTGAGCCTTTCTAGGTATTTAATGGTTTGCTTTCTGTAACCATTGTTCAAGGACTTCCGAATTTTCTGAGTGACACTAATTTTCATATAACACATGAAGCATTCTTTACTGATGTGAAATGTTTTTTTATCCCAATATTAACCTGAAAGTAAAATTTTACTATATACAGTAGTTTGTGAAATTCTCTAATGTTCTAATGGAATTATTGAAGGATGCCAAAACCATTTTTGTGACGGAAAATTACTTATCTATGTATACCTTCTTATCTATTTTAAGTATTTGTGCATTTTTTCCCCATTTATTTTTTAAGTAGTATGTAATATTTATTAACCTCATGAGCTGTAGAAAGCTATGGGATAATACTGTTTCCAGTAAACATAATATGAAGTTATTTAACTCAGTGGATAAGTATTTTTAAATAGAAATAAAACTTATTTAACTATAACCTGTGAAACAGAATGAAGACTGTTCAGTGTAATTATGAACTTCTTGTCTGACTGCAAAAAAACCCAAAGCAGTATGTCTGTTGATTGCTGTGAGAAACATACAGAGCGATTACCCAGGGTCATTAAGGCTTCAATCTTAAACCACTTTCATGTTTTCTTAAATAATCAATTTCTCCTCTTTTACAGAACCCTTAAGTCCTACTGCTGGGGTGAAATTTCAGTCCACATCTTTTGCAGGTCCACAGTGCCTATATATAATGACACACCACTAATACTGTGACGTTCATATTTTTAAGATAATAGATTTTGTTCAAACAAGTGAGAGCTAGAAAAAATATAGTTTTGAGGAGTCTATGTCCTCTCTTCAGACCTCTTCTATGCATTTGTTTCTATGTTCATCTCTCAGCACTATAAACGCTATTACAGCTGTCTGCAAATTTTGACTCCTTTATGTAGTTGAGATTATCACAGGAAGAAAAAAAAATCCCACAGCCTAAATCCTAGCATTCTAGTACTACATTGATCCAATCATTCCTGTGATCTAAATTCTGATAATTTTTCCTGTGTTCTGCCTGTTTATTCCACTTGAGTATATCATCAAATTTTTCACTGCAGTCTTTTTTTCTAACTTAATTTTAAAACTACAGTTCTTGTCTCTGAGGGTCACAAGCATAGCTGAAATGTAAGATCTCAACAGTCCTTTTACAGAGGACATTATGCATTTTAGTTCCTTAATGTAACTTCTAATTTGAACCTATTCTAGCCAACCAATTCTTTTCATTTGCATGCTCCATAATTCACTTCTGCCCTGCTTCCCACCTTTGCTGTCTCATTTGTGAGGCTATCTTCACAAGGAAACAGATAAGCACGACTTACTAATTTCAAAACAGATACAGGCTCTCTATATTTAAAGATTTTGTAATACTATTACATAACCCAGTTTAAACATGCAGTATAATTTATGTTCATTATTAGTTATGCTATACAGTTTTTGCGTACAAGTTCTAAAACCAGGAAAAATACAGAACCTCACCTAAAGCCAGTAAACCAACAGAAAGAATCTAACCACTATCAACAGATTCTGAATGAGGTCCGCACAGAAATTTTGCAAAAACTGCTCTATAATGCACACATTTCAATTATCATTAACAATTACTCACACCCTCGTAACAGAAACGAAACTGCATATTAAAATTAAATTACTTACAATGTATAATGTTTGATCTTGAAGCTCTCGACTCGCAACAGCTTGTTTAAACAGGCGTACAAAGTCATTGAAAGTATCACAAGGCACATGAGAAGTCTGTTCTGTCTCAGAACAGCAGCTTTGCAACTGGATGAGAATTTCTTCTAAAAGCAGTCGTGAAGTAAAGTATTCCACACAGTTCACAAACACGTGAGGAAGCTGAAGAGGATTAAAAAAAGATATAACTTTATTTGGCTTTTTCAGTATAAACACTCCAGAATCAATTTTCTCTTCCAGATGAGACAATGAAAGAAACCACACCTTGCCAACAAAATGTAGAGCACAAACCAAAAAACCTTGCCAAAAAAGAATGACTGCATATCTACCTAGTCAAAATATTATATATCACAAAGATAGGTCTGATGAATCCTCATAGAAAACACAGCATATCTACTAATTATGTTTAAAAACAGAAACACAGTGTATCTTCTATGTTTAAAAACTGTGATCAATACATAAAATGAAAACCAAATAGCATTTAGTTCAAAGAAAAGTTAGACAATCATAACACATTACTGAACTGTAAAATAGTCCATTACAAATTACAGTGTCTAGATAACATGAACTTCTCAAACTTATATTATGAAGTAATGTAGGAGCACACTCCCCAAAATTAATCTGACTGTTTTTGGCATTCATTGCATATAAATGATAAAGCATAAGCTTCTACATCTGACATGTGTTATCAGCCTGCTTGTGCAGGACATTTTTAGAAAACCCGATCTTTTCAGAGCAAAGAGCACATGAAAAAAAGCAGACTATGAGATACATTTTACAGCAATCCATAAAATGTACTTGTAAGTACCAATCTAGTAATGCTGAAAAGTTAAGGTCATTTGTCTATAAATAGGAGACACTATAGACTACAAAACAGTACCAGTATTCAAACCTACATAAGGCAAAAAAGGTAATTTTCTAGCAACTCTATTTTTAAGAAATAGATTTGCATAGCTCCATACTCTCTGGTAAAGCATATGCTCTTTTTCACACTGAACATTAAAACCTCTGGAAAACATTAGTCATTCAGATACATATGCATTACTTGCAAAATTCAATTTCTGATACAGGAATGTGTGTGTCTACAACAACAACAACAAAAAAAAAACCACAACACACTTAAGTACTTCATTCCAGTCTTTCTACTTAAAATACAATATATGGCATATGATTCAGCAGATGTGAGAACGTGTGGGTATATGCTGGCAATCCACTCAAACAGCATGTAATAAAAAGCTTTCTTAAGTTTTTGAACACTATTAAAAGGAAGCAGCTACATCTCCAAAAGCACCTATTCAAAGTTCTGCACTTCCATAGCAGAAGGAAAGCTGGGTGCCTCAGATGCAATTCACAACACCACATTATGCAGGAAACGGCTATACTTGGCAATGGGAAGTTCTGTAGAAACAGTTGCTGCTTTAATCCTATTCCTTTCCAGAGTCTGGCCACATCTTTGGATATACTGCCAGTGGGTAGCAGATAGGACAGTGTTAGGAGCATTGCACAAAAGGCTACTGCATGGAAGAGGATCATGACCGCTGTCTTCCACTATTCTCCCTCTGCAGAATTTTTAATGAAGGGGTTTTTGCATAAAACCCAGTCCTGCAGATATGCGATAAGTGCACTCTGGACAAGCCAAAATTATCAGAGCTATGAGAACACACATGGAAATTTATGGTTTAGGCATGAAGAAGGTACCTGTCATTGGATTTAAATCCCTGAAGAACATGACTGACAAAAACATCAGCATTAATAGGTTTAGATGGAAATTTCTGTGATGACACCCTCCAACTCAAGAGGACTTTAAAACATGTTTTGGGAAAAATTAGGACAAGGAGTAAAACTAGCATGAATATACACATTTGCTAACAGAAAAAGAAGGGCCACAGAAGCAGCAAGAACCTAGTGTTAGAGGTCTTCTGCTAGCACTGACCAGAGAGGGACTGAAATGGACTTAAGGCCATACCTCTCTACACCATTATTCAAGAAAACTATTCTGGTAAGAAACATGCATTCAGCCACAATGACCCATTACTTCTGTGTAGTTCAGATTCTCACATGATGTTTAAAGAGTAGGTTTCTCTGCCTGCAGCCCTTGCAATTGAAATAAGTCTGGTCATGACAAAGTTCCTACTGCAGGTTAGTAACACATAGCAACTCCAGTATTAACCATCAAGGATATAACTTATGCCCCAGTGGGCAGCATTAAAGTAGTTTTCTTCCTTAACAACTGAGGGGAAGAGAGTTGTAGTCCCAGCTTCCTAGGAACATAGGGCTCCAAATTCAAAACTGTACAATGAATTCTTGGTAGTTTCCACTTCATGTTTTCCAACATCTGCCTTACCGGTCCTCCTTGACCTCCTGTTTATTTACTTCTACACTGTTTTCTAAGGACAGGAATCCAAAGAAAGTTTCTGTTAGATGGCGAAGCTGAAAAAGAACATACAGTCCCAACATTTCTGAAAGTGAAGCTCATACAGGAGGAAACAGCAACAGTACTGGCACGGGAGAGTAAGATCCATCCCACCAGCAAAAGACCTGGCAATGCCAAGCTTAGTAAAAGCAAACACACATGGAGAATCAATTTTATTACATTAGAAACTATGAATGGCATCCTGTTTCTTCAGGTTTTTAACTTATGATGCATATCAAGCTGTGTTCAGAGGGTCTAGAATAAATGAAATTGCACAAAATTCATATTTTCAAGCAGGTTCTAAAAATATAATACTATAACGGGCTATCAGTACACTTTTCCCATTTAGAGCTGATTCATTAAGCAAAAGAATAATTGTTTATCATCCAGGAATTAAATCTATTGTTTCTATGCAACATTGTTCCAACATTTCAGAACTTCTACATTATTTCTTTTTCAACATTTTAGATTCTCCTGCTTCTATAAGAGGGCTGATCAGAACTAACCAAATTTACTGCAACGAATACAATATTCACCTTGAGTCTGCAAAAACAACTATGGGTATCAGAAAGAATGGCAGCTGCCTGGTATTCAGAGATTCATTCAGTGATTTTCACCATTTCAGACTTACTTTTTTTTTTTTCAGCAAACACGTATAGCTTGTATGTTTGCTTTAAATGCTTTTAACAAATGCGCTAAGTTTAAGCTCTTAGGCTAACATTTAAATAGATCATACGCATCCATTTGAATTTAATTAAGATGAGTTTGTTAACACAAAACAAACAAACCAAAATTCCACTACTGCAAACTCTTCTCACTGTTCTTCATATATTCTCTCACTCTTTTCATAAACAAGTAAAATTAGTTTATAGGATAATTACAAAGATATTTTAAAAAGGCATTGTGTAAGCGACTCTCAGATTGAACTGGAATTATCGAGTACTTACTTGTCACTGGAGCTATTTCAGATTGAGTCAAGGGAATGAGCTGAATAAAATTTAGCTCCTTTTTTTCTTTTTTAAACTTTCTTAGAAAAGTTATTATGATTTATATATTATATCTCAGTATGTATGACTTCATTTTATCCTAAGTGCACTAGTGAGAAGAGCACTGTGTTCATCACACAGTAAGCGGAGAAGAATCAAGAAGGCAGAAATGGCTGAGGAAACACACCATTTTGAGAAAGCAGGAGCTAGTCTGAGGAACCATCTGTTACAAATAAATTCTAAATTCAGTATCCATTGTGAATATTCTTACCTCTAAGGTGTTTAGAAGAGTTTGCATCACATAAGTCTTTCCACTAGATGTATGTCCATAGATAAAGATGGATGGAAAACTAAATTGCTGACGCTAAGGGGAAAAAAAAGTTGTTGCTGTTTCAATTCTTTTTTTTTCATTCAATCGATAAAAGATTTATCAATGAAGTTTTCCTCCAAAAGAAAAGTTATCTTTTAAATTGAAGCATTAAATATAAAATACACCAATTATTATGGAATCAACATGATGAAGTTTTATGTTTCATCTTCACTGAAATGCTGGAAAGATAAGTCCCAAGAATCAAGTATCACATATAGTCACCAGTGAAACTGCTGTAACATGAGGATACTTTTTCCATGGGAAAAAAACAAACAAAAAACTCCAAAACAAGCAAACAACAAAAATACACACCAAGAGAAAAAAGCAGTGCGCTCTTAATTCAAATTAGTTAACTAACTGAAACAAAATCTTGGCAAGCACAAATTCCAAGCTTTACACTGTCCTAACCTCAGCAAATGCTACAAACTGCTTTGCTTTTCTTTAGCACCAAACTGAAAAGAATTAAATGGTTTGGTGGAAGAGATGGTAATGGAGATCACTCTTCTCTCACAAAGCAATATTTGATACAACACCTCTACTTATTTCATGGGACTGATGCCTTATATTTCATGCATTTTTTTTAAGATACAAGGAAAATAATTAACTTGTTCTTTTTGTTTCATTCTGAACAGATATTTATTTTTGTGTTTTCTCATTTCTAAGAATCTTGTACACTAACTTAAAAAAATGAATACAAAAATAAATTTGACAAACACTTTTTATGAAAAACAGTAATACTCAATTCATCCAAGATGAAGGCACTCTTGTGCAAGATACGCGGATACTCTAACCTGCATATTTAACAACAATTTAAGTATCTATTTTTTAAGACTTGTTGCCACTATGCTTGTAATAAATACCTAACTCTTAAATGCTGTATTCTAATGTAATTGTTATTATCTATAATTAAAGGCAGAACCAGAAACAGATATTAACTTCCATTTTGTTAACTGAATATAAATAGATATATAAACCGCTTTTAAGTTTGCAGACAAAGATCTCCATTACTTTTTACCACAGCTTTGCCAAGCAGTAACAGAATCAGTTAAAAAGCCAGTGATTTCCAAATCTTATGGCCAGCAACAGAATTACTAAGAATCAGGCCCATTTCACATACTTAGAATTCAAGCACGCAGGTATTAGATTAACAGGTCAAAACCAAACATAATTTCTACACTGCCACTGAAAAAAAAAATACTGCAGAATTTTAGACTAGGGAATAAGAAAGGCTCCCTTGCTGGTACTAACTGGCAAAGATGGTACAGCATTATAGAAAAATCAGGCTTCAGAGACAGCAAGGCACAAATAGCTGGAAGTTTGTTTGGGCCCTTCCAGCTGCAAGAGACCTTTCAACCTTCAAGCTTACTAGAAACTATCTGCCAAACACTAACCTTAAAGATGGGTAACAAAAAGCCCAAAACAAACAAACAAACAAAACCAAAACCAAATCCCAAACAAAAAAAAAAAACACACCAAAGAGACAAAGTATGTTCGTAACAAGATCACAAAAATGCCCTTAAGTTTCTACTCTTTCCTCTGAGGCAGCAAATTATCTTTGTTTTATTCAAATGTACAATATAAAAAAGCACTACCTCCCCAAATATTGACAGCAACATGGACACTTGGGATTCTCGACAAGGCACCAAACTTTCCAGCTGAAGCAGTGTGGCTGCTGGGTACGCTGGGTGTTCAAGATTAGGCATTTTGATGTTCCTATAGTTAGTCACCTAAACATGAACGTCCCATTTGAGGTGCAGAGACAAATGATCTGGAAGATAAAGAATTGTAATTATCATTTGCTATCATATACATAAAGGAGGAAAATGATCAGTAATTGACATAAAATCTAAACAGACATTTTAGATCAGGTTAATGGCAAGTGCAAGGTCCTGCACCTGGGGAGGAACAACCCTATGCACCAGTACAGGTTGGGGGCTGAACTACTGGAAAGCGGCTCTGTTGAGAAGGATCTGGGAGTGCTGGTGGACAGCAAGCCAACCATGGGCCAGCAATGTGCCCTTGTGGCCAAGGCGGCCAACGGTGTCCTGGTGTGCATTAAAAGGATTGTGGCCAGCAGATTGAGAGCAGTTACCCTCCCCCTCTACTCTGCACTGGTGAGACCACATTTATATCACTGTGTCCAGTTTTGGGCCCCCCAGTTTAAAGAAGGATTTGGAACTCCTAGAGTAAGTTCAGCAGAGAGCTACCAAGATGATCAGGGGACTCGAGCATCTCCCATATGAGGAAAGGCTGAGAGACCTGGGTTTGTTCAGCCTGGAGAAGAGAAGACTGAGGGGGGATTTCATAAATACCTATAAATATCTAAAGGGTGGATGTCAGGATGATGGGACTAGGCTCTTTTCAACAGTGCCCAATGACAGGACAAGGGGCAATGGGCATAAGTTGGAACACAGGAAGTTCCACCTCAATATAAGAAAAAACTCCTTTCCTGTGCGGGTGCCAGAGCAGTGGCACAGGCTGCCCAGAGAGGTTGTGGAGTCTCCTTCCCTGGAGACATTCAAAACCCGCCTGGATGCATTCCTGTGCCCCCACTCTGGGTGTGCCTGCTCAGGCAGGGGGGTTGGAAGACATGATCTCCAGAGGTCCCTTCCAACCCCTACCACTCTGTGATGCTGTATAATTCCGATAGACTTAAAAGACTTCATCAAGATTGAACTTTACTACGTAAGGCATTATACAGACATTTTCACACCAGACAGAATTAAAAAAAAACCCAAATAAAAATGGAAAGGCATCCAGAGTATGAGCAAATCAATACAGCAAAGAATTGCCATAGTTTAGTTAACAGCATAAATACATATTCAGTTCTGGTTTTATCTAAATCTGAAACTAGCAAGGGAATAAAACGAGGAAAGTAGATTAGTCACAGATCATCACCTCCCTGGACAGCCAATAAACTAGGATTTACAAGTCACAGAAAAGAGGTAGGGCATAAGGAAAGATGAGGATGACAAAATACGTTAACAGGAACACTCACCCCAGCTTAAACGCAGCAGAGACATACGAAGAAAATCCAGCTCATGGTAAAGACTGGAAATACTCGATAAAAATAGTAGGAGCCCAAATCAGTTAGATAAAGCTGTAATATTAATTACAGTCTACCTTTTAGACAAGGACTAGTCAAGAAAGACTGGGGCTCTTGATTGCCCAAACACTGGGAAGGCTGGATTTTACTGATAGAATATAGAAAAACACCTCAGTCAAAGATACTACTTTGTCTTCAACTTCTAAAACTGCTGGAAAGGTGGTACATTTGTCTGCAGTGATAAGGACAACATGCAGAAAGAGAACTGAAGTGACCTCACGAGCTGGATTCTGACTTTGTCAAATGTAACATAACTTCACAGCCAAAAAGAAAGTTTGGAAACTTAGGTAACGCAATAAAGATATTTTGCCAGCAGATAGGAATATCTGTAAGTTAGAGACAAAGATAATATTTAAATGTGTTTGGAGCGGTTTATTAAGTATTTACAGCCAAAAATGTTATGCTGGACATAAGTACCACGCCACATGAGAAAAGATTAGGTTAGCAGAAGGAGATCAAAAATAGGATGGAAAATGGAAAACGAACGGTTCTGAAGAAAAAAAGCAATATTGTGTTGCACTAATGGGAGCTATTGGGCTACGTAGAGGTTCATAAATACAAATGTATTTATGGAAATACTTTATAACAGAGTTCATTTTGGGACCAGTCTCTATTAAGTATTTCTATAAATACATATGGAGAAAGATTTATTTTTTTTTTTTACACTTTGCCTCGTGTTTTCTGAAGTAAAAATTGGGATTGTAGAATCATCAATAGAAAAACAAGTGGAATTAATGAGGAAAAAAAGGATAACCTCAATAACAGAAGTAATGCCAGCACAATTAAATTCAACATTTCAAATTACACATATCTGTAAGTAATCGTATCACACCTAACAAGGACTACAGAAAAATATACAAGTCACTCACATGGTATGAAAAATTGAAGTAATGCAGCTATTGAAAAATCAAATGCATAATCATATGTATCAGGCAAATTATTTCCCATACAGGCAAGCACACAAATAGCCTTGGCCCATTTTATCAGATCAGCACGATCAGCTGTCCCCTGTATCTATTCAGATATCTATTCAAAATGGAATGAAGATACAAAAAAAAAAAAAAAAAAAAAAAAATCGAGCTCCTTGACTACGGTTGCTCTCTAAAAACGAACTAGGAATAAAGATCAACAATGAAAAGAAAAAATAATTAGCGTCCACAACAGAGGACAAACAAGGAGGAAAAGTTTTAGAAATGGCTGAAAAGTTTGCATGGATTTAAGAAAAAGATAGCTCTTTTGCTCCACTGACTACATGTGAACTGCGCTTGACTCAGTGTCTTACACATATCTAAAGCCATAAGGTACTTGAGCTTCTCCACTCTGCTGCCCAGCTGCACTCCAGAAAAGCATGAATCACCTGTTGATCACACTGTATCTGCCACTCCTGTTTGCTTCTTGAACACCCTAGCACATGCCAACTTACACGCCAATGGATGAAAACTTACATCTCTACTGGCTACATCTCAGTGTCTTAAACTTCAACGAAATCCCATCCTAAAGATCACAGAAGGATCTTTAGAGCAATGTGTTCATGGAACTATTCGTTTAAGATTAAATGGCAATGCTGACACGAGGACTAGCATCAGCCAAAGCCTGAATTCAGGATGTTCCTGACCAGGGAAAGTTGTTCAGAGCTTGTACGTGTGATTCCTGCCAGATGAGGAGGGACAAAAAGCACTTACTTTCCAGCTGAGTCCAGGTGGGGACACCAAAAACATAACAAGTTAGATTTCACAGCTGGATTTGATGATTTAGGAGAACTTCTCAGTTCATTGGTCCTAAAATACCTACACTTGGCATATCCTTCTAGACTTTTATCAGGAAAACTGACAGAACTGAAGGGACTCACCCCGTCCTGCTTCCCCTCAGGCCCAACAAGGTCACCGCCGGGCTGAGGGCCTGGCGACCCTGACGACCGCCGGCCTCTGCAGAGCGGAGCCGCTCGGCGAAGCCCGGGCTACGGACTCCTTCAGCCGAGCCGCGCCCCTGCGAGGCGGCGGGCCGGCCTCGGCCCAGGGGGCGGCTCTGCCCGCGGCGGGCCGGTCGGGAGGCGGCCGGGAGCCCGGGCCCCTCTCACCCCCGCGGGCGGCCCTGCACCGGTTCCCGACCGGAACGCCGCAGGCGCAGGTCTGCCGCTTCACCACGCTCCCCTCCACCCGAGTGCCAGAAGCCAGTCGGCCGCCCGCCGCCGCCCCCCTCCCCGGACCGAGCGCGGACCCCGCTCGGTGCCCTGCGCCCTCCGCCTCACCCCGGCTTCCCACACACACACCCCGTCCGCGCGCCGCTCCCGCCGCCGCCGCCTGCACATGCGCGCACCATCACCCAGCCCCCTCCCCCGCTCGGTGCGCAGGCGCAGAGACCGCACGCATGCGCCCTAGCGACGTGAAGCTGCCCGGAGTGTGCGCCCCGTAGCGCGGGAAAGGGCGGGGAGGGTGGTGCGGTTGTGAGGGGATGTTGCTGTGCGTGCTGCAGCAGTGGAGGGGTCCGAGGGTTGAGGCAGTGCCTTATCGCACAGGGAAAACCCTGTATAGCCATGTCCCTGGGCATAGGTGTCTTTGGGGTCTTGTCTTAGAAGCCGCTTGCAGCCGTTCCCTCAGGGAGAGGAGGATGTTATGGTTAACGTAGGGAACCTTGTGTCGCTTTGGAGGAGACAGGTGCTGGTGTCGGGGGGTCAGGCCTAGACCTGGGGCATAGAGTCAGAAGGAAGACATGGGTGCGTCGGTGGTTGTGGTATTTGTTAGTTTAATTCTAGCCGCCTCCCTTACAGGCACACAGACGAGCCCGCCGTGTCTCTAATGGTTGGATGGGGCAGCATCAAGGTGCATCCTGTGAGGGGGCCGCAGCGCAGTCACAGGAGGGGTCTGGAGGTGTTGCATCCATCCTCTCTTCGCACCTGGAAAACAAATGTTAAAGGCAAATCAACATGAAATTGTACTCATAACTCATTTATGTTAATAGAGAACACAGCTTACAGGAATGAGTGGAGTCTGCTCCAGTTGAAGCTTTGCAGACAGCACTCTAAAAATGCACAGTGATACATTCAGATTACAGTTTAAGCTGTATTATGCATAAACATTGCATGTTGCATTACCGGGATAAATACGACAACTGCATGCAGGGTTATGAAAGCTAAAGTGATACTCTCCCTCCATAGTCTGAGCTGGGTGAAATGTTAAATAAGCTTGTGTGAATCAAGCGTGATTTATTTTTAACAGTCAGATTTTTATATAAATACACGTGCATGCACAATCATTGTAGCTTGGCCTGAATTTCAGATCTATAGATATATATTGTAAATTAGTGGACCAAAACTATCCTGAATGGAATTAGGAAAAGAGAAGAAGAAAAAGATGCAGCTGGTTCTGATTTATGGGTTTGTGTAACAATTTGTGTAAAGTCTTGTTTTTAAACTCACCTGTATCACAGTTTTGCCAAGGCATAATAATAATATGAAATGTTACTGGATTTGGATATATGTGGGCAAAAGCTAATTGCTAATTCAGTCAGCTGCTTTGCTTGTTAAAAAAGATCTTAACTTGGAATAATAGGTATGTTTTAAAGCATTGTATCAAGGCATACACTTCCCAACAGAGTGAAATACTTTTTTCTAGCTCTTGAAACCATGGAATCTGTTGGGGCAGATTCCTCTGCATACAGATAGGCAAAGTTTCAGAAAAAAGTTAAATGTAATAACTGCAAGGAGTCTCAGTCCATATTTCTATAGTCTACGTGGGAGCTGAAATAAAATGCTTTGGAAGCAGTTCTTAGTGATATTCAGAATTTGCATCTTTTATGGTCTACTTCTGAACAAACCTGAAATTTGGCTTTGAGTTGATCAAGAATCCTAAAATGAGGGATCAGTCTTTAAACAAGTTGTTTTCAGTTCAGTCCTTGCTGACAACATAGCTATCTCCTGACTCTCTAGGAGCACGGATGGTTCAGGCTGCAGTCCCTCCCAGGGACACTTCTGCACAACATAAATCCATATTGCCTCAAAGAGAGAGTCTCACTCTCCCTGTTCCACCTCCACTTCCACTCATTTTCTGGCCCTAGGATTTAGGTGGTTATGCAGAGAGCTAGCTCAGGGAACCGGTCCTGCTGAAACTGAACAAACCAAAAAAAATAGTTACGTCAGTATTTGCAGACTTGCCTCCAAAAGCCTGCTTACTGACTGAGTGGGACCACCACTACCATCTCATTTAGCCTCTAGTCTGAATTTCAGACAAAATACCAAGTCATAATGCTTTTTATTAATCAACAGTGTTACCATTATTATCAAATGAAAACATGTATCTGTATAGCTTTAGTAATTTAAAATTATTAAGAATATTGATTGAAAGGTGGGACTATAATGCTACATTTTTGCAGGACTGACCTGAAGAAAGTAATACACAAATCTGGACTCTTGTACATGCTGATGAAAATCTGTTACAGAAGACCGTTGAACACTTCTGTCCAGTTTCTCAGGCTGATCAGCACCCATATATTCCTACAGAAAGTCTCTAATTCTCAGTAAAACTGTGTAAATTTAGGAGGTGTTATTTTTTTTATTTTGATTCAAGAGGTCAAAACTCTTAACTAGGAGTTGCTAGAGACAGGATTCATCCCTAAGTATCTAGCCGGATATGAGTAGCATAACGATTTTGTTTCAGTTTACGTCTTTCACCGACAACATTTTTCATTGATACTTGGCCTGGTTTCTGCTGGGATAGTGCTAATTTTCTTCCTAGTTCCTGGTATAGAGCTGTGTTTTGGATTTAGTATGAGAATAATGTTGATAATGGAGAGATGTTTCAGTTGTTGCTAACTAGGACTTACAATAGTCAAGGACTTTTTCAGCTTCCCAAGCTCTGCCGTGTGCACAAGATGCTGGGATGGGAGGGGGCACAGCCAGGACAGCTGACCCAAACTGGCCAAAGGGATATTGCATACCATACGACATCACGACCAATGTATAAACTGGGGGGAGTTGGCCAGGGGGCAGAGAACACTGCTTGGGGCCAAGCTGAGCAGCAGCCAGTGGGTGGTGAGCGGTTGTGTCACTTGTTTTTTAACTCAGTTTTGTTTCTCTCTCTCTCTTTCTCTCGTTGTTCTCCTTTTGTTGTGGTTTAGCCCCAGTCAGCAACCAAACACCACGCAGCCACTCGCTCACTCCCCGCTGGTGGGACGGGGGAGAGAATCAGAAGAGTAAAAGTGAGGCAGCTCCTGGGTTGAGATAAAGACAGTTTAACAGGTAAAGCAAAAGCTGCTCACACAAGCAAAGCAAAACAAGGAATTCATTCACTCCTTCCCATGGGCAGGCAGGTGCTTAGCCATCTCCAGGAAAGCAGGGCTCCATCACACGTAACCATTACTTGGGAAGACAAACGCCATAACTCCAAACATCCCCTCTTCCTTCTTCTTCCCCCAGCTTTATATGCTGAGCATGGTGTCATTTGGTGTGGGATACCCCTTGGGTCAGTTGGGGTCGGCTGTCCCTGCCGTGTCCCCTCCCAGCTCCTTGTGCACTCAGCAGAGCATGGGAAGCTGAAAAAGTCCTTGACCTATGTGATATGTCCTATGACCACTAGTGAGCAACAACTAAAACATCTCCATATTATCAACACTGTTTTTAGCACAAATACAAAACATAGCCCCATACTGGCTACTACGAAGAAATTTAACTCTATCCCAGCTGAAACCAGGACACCTTTTCATTACATTATTATTATTGTTATTATTATTATCATTATGTTCTTAACCCACAAGTTTTCTTAGTTTTGCCCTTCCGATTCTCTTCCCCATCCCACTGCGGGGGTGGTGTGAGAAAGCAGCTGTGTGGTTTTCTGCACAACTTTAAATGTTTTCTTAATTTATACTAAGCTTTCACATGTATTTTTATCTTATTCTGACTATGAGTTTCTTACAATATAAAATATATTCAAAATGAGAACGCAAGTAGTAAACCGAGTTTTGAAACTTGCGTATAACAGCGGGAGAGAATCTCTTCTAATTGTGTTCATGGTCAGGTATTTTATATTAATACTCTTTTGTTTGTCAAACTGATTTTCCGTACAAATAGTGATTAATTTTCACTTAAGTTTTCTTATCCATAGCTCCATTTAGCAAAAATTGTTAATTACAGAATACACACTAATTTCATGCAACTCACTGGGATTCCTCATTCTGTAAATTTACAAGCATGTACTTACATGAATTACACAATTAGGATCCTTAATTTTTATATGTAGTTCTGTATATACATAGATACACAGAACTGTATATACATATTCTATGTAGAACTACAGAGACAATTATGTATATAGAACATGTGCAGCATTCCATTTTTTTATTTCTCTCAGTCTTTCCAAGATATATTTTACCAGAGATGCCACTGTGCAGATGCTCTTAAGACTGCATCTGGATTATTACTTAGCAGTCTCTTCCTATTCAAATAAGTCAATTCAATTTGACAGAGATACAGAAAAAGGCTCTGATGAAGAGCAGGAAGATAAGAAATTATTGCTCTGGAAAGATGTTCTCTTGAAAGCATCACTGAGGTGGTTTAAGAAATTACTGCGACTACATGTCTCCTGCCTTGTTGGATAATGCAGCACTCTCGGCCGAGCCAGTGGAAAAGATAGTGCCATCATCTACCTCCATACAAGTCATCCATTTAACTTAAATTCTGAGGCAGAGGTTATTTAAAATGTAAACTGGGTGATTTTTCTTGGAAGTGGATGAAGAGATCTCAAGTGGTTCATCGTGCACACTGTGGTAGAGGAGTTAACCTTAAATAATGAAAGAGAAAAGATACCTGCAATACCCTCTGAATTGGTTTCAGCCGTATCTGCTAACGGCTATCTGACACATCCTAAATAAGGGTGGCCGTTGAGCCTTGTTGAAGAATAGACACCAAAGGTGTGAAGAGCTGCTTAAAGTAAAGGACAATGTTGTCACAGAGCAAATAAATATTTTAAGTACAGTCCTGCAATAAAGAGGAACACAAACTTCAGTAAAATACACGAATAAAAGCCAAATCCTTAACGTCTATCCAGAAGGAAACCTGTCATTCCAATTGGTATCATTTTGCAAGTGTGTTATTTTAAAAATGCATAATTAAATACATACTAAAAGAACATTTGAAAGGCAAAATTATGTTGGACCAGATAACTTTGGTCTGTCTGAAGTACACCTACTCTACTGCTGGCCATTCTGGGGAAAGTAGCTGTGGTCACCAGCTGTATGAATGTGGCCAAGTGCCTAACAAAGCAGTTTGACACATTTTAAATGCCCACCAGAAGCCTAACAGTTATTACTTAATGCCAACTGAATTCATACAGAGGCGGATGAATCTATGTGCGAGCCCACACTGCGCTTGTAACTGCAAGAAGTTATTAGGTGCCTTCAAGGTATCAGCCCATCATTCTGATAGCAAAACAAGGAAGATCAAGGGTAGTTAGGCTTTGTAATAGAAGATTTGGACTAAAAGATTCAGTTACACCAGGATAAATGGACTCTGGAGACAATTCTGTGGGCTGTGGATTGCAGGAGTGCAATATATTCCCTTCGCATCATTTGCTGTCTCCCACTCAGCCCCTGTGTCAGTGCCGGGGGTAACGCCGTGGGGAGCACAGGCTCTCTTCCACTGGCACGTAGCAGTAGAATCAGAAACTGAGGATCTGATCCATAATTTCTCATTAAGTTTGCTAAAGATAGACAAAGATGAATGTTTAACAATCTAATCATTAGTGATTATAATCACCGACAGTGGATTTTCAAGCAATTAGTAGTAATTAAGCTCTCATTTATAACTCATTAATATGAAAAACAGTAATTCTATGGATGAAATATTCCCATAGTATCTAATGCAGAGGATTTTGCAGACAGAAATATATCATGAACCATCCAGAGTTTTGGATCTCCAAATGAGATTTGATAAATATATCATCATAGCCAAATACTGCTAAAATTTCAGCTGGTTGCTCAGACAAATCTGCTGCACAGTATTAAGTTTCCTTAGAATTTAGGCCCCAAGGGGAGCAATTTGTTAAAGGCAAAGGAGAGAAAATAAATATTTTTCCTCAAACTTCCAGTAAACAACATCAATTCATACTGGAGACAGTTTAATTTTTAGTTCCATTTCCATTAATTCTAGGCACTGTTTCCAATTTATTTTCTTGGGAAAATGATGACCTACTGCCAACCTCTTCAATTAAATTAGCGTATTAAGTAGAATGTGTATTTCTTTAAGAAGGTATGTAGCAGCTTGCAGTAATGGATGTACTCTTCACAGCGGACACTTTACCAAAAGCATATCATTTTTGCATACAAAACTGATGAGTTTTTATAAGTTACATTACCCTCTATAAACCAAGAGGACCAGTGGAGATGGATGTCACTACACATATGTAACCAAACTCTTATTTATCATTATATATTCAGATTGTGAAAGTCATACCAAAGTGGCACCACTTCTAGCTGAAGTTAGTTCTACCTGGATATTCTTGGTTTTCTTGCATAGATGCCTGAATGTAGACTGAATTAATTAGGCAACCGACTTGGGACTTATTTTCCACAACTGGCATTTATGTGTGCACTTCAGAAAAATGAACTTTTGTTTGTGAGACTGCATCTGATGTGTGACTTATCAATCCTCTTTCAGAATTCAGTAAAGAGCGTAGATTTATGGCATGCAAAATTTAGGCAAATCACCAACAAGCATCTACATATTTCTCTAGTTATGTTTTAGAAAAATCTTACATTCATAATATTTGTTACCAGGTGAATCAAGTTTTTATGTACATTTCAATATGCAAAACTCTTTTCTGCTGGAATCAAACTGAAAACTGCTTCTTGCAACAGAGTAACAGAATTGTTACTCTGTTCACATAATGGGTTAGGCTGAAAGGGACTTTGAAAGGCCACCTAGTCCAACCCCCCTGCAGTGAGCAGGGACATCTCCAACTAGATCAGGTTGCTCAGAGCCCCGTCCAACCTGACCTGGGATGTTTCCAGGGATGGGGCATCTGCCACCTCTCTGGGCAACTTGTGCCAGTGTTTCACCACCCCCATAGTAAAAAATTTATTTCTTATTTCTAGTCCGAATATACCCTCTCTTAGTTCAAAACCATTATCACTTGTCCTGTACAGGCCCTACTAAAAAGTCTGTCCCCATCTTCCTTATAAACCCCCTTTAAGCACTGGAAGGCCACAATAAGGACTCTTCAGAGCCTTCTCTTCTCCAGGCTGAAAAACCCCAACAACTTTCTTGCCCCTGCAGGAGCCTGGACAGGGTCAGGACTGGGTGGAATTTTCAAGTAATGCTATTTGGTGTTTCACAGGAGAGTGACAGACTCAGAGGGAAAGCACTGAAAAAATGCAGTCGCTTTTAGGTGAAAAGACCTTTGCTGTGTCTGCCACTAAGCAATGATTTGGCTACCTAAATATACTATCTCTAGTTCAAAAAAGGAAATATTTGTCTTAGCTAACCTGTTGTGGTGGGTTGACCCTGGCTGGATGCCAGGTACCTGCCAAAGCAGCTCTATCGCTCCCCTCCTCAGCTGGACAAGGGAGAGAAACTATAACGGAAGGCTTGAGGGTCGAGATGAGGACAGGGAGAGATCACTCAGCAATTACTGTCACAGGCAAACCAGACTTGACTTCGGGAGAATTAATTTATTTTATTACCAATCAAACGAAATCTTAAAACATCTTCTCCCCATATCACCCTTCTTCCCAGGCTCAACTTTACTCCTGAATTCTCTACCTCCTCCCCCTGAGCAGCACATGGGGATGGGGAATGGGGGTTGCGGTCAGTTCATCACACATCGTTTCTGCTACTCCTTCCTCCTCAGAGGGAGGGCTCCTCACACTCTTCCCCTGCTCTAGTGTGGTATCCCTTCCACAGGAGACAGTCCTCCATGAACTTCTCCAACATGAGTCCTTCCCACGGGCTACAGTTCTTCGCAAACTGCTCCAGTATGGCTGCCTTCCATGGGGTACCGTCCTTCAGGAACAGACTGCTCCAGTGTGGGTCCCCCACGGGGTCACAAGTCCTGCCAGCAAACCTGCTCCAGCATGGGCTCCTCTCTCCACGGGGCCACAGGTCCTACCAGGAGCCTGCTCCTGCATGGGCTTCCCATGGGGTCCCAGACTCCTTTGGGAGGATCCACCTGCTCCGGCGTGGGGTCCTTCACCAGCTGCAGGTGGTATCTGCTCCACCGTAACCTCCATGGGCTGCAGGGGGACAGCCTGCCTCACCATGGTCTTCACCAGGGGCTGCAGGGGAATCTCTCTGGCCTGGAGCACCCCCTCTCACTCTTTCTTCACTGACCTTGGTGTCTGCAGGGTTGTTCCTCTCACATATTCTCTCTCTTCTCTCTGGCTGCTGTTTTATTGTGCAACAGTTTTTTCTCCCCTTCTTAAATACATTATCCCAGAGGCGCTACCACTGTCGCTGATGGGCAGTACCCCTCAGGTACCTGCTGCCACTTGAATGCCTTGGCCAGCAGTGGGTCCATCTTGGAGCCGGCTTGCATTGGCTCTATGGGACACGGGAGAAGCTTCTGGCAGCTCCTCACAGAAGCCATCCCTACAGCCCCCCCCCGCTACCAAAACCTTGCCACGCAAACCCAATGCACCTGTGAAGAGGGAAGTGAGTCTTTATGCTTTCTTATCTCCCCAGTTCTGTTTTGTTACAATTTTCATTGCAACGTTTCAGAAGACTAACCATACATCTGCACATTAATGAGTCGTAAATTGAAAGGATGTTCCATTTCATGACAATATTTGTAATGCCTTACTTTTCTTACTTCCTAAAATATCATAGTATGCAACCCCCCAGGGAAAAACAGTGCTCCAAAATCTGTACCAGAACACTCAGCAACATGCCCATCGGTGAAATGAGAGGTGAAGACATGTTGCTCAGCAGTTTGGTGTGGCAGATAGGCAATACAATTTCCTAATACAGCTTGCCTTATGATTCTGTTTTGTGTTGCATACATGCATGAGAGTCTCCATCAGTCCAGCCATTCCTGCCGACTTCATTTTTGTATCCACTTGCCAATCCTAAACATATCTATAGGAGAATGTCTGTATCTACGGTACTATGTAGAAGTGCATTGAAAATAAGCAGGAATGCCCCAGCCAAAGGAAACATTCCACTTTGAGTTTGTACCCCATCATGCACCAGAGAAACCTTAAAGCAAAACTGCATCTGAACAGATGACCACATTCAGAGATGTCCCCCTTGCACGATGCTGCAATACTTCTTGCTCTGTGACAGAAGCTAGGGTGGTAACCAGCATCTCCAAGCCTTTCTGGTCTATGTAGCTCACTGATGGGATTTCCAAGGTTTCTGCTGTGAAACACAGCAATTTTTGCCAAGTTTGTCTAAACATAGTCAACATGACTCCATGTGTCTTCTCGTACTAATCTGGTAGTGGAAATATTGACAAGGTATCACATCATTGTAAAGGAAAATCACCCGTTCACAATTGATTAAGAGAGCTTCCCATGTTTTAATGACTGAAGTCAGTAGAAATGTAATGTGTGAAAGCTGAACCACAAGACAGAGATGGAATCTAAGTATAATGTGAGGATATGCTTGATGTAGCCACATATATATGGGATGATGCAACCAGGCAATGTGATGCAATGCAGCTCACATCACTGTTTCCTGGAGCAGGAAAAATGCCAGAGTGCTGTGTTGTGTCCAAAGATAGGTTGTAAGCTGTAGATGTGGCTATTCAGTGCGCTGTTGGCAGGGTAAGGCACCTTGATTAACAAGAAATTAAGCAAAACTAAACATGCAGATCCAGGTTGAGAAAGTAGCTAATGGTTAATGTTACTCTGTATGTATTTCTGATACGTAAAATCTGTAATCCCAATTTCTAATGGGTCATACGAACCAAAACCATGGCATCTGGTCATTACTACTCCAGACACATGTGGCTGTTCTGGGGCGAGGTAAGAGCTGCGCAGCCACATTGACTAAATTGGGTGGTTTTAACTGGGGTACCGCCATGGGCAGTTTACACAGACACTTTGTCAGAGACCCCTTAACACCTTCATTAATTCCGTCATTAATTCTACTTCAGCTGCATTTCCTCAGATGTAGGCTTATACAGGAGCTTTCTAGATCCCAAAGTAAACTGAAGGAAACCTGAAGTTGTTTTAACTTATATTAAACTCCCCACAGTGCCAAGACGTAACTCACACTGCATTTATCTTTGCCCATATCCTGAGGTGCCCTAAACAGAGTCTGCTGTCAGCTTTGGCTTACAGCTTTACCCCAGTTACAGAGTCTTCTGTGCTGGGAAATTATGTCCTAGAAAATTTAAAGTGTGTTTTTTTCTGCTGTGACATCATCTGTGATGGAGGATTCACATTCCCAGGGAGCATAATCTGTTGGGAGAGTTTTTCTTTCCTTGAATTGGGCATATAACTGCTGAAACATTCATTGTGAGCTCGTTTTCTTTCATCTGTGCTTGGTATTATTTTAAAAGCAGTTGAGTCAGTTGCTGTTTCATAGTCACAGCAATATCATGCTCTACTTCGTTCCTGTGGGGTTTTTTGCTAGCTTTCAGTAAATTATGAGAGACAGATCCCAACGCGTTTTTGTTGATGTAGAATTGAAAATGAATTTAATCTTTAAATAGAAAATCAACTGAATATTGAGGCTGCATGAGGAAGCAGCAACTGAGTCATCACATTTGTGGACCAAACTTTAATATCACAATTTTAATCTATAAAAGTAAAAAAGCAGCTAAATTTCACCCTGGGCAGATAGACTGCTTACTGAGACTAATAAGAAATCCTATCTACTTCTCAGCTTGAACTTTTTCTTCAGCTTATTTTCCATGGCCCTGCAGCTGTCTCAGTCTTATGCCAACCTCTCAGCAAAATAAATCTGGCATTTAAGTAAGCGCAGAGGAGAAAAATTCTGCGCTAACAATTTTTAATAATCCTAATTAATTATTGATTAATGCTAATGACAGTAAGCAAAAAATTGATTTGCAGTTTCTACTGAGCTGAAATAATTTACTCGTAAAATGAAAGCGATTAACCAGTAAGACTAACAACGATAATGTAATAATCTCCCATTTCTAATTCTCTGTATTAATAAAAAAGGTGTCTGTTTGGTGAGTGATAAGCAAAGGAATGCAAGATAGTTTTAGTTGCAGATCTTCTGTAGCACTTATCACCAGTATGTTGTGGTTTCTTTCAACTACAATAAATAATACATGATTTGGGGAGAAAAGCTGTACAAACCTTGGTAGGTACAGATTTTTTTCCTTACAGTACCCTTTGGGTAGCAATAAATGACCATGTAAGACTGACCTCTTTCTTCTTCATGTCTTTCAGCTACTTTGTCAATATTTATAACAACCGTAGTTTTTCTCAAAGCATTTTAGCACTTAACCTACACAACACATACTCGGCTTTTATCTAAAGAAAAATCTGTGGTGCCCTTGAGAATTTCTGCACTTAGAAATGTTTTTTCTTCCCTTTGCTTACTAGTGTGAGCTCGTAGTCAGGTATACCCTGTGCTTGTGACATGCAAACAGTATTTTTGCTTGTTATTCTTTTAATAGTTAAAACTGAGTGTTTAAAAATCACTTCTGAGAACACATGCGGTATTTCATTGATATCATATACTGAGAATCATATTCAACCTTCAAGCTTCTGTTTGGTACTCCCCATCTGTAGGTCCAGCAGTTGTTTGCTCCTTAATTTACAGCTTTGTGCGAGAAGTTCACAATCAACAGGCTAATGTTGATGACTCTCCCCCACCATGCCCCAGGATCTTTGTGTAATATTACTCCATTCCAAGGTATGATATCAACTTCACAATTATGACCTATATATTCTGTCCCTATGTGTATGTGTGAGGTTGCAGTCTGAAAGACTAGAGACAGACAGACTGGAGATACATCAGGTTGATCACCAGAATAAGCCATAATCATAGTGTAGTGGAAGCCTAATTATTGCCATTTTTTTTTTCTTTTCCCTGGTATATTTCATAACAAAAGGCAGTGTTAAGGAAGGAATTGGAAAGAGATAGCTCTGCTGGTATTTAAGAAGAGGTATAAAAACCTTTTTAATTGTAGGTGATGTTGACTGGAAGGACAACGTTGGTTGACACCATGAGCTGATCGGAGATGCAGGCAGCATTTACTCTTAGTGAGAGGTGTGTGTTGCTATATATGCAAAAGTTGCGTACTGAACAGAGACATCATTTCAGTGTAAAGAGTGGTGCTTGGGATGTAAGGGACCAGCAGGATGCAGATGTTGCTAATGGAAAGTCAAGAAAGAGAGGGAGAGCCTAAGCAAGTTAAGAACTCTGGTTTAGACACTTTCAGCTGAGCATGACTTTTAGTCTCCAAGGACTGATGTGAGAGAGAGAGGCTGTGATTCTTACTTTCGTACAAAAGAGGACTGACTTGAAGAAAGAGAGAGAGTATTGCTGAGTTAGAAGAGAGGTAGGAGCCAAATTTGTATTTGGTAGAGAAGATTTAAAAGAAAAAGTGTTGGCAGATACTCTATGAAGAATTCTTTTCAACTAGGAGTAAAACCAGTTTTCAGCTGAGAACATCTCAACTGATGATTTCTAACTTCCAGAGTTCAGTAACTTTTATCTGTGAAACTAGTGAAGCTGCCAAACCCTGCCTTTGTGTCAATGTGGATTCTGCTGATACCTCAGGTTTATTTGTTTACATGTCTCAAGGCACTGCATGTGTTGAATTCTGTTTAGTTCTGAAAAGATCAAGGCAAAATGGTGTAACAGCCACATCAATTATTTATGAATCAAGTCATGATATTGAATGTGTCTTGGTCAAAATACAGCTATGGCTCAAAAGGGAATGCTGACTCTACTGCAACCCAGCATAATTCAGAAACTGATAACGTCAGAATTGTTCATTTTTAAGTTGTCATTGTTACCAAGAATGCCACAGCAAATAAAACCCAGCTGCATCAGTGATTCTTGAATCCAGGCATGGAAGAAATGCCCAGCACTGCAGACCTCATGTATGTCCTGAGGGGTTGTCACTTGTTCACAAAATACACCAGAAGCCTTATGTATTTCACACACTTGCTTGGTATGTTTGTGTTACTTTCAGTGGAAGTTAGTAATAAGAAATATCTCTGCTGCTTTTCCCATCTCCAGCCTACAGTCTGCTAAGCCTGCTTCATATCTTCTCATATGTATATTACTGGCTGAATTAGGAATGGCCATCCATTAGAGATGGCCAGCATGTATGGCAGCAACGGGCCATGAAGGAGGAGGGGAGTAGCTACCCTGGGAAGTAGCAGACAGGGATATTCTGAGGCAGAAAGTGGGAGCTCACCAAGTGTGAATGCTGGGCAGAGGGCAGTGAAAGAAGGCTGTGATGGACAGTCCTGGAGATGCGAGCACCAAATGAGAAATAAGAGTGTGCAGGAGTTGCTGTGGTAAGTATGGATATATCCTTGACATCTAGTAAAACAGTTTGTAACACTTCTTAACAAGAATGCCTCCTAGAAACTGGGATGCCAGCTCTAGAGCAAAGGAATAGCAAGCCACCCAGCAAAATGCTGTTACTATACAAGGAAGTATGCTAGTTTTCTTGTGGAGTTCAGGGTGAAATGAAACATGTAAGATTGGACTAAATCTTGACAACATTTCCACAACAAGTATGAACAAAAGGTGTGATATCCCATATGTTTCTACAATTGAAGATATAACTCATTTTGGTGACAGCTCAGATAGTGGCAGTGAGATACCCTTGACAGAAAAAGTATTAAATCTGGGAAAATCAAACAAGAGGTGCAAGTGTGATTCAGACAGATTCGAGGAGAGACATCTCATTTGTTTTCACAGAAGAAAACTGTAATATTATAGTCTTTCTGAAAGGGGGTAACAGTGGGGCAAGGGCTATCTGTCTCACCTTTATGCCCTGCAGTGGCAGATGTGGCCAGTGACTTGATGCCCCAGCCCAAGGGTAGTACAGAGAATTGTCCCAGGTTCTTATCTATGCCCATTGCCTGGGCCTCTGGACTTGGTGAGTGCTGCTGTGTCTGAGAATCAGCAAGGGTTAAACCCTCACAGCAGAAGTTAGCTACCAAAGCATTTGTACATCATCTAATGGGAGAAAGCTCACTTTCTGGGCTTCCTAAAGCAGATTTCCGTGCTGTCACACCTTCAGGCCAACAGAACATGAGATACATGGTAGCTATTTTGCCAACACCTTATTTTTTCAAATTTACATCACAATAAGTATCAATACAGTTTATTAATAAGTCCAGCTCATCCATCTAAGGCATAAATTGGAAAGCTGTAACTCAATAAAATGTTACTTTATATTTTTGATTAGTTCTTTTAGAGTTTGAGAGCTGTCTTCAAACATTTAGTGAATTATGTTGACCCTTTGATATGACTAAAGTACTAGCACATGGTAGCATTTATAAGAATAGATTTACAAATGTAGTGATAACAAAATCATATATGAATACTTTTTCTAGCCTCCAGTGAGACTTGATCACATGGTTGGTTATATAATTTTGGTTATATTAGAATTTACAAGATTCATTTTTCTGCATCTCATTACACCTATTTGTACAGCATCTTTGATTTCAAGCACTGGATTCTCACAACAGCAATAAAGCAAAATATGGAAGAAACCTTGGATTTTCATAACCATTTCCTTTAGGTGGTGTGAGAATTGGCAACAAATAACTTCCATTAAGTATATATTTGTTACAGGCAAATTATTTCAATTAATGGAGTTTTAAAAGTTTCTATCATGCAATTTATTTTCAGTTTTGCTCACTCCTGTCTGCTTCTGGTCTTTCAAAATCTTTTTGTCCTTCATGCCTAGTGCTGTGGCATTAAATTATGGTGATAATCCTACCAGAGAACATGGCCTGTGTACACAGGAGTGGTCCTAAATCCTGATCTTGTTATACAAGATTTATAATTTTTTAATGAAAATACAATCCAGAAGAATGCTGTGGCAATTTGCTAGTCTTGTATGTCAGTGATTTTGCTGTTGATTGAGGAAAGAGAAAATGTCCCTATTGATTGAGGGAAGAGAAAAACTCAGTTGTGCTAAATTACTGTGTGCTTTTGTATCACTAAATAGTTAGCACTGAGGTCTGGATTAAAAAAAAAGAAATTAAAATGGATTTATGGCACTTTCCTGTGACATCCTAGAAGAACTGAATTCTCAGAAATGTCTGAATACTCACCAGGTCCCTTAAATGTTTTGTGTTGGGCACCCTGAAATGTCAGCATCCCAAATCATCTCGTATCACTGGACCATATATGCAAAATGTGAATTATTATTTTGGTGGACTTCCTGACTTTAACCCAACATTTAAAAATAGTTGGAAGGCATGGCTAACACATTTTGCCTACTAGTAGAACCACTTCTCTGCTTCTTATGTGTTAAAAAGATCTGCCTTATGTATTACTTGAATTACAAAACGGTGCGCTGAGGCATTCCACCAAGCAATGGGTAACTGAGGAGGCCTGGGAAGCACCAAGATGCAGATGCCTCTCATAATACCCCAAACAGTCCATTTCTTACTGGCCTTTTTCTTGGAAAGCTGATTTTAAAGCAGATTTATCTCACAGCACTGAAAAGTCTCTGTTAAATACAACGAGCATGCAGACTGTATATAAACAGATTTCATAAGCCTGCACAGATTAGATGTTTGCAGCCACATACTGCTACCTACAATGCAACAAATGTATTAAAAGTAGCTGGTGACTCCAGAAACTGCTTCTTTTTGCCCTTCCTGCCTGAGTACATGATGCTGTTAGGGGAAAGGGAAGCTCCTACTTGTGTTTCAGCACCATGTGGAGCTGGATTGGAGCTGCAGCAGTGAAAATGAAGCTGCTTGGACACCTGGCTCCATGGGCTACAGCGCTGGGGAGCCTCAGCTTTCTCCTGTCCTCACAGTCACTGCATGAACAGCACTGGCTTAAAAGAACACACTTGACTCCTCCAGCAAGAGATAAATCAAGAAATAAGAAAACTTGGTTCAGATTGCAGAGATGATTCCATACTCTGCATGCAAAGTTATTGATGGAGGATGAACACATGCTGCAAGAAAACCTCCTTGGAACATCTGGCAGGATTATAAATAGCTGTATATTCCCAGAAGATAGGAGAAGGTTAAAAAGGAAAGAGAGACTCTGCTTTGTGCCTGCTGCTGCTAGCCAGAATATACATTAGTATAGATCAGGAGGTAGGAGTGAAATTGTTAGCCAGCAGCTAGTCCATTTCTTAGTAGTAGTAGTCCTATTCTGAAACTCCACAAGCATTGAGGAAGCCTGGGGGAGCAAGCAGAAATAATCAGGAATCTGTATGTCTAGAGTGAAGGTAAGTCCCCCGCTACTTCAGTGGTTTGTTGGGCTTGGCAGTGCCTACAAGCTGCTGCAAATCTGGCTGTGAAGAATGAAAACAGGGTTATTCAAAACAGGTGTAAAGAGCATCCTACCGTCCCCATGCAGCACCCCCAGCTAAGCTTCATTTCAGGGCCGACAGACATGTTACGTGTAGCCACCAGGAAACACAAGTCACAGAACAGGAAAATAAATTTCATCATGTAGGTAACATGTTTTCCCATTCTCCTCTGGTGAACAGGGTCAGTTTGGCCTTTGTGCCTGCCCTAGTTACCTCAGAGGCTTGAAAGCCTTCTGGAAACCAGCACATATTTCCTTAAGAACAACTTGCAACTTCCAGGGTGTGTGGGATAGTCACTACATCAAGCCTAACTGCTAATGCAAGGAACCTGTATCTACAGCTCCAGCTCAGAAAAAGTGAAGGAACTTCGGTCAGCTTGTTAGTGTGTTCTCCTAAATAAAGATTAATTTTATCACATACTAGGTTTTCATTCAAGAAAGCACTTTTGCTTTCTAGTGCATCTCTAAACCAAAATGTATTGCTTTGGTATTAAATTCTTTTTGGAGCTCCCACTGTTACCTGGAAGCTACGTTTCACCTCCAAAGCATTATACTGAATCAGAAAGATACTTGCAAGTCAGTCTTTAAAACTGTAGTATTTCATTTGAGTTGCATTTATGCAGGGAGAGGAAAGAACCTCTCCAACGCTTCTATTGTATCATTTACATTGCAGTCAGGCTCTCCACAGCCCACTTAGCAACTATTTGGCATTTCCTGGCTTGCACTGTAGTCCCCATTAACAAACCCAGACAGGATGGGAGGCCACATGCCGCACCATTCAGTGATGACCAAAGCCCTCCTCACACCTATCTCGGAAGCATTTAGCTCAGCTGGCTCATCCCAAGTGAGCTCACTCTAACCGGATGGAAGAAAACAGATTCATCCTGGTTTGCTCCAGGCTCTGGGATGTTCTGGATCCTCTTTCTTCAAACTGCAGCTACATTGCCTTTCAGTGGCCCTGTTCTCCTAATCGGAGCTCTAGCTGAGCACAGAGGGTTAACAGTCTGCCTTTGCTTTTAATGCTGCTCAGCCTGTTCAGGGGGCATAAAAGCTCTTTCTAGTTCCTTCCTCCCTGTGCTAGGGCTTCATCCTAGGAAAGCTGGCTACAGACCAGTAAGTGAGCAAGCATATGCTTCATTTTAAGTAAATGGATACTACATTGAAATGAACTAGAGCTATTCACATACTTAATGTAAAGCATATGCTTAAATGCCACCAGGAGGACTAAGTCTTTGCAGAATTGAGCAACCTGCACTGGAACAAACCTCTACTAGAAAAAAATTATCAGCCTGAACTGATGTGCATCACCCTGTATTTGAAGAACCGTGGTTACAAATGCGTTGTCAAACCTGGTGTATAACTCTTATGTGTGTTTGATTTAATTACTGCATGTGAGAGCCTCCAGGAAAACATCTGATTTTTTAATGTACTGTATCAGTTGCTAAGCCTTGTGTGAAGGAAGTCAGCATGAAGTACATGCAGTATGAGAAAGACTAATGTTAACACTTCTACTGTATCACTTAGGCTGTAACTAATATCAGCCATTCCTGCCAACGCAAAGGGTCTGAAAGAAGCTCATACAGCTCCTTACTGATGGCAAAAATAGGAGCCTTAAATTTGGATTCCAGCCTATCTTCCTTACAAATACAGGTCTTCATTAGAATTGAAAAGGGGGGGTGGGGCAGCCTGTTCTGGGGCAGACAAACAGGCTGCTTCACACTGTCTTTCTGAATCATTGAATTCACCAGAGCTTGTGTTACTCTTTCCATGAAGTGTTAAAACTGTCTTTAAATAGAATTAACTATCCTCTTTGATTTTTGTAGTATGTACTCTGCAACACAGTAAAAACATTTATTAGCATCGGTGCCATTTCCTCTTCTTCCCTTCAGCCAACAGCCAGCATTGGATTCCCCATCTTCTGTGCTTTGGCTGGAGGCTATTCAGCGCTCCTGCCCTCCCCATTTTGCCTCCTTTTACAATGGCTCAGAAGAAGAGGGGACTATTTAACAAGGGACCGGTTTAGCATTAATATAAGAAGGATCTTTGAAAATTATGTTGTTTACGTCATTCAGAACAGTGCACTACATGCCAAAATCCCACACCATTCTCTGGGTTTACTCATCTATCCACATAGACTTGGACTGGGCACAGTCCAAGCAGAGTAATTAACAAAGCATTAGTTTGATGACAAAATACTCGCAGTTCTGTCCATCTTCTTTGGGATTTCTCTGCCACACAGGCATTTCTTTAGTTCCAGGTTTTGTCATCCATGGTATGTCCAGTACATCCACTCCAGTCTCTGGAGAAACATGAAAAGCACTGAGTACAAGACACAGTTAAAATGAACGGACATGAGTAAGGTAAAAGGCAAGCCCAACCACTCTCTTTTAATTACATGCCATGTTTCTTTCAGCAGCTCATATGCCTGTCTCCTAGATTATGTGGCTGTACTTCTCATCAGGCAACGAAGAGGGAAACATATCTTGGGGCATACTTGGAAGCAAAATTTTTCAAGTCTACCTTAAGAATGGGCAGTTATTAAAATAATATAAAGAGATACTAGCATCCCTTACAACCTGTGGACACCAAGTACAGTACTTTAATCATCCCCTTGTCTTTTTGCTAAGAGCATGCTATTCCAGTGCACTGCATGGCCTTAAATGAGAGTGAGTCCTGGCAATGGGATGTCATAGCCTGCCTGCAATGGATTCCTAGTTTCAAGCACACTTGTTACCGAAAAACGCGGTAAAATCAGAAACAACTCTTTAACACCAATTTAGTATTAAAGAGCAGGCATTCTTTATTCACGGCGCCAGATACACGGGGGATCGCTCCTCCTAACGTGCATAACTTACACACCTTTGCCATACAATTTATAGATCAAAAATTTACATATTCATACATATTCATTATTGTCCTTTCTACTGATTGGTACAAACTTGCTGTTTCCATATGTAAATTACTGCGCAGGCTCAGTTGTCCTCTTCCATTGCTCTCTTTTGAGTAGGTGGTGTTATCTGGGTTGGTGGTCCATGAGTTGGTGGTCGCGATCTCCCCCTGCTGGAATTACCTTTTACCTTCTTGGCTCTTAATCTTGGCAGTCTTGCCCAGTTTTCTCAGTCCACCACACGAAACCACATTTTGTCATCCTTTTCTGACAGAAGCACATTGTCTATTGTTTCGTTCACCGTAATGATTACCTAGGGACTAAAATACAGATCAACAGATACACTGATCCATACACTCCATGTTCCCATAATATAACAACATCCCTGGTTGATTAATTTCATCGCTTTGGTTACACACTGACCGACTAATCCTTATTACAGCTTTATCATTTCTTACTCTGAGTCTTCAATAAGGCACAAATGACCAGGTGAGCTCCAGCAGAGGCAGGAATTGAGTGCCCATCTTCCAGCTCACAGGATGTCTTCCCCAGCGGCCATCCTTCCCCGCTTCAGCAGCAGAGGAGTTAACCAGGCGGTATCTGAGATGCACACTGGCCTGCAGGATGAAAACAAAGCTAATGGCAAGTGACAACCTGCTCTCCTGCAGCTCCAGCTGCAGAATTCCTATGGCAACTTAGCCAAAATGAAACTGTCTTCACCCACGCGTCTCAGCAATTGCGGGAAGCTCTTTCTGAGTGCCCAAAAAAGCAAGTGAACCTGACAGAAGCTATGCTTTCTTGTCACCACAGGGATAAGTTATATATCTTCAGCATTTTTTTACAGGGACCGTCTTATCCAGATCATCCCTGTAACAAAAATAGTGACCACTTTCCACTCTATGCCTAGCAAAAAAAATCCTCACAAAACACCCACGACGCTCAGCAGCATATAATTCACCGATCTCTGCAACAGCCACAAATCAGCAATAACCTGGGCTTTTGAATATATTGTTAACACCAGAGAGCAAAAAGCAGAGAACATGAACAGAGACTGAAACAGTGACTATAATGAGGACATTTTAATGGTCATTTTAAGTCCTTCTTAATCCAACCTCTATATCTGAATTTACAAAGAGTCCATGCTACAAGGTTTTTGTTTCAATGTCTGTACATCATCAAATACTGCTGGAGGGGCCCTGACACACTTAGATTTTAAAAAGTCTAAAATATCTGAAGAAACCTTCAGAAAACATCGAGCAGCCTTTAAGCAATTCAAGTTCCCCACTAGTAGCAGGGAAGATACCAGAATGCTTTCTGCCTGTAAGCTTTTTGTTTGTTCTTAGTTCTGTACTGCCTGTGAGTAATGTTTTTCTGAGGACGAGGAATTAACATTTACTGAAGTTTGCATTCCCCATTCTCTTAACTCCTGATATTTCAGTTTCTGTAGCAATAAACAGCAGCTCACTTTTATTTTGGTCTGTTTTCAGCTAAACAAAAACCTAATAAAGTTTATCCAAATTTAATTTTGGAATCAAAGGACTTTCCAGATTTCCCCATACCAGTGCCAACTGCAGTCAAATACACTGCAGCTCAGGAGCTCCAGCTAAAAATAGTTCAGTGGAGTCAAACCAATTTTTCTATGTGTTTACTATAAGCATGGGAAGTGTCCTTCCTTCATCAGGATTTTTCAGTAGCTGATCACTAAGGACCTCACTGAGTATAGTATTTCTTGTTGCTTTCCTGCACCATGTTTTTAGGTGGACTGGCCACTGACAGGGCTCTAGATCAGCTTGAAGGCTGGTGGTCCCTAATCTCCAAAAGGGCAGTAGTGCCCTATATTTAGAGAGGTTCACTAAAGGTTGATGTTAAGAAAGAGTTTTGAGGAGAAGACATGATAGGAAGTTCAATGAGTTTGGGGGTATTTTGTACATGCTCCAGACATTTTGTGTCATGTATTGGCCGTCTCTCAATAGGCTAGATTCTTAGCTGAGCACAGATAGCACTGGTCACAAGCAACAGAGCTGTGATCCAGGTGAAGGGTGGGTGGGCAACTACATGACATGAGATGGGAGAGTGCAGTTAGGTCTTCCATATTTCTGTGCACCGTATTTCTGACACATCTGGGATGCAGCAGACCCACTGAGTACATGCTGCCTACATGGCCAGTTGCACAGTAGCCCCTTGTTCCTAAACCTGTACAGGAGCAGTCCATTAGATGTTATTAATGGAGGAGGATTGTGATCGCTGCTGCCGTACATTTAATAATTGAAAGCTGTAACATATATTGCCACTACAAGGAAATATTGATCATTTACCATTTAACCATGAAAAATTTTGAACGTTTCTAAAGGGCTTGGTCACTGTCTAACACTTTTTTCTTGTATTAGTGTGTTTTGGAATATTTTTTTTTTTTTTGCCAGGGAAGTAAATGCAACCCTACCTGAAGATGAATTTTATATATATGAGTCAAAAAACTGATTTCTGCATGCGTGTTTATGCAGATGTTTTTATTTCATCTTCAGAGGAATACAGAACAAAATAATACTCGAATCATAAGTAATCAGTATTTTTAATGTAAGTTCCAAGTATGCTTCAGTTATGCAAATCTTTCTTTTTGTGTCTTGGGTTAGGACAAAAGGCAGCTGAAATGCCTCTGAACAAGGATATTAATTTGAGCAAAGCCTGACTTTATTTGATTGTAATCTGAAGAGAGCAATAACGGTATGGAAAATGCCTAATATTATTCCCTAGCTGCAACTATATGGAGAAGCTTGTTGACTGGTAAAATCTTCAAGGGATACATGAAGACTTCAACAAACTCATCACACCCATGTTTGCATGGCTCTTAGTCTGTTCAATTCATGCAGAGCTCTGGTTCACACTCACAGAGCACAGCCAGCAGCCAAGAAGGGAGAAACATCCTTGCATTCCTGATATCAAAGAAGTAGGACCTTTTGGACCTTTTTTCCCTGTCTTTGATAGTAGGCCAGAATATGAGATACAAAAGTTTCCCTGTAACCCAGGCTCAAATATTCAGAAGTAACCGTTGCTGCTTTCTCTGTCTGAAGAAGAAAAAAATGCTGTTCAGTCTTTCTTCAGTGCAAAGACCCACTTCTGAATGAATCTACTGCTGAGAAGTTGAGACTTCATTGTCTGAGGCTTAAGAAAGCCTCTCAGGTTTGGTAGACTTCAACGTAAAATGTTCAAGAAAAGGATTTTTTAAATAGGAGTAATATCTGAGATGATTTAAGAATATAAGCAAGGTGGGCCTTTGAGCGGGTGGTAACATCTTATTAGATATTGGGTATGTTAGTTGTTTTGTGCCTGAAAGCTCTTCTCTCTGTTTCTGGCTGCATCAGGCAGTCAAATGGACAAGTAACCTCTCCACATAAGCCTTGTCTCTATCAGCAAGAAATACCATCTCTCCCGGCCTGTTCTGATGTGGAATTGCTATACTTCATAAGTTGGTTTTCTGCTCAAAACTTTTTTCACTGTAAGTCTGATTGTCTTGGAAAGCTTTAAATAATAACACACTTCTCCATACTCAGGTTGCCTCCCTATAGATATTTACTACTTAAAGAATAACGTACCCCAGTATTAAAGCAAACCGTCCTTCTTCTACAACCAGTGCAATAAAAGCCAGGGTTATTTTTTTTTATTTTTCTCTGTGTGACCAAAGTCCTCATAGGAAAGGCAGTGTGGTTTATCAGCTGGAGTATGGGCTGCAGGTCAGGAAACTGGGCTCTGTTCTTTGTTTGCCACTCAGCGGTTTTGCCATGTGAGTAAAGTATGAATTTTGCAGGCTGTGATGATCTGTGTCCAAGCAGAAGCTGCACAGCTACAGTTAAGATACGGCTCACCCCCCATGCACACATCCTGCTAAGAGAGGGTTGCACCTTCTCTGGTTCAGTGCCATATTAGCATGGCACAGGGCTGGCTCCAGGCTCGGAGCAGGAATAAGTTTGCATCTGCCTGCACAAGAAGGAGCACACAAAGAAATGCCATATCTCCTTTCACTTATCTGCGTGGTCATTTCAGGTTTTAGGGAGATTGGAACAGGAATTTTTGCATGCAGCATCTTATTATAACCACTCTTGCTGTTGAACTGTGATCTTCTTTGGGGTCATCCTATGGAAATTATTAATAAATATGCCACATTCCTTGTTATTAAAAAACCACTGTTGTCAGAGTTATAGAGTGCAAGTAGTCCAGGAAGTCCATTAGCATTCTTCACCAGATATATCTGGAAATGTAGCAGTACATGCTAAACTGTGAAAAGATGTTCAGGTGGCTTTCTCAGGCAAATGACTTCTCTTCCCTGGTGGGTTGTTGTGATTACTCAGAAACTGCATAAGCTGAGACGGTGATGCCTGTCTCTTCTCCTGAATGATTAGAAACTTTTCCTGTCAGAAAATATTTGAAGTATAGTTTGTCTTCCATTGCTTTCAGTTCCCAAAGCAATTACATCAGAAAGACTTAGAACTGGACCAGTGTGATTTTCTTTTAAACTGATGCAGTTTTATCACTAGAAACTTACTATCAATGCATATTCTGGATGTGTGGGTGCCTATTCTGCCAGAATCATTATTTCCCTGATGATATTGAAAACTGTCTCTTCATGAAGAGGATGGTGTTGCTGTACCTAAGTCAGTATGGATAGCATCTTGTGAATTCTGGTTTTGGCAAGACCTAAGAAATAGATACAAGTTTAGTTTAGAGAGCATCCTGGCTTCCCATTGCTCTCTGCTCTTGGTTCTGATCTCTGTGCCTGACCAAGGGCTGTTACTGCTCCGAGGGCAACAATTCCGGATTGTCTCCAGCTCTTATAGTCAGAAGTTATGGAATACATGTCCGTAAAGTGAGAAATACTTTCTCCTTTGGTTATAGTGGTGGCTGGATTGAGTAACAGTGTGTGTTTGTAATTATGTCATCTAAGTTTATTTGGCAAATCTTCTCCAAGGCATACCTGATCACATAGTACAGTGCAATTCCCCTAAATATAAGGGGAACATTCATTTATGAGCTAAATCATTGGATCTAGCAAAAGCATAAATATGCAACTAAAAGTCAAATGAAAACAATTCAAACTCTTTCTTTTTAATTCCTCCTTACATCCCCAGGGGAAAAAGCAAGAGACAGTGAAACAACAGCAGAGCACAGAAAGAGGATATCTGGCAAGTGGGTCAAGCTACTTAGAGGAAGTTGGTTTTCCTTTTTTTAATAATCCAGGTGAATTTAAAAGAGTTAAGGATGCAAGGGGAAAGAGAGAAAAGCTGGAGTATGGAGAGGAGACAGCTGAATGACCTAGTCTCGCCTCCTCTAGAACTGACCCATAGATGTTTAGTGGCATTGGACTTAGCTCTGTTTCACAAAAACGTCTCATCTAGCAAGGCACCCAGCCCTAGTCCATGGTCTGTAATTCACAGGCAAACAAGTTCACTTCTCTGGTAACACAAGTTAGGAGAGGGATTCTGGAAAGAACAGACTGACACTGACAACTGGACTGGAGAGCCTGAATGGTTTTGTGAGAGGGATGCAGGGATGGGGGGAAGGGTGCCTGCCCCGCTCAGCTGGGTTGCCTCTACAGTGCAGGGCTGGATTTTCATTTCCGTTGAGTTTAGGAATCCAACCCCAAATCTCTAGTTTTCAGCAGGCAGTTTAAAAACAACAAAAGCAGTGCCACCAGTGGTTTCTTTTTGTTTTAGTGCATTCAAGGGTATAAGCTACTCTTCTACTTCATCACTTTGCACCTTTTTGCTTCTAATCTTGACATCTCTTGTACAAGCAATACATATTTAAACTAGAATACTGATTTCTCTTCTGGCTAAGACATAGAGCCAAGTAACTTTTAAATATAATAAATAATCATCCATGATCAATCTATTTCAGACAACCACAGCCAAGAAGCCAGTAACTATCTCTCTAGGAGCAGGGGATAGTCATTTGCTAGGCATTAAAAATCAGCTTAAGATAACTTTGAATCATAATAAAACTATAGACAAGTTTTTAAGGCTGTATACAGCATCCAGCTTTTTCTTTCTTCCCATACATCAATGTCTTTCCCCTTCTCTCCTTCCTCTTTCAGACCAGGCCTCTGAAAAGGTTAGTTGTGTTTCTGTAGTAATCTGAAGAACTGAGTAACTCAAAAGGGGAACATCTTCCTGGGTTTAAATAGCTTGTTCATCAGCAAGCCACTATGCCCATGTGTAAAGACACAGTCCTAGTGTATCCTCAACTATTCTCAAACTTTCTTGTTTCTCCAGTAACAACAGTTCAAGCTTTGAACTCGACTTTGACATCAACACTTCAAGGAGCATTAGCTCCATGTTGCTTAAAAATATTTACAAATATGCAACATGATTTTGATATTTCCCCCCACAAAGACAAGGAAGTCATTAAGGAAAAACTGATGTATAGAATCATAGAATTAAGGTTGGAAAAGACCTCTAGGATCATCAAGTCCAACCATCAACCCAACACCACCATGTCTCCTAAACCATGCCTGAAGTGCCACATCTACGTGTTTTTTGAACACCTCCAGGGATGGTGACTCAACCTCCTCTCTGGGCAGCCTGTTCCAATGCCTGACCACTCTTTCAGTAAACAAATTTTTCCTTATATCCAATCTAGACCTCTCCTGATGCAGCTTGAGGCCGTTTCCTCTCATTCTATCACTGGTAACCTGGGAGAAGAGACCAACACCCACCTCACTACAACCTCCTTCCATGTAGTTGTAGAGAACAATAAGGTCTCCCCTCAGCCTCCTCTTCTCCAGACTAAACAAACCCACTTCCCTCAACCTCTCCCCATAAGACCTGCTCTCCAGACCCTTCACCAGCTTCGTCGCCCTTCTCTGGACACGCTCCAGCACCTCAATGTCCTTCTTGTAGTGAGGGGCCCAAAGCTGAACACAGTACTCGAGGTGCAGCCTCACCAGTGCCGAGTACAGGGGCACGGTCACTGCCCTGCTCCTGCTGGCCACACTATTGCTGATACAAACTCTTGATGTAATTTAGAAAGAAAAGGTTCAGCTTCCATTTAATCAGTTATGTGGTGCTGAAGGCAAGGGGGGATTGTTCACTCAGAGTGCAGAGATCAGCTGCTTCAATATTTGCAGGTATTTTGGTAGGGTTTGGGGAGGGGGTTGGAGGTCTCTTTGATAAGTGGGTATTTCACACATGGCAAACTCTGAACCACTGCTCTGAGCACATTATTCTGAGATTCCCATAGGATCTCAGTCTCTGCTGCACTTGGCTGAATGCATTCAATTTGGGCTGATTTCTGCAGCTAAATGTCACAGGCCTGTGTCGTTGGTTGTAAACATTGGGTACCAGGGGCACAAATGAAGGAGCTGTGGCAAAACCGGGCAGCACACTGTAGAAGCTGAATTAATTGCTGATAGATGTGGGGAAGACAGGAAAGTAATTTTGACCTTTCCCTTCTAAATGTCGTTCAGAGTTACCTTTTGATAACTTTTGACATCATTAAAGTGGCAAAAGAATAACAAAACAAAAAAAGCAGAGGAAGGACAGAAAGTTAGAGCAAGCTGAGTCATCCTGAGGTATTCTGGGATAGTGATGGATGAGTACCCCCATAGTACTTCAGCTGTTGCAATTTTAGATGCTGGGTCAGTACCAACACAAGAAGTAGTTGTGACATGCAGGGAGCATAAGTACATCACACAGACAGGAGGAGGGACTCTGATTTTGCCTGCTCCTTCCCAGGCTCCAGGTTGTAGGTACCCTGGCTGCACTTCCAAGAGGCCAGTGGCACTTTTCAAGGCTTTTTCGGGGTCCCAGGCATACAGCTCCAGCCTGGCACACCTTACTATGTCAATATTTTTTCAGTAGACCATTTCTTCTGTTCAGTAATTTCTAACCAGGCTGCCTTGCTGGCTGCTCACATCAAGGTTGGTTTCTTGTTTTTTTCTCCATTACACTTGTCTGCCAGGTTTGAGTCTCTGTATAGTTGGTTTACAGCTTCCTCCTTTTCCTTATCATCCCATTTGAAAAGGTCCTGAATCAGACAATCTTACTGAAATAAACATTGTATCCACATATCCATATCAATCAGGGTGACTGACTCCCATCACTGCCTCCCATATCAGTTGTTGGTTAGGTTTGGGTCTCTGTGCCCTCTTGCTTGTGCCTTCCTCCTTTTCTTATCATCCTTTTTGCATTGGAAAGATCCTTGCCCAGGCACCCTTCAGGGAACACATGCTGCCCCCTTCTGCATACCCTTAAAATAATTAGGATCTTGCTGAGCAGTGAAGAACGTGCTACCGGACAGCAAAGGGAACCAGTGTAACATCCAACATATTCTATACTAGTAACAGGACTTTGACCTTGACTTGAAATTTCACCAGAAGCTGGCACAGAGGCTTTAAAATGGGAACATTATGTTGAAACAACCGAGTGCCCAAAAGACCATGAGCTGCTACATCCTGTATCAGCTGCATGTGGGAGATAACACGGTTGGTAACTCCTGCAAACAAAGAATTGCAATAATCCAGCCCTGAAAAGTGAAACCAATTCAGAATCCTCCCCTCTTAGGAAGGGACGCAGCGTGCTGATATTTCATAGGCAGCAGAAAGATGGCCTGCTAATACAATGCACACATATCTGTTGATCAGTCTGACAACAATACAAAAGCTTAACTCTGGGAGATGGATTTAAAAGTACAAAATTAAGTGAATACCAGGAGGGCAGCCACATTCAGCAAATGTGTTCTGACCCAAGCCTTATTCAGCTCTTCATGACTGCTGTGTCCAAGGACTGACTTTCTTCTTTTATGTCGCCTTATAGTTTGGCCTAATACAGTTGTTGGTGTCTCCCCTACCCTGTCCAGGATTTGTCTCCCTGATGTTTGTTTCTTTTCTTTTCTTTTTTTTTTTAACAGAGAAAGCTTGAACATGTTGTCCACAGCCACTGGGACCCTGTCAGACAAGATATCCATTATGATTAAAAGTAAATCTAAATAGAAACTGGTAAGGCATCCACAGCTGTAATCATCAAACAAACCAGATCTAACTGATAGTACTGAATGGTACCAATATAGTAAAAAAAGTGAAGATTCAAACCCACCACTGTTTTTCCTCATTTACTGATCAGCAGAGTTCACAATAGTGAACATGGAGTGAGATGGAGCACAGTGAAGGAGAGGTTAAAACACCCTCTTCTCTTTGCATGAAAAACTGGAGCCCCAGATCTGCCCAGCACTGTCCATACTCCCACCTCCCACAAGCACCTGTGCCCACCCTGCTGTGAGCAATGCTTCTTCTCTCCACACTCTCTTCTTCAGAAAATCTTGCCTCTGTAGGGTAAGGCAGCATTAATTCAGTCTGTAGAAACAGCAGAAAGCCGGAACCATTGAAGTTAACAGAGCAGTGTACATCAAGAGCAAGGATGCACCTGCTACCTTTGCACTAATCAACATTTCAAGTCTATCACATTCCTCAAATCAATTTCCAGCTGAAAAGCAATCCTTTTCAAGCACTTGATACAAACCACACATAGAAATTAGGCATAGCTTTGATTGGGGATAATTTTTTCTGATCAAAATGGTTATGACAGTTTCAAATTTGATGAAATAAATTGATTTCAGTAAACTCCAATTTTTTTGTTGACAAAACTGAAGAGCATTCCCTTGGCAATTCCCATGCCAAGTACCATGGAGATCCCACCTAACCTTGTGTTTGAATTTCATTTCTTTGGCACAGTCAGACCTAGGGAATGCCTCCACTGCAGTCACTGAGGTGGTTATATGGCACAGAAATGCTCACGTTAACTCTGAACTAGTGGGGATAGAGGAGATTGTTCAGCTGATGGGACACCTATTAATAGGGCACAGTCAGGCAAGGTATCACGCAATGCAGAGTAGTTGTGTAGTTGGGCTTCTCCTTCCCGCTCCCCTCACCTCAACCAAATCAAGCTCGATCCAGGCTTGGAGCTAGCTCAGTCAGTCTTGTGACACCTGCAGAGGGCTCAGAGAGGACTAATTTAGGCTCATCAGTAGAAAATACTTGAGGAAAAGAGCTCACCATTCCTCAATCATCACCAGGAGAGAGCAGGCACAGAACTATTCATTTGCAATTGCCCTAAAAATGGGTGTTCATTCCCTGAGAAAAGCCCTAATCTCAGCAAATTATCACAAGGCAGTATAAGCACATGGGTCCAGCACATTTGATCTGTTGTTTGCTGGCTCTAGAAATGGTGCTTTTGTGTTTGGATCTCTTACAGGTGGTTCTGTCAAAGAACCAGCCCAGGACCTCAAATCAGCATCCTAGATCTCCTGCGTGTATCTCCTGGGCACTTGGGTGAGCTTCTTCGATGCTCTAGTTGGACTTGAACTCTCCTACCTTCCCGTTATCACCTGGCAAGAAGGCAACAGAAGCCTGGGAATGGGGTGCTGCTTCTTCCACCTTGTGATGCACTCCTGATCCTCTCTATGAGATCAGGGGGAAACGGTGTCCCATAGGAGCAGGACCATAGAGGAGAGAGAACGGTCCTCCCTTACCTGCTGAAGGACACCTAAGTGGCAGTCATTTAGTGAAGTGCCAGTCATCTGCCCTGGCTGAGGAGCTGTCTGCAACCCAACACAACAGTCACAGAGTTTGCCATTCAATACAGATGAACATCCCTCTGCCACACTCTTCAGAGGCAATCCAAAGTAATTGCAAAGCTGTCTACCAGTACCATGAAAGCAGGTAATAAGCAGTGAAAGACCTTTATGGGTTTAGGAGGCTGTCTGTGGTGTTATGGGGGGAATTCACATAGTTCCTCCAAGAGGAATAATATCAAAATAGATTTGCTTAGTGCTAATGAGAGGGTACTGGTATTCAATTGCACATGGTTTCCATGCATGCTAAAAAGACCTGCAGTCTTATTAATTCCCTTTAACCGTGAGCCATTTTTCTTTCACTTTTAATATCCTCAAGCCCAGGGAGTGCCAAGGGGAATACAGGACAGGCTGACTACAGAGGAGTTATTTCCTCTGAAATCATGCTCATCTGTCTGTCAGGAATTCTTGAAACAACTGCAATAAATCCTGAATTTTTAATATGGTTCACAAGTTCAGAGACAGAAAAATCAGTGCTCAGACATCTGGGATTGCGGTAGTTATCTACGACGCCAGGGTACACATGTTTCTGTAAAAGAAAATCAAACGGGAAACTGCATTGAAAAAGGAGTGATCAAATATGGTCTGAAGACAAAGAATGACTGCTGGAAAGCAGGAGGAGATGGGTCAGTAGAAATGGGTCTACATTATAGCCGAATATATGGGTCTAGATTTGCCAACACCATAAATGTAAAGTAATAGTACGCAAACAGTGTGACATAGGCTGCTGTGTTAACTCTCAAAAATCCAGATAGCCCAAATCCTTACAGAATTCTTGGTTGTAAACACAGCAAATGAGACATGACTCCAGGGGAGCTACAGGTTGCTTTGGATGGTCTTGCTGCCCACTGCAAGTTTTCACTGAGTAGAAACCAATGGTATGGGCTGAAATCTCCCTCACAGACCCCTCAGCCTCAGGAGAGAAGCACATGAGGTACATGTGAAGTACATGAGGAGGAATGGCTTCTGCACCGCGTGTGTGCTTCTCGGCTTCAGTTGTGGCCCCACTGAAGCTGGAGTGTCAAACCACACACGTAAGTCAACATGGAAAAATACAGGGGTACAGAGATGGAATTTACATTACAGAAAACAGATGTGCATATGGGCATTGACACCTGTGCACCCTGAGGGATGCAGCTGGGTCTGAAATGTCTTCAGGAGCTGTGGTAGGCTAAGGCAGAAGTCAGGTCAGGCTGGAGGGTGAAGCATGAAAAGGAAGCACGAAGCTCAGCTGGAGCTGAGAAAAACAGCAGAAAGAGGATATGGCTCACAAACAGCAGCAGACCTTGTCTTGTTCTACAACAATGGGCAAGACCCCGAGCTCTACCTTTGCCACGTCCACAACTGCCTGGACCTGGAGGCAGAAGGCCAAACTGCTGTGAAGGAAGATGGTCTGAAAGTCAAAGCAAGACAAAAAACTGTGCATTGCGAGCATGTGAAATAGAGGTTCTCTCCTGCCAGCTTTGACAGTGTGGCCAGTAAAAGCCTGTGATGAAAATATGGAAATCTCAGTGGGATTTATGTGTTCACATATGGCTGATGGACTACGGTCCCACTAGAGCCAATGGCAGTCCAGTCAGTGTAGCCAGTGGCAATTGACGTAGGGGGTTAATTAATCTGAGAAGAAGCAAGCTTCTACTTTAGGATGAGATGAATCATGATACCAACTTTATTGGCTAGGTTTCTATTGACTATAAAGGGACTCTAGGGTCATTTGCTGAGATGTAGATGTCTACAGTCTGGACATCTACATGAATCCAGCTGACTATCCCTAAATGGAACAAAAACATGGAAAAGTCAGTGCCAACAGCAAATTCTGGCCATTGCATATAACAGCATTCCAGGAAATAAATGTGATTTCCTAGACCAGTAAAAGTCAAATACACTCCTTTAGGTTTCCAGGAAATGTTTTCTGCAGTCTTTCTGAAGGCAAAAGCATCAGTCAAAGTTAGTGGTGAAAAGACATTTTTAGAGAGTCTGTCCATGAGCAGCTGACAGTTTCCATTTCCAACACACTGTGTTGTGTTCCAACACAAGCATGTGTAGATGGTGTGTATGGATAGACAGGAGTTTCTGATGCTCTTGGAGGCCTCTGATAGCGTTAGTATGTTGAGTTGGTCTTGAGACGTTCTGCCTACTGGCAGAAGCTCAAAACTAACTGGTACCATGTTCTGGGCTGGCCAGCACAGATCTTTCTTGCTGTGTTGATGCATTGCCTGGCTGTTCTGCCTCAACATGGTAACCTCTCTTCCTAGCTAACTCCGTAATTATGGGATTTTGCAAACTTTTTGAAATTGACCAAAACTCTGGTCTTACAGCATCGGGGATCTCTTGGACATGCAACATTGATTGCTGCACTAAAAGGTTTCTCAGAAATGAGAGGCTGTCTTCCAGCAGGGCAGCTTGGCATTCAGGAACAGAGATGCAAGACCATAAGACCTGCTAAGAGATCTTTGAAGCACAGAGGGGAAAATGGCTTCAGACATTCAAACATAGGTAACATGCATGCTACTGAGAGGGTCAAGATCTGAGCTTAGGCTACTTCCTTCCTCACATCAGAATATTTCTGCCAGTCAAGCCAGCTGGCTTTCTTCAGACCTGGGCTAGAATGGGAGCTAACAGTTTAGTGTTTTAAGGACAGTCAGGAAGTGTTGACTTTTGTTAGGTGATGAGTCCCAGCTAACACTGTGGGGATATCTGGTTAATTGCTCACCCAAATACAGGCCAAGGCCAGACTGTGATTGGAGGAGCCCAGACAGCCCAGTCCATGGGAATCAGCCCCTCCTAAGTACATCACAGGGAACGATTAAGCAATTGCCCCTGTTGCAGACACACTAAGGCTTGCAACAGAAGAATGTTGCCTTGCAGTGCTACGCAAACCAAGGGGTACTGTTGCTAAAAGGACTTACTATGGGATGTTGGAGTGCACGAGATCTGATGGTTCTTAACAAACACCAACAATGCAAATGCATTTCCATGAGATCCTCACTGTGGAGAGGTCACCCTTGGAGGGCACAATTGCATCTTTGGCTGCCAGATGCAATCAGGGCTTGGCTAGGTCAGCCTGATGCTGCTGTGGAAGAGCTTGGTGAGCAAAACCTACATAAAACCTAGAAGAGATGGGAAGCCTGAGTAGGAGTGTGTCCAGAAAGGACAGGAGAGCTTGATTTTTGTGTGTGCATGTAGATTTGACACAGTATTTAGAATTGTGTATGTTGGGGATGTGGGACCTTGATGTAATGTAGCAGATTGGTTAGCTGATTTCATCCCAAATGTGGGTCATATGAGGACACAAAGAGGGAAAAAAAGGAAGAGGTACTGCCCCATTAACCATGGGGTGGAAGGATGCAACCAGGTCTGTGCCTAGCAGTTTTCTCTGGGTGGGATCTGCACTACTGTATATGCCATGCACATAGAAAGCTGTCATACAAAGGTCTCTCCACTGTGCACAGCCACACTGCCAACAACCACCCCCCACAGCTCATTCATCTGCACACAAATCAGTGCTTGCACTTTGCCTACAGGTAGCTCATATCCATCACAGCAGTGACAGTACCTATGGCATCAATAGCCCACAAAAGCCAGAGGAAACTAGATGGCACAGGCTGTTGCACAGAATAAAATATAAATTCTGAGAAATATGGAATTGGTTGGTAGGTGCTAGTATAGAGATGGCTTAAGTACTACCTCATTTTTTGATTATGTACATATATAGAAAAAAATAAATACATATTATGCACATATAGAAATATATTATGCACATATTAAATTTCTGTACAGAACTTGTTGAATGGTGGAGATAGAACATGACTTCCAGAAGAGTAACAGTCAAGGACTTATTCCATTCTATGAACAACAAAACAGTTCTTGCAATCCCTTTTGCATGCCATGGATTTTAGTGGGGGCTAAAGCCAGTTTAGGTGTAAAACAATAATTACCAACCATCTCACAATCATTGACTGGATCTAGGGAGAAGTCCCCTTCATGCCTGGAGAGGAGCTGGCAATGAGAGCTGTTAAGCAAGCTGTTTGGTGCTCACAGCCTGGAGGATGGCTTAAGGATGGCTTCAGTACACAGTGTTGATTCACCCAGTATTTTCAGGTGGCTGGTTGTCTGGAATGCCAGGTACCTGAAAACTGGTGGGCTGCTGGTAAAATGGCAGATTTCTGGTGAAAACAGGAGTTTGACACCAAGGTCAAAGATATGGCAAGTGTGTGTAATGACCGGAATTTCTGCAGCAGCAAAAGGTCAGTTTACCATTCTGAATAAATTCAGGAGAGTGGGAAAACCTGATTGCTTCACATACAGTATGTATGGCCAAAGAATAACTAAAAAACAAAAAAACAATCCTCTTTTAAAAATCTCATGGTTTTCAAGGCCTATTTCTTGATTCTGGAGTTTTGACTAGTGACTTCAGATCATGCGTGAAAATCTAAATCTTGACTCTTTCTTTTGTCACTCTGAAGTAGAGGTCAGGATGTGTTGAGCTCCCATGCAGCAGGCTGATGTCCCTTTCTGATTGCAGGGGTCATTGAAAACATCAGCCCAAGAACAACTCTCTTCGCAGCATAGTGTACTTCTCTTTATCTGTTTGTAAAAACACAAGGTGGACTTACAAAACGACCCCCTACAACAAAATCGGTGCATGTGCAAGGAAGCAAACCAGAATGGTGTAGAAGAAAAGCAATAGTTGGGCGTTCAGAATGCAACCAGCTTTTAACTGATTGCAAATGAATACAGTTACAGCAACGTTGTACAGCATGGTCTGTGGATTTTTTTCAGTTTCAGTGGTCTTTCATTTAACACCCAGTGCTGGGGCCAGTGAAGTGGATGCAGGTTGCTTTGCTGCAAGTGCTTGCACACAGCCAAAACCAGCAGAGCCCTTGGGTGCATGTGATGGCTGAGCCCTCCCTGTGTCCCGAGTGGGGCAGGTGACTTCAGATCTGCCAGAGCATGCAGCATTAGTTCGAGCCTAGGCTCTGAGACATAACCTTGGCCACAGAGAGCTGCCTTGGCAGGACACCCAGAAGCACTAGTCACACTGATTTGGGCTAAGGTTATGAAAACTGAAAAAAAGCAAGTCTGCGTCTAGCACCATTCATATTCCCAGGACAGCACCACAAACAGTGCCATTTCTGTATCTGCGATGTGATGACGTCCCATGAGGGAGCTCTATCAGGCACTTGGTTTCAGAGCATCTGAGTTTGTCCCCAAGTTTGCTGAGTCTAGACTTCACATGTCTGATGATTCAAGACTCTCAGTCTCGCCCAGAACATCAGCTGCATTACCTGGGCTGTTTCACTAACACACAGGCACGAAGCCATCAAGAAACCCTACTGCAGTCACAACTTGCTGTCTCGTATGGCCATTAGCGTTCCTTTCAGTGTAAAATACCTTCTAATTTCACATTTGGTTTAAAAACTGTATGCATTTACCATAGTGTCAATGGCAGCTCAGTCTGATTTCATTTTTATACTCCAGAACTAATACTATAAACATACGTGATAATTTTAGTAGGGCCTGAGATAAGCTGTGTACTCATCTTCGACTTCCTCCCCACCATTCCTGAAACTTCATCTTAGTTCAAGCACCACACGAGCCTCCTTGCAGATTCCACCGTTGCCCTTTTCCAAAAATTTTCTGCGACTTTTGCCCATGTGCAAATATCTTTTGTCTGTGACCGCTCCACATTCTGGCTCAATCACTCTGCTAATGTCACTCTGGAGAAAGTCCTCTCCCAGATCCGTATGGGCTTCTTACCAGCCAGGGAGGTAGTTCTGAGAATTTGCCAACACCTTTCTTGTCTGCCTGTTTGATCCAAAAATTCCTGCTGAGCACAGTGTCTGTGTCTTTCCACAGCTGCCAGATACACTCTATCTGGATGTAAGTGGATTTGTCAGTGTATACTCAGAGTAAATCTGCACATTGTCTTCCAACTTTTAACATCCAATTTTATTACTAATATTACAGAATTATCAATGTAGTTAATGACTTTTTAATTATCTTTCTGCTCCCAGCACGATGATTTTCTCATACACTGCCATGGTTCTGCTCAATATGAATATATGGGCACTATTTTGCACTTCAAAAAGGACATAATGGTCTTCCCGGTGTTTCCAGACCTCCTTTTAATGAATAATGAAGGGAGGTGGGAACAGAGGAAAGAGAACAAAGGAGAAGAAATAAGACAGTAAGGAATTAAAAACAGGAGTCCATTTGCTAGTTTGGAAGAAGGTTGAAGTCAGGTGTTGAAGGAAGAATTAGCAGAGAAATGGAGGTCAGGAAGAGAAAAAGAGTAGTAAAAGTGGGTAAAGAGACTATTTGGTGGAACAAAAGATAAATTAGAGACCCTTTCTGGAGGAAGAAAGATACGCCCCCAAGAAAGAGAGAGAGCAGTAAAGCTTGCAGAAAGCCTGACACCAAAAAGAGAAGTGGAGGGGAGCAGAAGTGTTTGTGGGGAAAAAAGCAATCCAGAAGCCAGGGGTACCATCTGTGTTAGAGATGTAGTTCCTAGTAAAGGAGAGATGTAGATTTTCTGTAACCTAAACATTTTTAGAAACACTACAGAAGAAAAGGGAAAAGCTAAGAAGAGAAGCAAAAGTATTGGCCTGTTTGTCTTCAGTAAAACATCCTTCAGTTAATTGTTTACAGAAAGGTTATTCATCCTCCTTGAGAAAAGTGGTGTCAAATATTTTGGATGCCATTCTTGACCTAGAGTCTATGAATGCTGTTTTTGAATGCTGGGAATCGTGCCAGATCACATAGCCCCTGCTGCCTGTCCCCACATCCTCTCTGCTCTGTGCTCCTCTGCTGACCTCTGCACTGTGGGCTGCAGGTCACTCTACCATCTCCACCCGAAAACGCAAGTTGGCACCTGAGTCTAATGGTGAGGAAAAGCATTTTAGAACACATCTGGGTCATTTAAAGCCAGGTGATGGTCAGTGAAGTGAGCAGGTGTGCAGACAGCTTACCTAATCCAATTGTACTGCTGATGTCCACAGAGGTAATCCATCCGGAGTGCCACTTCCCTGGATAACAGCTGTAGCAGCCTGGCGCACCAAGACAAGCATTTACAGGGAATCCCCAGGGACGAGCGACTGTATCTTTGAATTCCTGCCAGCTTTGACTTGCATAAGGTAGAGCACATATGTCTCCTTAATTCAGAAGAAAATCCTATTTTGAAATTGCCATGGCACCTGACTCTCTAGCAGATTTGCACATTGTGTACTAAGTGGTATGTGCATGCAGAATAAAAATCAGGGTCCACAGAAGCAGAACGCAACACCAGATCTCCCCACTTTGCAGTGGGTACCCACTTCGTAAAGTATTGGCAGCTCAGAGGGAGCTCCTTGCTGCAGTTATAGCTGCAAGCTGTAGTACATAAGCCTGCCATCTGCAGCTCAAATATAGCTTGTAGTCACTTGTTTCAGCCTTGGAATAGGTTTTTGGTTTGGCTGCTTGCAGTCTTCTCCAAAGCAATAGATAGAATGGAGTTGCCAAAGGTGAGTGAAATGCTTCAGCTAATGGAGGATGGAAAAGCTGAACTGGGCAGTTAAGCTCAATGAATGCTACCAAAGATTTCTGGCCCTAGGAGGTCTTCTGCTGTGGGAGCAGGTGCTATAGGCTGATAGAGGGATTGCACCTGGACTGTGAGCTTTATCTGCAGAAGCATGTTAACACTTAGTGGATCACACTGCAGTTTGGCTGTGTGCCCCTGTCTCTGCTGTATCAAGGGATGAGGGACCAGTTCACCTGCCTCTACCTGTTAGCAACTGCTGCCAAATGCAGAAGAGCACCAAGACGTGATCTGTGAAAACCCACTTTCCAAGCAAGCGACCATACTAGCAAGTTCAAGTTACCACCACATCCTAACAAAACTGTCCTGCACCTGCAGCACAACACGGGAAGTCTTCTTACGTCCTTCCGGCTTACTGATGTAGCACTGCATCCCAACTCACCCTATTCTGGGTATGAGAACTTCACTGTCAGTCTTGTCTCAGGCTGGTCAAAGGGCATTTCCACCAGCTAACAGGCCCTCCTGGCACTATGTAATGCTCCAGAAAGTAGTGCACCATTTTTCACCATTTTTCATTATATATACAGTAATATGGTTGGTTTCCTATTACTCTAAAGTCCATACTGATGACTGTAGTGCCATACTCAAATCTGCTTTTGTCCCTCAGGAAATTTTGTTTTTCTCTGAAAGTGACTGCTTCCTACAGCAGAGGTTTAATTCTCCATTTCATTTGCACTAGCATGGTACAAAGTGGCTGTGTATCGTAGTACAGCCCCAGCCGGCAATTCAGCCCCACGCAGCCACTCGCTCACTCACCCCCGGTGGGACGGGGGAGAGAATCAGAAGAGTAAAAGTGAGGCAGCTCCTGGGTTGAGATAAAGACAGTTTAACAGGTAAAGCAAAAGCTGCTCACACAAGCAAAGCAAAACAAGGAATTAATTCACTCCTTCCCATGGGCAGGCAGGTGCTCAGCCATCTCCAGGAAAGCCGGGCTCCATCACACGTAACCATCAGTCGGGAAGACAAATGCCATAACTCCAAACATCCCCCCCTTCCTTCTTCTTCCCCCAGCTTTATATGCTGAGCATGGTATCATTTGGTGTGGGATATCCCTTGGGTCAGTTGGGGTCGGCTGTCCCAGCCGTGTCCCCTCCCAGCTCCTTGTGCACTCAGCAGAGCATGGGAAGCTGAAAAAGCCCTTGGCCTGTGTAAGCACTAGTGAGCAACAACTAAAACATCTCCGCATTATCAACACTGTTTTTAGCACAAACCCAAAACATAGCCCCGTACTAGCTACTACGAAGAAAATTAACTCTATCCCAGCCAAAACCAGGGCACTGTGGTAGATCAGAACATTTAGTCTGTGTCTTAATGTCTTTTTCTCACTTCCTTCCACCTGGATAAATTGCTTATTATAGTATCTGTTATCACCTCCACTTCTCGTTACCGCTTGCTGACACTAGCCAATTTGAAATCTTTTTCAGTTAAGTCTGTTCCCTCTCCTACACTAAGCTCACTGTGAGCTGGGACGGGTTCATTTCCCTGAGTCCAGCACCCAGAAAGGAACAGTACATTTGGCAAGAGAAATCCCCACAGTCACACCCTTGCCTCATCCATTACTTTTCTAAATCACCTCTTCCCACATCTTAAGAAAAGCCTACCATTCTGGAGTCATCCTCACTTGGAAACTGGCCTTTATCCTCCCAATTGCTGCATTTTGCACAATTCCCCGTTAATCTGCCTCCTAACAAACCACTTCTGCCAGTTCCCAGTTACGCATCTGCACATGCTTTCACCTTCTGCCTGGACTATTGCAAGCCCTATCAGTGTAGTTTCAGATCTATATTCCTTTCCTGAAAGACCTTTCTTAGCTTCCTATCAACTACAAAAACACCCTGATCATCCCAAAGCCTCTTAGGGGGACTAATGTTTGGCTTCTGTGCATATTGCTACAGTTAGTCCCACTGACCTCTGTGTTGTGGCCCTCCTTAGACCTCAGACCAGCCTGAGCCGTAACCTTGGACCTTCATTCCCATTACAGGATTCACTGCTGCTGTCACACCAGCTACAAACATGATCGTTTTGCAGGCTATTATACACCTCCCTTATTAACACATTATCTCTTTCAAAATTATAGCTCCAAAGCACTCCAGTCTATTTTGCTTATAGCCTTGCAGGCTGTGCCCCACGCCGTGCCTAACTCCTACCAAAGTGTTCCGTAGTTTATGGGCCCATATCTCCTCTGATTTTATACTGTTACATTTTATGTTTTCCCTTGCTGCAATTATTATGCTTCCTAAGGTTTTGTATGCACAATGCCATATAAAAATAAATTGAACCTCTGCTCTTTTTACTGCTTTATAGCCACAGGGGAAAATAATTCATTTGTTTGAGGAAAGGGCTGTGGAGAAGGCTCCAGCACTAGGTCAAAAGTCATCAAACCTAAAACAGATTACACTTAGCTGAAAGGCAGGGAGATCAAAATGTTTCTTCAAGCACTTTTCCAGACATATGGAGATTAAAGTTAGAAATAAAATTGGTTTGTATATATTTCCCTTCAGCTTGTGTCACTTTATCAAAGATAGTAATTTTCAAATATGTCTCAGTAATAAATCAGAAATAAAACTTTGGTGAAACCAATGAATCTTCACTTATTTTTCAAAGATGCTTTTAACTGTATAGCATCCCACAGATATGCATGATCTTTCTCTGCATGGATATTTATTACCACTTCACCTGCCTACTAGCCTTTTAATAAACTTATTAAAGTGTCAGCTAGATTCATTGCATCTCCAGTAAGAAGTAATTTTGCATCCTTCACTTAAAAACTAGTTTTGAAACATCCCAAAGCAATTATTCCTCAGTGAATCACAACAGACAGCTTGGTATTGTTAGAGAAAAAGTGCCTAAGGGTACTACTCTTTCCTTTTTCTCAGGAACCAGAACAACAGCAATGGCACATACACGTCTTCATCACGCTGCACCTCTAACCCCTCTGCTCTGTATGTCTCAAGCCAAAGCAGCTCTGCGTTTACAGTGATGATCTCAAAACGTGTGAAAAAGCATTTCAAAGGGCAGTTATGTAAGAGTGCAGGAAAACATGAAGATACTTAATAGCAAGAGCTACACAAATTTTTACTCTGAATCTTACAGCATTTTATTTCTTGAAAAATAAATTATTTATGACATCTTTCCACATCAAGTCCTCATCATGTAATCCTTCTAGGAGGCATTACATCAGTGTTGCTTTCCTCTCTTACAGCAGGAATTGTGTGCAAATTCATTTGCAGTTTGTACTAATTACAGAAGATGGCAGTACTAAAAGTAATTATGATGCATGGGTGATTGGAAGATTACTTCATCTTTTGTTCCCTCCTTGGTCTGGCTTTACAGAGGCTGTAGCACACCAAAGCCAAACTGGGCTTTGAGGCAGAAGAATGATGAGCTCTGGGACAAAGAGAAGTTTCAGTAACCACAGGTGAATTAAAAGGTTTGGTTTGTATTCAGTATGAATAGGAATGATTCCTTGTATTATTTAATTATGCTAAATATTATTAGAAATACTATTTCTACTAGTTCTATACTTCCTTCAACTTTTTCCAGTAAAGCATTTGGAAATCACGAAGGGGAAATTGATCCATTGGCACTGAAGACTTTGTTCAATGTGGAAAAAGTATGGTGGGATCATCCCACCGTACTCAAAAGGTGTTGGATCATCCGTGTGGACTGGAGGATCTGGGTACTCAGGAGGTGAATTCCTCTTTTCCTCCCCCACCTCATTCCCTTTTCTTTGTGAGGCATGGAGTACTTCAGACCAAGGAGTGGCAGAGAAGACAAGTAAATAGATGTCCTTGGGCTTCTGGGTGAACATCCCAGTATGGATCCAAGGGCTCACCCTTCATCTGTGCCCTTCTGGGAGCCGCTCAGGTGTCTGCTGGAGGCTGCAGAAGAGCACACTGTGGCTGTGCTGGACAGCTGTGCTGGGTGGCTGCTCACTTCTGGGAACTACAACTGGTTTTAAGGAGCCTTCCTAACCTGGAGCATGACCATGGCAGTGATGGGATTTCTTCAGAGGGACATTTGGAAGGTTACTGCCTGTAACATTGCTAGATGCATTTTTTTTCTAATTATTAGCTTTCCTAAATCCACATGAAATACAGGAGATGGTTGATTACTGGAGGATATTTTTACTATTAAATCTTCCGTATGAAGGTAAACAAATAATTGACTTCTGGGGATCATAAGACCATTCTTCCAAGTAGCTGGAAAAATTGCTATCTCATTTCTCTTCAGAACCTTTAAGATGCAGATCTGCTGCAAGTACACAAACCTTCAGTAATGAGACTGATGCAAGATGATGTGAAAACCTGAACCACCAAAATCAGAGTTGAGACTCTTTTAATGTCCAAGGAATAAATCAAAGAATTTGAACTGCATACATGATTTCATTATTATTTTTGTCTGGACCTCATTATTTACTTTGTTCAATGCAGAGATCTCATTCTGAGAGATAAAGACAAATATCTAGTTTTACTACTCACTTCTGTGAGAATTAATAGCCGAGTAACTTCAAAAGGAATGGCATATACCTCACCAAGCCTGAATCTGGTCCACATAATATAAAATTAAATACGTTTATGCAAAACAAAATTGCATAAAAGTCTTAAAGGATGAAATCTCACAGTTGTGGAACCCACAACAGAAGGAAAAACCAAAGAGGACAAATTCAAACTCTGCTACCACAAGATTTCACAGGTTTTTTTAAGAAGTGTGTATAAAGTGATTTATTTCTTTATGCAGGTTGTTTCTTTACCTAAACCTCCCAGTCTTCAGCGATAAGCCTGCTGCAAATACCACAAGTGAGGCCATGCAGATAATATTAATATGCTGCAGAAATGGAAAGGATTTTCCTCTGAACAGACCTCAAGTTCTCCATGTAATTTTTGGTAATACTGCTTTTATTAAATTATTTTCCATAACCTCAAAGATAATTCCATAAGGAATTGAGGATGGCAAAAGATACTTAAAGAACAAAGTGGGAAGGCTGACTTTACATTAACCTGCAAATTGATACAGACAACAGAAGAAACAATCTTGAAGATCCACTTACGCGCATGCATTATACACACACATAGCCCTCACTTCAACTCTGTGCTCCCTATTGAATAACCTGGCTTCCAAGAATGAGTATTGTGAGAAATAAGTACAAAGAAGATGGGAAGGGAGGGAACTCCCCTGAAATATTGCTGGGGTGAATATGTCCACTGTTGGTGGGACAGATTCTCTTCCTTCCTGAATCAGTGCCTTTGTGCCACGTAGGTGCAAACTGGGAATCCAACACTGGCTTAAAGTTTGTTTAATTAAATCCTGTGCCTTTCAATCTGTTGCCTCTTGAATAAATTACATCATGGTATTTTTAATCAAGGCAAAGCCAGAGCAGAGCAGCCCACAGGATCAGAAACCCGGCTGTGCCCTGTACATCATTTCCTGGCTCTTGTCTCAACTAATAATATTTCGAAAAATATCTTGCCTGAGCAGCACTGCAAAGCATCCAACCACCTTAACAGGATTCCAGATTTGCAAAATGAGGACAAGACCATGATCAATGAAGAGTAATTCACAAGAAGCTTTCCCTTTTCATCATCCTTTGCTCACATCTGCCTTCAGTTGCAGTCCTCTTGTCTACTTCTGCCAGGCATGAATTCATGCTCCAGGATGCTTTGGGTCATTGCTGTGAAGCTGCAAAGGGCCTGCTTTATTAAGCACATATTCCTGCTAGATTTCCACCAACTCAGCATTACTGTATCCTTCCAGCATACAAGACACTTTCTTTTATACACCTACTGAGCATCAGACAAATGCAAGTTACAGCCCATATATTTGTTCTAGCCGTCTGATTCTCCTACTGATACTGTTCAAACCAAGACCAGCTCTAGACCAGATCCTACCAAGCACTGCTTCTAGTTCTGTTAACTTTGGTCCTACAGCTTCAGTGGCTGTTGGTCTCATACAGCCCTTGTACTCCTGACTATATTTGTACATCATATTCAGCCCTAGCTAGGATGTGGACTGGGAACTTGACAGTGGAATGTTCTATAGCCTGTCACTCATTAATGCATCCAATCTCCAGCCATTCAGAGGAGGCAGGAGATCTGAAGCTCCAGAATGCAAATTTAAAAAGCCTATCTGGGGAGGTGCTGGTATACACACTTGGAGTGCTGATATTGTGCAAGTACACTACATGCCAGTCATGTTTCAAATGGTGGTAAAAGAAGAAAAAAGTGTAAAAGAGAGAAGTGTTGTGTTTTCCCATTAAGAAGTAGGTCACAAGTCTTACACTCTGGCTTGGGAAAATGTCATCAGCTATGAACTTTTTGTGTGATTTAGCCACTTTGAGGTGATATTTAGTAATGATGGTTACAGTAATGGGTTATATTCCCATATAAATGGTTTCCTTTATTGCAGGCAGAAACAAGCACCTACGAAAGGTACGTGGGAGTGTTCAAGGATTTAACAGAGAAATGAGGTGGCTCTCTCTTTCACTAGTAAGAGACCCAGCACAAAAAATAATTAACAATTACATTCTTTTAGTGCCTTTTATTCCATTATCTCGGAGCACTTTGCAAAGCAGAGCCAGCAGCCAAATAAGTTGAGCTGCTTCATGTTCAGTGTTACAAGGTCAATCGGTCTGGGCAAATCAGGAACAGACTCCCAGTAACTCTGATCCCTGGGGTCTGCTCCCAATGTAAAGAGTTCAGATTCATCAGGGTAAGTAGTGCAATATCAGTTAACAAAATCATTAACTATCAGGTAGAGCTTGCATATTCTGAGAAGATAAAATGGCCGGTCCTGGTTGTTTTTCTTCCACAAATTATTTATTATTCACAAGACCAGACAATTAATTCTACTTTGTTTGGATATGGTGATATTAAAATTCAGATACCAACAAGCCTCTCCTGTAACTCAATTTGTACATTACCCTTTCATAATAATGTGTTCCCTGTTTCATTCCTACTGAAAAATAGTCTTAACCCCATACTGGTTTAAAAACACTGTCTACATTGACTTTATTGATCTAGTTCTTAACTTGAAAAACTTCCACTATGTCCCCTTGAAGACTCTTTAATAAAAAGAAACACAGCTCCTTTAACTTTATAGCCTGTTTTGCAGAGCCAAGGCAATCTTTGTTGACCTAGTCTGTACCTGCTCCCTGGTAATAATAACCTATTGATGTATGCTGGGACTGATGTAGTGCTCAGTATTTGAAATAGTGCTTGACGAGTGTCTTATACACAAAAAGCATTGCCTTTTTGTAGTTTGTCTTTTACTGATACAGTATTAGGTGTATTTTTTTCTTTCTGAGGCATTAGTTGGCATGAAAATTCCAATTACTGTTTCCAAACAAGCTCCCAGTCTTACTTGATTGTTCCATTTAGCACCTATTTCTTGGGCTGTTTCCTTGTTCTTGGACTAATTATTTTACAGAATTCTACACTGAGTTTCCTTTACCATCTGCTGGTCTAATCAACCTAATGATCCATGTCCTCTGGAAGCAGATTGCATTATTCCTCATTATTTGCTCTTCTTCTGACTTTACCATCATTTGCTCTGTAGACTGAGGACTTGGCTCCAGTTTTTGGCTACTGATGAGGGCAGTGACAGCATAACTTTAAGCAGATTTTAGATAAGGTTACTTCCAGAGGTATTAGTATCATCTCCTAGTGCAACTCAGAGTATCCTAAAAGTTACCTGAAATGAGAGCAGGCACCATTGATCCCCATGGCTACAATTACTTAAATCAATGGATTCAACAAAATGGTGGGGATTGATGTCTCTTAGCCAGGCTCTAAATGGTGACAGAATAGGCAAAATAACACAAAAGCCCACTTAGTGCCTATACGTTACCAAGGGTTTCTTCTACCAAGTCTGACTTAATGGCAATTTGATACTATCTTCAAGGTGTAAAGCAGCTGAAGTGCTGTCAAGATGAAACCCTTGTTTTTAAATACTTCTTTTGATTGTTTTCGTGTAAAACTGTTGAGTGTATGAATCAGGGCCCTTAAAACTGACTCAGCTACTCCAACTGTAATGTCAGTGAAACAGCAAATACTTGCTGAGGTTCAAAATGTCATTTTTTTCTGTTTTAAAAGTGTATAGTTCTAGATTAAACAGAAAGAAGCTGGAGTTTCAGCAACAACTGGTGTTTAAGCTCAGATCTAGGGTCTAACATACCTACTTATCCCCACTACTGCTTCTGCGGAGGCAGTTCTAGTGAACAGACTTGCTGTCAGACTCCTCACTGAATTAGCAAACCTACTGAATAGGAAAGTACTTTTTCTTACAAGCTGAACACTTCTCTGCTCAGGTATAGAAATCATTGAAATTATTTATAACGTGTCTTCAGAATAAAAGTCTACAGCAATAAAGTTTTTTTTGGGTTGGTGTTATGGCATTGGAATGAGTTGTTTTAGAAAGGTACCTCGATTTCCATGTATCTTAGAAAAGAGATTCCTGCTTTAGTTTCTTCTGCCGCAATGAACATTAAGGGATCTATATTCAGTTTAGAATCATAGAATCATAGAATCATTAAGGTTGGAAAAAACCCTTAAGATCATTGAGTCCAACTGCTAACCTATCACTGCCAAGTCCACCACAAAACCATATCCTCAAGCACCACGTCTACCCTTCTTTTAAATAACTCCAGGGATGGAGACTCCACCACCTCCCTGGGCAGCCTGTTCCAATGCTTGACAACCCTTTCAGTGAAGAAGATTTTTCTAATGTCCAACCTAAACTTCCCCTGGCGCAGCTTGAGGCCGTTTCCTCTCATCCTATTGCTTGTTACTAGGGAGAAGAGTCCAACCCCCACCTCACTACAACCTCCTTTCATGTAGCTGTAGAGAGCGATAAGGTCTCCCCTCAGCCTCCTCTTCTCCAACTAAACAACCCCAGTTCCCTCAGCCACTGCTCATCAGACTTGTTCTCCAGACCCTTCACCAGCTTTGTTGCCCTTCTCTGGACACGCTCCAGCACCTCAATGTCCTTCTTGTAGCAAGGGGCCCAAAATGGAACACAGTATTCGAGGTGTGGCCTCACCAGTGCTGAGTACAGGGGCACAATCACTGCCCTGCTCCTGCTGCCCACACTATTCCTGATACAAGCCAGGATGCCATTGGCCTTCTTGGCCACCTGGGCACACTGTGCCGGCTGTAGACCAACACTTCCAGGTCCTTTTCCTCCAGACAGCTCTCCAGCCACTCCTCCCTAAGGCTGCAGCGTTGCATGGAGTTGTTGTGACCCAAGTGCAGGACTCGGCACTTGGCCTTGTTGAATCTCATACTGTTGGCTCCAGCCCAATGAACCAGCCTGTGCAGGTCCCTCTGTAGGGCCTTCCTGCCCTCCAGCAGATCGACACTTCTACCCAGCTTGGTGTCATCTGCAAACCTACTGGGGGTGCACTCAATCCCCTCATCCAGATCATCAATGACGATATTGAACAGGACCAGCCCCAACACTGAGCCCTGGGGAACACCACTCGTGACCGGCCACCAACTGGATTTGACTCCATTCACCACCACTCTCTGGGCTCGGCCGTTCAGCCAGTTTTTAACCCAGCACAGTGCAGCTTCCTACAAAATAGGTTGTGAAATGCCCTAGAGAAATGCACTAATCGAGACCTATTGTGGGACACCCTTCTGACACGGCAGCTGGAGGTGAACAGTAGTCTCTAGGTGATGTTAAATAGTCCAATTCATTGAAGTGTAGGCAACTGAACTAGCCCCTTATTATAGCTACAATGTACATACCAAAGGTTTCTCCAGCATTACATGGAGATAGTTTGCAGAGACTGTCTATGGTGGCAAAATCCCCTAAAAATGGTGAACAGTATCTAAGAAGGGAAAAGCAGTTGGGAGAAGGCATTCTGAATGGCAAATTGGTTATCTCTACAATGGCTATGTCAGGTGTTGTTTTTGCAAAAAGCCGGTGAAGCTTCACATGCTGCCAGCCTATCCAGGGTATTGCACAATTAATACTTCTTTATCAGCTGTGATATATAAGATCTTTTAAAATGAAGAAAAAGATTTCCATTGCACATCTGACTACCTGGGAGGGTAAAGCAGAGATAAGAAATCAATGTTGCGTAGAGGCTCTGCAGAGAGTGCATCCTGGTCCCAGACAAGCCTGACAATGTTTGCATTCTCACAGAGAAGAAGAGCTAATCAAAGCTGTGACACGGTTAAGTTCCCCTAAATTAGAAGATAAGGAGGAAGGGGAACTGAAGTCCCCAGGAAATTATTTGATACTTCATTTGCACTCAAGAGGCAACCCAACAACTGTCACTGTCACGGGGCAGGGGACAAATGCAAGAGAGATGCTGATTCCTTCTGATAACACTGAAGGAGCGGAGCACTGCTGATTTGTTTCCTCGGCTTCTGTGCCCCAGAGAAATCTCACAATGACAAGTACACTGGAAGTTGCTTTTGTTGTTTGTTGTTTCCTTTCCAGAACTTGGTTTGTAATCAGGAGTTTAACCTTCGCTTTTCCACATAGCTTGTTTCATAAATAAACTTGCTGAGTTTTTGAACTCGGGGTGAATCCTGCAAATCTTTAACGCATGCATTGCTTCAGAGGTGATGAATTCATGGAGAATGTGGCTTGCAGGCACCTGCTGGAGGGGAGCAGGTCTGGAAATCCAGAAAATGGGATGTATTGCTCACCATCTGGGAAGTTTGGGTTTGGGGGCTTGCAGCAGCATGTGCCACAACAAGGAGAGAACCGCTGCTGGTAGAGTGTTACCAGCGAGGAATGAGAGGGAAAACCATGACACCATGATCCTAAAGATTATTTAATACAAATAAAAATAACAATATAATTTCAAATCCTCAGATCCAGTCAAAAATTAAAATGTGTTTGAAGGTGGCTGTATTCTTTGGGTGAGAGTATGTGATCCCCAAGCCAGTCTTTTCTGCATTATAAAACAGGGTGGGCATTGCCTGACCTGTGTAGGTCAGGCCAGAAGACCTCCTTAAATAAATTGCATTTGAGAGAACATTTTCCTAGAACGATCTCTGGATCCTAGAAAGATTCTGCAGGAATCGCAACAACAGCTCTCAAATTCTGCCACTGCTTTTCATAGCCTGTATCTAGCTGGAATTTATCTGAATCTGGTTTCTAGAAAGTGAATCTCATCTGCTTTTGTCTAGTGGTTAGAAGACATCTATTACTACATTTCTGTTCTGAATGTATATGTGGGTTGATCGAGTCCTCTTGTAGCCTCATCTTCGCTAATTGGACAGATTTGCACTCCAGGGTCTTCCAGGTTAAAGCATGTCTTCCCTTTTCACTGCTGTTCCAATCTTATTGTGAACCATTTGTAATTAATTAACATCCTTCATTAACTGGGGTACCAGCATTACACATACCAGTTGCACCACTGCCAAATGCTCTCACTTGATTTTCTCCTGCATGTGCATCCCAGAACCACATCTATAGGGAAGTTCTCCAACATTTATATGTGATGTAGATTATTTATAACTTTAATTTGTAAAATGAAAAGTTGTGTAGTACTAAATCAAATAACATATAGAAATTAAGTAATATGATGTAAGTAGTTGCTATTATTTCTTTAAAAGCAAAGATGCAGCTGTAAAGTATTTTTTTTCAGATGTGTGTTGAAGGTTGGTCCAACTCCCGTAAGAAATAGTTATCTGGACTTAATGCTTTGTATGTCTCAAGAACATCTAACCACTACATTATTATAATGTATAATTCTCTGAGTGGGACTTTCAAAGACCTTGGTCTCTGTAAAATTGATTTCTGGAAGTGATCCTAGGAAAATGGCTTTATGGAGAATTACCGTTTCTTTTGTTGGCATACTGCAGTTAATGCTGCTAGACCTACAGATCTAAAGTTGTGACTGTACTCTTCAGCTTTCACATTATAGTGCCCTCAAGGTTTTTATTCAGTTTTACCTTGGGATGATATTTTGCATATGTAAAAAAAAAAAGCTTCTGTTTCTTATTTGTCAGGACAGATATGAAATTTTATGGCATCTATGGGAGGGAAATGGCACTCATTTAATTGTTGTTTCTGGTGTTAAGGCATATGACAAGAATAGGTAAGGAGTCAAATGCTCAGATGATTTAGAGTTATTATGATTGAAACCACTCAAAAACATTGGTCCCATTCAAAATGCAAAATTAAAATACTAATGATTCTGTGTAGATTTACCATGCAGAAAGATTAAATGTTTAAATGCTAATCAACTCTTAGCCTTGCTATGGACTTGAATTTACTTCTGAATAGCAAATATTATCATGTTTTGCTTTCATGTGATATGTAGGAACTCAGAAAAAATTCTTTTCTTTGGTTACTTGTCAAAACATATCTTTGAACAGTTGCAGCAGGTATTTTCTCTTCTTTTGGACTCTTACAAAGGAGGAGTTTTAGGGTTTTACCTTGCTTTGATATAGTTATGTATTAAAAATAAAATTAAAAACCTGCAACAATTTTGTTTCATCAATAACACTGCACAAAACAAGTAAGGAGTAACTACAGAGGGTTCAGTAACCTTCTCATGCCAGATGAAATATTTAAACATCATATAATTCAGTGAACAAGACATACTTCACACTGAGGAAAGAGGATCTATCATACATAGAATCACAGAATGGTTTGTCCACTGCATTCCTGTACAAAGCATTTAAACCTCTGCTTGAGGGCCACATAAAATACACTGTCCATGTAAAAGAGCAAGGAAGAGGCAGTTGACAAAAAGACTTTAAGGAAGTCCTCTGCAGGCAGATTTTTATGTCACCTTCCCTGCTCTGCTCATCTGGACAATAGCAAAAAAAAAAACACCAAGCAAAAAACACCAAAGGTGGGGAGAAAACCTTTTGCTCAGTTAAATTTTTATTGGATTCAGGGATTCATCTATGCAGAAAGCCAGCTCAGCAGATCTGCATGCTCGTAAACACATCTTCTGTGGGCAGCTTTCTCCAGTCCTTTTTCTGTCCTGTGTACTTATGTCATGGTCCTGGAGCTGACAGCATGTGAGCTGATGAGCCCTGAAGCCACCAGAGCTCTGCAGGCATGAGCCACCAACATCTGGGCTTTGGGTAAGGCAAATGGCCCACATTTGATGCGGCAGCAGCTGTGTCTTAGGAGGCATAAGTAGGATGTTTAGCATGGTGCAGATTGGGATCCACCAGTGGAGGTTTGGGATTTCTGCTTTCTCCTGGAGGGTAAATGCTAGATAAATCACAACCTGATGAGGCTGGACAGTGGGCTGTTGATAACCACCAGACCATGGACTGTTTCTAAGGTGTCTGCAAAAACTGAGAGAGAAAAGTGAGTCTATTGTCAGTCTATCAAAATTTGCTATACTAGCTCTGTACCTTCCCTGGGAAACATTTATGGGTCTGCAAGATGTAAAAGGCTGGGACCTTGTGCGTGGCTCTGCTTGGGCATGGTGGCTTTCTGCCGCAGCACTATGGAGAAAACTATCTCATGATTGTGCTTCATTCAGCCTGTGCAGGCAGCAAGGAGGATTCCCCAGCACGCGGCAATTCAAGAGCTGGAGGAGAAATGTGTGAGAGAGAAGGGAATCAGCCAGTTCTCTGGGTGGCAAAGAAAACCTGATGTGTAACTATTGAACAGTTATGCAGGTTCAGAAGCACAGCTTGCTCCTTCTGCATACCTAAGGGATAGCTCAGGTTCTGCTTATTATGAGAACCCTGCAGCATCTGTGTCCTCCCCCAGAAGGACACTGCTCTTTCCCAGGATGGTGCCACTGTGACTTACTGGCTGCCACACAGGCAGCACAGGATGTGCCGCTATGGCTCAGGGCAGGAAGTCACCAAGGTGCTTGTTGAGACCAACTGTTGCCCAAGGTGAGGACACCCTCTCTTTGGGGAAACAACTTTGCTGAGCATCCAGATGGCTGGGAGGAAGTTTTTAGCAGGAAAAGAATATGGACCAGAAAACACAGCCCTGGAAGAGACTAAAAATACCCTAGAATAAGGAAAAGCAAATGTGTAGACAAGGATACTAACTTAAAAAAAAAAGAAAACCAAAACCAAAAACCAGAAGAGCAGGCTCTGGCTCTCCTGCAATGCACACCATTGAATACAGAAGAGGGGCCAGAAGCTGCAGTGAAGCTGTCAACTGGGTCAGGTTTGCCAAACAGATGCCTATCTAATGCATATTCATTCTAATCTACATAGGTTATGTAACGGCATTAAGTCACTCCTCCTGGCTCCGCTTCAGATCCTTCTGCACCTGTCTTCTTCTCTTCGGGGGTCCTTGGTGGTCTCTGGTGGTCTTTACGGATGAAGTACCCTGACCCGTGGTCACATGCTACCTAAGGACAACTCAAGGCTATTTGCTCCTGCCAACTTTCCTTTATTTTCTTCCAAAAGGAATGTTTGTCCTTGATTAAACAGATAATGCTGATGACCAAGATATAAGCAATGCTTGAACAAAAAGGAGTTCACGCTAATTAAACATAGACAATACCTCTTCTTTCCAAGGGGGGTTGTTCCCTTACAATAGGATGAGAGGAAATGGCATCAAGTTGCATCAGGGGAGGTTTAGATTGGATATTAGGAAAAATTTATTTACTGAAAGAATGGTTAAGCATTGGAACAGGCTGCCCAGAGAGATGGTAGAGTCACCATCTCTGGAGGTGTTCAAAAACCATGTGGACGTGGCACTTCGGGGCATGGTTTAAGAGTCATGGTGGTGTTGGGTTGATGGTTGGACTTGATGACCTTGGAGGTCTTTTCCAACCTTAATGATTCTGTGATTCTATGAAAAGTGAAGCATCTGGCCCAGCACCGCTCAGCTGTTTGGTAACAGAGTGGATGCTCCCAGACCAAGGACTCCACTGTAGTGAGGCTAAAATGTTCTTGCATCCCAGTCCAGCCTTGCAGAAGCAGAGTTATCACCAGTGCTTTCGTTCAGCTGATTGATCTGTCATGACCCATGAATATTTTCAGTCCTGTTTAGTCTAATGCAATGCCCCAGTCTTCACAGGCAGAACGGCAATCTGTGTTTACAGATACGTTAACCTTTTTCTGACTCTGTTAAAACAAGTCATGTAAAACCCCATCTCTGTCAAAAGGCAGCAAGGATCTTGCCATTGGATGCAGTAGGGTTTTTTGTTTGGTTTTGTTGTTGTTATTGTTGTTGGTTTTTTTCTCCCTGCAATATGTGTTGAGTTTATGGAGTAGTCCAGAATCACGTTGTGTAAGTTCTCATCATGATTTACCATTCCACTAGTGTGAGTTTTTGCAAACTTCATTAGTCAGTTCCAGCGAGCTCTGGTCTCTGCCCGCCATGGGCTTCTGCAGAGAGACATCCTCTGTGGCCCTGCGTTAAAATCTTCCCCGGTACAGCAGGGAAGTTCTGTGTAATGCTGATGGCCCTTGACCACTTTGTCCCATCTTCTCCATCCCTGGCAGCTGGTGAGGACCAAGCCAGCACTGTCAGGTGGGGGTTCCAGCCCATGGTAACTTCTACAGGACTTTCTCAAGACAAAATGGGATTTGTAGCTGGACACGGAGAGCCTCCAAACTGACAGATGCTTTCCTAAATAGATGTCCTAGACACCAACCACATGTTTTTGGTGTGGAGACAGGGCATTCTGGGTGAATTGTTACAACCTGTGTTTTGTAAATGAGTCTATTATATTCATTTCTCAAAAAGACACATTATGAATCAAGAATCAACTCATTTGTTGAGAAATTAATTTTGTGTAATAGTACCAGGCCAAAAATAAAACCACCCACAAAACCCAAACCAGAAGTGCCCTGTTTCAATATTTTCAAAATGAAATGGTCTTGGTTTTGTTATCTAATACTGCTTCGTTCTAAAATGGATCGAAATTTAGTGTTAATAAATGGTAAAAATATGTGAAAAGCAAGCAATGTATCTGACTGCATATTAGTTTTCCCTAATTTATTTTCAGTTTGGCCACCAAACAGAAAAACCAATTATTCTCACAGCTCTATTCAGTATAAATAAGTGCCTCTCTTTCAACACACCACTCTCTACAGTTTTCTCCTCTTTTATGGAGACTCTTACTTTGGCCTGATATAGCAACTTGTGTTTTTCCCCAGGTGATATCTTCTGATATTTTCATTCACTTAAGTTCCCCTTATTTTTTTCTACTGTTAGTGGTGATTATAACTAGTTAGCACCTACTGTAAGTTTCATTAACATGATGTTTATTGCCTCCTTCAGATAATGAGGCTATTAATTAAAATTGTATCTAACAAGGATCCACTGGGTATGTGACTAAATATTGCTCCAACGTGATTAAATGTTGGTTTGGATTATTTTCATTGTCTTTCTAAAGCTCTTCAGTACACATTGTCATAAGCCCATTCAAGTCACTTAGAATATTTTGGACAAGGTACTACAAAATGCAGCAACACATTCTTCAATTAAATCAGAATGCTACCGCCCTTCCCTCCTATTGCCATTTAACTGGCAAGAAGAATGCTGGATAAAACATATACTGTGTAAACTCCTATTGTTTACTGCTCATTGGTTTCATTAGCCTCTTTATGTTAGTGGCCATCTGCATCTATTTTCCCCATCACTGTACGGACACTTATTTTATGCAAAGAGTGTGTAATATTGCCAATTTCCCACTGTGAAACTCTTTATACTTTTTTGCAGAGCTATTAAAGTTTGGCTCCACTCAACAGCTGTTTAGCTCGGTAGCACCACTAAGATGAAAAATTAGTTTAGAGACTTTTTTGGGCCAAAGATCATTTCGGCAGTACATGTGAAGTAAACGTTTATTCAAATAACAGCATGGGGCTAAAAACAAGGAGACATTCCAGAAGTCTGTTGGCATCAGAAGAAAGACCAAAAGACTACAGAAAGCATTTGACTTCTCAGTGGAAAGGGAAAATTCATAACAGATGACAAAAGGACTGAAATTTGGTGGGGTTTTTTTTTTTGCTTCATCATGGATATTAAATTTGATCGTATGGTTAATGTCATTAGCATCGTTATAAAGAGGTAAAACTCCACATGTGGAACAGGAATAGGAACAGGAACAGGTTAAAGACAACTTAGGTGGGTTTGCTGATCAGGGGAGCCCAAGCAGATTACTGAAGGAACTGTAAATTTTACAGGCAAGAGGCTGAGGCAATATCATGGTACACATGGGGAATGAGAAGTTTTCAAATGTTAGAAAGATTATAAAAAGACAAATACAGTGTCTGTGTTTAGAAAAGGATGGTAGAGGAGTATGAACACAGAGAATAGAACTAAAGGAATTACAGATTGGTCTGCCAAGCTTTAATTCCTGGAATAATGGAAATAAACAATGCTTTTTTATGAATACATGGAAGATAAAACGGGTGAGTAACACCTAACATGGATTTATCAAGGAACAATCTTGTAAAATTTAATTTATTCTGTTCTATTACAGGATAACTCACCTTGCAGATAAAGACAAAGATATAGGTGTCCTGTTCTTGACTCTTCTAAGGCTTTTAATGCCCTCTTAGATAATATTTTCATAGCCAGTTGAAGAAAGGTGGTTTAGGTGAAGCTCCTGGAAGGTGAATGCATAGGAACGTGGTAAGGAACACTTTAAAAGAGTAGCTACTCACACCTCATTGATATATTGAATGTGTGTATCTTTAGCAGTTCCACAAGAGTCTGCCTTGAGTTTGGTGTTAGCCAATATTGTTATTAATGGTTTGAACAATGAAATAGGTTATATGCTTATTAAATCACTAGACTATATTAACCTAAGTGAGCTGCAAGGACTCTGGAGACTTAAGCAGTTAAGTACATAAGCGTGATGCTGTGCCCAGGTTAGTATAACCTGCTTGGCATCAGGGCTAATTAATCACATTAGCATCTTGCTGATGTGGCCACACTGGTTGCAGTAGCTGTGATATCCCTGAATGATGCTGCATTATGCCACAGAGATACTCTGAAAGAGAGACGTTCCACATTTTCTCCATTTAATCTCCTTCCCCAGCCTGCTCCAGGTCAAGATGCTGATTTACTGGCAGGTCATTTAGGTACTTTTAAACATTTTACCATAAATCCTCCTGGAAGCACAGCAGACTTAGTTGTGTCATGTTGTGTAATGCCAGTGTGAATGCTCACTTTACGCTAGAATATCATCTTGTGCAGCATCAAAATCACTCTCTGCAGCTCCCAAGCTTCCCTTGCAGATTCCTCTATCTAAGTACTGATCAGGCCCTGCATGTTAGAAAGGTCTGCATAGTCCCTAATACCTACACTAGAAGAGTGGTAATTTTCCTGCTTTTCCAGAAAATATATTAGGTTGTAGGAGTACAGTGATTCTAGCAGATCAGTGACAGAGGAGTTAATATCACCTACTTTTGCCTCCCTGTTGTGTAGTTCTAAAATTAGACACAAGCACAAACACTACGCAGCATCCTAATTGGCTTGTCACTAGGGTAAAGCAACTGGCCAGCTTCTGACTTACTGGAGATCGGGAGGTCTGTCTCCTGCTACATCCTCACTGGTCTATAGTTTAACCTCTCAGGAAGAAAAATTTGGAAATAAATGTAACATATTTAATTGGATTAGAATGTTAATCTATTTAATGCATCATTTTTTATCCAGTGTGAGGTAAAATATTTTTAGTTATTCTCCATTACAAAAACATCGTAAGACACATCGTGATGGCAGTAATATTACCTTGTTAGGGCAAAGAAGGGGCTTCAGCACTGGCAGGTGCAATTTTTGAAAGCCTCATCAATGTTATGTTTAGCATCATATAGCCCTTATTCAAATGACTGAATGTTCATGGTAGTGAAGTTGCAGCCACCTACACAATGCTTGGTGCTCTGGAAAGAAAACGTAAAATGCATCTTGTTGGCAGAAGAGTTTATTTACTTGTCTTAAACTAGGCTGGTCTAGAGAAATACAAGTCCTTCTCCATGTGAATTGCAGTCTAGGAGACACATCTTAAGTAAACTTTTATTATATGAAAAACATGTCTAGACACCAGCCTTAACTGTACACCTATCTTTGAAGATGTACAGTATATAGCCCGCAGCATGCTATTTCACAGTGCATTTTGTATTGAATCTACAGACCCTCTGGCAATCAGCTGCCACAGCAAGAGAGGCAAAATTTCCATCATTTCAGGAAGAGTCTCTGATGATGTCTCTGAACAGCACAACACAGCAAGCCATCTGAAAGCTCTGTCTGGGTTAATTAGCAGCACTGACAAGGAGGCTATGCTAGTGAGGCAGAGTGCTGCACTGTGTGGTTGCTGTTGGGAGCAAGATGACTTGTTCAGAGAAGCCCTAGATGCTGCACTGGGCCATGAAGAATGCCGTTGGCATTGTAAGATAGCTTAGCAGGCCCCAAGAGGAATCATTTCTTGGTGGGCAGGGACTGGAAAGTTTAGATCCTAAGCTCCCAAGGGGCCCATAAAGTGTTTTATTTTAGCCAGTGTGTTTCAGAGTCGTTCTGCAACTCCTCCAAGTTAGAGAGGCTGAGGGAAGGAAGCTGAAGGAGGTCTTAACCGAGTTGTATGTCAGAGTGCACTAAGATCTCTTCTTCTTCGCCACGGATCTCAATAACTATGTTCCCACTTTCCCTGTACTTAATTCATCAGGTTCCCCTGCTTTCCTCTTCAATGGCCACTGTTCATCCCACTTTTTCACTGGTGAACCTATCCTGGGTTATAAAGTCCAATCTTCTGCTGTCACTGGGAACCCTGATATTTAATCACTCTCCCATGCATTTCTTTCTTTTTAAGGCTGGTGAGATCTTTTCTTCCTTTCAATCTTTGCTTCCACATGCAAGCCAGGTACTTCTCACCCTCCTCACATCCTTTCCCCCTCACTGCAGCCTCCGTTGCCTGACCATCACTCTCCCACCAGCCCCCTTTCTGTCTGCTGAAGTGGACTTCTGTTGTTTGCAGCCAACTACCTTGGTTCAGGGTGGACTTTGGAATTTGTGACTTTATCCTGATGATTGCACCCCATTCCCCAGTGTTTTGCGATACCGAGTCCTGCAGCCTGCTTGGGGGGTGGCTCCAGCATGGCCACACTGTCCTTCCTGGCTCTGCCTGCTTTATGGCTGCCCTATAGGACTCCCCCTCTGCTATCACCAACAAGAGCAGGACTAAGTTCAAGAGAAGTGGGGCAAATCTTCTAAGTTACTCACTTTCTAATTTTTAAGATAGGCCTAAATTGGACCATTTCTGACTGAAACAGTGACAGCAAGAGCAGTTTCACTGACACTGATAACAGTAATTCTAGCCAGCCCTTTGCTGTGCCTCTCCCCGAGTTGTAAACACTACAGAAATAGAAAGAAATGCCATTTCCCACTACCCCGAGAAGGAACATTTCACCAGTGCAGCTGGAGCCCTGGGGGAAATGAAGCCAAAATGTGCAGAAACTATAATAAAAAAGACATAATGTAAAAGTTAATGCTTTTTGATAGACAGCAAGAGCTCATCAGTGGCGAGGCTGTGGGTTGCCATGCCGACAGGGCTGCACACCGGGGCTGCCTGGGCTCCCAGCACTCCCTCCACCGCCCTGGTCTCAGGCTTAAAGGGAATCACTCTGCTGCTGCGGGTAAACACACCAGTGACTGTTTGCAGCTGTCTCCAGACAAGGGAAAAATTGATCCGGGCTGACGCATGTTTTAAGATGCTACCTACCAGTGCTGGCGCCCAGTTAAGCTGTAATCAAGCCCAAAACATGCTTAGGTTATCTCGGTCATCAGTGAAATGGCACAAAAAATCCTGCTGGGCTTTTGGCATTGTCCCAGCTTCAGCTCACGCTGAGCACAGGAAAGCAGGGAGCAGAGTGGAGACTTTCTGCTTTTTCAGCTTCTGTTTTGGGTGCCCCACATATCCTTGGACACAAGCTGGAGCAGCCTCAACACTACCATGACTTGTCTTCTTCCCCTTCCAGCCTCAGGATCTAGGCCAGTCCAAATTAGACAAGTTTGTTCTTTGGACATATCTGTATCGGTTGTGTTAAAAGGTTTTAATAGTTATATGTAGCTATTTAAGTGGGATTAGAGTGAAATTACCCGTGGTTGATAGGCATTGGGTGAACATGAGAGCCAGTGATACCACAGAAACCTGGGAGGAAAGTCCCAGAGAAGTGGAGCAGTTCATATACTTTTACATGCAGCTACAGGTATGAAAAGCCACCTGGCAGCTAGTTCGCTCTGTGAAGCGGGGAAAAAACAGGCCTCTAAGGCAGAGCTGCATTTTAAGAGAGCTGGCCAGGGGAAACTGCTCAGAGGGGTAGGTGAAAGGCAGTCATGTGCCTGAACAGGGGCATCTTCCTCCCATGGAAGTTTGCGTGTGTCTGTGTGGGCACACTCTCATGCGCTCCACAGCTTTGCCCAGTTCCCTCAGCTGTCACCCTAGCAGGATCCACCTCACCAAAACTGACCAGTCATTGTCAGACACCTTTATTACTATTTATCCATTAACATGTAACTTTCCACTACCCCACCCCCTCCTCGCAGGCTTATTTATTTTCTGTGTAATTACCCTCTCTTTCTAACTCTTCTCCAACCATGCATTTACTCCTCCCCACCATCGTCTTAGTTTCACACCACATGAGTATCAGTGAAAGCCCAGATGTGCATTTCTTGCCAGGCATCACCCACGATGCAGCAACTGCATTCATCTGTTGTTCTTACCCACTGTATCTAAGGGTTTCCCCAGCACAACATACAGCCCTTCCCCATAGCGCTCCAAACAAAATGTTTAAGCAGTTCTCCACTGCAGCTCCGCCCCTGCAAATAACTGACTAGTTCCAAAGAGGAGACCTGTAAGCAATTAGAAGCATTAACCAAATAACAATTTTATTTTGTTTTGTGTAATGATCTATATATTGATGATTAGATAAAATCATCAATAGTATGGTACAGGCCAATTTGGGGCACAAAGTATAGGTTTAAAGACTATATAAATTCTCTTTAAGCTTGCCTATTTTATAACCACACATGCCCACAAAAATGTTTTTGAAAAACAATATTATGGTTGTAAAATGCAGTACTGAACAGGATGTGCCAAAAAAAGAGCTGTCTGTGACACTTGATTTACATCCCCTTTGTTCTGTGTTGCGTGCTCACACGCTAATTGGTAAACAGGATCCTGCCTTATCGGGTGTGTGAGGTAGCATCTGCTGTCCAGAAAGATCAGGATGATGAGAATCCTGTTTCACCTGCTGAAGAAGCTTTTGCTGAAAATCTGCGACTTTTTAGATGAGACTAAATGGCAGTCACAGGGCTGGGATCCAGTTAATTCCCAGGGCGAAAAATAGTGGAGGTACAACAGGTTTTTGGAGAAAGAGAATAATCTTCTGAGGATTAAGATGATGAAAGCTATCCCGAAGAGCTGGAGACTATCCCTGCTTCTGCCACAGAATTCTTCTGTGATGCCAGGCAAGATGCTTAAAACCTTTTATAGATGAGCAGCAACTCAGTATGGCTCCTTCTGAGGCCTCGTTTGCAAAACTGCTGCAACCAAAATCCATGGGAGCTCTGCTTTAAGAAATGAGGCCCCAGCTGCCTTTTAACTGTTCTGTCCAGAATATACCAACCTTCTATCTCATAAAGACATGATCTTTTCTAAGACTATGAAGCACACACATAATTGTGGTAAGAACCATACAAAAGCCTCCTGAGCCTGTCTTTGGGTATTCTGAAGAAATCTGTGATACCAAAGAGTGAGACACAAGGATTCAAAGCTCTAGAGAGGGACACAACCAGAGTGATTCAGGTGCCCCAGAAAAATAGACATCTATTACCACTTTCCCATTTTTGATGCATTAAACTGAAGGACAAGTGGGTATCACTTAGAGTCCATGTGAAATCTGTGCCCTTTTGGTGCCGGAGGCCAGAGAGGACATCCTAGGACAACCAAACCAGCCACTGCCTGGACACAGGCAATCATGTCTCCTTTCCCACACTCTTTTACTCAGCTTGTCAGCAGAATCCTAGTTTCTTCCTCTGCTCTGGCCTTTCCCTTACTTGCCCAGACTGGGTCCCACATTACCCTACCCCAGACTGACTCTCTTCCCCCCAGCTTCTCCTCCAAACTCGGTATTTCTGCCTCCCCATTTCCCTTGGTCCATCTCTTCTGCAGAGCACCTCCTTTCTCCTCTCCTGGCTCCTTTGCAAGTCCAAATCTCTTCCTTCTGCCATACTGATTCCAGGTTTCATCTCCCTTGTGTGCACATTCACAGGTCCACTATTCCTAAACTTCTCATTTGGCCCAGAGCCCTTCCCCACTTTCTTTTTGACCTCTCAGAATTTTTTGTCCAACCCTTACTCCAACCTCCATCCCTAAAATGTTTGTCTTGGCCACTTCAGGTCTCCTCCTGCCTTGAGGTCTGACTCGTATTGTCTTCACCTCCGTAGTCGATGGCCCCTTAGAGCACAGCAGACGGGTGTCCTGCACCAAGCCCTGGGGCCAAGCAAGCCTCAGCCTGGAGGAAACAGGACTGAAGGGAAAACCAAAAAGCAGAAAGAGCTGAAGGGAAAGACCATCACTCCTCCTGCCACTCAAGGCTGGAACAAGTTCAGTTACTCTCTGAAGGTGGCATATGAGCACTCTGGTCACGTGCAGCAACTGCAGTAGGAGCAAGATGAGGCAGTGGAGCACAAGTAGGCACTTCCATCAGCATTGAACGAAGCAGCCACAGTGGGAACTGAATGTCCAGGAATTTTAGCTGTAGTTTGCACACTTAGACCCATGTCCATAAGAAAGTGAGGCAAGTGCGAGTATTTGGGGTCCACACTGCCTGTGTCTGAGCAAGCCCATGCCATGTGGCCACCCCATTGCCCTCCAAGAGGGGAGCGCTCCTGCATGCGGGGCAGTAACAGCGTGACCGCCTCGAGGCAGCTCCCCTTGTGCTTCCGCCCTTCAGCAACAGCTTTCAAAGCTCTGACTCTGCCCCCGAGGTGAGCATGGGGGCCTGAAAACCTGTTAGGGGGTGCTGCCCCTTCCTAGCCCCTCCACGGGAAACTTGGGAAGGGCCGACGTGCTCCCTCTGTTGGGCTGTGCCTGTTATTTGGCAGTCACAGGGCAGAAATCAAGCTTTGTCTGAAGCGAATGAGAAATTTTTAATGAATGCCAGGAGTAATTTCCACGCGAGCCTCCTTCGCCCCGGGCGCTGATGAGCACTAATATTTAATGGCGTACGGCCCTCTGCCGGCACCGAGCGGCAGCCTGCCATGGCACGGCCGCTCGCTCTCATGAACCTCCCTTCGCTTTGGCTGCGAGCGCGTCCCGGGAGGGGACAACCCTCAGAGCGCTGTATATATGTGCCATCAATTACTGTTATTAACTCAGGCTCAATGCATAGGTCGGGGACTGCAAATCCAAGTGTCACTGGCATAGGAATGATTATTACCAGATGCTAATTGCTCATTAATATATGCTAATCACTGCTGCATGCCAACATTCTCAACGCACTGAGTGCCAGGCCAAAGTCACTTGACTGGAGCAGGGCTGCTCCTCTCCACCGGTTCCACCTCACCCACCCATGCCAAGAGCTGCTGCCGCCGTGGCCCCACGGCCGCTCGCCGTTCGCGGCAGTGGTCGCCTCCACGGCCGCCATCCCACATCCTGAGGTGAGGAGCGGCCCCTCGTTCCCGCGTGCCCCAAGGCACCGAGAGGTTTGCGTCAGGCGGGCTCCCCCTGTGCCAGGGCGGGAGGCCCTGCTCACCCCGCCGCAGGGCATTTAGCAGTTACAGCCCCCGGCGGAGGACGGGCTGATGTTTGTGAGGGAACGGATCACACAGGTTTTAAACTTTAAAATCCGTTGCCTGAACATGTCTCCCAGGACATGCTGCATAAGCGGCGCCGGGAGCAGCCCAAGCAGGCAGCCGCTACCCCGGCCGGGAGAGGCGGCCCTGCGCCGGCGGAGGGGCTGAGGGGAGGCCCCGGCTGCAGCGGCCCCGCCGCCCACGGGGCTCGCCCCTCCAGCCCAGCGAAGCGGCGCCAACGGCCCCCGCCTCTCCTCACGGACGGCGCCCCCGCCCTGTACCCCCCAAGCCCGGCTGTGGCGGTTGGCGCCCGGCGCGGCGAGGAGCCGCAGGCGGCGGCGGGAGGGCGGGCTGCGGGGCGGGCGGGTGCGCGGCGCCCGGCAGCGCTGAGTCCCGATAGGCGGCGGCGGGCCGTGTTGGTGCTGCCGCCGCCGCCGCCGCTGCTGCTGGCGCGGAGCCGCTGAAGCCCGGCGGAGGGGCTCGCTGGCTCTCGCACGCAGCGGCGGCGGCGGAGCGCGTCGCGTCGAGCGAGCGAGCAGGGAGGAGGAGGAGAAGGGGGGGGAGGAGGAGGAGGAGGAGGAGGAGGAAGGGGAGGGGGGATCTTCTCGGCGAGGATGCCCGGAGCGGCTGCAGGGACGGCGGCGACAGGAGCAGGCTCGTCAGGAGCGGCAGCAGCGGGGATGCTCCCAGCTCAGGAGGCGGCCAAGATCTACCACACCAACTACGTGCGGAACTCGCGGGCCATCGGCGTGCTCTGGGCCATCTTCACCATCTGCTTTGCCATCGTCAACGTGGTGTGCTTCATCCAGCCCTACTGGATCGGGGACGGCGTGGATACCCCGCAGGCAGGCTACTTCGGGCTCTTCCACTACTGCATCGGCAACGGCTTCAGCCGGGAACTCACCTGCCGGGGCAGCTTCACGGACTTCTCCAGCCTGCCCTCGGGAGCCTTCAAAGCTGCCTCCTTCTTCATCGGGCTCTCGATGATGCTCATCATCGCCTGCATCGTCTGCTTCATCCTTTTCTTCTTCTGCAACACAGCCACCGTCTACAAGATCTGTGCCTGGATGCAGCTGACCTCGGGTGAGTGGGGGCAGCGGCCCCGGCCCTGGGGGGGGACTCCGCGCCGCCCTGCCCGGCCCTGCCCTCCCCGGCCCCGCGGCGGGCACAGGCGGCTCCGGAGAAACTTGGGGCGCCCGGGCCGGGAGGGGTCAGGGCAGCGGCGGGGTCGGGCGGCGCGGGCCCGGGGAGGCGGTGCTCGGGGGGCCGCAGCAGCGTTGCAGAGCGGTGCCGGGCCGCCCCGGGCTGCCCCACCGCCCGCATGGGCAGCGAGCGCGGGCCGAGGTCAGGCTCAGCCCTCAGCCCCTCGCACCCCGCCGAGGAGCGGGGGTGCCTCCGGCAATCGGTCGGTTTCGGCCGGTGAACCGACCCGTGAGCATCAGATAGCCCCAGGGAGGGCTGTCGGGCAGCGGCAGCCCCTGGCTGGCCTCCAGCGCTTGGTCTGTCGCTAAAGGTCAGGAGAAAATGGCAGTGGGGACTGTGGGGACGCCTCGAGCGGGCGACGGTGGGTGAAGGCAGCTGCGAGCCTGTTGAAGGTTAGTCCTGAGCCCAGGTTTCCACCTGGTCAAGGCAGAGCCCGCTTTGGTTCATCGGAAGGGGATGGCGAGGTCTTCTGCTGGCCAACTAGAAGGGCAGCTGAGGTCGTTGGATGTTAGATGCGTGAGTTTTGGTTGGGGTCTGCCCCCACTGTTCACAGGGTTTATTTTCCTCTGCATATTGGGAGTGGAAAGAAAAAAAAAATAATTTCAGTTGCTGGTTTTGACTCAAAAGGTCTCCTGACTTTATTTGACTTTCCCCACCACATCCCGTGTCTCCCTGGGGAAAGCACATGATAAGAAAGAGGGAGAACACCAGGACATCCCTTTTTGCATTTCCAACACAGCTTTCCCTCTGAGTTAGTAGAGAAATGATGATTTGTGTGCAGCTGGGAGACAGAGGAGGAGAGAAGAGTGGTCTGTATAGTTGAGATAGTAATAAAATCAATTTTAGCAAGATGGAAAAGATCAGTTCTTCATTAATTTGGAAAAGTAAGTCTAAAATCACAGCATACCTTCTACTTGTCCTCCTGATAGAACCCTGAAATTGTGAAGTCTTGGCTTTGCAGGAATAAGCCGTTAAGGAAACAGTAAAATGTCTCCAGAATAGGCTCAACAATCACTTTTTCAGTCCCCTTAATTGACCTACATTCATTTCAGTTTCCGAGCAATAATTCTGAGTTGTTTACAGAGCAGCTTCAGCGTTATTCAATTTGCCACCTAGTCCATGAGGCTTAATGGAAATTTCTCGTTTGTATGAAACAGCTTTAACCATTTCTCTCTGTGATGCTGTTTTTATGTGTGTTATGTATATTTTTATGCTGTTTCCATCACTTATATTTTTGTATGGTTTCTTTCTTTATCACTTGGGGATTGATCTGCAGTCACTTGAGGCTGGTAGATTTTTCCCTGATTCCAGTGAAACTAGGTTTGGGGTTATTATGTCTGCATTGGGAATCCTCTTCGATGCTGGTTGCTACTTTGTTTAGTAACATACATTCTGATATGGTCTTATTAATTGTACATAGTCATGTCACTTGGCTCCAGGCAGAGCAAACTCTTTCATCTTTGCACCACGGACATCTCCTCTGCTCCGTTAAGGACTTTTGCTTTCAGCTGTCTCCTCTCCTTATGGCTCAGCTGGTAAAAGGTGGCATGAATATTCACTGGTTTGGTGCATCCTCAGCCTGTTTTGTTCATGTCCTATATGCAGTAGAACAGCACAATTTCCAAATCCCTTACACTTTCCAACATCAGAGACAATGGCATTTCATTTATATGGTTCCACTCCACTGCTTCATGCCAACAGAAGCCAGTGTGAGGTAGATAAAAATGAATCTGATGCCTTTACTGCATTTCTGCACAGGTGAATAATAATGTTTAGAAACCACTGCATGCAGCTGATCTACAGGAGCCCAGCCAGTCTATACTACGCTACACGTGTTCAGGTGTGACACTGATGATAGTTTTCAGGCAAAACGACATAGAATTTTTATCATCTCCAGAGCTGGTAGATGCTCTGCTGGCATTAAAAGGAGTTTTACATCAGCAGCAGAATCACTTTTCGGACTGCTAACCTCCAAAATTAAAATAATAGGGGAATACACGTATGGCTAAGTGGTTATTGGCTGTCTTTCCCAGTTTGTATGTGAATGCCCTGGAAGAACGGGAACAGTGTTGGGTGTTGAAAGAGCCTGTCTTTGTTGTTTGCTGAATGTTGTACCTTAATTCAGCATTCACCTGACTGTTCATTTCTGTATTACCTCAAAAAAGTTTCCTCGAAGGGAGAGAAAACTACCGGAAAATCCATACTGGTCCAGGTTGTGCCCTTTGAAGAAGAAAGCAATTGTGGTGGGGCAGAAGGATATCTTAGACCAAAATGTGCAGGACAAGAGAGTTATAATGAGTTCTGATAGGTTCTCTATAAGCTATATGACCTACTTCTGTTATTATTTTACTGTTGTGAGAGTGTAAGTAATAGGCAATAATAAGCTGAAGATGCTTACCTCACAAACAATATAGTAATGTCATCTACATATGCATATAGCTCTGCGTAGTACAGGAACAAAATTGAATCTGAAGCAGTAAAATAAACAAGTATGTGAGTATAGCTTTGCTTTTGCTTGCTATTATGTACCTTAGTAGTGTTAGCATTCAGTTACATCATATAATGATACTTCAAATTGATGTAATTTAAATCTCCTTAGAAGCAGTTTTTCGACATGGGATCATGCTTGATTTAGGATTGCAAATAAAAGCTTAGGAATGAATGTCTTTAAAAGAAAGATTTTGATCACATTTTGTCCTGCATGAGTCATTATAAATTGTCAGCATGATATAGCTCTTGTTTTGAAGACGTGTTTTTAAATAAGGAAAAGATAAACAATATATTGGACACATGCATTTTCAATCCTTGTTGCTGCCTGATCATGTCTATGACATGATTAAGCACAAAAATTCTAGGAAAAAAGCTGTTTCCTCTGTGTATGTGAGGACACCATACATTAGACTCCCTTATGATTTTGCAATGGCTTAGATTGCTTTTTTTGTTCCACGTGCATAATGCTGTCAGGGTACACTTGATATCTTGAGAGCCAGTGTTGGCAGCCTCGTTCTCCATCCCCTAGCCTCCCTTCTGCGATTTCAAAATTATATGTACAAACACTTGCATGTGCACTTCCCTAATTCGAGCAGCTGCATGAGCACAAACACTTAGTGAAAGCATTAGAAATGAAGTATTGTTGCTCTTTACTCCCCTGCATATAAAGCTTGCAAGAAACCTCCCAAATAAAGACATTTTTTGAGATTTATTCCTTTGTAAGTTAAATAAATTAAACGCTTCAGTTCTGTCGCTGTAATTGTTTTCATTATTAGACATTTGTAATTACTTTTTTTCTTTACTAGGATGTTGCAAGTTACAGGAAAGAGAAAAGTAGAGAAAGCAAAAGAAAGGCATAGGATTGTCTCCTGGACAGGTAGGATGAAACCAATATATATGTTTTTCAGGAGATGCCTAAGCTCATGCCCACAATAAAAGGACAGTTGAAAAAAACAACATAAAACCTCTGTACTTTGTCAAACCACAGTCCCATCCAGTCCAGTGATCTCTGACAGTGGTCTGTAACGCAAGCCCACGTTACAGAGCAGTGAAAGCTTGTTTCGCCCTCTGTACTCTCTGTACTCCAGCACTTGGGTTCAGGGATTTCTTGAAATAAGTCTTGCTCTTGCTGGAATTTCTTTGTTATGACTTTGGTCATTTTTTTAAACCTGTGTAAACTTTTAGAGTTTTCAGTGCCCCAGACCAAGGAGTTCCACAGCTTAATAGGCACTGTATGAAGATTCAGTAGGGTTTTTAATGTTTTAAACCTTGTACCTCCCCATTTCATTTGATCCCCCCAGCTCACCTGTTGGAAGAGGCTGTGAACAGAGGACTCCCAGACACCTTCCCAGTGCTGGTCCTGATTACACCTTTTCTGTATCCCCTCAATATCTGTTCTTGAGACCTAATGAATCTTTGGCTTCTTAGTCATTCCTTTTTTGTTAGGTTGTACCATGCCTGTGTTCATCCCTGCCGCCCTGCCTGCAGCCATTTCCAGTCTACTGTATCCTTTCAGAGGCAGTGGGACCAGAACCACATGCAATATTCAAGACAGGTAAACCAGCCATTTATACAGTGGTATAATAGTATTCTCTCTTTCATTCTTTGTTCCTTTACTAGTAATTTCTAATACTCACTTTTTCACTGTTAGTGAACAGTGGGCTCATGTTTTCACAGAACTACCTATTATAATGCCAAGGTCTCTGTCCTGAGGTGCTAATAGTCACCCTGAAGCGCATCATTTTGTGTAGTTCGCTTTTTTCCCCCTCCAAGAAACAACTTCGTATTTGTTTATCTACATTGACATTAATTTGCCTTTTTATTGCCTAGTCACTCAGTATTGTCCTTCTTCATAGTCAGCCCTTATCTTAGCTACGCTACATGAATATCAGCAGCAAACTTTGTCACCTCACCATTTACCCTGTTTTCCAGCTCATTTATAAATAAGTGAGCAGCTCCCAAGTTCCAGCACAGATCCCTGCAGGACTCCGCCATTGACCTCTCTCTGCTTGGAAAATTGACAGTATTCTCCTACCATCTGTTTCTAATTATTTATCCTTGCAAGGACATTTATTTTTATCCTCTGGGAGTTTAGTTTTTTTAAGACTTAAAATGACAGATTTATCAAATATCTTCTGGAAATCCAGGTGGACTTCATTAATGAAAATTTCTACGGTATGCATTATTTTTTACTTCTTTGGAGAACTCTAGTAGTTTTGTCAAAAATTACTTGAAGTAGGTGTGTTGGTCCTACCTTACTCCCTTCCTTTCAGCACATAAATGTACCATGTTTATGCACGTGCCGACATACTCTGTTGTCTTGCGTAGTTCTTACCAATTTATCTGGTGTAGATATCAGCCTTTCTGTGGTTCCTTAGGTTTTCCCTGGACCTGTTTTAAACCAGGTTTTAAAACTGGTTTCATATTACTCAGTTGCCAGTTCTTTGGAACCAAAGCAGCTGTAAGAGAGAGGTTATTCCATGCCTCAGTTAAAAGTTCATTTAAAACAGGGAATTGTTGCAGAATGAAAAGGTGAAATTCTTCATTGCAGCTGTGGTGGTGTTTGCCTTTATACTTGAAATCAGTCTGCAGGACCGTGTGACTTTTATGTAAGAGTCTTAAAAGGCTTGACCTTGATGCTCTAGGAGCCTTTGTTACTGCTGTTTGTCAGATCTTGGTATAGGGGTAATTTCTAGAAGGCTGGGAAAAAAACCTTCTCCTGCACCAGTGTTTGAGCAGGGTGTCCAGTGGAGTGTAGCCTCAGTATCCTTAAAAATTTGTTGGGAGAGTAATATACATATATGGCTGCTGAACTTTGCAGGTGGCACAAAAATGATTTGTTTAATAAATTATAGTAAGGATAGCTAATTCCATAGACTGACGTGGATGTCAGATAACAACCTGGGCTTGCTACAACAGCCTGTATTTTAGTACACCAAATGCAGTGTAAGACTTCTGGGGATCAAAATATAGGAGGTGTCTTATTGATGGGAGAATAATGGAAATTATGTGTTATGGAAAACAGTTATTTAGAAGGGACATTAGAGGCTGTGGTGGATGGGCGTCTGCATGTGAGCTGTCACCGCAGTGCTGCACTTAAGAAGTCCAGGGTGGTCCCTAAATGTGTATGCACAAAATGGGACTGCCCTTGCCCACAGAGGCTCCTGTGCCTGCTCTGTCCAGGTCAAATATCTGTTAAGACTCCCTTTCAAATACAAAGTATTTCAGGACTGATTTGAATAAGTGAGAGAGGAAGAGCTAAAAGGATGAAATTTCTTGCTGTTCAAAAGAACATTAAAAATTGACAGATTATGGTGTATGAGGACCTACAGGGGGAGATTTCAAGTCATGCAGTGCTCCTTAACTTGACAAACACTGTGTTTGGAAGCTGAAGTTACACAAATTTGCATTAGTCATGAGGGATATACATTCATAACCTGTTAAGTTTCATTTGTTAATTATCTTTGCAGTGGTTTCTTCTTCACTTAAAGTCTTTACATAAGATTAGGTGCCTCTTTCTAAGAGGCAAGGCCTAACCCACTGGAAGCAAAGATCCTTAACCAGCACTGCTGCCAGCTTTTGTTCCCACCACGTACCCCAGTTGTAAAGCGAGAGGAGCACAGGAAGCCAAAGGGAGAGAAAGGCAAACCCAGAAACATTGAGCAGGATTTTGAACTGAGTTTCAGCACTGATGCTGACTTTAATAAGAGGATTAACACCCACCACGCCACCTGCAGGGAGAGGTGACTGAGGTTTAGTGGTCTGCGAGCAGTAGTGGGTGTTGGACATTCAGGGAGAAAATTCTGAAAATTGGGGATACTGAGGCCTCTGAACATGGAAAATATGGATTGCCTCCACATCTTGGGGAAATGGGGTGCTGGAACTGTGCGGGTGGGCACGGCACAGGGAAAGAACAGAGTGCTCTGCTTGCCAACAAATAGACTGTCTCATCAAGCCTATAAGGATGTCTCCCAGTTCAAGCGGGCTGGGTGCATGTGCTTCTTTTTCCCAGAGGAGAGATCATGCTGCCATATGATTTCTGTTCATTCAGCTCCTGAAGAAAGTTTCCTTTCGGGCTTGATAGAGATTCCCAGTGCCTACTTCATCCTTGGGCTGGGGGTGCCCCATGGTAGCCTCCACTCTGCTGCTGTCATGCTGGCTGCGATGAGTATTGCCTTACTAGTTTGGGAAGCACTCGTGTCCTAACGCGAATCAGAAGGTTAGCTGCGTAGGCTGGAAAGATGAAGAATTGAAGGCTTCATTGGGAAGTTTTGGGTGAAATGGGTGATAGGGTTGTGCAACCTTTTTGGTTTCATTACTTTGTTTGAAGTACACATTTTCATGCATTTCATGCTTCGACTATAAAAATATGAAGGTAAAGGGTGTATCCTGTGAACAGTGGAAATGAGGGAGGAATGCTGCACCCCACTGTCCCCTAAGTTATTTCTTTCCCCAAATACCCTGTGCTCACAATATCAAAAGCTCTCTCCTGCATCCCGTCTTCCCTTGCCTTTGGTAGCTGAACTCTGTGACTCCTCACGGGCTCTTCGTCTGTGTAGCTGATGAGGACACAACATGTGTTATAACTGGCAAAAAGCTATTTGTGTGTTGATTTGATGTCCTCAAGTTGCCAGACTTGTTAAAAGACAAACTATGCCTGTCTTTCCACTGGTGGGAATTTGGGATCCTTTCTGCTTGGGATCCTTTCTGCTCTGCCCAGGAACTAGCTTTTTCACAAAACTTGCACAAGTTTAGTGTCCTGGAGGCTTGTAGCATCAGTCAAATTTAGTTGAAATTGGTCATCAGGCTCAAAATCACACAGCCACATGAGTCTTGATCCCACAGGGAACCTGGCTAAAATGTATCATGCAGGAAGTATGTATTATTTACTTGTATGAGTGATTTGAGATTTTGATAGCAAAACTTGGTTTTGAAGGATAAAGGTGTTTTGGGAATGGAGAAGAGATATTTTCTTTTATTTTAGAGTGTAATAAAAATTCCTGCATCTTATAAGTCTCCCAGTTGCCTTTTATGAACATCCTGGGGGCTGGGGTCCACTGTTTGAAAAACACTAAGATAACAGAATAGTAGGATGTAAAAAGAAATTAATGAAGTTATCCAGACAATTTGAGGATGAATTCCATTTCACTGAAAAAAAAAAAGTATGGGAGGGAAGAAGGGATGGGAGAAAGAAACTGGGAGAGAATTTCAGAGGAGAGTATCACCTATTGAAGTGTGGGGAGCTGAGAACTTGAATACCATTGGGAAAGAGAAATGGGAGTGGGGTTTTAGAAAGCAGCTGGTGTTGGCGCAGCTCTACTTTCTTGCACCTGAAGGGGCTTCATTGGCACAGGATATGGCTGCTGCTGAGTTCTTTCAAAAATTCCTCCTAAAAGTTTAACGAAGAAAAGTGCTATATGGGAAAATGAAGCCAGGAAGAGGAGACACGTATGGATATTATCAGCAATAGGAGAGATGGAATAAAAGAAGGCAAGATTTCAAACACTAAGGTTATTTTACCTTTTGAGAAGTGAACCTTTTTAGCACTGTGGTACAAACAGCATTAGCTTTGATCTTGCAAACATAAAGACAGCAAACATATCAGAACAGAAAATCTGTGGTGTGATCAGACAGTGTGGACTCAATATTTGAAAACTAACAAGATCCAGCTGTGAGGGTGGCAGGGTCACAGCAGTGAGGCATCACAAAGGAAAAAATAAAAATATTTTTGCTCAGAAATGGTGAAATGAGAAAAAGACATGAACAAGCCTAGAGCCTGAAAAGTCTGCAGAATTTGGTAACATCAGTTGCTATCAGCATTGTTAAAAATGCAGTGGCAGCATGACAGTGAATAGCTAGAATATGCATTACTGTGTGGAAGAGTGTGCAAATCCCAATTACTAAGAGAATTATGGCTAGAATCCTTAAGAAGGGAAATATAATAGACTTCAAGATCTATCTATTCTAAGAAAGAAATTATCCATCTTCACGTTGGCATTCAAAGATGCAGAAGACTTGAAACAAGCTGGCTTTAGAATGAGAAGGTCATATATACCGGGGGAAAAAGGCTCCTTTACTTTCTCCTTGAGAAGCCAGATGCAAATTTATGAATTTCATTGATTTTAAAAGGTAGCTGATGGCCTCTGTGGAGAGCCTCTTTGACACAAGCACATCATGTGCTATTTCAGAGAATATTATTCAATCAAGTAATTGAGACTGCATCAGAAGGAGAGAGCTACAGAATAAACGGTTTGAAATAAATTATTACAGACCATTGATGAGTTGTCACACATTCCACTCTCCTTATTTTTCTGGTTATCTTTCAGAAGGGAAAAGTTTATAGAGAAGATAGCTAGACATGCTGTACTTGCAAGGTCAAAGACAAATAATCTGAGTTGAGAGGTTTAGAAAATGCTCCTTGTGAAACCTTGGGAGGTTCTTTTGTTTACTGCTAAAAGTCAAAAGTCATGTGCCTTGCTTGTAGAAGTTCATTGAATAAGGTGAGCTATCTCATGTGATTAACATGGCCAGAATGTGACTTGTATAGCTGTGCTAGACTGTACCTCTGCAACCTCTGCCCTACAATACTTTATTTGTCATGATGAACTTTGTGTGCAGCAGAAGTGTGAATAAAATAGGACAAGGTCTCTTAAGATCAGGGAAGGTTTTAGCAGGGAAGGGAGGAGGGCGGGCGGGCGAGCAGCAGTGTATTTTCTTCCTGTCTGACCTCCTCCCTCTTTCTTTGCAATAACAGGCTTCTGGAGTCTCTCCAGAAAAGCGAATGCTCCTCAGCTCTTTGTAACATGGATTCTTTTGATGTGGGCAAGAGGAGTCTTGGAGAGGGTTGTTTTGTAAGAGCCCAGATGACAGTATGTAAGTGTGAAACATCTACATAAATGATCCTTTGCTTCTCGGAGATTAACAGTCTTCAAAGTTAGGCTCAGATGTTTCCATAACAAGTAATCTCCTCAGCTTGCCAGAGCCCAGCAGAGGGATGCAGGGGCTATGCCTGTACCTGCAAACTAAGCATGTCCAGAACCACCCTCTGGTGCAGAGTCAGCTGGCACACTGGCCAGTGTCCATATTATTATATTTTTTTACCTTCTAAAACTGGGTCACCGGACTCATACTGGCTATTGGGAACCATTCCTGGCATGTCCTAAGTTGCAAACTGTGCCCTGGCAATATTTTGGAAGATTGTTAGTTGGAACAGACTGAAAACACTCCTGTGACACATGGTGTGGGAGAATTCTAACAATTCAGTAGTGTAGACAGGTGAGTTTCAATGGCTGGGAATGCTCCCTGGCACTGCTTAATTTATCTGTGTAGACATAACCAATATGTAGCAATGTCTCAAAATGAGGAGCTCAAGAATTATCTGTGCAGGAAAGTTAAGGTGACATGGGATTTAGTCCTTTAATTGAAACCAGTTTATAACTGCAACTCAGTGCCGTAGTATTCCTGTCTGATTTTCTTTGTTTAAATTAATAATAAAAAATCTGTGGATGAAAAATTTGCATGAAGCTTTGAAACTAGACTTAGGAATGACCTTGAAAAAGAAAGATGATTGTAACCTTTGGCAAGAGGAAGAAGCAATCAAAGATGTAGAACAAGCCACAAAAAAGTTTTTCACCTAGAGATAGTGGGACAATGTTACCCATGAGCCTAAAAATCATAAATGAGTCTTCTCTCTGATGTTGACTGCGTGTTTAAAAATCAGATTTTCCCAAGGTATATTCAGCTTGGCTAATAGGTCTTTGAACTAGAGTAAAACTTACGCATTGAGTCTTTACCTGAGAGACATTCAGTGTAGCTTCGCAAAGAGTTAATTCACAGTTTTAAGAATAATTCCTGGAGACAAGTATTAGGCTTTCCATGAAAATAAAATTATTCATCCTTGTAGCTTTATGCTCCTCTAAAGAAAGTTAATTATTACTTGGTTGCTGTGTCTTAGTATTTAGCTTTCTTATTACTGGTGAAGTTATATTAGAACATCAGTAAAATAAAAAGCTTGAAATTGCAATTCATGGTCATTATACTAGAAAAATATAGTCCAAAATAGTCCAAACATGCTGATGGCTTACCAGCCACAATTACTTGCATTTAGTTCATGTTGGGCATTTGTATTTGATCGGATGCATCCATTAATATGGCATCATCAGCTGGCTCACCAACAGTCGTTTGCAAGCTGATACCTCACCGTTTGTCAACCTTGAGCTGCGAGGTGATAGTGGTGGAATGGACTCACTGGTGCAGAATGAAAGGCCATGCAGCTGGGGGTGGGTAGCAATGAGTGAAGAGAGGACCTGAGTATATCGGTTCACCAAAGGATGGCAATGGGATGTCAATGTAATGCAGCTGTGAAGGGGGCTAACGTGATTCCGGCATGTATTTTCTGAACTATTTCCAGCTGATTTAGGGCAATGTTGACATCATTACGTTATGCACTGTGATGTTTCATGTGGGATTCTGGGCACTGATGTCCAATGATGACTAAGATAGCAATAGCTGCAAAGAGGAAAACCAGGGACTGGTGACATCTCTTGCAAGAAGTAAACTAGGAAAACTTGGTTAGTTTAATGCGGAAAGAGGAAGGTTGATAAGATATCTATGGCTGCTGTCTAAAAACATACGGAAGGGCTTTAAAAAAAGCAAGAAGAAGGGGAAAGAATTCTTTAAGCCAGTGATTTTTACTTTGATTTGATTTCCTGAACTTTTTCCAAAGGTGATGCTACATGCCCTATAGCATTGTTACAGCAAATTACAGCCTGTTAGGCCTACTTTGCCTCACGACTCTAAAAATATCAGAAATAGTTTATGAACCCCTCCCGAGTCCATGGACCATAAGTGAAAACTAATGATTTTGAAGTATGACTAATCATGGGACAAGAACAAATGGATATTATCTGGATATAAATCACTTCAGCCTGGAAATTGAAAGAAGGTTTCTAACTATTAGAGCAGCAAGGTTCTGCAACAACTTTCTAAAGGGAGGAGATTGGGTAAAATACTGAACTTAGGCTGGAAACAGATGAGTGTCTGAAAGAGACTGCAGAATGCGGTGTTTGTAACAGCATGCCTTGTTCCTCTCTTTCTCATTTTTCAGAACTGATTCATCTAGGTGAATGCTCTTTTCTATTTTACTCCCATTTGTTGTTTTTTCAACAGTATCACTCCTGTCTTGGTGCCTTCTAGAACTCAAAATAGATAGTGACCAAGGTCGGTAGATCTGTCAAGTGGAGCTCCGTTCCTGCCTGGCATTCTGACCAAACAAGCAAGGGTTTTCCCTAAATTCCCAGGAAAACTGTAAAACAGCGTCAACAACAGCTGCTGCAGTAATCTGCTTCACATCTTCCTTTTGCATTCAACATTTTCATGTGACTTGGATATTTAATTTCCATTAAGAAAATGTAATATATGTCAGCTAAATATTGATGTTTGAAAGTGAAAGTAGCTGAAAAATAAATCTTTAAAATATTCTAAAATACCAGGGTTTCAGGAAAAGCAGTTTACAAATCATCAGTCTGTGATTAACCTGAGATTGAGTTTTGCTAAGGATGTTTCCTAAAGAAGTTGTCCCTTGTTATCTCTCCATGCATGTAATTATTTTGTCATGCCATGCTGCTACGTAAATGATCTTCCTAAATAGCTAAGAAACACGTAAAATCTCTCCATCTTGATGATATGCAACTGGATGCTTCATTTTTTGTGTGAATAGGTTTGTGTCAAATGCATTGAATGTTGTAGAAAGAATGGGCTCATCAAGTGGTCTTTGCTCATGCAGGGTGGGAGGCAGAGCAACACAGAGTTCCCTGTTCCGTCCTTTTGCCTCCTTTCCTGCCTTCTGTGGCAGTTTGAGAGGCAGAGAGGGGAGGGAGCACTTTGTCAATGGGATAAACAAGTGTTCAGTGCATCAAACAACTATGTATAAGGCACACCTTGAGCTTCAAATTAAACACGATCACGTGCAATATGCATATTTAAAAATATCTGTTTGGGATTTTACACCCTTAGGGACAGATCTGCAGATACAAGTATCTGGGTTTAAATTTAGCCTCTCTGAATTCAGTGAGTTTCTAGGTGAACCTAAGATGGTATATTTAATAGCTGAATGCTAAACATATAGCACACCATTTCATTTAGTTTTAATTATATGATATGTTGGAGGAATTGTGCTGAGGCAAAAGTGAGCTTGTCTGGGAAATTTTAACTGCGTTTTTATCTCTTCTCAAGAGGTGTATTTTTTTTTTTTATTTCTTGGGGCTGCTTTTTCCCAAATCAAGTCTGAACCAAAGGCAAAGCACACCTCTACAGACAGCTCCATTTTACTTTACACTTCATCAGGTGATGGGGAAGTGTAGCTACAACAGCAGGGATGTGCCAGAGAACATGGAATGAAATACCTGACTGCAGTGATCTGGCTTAGCCTGTGAGACTGCAGTAGGGTGGAATCACCATTGGCTTTGGCAGGCCTAACCTGGCTCTGGCAAGGCCAGTCAAGTGTTTCTGCAGTGAATCCAGGAGCGTTCAGGGCCTTAGGATATGATGTCAGTCTGTGGAGGCCAAGCCATCAAGCAGTTGCCTACATGCAGGTGTCTGTGCTAAAATAGCTCAAGGATCCTGTCTGACCTCTAACTGCTTTTCCAAAAGGACACAGGTCTTCTCTAGGTTCTCTGTCATCTATACAGGGATGTAAACAAGGGGTAGAACAGCTGAAGTGGCATTATGCACTAGCATGCTGGCAAGCAAATCAAACCCTAGCCCCTACTCTTAACCTGCCTGTAAAACACTTCCATTTAGGTTTCTCAGTCTGGAGCTGAATCCTACCCTCTGTGGTTCTGAAGCCAGCCTGGTCTCAGGAACCTAATGAGCCCTGGACATGAGCTGTTCTGAACGGAGCCACCATGCACAGGTGGCATGGCTCTTACCTCATCTGGATAAGCCTTCAGAGATCCTGGAGCTGACCGAGTGCCTACACAGCCAGCTACACCTGCCTGCTTTGGCCAGTGGTGTGCAAGGGGACCATCCATGGGGCTGACTGTAAGAGTGTTTTAGTTTTGGTCAGGAGTGCATTTTTAAAATTAATCTTCCAGTTGTTCCAACTTACTACAATTTGATTCACATTGTGGAGCAGTCTTGGTATATGCAAAGTGTGTTTCTTTCTAAATAAACTGAACCAGATGTTCCAGGAGTACACACCTGAAGCGCTTCTACCACTAATGGGTGTGCCTTCCACAGGATCAGACTAGGGCTGGTCCAAAGTGAAACCTCTGAAACACACGTCTTGTGGATAGGTCCTAAGCGCTGTTTGACCTTTTAAATCCACTCTGTTGCAATACACAACTTGCTAATGTAGACATAGGCTATGCTTTCATACATTGGATTTTATTAAATTAGGCTTGCCTGTGTCTTGGATTTATAGAGTTAAGTTTAGAGATGATTAAACAAGTATTTTGTTCTAAATTAGCAATATACACTCAATCATAGTTCCTTCTTAATGTGCTTTTGTCTGGGATTAAAATAAAGCCGCAATGTCATAAATGCAGGTATCAGAAATATGATAAAGCAATTTGTATTACCTGATGCTGAAGGAGATTAGTGGATAGTGTATGAAGACCTGCAAAATAGGTATTGACAATTGCTAAACAAAGCTGCTGTTATTTTTTCTTCCATTTATCGTAGTACTAGAAGTCAGGTTCTAATAATTTAAGTAAATACCTCAGTTCTGCTGAGCTTCAGTGACACCTGTCAGAAGAGGAATAAATGCAGTAATGTGTACGTAAGACAATTTTCTGAAAAGTTTTACCAGTCTAAAATGAAATTGCATTAGTATTTCTTACATAAGTTCTGCAATGCCTTAGCTTTTGATGCTGTATCCTCAACAGACATTGTGATAGGTCATTAATTTGTATGTAGATTTAGCCAATTGAGAATAGGAGCAAATAAAGTCCTTGTAAATGAATGCTCATTCTTTTGTTCTGTAAAATAATGTATTTAAATTGTCATTTCTTAGGCTCTTCTAGAGTACATTATGGTATTGTGCAGATCGAGAATCTGTTCGCATCAGTGAAAAGCTGCCTGTTTGTTTCAACAGACTCAATCAGCTGAGCAAAGGATTTAAGCACATGCTTTGATGGTTTGGAAACATGTTTTAAACACTTGGCTTAATTGAAATCTGGAAAAAATACCCACCCACCTGAGGCTGCAGATGTCAATCATGTATTTCTTGTATACCCTTTTTCATTATTTGTACAAATATATGCATTATGATAAATAATGGGGTAGCAGATCCATACCAGAAAACTAAGGGGTTAACTTCTAAGGACCGTTCAGCAATCCTGACTTGGTACTGAGCAATCTTACTCTTGCAAATAATGCCATTGTGTCTATGCCATTCGGTATTAGAGGAGCTATTAATTCTTATACTGTATGACATTATATCGAAATCTCACTGCACACTTGTAATGTTCAGTATCCTGTTGTACCATCAGATGAAATGCAGTGTGACTCCACAAGAAGAGAAAATTTGTCTTTATGATGTAAACACGAAGTGAGCCTTGTGCAATCAATTTTATACCCAGTTAAGTCTTCTAAAGAGGAATGGCTATATGGTCGTTTGGTACATAACATACTGATAGCATGGAGCCATATTAGGATGTGGTGACAGACGTTAAGGTGGGAGTTAATACATATTATACTACTGTAGAGCTTAGTAAAAGTTAGCGTAAGTGAAACTATTTCATTGTCTTATAGCTAGTACACCAAATTGTCACGTGCTGTAAAATATATAAGCACATATAGTATAAAAAGTTCTACAGCAAGAATTGCCCTAGCCGCAGAGTAGAGAGGGAGTTGTAAGATTAAGTATAGCATCACTCTTTAGAAAGTACAGTGTAATATAAGTATGGGGTTAGTACGTTGTGAGCCAGTCCCCCGAAGAGTGAATAGCAGGATCCAGTTGCTGCCTGGCAGTGTAATCAAAGACCATAGGAGTGAAAGTAAAGTGTTTGTGCAGTTAAGATTATGGAGATAAACCGCTACCTGAGTAAGTAGACAGGTGGCTGGCAGTAACGTGCTTATATTTCTTACCAACCTAAATAATTAAAGTAATAATAAACTTCCAAACTTCATAATCATCCAAAACAATGTGAAACCTTACATTCACGTTACTGCCTTCTGTCCCTCCCTCTCTCCTTCCCTCCCTTTCCATTGCAATTTGTGTTCCCACAGAATTATGTCCCTACTGAGACTGCAGCCCCCCTGGAGCAGGGACTGGATTTGATTCGATGGTTGAACAGAGCCCAACATAAGCTGAATTCTGATTGTGGCCTCCAGCCTTGAGTGCCCTGCAAATTGCAGTAAAAATAATAATTACTGTTTGAATTTTATCTGAGTGACGTGAGAAGCTTGGGCTTGATGAGCTACCTGATTTGCCACAATAGTAACTATGTACTGAACAGAGCCTGCTGTGCGACCTTGGGTATGTCGTTTCACCTGTCTGAGTTTTGCTGGCTGTAAAATGAGCGTGAGGTAATTCCTTAAAAAATGCTCTACGGGCATGGGTTGTTATTACTGCAAAGAACTGACTGCATGCGAATTCTGGGTCTGCTTTATGCAACATGACCCCTCACCCTTAGAAGAAACTCAGAGATCTCATCTCTAGGTCATCTTAGTAGTAGTCAGTGTAAACAAGGGAAAATGGTAATTATCTAGGATAGGAAAAAGCAAAATTAAACATATTTGTGGATGTACATCACTGTGAGCGACCATCTGTAGGACGATAAATAGTGGCATACATATACAAACAAATCGGGTTGTCATTCCAAACAACATATTCTGTGTGTTTATCTCTGCATTAATGAGGTGCTCGGCTCGGTTTTGACATCTGTCACTTTGCAGTCATGGCAGTGCTGTTCTGAACTTGAGAACAAAATTCTTGGTAATTATTTTAGCCTTTCATTCTGAGCACTGGAAGTACATGTGATGCAACACATTTGACCAAACCAGGTTTTTCCCTTGGATGACAAGACCAAAATGACTGGATAACATAAGCAAATGACATGAATTGAAATGCATTAGTTCAGGAACCCAAGCAAGTACTGAGGCCGTGATCATCATGGGCAGGCTTGAGAGGACTGCTGTCATACAGGGAGGAATGACTGACGGATAAGCAAGGTTTAGCTGATCCTATTTATTTGGTCACTTCAGCATTCAGCAGAGTGTTACGCTTCGTTTTTGACTTGCTTTTTCTTTCAGAAAAGAACTGCAGCATATCCAGATATATAGCTCATGGCTCATTTACTCACAGTGCCAGCAAGTGCCACCACAGTGATTCTCTTTTGAACTTACATGAGTGACAGATTGTTCAGACCACTGGCTTTCAGCATCCCCAGCATACTGGCGTGCAATAGGGTTTTTCTGTTGGCAAGAATTGCTGCAGGGAGCAGAAGTACAGTTGATACCCAAGGAGTTACCGAAGATGTTTAAGCCACATCCTGGGATTATGCAGATGAGTGCACTAGCTTTAAGTTCCCACGAGATGAAGCATTTCACTTTTTCCTTCTGGTTTTTCAGCTATGACTGCTTTGAGTGGATAAATGGTGTCATGCAGGAAAGATGGCATACATAGAGAAGAGGATCTGTTTATGAAGAGACTTAGAGGAACAGCAGCCAACACTGATTTTCTGCAACTAGGCAGAGAAAGGCAACCTCACCTTGATCAGAAGGACCAAAACTTGGAGACTTTCAGTGCTCTCCCCTATAAATCAGGATTTAGTTTAAGTCTTGATAAAGAAGGAGGACTTTCTCCTTTTTCATTATTGGCTCTACTTGCTGAAGTATTTTTTCTTAGAAATATGTTTGCCCTTTTTGTAAACAGTCTATGCAGCTGAGCTAACTTTTGCATAGGGCATGCTCATGAGAAAATGCAGGTAGCACAGAATTACAGGAATGGGTAATTAAGCACCCTTTGTGCAGTCATGGTTGATGGCTGCCTAAGTGGGTTCCAGTGCAACATTTTAAAAGCAAATGGGTAGTCATTTGTGGTGCATTGCTGCAAGCTGGATTCATGGTCCAAAGAACAGAGGAAAACCTGCAAATTGTCTCTTAGAAATTCTCAAAGGCTGTTCATGCTGTGTATGCTCTGGTTGTCACTTCACTTGCAGTTCTGACAGAAGAACTGATGTGAGCCTGGAAGTAAAGGGATAATAGTGAAGCTTCAGGTGAAGAATCCTTGCCATTGTACTACAAGTATATCTGTTTCTTCTCTAGTGCTAATACCCATCTGGGAAGAGTTTCCTTCCAAAAAGCACGAAAGCAATAAGAAGCTAATAGTTTTCACCCAAGAGTAGTAATCTGGCAAAGATCTGGATACTATTTCTGAGCTGTGGGTTTTAGTGGTACCTGCAGAGATGGTGGATGGATAATTTCAATCACAAACACTTAGAGAAATCTGACGGGGGGCACTGTTCCAGGAAAGCAGTGCCAAAAAAGATAATTTTATTCTTCAGTGAGTTTTTGGGTGGTACCTACTGTATGCACCGAGAACCCGTTATAGGTTTTTTCTTGAGCCACATTTTGTCGATGAAACTTTTGCTCCACAGCCAGGGAATGTTTCTGGCTGGGGGAAAAAAAGTCCATAGTGTTGGCAGAAAATTTTATGACATATTGGGTGATGTCATTAAGGGAGCTGTTAGCAATCTGTCATTTAAGGAACAGCTTCGGCTAGTCCAATGTAAGGGAAGGGATTTAATTCCATGTCTGCTTGAATATCTCCTGCATAATCAGTGGAGGCCCAGGAGAGTTAGGAGGCACAGCATGATACTCTCCTGATTACTTTGCTGTCATCTGCAGTTTATGGCCTAAAATGCATAAGAATAACGTGTTCATACCCAGAGATGCTCACGAGGGTTTGTTACAGGGTGCTCCACCAATGCATTTAGCTATGGTGACTGTACAGGGTAAGCGCACTTGCATAAGGAGTAACTGGGGTGACTGTAGCATCTAGCTCTAGTTATGCAAACTGATTGCTGACAAATGGTAGGGGGAAGAGAACTCTGCAGGAATGTCCATAAAGTGGTACATGAGGAAGTGGTCTTCTTGGTGGAGGACTGCACATTAACCCAGCTTGTACCCATGCCCTGAAGTTTATTGTGACTTTCACAGCTTTATCAGCCTTCATTTCACCTCCGCATGACTTGGTCTTGTCTTCTGTGAGTTTTCCCATGAGGCGTGGAAGTGAAGGGATGGATGTCCCATGGAGAGGACAGCTCACTAGAAATGGAAGGAGGGCATGTTCTTATGTTGCCTCTTGGAAAGCTCCTCAGCTCTTCAGTGCAATATTCTGTTTCTGTTGGTTAGTTGTGTTTTAGGTTGGAACAGAACAGCAGAAAATTGTCCCAAATTGTGGACTGGACATGCTGCATAGCACATCCAGCCTCCTGCTGCTTTTACTATAGAACATAGAAAGCTGGTTCAAAAGTACCATCGTCAGGAACCGATGTGGTCCTTCTCCCCATCCCTGCAGGTGCAGAGCACGGCACTGTGATGCTGGTGTGAGGATACAGGGTGATAGCTCCAGTTTGTTCACAAAGGATGTGGAAAGCAGAAGCACAGGTTGCTTCAGAAAAGGATTAGACAAGAGAGAAGAGATCCAATCATGGCTGCTGAACTTACTGGTCTGCATGTTAGTCACTGATTCACCCTCTGGGGAGTGGATTGGTGGGAGTAGGGAGAGTGTGACAGGGGAAGAAGACTTTATATTCATCTTGCTTCTAAGTGTCTGGTATTATCTGCTGTCAGGAATGTCATTTCAGGCTAGGTGAACCTTTAGTGTACCTTTAGTATATCTGTTGTTGTGTTTTAATTACTCCTTTGCAGGCAGGTTTAACAGAGATTATTTGTTCTTTCTGTGAGCCGTGGCATATTCCAGCATGAAGTACCAGTCAGAGGATTGCTAGACCATTAGCAACCTGGTCTGAATCTTGAAAGTGCTTCAGGAGACTTTTTCTCTTCATAAAATGAATTCACAGATCTAAAGACTGTAAGGCTGGACAGGTCCATTAGTCAGCTTTACTGGATAACGCACGCCATAGAATTTTACCAAGCTATTGCTGTACAGAGCCCAAGTATGCTAATATTTGTTCCTTTACTCTACTAGAAACCATAATGAGATGCAGTGAGTGTTTGCTGCCAGAGTCAGGATCAATCTTTTCCCTCCCCAGGAGATGGCTACTGAGTTTGTCTTCTTCAGATATCCTATGATTTAAAAAATACAGTTGTGGCTGATTTAGTAAATGGTTTGTGCATAACGTCTGTGAACGAAAAAGTGCCCTAAAGTAGGAGCAGTATCTAATAATACATAGTTAGCATTTATATAGTGGCTTTCAACCAACTGTTTCAAAATACTTTTACATAAGGATAGACATGGTTATTACTTTCCCAGTTTTCTCGGTCTCAGTAACTGAGAACAAAATGCTTTGCTGTCTGCCTGTTCTTGTGTTGTACATTGGTAGCAGAGCCCAGAACAGAATCCAGCCTCTTCCTCTCCTCTGTTGTTGCCTGGATCGAATCAAACTGGTATTCTTCAGGCACAGCCTTTTATAGAGCCAGTGGTTCTGCAAGTGGTTGATCCTGAAAGGAGTGGAGGACCATAGCCTCAGTGTCTTGACTTCTGAAATGCAGCTGTAGTCCTCATATTTCCTGGGAGGTGGTGGGAATGATGTGGTGAGGATGAGAGGTCAGAGGTGGGAGTGGGGCACGCTGCAGTCATGAGAGCTGAAGATGTATTACATAGTGGGAAGCAGACTGGCAACAATGTGAGCTCAGATGCAACCGTTGATGATACTTGAATTCTTAAACCTGATCATAAACTAACCACAAGTGAACTATGAATAGCTATGAGTCAAGACCCTCTAGAATCAGAAGTCCACATAAAAATACAACATCACAAAACCCAAATACATTTGATAGGGACTAATTGCTATTTAGAGTCTTACCCTTTCAAATTCTCATTTCCAGAGTTTCGTCTACAACTCCAAAGGTTAACATGACATTCTTGTGTACTCATAGATCTCCAAGAACCAGCTCTTTGATAAATCATAAAATAGCTGAGATACTTGGTGAAATTCTGAGGGTGAGCAACACTGGGGACAAAATGACAATTACCCAAGAAACTGCAGCCTGAGCTTCAGTGGTAAACAATTCCAAATGTACTTTTTAAGGGGGGAAGGGTAGTTTTTAATCCCAGTAGGAAAACCATTTAGTGGGAGAAAAATTTGGAAATCTAGGTAAAATGACAGGGCTGGATGATGATCCTCTTTTAAAAAAAGGTTTTACATGGAGGACAGAAAAGTGGCAGAAAGGGTAAATGTGTCTAAGAAAATTTATGACAGTTAAGTGCTAGCATGTAGTGGAGTGTTAGAAACTGGAGAAATACCTGCCTAAAAGAGATAAATTTGGCTATGCAATGATTGTCTGTAAAAGCAAAGTTTAGTACAAAAATTCAGCTCTTGTAGGTTTTTAAAATAAATCTTAATTGTACAATTTCTAATAAGCTGCAAGGCTTACATCCTTATCATAGAATTCCTCTAAGCAGGAATTAAAAAAAAGCAGAATGAGATTTTCAGTTTCCAAATATAGTGTTCCAAGAGTGGAGTTTTTTTTCTCTTCCTGATTGCAAGAGAAATCACTCTGCAGTGTTTTATTGAAGAACAAGTGGTATTGAGTAAAAGAATAATTGATAAGTGATTTTTCTCCCTTTCTATTCTCTAAGCTGGATTTTGTTGTGCTGTCTAGATGAAATATTCACGATGGCACTGACCCCTTTCTTGTGCAATTTGTCCAATGTTTGCTTGGAGATGTTCAGAAGTAGTGGAGCAGAAAATCCCTTGCTACAGCCAGCATTTGCTGGGGATTACTCTTCACACTGGTATATGTTGAAGGAGATTCATTGGATGAAGTGATGAAATGGCTGTATGGTTTCAAGACTAGAAATCTTTTGTGAGAGTGATCCAGCCAAACACCGTGCCCAAAGATGGAAAGCTGTGTTCTATTTTTATGAAAGAATAAAAATACAGATGTTGAACAGTTCTTTGAAGCGTGCAGATTTGAGCTTCAGGTTAATGAAAGAGGTGAAGATAGTGCTGCCTCTTTGCTTCTTTTTGATTCCTAGGAAGGGTATTTTTGGGGTAGACTGGGGCTCCCCATTTCCTGAAGTAATACCAAGTATTTGCTGATGCATTGTACTTAACCATACTGACTTCGCTGCATTGCCACTGTGAAGGGCATTCTTAAGCATGGGGCTTAAGTCTCAGTTAATTTAACTAACAAGGTAAGTATATATAGAAATACATGTCTCTTGTGGAGTGACCAAGGGATTTGTGTTCTTTCTTTTGATAATTAGCCAATTCTGCTAAAACTCAGACTTGGGAGCTCATCAGAGTAATGACTCCTCCTGGTTTCTCAGAAGCACATGGTTCTCTTTGGGTACTCAGTCATACTGCAAGGGAAACTGTGATCAGAACACTTAATGACCTATTAACTTCTCCTGCCTCTGTAGCCTGTCTCCATTGTCATATTTCACCTTTTGCTCATTACAGACCACTAACGATGGCTGACAGCAGAGCAGGTGCAACCTGCAGCGTGAGTGAGCTCCTTGGCTGCTCTGTTCTGTGTGTCGGATGTGTTGCAATGGCCACCTGGCTCCAGCACTGGCATTTTGGGAGCTGGAAACAATGGTGTTATCCCTTCCAGCCTAAGCGGCTTTGTCAGAGAGGCAGAGATGACAGCATCTCAAGTCCTGCTACCTCCCAGAACTTCTCTTGTATTCCCTAGATGTCTCATGCCATTTTTATTTCTCTGTACAATCCTTCCCAAGAAGTCTCTTCTCTCTTTTGATGCTATTTTGCCAATTGGTCAAAAGGATTTATGGCAAATGCCCAAGAGGGTAGGTCTTAATGAATTCAGCACCAGTTATAGGAACTCACTGCCTGTCAGGATAAAAAATGTTTCCTGAGGGGAAGGGTACCCCTTTGGTGATGGTAGAAGTCAGGGAAGCTTTCAGTCATAGGCTTACATGTGCCATGCTATCCTGGTACTGTAGGCCAGTAATGTTCTGAATTTTATTTCTCACAGTCAGCCAAACAGAAGAGGATGTTATTCTGGCAAACTCTCAGTTACAAAATAACAGAATCATAGAATCATTTAGGTTGGAAAAAACCTTTAAGATTATTGAGTCCAACCATTAACCTAGTATTGCCAAGTCCACCACTAAACGATGTCCCTAAGCACCACATCTACACGTTTTCTAAATACCTCCAGAGGTGGTGACTCCACCTCCTCTCTGGGCAGCCTGTTCCAATGCCTGACCACTCTTTCAGTAAACAAATTTTTCCTAATATCCAATCTAGACCTCTCCTGATGCAGCTTGAGGCCCTTTCCTCTCATTCTATCACTGGTAACCTGGGAGAAGAGACCAACACCCACCTCACTACAACCTCCTTCCATGTAGTTGTAGAGAGCGATAAGGTCTCCCCTCAGCCTCCTCTTCTCCAGACTAAACAACCTCAGTTCCATCAACCTCTCCTCATCACACTTGCGCTTCAGACCCTTCACCAGCTTTGTTGCCCTTCTCTGGACACGCTCCAGCACCTCAATGTCCTTCTTGTAGTGAGGGGCCCAAAATGGAACACAGTACTCGAGGTGCAGCCTCACCAGTGCCGAGTACAGGGGCACGATCACTGCCCTGCTCCTGCCGGCCACACTATTCCTGATACAAGCCAGGATGCCATTGGCCTTCTTGGCCACCTGGGCACACTGCTGGCTCATGTTCAGCCGGCTGTAGACCAACACTTCCAGGTCCTTTTCCTCCAGACAGCTTTCCAGCCATCTTTCCCAAGCCTGCAGCATTGCATGGGGTTGTTGTGACCCAAGTGCAGGACCCAGCACTTGGCCTTGTTAAACCTCATACAACTGGTCTCAGTCCATCGATCCAGACTGTGCAGGTCCCTCTGTAGGGCCTCCAGCAGATCGGCACTCCTGCCCGATGTGGCATCATCTGCAAACTTACTGGGGGTGCACACAGTCCAGATCACTGATAAAGATACTAAACAGGACCGGCCCCAACACTGAGCCCTGGGGCGCACCACTCGTGACCGGCTGCCAACTAGATTCAACACCACTCACCACAACTCTCTGGGCTCGGCTGTCCAGCCAGTGTTTTACGCAGCGAAGAGTATGCCCATCCAAGCCATGAGCAGCCAGTTTCTCCAGAAGAATGCTGTGGGAAACGGAGTCAAATGTTTTACCAAAGTCCAGGTAGACGATATCCACAGCCTTTCCCTCATTCACTAAGTGGGTCACCTTATCATAGAAGGAGATCAGGTTAGTCAAGCAGGACCTGCCTTTTAATAAACCCATGCTGACTGGGCCTGGTCACCTGGTTGTTCTGTATGTGCTGCGTGATGGCACTCAAGATGATCTGCTCCATAACCTTCCCCAGTACCAAGGTCAGGCTGACAGGCCTGTAGTTCCCCAGATCCTCCTTCCGGCCCTTGTTGTAGCTGGGGGTCACATTTGATAACCTCCAGTTAACTGAAACCTCCCTGGTTAGCCAGGACTGCTGATAAAGGATTGGAAGTGACTTGGTGAGCACTTCTGCCAGCTCCATCAGTACCCTTGGGTGGAATCCCTCCTGCCCCATAGACTTGTGTGTGTTTTGCCAGGTAATGGGGAGGTTGTTGAGATAACCTGGATGAAGCAAAAAACAGATGGTATCAAAAGTGCAGATAAGGCAGTAGGAACATGTGCATGGCGGAAAAGCAGGTCTGTGATGTTGTGGGTTGCATGGTGGAGTAGTCCCTAGGTGATCTCAGCGTAAGTACGTACAGTGTGGTACTGTGTGAACGCAGTAGTAGTGTCGTTTTGCAGGATACCCATTGCATGCAGCACAGGAGGTGTCCAGCTGGGATCTGAGCCCTGATGTGCTGAACCCTGTCCAGAAGGAGGTACAAAGAGACCACTGTGTCCCAAAAAGTTCAATGTTCAGAACCAGCAAGGCAGAAAGGGAAGCACTCCAGCACAACTTGGCTCTGCATCCCGTCCATCTCTGCTCCACTGTACTCATGCCTGCTAAAAGTTTTTATACTGAATATCTGCCATAAATGTAGAGTGTCGGCTTTCCTAACTTGGTTAACTCAGTATTTTTTTTCATTATTTGACTATTACAATATCAAAAGGTCTGAGTGCCTTTGCGGATGGATGACTAAAGAATATATTTTTGTGAAAAGGATCTCATTTTTTAGTCAGGAAGCAATTCTAAAAAATGCCTGAAAAATCCTTAATGATATTTATTCTACTCATCTGACCTAAAAATAGCTAAAGCAATTTGAGTAGGAATGAAAAATTTCTTGTATGGGGAGTTTCAGCTCTAAGTGGAAGGCAACCTACTCTTAGATCAAACAGTGAGGTAAAAGTCAGGATTTCCTAGTTTAGAATTGCAATTTTGATACTTCGTATGGCTTTGAGCACATCATACAGTTTCTCCTTCTTCAAGTCAGGTGTGTGGATTGCTTACCACTTAGGTCTGCTGTAGAAAAGTGATAGTTAACATTTCTAAAAGTGCTTAGTAAATCATGTCATGCTACTTTGTAGTTGGGATGTGTTTGGATATAACCCATAGCTTCATTTTATGTAAATCACACCACATTGGTTGGGCTTCCTTGAGAATTATTCTTGGAGAACAAGAAGTTGATATGTAATATGCTGAAAGCCTGTTTAGGCCTCAGGAAGAAAAAGGTTTCTCACCCCTGCTTTGATCTCTGATCTGAGAGTGTTGGAGCCCTTTGAAAATGTCCATGAGCTGAGCCTCTTAACTCAGCAGGAGAAGGGCAGCTTTGCTGCTATTTAATGAGGAGAAAATCGAGGTTCAGAGAAACTTACACCAACAGTTTAGATGCAAGAGTCTAAGTCTGAAGATGCTGGTTTTCTGACACTGGGTCAAGGTTGCTTGGGAGAGATGTGATATATCCAGGTCCATAGCCTATAGCTTTAGCCTCTTAATAACCAGATTACCCCTACTATGATTGCCAAATGTTCCTCTAAATGGAGCTTCATGCAGAGTTATAACTGCTTGAACCTGGGAAGATTGACACTGTGTTAGCTAGAACACAACCAGTGACCCTGACATGAAAATACAGCCTAGATTAACAAAAAATTCAGTGCTGTATTTCAGTGAGATATTCTTTAGTATTGAATGACCTTTTCAATCACTTTCATTCCATGACTTGTAAATGGAGGTGAATCCAGGTTTGTCTAAGGCCACAGTGCTATGCTGCAGCTGATGATAATCTTACAGTAAAACTACATAATGAAAAGCCTGTTACTGTGAAATCTCTCAAATGACCCCTGTGTGGTGTGGTCTGTAGAAGTCTGATGCACAGGGTAAAAAAGCAGCACACTATCTAGCTGCAGTGCCAGAAGGACCTTACCTTAGCTCAGTGTAAGAGCTGGAGAATAGTGCAAGATTGCAGTGAGAAGGGAGAGGTGCCTGTTTTGTGACTAAGACATTGGGCACTGCTCTTGAAGCTGGTCTGTGTGCTAGAATCTGGTCCAGAGTGTGGAGTGCCTTTTCCTTTCCTTCATCTGGAAATTCCATCTTCGTTGATTTTCACAGACTATAAGGACAAAGGGGACCAGTTTGAATAGCAAGCCTGACCTTCTTGTTAATGTGGCCCACAGGGCTTCCTGGAATTAATTCAGGTTTGAAGTAAAGAAAAAAAAAAAAAAAAAAGGGGCAAAACGAAAAAAAAAACCAAAAACCAAAAACTGGATTCTCCTGCTAGTCTATCCGATTCCTAACCAACTCATATTTCAAAACTTTTAATCATACTACTTCTACTGCAGTTACTATTTCATTTCCAGTTTCTTTCTAGTTCAGATCCAGATTGCAGAACACTGTGATTGTGTGGTTTTTCCATTCCTACCAAAGGCTTTGTGCAGGCAGGGGGCCGTAAGGAAGGACTTGTTGTAGAAACACCCGAGGATTAAGTATGGGCAGGATGAATCTAGTTCACTTTGCTGCCATGTAGCTGAGAGGGTGTAAGGGAACAAAGACACCCTGCACAACAGCCTGGAAGCAAAGGACCATGAGAAGACAGAGGCAGGGTGTGGTTACAGCAAGGTGAGCTGGAATTCCCACCCCTAAGACCTGGAGGTGAAGAAGGAAGCTATGTAAGTAGCTTGTCAGTTTAAGATTATTTTTATAAGCTTTGAAGTTAGTCAACAGATGAGATGGGTTAGCAAAAAGATACTCTGTGGTGCAGCACCTGCTGAGTTCTGAACAGAAAACCCAAAGCTCATGGACCTTAGGACCTACCTATGGCTTCTGCTTTGTAAGAGGAATGAGCCAGCAGGAGCTGGACTGCCTGCAAAGTCAGAGGTCTGCTTCCCATTTCTGCTCTTCTCCATCCCTTCTTCTCAGGGGAACATGACTCAGCAGCCCTTCAGGGGCAGGGCTGCACTCAGTCCTCAAGCAGGGGGTCAAGGCGCCTGCCTTGGCTTGGCTGCTGAAAGCAGCATATTCCTCTTGACAAGAAGCAGCAAAGATCAGACAGCACAAGTCAGTGTAGTCTAGTCACTATGTGAGATAACTGTCTAGGGTAAGTATCTCAACATCTGACTGTTGTTCGCAGTATGAACATACTTTAACTGCTATATGTGGGACAGGTTTTTTCCACTGATGTGTGCTTCCCAGCAGGGAGTGGGAATGCAAACCAAAGTTTTCATAGGTGGAAGGATGCTGGGAGCTCCTGCTCTGCCATATCAACCTTAACAAAGTTTTCTCCTCTTATAGTTCAACATACCCTGAAAACGCAGACTTTTTCTGCACCCTGTTCAGCTGCCAAAATTCTCCAGTCATCACCCTGGTACCAAGCCACTCATTCATCCTGCCCACGTATCTGATTCACCCTCCTTTCTGTGATGATGATCCATGTCCACGTTCCTCTGTACTACGTGGTCAGTGAGCTACCTGGCTGTCAGGTCTGTCCAGCTGAGATGCCAAGGAATGAGTCCAATATTAATTGCGGTATTTTGTAAAAATATCTTACTGTTCAGTGAGTAAGAGTTTTTCTGTGGTTAGCAGCATTTAAAAGCGGTGCATAAAATGCTGGCTTCTAAGGAAGAGGTGATTTCCAAACCAAAAGTTGATCATTCTTCCTGACTGTTTCCAATATATACATTTCCTGCAAATCCCTAAAGTGATGAAAGGCCATGCAAAAAAGGCTACAGAATATTTATGTTAGGACATGCATATTATTTTCTTCCTGTTAAATTTTAGAAGTCTCTTTAAAGAAAAAGACGACTTTATTGAAAAAGACAAAGAGGCTCATGGATACTCCACTTTGCTGCAGTAGATAACAGAGCACTTGCAAATGGCACTGACATCTCGGGGCAGATCGCTGGGGGTTAACAGTGTCCTGACAGAGCATGTCTAACCTCTTAACCGACTGCTCTCCAGTCTCCAGCATTGCTAATTACCATGTAGCACAACTAAATAAATAATGCATGTTACACTCCTCTGGACTTATAAACAGGTGAGTGTTAGACAGTCATACAGACCTTCCCATTAAATGGTGCTCTGTAGTGTCCTATCTGCTTGAGCAGAAAGTTGTTAGGGCATATGTCCTGCTATTTGGTGAAAGTCTTTGTAAGGTGAAGCTTTTCAGCTTTTCTGCATTTCCCAAACATGTGCTAGTAATGCTGTGTCTCACATCCCTAATCCGTAATGATATGACTGGGAGCTGTTGATTTACATGAATCACTCCCATTCTGGCTTTGGCCACTATCAGTTCACATTGTAAAAGGTTTGCAATTGCTTTATCCAATGATGAACAGCAATAAGGAGACATTTCCAGTGTCTGTTTATAGGATTTAGTAATGACATTGGTACAGAAGTAATGCATGCAAAGGTATTTCCAAATCCATCAAAGGAAACATCCTGGGAAAAAATTAGTTGTTTTCTGAGCTAACCTCATGGTGAAATTCTGAGATAATCCATATAGCTGATCAGAAATTTTAACAAAAGATTTTTCATTAGAAAATGCTGATTTGCAATTATCAAGGTCACATGTAGCACTGGGCCAGTTCCAGCAAAACTGAAGGTAGTGGCAAAGACATCTTCCATCTAGGGCAGGAATTACTGAGGGGAATACTCCAGAGTAGGCTGTTGTCTGAGATGCTGAACACCCATATCAAGTCTTTCCCTCGAATCAGAAAGCCTTGGTACCTGAACCTTAGAAATTCTCCCCTGCCCAGGAGGATGCTGACAGTAGCCCCGTTGGCTGTCCCAGGATGTCACTTCCTGTTATGGAAAACTTCAGAAAGGTCTTGGTTGCATCATGATGAGGAGTGGGTGTCTTTTAGGTTTTGCAGAAAAGCCATTGCCTCTCCAGGTAACAGCACACATGCAAGACCACCCTGCAGTTCTAAAAGCCAGTGTAAACTGTTGCTTCCCCCTTCGCCTGCAAAACAGAGTCACTCGTGGCACCACACAGGAGTCTCTGAGATGTTGTTCGCTGAGCCACTGCACGTGCTGTGCTGCTGGGGCAGCTGAGCCCAGTGTGGTGGGGCAGGGTCCTGCGCGAATCTCTGCCCCCCTGCCATGCTACCTCCAGCTGTGCTCCTGCCCCTGCATTGCAGGGAGCAATCCTGCCTGTCATTCACTGGTAAGTTGGGAAAGGAGGAGAAATTTTCTTGCGTGCACTTTCCTGCTGTGCAGCTCAACAGAACCAGGTCTTAAGGCTATTGCTTTGTTTGCCCCTTATGGAGGGAATAAATAGGCCAAATAAATAAATGATAAAGGCCAAAGGCTTTTTGTCAATGGTTGTCCTTTAATTGTGTTTGGATCCTTTTCCCTCCTGCCTTGTAACATACAGGAAGCCCTTTAGTACCGGTACTCATTAATAAATGAACGAGCCCTTATTAAAGATCATGCATTCCCATACACTTTTCCCAAATTTAATATCTGTCCTTCCTGGCCTCTGTAAGAATTCAAAGTATTTCTTGGGGTGTTAGTGTGGTATATTGCATTGCCATTTTCTGTATGGGGACAATAATGAGAGCTTGCTGTAACCCATATTTTGTCTCTCTAAAATCTCATTACTGTCAACTTCTGAAGAAAAAAAATTGTAGTGTGCATACTTTCCTCACTGAAAATTAATTTCCTTGATCACAGAGAGAGTGTAAAATTACCTGTAATTATATGACTGAGCGCTACAGCCTTAGCCATTTTTGGAAGCCTTTCCATATCATAACATGTATGGCGATCTAGTCAGATTAATTGTAAAGAAGGGTGTTTTATCTTTTATCCTTTTGTGGCTGTGGATATGTCACAAGGACACATCCATACTATTAGTATGTTTGGCCTGCATTTTTCAGTAATTAATTTAGTCCTTATTACTCTAACTTGTTTAGATAGTATTTTTGGTTTCAGTTGATGCTTTCCCATTTACATTAATACCTGCTTTATTCCAGATAAAAATACTATCGTGAGTTTGCTGACATAATAGATGCACTGAGGGTGGCTCTAAGGAGCTCCAAAGTGACAGCTACCCATCGGTGCATGAGTGACTATGTTTGGTTTTAGGAATTTTTCTATATTCTTAATTTGTTATTACTACATGCACGTGATAAATAGATCATATGGAAGGCTTTAAAGGATGTACAGGATTCTAACAGTCCTTAGCGGTTCAGATAATTCTGTTTGGCTGTATACTGCTATAGGAAATTTAATTGGAATACTCTCCCATTTCCCAGGCCATTTGAAAATGTGATGAATTTGGTGTTCCTGTGAATGCTGGTCTGATTATGTGGCCCGCACATTAAGCTAACCTTGATGCCACTGAACTGGTAACGATAGCACATCATCTTCTGTCCTGTGAAGCCAAGTCCTGAAATTCTTAATGCAGTTCATAAATTCATCTGACTAGTGACCAACCTGTTGGGCTGCATGCTGCAGACCTGGCGAGGTTTGACATAAGGCAGTGTTATAAAACCCAGTCTGGCTGATTAATTTCTTCGGTTTCAGTAATGCCAGCAGCATGGTAGGTACTGTCTGGGCAGTACCTACCTGAAATAGCTTGCTTCCTTATGTCAGCAGGCCACAGATAAGGGAGAGGGGTAGAATATATTTTCAAGGGTGTCTCTTTTAAGAATATTTTAATTGTTACTTTATTTCATCATCATTGCTTGACTATGATTTTTTTGTATATGTCAGTGTAGAAATGAGTCTAAGCGGGGCTCAAAGAGTAGATTGTACCCTTACAGAGCAGGCAGATAATCTGCTATATAGCCGAAGGATGGTGCCTTAATCACAAACATTATATATAGGATTATTTCTAACTTGCCGTAAAAACTTATCACAGCAGACCTCTAAGCCATTTGTATTGACTTAAAAAGGGCTAGGCATAGCAGCAATAACTGTGTTGCAGAAATGAATCACAAAAGTTTGCTTTTGCAGATTTCTTTGCTGTGGCTGATCCAGATCCAACAGTCTGTCTGTGGGCCTCTGTGTGCAGGGTGGGATCCTCTTTGTAAGTTAGGCAAGTTTATAAAGTCAGTCCTCAGAGATGCCTGAGCAAACTGGTGTTTTCCTCTTTGTCTCACTCTTATTCAACATTTATCAAGGGAAATTGTGGCTGCAGTGAGAAGCAATGAGATCCCACTTCATCAGTGTGTAGAGAACCCTAAATCCAGCGCTTCTCGTGAACGCAACCATTGTGAGTCTTTGCTTCATGACAGAAGTACCATATTTAAGAAAAAACCTTGCTGACTGCAAAACTGCTAATGCTTAACTGAGCTCAACTTTCCAGTGTCCTACATTCACTCTTGGCCACAGTCTACTGCATAACTTTTACCATTGCATTGAATCTTTGACCAGTTTTGGATCTGGCTCTCTTAGAGACTATCTCTGCCATTAGCCTGCACTGCATCAGCTACAGTGGGTTGTTGAGAGCACGCAGGTGAAGGGTGTTTGTCCCAGCTTTGTTCATGAGCTGCTGTTAACTGTTGATAAGGAGTGTTGCCTCCCCAAGCTGTCACTTCTCTCTTGCCCTTTTCTGTCTTCTCCAGACTGTGAGTTCATTTGCTCTTTGGCTAAGCAGCATCTAAGTCTATGAGACCAAAGCCTGAACAGGGACTGCAGAATGTCACATATGTGACCATAAAAAACCCAAATGCGCCGATTTATTAATGCCTACATTTCTGTCGTAAATGCTGCAACTTTTCACTTCCCTGCTTATAACTCTTCTTTTCTCCTTTTAATTATTTGTATCTTTTTATATCAAAATAATTTGAATCTATTTCTGTTGCAAGATGGTGTAGGGTAATGATAGGCATTTATGAGTTTCTTTGTTGAGCTGCAGAAAGTGTTTTAAAAGCCTTGTTGCTTTATTTTTCTCTTGGAATGTCATGATACTTACAAACTAATATCTTCATCAAGGCTCACTTATGAAAGGACAATGCAACTTCCTGTGCTCATTGACAGTCCTTGGAGCTTATATTCACTCTCTGCTTTTTTCCGGAGACTATATTTGAAGTAGGTAAGATCACTGAAACCATGGTGAGATGTGAGAAGCTCCAGATAAATTAGCTGGCTGAAGTAACAGTGATTGCTTTTAACTTGATTTCTCTTTTTCTCTGTTTGCAGGCAGATGGGAGGAAAAGGTCTGTACTGCAGTCATTTACATGATTGCCTACTTTATCCCTTGACCTGAGAACCTGAGTAGTGGTAGGTAGCATAAGCTCTAGTCAGGCAATGAGAGGCCAAAGTGAACAAGAGGTTTCTTTGTTTAACCCTTCCCTACTGCTTTTACTGAATACAGCTAATTTCTGTCACTTCATACAGAGACATTTTAAAGTTGAATAGTGATGAAAGGGGATGTTTTAATCTATCCAGCTTCCTTTGTGTGAAAGATCTGCATTTAACAGTTGATTTTATTAACAATTCAAATGTAACTGATGAGTTTTCTGTATATTGTGTCAGTCTTTGTGGCAAATAAACACTTCTGCAAACACTAAAGAGCTCAGAAGGTACATGTGGTATATGTTTATTACTCATCTGAATTCATCTTTCTACCTGTAAATGGTGGTGGGTGGGAGAAAACAAAAGTATTTAGCAAGATAAATTTGAGATGACAGCAGCATTCTGGATTCAAAAAAAAAAAAAAAAAAGAAGATAGAGAAGCAGAAAAATTCAGTGAAGAAAACTTGGAACAGACTCTTTGGGAACAAGGAGGCTGGAAAAGAATTGGACTGGAAAATCTCTTCTTCCCAGAAATCTAGGACAGGTGATAAGGTTGCTTGTGCAAACAAGTGTTTGTGTTTTCATGGCTAATGCATATACAGAGCAAGGAACGATGGAAGCAGATTGAGTGACATCAGCCATAGCATCACCGAGCTGCTGTTCAAAGGCACTCATGACTACAGAGACCAAGCCAGTGAAACATGGAGTCTGCTAGTCAGGAGGGAGCCCACCTGAGAACAGCCACGCAACCCTAAGGGCCATGGAGGGAGAAGTGCGTTGATAAACATGCTTTTGGGTGTGTCCCAGATTGACTCTAGTGCAGATCTGTGCGTAGGAGTAAAGGAGATTAGCTTTTCAGCTACAGACAAGTAATTCAATGGTAGTTATCTTTCCCAGAAAGGTTTTTGAACAGGATTTGTTTTTCTAGTCAAGCCGACAGCTAAGAAGCTAAAAGGCAGGTTGGGGTTTTTTTTCTTTTTGCCACAGAGCTAGTTATCTAATAAAGGAAGCCACAGTTTAATTACTTGCTGCTTTTAAGGTGTATGATTTGATCTAATATTAGAAAGGAAAAGATCATTCTAATACTTTATTACAACCTTTAAAATTTCAACCATAGTTTCTGCTGCTGGGGTGAGATAATTTAATTACATACAATTCATGACTTAGGTAATTTTATATAAAAACTGGATACACAGACATGCTTGAATTTTTTAAAATAACTAGAATTATCTGGAAGACAACAAACAAAATCATAAAGTGTTTTAGATAATGAGCTCCTATAATTTTAAATCTGAACGTAATTTTAGAAGTCCTGGACCAAGTAAGTGTTAGACAAGTAGAATGGATACACATTTATATAAATCATAATCTTTGTCATGACCTATTCAGAGTTCAGGTAAAGGTAAGTATCTTTGGTGTCATATCCAGGTACTGTGTAAATATTTTGTGGTAACTTGTAGAAATCTGAGGATTTTTGCTAAGTACAGTTTTCTGAACACATAAAAGGCCTTCAGAATTTACCATCTCTGGATGCACAAGCACTCCGATGTTTGAGTAAGAAGTTTGGAAGCAGAAATGGTGGCTCTCCCTTTTAAAGTCCATGTTCCTTCCCTTATCAGAGTGGTCCATGAAGACATTGTGCAGTTTGCCACATTGCTAATTCCATTTATACAGTTGTCAAACACAATTTATTTCTAAAGATTTTGAAATACCTTGCAAACTGAATGTTCTCTTGCTGACGTAGTAGATCCGGAACCTGGCACAGCAAAATCCATACAATGAGTGAAGTGAGGATAACCAGGGTCAGCCAACCATCAGCAACCACCAAACAAGTCTGTGGTGAGGAGGTAGCTCCAAGGTCAGGCAGGGAAGTCCATCAGTGAGGGCTAACATGGCACATGGCCAGGTACTCCTGCCCATATAGCATAGCCCAGCAAGGGCCAAGAGGATAGGTCTAAGCCCAAACACAGATCCTGAGGCAAGCCTTCCCCAGCCTCTTGACACAGCACTTTCCCACAGCTGAGCTGTTTTCACAGCAGTTATATCCAGGGTCGCATTGCTGGGCTGTGCCAGAGTGGACCTTGAACAGAGCGGCTAAACACCTGGGACGAGGAGAGGGGTCTACAGATTCTGTTGGTGCATGCAGGGCACCAACACATGTAGCAGATCATGCTGGTCTGCATGTCCCTGTTCCTAAATCAATCAAATGCAGCTGCAGCTTGCAGGCTGGACTCCCCAGATAACTCTCCTGTCAGGTGAAATCAAGTCTTGGGAGCCTCCAGGGTTACAGTGGAGTTCTGGGATTTATTTACCCTGCTTTCCTCTCTCCAAACCCCCACCAGTGCCTCCTCTTTGCCCCATTACAGCAGAGCAGCAGCTCTCCACTAACCTGGCCCTGGAGGCTGGCACTCAGGGGGCATTCACAGGTGCTTCCCATGCCGAAGGGAGGCTCCTGCAAGCTGCACCTTCCAGATTGCTATTTTTTTTTTTAAAGGCAATTGATATTTGTGTCTGCTGTTGTTTTTCCATTGAGAAGCCTTGTGTAACCTTCAAATTCTTGCTGGTGTTTTTTGGGAAACTGTAATCATTTCCTAAGTGCTCTGTGTGCTGGTTGTTGCTCACACCAAATCACCGTGCAGAGAGCTTTTAGTTCTGTCTTCTCTGGAGCATGTTGGCTGAAATTCATCTGAGCTGATGCCTATCTCAGGGTACATGCTGGTCAGGAAGATAAAACCGCTCATTTTGTGGATACATATTTCACAGTGGATTTGGTCACGATTGTGAATACAGTTTCCATCCTTTTAGTGAAAAGATCTAGCTGTCTGAGTAGGCAGAAACTAGAAATGCTAACCCAGAAATTATATCCTCAGAAAATAACCTTGACTGTCGTGGATGAAACTTACCTTTAGGGAGCTGATGAATTCAGTTGTTGTGGACTTCTTTAAAGAGCAGATAAGCAGAACAGGGATTTTGTTCATTTTGTTCTGGAGCATTGCAGTGGTAAAAGGTAAGGTTTCTCAAAAAATGAACAGACCCAACTCAGGGTACACTAAAGAGCCAAGTGAATAGCCAGGCATAATTCCTTCCTACTGCTTTTCTAAGATGCTCTTTTTTTATTCATTTTGGAAGGAAATCCAAGAGCAAGACCTGGTGATGGGAACCCAACACAGGTACAGTAGGCACGCTGGATCCTTGCATTTTTGTGAAGTTAATTTTTTTTTCTAAAGAGGTAGACATAAGATATTTTGTTTAAGAATTCATATTTTAAATAAAACTAAATTGCTTTGAGTTCTAACAAGTCTTGGGTTAACAAGGGCGAGTTGTAGTGAGATTGGGACATTTTAAAAACAACAGGTTCTGTCTGCCAGTAAACCCAAACAGCCCCAACCACAGAAACCTCTGTAGGTGCTTCTACTCCCTGATTATTTCTCTTCCAGCCTCCAGAGAAGTGAAAGATTCCTTTTCTGGGTCTGACTGTCATGGAGACAAACCACTGGTTTCAGCTTAGGACCTTTGTCCTTTGCAAAACCCTCTTGAATCACCATCTGTGTGAATGGTTTTTGGTTTATTTTATCAGAGGATGTCTGTCATAAAATTCCCTCTAGAAATCCCCAAATTTTCAGTGGTTTTAAAAATATGAAGTACATTCGTAGTGTTGTGAGAAGAGAGGAAGGGGTTGCACTTGTATTTTTTCTATTTCATATGCAGTCCTGAAATTGAAGCCCGTATACATAGGAAGCATATAGCTGCTCTGGCATCTGTTCTTCCAGTCCCGTTTCATCACCAGTGGATAAATCAGCAACATTTCCTGTTCTGCAGATTACAGGATGAAGAAGACAGTAATCTTTTTGCTGAGGATACTTGCTCCTTTGAGAAATCAGGTTTTGGTTTCCTACTTAGGGCAGTGTTTGCAATCTATCACTTCAACGAGGCTATCTTGACAAGGCATCAATGTTGCTTTCTGGTGCCTGTGTGAGGCTGCACAATCACAGTGGTACAATTTTTCCAACTATGCAGCAAATTACCTCTCAGGTTTGCAGAATCTGTTGCAGGCATTGTTGGCGTGGATGCTTTGTCTTCATCAAAAACTGCCTCTACAGGTCAAGCTGCAAACAGTCTATGACTGTCACCACTGTCAGGGGTTTGTTGCAGGTTGTACAATGATTTTCTTCCACAGAATGACTCGTTTGCTGTATTCAGTTGCCATCCACTTCAACTTGGCATGTTCTTGTGTCAATACTTCTCCAAATTATTGCTAATTCCCAAACTAATAGTAATTTGTTTCATCCATTATGAGAAAAATCGGAAATATGAATAAGCTATGACAGGGACAATATCAGGAGTCCTTGTAACTCTGAAAGTGGTAAATTGCAGTCTGCTGTTGCAGAATCTGTTTCTCACCCAAACCACAGAGAGATTTGCAATAGTGATAAAATTTATAATAGGAATAAAGTCCTACAAACCTCTATGTATATGTGAATGCTTGGAGAGCCACCTTTCTTTATGCTGATGGAAATTTTTGTTTTGCTGGTAACACACCCCCAGTAAACTTCCAGGCTTCAGAACAACTCTCAGGCTTTAGGCTCAGATTAACAGTTGTCAGTTTATCTCAGACTGGTTTTAAATATTTCAATTCTTGCAGAAACCTTTTTTAGCTGGCCTGAGGGTATCATTTGCAGGTAGCATAGGAGCTGAGAGAGGCCGGCTGTGTAACACTCCCTCTGTAAGACTGTTGGATACAGCAAGTATGCTGCCCAAGCCAGAAGTGTTACTGTACATTGCTTCAGTCTGTGTTCAGCTGTGAAAACAGTTTCCTCTGTCTTTTCTGTTCACTTCACCTTGCCAAGACCCATTTTTATATCCCGCTGGGTTGAACCTCCTATAGAGTTAGGTTATCATCTATCTGTAATAATGGATAAGAATGCTTTCAAATTAATTTTCATAGACTCATAGAATAACCCAGGTTGGAAGGGACCTCGAAAGATCATCTGCCCAACCTTTCAGAAGGTATCTTTTCTCCAACTCTGATCTGATTGTACCATATTTTTTCTTAACCAAAACTCTAGATGAGCCCAGAGACTGGTTAAACTCAGTTATGCATTTCCTCACTGACCAGCAGTGCTTTTTCCTCTTGGGTACTGCTTTATGGCAAGGTAGAAGGGGAATGGGTTGATGTCCTCCAGTGTCATTCCCTTGTTGCCACTGTGCAGGAAAACTGAATGGGATTGGGAGAATGATTCCTGGTTATTAACCAGAAGCATCTTAGACCTCTATGCTGGGAGAAGCCCTGTAGGTTATCTTAAATGACATAAAGAGCTCTTAGCTCTTGGTGCATATCCTGGCTGCATCTTAAACCCACACTGGGGTAGGACTCAAGTGTCCTGCTTTTCAAGGGAAGGAACTACTGGCACATTCTAGTCAGGCCCCTTTTCTGGTAAGCTGGTAGATCAGGACCTTTGGAATTCACATGTACTCTTTATGATCAATATTTAGTCATTACATCTTTTGAAGCTTAAGCTTCTCCTCTTCCCCAGAGTATTCCTTTACACCAATCAGGGCGACTGGTTTGGGGGCTTTTAAGCTTTTCTTTCATCTTTCATGGTCTTTCATCACCTCCTTCACAGCAAAAATGTGTCCCTGTTCTGTTCACCTAAAAGGCAGCAGCACCCTCAAACTCCCCAACAGCCTAGGTCCCATAGCTGCTCTATCCCATCTTTTTTCCTCTGGAAACTATCCCGGTAGTGGATAACTATTACACAGCTTTTTCCCTTGAATGAAGAACAATTCATTTGCTGACATCCAATTGTGTCTAATTTGTTTCATCTGACCCACATCTCTCTGTTCTTTTTTATCTTTTTTTTTTTCTTATAATACAAAATAACAAAAATCAAGCTGATTCTCAGGTATCTCAACTTTGGTGCCCTATCGTCCTCCATTTAACCATCTGCTTCCTGAACAGAATAGGGACTTTGGTCATAAGCACATCTTTTTTCTTATGCTTAAACTATTCTTATTTTTCCAGCTATTTTTCCACTGTGCAGACATTAGCTAAATGAATTCCTATTTTTTTCTACTAGGTCCCTATTCCCTTTGGCTTAGAAATGACTTCTAGCTTCTTTTTTTGACTACTAAATATCATTAATCTTTCCTTACCATATACATATTAAACACAGAGCTGTAGAGGGCTTGTGGCAGTTGGTCTTTCTCACCAGTGCTGCCTCCTGTCATGGGATGCTGTTACAAGGAAATACTGAATGTCCTCTCAGAGGCCTCCATTTCCTGATACTCACCAGTCAGTCCAAGCCCAGCTGATAAAGTACATGCTGATTCCCTGACACTTCATCCTGTAAGTTCTCAATGGTACCGGGCAAGTTTTCTGCATCCTTTAGCTTTTTTAGTTCTCCCTACACAGTTTTGGTTTAGAGCATTTTTCCCTGTACTTCAAGCTGTCAGGCTGGACACTGTTCCTCTTACAGATGGGAACTTGCTCCATAGCTGCCAGAAAGGGCATGGTCCCAATCTGTATCATTCAGTCTTTTCCTAAAGCATAAATCCTTTGAGTGGCCCAAATGGACATCCAGTGACTCTCTTCCATTCTTCTCTCTTGCGTATCCTTTGATTTCTTCCCAGAGCTGATGTTTGTGATGTACTTTCTGATATCCTTGCTATAGCTCATCTCTGTTAGCAAATTCCAGATTGACTAAAGTCTTTTTACCTATACAGGAGGGACTTAAGAGTTCCTTAAGGTCTGCAGTAGATACACAGATGTCTCTGCTTTGCTTACAGTACCAGTTGGGAGTTTTTATCAGAGCATTGTTCTTACTTGTCCGATGCATCTATACTCTGGGGTTGTTTCTGTGGGATGTCCTCCTGTTTTTTCACCTATATGGTTTCCGTTAAACATGCATGGCCATGCAGTCCCACCTACACACACGCAGACACACACACACATATGACCCATATATCCCTGCACCCCAAAATACTCAGCATTGTTGTTTCTTTCAGGCATTTGAATACTCGCTACGCACTGTGCTTAGATTTTAACTAGAAATTTATTTCTCTGTCATCTTTAATGATGTGAATGGTGGTAGCTAACCTCACTGATTTCAATGAAATTTAACCTGATTTGAAAATACTGGCTAATTAACTTCAGAGAGAGTCAAACCAGATCCCAAAAACTGGCACCACCAACTGTGGCTGTAGGGACAGCAGCATTTGAAGCCTAAGTGTGAGTTGACAGGTAGTCACAGCATCCTCTCTCCAGGTCAAAGGGAAGAAGTATTTTACACTGAGAGTTGCAGTGGAAGTGGTGGAGTACCAAGGAGGTGGATGAAGGTGAGGTAAAGGTATCTAAAGACACCGTAGTAGGCTCTGTAGATAATTTTTTTCTGGAAGCAAAATAAGGCAGTGACTTGCCTACTTATTCAAGATGATGAATATAAAGAAGTGGGTGGATAGATTTGTTTTAAAATGCAGAGAAGTCAACTGTACATGATATAAATGAGAAGGTTTGAATATAAATGAGATGGCAGAGTAAATGACAAGATGTAAGAAGAGGAAGCTTTTTGCCAACAAAGGTAACGTGTTTTGTTCTCTTAGTCTGGAGACTTGAGAGACTGAAAGAACAAAAATGTAAATGAACGCTTGGGGTTTAGTGATGGGTACAAACCGCAGGCTGGAGTCTTGCTCAGCCTGGTGTAAAACCAGAGGTACTGAACTGAAATTAGAAAAGCTGCATTAACACAAAGCTGACAAAAGTGATAATCGGGCTCTGTATGAACAATCTGGAGTTCATCATGACAATCTGGGTTCATCGTGGCAGCTGAAGGGTTTGTACTAGACAGGTATTTCAGGTGGCAATGGAAGCAGTTCAGAAGAGGCTGTTATAGACAAGGAGATAATTTATCTAAACATTGTCATACATTTTCTGGTTTACACTAATGGCTGTAAACATTCCAGTAGTGAGCCAGTAAGTGACTGCCATGGCCAAGTTCATTAATACAGAGATCTGGAACATCTGTTTGCACAGGCAAATTAGCACCCACACACCCCCACACACACCCCCATTGGTCCTATTGAGTCCCGCAGAAGTGTTTGTCTGAATCAGAGGCTGGGAAAAGCAGTTTATTTTTTTACCTCGAGTGTGATTTACCTTGTAGGATGTTCTAGTTAAAAAATACTATTCTTTGAAATTCTTTGCCATCTTTTTTTCTTTCAGATGTAGTTCATTTGGAAAGACTGGTGGTGGAAGGAAGATGGTATCACATTGTTCCACAAAGAAATTATTGACTGCAGGTTGCTTTGGTAAATACTTACCCTGAGGTCAATAAATCTTGACAGTCATCTCAGCAGAAGTCAATATCTACTTATTAGTATCATTTTTTAAAGGAAGATTATTGTTAAGAGTACAAAATAGCCAGGTGCAAGTGACAGGCTGCTGATAAACATCTTGAAGATGTTAGAACTGTCAGGCGATAGAAAGGTAAACTACTGATATCTGGAAGATAAAGTCTAGTTTTTAAAGTATATTAACTACATTCAAAATGTAGTGAAACACAGAACACAAGTGCTTGCACCTCAGGCATCCTGGAAAAGACAGAATTACTTAGACATTTTATGCTTACCAAGTAGCAAATTTACAGGGAATAGATTTTGAAATTCATCAAAATAATATGTTGGATGGTTTATACATTCAATGGTATGTACTGTTGTGCATGCTTCTTATAAAGTAACAGCTAAAGTAGCAAAGAGCCATAACATAATGAAATATCTTGAATATGTGCTGTTTTCTCCCCTAATGTGGCAAAGAGTGTATCCACAAATAGTGAAGAATATTGTGCTTACAGCCAAGAGATAAAAGCCTAGAGAACTAAAAATGTCACTTTACAGGGCTTGTTGGCATTTCCAGTGGACCTTTCATTGTGGAAGCTTTCTCAGAAGCAGGACAGAATTTCTAGTCAAAGCCAGGAGAAATAAAATGGAGAAATAAAGAAAATAACCCTATACTTCGATTTCTTTTCATCAATGGTGATCAAGAAAATGCTTGGTTGGATGAATTTACACTCCCTCTCCCTCTCCCTTTCCTTCAAAAATATTGCAGAATATAAGGCAAATTTTATTTTGATGATTATTATCTCTCCTTCATTCTACAGCACAATAGAAACCAGAAATATTTACAAAGCATTCAGATCCATTCCGGACAAAAGGCTGCATGTTGTTTGAATTGGTGATAGTCATATTCCAGGATACCTTCTATGTTTCTAGAGCACAAATATCTATAAGGGAAGTAATAATAGAATTTCATTGTATTATATCCATTTGTTGACTTTTTTGCAAGTCACAAGGGAGGAAAACTAAAGTAAATACCGGTGCCATGCTTCTGAAGATAGAAATTCTAAAGAGAAGGGTTCAAAGTGGTAATTCAAGGAAACTACCTCATAATACCTTTGATAATATAGGAAGGAGGAAAAAGCAGATGGAAATAATTCTTTGCCTTTAAAAAGACATAAAGATAGAAGATTCTTCACAAGAATACAGGAATCAAAAGCAGTTCAAGTCACATAAATGTAAAGGAAGAACTTACTATATGCTGACTGAAAAGTGCAGCAAATAAAAGTAGCTGAACCACATTTTGTGAAGAGTATCAAAGCTGATAAAATTCTAGCTCATATACCAGGAAGGAGAGATCATGAGGAAGAAATTTGTTAAATAATAGCTGAAAGGAATCTGATAAGACATTCTAGACCTATTTAAATCTGCCTTTGAGGGTTCCTCACAAATGTGTATGTATCATGAAACAGAAAATCTGCCGGAGGAATTCAGAAGTAAAAGTTTTGAGTTCTGCCAAGCTAAAGAAAGTTGCAATTGCATCAGAGGAGTCAGTAGCTTAAAAAGAGACTGAAAGGGCTGTAAACAGTTTACAAATGTGGGAGAACCCGGGCCAACACTTCTCTAGAGTAACAGTCTGTAAAATTACAGACCTAATTACACCAGGTCTTTGTTAATGTTCTGACAAAAGATGCTTACCTAGAAACATGCACTGACTTACTGTCAGACAGGAAAATAATGCCACAGGCGGGAATGGTTTTTTTTTATTATCAGTGTCTCAAAAACAATAATAAGAGAAAGAATTACACTTCATGCTGGAGAGAATGGCCACTGGCCTTGTGATCGCAATGAGGCAGCTCGGGTCTTAAGACACCCCCAGGGTAGACATCTGCATCTGACTGTTCCTTTGTAGCTGAGTAAGAAAGAAAAGTTGCTTTGTCCTATTTTTGTATAAGGTAAATATCTATACAGGCAACTCAGGAGTGTCTGGTTTTTTCCATTGTCTCCTTTTGTTATTGCCTTTAAAAAAGTCTAAACAGCAAACTCAGATTTACATGTTCAGCACCTTGAAGTCTGTATTTGAGCAGGTGAATCCTCCTCCAAATGCTTTAGACTGCAAACATACCTATTGCTTGGAGCCACTTCTCAGATAATAAGTAATACGTATTGACCTGTAACCTTATAACCAGATCAGAAAGAACAGATCAGCCTTTGGTTTATTCTGTTGATACAGTGAGGGCCTTTGACTTAGCTGAGAGGCTGATTTTAAACTTTAAATATTTCTGTCTGTGGCCCCTGGTATAACAGCAGCTAAATGTTTTATACTCATTCTGAGATCTAATTTTCCAGCAAAGGGCTACTTTAAAGGGAAAGAGAATAAAAGGGTTCTTTGAAAAGCTTTTATTTGCCAAGCTAATAGAGCAACTAGTGGGACAGGGTGGGGGTGGGGGGCAGAAGAGATCTTGTGTGTCTGCTGAATGATCTGAAACTGAAGTATAACACAAACTGACCTTATACTTAGATGACATTTTAATTCATTTTATGGAAGTTCTATCTTCTGTATCTTTCTGGGACAATTTTAGTTTTAGCCAAGGATTGAGCTATAAAGTAGATATTTCTTAGAAATGTGATTGCTTATACTGATGAAAGGGAAAGTCAAAGTTCAAAAGTTTCATCTCATACTACATAAGCCACTACAAAAATTATTTTTAAAGTATGTACATCATTTAAATGGCTACTTACTGAGTATTCCTCCTTTTCTGAAGGGATCACAGCAGGGAAACCTACTATCTAGAATAAAATATATATACACTGGCTAGGCAGATAACGTTCTCTACATATGAATTATTTGCTTCTTGTCTTACACTTTTCCATACGGATTTGACAACTCTAGGATTTTTACCTGGAAAGTAGAAAAGGAGGTTGTGAGAAGGAGACTGCAAACTGAGTTTAGAATTAATATCTTCTATTTCAAGAGCCATGGTTTCTGAAGCAGAGTTTGAAGAATGTTTGTTTGTTTCCAAGAAAACAATAATTCTTTGGAAAGTATTTAACCAGCATTCATTTAAGGCAGATAATCCTTTAAAGATAGAGAAAATACACCAGCTGGGGAGGAGAGAGGCAGATGTTTGGTGGTAAAACTTCTCTAACCTCCCCACTGCAGCACCTCAGTTTTCACAAAACATCTTTTTGAGTCCATGTGTTTACACTGTAATTGGCTTATAGGGGTTGAGTTGCAAAATGACTGCATAGATGGCAGGGCGATAGCTGTGATTTACACGCCACAGTCTTTGTTTGAAGTAAATGGCCGTATAAATTATGGCATCTGTAGTCATCTCAGGTTGAAGGAGATAATACTGTTGTTTGTTGAGCTCATTATATTTGCTATGTTTCTTTAATATAGGCATATGCTGCAACAATCTCCTTAGACATTGTTTTTGAGTAGGTAGGAGTGCAAGCAAAGCTTTTTCTATGTTAAGAACCAAAATGGATGTGCTTATGCTGAGGCCTGAGGTACTTGGGCACATCGGCCACTGAAGAGGCTGTGGTGCCCTAAGTTAAAGAGTAACTCAAGACACCATGTGCGAGGTTTCCAATTCTGATCTGCTTGGACAGGTTTCCTGTGGATGATTTTGGTAAAAATCCAGAGTAAGTAGGGTTTATTTGTAACTGGGCTTGAAATTTTATCATGAAAAATTAAGAGGATCAGCTTTACAAAGCTTCTTCATTGAGTTTGTTTCTGGTGGAGTTTTCCTGTGTTGGCATCTGCCCATGTTGTGGAGCGAACCGAACTATGCCTATCTTAGTTTTGGCGTTTCCTGTGGTATCCTTGACTTTGCAAGCCAAAACTTCTTACTTATACCCTAGGATAATTAGCATTATACTTCATAAGGGAATAGACAAAAATAAAGGATTAAACAGAAACTATTATCTTTAATTAAAATAACAATTTAACTAATGAATACTTTTCCTGTGGCTTTGCTTGCATTGATAATGCTGGTGGGCAAGGTTATTGGAGCATAATAGCAATATATGCATTGAAATTGCTAAACAAAAATAGATGAGTCAGTTTCAGTTAACTCTAGTAAAATAATTGGCATTTGTTGAAGGAAAAAAAAGACAAAAATCAATATAGAAGAAAAATATTTACACCATCCAGAACAGATTGAAAAATGAAAGGAAAAAAAAATCTTTAGAAAAATGCACTTTTAAGTGTCTTTGAGAAATGAATAAGAAACAAAGTAAACAACCATTGAATGTTCAGAAGTTCAATGTGGTGAAAGTGAAAATCTTTAGGAATAATTAAGGTGGATAAAATCTCCTTGATTGCAAACAGTAGAAACAAAACCTTAATCACAGTAGGAGTCAAGCCTGATAAAACAAAGACATCACTAACAGTGTCACAAATAAATCATTACCGGCCTGTGATCTTACTGTCACTCCACAGATCAAATTCTTAATTTTTTTAATTGGGAAATTTGTTTGCATGGGGATTGCACAACTCTTCTGGGTGTTTTTAGAGTGTTTCTACTCATGCAAAGCAAGGAATGTCTAGAAGCCTGGATGTAAAATAAAACTCAGTGGCATAAATGAAAATAAATCAGGGATACCGTAATAGGAATTTACCTTCACCCCCACAATGACCATTCTGATTAATTCTGGTATGCTGAAGTCAGGGGTGGTCTTGAAAAACTTAGCTGAAAATTGTGGGAGTTTGGGTTTTTTTAAGAGAATATAGTGGCCAAAAAATGGTTCATAGCAAATGTAATGTGTACAGCTCAGGGAGTATGTTCCAAAGAAAATCTATTCAAGCAAGAAGCATCAAAGCGTTCAAGCAAGACCTTGAATGAGTTATTAAATAGTAAATAGTCTGGGAATTAAGGTAGAAAAATAGATATGAAAGCGAAGGCAGTGGATGTGATGAGTCTTCTGCAGAAGCTGTTTTTTCCCTTGGCCTGTAATTTAGATGTGAATTTATTCTGCACTACCATATTATTTATATCTTTTCTCACCACCTTTTTATCTCATGATTTTGGGTTTGGACTGACTTTAACAGGAGCAAGGAACAAGACTTAGCAAAAAATAAAGATGTGATCCTGAGAGGCAGGCCAAGGTTTGGCCCCTGTGAGGACCAAGTCCTGAAATATTAAAGGTCATAACAGTTGCTGATTGCCTGCTGGAATTTCCCCTAAATTATTGCCTTAAAATACTCCAAGTTTAAATGGAAAGTGTCATTTTCCGCCAAGTAAGCTATTTCTCTATAGCCATTAATTGGAGAACGAATATTGTGAGCCATCTGTTATTTTGCTCAATTTCTGCAGGTTATGTAGCAAATTTCAGTGATTTTTTTTCCAGTTCACTGATTTCTCTAGTGATATAATGTTTTGGGGTAATTATTTCAGCTGCTAAAGATCATTTAAAGTATAGGTTTGCTATAAATATACACATGCACAAAAAGCATAGCTTGCTTCGATGGCAAGTAGAAAGGGTATTGATAGAAAGCCTTTCATCCCCAGGTTACCAATATAAATCCAGCCAAGCCCTGTAATAACTTAAAGCTTTAAGATGGGTATTTATCAGCCTATCCAGCCTTGTCTAGGAGAACAGACTTTTTTCAAACAGCCTGGGAATAGGGGTCAGAATGGAGGTCTCTTGTCTACAGCATGCCTTTCTATCCTTTCTGTGAATCTTGCATGTTTTGTTCTTGGTAGCCCATTTATATCAGGACTTTGCAGCCTTGTGGACATGGAGATTCAGAATCATTTGTCTACAACTGGCATCCTAAAACATCGGGATTGGGTGAAAAAGAAGGATGTTGGTTGAAAAGGATTTTCAACCAGAAAAAGAAGCTTTGCCAGGAGAAGGAAAACAGAAAAAAAATTTTTTTTTCAAAGGAAATTTTTATCACTGTTAATATTTTTGCCTGATAAATAGACACATTCATAGAGTAGTAAATTTTCAGGCTCAAAGAACAGCTAATCTAAACCTCTGGATAACACAGGCTATGTGTTTTTCTGAAATGAGTTTAGGTTGAACTAGGACATACCTTTCAGAGAAAAATCTGATGAAGTTTCTAGTGATGTGATATTTATCACAGAACTGAAAAGATGTTCCAGGGGTAAATCTTCCTTCCTATACAAAGTATACATCATATATCTGAACAGATGGTCCTGACTCAGTTTCTAGTTCTTGGGTCTGTTTGCCAGCCTGGGGAACCTTCTAAATCCAATTTGTGTTCAACATGGTGCATCTTGGGCTGTGAGCACATACTTTTTTCTTAAGTGTCTTGAACACCTTGAACCTTTTCACATGAACCACGTTTTGCAACTCTTCCATCATTCTTTTGGCTCCTTTCTGAACTCCCTCTGACTACTCAGCATCTGTCTTGAACTGTGGGTATCAAAGCTGAATGCAGTATTGCAGGACTGAACACTGTTGCCCCATTCAGCATTTCCACATATAGGCATCACATTTATTCCTTTAGCAGAACATCTTACCCAAATGCCTGTTCAGCTGAAAACCCCGCAGTACCCCCCAGGTCTTTTCAGATTTGTTTTTTTCTGAGAATAGAGCATGTTAACAGCATGGTCTCTGTCTGGCTTTGTTGGAGGTGATGTTGGTTGTTCATGCTGGTTCCCAAAGCAATCCAATCCCCTCTACACCGCTGGCTCTGTCTCATTATTCAGCCACTTCTCCAATCTTTGTCCCATCTGCCAACTTTATTAGTAACGATTTTATGTTTTCTTGCAGGTCAGTGATAAAACATAAAGAAGAGTAGGGCTAAGAACTGAGTGCTTTAGGATCCCACTGGAAACACATGTTCAAGAACAATTCCCTAATAAATGGTCAATTACTCAGGCTTTAATCCTTTTAATGTATGTCATGTTGATCAGGTTAATCAAAACATTGTGTAGTAAGCACCATCTAAAGTAGCTTTTAGCAGTCTATTATACCATCACGGTTACTTTTAGCAACTTGAAACTCCATAAAAAAACCCAAATTAGTTCTGACAAAATCTGCTTGCTATAAGGCCGTGTTGATTGGCAGTAATTATATTAGCCATCTTTATTTCCTTATTAATCAAGTCCCTCTCAGCCATTTCATTGTTTTCTCTGGGATCACTGTCAGGCTGACAAGCCTTTAATTACCTGAGCTGCCTGTATACTACCTACTGAAAATACTGGCACAACAGGAGTCGTCTTCTAGTTGCCTGAAAGTTTATGTCCTCACATATGAAGAACAATATTAACAGCACAAACACTTCTTTTAAAATGCTTGGTCACATGTGGAGCAGAAAATTTAAAGTGTTGGAAAACTAGGAAGGAGCACTTACAGCTTTGTTGCTTACAGGGTATGTCCTTAAAGGATAACAAAAATATGTAGCAGAGTTCACATTGGATGAGCAAGTGAAAATAATTAATAGAGGTTAGCAAAAAGAACACATTACAGGCAGGCAGAAGGATAGCATGTGTCTTATATAGAAAACAATATTATGACTGCAGAGGGTTTTTACATTATCTCATTCATTTGGAAATATGAGAGACTTGATAAGTAGGGAAATGTTACATGAAAGTAGCATTTAGAAGTTACTACTTTCTGAGCATTTCTCCACTTATCTCTGGGCCTGACAATGAGTATTTTTTTTCTCAGCCAGTCATCAAAATATAAACAAAATAGAAAATTGCTGAAGTTTTCTGCCACAAAAACTTTACTAGAAGTCCTTCCTTATATATTCAATTTCTCAAATATCAAAGTCTCGCTCCAAATTAGAAGCTCTTTTTGTTCTGTGGTAGAAGTAAAAAATGCAACTTCAGTTACATTTATTCATAATTAATAGGTACAGATTTCCAAACCCAGTATGGTCAAGGAGAGATCCCGCTGTCTTCCTTTCCCCCCTCCTGCCTGTGGTGTCCTCATCAGCTGGACGTTGCTAGCAGGGCTCTTTGACAGGGGCACCCACCAGGATTGTGTAGGGCTTCAAAGGTCAGCATCCAACAGGTTGGCCTGTGTTCATGCTGGTTTTCTCTGGCAGGGGTACTGGGCAGTAGGCAGGCCCAAACCAGGTCAGGGTCGCAGTTACTTCATCTGAGTGGATGCAAATATCGGCTCAAAGCTAGGAGCTCACTTGCTTTGCTGGAGACTGCAAGCCTAGAGGAAAAATAGATGAGCAAGGGCGGGACCTTGGGGGATGTGTACTTATCTTCTTGTACACCCACAGAAATGGGGTTAAAAAGATTAAAGAGCTCTGCTGTTCTTCCCCCAACCTGTGTAGCCATTTACTGAGGACCTTCTCCATGGAAGTCCCCCTGCTGGGTCTGTCCTCACCTGGCCACCCAGTGCCCCAGCCAGGGGCAGGACTGCAGTCACCTTCAACAGGCACACACAGCATGAAAGTGAGGTTGGAGCAGAGCCGAAGTAGGAGATTGGAGGTTTTTTTAGAGTCTTCAGTGAATTGTGTCCACCTGTGAGCTGGGACATGGGGAAGTTGTGCAACAGGAAAGCAAACCCTGCTCTTCTGATTGGGAGGACATGCAGAAGCAAACCCCTGTGGGGCATCTCCTCTCCTGCTATCTCTGCACACTCTCCTTTGGAAGTAGAGGGGGTTATCCTGGTCTTGATTAATTTCTAAAGGAAACCAAAATACAATAGAATAGTTACCTGATTCAGTTTTAAATGCCTGTAGTATTATTCAGTACACAGTATTATCACAGTACTATTGCCACTGTGTCCGGAAGCCCCACCGCTGCCAGAGGACAGCTGTGCAGCAGGACTGCATGACCCAATGCTTCGTTGGGGTGCCGAGCAGTTGGAAAACAGATGGTGGAAAGAAAATTTGTTTTCTGAGACTGCTCCACCTTTTACTGTACCAACTGCTGCAATTACTGCAGTGTTTTCATAATAGTCATGCAGTTTTAGGATGTTTGAGCTGGAGGAAGGTGCTGCTGAGGAGGTGACTGCCCTGATGTTGCATGTTTGTGTGTTGTTTTCCTCAGCTAATAGCAGTATTTTTCTTGTGCACCCATGTGCCAAGCCATGCTGTACTTTGATATTCATCATGCCACCCTCCACTGTGGTTGCACTGAGACCTCCCAGCAGAAAAAAAAATTACTCAGCCAAAGCAAGGGAGCAGCCTAGCATTAATTATAATTGATTATAATCTATATGATAAATATGCCTCAATGCTCTGGTGCTTAGAAATGTGAAAATATTCATAAAGACACTGGGCTTTAAAAACAAAAAAAAAGAAGTGGTATTTTTTTACTCTCAGGCTACTAAAACTTTAGTTTTGCAGTATCCTTACTAAAAATATGTGATTTTAAAATTTCGGTCCTTGGTCTTGTCCTTACAGTTGATGTAAGCCACTGCAGTGCTCCCTTCAAATGTCACCCTGCTCTATGTTAGCTGTTGCGTGAACAAACAGTTGGTCAAAGAAGGGAGAAAACGCTCTCAAAATCATATATTGAAAGTCTTATCTTTGCATCAGGATGTGGTGTTATCTTTGTGGTGGGGGAGCTTATTGCCGCTTCCTGGCCTATATCACTGCCATTCAGTTGCAGCAACTATGACTTAACTGTGACATTGAAGAATCCTCCTTGCTTAGGAAGAGGTTTTATCACAAGGATGCTGATTTAGAGGACAAGATCATTGTGCTTTTCCTTGTGTTAGGAATTGACATACGTGTATTTTTAGATACTTTTATTTTAAAATGTTCATTCCTATATAAAAGCTTAATTCCTAATTATTTCTTAGGTTTTCTCATATCATGCCCGTTATTTTTATCTTACAAATAAAGTGTGCTCAGGGACAGATGTTCACACAGATGGTATATTTTAATGGGCTTTGTACCATCCTGGTACTAGATAGTGTTGCCCATAATAGTTAACTTTCAGTTTTGAAATCCAGAGGTAGTAGCATTTTACTATGGCTGGTCGGATACAGTGACATTGGAATCCTGTAAAGTTTATTATTATACTCACTGCTCTTTAAATTAGAGGTATTGGTTATGTCATTTGGGGTTTTAGGTTACCCACTTGACATTTCTTTTTGTATAGCACAACATGTGCTAATTTTTGTATTCATGAAGAAAAATGTGCTGAGAACATGACAGGTTCTATATAGGTATATCCAAACACAGCATTTTTCTTTGTATTTCAAGTGAAGTCAGTACCACAGCAAAATACTATGTTAAGAGCCCAATCCAATGTCATTGGAAATCTGTTTTTGGTTTGGATTTCTAGCACCGTTCACTGTATCATCTGTCTCCTCTGGCTCTCAGGCTGGTACAGCTGGAGGACTCAGTCCTGCACATCTAGAGTTTTCCCAGGGCTAAAGGAAGAGGAGAATGATGCTGCTGTGTTCATATTCTGATTCCCTGTTGGGTGTCAAGCAAGTATTTTTTCCACTCCATAAATATTCAAAAGCAGAGGGAAACTCCTTATCTTTGAAATTATTTGTCAAGCTGTCAAAATTTACAGAGCATATGAAGGATTTTTTACAGAAATTGTCTTCTGCATAATTCACCCATCTAATTTCTTATCAGATTGGTCTTACCAGATCTTTCTACTGACTCAGGCTGTGGTGATCATGTAATCCTATGAAATGTTTACAAAAGCCACCGATTCAGTTTGTTGCAGAGAAATGTACAGGATATATTATGTCTGATACAGGAATTGATCACTGTTCTAATAAAATGAAACCAAATGATGAGTGGCTTGTCTTAATTGGCTATGAAAATGCTTTATTTGACTTGATCAAATACTCTCTGGACCAAAATCCCGTCCATTTTGCTGAGTGCTTATTGCAAATGGCTCCAATGAGGTTACCTGTGTAAATGATAGGACATGAAGGATTTGGCTGTAGGTACAATGAGGAGCCACCATAATTCAATAGCCTGGGTAATTTCCATTTTCCCCTTCTTTTTTATTTCTTGTACTCCAGAGCAAACACCTGTATGCTCATGTTTTATGCTGATCAGTGCACAAGAGATCCCTTCTTTGGCAGGATTTGCTGTGTTTGGGCAGTGGGTGGCTCATCATGGAGAGCAGAATTCCCCTGGCAGCAAGTGGGGTCTGACAGCAGCCTCCAGATCCGCAATGATTTCTTGTATTCATGCATGTACGTACCTGCTTCCACAAATGAAGTCAGAGCGATCACTCCGGTGTCCTCACATTCACTGGTGTGGAAATTGGGCTCATAGCATTCTCCAAGTAATTCTTGTTGAAGATCCCCCACTTTTTTCCTGAGATAAGCAATGAAGTTAACACATTGTGAGGTCAAATGATCAATAAATGATTAATTTTTGCTTTCTTATCAACTTCTGTGGGAACCAGTAAAGTACTGTCCTGCAGGCCAGATCTTGAAAGCTGTCTTTGATTTTATTAAGAAAGGATGTGGAGTTTAGAGTCCCCAAATGGGCATCTTTCTGATGGTGTTGTACCTGATCTTGGTATCTAAGAAAAGGCTACAAAAGGAAGTAGGGTGGTGTTAGGTCTATCAGGACCATGAACTAATACTCCTCAAATGAGGAAGAATGGTACGGTTGGGAAAATATATTTGATTTCTAAGGCTTCTTCGGAGAATATAAAAAATAAAATGAGAAAATGAACACCAGCCTATTACCATAATGCAGTGTAGCACCACACCAGGCTGTCATTCATGCCAGTTAATTATTTTGGGAAAATGGGCTTTCACAGGCTGGGATTGGTGTGGCTAGCATCTGCAGGTGCAGACTTCTCTCTTTCACCCAGCATCGCTGCAGAGCAGGCAGACACCCCTGCAGCCCTGCTGGTGCTGACCTGCTCAGGGCTACACCCCAACACCACAAGGGACCTGTTTGCAAGCAGAGGCATGTGGCAGGTGCTATTCCCTGTTGTATTTGTCAGTGCTATATTGTGGCTGATGGAGCAAATGCTGTGATGTGCACTTGCAGTAGACTATACCTATGAGAAATAATGGGAAAATTCATTACCTCCTGTTGCTGCTACCATCCCTTTACCCAGTGCAGGGTGGCACTTCTCAGGCACAGTTCAGACTGTCACTTGAACAACAACCCCAGTGCTGCTGATGCACATGAATAGGTGGCTCAAAGGTATCTCAACCGGGGGGGTCTTTCTGCTGCAAAGTGGGGGATGCTGTGCAGAGGGGCGAGGGGGTGCAGGGCTCTGCACAGGAGGGTGCGTTCACCTGGGCAGATGTCCTCATCCACAGCCTGGTTTGTCTGTGAGTTGTGCGGAGGCTGCTCTCCAGGGGTGCTGGCAGGCAAGGAGGAGGTGCCCAGCTTCACTTCAAGGGATGGTAAAGCCAACTGCAGCCAGGGTTCTGCTTTTTTTTCCCATTTGATAAGTGATAGTTGTGTATACCCATCATTGGCTCTAATGAGATCCCTTTTTTGTGTTGTTTTTCCTTTGTTGCTTTTACCTTTATTCTCTCTCTCCTTGGACATAGCTTCCAGGATGCCCAGGGAGGGAAGGTATTGGCCTGGTTTGTCAGCTCCATTCAGTGTTTATTTAATCAGTGATCATCTTGGCTTGAAAAGGTTTAGTTTTCCTGCTCAGGCCCTGTATAGGGCTTTCTTTAGTTTTATTGATGAATTTCTGTCTGATCTGAGTTTTATACCTGCTTTTGATATAGAATGCGGGGAATCAGCATTTGTATTTTTAAATATTTGGAGGTGTTTGGCCAGAGGGTAAAATCCTGTTAGTGTTTCTCAGCTGGTGAAGTTCAGGTGGATGGACTGCACAAGGATGAGGAGCAGGATTTCACTGTGAGCTTGCATAGTGTATCAAAAATAACAAGAGTCCATCAGAGAAATCGGTCATGTGTTCCAGAAAATACCATTCAAAATTCAGGGACACCTTTGCCCAAATCGTGTCCTGTGGTTAGCCATCAAAGTGAATTACAGATACCTCCGAACAAGATCACTCTTCTTTGGTGTGCTTTTGTTGACTTTAGAGCTTTTATGATATAGAGGCATTTTTTTCCCCTTTTGAAAGTCTCCAACTTCGTCTAATGGCTAGGCTTAGAAAATCATAAACTTGGTATTTCAGCTGCAGCATCACCCTGTAGAAATGTCTGGCAAAGCAAATGAAACCAGGATATTTTTGGTTATTTTTGATGAGGGCAGTGGGGCAGTGGGTCTCTCCCACTCTCTGGAGCTGCCCCCCTCTGCCCTGGGGTCCCAGCATCCCCCACACCTCCTGGCTTGCCTGGGTGGGACACGGGATCGCAGCCAGTTGCCACAGCATCTGTCTACGTTTGGTTGGATTTATGACAGCAAGGAGCCCAGTATGATTAGTCCTGGTAGTGTTAAGAAGAACCGAGTCTGTCATTTGGGAAACTATTGTCAATCCATCATGCAGAGAAGGAGCTTCTGTAGCAAACCTTGTGTCTCCAGCAAAGAACCTTTGTGCTCCAATGGTGGTTACCAAACTTCAGCTCCTCAGCAGTTAGAGGTTGTGGAAAAAGGGTTTGCTTGAATTTGTTAAGAAACTCTCTTAACTTCGTGGTTGCCATTACAAGTTGGAGGCTGCATGTGTTCTCCATGGCCGCACTGTGGGGGTTGTGTGTCAGAGGAGAAAGGGATGGAGAGGTATGGCTTCATGAACAGAATCCTCAGACATCTTCAGGTAAGCTGGTGGCACTTGCACACCACCTTCACTTCACAACAGACCCTCAAACAAGGAGCAGCACACCTCAGCATGGCATTTTGTGTTGATGAGAGTGTGGCACATGGGACTGGTTCCTCCCTTTGCTTCTGCTCCCAGTATCAGTCATAGCTGCATTTATGTGTAAAAGTAATGAAGGACTAAAATCTGCTTTATTAACATTGTTTTATGGGAGACGGGTGTAAATGTTGCAGTTCTGGAAAACACCTCATAGGCAATTAGTTTTGTGGGTTTTTTTTAACCTCTGGTTCACCTTCCTACTTCTTAGCATTTAAGTCTCACTGCCAGTAGATCTAATTGAATAGAAACCTGTGATGGAAATTAAACATTCAAAACACATGCCAGTCACAGCAAAATAACCATTATCCTTAATGGGAATTGTGTGTGCATAGTGAGTGAGGGATTCGCCGCTTTGCTTTTAATTCCATGTCATTTAGAATTATCGAATGAATAGGAGTGTGTGTATCTGGGCTTGTTTTCATCCCCCTAATGTACAAAAGATCAAATCCTAATTAAGGAGAAATAATTATCAGTCCATCCTCTCACAATTCTCCTTTCTATGTTCCACTGATACGGTTCTGAATACGTAGAGATGGAGTCAAAGATTAGTGGTGGTTTATGGCCAAATTCTGATTTTTAATCTTGCAACATGTCTATCTCGTTCACTGGCGAGCTCATAAAACAGTGAATATGATGGCTCCATAATTAGCCTGGTTTGTAAACAAGTATCACTATGTAGCTGATAGTGCAAAATGCTCTTCAGCAGGGCTCACGAAATAAACACTTATTTGGGCATATCTTTTGAAAAACGTGGATTATTTATCTAATGGACTGAGATTTCTTGTCAGACCACAGCATGGAGCTAAATTGCTAGCTTGTGCCTTCAAACCACCGCCAGCAGTGAGGGGTAAATGGGGTGCCTGAGGGACAGCAGGTCGTTGGAGTGTGCACCTACAAGTACCACGTCATCGTTAGGACACCTTGTTTGCACAGTGCAATGCTCCTGTCTATCCCGGAGCTTATCAGGCATGCCTGTCTGTACTACAGTTCTTCCATCCTTCAGTCCTCTTGCTTCTTGTCAGCATATCCCAATCCCAGCCTGAAGCAAAGCCAAGAGGCAAGTGGGTGCCTCTCCCTCCTCCAGGCACCTACTTGCCTGTCTAGGATCACGGAAGCAACCACCAGCATCTCATTCTGCCCTTGTTCACACCCGTGCAACAGCACCGACATCAGCTACCTGTACCACAGCGAGTGCTGGAAGTAACGGTGATTTACAGCAACTGCTCTGTCTCACAGCTTTAGGAAGATCGTGCCATAAAAGAGCTACAACGCATGAAGCGTCTCTTGTCTTGTAGTCACCGTACTGGAAGAGTACAAATTGTTCTGAAAAATAGCTTTAAAAAATTGCATCCTCGCTGACAATCATATATGCCAGTTTTAACGTATGTTTGTGAGTGAGCTGGAAAGGATTTGGACGAGATGTGTGCAACAGGGACACCTTTAAAGCAGCATCAGCAGGGGTGTGGATACCCCCGAATGCAGATGGGGTGACCAGACTGACTTTCTCCAGCCTGGAGTATGGCAATGACATTTCTTTTACAAGAGGCAAGTCATTTATTGTTTTAAGAGAAAAGACTGGGTCAGTCTACCTGGAGGAAGAAAGGTGTCAGACCCATGGGATTTCTCTGAGAATCTCCAAGAGAGGCAGAGGGGGAGAAAGCTCACATTGCCCTTAAAATGTTGTAGATGGTGGTTCATGGGAGGGAGGGTTCAGCTCGATTCTCAGGTTGCAGTGGGAGTTTGCAAGGTGCAGGATTATGAAAGGAAGTTTGCTTTTGTACTTTGTGAAATGAGCATATTTAAAATGGAAAGAAAAACTTGAAATGCCACAGACCATGAAATGAAAATTTCAAATGATATTTCAGGACAGAATTACGCGTTGGATGCTGTGCAGTGTGGGGATCATGCTTCAGTTCTAGGTCCTACAGCTGAACACCTGCAGTGGCCACAAGCACTTCTGGGCTTCTCAAGCTAGCAAAGATGTTTTGGCTTGTGCCACTGATGTAGTGACCAAGCCAAAGAAACTTCTGAGTGTATCACCATGAAAGCAGGGGAGAATTACAATGCTTTTGATTTGCCATTGTTGAGGAAACAGTGGAAGGACTGGAAATACGGCGATGGTGGGCAGAAAAGCAGGGTCTGGAGTCAGCAGCTTAATGTGGGGCTGTCCAGTGTGTTGGCTTACATGGAGAGGTGAGCAGAGTGGGGCCTAGCAGGATTTCAGTCCTCATACCCATTGACAGTTGCCTCTGGGTACAGCATGTTTTTGTGTTTAGTTAGCTAGCTGGGGCAAAGAACATCTTACACTCATGTACTTCAGCTGCCTTTAACTGTTGGAATGAGAGCAACTAAACAAGATCTTAATAAAAAAAGACCATTGTCTGAGGTTGTTCTCTTCTTGTGGGAACCCTTCAGCCTCAGTTATCTTGTGCATGGTAATTAAAAGAACCCTCTGGAAAAATAAGAAAGAGGTGGGAGCAAAATCGCTACTGGAGCACATCAAAGGCAAGAGCATTTCATCCCAGTGAGAGTCATGCAAAGGCCATCCCTTAATGTCATGGAGAAGGGTACACGTTTGCCACTGCACTAAAAATTATTGCTAAAAGATTTTTTATAGCCTCATTTCCATAATACCCAAGTGCCTCACAATCCTTATTTATTTTCATCCCCAGTTAGTGAAGAGCAGAGCAAAGCGGGTTCTGTGTAGACATAGTCAGAAAGATGTAGTAGACTAGAAGACTACCATAGACTAAAGGCAGATTGCTGAAGGTATTTAAGCACATAATTTTCTTGTCTAAGAGATCTCTCTGAGGTCATATGGGATGGTCAGGCCATAGAAGGGAGTTGAATCCAGCTGCGCTGAGTCCTCAATTAACCCCTGGATTGTCATGCTGCCAAAGCAGGACAGTTTAGAAATGCAAAGATAAATGGAGGTCTGTGTGATCCTTATCCCGGTTTGATACAGTGAATTTAGAAAAGATGGGGTTTGGGTGCAACCTTTGGTTTCATCATGTTGTGATCAGCATATTTAGTACTTTTGATCCATGCTAGTAACACAAGAATGGTATTTCAGACATGCATAACAGCAGACAAAGTTTCTTATTTTCAAGCCATGTTTTGTTCTTAAAGCAAGGACAAATAGTCCATCAAAATTCCTGCCCTGCATCATCTGAGCAGTGAAACTGGAATGAATGATGTGCCAATGATGAATAGGCCTATTACCTTGTAAATTGTACTGTATAGTACCTCTCATAACAACACAAGATGCTGATACATTTTTTTGATTTGATGATTTAATGCCTATTATGTTATTTTAGTTCTCATTCTGGAGGCAATATGGACAGGAAGACACGTATCTGGTATATATTGGAGTCAAAGTTGAAAAGTTTGTTTCTTATAACCATGTGAAAAAGAACCATGCTTTATATTAGTAATTATAATAATAATAACAGTCTATAAGTTATATTTTTCTGGTACCAAGTTTGGAAAATTTCAAATAAAGCTACTTGTCTCTGTCACTGTGGGATATTGCCTAGTTATAGACAGTGGAGAATTTTCAGGGTTATGAATTAGGATAGAAGTTGATGATCTAGGCTACGTGATGTTTGGGTACCTTCTGTTCTGGGATACCACTGTTGCAAATAATTCCAGAAACGAATGCTAAATAATCCTTTCTATAGATAAATTACTGATATTTTGGTCTACTCAGGTCACCTGGGTGTGAGGTGGAAGGAACTAATTTGCTGTAGGGAAGAAATTACTAAATTGGATAAAATGGCTAAATATGAAGAATTTATTTCATCAGAAAAACAGGGTTTCTGCTCCTTCAGAAAAAAAACTGCAAAACAACTTCTTTGTATGGAATCATAATCACTGAAATTTTTTAGGTCCAAGGAGCATCTGCAGAGGTCACATGGGAAGAGTCACAGTGGACATTAGGGCTTTCTGCTGAAGCTCACAGTGGAGCTCAGCCACTAACAGGTGCTCTGAAGGGGCCTCCAGCCCCCATGGTTGTTGGCAGTTTCTCATGCAACTTCTTCCATATTTGCATCACCTTCTGTCTTAAAAGTAGTTAGTTTAGTGGTCTCGCTGCTCAGTTCATTGTGTTGATTAGAAGTGCCCTTCTTACTTTTGGTATAAATATGTTAGCAATGCACCTATACCTGTTTGTTTTCTTAGTGTCCTCTAGCTTTACCAGCTCTTTTTCCTCCTTGATAATAAATATGCAAATTTTTAGCCCACTACTGTATTTATACTGAGTAACCGTAATCTGCTCTCTATTGCCCCTTGCTATCAAAACTGTGTTCTTTTAGTCTCTTCTTCTAAGTCACGGAATCACAGGCTGGAAGGGACCTCAGGGATCATCTAGTCCAACCTTTTCTGGGAAGAGCACAGTCTAGACAAGATGGCCCAGCACCCTGTCCAGACGACTCTTGAAGGTGTCCAACGTAGCCGAGTCAACCACTTCCCTGGGGAGATTATTCCAATGGTTGACTGTCCTCACTGTGAAAAATTTCCCTCTGGTGTCCAATCGGAATCTCCCCAAGAGCAACTTGTGTCCATTCCCCCTTGTCCTCTCCATGGGACTCCGTGTAAAAAGGGAGTCTCCATCTTCTTTCAGCTACCCCTTAAGTACTGGTACATGGTGATGAGATCCCCTCTGAGCCTCATTTTCTCAAGGCTGAACAAAACCAGATCTCCCAGCCTATCCTCATATGGCAGCTTCCCAGTCCTTTGATCATCTTGGTGGCCCTTCTCTGGACCCCTTCCAGCCTGACCACATCTTTTTTGTGTATTGGGGACCAGAACTGCACACAGTACTCCAGGTGTGGCCTGACAAGCGCTGAGTAGAGTGGGCTGATGACTTCTTTCTCTCTGCTGGCGATGCCCTTTTTGATGCAACCCAGCACCCTGTTGGCCTTCTTGGCCACAGCAGCACAAGTCAAACATCTTAATCTTCCATAGCATCATAAATGCCCCATCTCTGTTCTTGTTCCACTTTGAGATCATCTTTCTTAAATATGTAAGCATGCTGCATTTTCATACATGTATTTTGTGGGGGAGGTCTGACCATTTCTTTGTGCAATGTTGTTAATGCTTCCCCATCTCCGTGGAAATACTTCTGGTATGTTCTAGGGTCTTTTTTTCTTTTGTCATTTCTGCCTCATTTTGATGGTTTGCAGTGATTCTGTGATCAGCCAGTGTTCCTGGATATCTAGAAGTGTCTGTCTAGACATCAAGGTGTCTGTCCTCTACCATTTCCAGATTATGAGGTCTCTGCTTATACCAGAAATGCTCATTATTAGTCCCTAGCTGTATGGCCTTGCACTTTGCACAATTGATTTCCATCTGTGTGCAATCCCAATTTTCTTCTGAATTGACAGAACTCCTGACTAGGTATCATCAGCAAATTATTACCACCCTCTTGCTTTTGGTTACAATTTTTAATGAGATTGATCCCCAGAATTAATCTTTAAGCAAATCCCCCACTAACCCAGAGGTTTCTCTCAGGTTTCATTGCAAAGGCACAGCTGGCATCTGCTGGAATTTATCTGTACCTTTTCAGATATTGCATGCCTGATGACAACTGGCTGCCCCTCCTCAGCTCCCCTCTCCGCCAGGCTGGCAGTCTGCAAAGTGATTTGGGAGGAGGCGATGGGATGCTCCAGCCCAACCCGTTGACCCACACACAGGGTTTGCAGGCACCTCCTTCCCTCTTCTGTTTTCCCCTGCAGACAGTTTGTCCTTAACATGAATACTTACGCTCTGTGGTAACTTTTAATTCACTGTAAATATCAAGATTGACTTAAAGTCAACACATTTTGCCATAAATAGAGAGCATTTCGTGACAAGTACGTACTTAACTTTTTCCTAATTAGTCATTGGCTGCTTACCAAATTAATTCAGTCACAATATGTATTATTATTTAGGATGATAGCAAGCAAATTACTAGTGTATCAACTAATTGAAAACGTTCAAATGTCAAAAATTCAGCAGCCTGCAGTTTCCACTTGGAGGCAAGTTAGAGTGGTGCTGCAGTAAATTAAAACAGATTTTTTTTTTTCTAAGTTTTCATGTGAGCACCATTTGTTACCTAGGATTGATGCCATCTTCAGAAGTTGTGATCTAAGTCTGTAACTGGGTAAAGCTTGATCCTGGAGTAACTGATTTCAGTGAAGTTAGCTTAAGGGTGAGTTTAGCCTTCTGTTTATATACATAGACATGGTAAGCCGCATGCTTTTATGCAGTAATGAATCTTATTACCAGGTGGTGAATGATTGACTGCTAGGTAATAAAAAATACAAATTAAATTGATACATCTTAATTTCATTATTTGAAAATAATAGTTTGATTAGCCTTGGAACAAGCCCCATTCAGTGCTCTGCCAGGAAATACAAGGCTTTCCTTTCTGAGGTTCACTCCCGTACTTCAAATTCTAGCTCCGGCATTCCTGGCTCACACCGCCATTCCAGCAGGGAAGCGAGGGCACGGATGAGGCATCTGGCTGCATTGTCTTGCATTTAGTGAATGGTGACCTTCAGCTCCTGGAGACATCCCACCCTGCTGTGTTTTCCGGGCAATCTCATCGGCAGCAAGGCTGGCGCCCGGCGTGCTGCGGCATCCCTCTCCAGCAAGGCTTGACGCTGCCTCACACGCTGCTCAGGCAGGGTGATGTCACCTTGGCTTGTTTCTCTCTCAGCCCCAGATGCAGGGGCTGCTGGCAGTGTGCTGCCCCCCCACAACCTGCTTTTGGTGCGGTACAGGCAAAAGATGTCACCTGTATAGAAAACGTTTTAATGCTTCGACTTTTCTATGGGGCTTGCAGCAATCACTGTCCTTTAGTTTTCCCATCATCCTCAAGCATTTAAAAAAAGTGATGGTGAAAGAAGATTATTGTCGGTAATGCACTGTTGGTGTTGATGGGGCAGTTAAGCGTGATCACAGTAACAACCATCACGTGAGACACCTTTCCTTCTCTCTTGGCTTCTGATTCATAATTCTCTGTGTGCGGCCACAGCCAGAATGCCTGGTCTCTCTTGGCGTGGCCTTGCTCCACGCAGGCTGAGCACTTTCACAGATGCATCTCTGCTAGGCTGGAGGGGAGAAAGGTGCTCTGGGCCATATGGCAAATAAGTGTCCCCCTGTCCCCCAGCCCAACCATTACCTGTCTGTGAACTGGAGGAAGGCAGGTGTTAGGTAGCCATTAAGCCCAGCAGGCAGCAAGAAATTAAGTTCATAGATGCAATGTGTATTATTTGCCAATAATCGTCATTTGAATGAACACTAGCAAATCAGCTGGAGAGCTCATGTCATTTTTGTAGGAGCTTTGCAGTGTAGTTAGGAAGTTAGTAATGGCAGGAGGTAGCAGAAATACCCTGAAGACCTTAGAAAATGGGCAAAATCCAGGTTGGAGGGAGGAGTCTGAATAGAGCTTTGCTGAGTTTAATGTCACTTACAAACCCACACCGTTAATTGCCACTTAATGTAAAAGGGTGGTAAAATCTGAGCAAAGTCTGGCACCACAAGGTGTCTAGAGGAATCAGAACTTGTTTAGAAGGAGTAGCCTGAGCCTTGTCGCTGGCATGGGGGCTGTACCTGTGAAGTGCAGGAGATGCCCCCGCAGGTATCAGCTGGCTCTGGAGGAGAGGACCTGGTGTGCGCTGGGGCTTGAGTGTTTCCTTGACCAGGAGGAACAGGAGGTATTTTCACATGATGCATTGTCTAATTTTATGTTTTAGCTGTAATACCACATAGACTTTTTTTTTTGGTTGAATTAATCTAAATCTGAATAAATAGACTAAACCACTGAGACCATTGTTTGGCTGCAGTAATCTCTGCATGCAGCAGCCGCCCATCAGCATTGCAGTGTAGAACCTAGAGGCTTCGTGTTGTTCTGTAAGTAGATCCATTGCAAAGATTAATTGTTTAAAATCTCATCAGTTTAGATGAAGCCAAGAACATCCCAAAGGGCTGGATTCTGGTCTCTGCTGCCTCAGTGTGGTTTCATAATCGCTCACCAGGCCGGTGTCTCTGGCCTCTGCTTTTCACCACAGAGTGAACCCATTGATTTCCACTAGCACAAATGAGCCCCGTGTCTACGCCTGAGGTAAGGGCCTTGTGCTGATGTAGGACGGCACTGCCCTCACCTTGCACGCCCATGCATGGCAGGTTGTGCACCTCTGAGAAGACAGGGGATCTCCTGCTAGGGTTGGCAAAAGTGGGTGACTTTGGATTTTCTACTAAAGACGGCCTTCTGCAAAGCAGAGGTCAGATGAACTGCATCCTCAAAGTGTAATTCTCTCTATTGACTCTATGGAGCCCCAGAGAGGTGTACTTGACTCTGGAGCTAGGTGAGGTGAAAATATGCCTGTTTGGTGTCAGCATTGTGGATATGATAGAAATATCATATCTGCTTTACAGCTCTCAAGTATAAATCATAAACTTTTCAGGATGAGGTCCAACCCTTAGGGCCCTATGTACAGCAGCTTGCACAGTGGGTCCCTGACCTTATCTGAGGTCTCAAAATGTCACTGTACTGTATCTTCACTTATTTTGTCACTTCTCTAATATTACCATAATATGATCAGTAGAAGAAGTGATACATTATGTATTTGCATTCTGTTAATGAACATGTCAGTCTTTAGTCATAAAGAAGTTGGGTTTAAAATGTTTAGCAAATGTTTTTTAAGCTAACGTACTGCAGTGGTCCCTTTTAAGTTAGCCATCTTAGCATACATTAAATGTCAAAGTGCTCTGGACTGAACAAAACAATATGTCAACATTATGCAGCAGCTGAATGCTAGATGCATTTTAGATGCCCAGCAAAGGAAGAGAGATGCTACATCATTGGGAGTTCTTCCTGACTTTCAATCAAATAGCTGATCTGAAATGCCAAACACAAACTGCATTTCATTTAAAAATGCTGCTAGGTAGTCCTTGATTGAACACATTGAACCTGATCAGAATCTAATTTGTTTTTGTATTACAAAAGACACTTATATTAGCACCTCTAGGAGATCAATAACAGATTTTAATGCATACTAATAAAAAAAGTCCTAATTCCAAATACGGCTTTAAGCTTCACAAGAGCAACATAGTTCTTGCTAATCAAATATCTTTGTTGAACAAGAAGCAGTGGAATGGAGTACTGTTTTCAGACAAACATCTCAGAATTATACTAACAAAATTCCGCAAAAGGAAACGACACTAATCTATTTTCACAGTTGTGGGTGCAATTAAATGGTGTGTTTTAGGGGAAAATGCTTTCTCATGGGGGAATCCTGACTTCTTCCTGACGGTTAGTGTTGATGCTCAGTGCATGCTGCAGTAAAAAGTTTCCCTTTATGACAATAAAAAATGTCATCATCTGTAGAATTAAGAAAATACGGAAGAAATTACGTCCATACATGATTGCTCATACTAGCAAGTAGAGTATTGACTGGCAGAATGATTTTGCTCAAAGGATTTGCCATGGTTGTATAAACTTCATATTCATAGCTAATTGATAATGAAGACAACCCTTCATTTCTCTCTTCTGTCATACCCCAGCCAATGTTTCCTTGGCAGACTGGGAGCCCTAGGAGTGCTGCTGCAATAATAACTGTATGTCAATTTAGTAATAATATGTTAATTCAAAATTCTATATAGATAGGATGCAATTTGATTATTTAGGATTTATTCTTATTTTCTCCACTGCTCTGTTAATGACATTAGTGGATTTGCTGAGCCAAAACTCATCGTGTCTCCCAGATTTCAGCAGCTGATGGAAAACTCAAGAAATTGATCTTGGTGGTTTTGTGTAGCACTGCAGGCGATTGACTGGAGGATGATTTTATTGATCCTGTAATGTCATTCCCCATACTTCTATCCTCCCACTGAACTGACCATTTCTTCTCCGCTGCAATCATCGACGTATTGCAGAGCCACGGTTCTCTCTCTGGTGTAGCACCAGCCTCTCAAAGAAAGATGCTCATGATCCCCCTTCACGTTACTGACCTACGTCTATTCCATGGGACTTGTATTTTGACCCCATGTTGTGGCTGGTTGAGATTTTGGGGGGGTTTTGTGTGCATACAGTCATACTCATTCTAAGTTTCCAAAATGATTTTTGCTGGGCCTGCAGGAAGAATTATGTCTGTATAATTTATCATAAAAACTATCAGACATGTAAGCCTGTATCTGTTCACCAAAGCAAACAAAATATCTTGAATGCTGGGGATTATATTCATAATATGACAAGAAGGAGGCAGACTGTGATTATAAATCAGTATTTATACATGGAAGCCCCTGCTTCTATAGTTTAGGCTTTTTCATCCTAGAGAAATCTATAGTGATTTTCAATTAACAAGGCAAAATTATTTCTGCAGTTTTGTAATTGAACCTCACAGCACGGTCATGTTTCCATAGACCAGGGCCGTGGCGAGTGGAGCTCTTGTGACTGAGCTTCACCAGGGAACTGAGGAGGGGCAATCTGGAGTCATTGAGAGATATACTTCAGAGCCCACATCCCACCACGTACAGGTTGCTGCTGCAAAAGAGGAGATGGGGCATGGGATGCCTTGGGTTTAAAATGCCTAACCTTTTCCCTTCAGGAGTAACAAAATGCCCTACCTAATGTTGTACCTAGAAAGCAAGTGTCCAGCATGAGTGTTGCCCTAACAGGGACCTTCTGTGAGTGCTCTCCTTCCCTAACTAGACAACACCCTTTCCTTCTTCAGCTGGCACTGGAGGAAGGGGAGACAGCACCATTTTCAGACAAAAGTTTGCTGCTCAGCTCTTGGCTAGCTTTTGCATGGCAACACCATCAGCTAGCCTGGACTCCACTGGGAGAAATGGTCTTTGCAGCTGATGGCACCAAAATGAACACACAAGGTCCTCCAGGCAGGGGAGCAGCTTACACGTGAAAAAGAGAAAGGGTCCCTGGTGATGATCCTCAAGTCTACTTTGGTCTCTCTCCCCTCCACCCTTCCATGCCTGATCTGACAGGCTGAAGCTACAGTTCCCAGGACTAAGCATGACTCTTGCTCCCAGGCTGGCCTGGCAAGCATGGCTCTGGCTGATGGCACACTGAGGACCCACCAAGCCCGTCCCCACTCCTGGGACAAGGTGGGCTGCAGGCTGGGACTACCACATGCAGCGCATCCAGCAGTCAAACGCACCGGGAAGTGTCTGTGGTTTGCTAGGCTTGTAGATTCACAGACATTTTAATGTCATAAACCACTACATATTTTGGCGTAACTGAAGTGTGGACTGCTTTTGTAATAGTATGAGCAGATGAAGAAATGGATGGATTTCCCTAACCATGCGTCATTGGCAGTGCTCTACTACGACTGTCCCTAAAGTTTCCACTCATCTCAGAAGTTGTTTGCTTGCCAAACTGTGTAGGGTATTTGCTACTGTGGGATTTGTTCTCCATAGAGGTACTTTTTGTCACTCTACCTTAAAAACCAAACCAAAACAAGTACAGTAAACATGGTAAACACGTGCAACTTACATATGCAATGGGATAGTCAGGATTTTGCATGAGAGAAGAGGCTGCACAAATGGTTACAAATCTGATATGGAAGTGTCACTGATGGAGTGATATGTTACTTACAGCCAAATTTGCTTCAATTTAATAATTGTGGATTTATCAACATTTCTCAACACTATTTAATATTATTTGCCTGCTGATTTTGTTGTTGTTGTTGAGGAATGCAGCGTCTTTTTTGCATTCATAGCACACATGAATGAGGATTTTTCTCAAACTTTTTTCTCGTTACTGTTATTTGCTATACTGGAAACTCAATTCTTTGCGAAAAATAGATTTTGGTTATTGTTCATTCTATAATAGCAAGGTTACTAATGCAAAAAGAAATCTAGATACATTCCAGAAGTTTTTATTGACATTTTATTTGCTGATGACTTAAATCTAGAAAGGTTATATCAAGTTTAAACTACATTAGCATTTGTATTGAGCACTAACTATTCCCTAATGACTTCAGAATTACAGTTTACTGCCATGAATACTTAATCTTGCTTACTAGCTTTTGTATTAGTAGAATAAATGCTGCTAAAAGAAAAAAAAAACCACAATCCATGTTATGTACATGGTGGAGGTTGCAAAACTATACTTTATGATTAAATCTGCCATAGTATTTGAAGTTGATTTAGTACTCAAAGGACATATTTTTCATGGAGAACTATATATGGAACATAAATAATTCTAAATACAGTTCATCCAAATATAAATCAGTAAGAGGGAGAAGAGGGGGCCCTAAATTATATCTCATTGCTTTTTTCTGCCTTCTATATACAAAAATAAGCACCAAATTCTTAGCTTTTATCATTTCAGGCATATGTGTCATCTTAGTACCCTGATGTCAGGGCTGTCCATGTCCATCTGCAGCTTGGGAGCCTGAATTCATGGAAAGCAATGCCTAATTTCCCCAAGAGAGCATAGCTGTTGTGTTAGAGGTGCATGTTTCACTCTGTTAGCAGTGTATCCTCAGGGTGACTTACCAATTTGCTGCATCCAAGCTACAGAATAGGTTGATTCAACTCAAAATCTTGCTAGGTGCAAAAGGAACCCCCATTAGATGTAAAGCCAAGAATTTAGTCTACTTAAAGACTTAAAAGCCTGATGAACACGTTATTATTACTCCAGTTACAATAATCACAATGAAAACAAGTTCAAATTGTTAAAATTATATGTACACAAAACTTTATAATACCTATCCATTTCCCTGGTGTTATGCTCATCCTTCCATTTCTCTGCTTGGTCCCACTGTTGATGGCTTCAGTCTTGGGGTACAGAGCAACCTCAGCATCCCGAGTTGCACGATGTTGATGAATTCCTCCTAGGATCCTCTTGGATTGTTTTTGTCTTTACTAACAAGTACAGCAACTTGCTGTTTCGTCACTGGCTTGCAAGTCCACGTTAGAACCAAATTTACTGTCTGTCTTAAATACAGTGGATATTTGGTCTTTGTTCTTGTTGTTACTCCTAAAACTGGCTTTATCCAGCTCCCAGGTTGGAGTCCTGAAGTACTGGCCCTTGATGACCAGTAATGCTCCACTGGTGAGCTGCGTATAGCCCTGGGGCCACTGGTATCATTGCTGTTATGAATTTGTGATAATTTAGAGGGAACTTTAAAGAATGTTCTTACTTTTAAGTGAGTTCTACTGACGGGCTGCTGAGAAAACTGATGGGGCTGCTTTGTTAGCTTGAGAGGGAGAAGTCCTAAAAACTGGAACATCTTGAAACTTTAATTGCAAATAATTCTTCTTGCAAAGCTTATCAGATGAATTGTATATATTATGTAATGTGAAACACCGCTCTAATCATGGCAGTGATTATTATGCAAAGCCTTTTTCCAAGGTAGGTCTTGAAATACCCCAAGGACACAGCAGGGAAGCATTGGGGATTTCAGGATGTGTTTTCATGCTTTTATTCTATTTTGTTTCCTCATATTTCACAGCACCCCATGACAATCATTTGTTAATGAAGAACAGCGACTTTCCTTGTTGTCATTTGTTCTTGAAATTGTACCTTACTGCTGAGATATACACTGAAGGAAGAATTCACCATTCAGACGTTCTCTGCTTTCAGTCAACCTTTGTAGATCAGATACAAAATGAAGGTGACCCTGAAATGCAATGACCCTCTTGGTGTTGCAATCTCGAATAAAAAACATAGGAGAAAATAATTAGGAACTCTTTTTTTCAGTATCGTAAGGCTGTACAATTCAGTTTGCATTTTTTTCCAGTGAAAACATTGAAAATTGTGATACAATGATGCTCACATAGAAAAAGCATGCCTTCTATGGCTAGGCTAGCATCTAGGTTTCACATAAATTGGATTATTCCACAGCATTGTCACTCTAAGTAGAGTATTACGCTATACCAGAAGTGGAAGCCTCCATCATGCCAGTGTGCAGTGAAACCCAGCACTGGTCACTGTGGCCAAGCTGTGACTCAGGATAACACAGGTTCTGCTTCCAGCTGCCTCCTGGTATGCAGGAGGACCCCGGTCTTTCCCCTCTGCTTGCTATTGTGTGCATTTAATTTTGCTGACTGTAGCAGTTCCCAAATTCAGAATATTCTGAATTCTTCCATGCCAAATAACTGTACATTTGTACCATAACAAGGGGGATTATTCACTTACCCAGTGATGCCACTGGCATAGCAATGGAGTTGGTTCTCTAGCCAGTTATTTATAGGAGTGGATAGTTTAGGTACATAGGGAATGGACTGTCAACCATTAACTCTATGTATTTCCTAGGGCACATGGTTGGTCAAAGTTCAAAATGTGTGATAATACTGGGGATTTTTTTAAAAGCTTGTCTCTACTTCTAGGACTGTTTTCCACTTTTGTTTAGTTGCTCAGTTGTTGAAACTATAGTATTAATTCCTAAGGTCTTTCTTCAAATCACAGCCGTCATGGCTTTCAGTTAGTGATGCCTTTTCCTGGAAGGAATAAATAAACGTTCATCTAAGAATGCAATGGTTTATGGCTGAGAGCTTGAGTATTGCAGGTATCCAGTCTGCCTAGAAGTCCAGGCAGCCTGTGGGGCAATCAGACTCACATTTCTCACATCTGAGGAAAGCTTTCCACCTCCTTCACTGTGGTTACGGTGATGTAAAGCCTTAGCCCTTGTGGAAAGGTGAGAATTCAGGTCTCCTCCTTCTGGGCAGGGAGAGATAGAGATTTTGTTTTGCTCTCTGTCTCTGCTCCAGTTAGTCTCCAGTTACCTTCTGCCAAGTACCAGCATTTCCCATGGGACAGAGCACTTCCAGCCTGTTGAGGACTAGAGTGCCATCACCCACACAGGTCTTCCAAATCCTCCATGGCCTGGACTAGTGATGTCACCACGTTGGTGTTTCAGGATGGAGAAGAGGTCAGGGATATCCCTGGCCCCACCAACATCAGCCACATTAATGGGAAGGTAGGTGTCTGGACACCTCTGCTGTACAGGGATCTCTCCAGGCAGGATGGGTCAGGTGCATCCAGAGAAGTTGTTTGCATCCATCACCTCCCATGGCTGGCATGGCATGGAGGGTCTGGCTGAGGCTTGTGGTCACACTTAGGTCCAAAGGAGGCACTAAGCTATGTAAATCTGCCCTGAAGAATGCTCACAGTGGGGGACAACTCCAGATGCAGGCACCTCTCAGGGTTTGGCCTGATGTTGAGTGTTGCATCGTGGGCTGAGGCACAAAACTTGAACAAAAATCTGCTGTAGCCACCAAGTCCTTTTGGTGCTGTGGGCCCAATCTATAACAGCACTTGAGCTTTCTGCTCAAGCTTCCATAACCCCTGACATCCCACTAACCCCTATGATACGGCAGGCTGCCCAGGCTGGCATTAGAAACCTGAATACTGCTGTGGTTCATGGTCCTGGGTAGTCAGCTTCCTATTGGTAAAACAGCAACAGTTGTCCTCCCCTCCCCAGGCGTACACTGACACTAGCTGATTTCTGGAGCATGAGGGTGGACCATGTTTCATCTGTCCTCCCAATTCTAGATAGGGCAAAAATCTGCTCCAACATTTAAAGCTTAAATAAGCAAGTCTATCAACAAGACTATGGGCACATCCCTCTTCCTTTGGCGTTGTGGAAAATAAGTCTTTTAGATTCCTCAACTCATACTTCTTATTTTTTAGTAGAACCCTGATGATTCTACTTTTGTTTTTAACATGGACATTTATTTTTGCACTGTTTCTTTTAGCCATGCATCCAGGGATGCTCTGGGATGGTAACCATAGTAACTGCAGAACATGGAAGACATAATTTCACCCCCAAAATGCATATTACTTGGTTTGTGTTTGCTGGAATTGAATTGTCTCATTCCCTGAACAATAGGAGGAAGTAAAAAGAACTTATTTGTTTCACGGTGATTAGGGGAGAAACTCAGCATATGGTGGGAGAAATATGCATTAAGTGCTCTTCTGGTATGTCCAAGAAGATAGTACAGACAGATAAAACCAAACAGAAATCTAAGGGTATTTCCATACAATATTTAATAACAATGAAATAATCTAATCTGAGGTTTTCTTATCCACACTGGGCATTTCGTCATCGTTGTGAATGTTGGCAGGTGATCTCAGGGGTCTGGTGCAGGGGCCTTCACTGATACAACGCCAAAGCTGTGGTTCTGCATTACAGGTAATGCATCACTTGCCCCTTACTCCAAAGCAGTTGCACCAGATGCAGCAATAATGCAGTGTGGGGCTCAGCCCCTCATCTTCGATGTCCATCTTTGAATGTTCACCTACTGCAGGGGAGCGGGGTGTCCCAGGGGTTGCCCCCAGGTGGTGGAACTCAGCACCTCAGGAAATCATCCTGAGCACCAAGGCCTCAAGAAGGTGAAGGGGAAATTGGGGAGTTAGAGCCGGTGTTTGTTTCATGTGATTTAAAACTGCTTGGGAGGCCATAAGAGTATGAAATAATACTGGAAAAGCCAAGAAGTGATTCTGCTGTAATGACATCTCCAGCCTGATAAAATTGGCCTATTCTGTGACAGGTCAGATACAATGTTCTGCACACAACCAAAACCTTTTTACTTACTTGACAGAGGTCCCCATTTGACATGGGGTGTTATATGATATTGCTGCAGAATGCTTGTTGCAAACAAATCGAGTGCTATCTCTCCCAGCACCTTTCTCTGTATAAGCAATCCTATCTCCCCTGTGCATGAGTGCCCCAGAAGAGGCAGTACGGGTCCTGCGACCGCAGTGGTTTCTGTGTCCAGCTACACAATAGATTTGCGTGTTTTAGGGACCAAACCAAAATCCTGGTAGTGTGTAGTAATGTGAGTTGTTACCATCTGTCTTCCCCTTGATAGCACTTAAGACAGATAGCTGCATATATTGTTGAATAAAATCACTTATTATAAAAGCACTTCAGTACTAAATAGTTCTAGGGATTTATTTTTATGTACATTTGAAAAATTAATGCTTTGATGAATCACACACCAATAAGTAGTTTCTTTTCCTAGAAATGCCTTTATTCAGGGGACTGCTAAACCCAACTCTGAGGAACTTAAAAAATCACTGCTTAGAGTAATGAGATTATAATACCAAATTCGTAATAACTTAAAAAATAAATTACCCCTTACTTTTGAACTGATATTTACTTTTCCTTCCTGTCAGAGGGAAACAAACTTTAAAATGAGAGAAGCTGAGTTTTATAGAATAATGAGTCTTCACGAGTCAGATATTAACAAAAAACAATAATGGCAAGAACTGTTGACTTAATAAGAAAAATGAGGCAGCTTAGTACCTCTTAGCTGGTCTAACACTGAAATTGCATCCACTTACTTATTTTTAGGAACATCCTACCATTATGACTTTCTATGGGCCTGTCTTTAGTATTAGTATTTTAATCATGTGGAAGGATTTGTTTCTCTCCATTATGCCCCAAAACATTACTTGGGGACGAACAAGCATTTTTGCAACAGTGGAAAAAAAAAAGAACAAGCAAGCAACAGATGTGTAACAACAGGCACCTTTCATGGCCACACGTTTTTGCACTTCCACATGGATAAACAAGGGCACCTACAACTCCCAAGTGAATGTTTCTGGGTTCTGCATGCTGCATTTCTTCCAGACTTTGATCACTCATGAAAACGTTGGTATTTCCCCAGGTTTTGGATTGTTATTCACTTCATAAAACAATTACAATGAAACTGCTAAAATGAGTTATTTTGCCTTAAAGAAAAAATACACCCCTTAGATGGCTTCCAATGTACAGTAGAGAGTGAACAATGCAACAAAAGTATTTAAGAAATACAATAGTTGAAGTAGAAATTGATTGCAAGAAAAAGTACACTTTAAAGATTCATGAATAAATACATTTAACTGAATCACTCATCATCACAATTAGCAAACCATGCCTGTGTGAAAAAATGTATTGCCAATTAGATGTTTTATAAGTGAAATCAGTAAAGAAGGCTAGCTTTTCTAAAAAAAGGAAAGAGGATTAATTGGTATTTTTAACTGAATTGAAGAATATACTTTGTTCTCTGGAAGAATTTGATTTCTTACCTCAAGCTTCAGAGCTGTACCGTTTCAAAAGGTTGTGAAAATATTTTTTCCAGCATTCAAAGGATGTCTTTCCATGTCCCTTCCTCCCAGCAAAAAAAAAATAACAAAAACATCTGAAGTTCAAACATTTAGAAAAATATTGCTCTGAGGTCTGAAACCAAATACAAGAAATTTCCTGCTGAAAGCATTTATTGTCCCTGCAAGATAGAGGCAGTGACAGGTGTATTTACTTTAAAGGGAAGGTGCCTCAGCCTGTCTGCAGCACAGCTTGGAAGAAACCACTGATAACTCCAACTTCAGTGGCTGTGGAGAGGGAGACTTGTCAGTGAGAGTGGATCCTGTGTAAGGAGTAACATCATAGGCATCTACCACAGGTAGGTGAGCAGACGCATAGCAGGATGGATGTTAGATCTGCTGCTGAGTTATTTACTCTTCTTTCTCAAAGCCTGGCAGTGAAGAAGCAGAACCAACCCTAGTTTTGAGGTCTCTGAGGAAGCTACTAAATAATCTGCTAATCCAGCTGATGGAGGCGTTAGTTTCAGTGGTGTTTGTCTCCTTCTAGATGGCATTGACCCGACATGACCAAAATGGGAGCTGGCAGCTGTTTTGTGTTTGGATTAATTACCTTGATTGCCTACCACATACACCTGCTGAGAATGAGCTGAAGCATGGATACGCAAATATGTTCTTAACATGTAATTTCTCATAGTAATTAGAAATATCCCAAAAGCTCCTTGATTTTTTGAGTTCTCCAAGCTCATCTTCCCTGCCGGTTTAAGACTTCGTGTTCAATTTATTTTGGTTTGCAGTGTATCATTTGTGCTGATATGGTTTGACTTGGTTTTGACATTATATTATTGTCTTCCCAGCACTGCTGGCTGTATGACTGTCTGATGATACTCAGTGGCATGCAAATAAATAGACAATTACAGCTGGTACAAACATCCATTGTATTTCACAATTTGCAGCCTCCTTAGTTGATTTCCAAACCTAAACATGTGTAAGTGGTTTCAATAAGCTGTTTCTGAAAATATCCATTACTGTCAATCCAGGCTACCCCATGGAAAATATCCTTTTTAAATGTCTTTATCCTGTATTTAGTGCTTGATCGGGCCAGAGATCTGAGAATTGTCCTGCTTAGCTGCTGGGGGTGCTACATTGCTCCTTCAGCATTGCTCTCTCGTTTGGGTGATTGCCCACAGGCCTAGCCCCCATCCCAACAGGTGGAAAGCTCAAACAACTTTCCATGTTATGTTTAATTTACATTTAAAAACTTGGAGTACTTTGGTATTTTTCAACTCATTTATACTGGGAGAATAATCCCAGGTATTCTTCCTTGTATGTCCCAACTCTGTATTAGATGATAAGGAATGGAGTTTTTTTCAATGTTTAAATATCCAGTCCAACATGCCAACATGGTTTTTTATCACTCTGAAGATGTAATTCATGCCATGATATTCTCCATGCTGAATATTAGATGGCCTGGATCCATTATACAGGATCTATTTGCCTCTGTGCAGTGTTGCCTTCAGGCTTAATGAAGGCTCTCCAGAAGGGCTAACCTAGCCCAAACCTTAGTCTGGCTGAGCCTGGAGGAAACTTTCTTCTACCTGTTGGTTTTAGTTCCTCCAAGAATCTTCAGTTTGTTTGGGGGTTTCTTATATGATGTAAAAAAAAAAAAAAGAAGCAAGCAGTGATGACAGAGCTAAGACAAGGTGGGGAGCCAAGCCTGAGAGACCACTAGCGCCAGTGGGCTTTCTTTACTGACTGCAAGTAGTTTTCACTCCTGCAGCAACTCTTGTCCATGCTAACAGTACATTGTGTAGATTAGGAGAGAGTTACTTTATTCATGGTTGCTTTTGGGTCTTTGTCAGATTGTCTCCTGATTTTAAAGTTCCAGACATCTAGAAACAGCAGTCTTCCTTCAGTACTTTCCAGTCCCTCTCAGCACAACCAGGTGCTCAGTTACAAGTGCCGCCAGGGAACTGGTCTCCAGCAGCAGCAGCTAGATCGTTCTGAAGGGCACCTGCATCCAAAGAGGAGCACCTTTGCGGTCTTGGTACAAGCTGGATTTAAATAAAAGGAATTGTGAAACCACAGTGTTAACATGAAGGATAGTCATGTACAAGCACACCGTGGTCTTGCACACAGACTTCCATGTTTTGTTTCTGTTGATGTAAGTTGCAGATAGGAGAGGTAGCATTCACCTCTGCTAGCTGTTTGTGTACTCATCACCGCAGGTTACGGGACAATGCTGTGTTATGTGATCACATCCTGGGATAAGAAACAACGTGATATAATGGTTCTGTTTTCCAGTAGATCCCAGGACTTTTTCCCTGCAAAAAGCGTAGAGGAGAATCTGACTTTTCTCCATGGAGGGTCAAGTTGTTTTAGAGAGCACTGACAGAAATTTGTAGTGTTTGGTGATGAGATTCAGGAAGCAAACTGTGTGAAATTTCTGTGCTATCCACCAGAACTACATGGTACAACCCATCTTTACACGAGTTTTATTCTTGGGCTTAGCTGCATTCAGCCAAATCTACTAATAAAACTTATTGGATCAAATTATCTATTCCACATGAAAAAGTTGTGTGTGCTCAGAGAGCTAGAAGTAGAACAGTTAAAAAGCACAGTCAATTGGAATGTAGAGTCAAGTGACTGAAAAGCTTTATAAACACTCAAGTTTCACTTTTCTGGAACATGTCATGAGAAAGCTTGTGATAAAGGTCCTCTGGCCTGCAGATCCTGCTGCACGCCCTGTTCTCCTTCTCCTCTTCTCTAATGAGAGTATCTTTTTCATCTGCTATGAGTAGGATCTTGGCCCATGAAGCTCAGCTTATTGACTGCTTTCTTCCCTGGCTATCCGTCCAGCGCTGTCTGCCCAAGTACAGGCGTATCTGCTATCTGGTGGTCAGTTCAAAGCAGCAATGAGACAGCTGACTGAGACATATAGCACAGATTAACTATCACTTGTCTATCACTCAGTAAGCTGAGGTGGAGAATGTATGGAGATGGGACAAAGAGATTTAACATACGGGCAAAATTCATCTTGAGGAAGCAATGAAAGAAAACTGAAGAAGCCTGAGGTTGGCCAGTCAGATAGAAAGCACTTGGCTCAGAGGAAAACAGTCACAAGGGAAAATAAACCTGGCATGGGCAACTGAAAAAATGATGGAATTGAAGTTTTGAATACACAGATGACAGTGGGAAATAAAGACAGAACCACTGCCAGGTAGTCAAAAACACAAAGGAAAGATGGAGGAGAGAAACAGAACAAAGCACAGAAGAAAACTGTAGCCTAGTTGAAAGCCTAGGCTGCTCCTAATTAATGTCCTAAATTGCTTCACATGTAAAATAAACTGATGGGAACCAGAGTAGCGTATCCTTACATGGGAATCTGCATCAGTTTGAGTAAACTGATTTAAACAAACATATCTGCAGTTAAATTGCCTGAGCAGTTTGAACATGGAAGAGTCCCAAGAGAGAAGAAAGCAACAGACAAAATTGTCCTTAAACCTTCCTCCTGGTTCTGGACATGGTATTGAATCCACTTGTGCTGTCCAGAAGTGCAGTGGGACTGACAGTTTGTAGTGTGAAAGCAATGCTTCAACAAAGTAGTTAATTTTAATATTTGGACTTTGAAGTTATATGTTAAAATCTCCATTACGCTTCATCTTAAATTCCCATCTACGCAATAGAGTAGCAGAAGTCTTCAATACTTGAATTCAAAAATATTAAAATCCTTCTGCACCCTATTCCCTCCCCTTCCAGGTTTTCCAACCCCAAACAGAAAATTTCAATAGTAATAACTGTCTCTATATCAGCCAATAACCACATAAAAGAAATACAGTTTAATACTAAATAGGTGTTAGTTATAGAGGGGTCACCTTGAATAATGAAATCCCAAGCACAGTGGCAGTAACGCTAATCTTTGTTTTGCAAATATTCCCCAAGGCCTTTTTCAGTAAAGGAGCTAAATGCTCTTCTGCAAACATCAGGTCTTCTTTAATTTCTTCCTTCATTTTCCCTTCTATTTTTATAGCCACCATCTATTTTTCCTTTCCTAACTATGTGCTTAACCTAGCAGCATTGGTTTGAACTCTTTATGATGGGCTTGCAGGGTTAAATTCAGCAATTACAGACCCTGCAGCACCAGTAATGTTGGTTTGGCTATGTGAATGTACATTTGTGTGTGTTTATGCTGAAAAGGTTAGTTTTTGAAGAAGGAAAATCACTGTTTGACTGCCCAGCAGCTCATTGATTCACTGAGAAATACAAAAGGTCATCTGATTTGTCCTTATGTGGTTACGAGTCTGCCCTTACTTCCTGGGGAGGTGTTCGGCAGGGATCTTGGAAGAAGCAAGATCATATACCCACTTCCTTCACCGTCCGTGTGAAGAGCAGTCCTGGCTTTATGGAGATGTATTTTTTGCAAAGGAGTATGGCTCTGTAATATTGCTGTGCATGCTAGAAAATCCAGAATAGCCTCCAGGACTGAGTGGATCTGTCTTGCCTGAAACTTGGGACAGTATCCAAGTCTTAAAATACTTTTGAACATACTCGTAGTCAGAAGCAATATCAGAAGTGTAATACAAGGTTGCAGCCTCTGTTGATAGCTCAGTTTTAAATATAATCTAGAAGAGCAGGCATAACGGTTTGGGTATTTCAATTAGTATTCATATTGGATGGACTCTCTTACTTGATCATAAAGTCACAAATCAAAGCTTATGCATGGCTGCCTTTTGGGATATTGATCCATGTCCATGCCGGCAGCCTGGCAAAGCTTCTGTTAAATTAATGCAGCTCTCAAGAGTGACTGAGCAAAGGATTAATGTAGACGACTGTTAATCAAATTAAGTGTTTCCTAAAATTCTGTAATACATTTTATGCACAAAGGAAACTTTGGTAAGAACTCATTATTACAACAGAAATTATTTATTCTATTGTATTTCATAATAGAAATTTGTTCTCTTCTTCAATGAAGTCTGGTGTTCAAACATTACAGCATTAAACCCAGAAAAAAAGCCTGTATGCATAATGATTTGCAGCAGGAAAAGAGGATGTGCAATATTGAGAAAAAAGTGAAGTGAAGGTTCATATCTTGTTTAGTCACTCATATGTAATAGGGAGAAATTTATGGGTGTATGTCTTTATAGATCTTACAAAGCTGTCTTTGACCTGAATTTCCCAGCACTTCGAACAACTTCAGTGGTTGCTTTGTGCAAGGCAAGCAGGTTCTTGGCCTAAAAGAGTGCACTCTAGTCTGCATGAGTAGGGACAGGAGAGCTGAACTAGCAGCGCTCTTCTGCGTGCAAAGCCCTTGCTAGTGCTCCACTTGAGCACATGAGCTGGGTGGGCACGTGGAGAGGGATGAAGCCAGATTATGGCACAGTGGTGCTATGCAGCTGCTCTGCAAAGGCTTGAGTCCATGTGGTAGCCTCCATGTTCCCAATCTGTACAGGTCATATCAGGTGACGACAGCTAGTCTGGTGAACCATGCTAGTCACATTTGAGAGAGCCAGTTCCATGCTGCCATGCTGGCAATAACCACAGGAGAGCTTGTGGATTAACAGTTGTCCATGGACCACAGTCTCAGCTGTAGTCCAGCTCTACTAGTGGTCAGCCACCTCCTGTTCGTGAATTGTCAGGGTGCCCTTGTGTGCAACATGGGTCCTTAGTAAGAGCAGAGGGACCTGTTTATCACCTTCTATTCAGTATTCATGAGGCCTCATTTTTATGTTGTGTCCAAGGTTGAACTCCCCAGTGCAAGAGAAATACACTGGCATTGACATACTGCAGTAAGTCCAGTGGAGGCCAGCAAGATGGTTAGGGGGCTGGAGCACATGGCATATGAGGAGAGACCAAGGGAGTTGTGTTTGTTCAGGCGGGGGAAGAAAAGGCTAATGGGGACTTGTAACTCCTGTCTTCAACTACCTTCAGGAGGTTGTAGAGGCATACAGAAAAGGGATGAATTGCAGTGGACACAAAGTGCAGCAAGGAGAAATTGAAGAAGATGTAAAGAAATAATTAGTAATTCGTAATTTACAACATTGCCTCCAACTCCTGTTTTGATCACTCAGATTCCCAAACTGTGCAAAAATACATTGGACTTTAAGAAAAAAATTCAGATACATGCAATCAGTATGCTCTTTGCATATAGAAAACTACTTATTAATTTTAAAGGTAGCCATTTGATATATGAATAGTTCATAATATACATGAAGTTTATGTAATTTAACAATTACATATTTCTGAGTCTGTGGTTGACAAGCCTGACTTAGTTGGGCTGATAAATTACAGGCTGCATTAAGTAACTGGAATGATTTAAGACTATTCTGCAGAAATGTAGCTGAGGGACATTACAGTGGGTCTTTTTATTTTTAAAGCATATATTTTAAGAGCTTAAATTGCTACCATAAAAACTGTTTTAAACTTTAACCATACAAGTAGGTCTGTTTTCAAAGACACTCGTTTATTTGTCTAGCAGTAAACAATAATTTGTGATACTGAGTGTTGCTTTTCATTGACTCCCCAGCTCTTTGGCAGTGACATAATGATAGTTGCTTTTGCGAAAAAGATGACATCATTAGCATTTGTGCTATTATGTGAGACAAAAATACTTCCTGTGTTTAAGAAAATAGTGGTTGGAAGGTTGGAGAAAGGCCTGGGATTTATTTTGGTTTGAAAGTCCCTGTCCATGGCAGAAGTCTGTTGGGAGACTTTCCGCTTCCTATGGGCTCACAGTAGTTATGTGGAGGGCTGGAGGACAGATCCTCCTATTCCTGCAGCACCTCTGGAGAAATCGGATTAAATCTCAGCTCTTGGGGCAGATCTTGTCCCAGTCCCACACAAGGAGCAGCCAGGGGTCAGTGTACGTCTGGATGTGGTTTCTGAGCACTATTTTAATGTCTTGAGTGCTAGCATGAGATTTTTTGTTTTGCTACATAAACGACACAATAAATTGCATATTGAAGTATGCAATATTTCTTAAGGTCAAGTTACGCCGCTCCCTAATAAAATACAATCAATAACCATTGCTAGAAGCCCATAGGGTAGTGTATCATTTATCTTGAAACCTTCTGCTCTGAATAAGAATTCACTTTTCAGTATAAATCATGATCTCGCCTAGCTTCTGCCAGGGATACCATAAAATATGTTATTATATTAATCAGAGTCCCAGCATCCTGGCATCCAAACTGTGAATTATGGCTGTAGTACAAATGCTCAAGAAAGAGCACCACATCTTATCCTAGCCTTGCTGAAAAGCGTAATATTTACAATGTGATGGCAGAGAGGGCAGGAGACTTTGTGGAAATGCTAATTAAACCCTCTCTTTGGAGATTAGATTGATTTGATAAATATACTTTAACACTTATTTATCTCTTTATTACATGCCCATAAACTACCTATGACCCTTTGTAATGCTTTATAAATAAATTAAGAAATTAATTAAATATTTCCTATGTAATTTCCAAATAGACTCATGAAACTCTTGAAGTTCACCAAAAAGATTTATGGACCTTGCTGCATAATGCAGTAGTTGATGTTCTTATTTAAATTTTTTTCAACACTTGAATAAATGCTCAAAGGAGTTCGAGGGCAGAATCAGAGTTGTAATTTTTTGAAGCCAAAGCCTCTTTACCCTTTGGAAAAGACTGCTCCAGGATTTTCTGTGAATGACTGGCCTCACAAATTAAGTCTCAGCTTTTTACTTCATTTGCAGGGAATTATCTTATTTAATTTGTGCAGGGAGCAGCTATGTTAAGCATTTATGTGGAAAGGATCAGAAAAACACAGTAATATGTCTCTGTGTAAATATGTTTATGAACTGTGAGTAGACTGCATTAAAGATTAGGTAGGAAATATTTGGATAATTCATTTATGTATTTATAAAGTTCTTTCCTGTGTTTGGAATGGATTATGGAGGCGTAATACACTGTCAGGAAAAAGCCAACATCGTTTTGTCTAGAACAAATCATGTCAAAACAAAATAATTCCCTTCTAGGACAAAGGCAGGAGACTTTGTGAACAGAGGGAAAGCAAGGGATGTGTACTAAGGCTTTCAGTGCCATCTCACATGGGGATCTCAAAGCAAGCTGGAGAGGGAAGTCTTGTCTAGGGGAGACTCTGGTAGGGCAGGTGAGCATCAGCTTCAATAACCATTCTGACAGAATGAAGACCATGGTTTAATTCCCAATGAGGAGCTCCACAAGGTTGTTCTGAGCCTAAAACTGCTCAGTGCTTCATTGATGATATGAATGGGGTCTAACTAAGGAGGGTGCTTATAAAATCTACATGTGACAAATGAGCGGGAGGACAGGTTCAGAATTCAAAATTATCTTCTAGACTGGGACAAAATTCTGAAATATGTAGATTGCAACTCAGCAAGTTTCTGTAGCTTTTTCCCAGCTTCCCTCTGCCGTCGGCCACCAGTTGTGCAGCACATTGCTCACCCTCCAGGCACACATGCCTCTTCCAGGTTCTCATTCTAATTCAGTTCTTCCAGGTAGGGGGCCTGTCTGCTCACAAAAAACACCTGACTTGGCACTGGACCCATCACTTGGATTTCTTTATCCAGACAGCATGGCAAGTGGTGAGCTTGACTCTCTGCAAGAGACTGACCAGAGCACACTCAGCCCAAATATTCAGCAGTCTGAAACAAAACCAACCCCAGCCACAGCTTCCCTTCATGTACATCTAATGAGTTCTGTGTATGTCATATTGTGCATTTCTCTCATGCACTTTTAAACTGGGTAATTTTGACATCCATATTCAATGCATACAATCTCCTACCAGTAGCCACACTGTTTGACTCACCCAGTTTGTCCTCATGTTTGAACATTCCCCAGGTGCATGTCCCTCCATACAGTGATATATGTGTCTGTGTAAACCTCTGTCAGTCTTTTCATAAGCTACACACATCCAGCTTGCCAGTACATGATCGAGTTGCACAACTACAGTAAAAAGCCTGCATATTTTTACACAGCAGCAGGAGCTCTTGCAAAGCACTGAGCACAGGTAGGATTCTGCTTAAATGTGACTTTGTTACACATATAGTCCAAAACGCAGCAGCAGAGTCCTCTGGGTGGCAGAAAATGATGTAAGAGATGCAGCGGATCTCAAGCAGAACACAAGTCAGAGGTGTCATAATTCTGCAGAAAAAAGCAACCATCATTGTGGGATGCAGAGCCATGATATATATGAGACACTAAATAAATAACTAAAGAAGTGAGAACTAGTGAAAACTTAGCTGGAGTAATCAGTCCAGATTTGGGCACTGCACTTCCAGAAACAACTGGATTACAGAATCAGAGAATCACAGAATGGTAGGGTTTGGAAGGGACCTCTGGAGATCATCTTGCCCAAACCCCCTGCTTGAGCCGGCACACCCAGAGCAGGGGCACAGGAACGCGACCAGGCGGGTTTTGAATGTCTCCAGGGAAGGAGACTCCACAACATCCCTGGGCAGCCTGTGCCACTGCTCTGGCACCCGCACAGGAAAGGAGTTTTTTCTCCTCTTTAAGTGGAACTTCCCATGTTCCAACTTGTGCCCATTGCCCCTTGTCCTGTCATTGGGCACCACTGAAGAGAGTCCAGTCCCATCCTCTTGACACCCACCCTTTAGATATTTATATATATTGATGAAACGCTGGAGAACAACAAAGGCAAACAATAAGACTAATCAGACATCTAGAAAATATGGTGTAACAGGAAAGCTTGAGAGAAAACTGGTTGTTTAGTCGAGAGAAGATATGGCTGATGTGTTGCTTCACACCAGAAGTCTCCTCTCTCCTTTTCTGCTGCTGCTCCCAGGAACAAGACTCTCCATATCCCCTGTAAGCTGGATAAGAAGCAATTTGCTTAAATGGGAAGACATGGAGAAATATGTTTTATTTTAAAATACTGAAGCTCTGGAAGAGTTTGCTGAGGAAGATTGTAGTAACTCCATCCCGGGATGATCCAATAACAAGTCAATGATACCTGTGTGTCGGGAGTAGTTTTAACTATTGTTGAACTTAATTGGATCTGGCAGAGATCAGCCCATCTCTCAAAGACATTTCCTTCCTCTCCACAGGAAAATGGGATTTATCCTGAGCAAAACACTGGCTGTGTTACCAGCACTTACGTTGCTGTCCTAGTTGTCCTGAGACTCCTTTTCTTGGAGGAGCAGGCCATCACAAAGCCAACTTTCAGTTTTTAAAAAATGAAGATTTTGTTATTTTTATTTTCAAGGTGGTGCTTAAGAAGTGAATTTAAAAACTGCAATTATCAGTAGAAAATTGGCATGTTACAAGAATCTTTCAAATTTCATAGTTTTCAAGTTGACATTATTTTCCTGGGACTTACCCATGTTTTTGAAAGTTTGGAGCCGGTAATCCGATACTTCATGTTCACACAAAAAACCACAGTCCCACTGAAAATTGGAGGTGATATCACTGAGTAAGAGAGGCTTGTGTGACTTGCGTCTTCGCAGAGTTAAACCCTTCTTTGCAAATATATAAGAGCAATCATCCGTGGACCCCAAAGCAATTTAGAAACATTATTTAATGTTAAAAATCAACTTGGCTCAGGCCATAACTGAGTGCAAGCAGCTTTGTGGAGCTGGCTGCTTTTCAGTGGAGAAAAATAATCCCTTTGGAAAGCAATTGGGCTCAGTGTTTCTAGTATTTGGAGTGCTAAAAAAAATTAGGGCAGATATTCTTAGATCCATACTGGCAACCATCTAAGCCAATTCACTGATTCAGTGAATCCAAGGTAACCCTGTCAGGGCTTATTCCCAGAATGAGAAGGGAAGGCTGGGGACACATGAACTGTGGTTCGTATAAACTTTTCACTCCCTTTCTGACTGTAGGTGTCATGCAAAGTGTCCTGTTTCTATCTGTAGGAAGCACTCAGTAGTCCTGACAAAGTGGGCCCTAACATACTTGCCCTTCTTGCCACCTTCCTGCTCCATCCACACCCCATGTGTTTAATCTTTCTAGTCACATAATAAGGGTTCATATCTTCAGGTGTGGAGATACTACATTCAGTAGCAATTAATCCAAGAGGGTGGATCATAGGATCATTCAGGCTGGAAGGGACCTCAGGAGGTCTCTTGTCCAACCGCCTGCTCCAGGCAGGATCAGCTGTGGCATCAGATGAGGTTGCTCAGGGCTTTATTCCGTCAGGTCTTATAAACCTCCCACAGCCTGTGCGACCTCCCTGGGCAGCCTGCCTCACTGCTTCACATCCTCGTGGGGAAAGTTTCTCTTTATATCCAGTCTGAACCTCTAATGTTTCAGCTTATGCCCGTTGTCTCTTGTCCTCCTACCATGCCCCACTCTGCAGAGCCTGGCTCTGTCTCCTTGATGACCTCCTCATAGGTACTGGGGGCCTGCTGTCAGGTCCCCTGATGCTGTCTCTTCTTCAGGCTAAACAAGCCCCAGGTCCTCAGCTTCTCTCCTCAGAGCACTTGCTCCAGCCCTGACCATCCTGGTGGCCTCTGCTGATCTCCAGTTTGTCTATGCCATTCTTGTTTTGGGAAGCCTCAAACTGGACATTGCATTCCAAATGCGGTCTGATAAGTGCTGAGCAAAGGGAGATAATAACTTGTTTTATATTATACATAATATGTACATATATATACATATTTATATATGTATATGTGTGCTCCTTCTAATTCAGCCCAGGATGCTTTGGCCTTCTCTGCTGCCACTGGCTCATGTGCAGCTTGCTGTCTGCCAGGACCCCAGGGCCTTTCCCACAGTACTGCTTCCCAGCCAGCCAGTCCTTAGCTTGTATTACTGCAAGGTTTTCTTCCTTCCCAGATGCAGGACTTGGCATTTGTTCAGGCTGACTTTGATAAGATTCATGTTAGCCCGTTCCTCCAGCCTGTTTGTGTCCCTCTGAATGGCAGTCCTGCTTTAGACCATATCAACTGTTTGGTCCCAGTTTGGTGTCTTCTGCAAATCTGACCAAAGAGCACTCTGTTGTCTCCTTCAGATCATTGGCAAAGATGTTAAACAGGACGTGTTCCAGAATAGATGCCTGTGTTACCTCACTTGTCACAGGTGTCCAGATAGAGTGCAAATCATTAACTCTGAGCCCCACCACCCAACCAGTTACTTTCCTGTATAGTTGTCCATCTATCTTGTATCTACTTGGATACAAGAATATTGTTGGAGGTGGTGTTGAAAGCTTTGCTGAAGTCAAGGTAAATGGCATCCATTGCTCTCCCCTTGTCTACAAGCCCAGTTTTTTTAATATAGATGGCCATCAGGTTGGTCAGGTACGATTTACCCAGGTAAATCCATGCTGGCTGTTCCCATTCACCACCACCTTCTTCATGTGCACAGAAATGTGTTTCCAGAGGACCACTTCATGATTTTCCAGAGTGGGTCTAACTGCCCTGTAGTTCCCCACAATGACCTTTGCCTTTTTTGAAAATGTGTGCAATCTGCTTTTCCCCTGTTGTTGGGAACCTCTGCTGATCTCTGCAGCCTTCCAAAGATTATAGATGGCAGCCTTGCAAGGGCATTAGCCAGCTGTGAGCTTCGTTGGGTGCAGCTCATAAGGTCCCAATGCACTTGTATGGGTCAAGTTTTCTGAAGTAATCCTGGTCTCAACCCTCACCCACTGCTTGTACCAGCTCTTCTCCTTAAACCCTTTCACTACACAGAGATCTGGGAGACCTTATCAGTGAAAACTGAGGCAAAGAAGGGACTGACTGCCTCAGCCTTACCTCTGTTCACTGTCAGTGTATCACCAGAATTTGTAGAATAAACAGTTTTCCACCATCAGTCTCTTGGTTTAGGAACTGAAGATACTTCTGAGTATGGGTGGGTTCTGGAATGAATTACTTACTTTCACCTAACTGTGGCTATTAGAGGTGTTAGGAGCAAACCTGATCCAGATCAGGAGTAGCCAGAGAAGTTCACAGGCACTGCTGGGTGCTTTAAAGATTTAGATGCTTTGGATCCAAATTTGAGAGATTTGATGTAAATTACCTAAAGAATTTTAGAAGTTTATCCTTCACTGGTGCTATGGGTTTTTATGATTTAAAGGCTGTTGGGAAGGAGGAATATTTGGTTGGGTGGGTTTTTAATGCAAAATAATTCACAGGGGCTGCAGTTCACACATTTTACTTCCCCCCTCTATAGGAGGAGAGGTTGGCTCAAGCTTAGCAATAGTGAAATGGAGGTAATTCAAACTTAGCAAGCAAGAATCTGTGGCTTGCATTAGTGCAACCGTTTAAGCATATGAACTGAGTATGTCACAAGTGCAGTGGGTGGGGAACTGGCTGACAGGCCGCACCCAAAGTGTGGTGATAAATAGCTCCTTTTCCAAGTAGCAACCTGTCACAAGTGGAGTCCCTCAGGGATTGATATTGCGCCCAATGTTATTCAATATCTTCATAACTGATCTGGATAACAGAATCAAGTGTAGCCTGATGAAGTTTGCTGATGACAACAAGTTGAGCAGGGAAGTAGACACTCCAGAAGGGAGAGCTGCTCTGCAGGGAGATCTGGATAGGCTGGAAGAGTGGGCCAGCTAGAACCTTATGAAGTTCAACAAGCAGAAGTGTAAGGTCATGCACCTGGGAAAACATAATGTGGGAGTGCAGTACAGACTAGGATCCACCTGGCTGGAGAGCAGCTCTGTTGAAAGAGACCTGGGGGTCCTGGTGGACAGGAAGCTCAACATGAGTGAACAGGGTGCTGCTGTGGCCGAGAAGGCCAACAGGGTGCTGGGTTGCATCAAAAAGGGCATCACCAGCAGAGAGAAAGAAGTCATCAGCCCACTCTACTCAGCGCTTGTCAGGCCACACCTGGAGTACTGTGTGCAGTTCTGGTCCCCAATACACAAAAAAGATGTGGACAGGCTGGAAGGGGGCCAGAGAAAGGCCACCAAGATGATCAAAGGACTGGGAAGCTGCCATATGAGGATAGGCTGGGAGATCTGGTTTTGTTCAGCCTTGAGAAAATGAGGCTCGGAGGGGATCTCATCACCATGTACCAGTACTTAAGGGGTAGCTAAAAGAAGATGGAGACTCCCTTTTTACACGGAGTCCCATGGAGAGGCCAAGGGGGAATGGACACAAGTTGCTCTTGGGGAGATTCCGATTGGACACCAGAGGGAAATTTTTCACAGTGAGGACAGTCAACCACTGGAATAATCTCCCCAGGGAAGTGGTTGACTCGGCTACGTTGGACACCTTCAAGAGTCGTCTGGACATGGTGCTGGGCCATCTTGTCTAGACTGTGCTCTTCCCAGAAAGGTTGGACTAGATGATCCCTGAGGTCCCTTCCAACCTGGAATTCTGTGATTCTGTGAAGTGTGCAGCTTGGAATGTGTATTCAGTATGCTGTGTAGTCCATACTCCTTTACCTGAGCTCTTAAACAGAGCCAGAGACTATAGTGGTTTTGTTTATACATGGGTAAAAAACAGAGGCAGGAAAAATTGTAAGAACTAGGTGTTACCCCAAAATTTACTGTGCTAATGCCATCTGGCACGTGCTGTCATGAAACAAATTTAGTAGTGCAGTTGTGTGGAGCAGATCCTGGAAAATGAACAAAGGGTCTAGAAGTGACTGCCATGAAGTACAAGCAGGACTGAGCAGAACATTCCCAGGAAAAAACATGGGAAGAAATTCTGTAATTCTTTTGTATGAAGAATTTACAAAGGAAAACATGGTGAAGGTGTTAACACAGGGAAAGTCAAGCTGCACATACAGGTGCAGATACTAACAAAGTATTCTGGGAAGAGGTATGTGCGAGCACTGAGATCCCAACAGAAGAATAACTGAACGAGGAGAACAGGTACAGCATGCTTTCTGACAGTGTTCCTCAGATTAACCAGCAGTAAAATGATCCAGGAATATGTACAAAGTCAGCCTGGAATCCTACAAAATCACTAACAGTAAAACAAGTGGAAATCAAAACAGCTAAAAAAACCCTTTGAAAACGCATATAGAACTTTCTGGGAGATAAAAGTAGCTGGGAAGATATGCTGAATGTGATTGCAAAAGCGTGGGTATTTGGATTTCTGTATTACGTTCATCATTGCTACAAGTTATCAGAAAGACAGGGAAGTCATCAGGACCTCACGACAACACTTGCTTGAAATAATAAAATTACAGTGGTGCTTTTATGACCCCTTCTGAATTTTGTGAAGCATTTTGAGGCATAGATCTTGGTGTCCCCCTCTTGGTCCGGAGTTTGGTTGCCAGAAAGTCAGCACACCTTCTCACGAGTGTCACGCAGGTGTTGATGCGGGAGAAATAACCCCACAGCTTGGTAAGGCACCATCACACTTGTACCTCTCTGTATGTCAGGGGTCAGCTTTTCTTAGATAAAGCAGCTGTTTGTTGAAACTCTGGCGCCACTGTAGTCTAATGACAAAACCCCCGCTGATAGCTATGAATCCATGATTTCACCCTCCAGTCTTCCAAAATGGAGTGACTGTCTGCCACACTGAAAATTTCACCCAGAAAATTTCACCCTGACATTTCTTCTGGCATTGAGTTAGTGTGGACTGTGATTCCCAGCATGAGGAAGTCGGAGAGTTTTTTCTGCCCACCTCAAAGACAGATTTCTGCTTCAAGATCTGAAAAAAATCTCAATGTCACAGTTAGACCTGTTGTGGTCCTCCTCCTAGAAACTCTTAGGGGTCCAGGATTAAGCTCACCACAAACCTGATGTACTCTTGACTTTATTCTTCAAAAAGCAAATTCCTGACCGGGTTTAACCTTCTGGTATCTATTAAAAGTGGAAAAACATTTCATGCTGTATTGAAATAGCAAATGTTATTTGTTATTTAGCAGCAAGGAAACACTGCAGAGAGTAATCCTACCAAGGATTACAGGAGTTTTTTGACAAGTAGTAAGCTCTCAGATTCAGCTAAAGCCTGCTACTTCCCAGGCTCCTCGGTAATCCTAGTTTAGATCAGCAGAGTAATTAAGATGTTGCAGGAAAACCAGAGAGTCCTCAAAAGGAAAGATACAGATGAATTTGTAAAGTTCAAGAGCAACTGGACCACAAGAGGTAGCAGAAAATGCAAAGAATGGTGAAAGACTTGAAGAAATACCATTTGAGGGAGACATTTCAGATGATTAGTTTTGAAATAATTCCAAAATCCTAAACTTTTTATTAGAGCAACTAATCCCCCTTCACCCCAGCACTAAAATTCCAGGTGTTATATATGATAGCTATTAAATAAGAAACTACAGTTTATTCTCTACAAAATGCATGTTGTATAAAGGCTGGATGAAGAAACAGGTACCAGCAAATTGTTCTGAGAAAGTTAGTTTGCCTTTTTGTATGAATTTGCCAAAGGAAAACATGCACTTGAAGCTCTTTAACCCAAAGTTCGGGTTATGGTATTCAGCCATACATGGCATGTTTTGTAACAGTTGTTGCCAAGTGAAAAGATTTGATGCTAGATTCAGCAATAGGTTGTTTAGAGTGTAATTACCAGTCTTACAAAAATTTAAACAGGGTTATTGCTTGTGAAGCTGAAATCGTATCCAGCTTCTGGATTCACTATCCTCATTCCTCTTTTTCCTGACCTTTCCTATTCTTCAAAGGATCAGTGTGGTGCATCATTATTGCTGTTACAAATAAAAATAATGAAAATTGGTAAAAGTATTTCCAGAAATGCCTTTCTTTCATTTAAAATTAAAAAAAAAACCTAACAAAAAAAACCCAAAAAACAAACCAGACTGAAAACAACAGGTAACATTTAAAAGCTACCAACAGCTTCCACAGGCTTTCTTCCCTTTCATCCCCCTTTCCCTTCCCTTTCTTCCCTTTCTTTTCCCTCCCCTCCCCTCCCCTTCCTTCCCCTCTCCTCCCCTCCCCTCCCCCCTCCCCTCTCCTCCCCTTCCCTCCCTTCCCCTCTTCTCTTTGCTAAACAACCCCAACTCTCTCAGCCTGTCCTCATAGCATAGGTGCTCCAGCCCCCTGATCATCTTCATGGCCACCCTCTGGACCTGCTTGAGCAGGTCCATGTCTTTCTTATGCTGGGGGCTCCAGAGCTGAACACAGTATTCCAGGTGGGGTCTCACGAGAGCAGAGTAGAGCAGAATCACCTCCCTTGACCTGCTGGCCATGGTTGTGTGGTCACTTCATGGCCCAAGCATAAGTTGCTTCAGTAGAAGTTGTCCTTAGCAACCTTTGGGAGGTTTGCTTGTCAAAGGTGATTGGAGGAAAACCTCACATGAAGGCACTAAAAATTCTAAAGGTTATTTATTTGACAATAGGAATCACAATAAAAAGGCATAAAATAGGAATAATATCAGGGAGTTGAAATGGCAAGTAGAAGGGTATAGTCAATGAACCTGAAAAAGCGGGACTCGAGAAACTAGGGAATATGTTATCGCATTGTGAGTAGTGACATTCCCATGCCGTTAAAATTGTTGAAGCTGAGAATTTAGTAGAATCCCAAACCAGATCATATATTTATATGGATGAAACTTGGAATAGTAGGGATTTATAAGTTACAGCTAACACAAACTTTTGGGAAACTGCAAATCCTCAAGTTTCAGTATTATTTTTCAGGATCAGCAGGAAAGTTTTCCAGGAGAAAGAACATCTAGTAACTATTTAACATCAGGCCTTTTTGTAGGCCATCCCTAAACATCTGGTATTTAGCATTACTGGCAACAAGATTTTGATGAAGTGGGATGTAATCTGGCAGTTTGCATGAGGGAAAGAAGGTCGAAAATATATTTGGTCTTATGCACACGATTTCAGTTTCAGTTTCAAATTCCCCCTATGACTCAGTTTGGCTGGCCAAAGTGATAAGCAAAAAAAACCCAACCCAACAAACCCTCAGTAGAGATAAGCAGAGATTTTAATCGGTCTCTCTTTAGTCTTTAATAATGTTTTGCAGCAGTATAGCCATACCAACTTTACAAGCCAAACTGCATTCACAAATAGCACAAGGAAACTGTACAGAAACGATGGTTTGCAGACAAATTCAGAACTACGGGAGAGGGTGAGCAAGCATTTATTGGGAAAACTATTTGATCTTTGCATTATAATATTTTGCATCTTTGGCAAATGTGATAGTGTGGAATGTTTGGAGTGCTTGTTTCGGGAAAGTCCTCAGTCCTTGCCAATCAGTAGAGCAGTTTTTAGTTTATATTCCAAATAACCATGAACCTACTATTTTCTAGTTGGTGTGTGTTTGGGCAAAGCTTGCTTTGTGTGTAAAACCAGTTTTACCTGACCTACTCTTTACCTTTACTTTTACCCTTTACCTGAGCTAACATAAGAGATCTGGACATAATACGATTTATAAATATCTGTTCCCACCATTTCCTTAATGAATGCTTTTAGCTTAGGCTGGAGTGCTCTATGATATTCAGGTCCCATTTGTACAGCTTATAACTTTTTCAGATCACTGGACTCTCTCTCATAAGCACGTCATCTGCTCAAGCTGGTTCCTTATCCTCTCCCTTTGCCCTCTGTGGCCACCACCCTTTCTCTGTCCAGCAGAAGCTTCTTTTCTCTCACTTTATGCGTGTCTTAAAGTAATAAGCTTTGCTACAAGTAGATCCACAGCCACGTAAAACCCAGAGGCAATTTAGAGAGTTTAGGTGGGATCTTGGTACCTAGGTCCTAGAGTGTGAATCTCCTCATCTCATCTATTTTGTATGGGTCTGTTGACACCTGAGGTTTTAAGGCACAGGTTCCCTGGAGCCAGCAACGTGCCCAGAACAGTTTCAGCCTTGGCAGGTTGAGCAGTTTAGTGCCCATCTTGTGTACAAAATGGGAGAGACGCAAAATCTATGTGAAGCAGACCCTGAAGTGACTGCAGGGTTGTACTGCACCTTCATGCATGCATCTGCTTCTACAGTTTCCCACAGGTCCCATTTATCTTGGCCATTTCTCTCCTGCGATAGGAGATGGTGCTGCTGTCCTTGAAACCAAACACTCAAATACTCAAGAATGTGCCAGAATTTTTAGTATAGATGACTTAGTCCCAGGTTTCTTATCTTCAGGAGGACAGGAGTGAACCACCAACCACAGCCACAGTTGAGGCCGTGTTGCTTTGCAGCAGTGAAAGGAGAATTGATTTGCCCCAAGGGACCTCCACCGTGGCCCAAAGGAGGGGATGCCTGCAGTGGTCTCCACAGGCTGCTGCTATGAAGCAGTCGCTGGATGAAAGGCAGATTTCTGATGTGCTCTACCAGCCAGGTCATATTGCTGGCTGAGAGCCACTCATGGCTGTTTTTTAAAGGCACATTTAAAGCCTCTACCTCCCCACTCCTCAGATGAGGAGCATGAAGGGCAAATCTTCTAGGCCTTTGAAATAACATCAGCACTGACCCATGGGCAGACCTAACACTTATTTTAAAATCTATTTTTATTTTAAGCTTTTAGTTAGGTATTTTGGCACAGCAAAAGCGTATGCTTTATGGGACCAGTAACAGAAAATTCAGTCTCTCACCATTCGCGCATAAGCATAATTCATCTTTGAAATAATCTAGATTGGTTGCCAAAACTTGCAGGCCTGCCACTCATTAATTACTTTTGCAACATGAAGAAAGCACATGGCATTAGAGTAATGCACATCACCACTCTTTAAAGGCTGAACTTTTGCAAGTGATAAATTTTAATCCTAGAATAAACTTTTCCAATACTGGAAGAAGCAAGTGTAATGAAGGCTTTGGACCAGATCCAGAAAAAAAAGGAGGTGTCTACCAGTTAAATGCCGCAGCGCCTACCTTTTAGGGTGCCTGATCCTGGCAACTGGGTCCAAAGCCCAGAGTCACGTATCTCCAGTGCCTCTGCAATGCCTTGCAAAAGACAGGAGACACAAGGACATATGTGCTTAACACTGTACATACTCAAAACATATTTCATCTGTCCCAAGGATCCACTTCTCTCTGTGGAAGCTGTCTTTGCTCTGAAATGAAGAGGATGAGAGGACCATAATTTGCAACAGAGAACAACCTCTGTAAGATGTTACTATCCCTCAAGTTCAGCACTACATTTTTAGAGAAACCAATTTTTCGCCCATTGTATCAGATACTGCCGTCAAATTCCCATGTAAAGACAGGGAACTGCTTGAGCAAGTCCAGCAGAGAGCTACAAGATGATCAAGGGACTGGAGCATCTCCCTTATGAGGAAAGGCTGAGAAACTTGGGTTTGTTCAGCCTGGACAAGAGAAGACTGAGGGGGATCTCATCAATACATATAAATATCTGAAGGGTGGAGATCAGGATGATGGGACTAGGCTTTTTTCAATAGTGCCCAATGACAGGACAAGGGTCAATGGGCACAAGCTGGAACACAGGAAGTTCCACTTAAACAGGAGAAAAAACTCCTTTCCTGTGAGGGTGGCAGAGCAGTGGCACAGGCTGCCCAGGGAGGCTGTGGAGTCTCCTTCCCTGGAGACATTCAAACCCCACCTGGACACGTTCCTGTGCCCCCTGCTCTGGGTGTGCCTGCTCAAGCAGGGGGTTTGGGCAAGATGATCACCAGAGGTCCCTTCCAACCCCTACTATTCTGTGATTCTCTGATTCTGTAACGTCCTTGTTTTGTGCCAACTTCTTTGCAAGGACTTTCTTATATTAAATCTCTATAGAAACAACACCCTGAATTCACATCAAATTTAACAAGCAAAGACATCTCTGTGCAAGAGGTTGATTCTCCTCCTGGCAGGTTTAATCCATGCTCACAGGGCAGAGGATCATAGCTGGCACCTACTCTCTCTGGTTTTTTAGAAACCTTTTTGCTTTCATGCAGTTTTTCACAGGTCTCAAGCAATCCAGAATTTATCCCATCAAAACCAGTCTGAAATGTCTATTTCTTCAAAGTGAATAGAAAGTTAAGTTCCTGTGGGACTGTGACACAGGAGTCAGGAAGAAAATGAAAGGGTGAAAATAGGACATAGCAGCAAATGGAAAATGTTAAGAAAATAAGGAGAACTGGGTAAATTGAAGAAGGATTTTGCAAAGGAGAAGGTACAAAGTCAATCTTGTAGGCACACTTAAGTTCCACATCACTGAATTACGATGAGACTTAGATGAAACTTTCCCCTTGATTTCCATCTTACTGAGTGCCCATAATGAAATGGTATTCAGGCTTCAGAGACCATTTGAACTTTGCAGAGAGTTTCTGGGTGTTTCCTATAGCCACTCCATCAGCTGTAGCATTACTGCCTTGAAACAGCTTGGGCTGGCATTCCAGGAGAAATATGAAAACCCTGTAACTTTGTGGTTAACTTTTCCATGTAAGTGCATTGTGTTTGCATGGCAAGGTTTTGGTATTGGGGGTGCTACAGTGGTAGCTTCTGTGAGAAGCTGCTAGAAACTTCCCCCATGTTCCATAGAGCCAATGCCAGCTGGCTCCAAGACAGACCCGCTGCTGGCCAAGGCCAAGACCAAGACCATGAGCAACAGTGGTAGCGCCTCCAGGATAATGTATTTAAGAAGGGGAAAAAGTCCCTGTGCCAGAGCAACAGCATCCGGAGAGAGGATTGAGAATATGTGAAACAACTCTGCAGACGCCAAGGTCAGTGAAGAAGGAGGGGGAGGAGGTGCTCCAGGCACCGGAGCAGAGATTCCCCCGCAGCCCCTGGTGAAGACCATGGTGAGGCAGGCTGTCCCCTGCATCCCATGGAGGTTACGGTGGAGCAGATACCACCTGCAGCCTGTGGAGGACCCCACGCCGGAGCATGTCAATGCCTGAAGGAGTCTGGGACCCCATGGGAAGCCACACTGGAGCAGGCTCCTGGCAGGACCTGTGGCCCTGTGGAGAGAGGAGCCCATGCTGGAGCAGGTTTGCTGGCAGGACCTGTGGCCCCATGGGGGACCCACACTGGAGCAGTCTGTTCCTGAAGGATGGCACCCCAGGGAACGGACCCACGCTGGAGCAGTTTGTGAAGAACTGCAGCCTGTGGGAAGGACTCATGCTGGAGAAGTTAATGGAGGGCTTTCTTCCATGGGAGGGACCCCACTCTGAGGAAGAAGGATTGGCAGAGATGTGTGATGAACTGAGCAGAGCCTTGACTCCCTGTCCCCCTGCACCGCTCAGGGGAAGGAGGCAGAGAAAACTGGGAGTGAAGTTGAGCCTGGGAAGAAGAGAGGGTGGGGTTTTAAGTTTTGCTTTAATTGCCCTAACCCTAGTCTGAGTTCTGATTGGTAATAAATTAATTTTCCCAACTCATCTGTTTTGCCCGTGACAGTAATTGGTGAATGATCTCCCTGTCCCTATCTTGACCCACAACCTTCCGTCTTATTTTAGTCCCCCTGTCCAGCTGAGGAGAGGAGTGATAGAGCAGCCTTGGTGAGGACCTGGCATCCAGCCAGAGTCCACAGTAGGCAGAACATCACAAGAGCTGAAGCAAAACATTTAGCTTTTATCTTCAACAACGTTTATGGCATTGCACTACAGTAGTATTTAAGCCGCCCAGATGGGTCATACCACACTGCACAAACCTGCTGGACACTTGCTGCCATGGAGAGGCAAAATATTGAGGTCTAACGCTAGTGGCAATAGCTGGGGAAGAGTGAGCTGGCAGGAAGCACAGGAAAGAAAAACAAGCAAGGTGGGTGCCTGAAATAGTGCTGGTATTTATGTTCAAGTATACAGTTGATGTTAAGGACTAGGTGAAGGAAGCCTATGCCTTATAATTATTCTTGAATCTTGATCTTAAGATTTGTCTGGTATTTCTGCAATATGAAAAATCTTTTTGAATGTCTGTGTATGTGTATTTGCTGCAGCTGTGTGACAAAAAGACGGTAAAATTGGCAGCCCAGTGGGGTCAGAAATATACCAAGGCAATTCTAACACTTGAACAACCCAGCTGCAATAAATTGATTTGTGCAGAGTGGAAATGGAAGGAAAATATTGTCCTTTTCAAGGCTTTTGGTAGGCTTTTTTCCCCATCTGTTCACTTGTTCCTTTGAGTTACACTCGTAGTTTAAGATATTTTCCCTTCCCAGAACCCTGTTTTTTCACTTTTCCTTGGGTTTCATTTTACTCTGTAATTTATATTTTACTGTGGTCAAACTTCGCCTCTGACCAGAGGTTTTAACATCAAAGCATTTTTCCAAGAATAAAGTACTTTACAGGGCTATTCCAAGGTTCAGATAGTTTTCAGCTTTCTGATAACATCCAGTTTACTAACTACTACTGCATTAATACAGAAAAAAGTGTGGTATATTCTGAGAAGTAAAAAAATGAAGTTAATCTATGTAGAAAAATGAATAATACAGATATAGCCACCTGATAAATTCAGCACTAACAAAAAGTGGACTTTAAAGCATACATAATTTCTCTTTAATACAAATTTATATGGCATACTTTGTAAGATTTTAGCTCTCAGTTGACTTTAGAAGTGTAAAGATCAGTTGCATAACTTCAGAGATGCATTTAGGCCAGAAGGATGACAAGTATATTACAGCGTCTTAAATCATGAGAAAAGCTCTAGGCTGGCCTGGGACTCCCAAGTTCTCAGGCAGAAATTAAAGCTGTAAAAAGAAGCATCAAAATCCTTCTGCACTGTCCAGAAGCCCGCTTTGCTTTCACATTGCTGTGCAGCCCAGGCGGGAGGCCTGCCAGCGGTGGGAGCGGCAAAAAGAGCCCCACAGACGTGCTTTAACAGCGAAATCTGTCCCCTTTGTACCTAGCAAGGTAATAGCAAGGTGCCTCATGCTGTCCTGTCCCTGTCCTGTCCTGTCCTGTCCCTTGGAGCTTTTGAAAGATGCTTTTAAGGCCTCTGAGCTGTCTGCAGAAAATTAATCATGCTGTACTTCTGGGGAGGACAAAAGTCAGCAACAGGGAGGTTTATACTTAATATAGGTTCACCCACAGCCTGCAGAGCTCAACTCTATAACATACTTAAAAGGTTGCTCCCAGTGATCAGTAATTTCTATTCTGGTAAAACGCTGTGTTTCTCCCACAGCCTGTTATTATTTATTGGCTTTGCTGTTGTTCAGAGGAGCCCTAATCACACAGCAGGACTGGATACGGCACGAACACGGAGCATAAGGGCAGCCAGGTATACTATAAGACAAGAGAGCAGATGAATGTATTCAGAGGAGTACAAAAAGCAGTGAGATAATATAGTTCATCAAATGCCTTAATGCTGTCAAGGCAGATTTTTTTAAGACATCCCAATAAAAGGAAAGATTTGTCTTGCCTGGCTTGGGCTGAACTACCAGTCACTGCCTCCCTGTAATCCATGGGGAGAAATGGGCCAAAGAATAGTAATAATCTCTCTCTGCCCAGTGTCTGGGCTGATCAGGACATGTCTTGGCCAGGATGAATCCTTGCCAAGGACTCTGTCTTGGGATCAGAGACAGGGTTCACCAGGTTTAATTCTCAGCTGAAGTTAAAAGGTTATCTCATACCTGTGGGAAAAATGCAGAACATCAGCATAACCCTGGGCATCAACACCCCTAAAACGTGTTGACTGTCATGCTTTGCAGTTCTGTTCAGTCCTGTCGGTCTGCGACACTCTCTTGGAGCTGCCCAGAGAAGATTTTGCAGCTGTCCTGCCTTCACACCTTCTGGCTGAAGCAAATCTCCACAAAGGACTTCACACTCTCCACTTTTGTGCTCTGGATAACGGGTTGACAACATGTGCTCCAGATCAATTTCCTAACCATGTTCACTAACCTTAGTTGTGTCTTCTGGTTGCAGTGGTTTGATCTGTCACCCTTCCCGTCAGTAAGGCATTTTGGTATTGGTCTTGGGTGCAGAAATCTCAGGACAATTTCAGTTCCCCTGAAGTTTCTCTTTCTGTGGGATTCCTGGAGATATCGTGATAAAATCCCAACTGATGCAGCAGAAAATACTCCGACTCATTTTTTAATGAAATATGCAGCAAAGGCACCCTTGCAAAGAGGAGAGGAGAGGGGATAATTAGCTCAGAGCTGAAAGCAAAGAAAGATTGCGGCATTATTCTTCTGAACACAGGCGCTCTATGCAGAAAAAAATTGTGGTTCTTTTCTTGGCTTTTATCCCTCAAAGACAGTTGAAAAGCCACAAGCTCCTTGCGTTATCACTTCTTCAGCTTTGTGTCAGGGAGTGTAATTGCATGTTCCCACAGACTGCCTGCCAGCGTTTGCTGGCCAGCTGCTCCAGGTGCCGGGGAGCAGACCTGGGGTCCCCTCCCTGTGCAAAGAGATAACTCTGTCCTGGGTGCAAGAGCCTCACGCCACAATGAGATCCACCACCCATCTCCGTCTGTTTTACATCTAACACAGTAAGAAGCCAAATGTCACCAGATCCATGTGGACTACTATTAAATTCTTCCTTAAACTGAAAACCTTTACACTTTGCAGCTGTCCAACTCCCATCCCAGTGCTTGCTGAAGCAGGGGCACTTTGAGCTTGCTGGAGGGATCCATCCAGCTTTTCCTATTTGCAGCTGAATACAGAAACCTATTCCTTTGCCATCAGGAAACAGTGGGTAAGACAATTTCTTGACCTCTCCTGAGCTGGTGTGAGGCTTTCCTCAGCCCTGCACCACTCTAGGGTCGTGCTTTTCCATGGGAACAGGGCAAGTTGCTTTTAAAAGCCTTCAAAATGCTCGAGTGCACCTGGGCTGCTTTAGCATATTAGTGGAAGCTGTTTAGGAGATCAGCCCAGAAGAAAGTTTAGATTACGGTCAGATTCTTTCTGAATAGGTAATATTCAGAGTATAAAGAACTATTTAAACCCCATCAAAATACCTTTCCCAGTGAAGATCCCATGCATGATATATAGCGTTGACAGCATTCTCTCCTCAGTGGATATATACTGCTAATGTTATTTTACATTAAAAGATAAAGTCTACCTTTACTGCACTGCAGGCAGAGCTGTTCTCCACTGTGCTGAGGAGGCAGCTGAAGCTGTGGGGGACAACAGGAGTAGGAAGGCATTGCTTTTCAAAGGTGGCATTGGTGGCCTCTTCCAGGAGGTTTTCCACTGTTTTCTGAGGACAGCTTGGATGGAGCAAGAAAAGAAGATTTAATAAGCAAGGGGGAAACCCACTAGCAAGCCAGCTGGGCACTGCCACTAGCCCATGCCTGGTGAAGGTGAACTGGGCACTGCCTTCACCGTGCAGTTCCCTGCCTGCTTTCCAGCTGCTGGCAATGAAGCTCTCCGGCCACAGCCTGGGCAGGGTTCAGGGGACAGCATGTCCCAGGGCCAAAGCGGCGTCGCTGGTCTGTGCTGTTGAGATGGTGTGGGCTGAGTGGCTGGGGCAGGATGGTTTCAGCGCAGGTTTTGTGCCTTTCCCACTCCCTGGTTCAGAGAGGAAAGCACGTGCAAGGCTGGGCAGGCTGCATTCCCCCTCCAGCTGCCTCAGGCAGCCCTGAAGATGTGTTTAGTGTCTCCATGCCGGGCTTGAGTGTCAACAGACAGCAGAAGGGACACGGATGGGACAGAGGTGCCCTTTGCCCTGGCAGTAGCCTCGGGGTAGATTTTCAGGTCTGTAGAAAGCTATTTAGCAGCGTGGCTTCTCTTGCAGTGAAAGACAAGTTTTTCCTGTGTTATCTCTTGTAACTGAGATGCTGATGGTCCCTTATGAGTGAACAAGATGTCTGTATCAGTAACCCTGCAGCACATGGAATGAGATTGCTGCAGGAGCAGTTTCACACCAAGGCCAGCTACATCATTTAGCTGCACTTACAACTCACCAGCTTCAGTGGATGGCGCTCTCTCAGAAAACTGCTGAATAGCTAGGTTGTGTTTTCCATGGGTTCTAACTCTGATTAGTTCTTGTGACGCTGTGATATTTTTTTTTTTTTGCTCAGTAGCATTTCACTTTGGCATCTCAAGTGTGAAAACATAAATGTAAGAAATGCCGTACTAGGCAGAAAAAGGATCCATGTCACCCTATCCTCTGGCGGCAGAAGGACTTGGGGAGAGCACGCAAGTCTGGCCACTTTCTCCACCCACTGCCTTGCGCTCCTCCAGCATCCCCTGCCTACTCCCCTTCCCCATCCACTAATGGCCCTGCCCAATCCCTTTTAAAACTCACTGGTGTTGCCTGCTCCCACAGCCTCCTCTGCATGAAGAGTGCTTGCCCTTACCTCCCAGTGCCTGTACTGAATGTCTTCTGCTGTGGTGGGCTTCAGTAAACAGCAGCTCTGCTTTCACCTTCCCTGCTGCCATCCCAGTGCCGTGCCACGAGCCCGGGCACAAGAACATATCCCAACACCTTTTACCCTTTTCTCCCTCACACCTTCCCCAGGCAGATAGTCCTGAACTTTGCCAGCACCTACCTCATTTCTGCAGCTATCTTAATGGCAGCTGAGAACACCCTCAGTGGGAGATCTCTCCAAGGACTTCCCAGTTTGGCCCCATATTCAGAAGATGATGTGATAAATTCCTTTAGCTAACATTATGCTTAAATATCTAAGATATCTGAAACTGCTACCTGTGTCAGCCTCTTTATTTTTACAAAAGTTAGATCCTGCAGCAAGAATATTCAGTGGCAACCATCACTGATTAGACATGTAGGAAGCTTTAGCTAGAGCGCAAAACCCAGCTGTTTTCCCATTGAGTGATCTTCAAAATAGGCATATTTAAAATTCTGTTCCTCTTGCAAAAACACCAGGATAACAAAGACTACATGACTTGTAACGCAAGCTGTTCATGTTCCGTATCTGATCCAAGGTATCCATTCAGTCTTTAGCTTTGTCAAACTTTGCCAGCCAAGAAAATTTGTGAGCAATCTGAAATAATCTACTGACTGGAGGAAAGAGCTGTTCTCTGTGTTGTTTCCTGGCCTATAAGCTCATTCGTGAAGCAGCTAACCTGTGCAAGGTTTACAGCAAAACTGAAAAGAGATAAATCCTATAAATTAATCAGGAAGCCTTTTTAAATTATTAAAATATTCTGTGATTTCAATTAACTTTTTAAAATTATTTAAAAGCTGCAGAACATATAAATTAGGAATGCATTTAAATCAAGGCATAATTTTTTTATTCGTGCATTCATTTACAAGCTCCTTGATATTGAAGCTTAAGACATTTTCTAGGTTCTTGAATGACTTTTCAATGCTATGAATATATTATTGTGTTAGTAATAAATACTTATTTATATACTGGGAGTTCACCTGTGTATTTAAATGCAGTCATAAAGACACAACTAATAAAAATATGACTTTTGTGTTTTCTTTTATTGTCAGGAGACTCAGCAAGCTGTTGTGCTTTTCTTAGTGCTGAATAATGATTTCCATTCTGGCAAAGACTTCACTAAGGAAAATAAGTTTGGTGTCGGTGCATTGAAAAAGCTGGCAAGATGCTGACAAAGTGAAATGCATTTCTCTTTGAAAAGCTACAGATTTTTAGATAATGCTGTTATCCTCTGAGGCCCAAAGGGAACTGTACCTTTGCTATCCTTCTTGTAAGTAAGTAAGTACATATGGAGGGACAACAGTTATTAGATTTAGCCATTAGATTAAGAAATAGCAATACACGACTTGTAACCACAACAGAAGATGACAAGATGCAGAACAAAACCAAAGGCAATCCTTCTCTTCAGTTTCTGGAAAAAAAATCATTGCTCTTGAGCAAGAAAGTGCCCTATTTGCTAAAGCATGATATTGTTCAAAGCAACAAAAATATGAAGAGATAGGTCTGACAGCATGTGACACCCACATGCCTACCATCCCGTCTTCTCCATCACCTTCACTCCCTCTTTTTCTAGTAGCTGGGTTATGTTTGGAACAAGCTTTCTCCAAGGTCATCGTACTTTCTTCATTTTCATTGTGGTTTTTTTTGCGTTTGTATATATATCTGATGTTCAGAAAAGACAGGTTAAGCTTAATAGCATTCTTTATTATGGTATAGATTAAGAGCTTTTAGTGGTTGTTGGAACAGTTGGTGGCCCATCAAAATCTCCCTCTGCAGTTAAGATGAAAAAGCTTATAGGCATTCAAGTGGAACCGAGAGACTCAGCCATCCCAGCAGAGGTAAGCGGAGCCACTTATGTTTTGCATTAGATGATGTCTAAATCCGGGCATCCCTTAACGCACCCAAGTCCTTACCTGAGGGAACTGACTGCATATACTTCCAAAGGGTTTGCTTACAAGTTAGGTCCAGGTAAAAATATTTTAGGGTCTAGTCAGTCCCAGTGACTCCCTTGGTAAGGTCTCTCTTATGAAGACGACTTGAAGCTCGTGTTTTCTGACTGCCTAATGCTGAAGGTATTTGTATTCATACCTTACTTTCACGGACTCTGGTAGTGAAGTGCAACAAATATCTCCTTGCCTCTTACAGTAGAAGAGCTTTCAAAACCAACAGGATGAAAAATAGATCTCAACAAACTGTATATTCTAAATATTTCAGTTATTTGTAAATAATCTCACAAATTTTAGTGTTGTTCATGGATGAAGATGTTTTGCTAATTAAGCAGCACAATGCAGTTGCTGCATAAATGCTTTGTTACCAACATTTTGCTCATTTTCCTGCTTCTGGCTCTCTTAGCAGTTACATGTGTCTCCTTTGTATTACTTCAGATGAGATTGCTTCCACTTTAAGGGAGATTAGGGAGCACATTGTACCTCAGGAACCTGGTTTATTTTCCTCTCCCATCTGGACACAAATTTCTGAAAGGGATTTTTAGTGTCAGTTTTGCATCCATTAAGTATATGTTAGCTTGGATTTTGGTGTTATCTGCAAAGTGATCACAAAATACACTAAAAAATATTATGGGTTTTGTGATATTACCATTGCCCAGTCCTTCCCTTATGTATATTCAACACATTATATTAAAATCAGGTCTCACTCATTTATCTTCCATTACAAAAAAACATCTGTTGTGAATTCCACATTCAAATGTTTTAAAGTTGTATAAATAGTGTATTGCAATGCCCATAACTCATGGTACATTAAAAAAAATACTCAGAGAGTTTAAGGGAAGGATTCATTGCCAGCCATCTGATGCTAAGGCTGTGGAGAGAATTATAAACTGCCTTTTCTAACCCACCCTGTGTGGTGACTGGGAGGAAACTGATGCATGGCTAATTCATGTGATGTGCATTGAGGTAACCCAGTAAGTCGTAAGGGCTTTAAAAATGCAGAAAGTATTAACAGGTAAATTGAAAAGTCTCTGTTCTGATTTACTGGAAAGGAAAGAGATGAAGAGGTGAGTATAAGAGAGGGGCTGTGAGGTGTGAGAGGGGAGTAGCCACAGGGTGGGCTCTGCGATGTCACCCTGGGTCCCACCAGCCCTGTGACGGCAGGATGGCCACCACTGCGGCGTCTTCTCTGTCCTCCCTCTGTCACGCTCCAGCCTACTCATAATACAAACCCTTACACAATGTATATTGGAACCAGCATTTTGCTGTTTCATTTTGAACTTGTATTTTCTTTCCCTCCGTGTTCAAGGGAAATCATTGTTTCACTGTAATTTGAGTGCCATTGCAGCAGAAGCTTGCAAAAAGCTTGTGTATATGCAGTAGAACTGGCAAAAAAGGAGACTTACTGGCACTGGAAATAAGAGCTTATTGCTTCTTCTCTGGTATATATTTATTGATAAATCAGACCTTACAAATATCATTCAGAGTTTTTCAGGAGAACTCAAGAGCATCATGTTTCTCTATAAGCTGTATATCTAGTAGGAATGCTACATAGCTTACAGTGTGTACATTTTAAAAAATTAGGAATTTCAAGCAACATTGAAGTTTAATTAAGATAATGATGTTCTATTTGTGCAAATTTGCTGTAGATATTTTTGCCTGTAAATGTCTGATACATTGCTATTTCCAAGACTTGGTTGATACAGGGATATGTTACAGAACAAAAGAAATGCAGGCCTGGAAAAGACCTAGGTCCATTTGAAGTTCTTTGTCCTTTATCTATTATTTCACTATTTAAACTGGTCCACTCAGGAAGCAGAAATAACACCATGTAGCTTAGATAGTGAGGTACACACAATAAATGAAGTATGATTATGCATTTTAATACACAGCAACTAAATCTATACATTTAAGTGAATATTGAGTACAGTTTGAAGCAGGCAAACTCTTTTTTTGAATAGGGCAGAAAAAATGCACGCTGTCTTCTACTGAGTTGAGAACAAAGCCAGGCTGACCAGTGAGCCCTGACTTATTTCTGTAGATCAATTTCTTTGCATTGATCTAACAATAGGGCTTATTAGCAGATGTTTAAATGGCTCTATGACTTGTAGATATAGCAACTACAAGAGCAGTTTGAGCATACGCAGGCTGTAACTAAGGGTGGAGTTGAAGCTGTTTCTGGTGGCCAGCTAGTGAGTGCACAGAAACCTCTGGACATTATTGAACTTGCACTGTCAAAGGTTTTTGTGTGGGTCCCATTTGCTGGAGTGGGAGTTTCGCATTGCAGACCATTGGGCAAGTATCCCAGTATTTAATCGGCCCTGTTACCTTGTGCTGTGGCAGGTGATCAGCACTTGCTCCCACAGCGCTTTTTCCTAGACAAACTGCACAGGCAGACAATATCATATGCAAACATGCTGGTTTTAGAGGAACAAGTTACACTCATTATCTCAAAAGCTAAGATGATAAACTGTGTCCATGAATCCCTGTTATTACTGAATGATTGTTCAACATAAATATGACAACGGATTTTGGCCTGACTTCGCCCTCCTGGTTCTGTAGCAAAAAAAAAAATTGTAAAAAACCCTTAGACTAGACTAGACTAGTAAAGTTGGAAGGGACCTTCAATGACCATCTAATCAAACTGCCTGGAACATGGGTATGAACTTATCCTCTGTAAATTGATTTGTCTGTTCCCTTTCTAATTAATATATTTGTTTTTACAGCATTCTGCAGTGTTGCATTCACAGTTCAGTTACTCATTTTGTAGCAAAAAAAAATACTGTTTCTTTTATTTGCTATAAACCTCCTGCTTGATGATTTCACTGTATTCTTCAAAGTTGTTGTGTTACTAGGAACAGCAAAAATGCATTCCCAACACACATTTTTCATGCCCTTCAGGACCATATTGTCATCAGTCTCAGCAGCACAGGAGCGTTCCCACTGTTGTACCCAGCCTAGCTGTGAGATGGGACATGGGCGCTCTTGCAGCATAGCTCAGACCAAGGGCAGGAGCCTCAGCTTAAATGCGGCTCCTGAGCGAAGCGGAGAGACCTGTGCTATGGCTTCCCACAGCGGTCTTCGAGGCTGGACGTCTACAGCAGATCTAACCTGGCTCTAAGCCCAAGCGACCAAACCCCAGGGGAAGAGAGTCCTTAAGGCCCTGACACAGAGAGAGAGGGAGACCAACCCCCAGCTAAAGTAATCTGAAAACTCAATGTCTTGAGTGTTTAATAGTACCACAGCACTTGATAGTATGTATCATGATCCTTTTCTGTTACCAGTGCCGTGAAAGAATCAAATATGTACTGACTACTGGACCTCAAACAAACCACTTAATTTCTCTAGGTCTTTTGTTTTCCTCATGTTTACCCTGCAGTCCTAGTTGGTGTCTTCAGCATGTAGTTTAAATGCAGCTACAGATGTATTTAAAGCTGTCCAATAGTTCTTTCCTAGGACTTCAATTCTGTGAAGTAAACTGCAGTTTCATGGCAAACCCACAAATGCTGCTAGGCCAAAGGAGTGACTTCTGGGAAGAAGAAGAGCAGTGGTGTTCTTCCAGAGATGGCCCAACAGAAAAAATTAATTCATACGGGATACCAGACTGCAAAATCATGAAGCATAGATTCTTCTTCTGAAGCTCTTTCTGATTTTTTTCCGTTCCAGTGTGACTACCTTTTCCCTTTATTGCACCCTCCAATCACTGGATCTGTCTTGGTAACTAAAATGAGCCAAGGACCATTCTGTGGCCAGGGGCCAACTGGCTGGACATGACTTACAAACATACAGCTTAGCTACCGCACCACATCCAACAGCCCGCTTGAACTGGCGTTGGTGTGCTAAGCCCTTAGCCATTCCTAAGCATTGCATGGGACAAAAACAGATGGTCATGCCAAAACCATGCCAGGAATTGAACTAACAGTGAAAAATGATGGACAGTAACAGGCCAGTGCATGTGCCCATGCCCCGGCAGGTTGGTTTACTTGTGTTACATAGCTTAAAGTTTTGTTTCCTTGACTCACATTAATTAGATGCTTCAGTTTAAAAGGTCATTGGAGGTCATCGCAATTAGTAGCCATATGAAATAAATACAACAGCACTCTCCTCAAAGGGTTGTCTTCCAGCCTGCTGGCTATGTGCTTGTTACAGGGCTGACAAACCTGTCCTTGGAGTTGACATGCTCTGGCATGGGTCAGAAGGACAGTTTCTACAGATGCTGCCTCTCCCTTAATGTCTGTTCCTTGGGGGATTTCTATTTTCACTGCCCTTCCATATATGCCATGCAAGGAAGAATGTAGCCCTAATTCCCTCCTTTAATCTGTAATTTGAGCCTTTATTAACATTTATGAAATGTTAATGAATATTGCTTTCTGCTACCCTTGAAGTAATACACGCAGAAAAGGGCTGGTTGCCAGTACAGCTGTCAGGCATACCTACAGAGGAGAGGTTGGAAACCTCTGTAGCTGCAATTCCTTACACTGGGTCATTAATACAACACACTGATGCTTGGTAAAGCTATGCACTGTCTTTTACACCATTACCATCCTCCAGCACTTTTATTTAAACATGCTAGCATCAGCTATAGGTGACACCAGTCACTGAAAATTGCATTAGCATGCCTCTTTGGTCTCCAAGAAGTTCTGAAGTTAGGAAAGTCTTTACATGTTGACTATTTTGGCCGGCTGTATTGTTCTACAATTTATCAGTTGATAACGTTTGCTGCCTCACAGTCATTGTGTTTTCCCAAGTGAAGAACCTTTGGCTGAGCTCTGGAAATATATGCGATTCACAGAAATGAAAAGTTATTAAATCAGTACTGCAGGGGAATGCAGAGGAATGATCTGTTTGTAATTCTGGGAAAAACAATTTAGAACACTGTTTTTAAAGCTTAACGAAATTACTTAAAATCTTCCACAAAACAACCACCCTTTTTCATCTGGTCTCCAAGGATTTCGTTTATCTTTCAGATCTAGTTGCTGCAAAATACTGATAATGCAGAAATTCCATGAGGCGTTAAATCTCCATCTACCAGCGGCTTGCAGAATTAATCAAATTACCTTTTAAAGTTAATGCAGTCGGTGAGAAGAGTTTAATGATATTCAAAACCTTCATGGTAATAATTACAGATGAAGAGGGTCAGTCAGTTGAGAATTAATGCAAAAAGTGCACAGAATGATAATCTGAATTAATGTATCAGACCATGAAGAAGGCACTGGGAGAGTGAGCCATGAAAATAAAATTCATTTGCTTCCATTCAGAAGAGCAAAATAAACTTGCATGTGTGAGAATTTGAAGTAAAGGATGAATTTGAGGCTTCAGCTATGCTAGACAGGAGGTGGTGGGTTGAGAAAGGTGAAGAAACGGAAGAAAAAGAAGAGAGACGATGAACAGGGATTAATCTGGATTATCTCACAAAGTTTCAAGCTGTCAGTCTTTCTATCGTGGCTCAAAGACAGAAGTGTTTCCAGAAATTTCCCTCACTCTGAGGCTTTCTCACCTTTTTTTATTTTCTCTATTCTGCATGCATTTTTTTTCCACAGTTTTAGAAATTATCAAATACTCGGTGAGGGCAGGGTTTTAACTGTCCTTTCCCATGCATTTCATCATTCTTTCACTAATGAACAAATGGAACAATTCTAAAAGGACTTTCTTAAAAATTAATACAATGTGCCCCACTTAAGGTGAATCTGAGTAAGATCAGGCTACACTCAGGTGTCACAGAAATGGGCAGAAGAGCAGTCTGTGTCCCAGCAAACCTGGAGCTGATCATGTGACCAGAAACCATTGCCTCTCTACACCTTTTCCTTCTGGTGCCTGGCATCAAAACCTCCTATCACTGAGGATGTCACAGTTCCTGGGTGCCCAGTTTAACATACCATGCAGCCACATTGCTGTCAAAGAAAGGCTGCTCAGTGTATTCTGAAAAACAGGCCTCTGTTACAACTTGACTACCCCAAATAGCTTCAAAATGATAGTCAATTTTTTAAAACCTTGCCCGTCTTGATCATTTATCTCCCACTCAACGTTTTTGTCACATGTCCGTGACTTAAATGTGTTTGTTCTGTTCCTCTTAGAGATGTTGTCAGTTGCTGTCTTTTCCATGCTATTAAATCAGCTTAGGCATCATATTGTAAATGCTCCTAAAATCTGAGGCAGTGTTGCTTTTATGGTTAATTGCATATTGAACTTCCTGTGTGCTGTTTTCACATTTCAGGCTTCACTGCATATCGGCAGTTCAGATCCTTATTTTGCATGTATGAAGGGATTATCAAGTGTGTCCGCTGAGCCCCCTGTAGAACCCTCTTTACATAGCAATGCTATTATGCAATTGGACCATGAGGGTATAAATGATGTTTCTGCATAACTATATACAGCATTTTTCAGACCAGCAGTACTCAACTTGCATCAGCCAGAGAATTGCATTGAAATTGGAGATTTCACAGAATCACAGAATCGCAGAATCAGAGAATGGCAGGGGTTGGAAGAGACCTCTGGAGATCACCTTGCCCAACCTCCCTGCTTGAGCAGGCACACCCAGAGCAGGGGCACAGGAACACGTCCAGGTGGGATTTGAATGTCTCCAGGGAAGGAGACTCCACAGCCTCTCTGGGCAGCCTGTGCCACTGCTCTGCCACCCGCACAGGAAAGAAGTTTTTTCTCCTGTTTAAGTGGAACTTCCCATGTTCCAAGTTGTGCCCATTGCCCCTCGTCCTGTCATTGGGCACCACTGAAAAGAGCCTAGTCCCATCATCCTGATACCCACCCTTTAGATACTTATAGATATTGATTAAATCCCCCCTCAGTCTTCTCCAGGCTGAGCAAACTCAAGTCTCTCAGCCTTTCCTCATATGGGAGATGCTCCAGTCCCCTGATCATCTTGGTAGCTCTCTGCTGGACTTGCTCAAGCAGTTGAACTGCTGGCCACACTCCTTTTAATGCATCCCAGGATACCGTTGGCCGCCTTGGCCACAAGGGCACACTGCTGGCCCATGGTCAGCTTGTTGTCCGCCAGCACTCCCAGGTCCTTCTCAACAGAGCCACTTTCCAGCAGGTCAGCCCCCAACCTGTACTGGTGCATGGGGTTGTTCCTCCCCAGGTGCAGGACCTTGTGCTTATTCTTGTTGAATTTCATCAGGTTCCCCTCGGCCCAGCTCTCCAGCCTGTCCAGGTCTCATTGGATGGCAGCACAGCCTTCTGGTGTATCCGCCCCTCCTCCCAGCTGGGTATCATCAGCGAACTGGTTTAGGTTACACTCTATCCCATCATCCAGGTCACTGATAAATACGTTGAACAGGACTGGACCCAGCACAGACCCCTGGGGAGCACCGCTAGTGACAGGCCTCCATCCAGACTCTGCTCCATTGATCACGACTCTCTGAGTTCTGTTGTTGAGCCAGTTATCAATCCACCTCATTGTCCCATCATCCCACCCACACTTCCTTAGCTTGTCTGTGAGGATGTTATGGAAGACAGTGTCGAATGCCTTACTGAAGTCAAGATAGACAACATCCACTGCTCTCCCTTCATCAACACAGCCAGCCATGCCATCGTAGAAGGCTATCAGTTTGGTCAAGCATGATCTTCCCTTAGTGAATCCATGTTGTCTATTTCTGATAACCTTCTTTTCCTCTACATGCTTGGAGATGACCTCCAGGATGATCTGCTCCATCACCTTTCTGGGGATGGAGGTGAGGCTGACTGGCCTATAGTTCCCCAGGTTCTCCTTCTTGCCCTTTTTGAAGATTGGAGTGACACTGGCTACCCTCCAGCCCTCAGGCATCTCTCGGGTCCTCCATGACCTTTCAAAGATGATGGAGAGTGGCTCGACAAGAACATCAGTCAGCTTCCTCAGCACTCGTGGGTGCATCCCATCAGGGCCCATGGATTTGCAAGGATCCAGGTTGCATAGATGATCTCTAACCAATCCTTCTCAACCGATGGTAAGTCTTCATTTCTGCAGATTTCTTCTCTCTCTTCTGGGGGTTGAGATGCCTGAGGGCCAGCCTTAGCAGTAAAGACTGATGCAAAGAAGGCATACAGTAACTCCACCTCCTCTGCATCCTGCATCACCAGGGCCACTTCCTTGTTCAGCAGTGGGCCCACTGTATCCCCAGTCTTCCTTTTACTGCTGATGTATTTAAAGAAATCCTTCTTGTTATCTTTGACATCCCTTGCCAGATTTAGTTCCAAGTGGGCCTTGGCCTTCCTCATCACATCTCTGCATACCCTGACAATGTTCCTATATTCCTCCCAAGTGGCCAGTCCCTTTTTCCACATACTGTGAACCTCCCTCTTCCATTTGAGTTTCTCTAGAAGCTCTTTGCTTATTCATGCAGGTCTCCTGGCTCCTCTGCCTGACTTCTTCCTCCTGGGGATGCACCGATCTTGAGCTTGGAGGAAGTGGTCCTTGAATACTGTCCAGCTCTCTTGGACCCCGCTGCCTTCTAAAGCCCTAGCCCATAGGATTCCTCCAAGCAGGTGTTTGAAGAGGCCGAAGTTGGCCCTCTTGAAGTCCTAGGTTGTAATACAACTTGTTACCCTGGCTTCTACCACACCGTATCCTGAACTCGACCATCTCATGGTTGCTGCAGCCAAGGCTACCCCCAACTCTCACATCCTCAACCAGCCCTTCCTTGTTTGTTAGTATAAAGTTGAGCAGCACATCTCGCCTCGTTGGCTCCTCCACCACTTGCATCAAAAAGTTGTCCTCGGTGCTCTGCAGGAACCTCCTACATTGTGCATGGCTTGACGTGTTGCTTTTCCAGCAAATATCAGGGTGGTTGAAGTCCCCCATGATGACCAGGGCCTGCGATTGTGAGGCTACTTCCAGCTGTCTGTAGAAGGCTTCTTGATCAGGTGGCCTGTAGCAAATGCCCATTTCCAGACACCCATGGTGATCATGGATGGATCCTTCATTGCAATTGTGATGTCGTATCAACTTGTGATGATGTGCCATTGTTACAACTCAGGTTCATTGCTTGTGGCCGCTGTGTTGTCCACCTGCGGCTCTAGAGGAACACTCCTCCTGCTGCTGGTTTTGCCTCCAAGCACATTCCCAAGGGAAAGCTCAGGAGCCTCTCCCAACACTTTCATGAATCTCACAGTGTGGCTGTGCCTTCCTGGGGCTGTTCTTGATGCTTTATGAAGCAACTGAAGGACAAATTGAGCACATCATACTCTGGCTTTGAGTTGCAGTAGTCCCAAGTAGTGACATAAGGACGTACATTGCTGCAAAATCAGACATTGAATGATTCGGTGGAGCTGACCTTGCAATAACACCTGACATATTGTCCCATTAAGAGTTATAACTTTTGATCAAAGTACTTAAAATACTGAAACCTTTGTTTTTCTGTTGCATTAAAAAGAAATTTGGCACTTTCCTTGCTTTGCTGCAAACATTTTTGTTCACGTTTGTCATTTGAGAATTGTAGATAATTGATTTGGCTGTGTTTGATCTCACGATCTGGGCAAAAAAAAAAAAAAAAGGTAAAATTCCTGTGGTATAAGGGTTTTTTATAAACTGCTGAGAAGCAAAAATGATGTAATTATAAAACATTATAGTTAATCCCTTAGTGATCTTGACATTTGCAAAAGGAAAAAGTGTGTAAATACTATTGGAAGTCCTGTGATTAGAAAACAGTCAGCATAGGTAGGTAGTTGTTTTAAAAATAAGTATCAGTGTTTTGTGTGACACATAGGTTGTATGGGTAGAGGTTAATTCCCTCTTCTGTACTGATTTCATCTCGAAGATACAATAAGATATTCCAAATAAGAATTTTGTTGTTGCAGCTATCAAATCTAAGGATTTGCTTTGAAGGATTCTCTGTAACACTGGTCAAGATCTTTCTTCAAACCATTTCCCAGTAGCTTTTTACCTAGGCTGAGACTCCAGTGAAAAGTGGCTATAGACAACATAAAATTTTCTTTAAAAAACTGAGCATGGGAATAGTTTTAGCCAAAAATGAAAATCAAATCCAGATTTGTGATGCTTCATACCTAGATATGCTTCAAACCAGTCAGAAATGCCTCCTTCACCCTTCCCCACTCCCATCACCTCCTCGCCAGCACTATTTTGCAGCAGTTAAGCAATGGAGGAATCTATGCTGTAGTGTAGGTGCAGGCTGGTTTGGTGTTCTGGTCCAGATGTTATCACAGGGTGTGAGGGGACTGAATACGAGCATCTCCTGTCACGTTATTGGCAACAAAGAACTGACCTATGAGAAATTAGGTCTGGGCAGATAGTGCCCATTTGGCGGTTTTCCTGGAGAAAAGTGCTTCGGTGGTGGCCATGGAGTAACTTGCACAGGGAATTCACAGCAGCTGCCAGGTAGCCAGTAGACTTCCCCTGTTTCGTATCCATGTCATAGAACAAAAGATCAGATTTACTGGCTTTAAAGTGGGTTTCAGAGTTCAGTGTTCTCTAATAAATGTCTTCAATGTAACACCTTTCATTCCTCACCATTTGTGATAGCAGTACATTGAAGTCAGCCTTATACTTTTGTCGAGGAAGTTCACCAGCTCCCACACATAAATTCTTCTCAATGGCCCTTTGTTCTGATCATAGGGAAGTAGAAAACTAACAGTAATTTACTTCCTCCTTAGAAAAAGATGTTACTGATTTGGGTAGTAAATGAGCAAAGCTTTCTGAGTTTGTTCTACAGCTTTAATTCCTGAGGTTGCACGAGTTTTTCCAAAAAAATGCCAAAAGTAATAATGCCTTTCACCACATGTTTCTCACTTGTGCCCTCTCAATCTCTCGGGAGAGAGTTGCTGTGCATCCCAGGCATGTTACAGGGTGGCAAATGCTTGTCCTGGCAGTCCAGGCAGGTCTGTGCGGGCAGCACACCCCAGGGCTCCCAAGTCTGTAGGGGTACTCACCGAATTCCCTTCTTGAGCGGGGACTGCAGAAGGACAGTTAACATCTGTCCTGAGAAAATCCATCCAACTCCAGCCTTCATGGAATTTAGTGGTTAACTGGGAGTTTTCTGGCGTGCTACAGACTGGAAGCCTGTGCTCCACAGAACACAGCAGGGTTATTAAAGTTCAGGTGTGCTGGTAGGGCCCCAAAGGGGAGTTTGTCTGTGCAGACACGGAGCAGGTACACTGGGATTTATTAGTTTCTCGGTTTCATTTCTGACTTGCACATGGCCATGACAGCATGTACACTTTGTATAACATAATGGAAGTTCTTTTAACACTTACCAGTGCATGTCAGCCTTGCCCTGGGCTGGGCCCGTAATGAAAGCAACCCACAAGCCTTTGCACTCCTCATTTTCAGTGGGAGTTTGATCCCAGCCCTGCGCTTCCCCAGTGCCATCTGCAGTCCATGAGCTTCTGCTGCTTTTCTCTTCACTGAATATAGAAAGTCTGTTTTCATGGCGTATGGTACATATACCATCTGGCATCAATCACAGAATCACAGAATCATAGGATGGTTTAGGTTGGAAGACACCTTGAAAGGTCATTTAATCCAGCCCCACTGCCATGAGCAGGGACATCTTCAACTAGATCAGGTTGCTCAGAGCCCCGTCCAAGCTGACCTTGAATGTTTCCAGGGATGGGGCATCTACCACCTCTCTGGGCAACCTGTGCCAGTGTTTCACCACGCTCATTGTAAAAAATGTCTTCCAAATATCCAGTCTGAATCTACCTTCTCCTTCATTCAAAACTACGACCCCTTGTCCTATTGTAGTACAGGCCTTACTAAAAAGTCTATCCCTGTGTTACACGCCCTTTCTAAGTACTGAAAGGCCACAATAAGGTGTCTCCGGAGCCTTCTCTTCTCCAGGCAGAACACCCCAACCCTTTCAACCTTTCCTCATAGGAGGGGTGTTCCAACCCTCTGATCATTTTTGTGGCCTCCTCTGGACCTGCTCCAACAGGTCCATGTCTTTTCTGTGCTAAGGACCCCAGAGCTGGACGCAGCACTGCAGGTGGGGTCTCACCAGAGCGGAGTAGATGTGCAGAATCACCACCCTTGGCCTTTTGGCCATGCTTCTTTTAATGCAGGCAAGGATATGGTTGACTTTCTGGGCTGCAAGTGCATATTGTTGGCTCATGTCCAGCTTTTCATCCACCATCACACCCAAATCCTTCTCTACAGGGCTGCTCTCAATCCCCTCATCCCCCAGCCTGTATTGATAGTGTCCTCCACATGCCTTAGCACATCTTTTAGGAGGTTCTGTTCCATTATATGTCCAGGAATAGAGGTGAGGCTGATGGGTTGGTAGTTCCCTGGTCTTCCTTTCTACCCTTTTTAAAAACAGGTGCAATGTTTCCCTTTTTCCAGTCACCAGGGACCTAACATGTGTGGCGGGTGGACCCTGGCTGGTGCCAGGTGCCCACCAAAGCTGCTCTGTCACTCCCCTCCTCAGCTGGACAGAGGAGAGAAAATATAACGAAAAGCTCATGGGTTGAGATAAGGACAGGGGAAGATCACTCAGCAATATTGTCGTGGGCAAAACAGACTTGACTTGGGGAAAATTAATTTAATTTATTACCAATCAAGGTGAGGCAGGCTGTCCCCTGCAGCTCATGGAGGTTACAGTGGAGCAGATACCACCTGCAGCCCATGGAGGACCCCACCCCGGAGCAGGTCAATGCCTGAAGGAGACTGTAACCCTGTGGGAAGCCTGTGCGGGAGAAGGTTCCTGGCAGGACCTGTGGCCCTGTGGGGGACCCACGCAGGAGCAGTCTGTTCCTGAAGGACGGCACCCCAGGGAAGGGACCCACACCAGAGCAGTTTGTGAAGAACTGCAGCCCATGGGAAGGACTCACACTGGAGTTCATGGAGGACTGTATCCCATGGGAGAGACCCCACGCTGGAGCAGGGGAAGAGTGTGAGGAGCCCTCCCTCTGAGGAGGAAGGAGCAGCAGAGACATGTGATGAACAGACCACAGCCCTTTTCCCCATCCCACTGCACTGCTCAGGGGAAGGAGGTAGAGAAAACTGGGAGTGAAGTTCAGCTTGGAAGAAGGGAGGGGTGGGGGGAAGGTATTTTAAGTTTTGGTTTTATTTCTCATTATCCTACTCTGAATTTTGATTGGTAATAAATTAAATTAATTTTCTCTGTCCAGCTGAGGAGGGGAGTGACAGAGTGGCTTTGGTGGGCACCTTTTCAAGTATCACGGAGACTGGCTTGGCAACTATATCAGCCAATTCCCTCAGGACTCTGGGATGCATCCTTTCAGGTTCCTTAGACTTATGTATATTCAGGTTCCTCAGGTGATCACAAACCTGATCTTCTGTTACAGTGGGAAGGACTTTGCTTCCGCAGTCCCCATCTTGGGATCCATCCACTTGAGAGGTGTGGGAAGAGAGGTTGCCAGTGAAGACTGAGGCAAAAAAGTTGTTGAGTACCTCAGCCTTCTCCTTGTCCATTGTTACCAGTTTGCCCGTCGTGTTCATCAGTGGGGGTGTGCTTTCTCTGACCTTCCTTTTCTGGTTGACGTACCTGCAGAAGCGTTCCTTATTTTCTTTGCATCCCTTGCCAAGTTTAGCTCCAGCAGTGCCTTGGCCTTATCCCTACACGACTGGGCAGTGCCCCTGTACTCTTCCCAGGATACCTGTCCCTGCTTCCACTTCCTGTGCTTTTCCTTCTTGCCCTTTAGTTTGATCAGCAGATCTCGACTCAGCCATGCCAGTCTCTTGCCTTCCATTTTTTACACCTGGAGATCGAGAGCTCTTGCACTCTATGGAAAGTGTCCCTAAAGATCTGCCAGCTCTGTTCTGTTCCCTGTCCCTGAGGGCAGTTTCCCAGAGGTCCCAGTGAGTAAGTCCTTGAACAGCTGGAAGTGTGTGTTCCTAAAATTCAGTGTCCCTACTTTACTCTTTGCCTGATCCATTTCCCTCAGGACTGCAAACTCCACCAGTGCATGATCACTGCAGCCCAGGCTGCCTCCCATCTTGATGTCACGGGTTAGCTCACTTGCGGTGGTGACTATCTCGTCCAGTAATGCATCCCCTTTGGTAAGGCTGTCTGTTACCTGGCTTAAGATATTATCCTCGATGCACTCCAGGAGTGTCCTGGATTGCCTACAGCTAGCCATGCTACTTTTCCAGCAGATGTCGGGGTGGTTGAAGTCCCCCAGCAGGACGAGAGCCTGTGAGCACAATGCCTCCTGGAGTTGGAGTAAGGCGGCTTCATCAGTAGGCTCCCTTTGATCCGGCAGCCTGTAGTAAACAGCAACCACAAGGTTCCCTTCTAAACCACAAGCTTTCAGCCTACTAGTGGCTATTCTTCAGAGAAAGCTCTTCACAATCTATGCACTTTTTGATGTAGAGGGCAACCCCTCCACCTCTCCTTCCTTGCCTGTCCCTCCTTTCTTAAAAAAGTAAATCTAAGAAAACATCAGCTTTCCCCTGTTCCTTGGTTTCTCCTGCCACCTGAGGCTGAAATCCAAAACCATGGTCAAGTATTCATATTTAGCTTTGGTATTTGAGACTTATGCCTTAGGAATCTTAAATAAAATATTTGATCTATGGAAAATAATACTAAAACCCACTTATTAACTTATTAACACAATATTAACTGAAAAATAGCTTCTGAAGGGAAGAATTAAGTAGTTTTTAGCTGGTAGTTAACGAACAAATTGTCCAAACCTGCTGAAGAAATGATCTGCGGGTATGAGGGATGATTAATTACCAGTTCAAGAATTCCTCATGAGATGTCAGCTGGTATGCTGCATTACAGCATGAAATATTTAAACCGTATAGTTTCAAGAACAATCCTAGAAAGTTATGACAGTCGTAAGGGTTGGATAGCTGCTCATTGGACAGTGCTGTATTTCACTTCCCATCCCAGTTTCTGCAGCGGGAAGAAGATTGTGCTTCTGGGATGAAGGTGGCTGGATTCCCCCAGCCACGGAGACCTGCCAGACCAGGCTTGGAGACCTGAGCATGGGGAATGCCTAATGGTGGCCAGGGTCACGAACATTTCTGCACTGGTCTGAGCTCTGGTGATGTACTGGATCTTCCGTCACTGCCCTTGTGCCACCAGGGACGTCTTTGGGGCAGTGTGTGGTGATGGGCTTTCAGGTGCTACAGCACTTGCCCAAACATTTTTGCATTTTCAAGGAGATTAGCAGATCTGCAGGTAGATTTTTTGGGAGGCAGATTGGTCAGCCTGGAGCGAAACACAGTACAGAGTTGAATGTCTGCATGTCTCTGGTTCCTCAGCTGTAAAAGGAAGAAAGAATCTCCCTCATGCAGGCAGTTTAAAAAGAAGAAAGCTGTAACCTGTTATAGAAAATCCTTGAATAGACAGTGCTCAGAAGTGTGCAAGGAATAGCTTTCCAGGTCTTAATGTCCTGAGCTGTGCCTTTCTTGACATTAAGACAGGCCGAGTTTGTGGTAGGGAAGTCCTTTCTATTTATAGCTTTGTGTTGCCTGTCCATGTCCCAAGTAGGACTCGCTTCCAGGTTCAGCAGGCAGCTTCAGTCTTCAGATGTTCAGAAATAGATTGTTTTTAAAATTTTCATTCCTATTCCAAATAAGTGTCACCTTTTTCATCCTCTGTGCAGGTCCAGCACCTGTCTGGGGGCAATTACAGCAGCTCTGTGTATGGGACATCCCAACCTTATCTATACTGCCTGTTACCCCTCCAGAACTGGTTCACCTGATCTGTGCAGGTGAAACTAACTAAAAGCATCAGGTGCTTTGTCTCTAAAGTGAGACATCACCACCCTCCTCAACATGTGCATTCCCTCTATACCTCTCTACAAAAATATCAATATGAATTTTTTTTTTTTGGAAACAGTATCCTTGCCTGATTAGGCTAAGAAAAGAGTTGCTCTTTGCAATGTTGTAGCTACTGGACTGCAAAATCCCAAGAGAAAATGTGGTTTTACAGGTGATGATGCTTCAAATCTGTCTTTGGGCTTAAGCTTCTCCACCCTCCCCAAGAGACTGTCCCTAGAGGAGGAGGTTGTGGCAGTCCACCACATTTGCACTGGCAAATCATGGCTGTGCATGTCTCTGGGCTGGACATAAGGCTGCAATGAGGGGCCTCTCTGAACCATACCCTTGCCTTAAACCAGGGACCATGGACTCTGAGATCACGATTTTTGCTAGCTGATTGCTTGCTAAGAAAAGGCAAGGTAGATATTGGAGCCTTTTTAAGATCTCCAAAGACTTGGTGTTTTCCTTATAACTAGTGAGCCTATTACATGGTTGGGCTGTTGCATCTCCTAAGGGTGCGTGGTCAGGTTTAATTAGTTGGCTGTACCAAAATCTGAGAATGTATGACACTGGACGTGATACTTGGTACTGATACCAAGTTATATCAATAGGAAAACTTTAAAATCAAGTCAAGAGTATGAGCTGAAATTTATATATTTTTTGCTTAAATCAAGAATAATTTAGCTCGTTGTTGGGCATGCTACAAAAATGAGCAGAATAAAAATGCATGCTTGCATAATACTGTGCTTTTATCCTCATCTCTGCATATTGAAATTATGGATTAATTAATTCTCCATAGTCTGTTTTTAATTTATTTTTGTGAACAGTGTATTGCTCCAGAGACAGAATCCTTTTTAAAGCAGAGAGCAGGCCAGGTTTAGCAATGACTATCTAGATTTTGCAAAAATGCATTGCCAGTGAATTTTAGCTCCAGTGTTTTTGATTAACAGGTTATTTAGCATTCATGCTTTTTTGATCTTTAGCTCTTCACTTCACTGAGATTGTCAGCACAGCTTGCAGGAAAACATCACTTACAGCAGTGTGTTGTCAGGGGACCATTGTATTGGTAGTACATCATATCTTAAATAAACCCATCTGAGTGTGAATTCTCAAATACTTGATCTATGTGCTGAAACAAGTTAAGGAATATATAGCAGAGTAAAGAAAAAACATTAATTCCAGTTCTTGAAGAGAAACAATTGGAATTTGGCTTTGTTCATGAGAGGAGCTCTGTGTTAGAGGTGGAGACGTACACAGCAAAAGAGAAATGTGGTGGAAAACCCTTCTTGTTGACTGGAAGCCAAATCATGGCAACTGACAGAGCAATAGCTATACTATGGTGAGGTTAAGTGGTAAGGCCAATGATAAAATAATGCATTTAATCAAGGAAACCACAGTTCCCCTGCAGGGATGAGCACCCAGACCTCAGTACTGTTGAGGTGCTCATTTTTCATGTCTGTGTGTTGCATTTTCACACGTACACCCTGCACCCGAGGTAACCAGCCTTTGAAGCACCTCTTCCTTCAGGATTGACAAGAGCGATCTGGCTGTAGAGTAGCAGGAAAAAAGCAGGGGAAATACTGGGTGGAAAGAGTGCTCATGGTAAACCTTCCCTTGTAAGACTACACATAAAACCCCTTTTCTGTGTGGAACTGCAGAGAATCAGTTTTCTCTGCAGCTCACTTGTGGCTTGTATGCATGAAAATGCAATATTTCTGCTGCAGTGAAGAGCTTTCCCAGGTAGTCTTAGAAATTGCTTTGTTGTATTCATGCCTTTCTTATCACTTTATTCTCTTCTTAGAAAGAGAAATAAGGCAAGTATGACTCCTTATAAGCTTCCTACAGATCACAACCCTCATCCCATAGAATTATCTCCCTTTGGGACCTTCATGAATCTCAGTAACTTCGGACTCACAAAGCAGTACATCTTTTGTATGCAACCTGGTTATAAAAATGTCATGTGATAGTCTACCACGTCCATTGATCATGTGTTCCTGTGTTACACTACTCTCGCCATTACAAATGCATGAGTTATTTCTAGTTCTGTTTTCACCAAAAAATAATTTTTAGGAATGGAGACTGTTTTTTAGAGGAAAAACATTTGAACTAAAGTACTTGCCTCAAAAAAATGGATGGGATAAACAACTCTGCATTGTGTGTGTGTGTCTGCTACCATGGATCAGAAAACTCCTGCGAGCCAGGAGATCCAGGAGACCCAACGGGTACAGTCAGTGCACCCATTTGGTCCTCCTCAGAGGCGTGTGCTTACATACATTTTGGGGAACTTTCCTCCATTGGGGCTTCCTCTTGGGCATGTTTTCTGCAGCTTGTCAGCTCCCAGTAGCAGACATCCAACTTTTGGGATAGGATCTGCATTTTGCAGCAAATACGTAAATAATATCCAAGCCCTGAAAGTATCACCTTTTGTGCCTTTGTTATATGTGCTTAAATCCATGTTTATTGGAATCTGTGGTCATTGAAGTATATTGGTTTATCTAAAAATCCTGACATCCCGGAAGTATGCACTGAAAAGCATGAACACACCTGTTATTTGGCTAGACTGACTAATTGCTCGTAAGGTACCTGACAACCCCCCACCCCCGCTGAATTCAGGGAAACACATTATTTAGTATAACTAATTCTTTCTCTTTCACAAAAATAGATCAAATAAATTCATGCGGTCTCTATTCAAACATCCCAGTCTGTCTTTGGCCTGGAGGAGGTTGAGTCGTTCTTTGCTGTTAAATGAGGTATTGATTTCCTATTTCTGCTAGCTGACATCCTGTTGTATGAAAGACTTTAATCAATAGATCATATGTCAGCTGTAGTTATTTCACATATCATATTATTATTAACATCATCATCATTTTTATTAGTTTACCTTTCTGCCTGGGCTATGAGTCTTTCCCCTGGCTTCTTCCTCTGGTTCATTTTCAACATAGGAGACCTCTCAACATCAACTGTTGGAGAAAAAGCTTGTGCCAAAACCAGACAGTAAAATGGGGGATTAAAGAGAAAACTGCCCTTCCCCAAAAACCTACCACTGCCCTACCCTTTCTGTGTCATCTTGAGAAACCTGTTCCAACTTCCCTTGCCTGGTTTTTGCTGTGCCAGAGAAGAAATAAGCTTCTCCCCTTCACGTTTGTGATTGCAGTCCTTCTGGCAGGGTAAGAGCATTGGCCCCATCCTCTGTGGTAGACGAGTTGGGTTCCCCTGCTGCTGTCAGTGGTTGGTACCCACTTTCCCTTTGCCTCTCTTTGCTGCCCAGGGACCAGCTGACGCCCCAGACATCAATTCACTACAGCATCATTGTACTGGAGTAACCACTGAGTGGGTTGTTGTATAGCCAACAAAGTGCAATAATTAACAAAAGGACATTTGGCCCTTAATTCTGATCTCATTCCTGCTAGTTTTTTACACAACTATAGGCCTCAGCAAGACGCTCCTCAATTACATGAAAATGGTTGAAAGCTGGATCAAGTCTTCATTTCTGGAGAGAGACAGTCTGCTGCCCTTATTGTCAATCCACATGCCTCATTTTTCATAGGATCCACTGGGACTCCAGGCTGCTCAGAATTAGCCCATGTAATTTGTCATATCTCCTTTTCCCAGGCTTTTCTATAATGATGTGTTTCTGTTGTGTCTAACACATTTCTGTCAATTTTCAGGTCCATTATTGGCAAAAGACACAGCTGGAATCTCTAACAGAGGAATAGCACACAAAAATTCATTTCTATAGTTGCAGTCCTTTTTAGCTGTGGTGTCCCTTTACACATCCAGCACATAATTAATGGCAGGCTATTTGAGAAAGAAGTTAATGGCTGGTTTTGAGCATTTTCAGAAGATATGGATATTCAGTGAAATTTATTCACCTTGTTTATGCATTTTTAAAATGTACAGATACGTAATCTTTATTTTGGTCAAGAAAACAGCAAAGGCTTATGTTAGAAAAGTAATTTATTAAATATACTTCACTTGTATGGCTAAGAATATCTTACAAGAACTCTCATTTCTATTTTAAACATTTTTTGTGGCTTACATTCAAAGTAAATTAGCTGCATAATGAATAGATTTTAGGACATCTGCTAATGAGTTTTATGTGTCTTTTTCCTATAGAGTCACAGATGTTTCAGCTTCTAATTGATAACAATTCTACCTTCTCATGCCTCCAAGAGTGCAAAGCATAATTCTCTGAAATACAGAGAAATACTGTACAACATCTGACCTTCAGGTCTTGGGAGACACAGTTATCCAAAACATAAAGCTTTGCACTAGAACCCAGAACAACTCTTGTGATGCAGAAGCAAATCCTTTCATTCCACTGTCTGCAGCTGATAGTCTAATGATGAAATATTTTAGTTTCAGGCTGTTTAAAATTCCCATTTAAATGACAGAGAATGTAAGGAGTTTAAATTCTTTGGAAAAAATAGGAGCTAGCAAGATCCTAAGTTGTATCCTAAGAAACTTTAATTGTGTATGTGCATAATTTAAATTTTACTTTATATGTGAAACTGTACATTATGCACATATCCTACATTTTCACAGTTTGTTTTCAAGTGATCACACTGGACTTCTATTTTAATGCAATCATGAAAAAAAAGCTCTGTAATTTGATGTAATTGGACTGTGATGGGAGCTAATGGACAGATAAAGCACCTTTTGACAGCTTTTCAAAATTCATGGGGAAGGGAAAATACACATGCTTTTTACATAATTTCATCTATGACTAGCAGTTGTGATTATGATACTCGTAACTGGGGGAAACACAACCTTATACCAGGATTACCTCTGCTGAGCTGAATGAGGCTACACAAGGAATTGGTTTCCCCAGCCTGAAAAAGGGGTTATTTGACATTTTAGCTTTCCTGCTTTCATTTGACCTTCAAAATCATATTCTCATTATTTTTCTTCTGATGCTGTAGTGAACCTCTCCTAATTTCCCTGAAAGTCTTCCCTTCTGCTTCACAAACTGTTTATTTACGAACATGAAACCTTTCATTTCTGTCCTTTCAGAAGGCGTTGGTAGTCAGCCAGTGATCAACAGCAAAATAGTTGATTATTGATATGAAGCAGTTAAAAATGGTAACTTTCTAAAGTCAGTAGGAATTTTGTCTTCATTAATGTTTTAGATTTGTCCCCAAATAAGTTACTTGCTTTCACAGGGAAAGCCCAATGACAAGTAATACAAGATGTATATTTCTTTGTAAAGTGAGGTCTAAACCTGAATTGTTAATTCAGCTAAAACTGCCCATAACGTGAGTAGATCTGTAATTTTTTAAAACTATTTGAGTAGCAACTGGTTTAGGTTATAATTCAAGATAGTAACATAGTTTAGCAAAACTCTTAAGCACGTGTTTAAGGATATGCATCTCGGTTTTGATAACTTAAAAGCAGTACTAAAATGCCCTGCGCAGTTGCAGAGTTTCTAATGCTTTCACTGGCAATTGGTGTTAATTATTCATAGGTGAAACTTCCATTTGAGCCAGTATGGGAAGAAAAGCCAGCTGGGATACCCTGACTAAAGAGTTTAGTCTTCAGGACACCATCAGGAGGAACGTGCAATGCTGTCATTATCACTTTATCCTGTGCATTTTCAGTTACTGTTTTGGTCTGTAGATTCTGGCAGAAAATAAACATTCACATGGTGATTATTAACAACACAGAGAAAGGCTAGAAAACTTAATTTGCTAACAAGCAGTTTTGCAAGTACCTGTTCTACCAAAGTGTAGTTTCCTACAGATCTATGTCTCTTGCTTGATTTGCTTTATGACTGAATTACAGTGAGATTTTCTCTTGTCCCTGAATATATCTACAATCTCCTCCTGCAGAGTAATTTGACAGCAATGTGCGTCCAGCCATTTGACTGCACACCTCAGCCGAGACTTAAAAGTGACTGGGGTAAGCTGGTGGGTGTCTGAGCCATAGTGTCTCTTCTATGTAGCTTGCAGCTTTCTATGGAGTCTGTAGGATGTCAATTCTCTTTTAGACCTTAGCTCTTTTATCCAATATGGTTGAAACTGACAAGTGGATTGGGAAGTTATTGGCAGCAAAGGGAAGATGGGGTCCCACGTAAACAAGTTTTTCAGTGCAGTTCAGAGATATGTGAGAATAACCAGGAGCTGGTCTCAAGCAGGAGTATTTCCCAGGTCTGCTGAAAGGTGGAGATGTATAAATAAGATTCTCAGGATCACTCAAGATGTAGAAAACCATGGCACATTTTACCGGGCCTCCCAGGGTAAAGCGGTGTAGCTCCAGCTGCGCCCAACCACCCTTCCTCCTCCAGAGGCTGCTGCTGCTGTCCTGGAGGATGATGCTCTGGTGGCTGGTGGAGACCCATCTGGTCTAAGTGATTTGCAGCTGGACCCTTTGGAGGCTGTACCTCTAGATACTTTTTTAGCACAGAGGAGATGAGTGACAGGAGGCAGCACTTCAGTCAGGCTTGCCCTTCCTTCATATCTCTAAGTGTTTTCTACCCCCATCACCCTTTCACAGGCTAAGGTTTTTGAAGGTGTCTCTCCCACCTGTGAATCTGCTGATGTCTTGTACAGTGAGCACCTCAGCTCACTTGCCAGACATGTTCTCAGTCCTGCTTTCATTCCTTGATGTCAGGGAAGATGAAACTGCAGCTGATAAGCTTTGCCTAATATTAATCATCCTTTCTGGATGGTGGCATTTCTTTTCTTCATCTGAGCCTGGCTGCCGCAGCAGGCAGGAGCCCACAGCTCCTAACTGAGGAGGTACAACTTTATCCATCTGAAGATTTCTCTCCTCTAATGTAGTCAAGGTCTTTCTTCCTCTGGATCACAGAGGAGGCACAAGGTAATATTCTATTCAATTTTAAAAAGAAATGAATCTAGATATTTAAAAACATTATTTAAGAGAATACTCAGTGTAAGCTTTGGAATTTCTTCAAGAGCCTGCTTGCGGTAAACCAATAAGCAGTTTGATTTTCATTTATTTCTCTCTCATGGATATCCATCACTTCACAGGTTTCACAGTCAGGATGGGTTTCAGAATTATGTCTGCCATTATTTTAGTGTTGTCTCTGACACTGAATCATACAGTGTATGCACAATTGTAACTGAGCTGTGCGTTGCTTTTTAAGGTTCTCTTTATGACTGTGCTTCAACAGTCTTGCTGCAAAGAGGACAAAATCTTTCCCAGTTAAGATTATAAGGATTATTTTTATTGCCATGCCAGTTATGACAAATCTACCCGAACATACATCAGAATTAAGGTACTTCATTGTAAATTTTTCTCCAAGTCGGGGAAGCTGTGGAGGAATGTCAGGGCTACTCAAAATCGGTTTTCATCATTCACAGTTCCTAACACACGCCTCAGTTTTCCACCTCTGGAAAAAGCATCGTAAATCTTTATCTTTCTATGTTGCTACTAATAGCTGGAGGAAAGGCAACAGAAATCTTATCTCAAAGCTAGCTGCATCTATTAACTATGGTTTGTTATGTTAGCTCAGACTGGAGCCTTTTACTATTTTAGAGTGAGATTGTTGGGCTAATTTCAGTTAGGTGCTCCCATAGGAAGTCCCCTATGCATCCTGATCAATGGAAATCTATCTCCTATGCAAAGAAGGTTGTAAGAATTGCAAATTCCTTGGTCTGTGTCTCTGGAATTTCAACAGTTTCTGGAAGATTTCAGAGGTCCTCACTCCCCGGCTGGCACTCCTGCAAAACTTGTAAATGCTGCAAGAGCAGAGACCTTCTGGTCCAGGTAGTATATAGAGCTTATAAATTTTATAGCAACAGGGAGAAGTGCTGGAGACAAAAGTCTCTCTAGTACTCCAGCTTCATAAATGCCACAGGTGTCATTAAGCTGTTGGGTATTCTTGATCCTAGCCAAAATAAGATCAAAGAGGGATACCTTTTGATACTTCAGTATGAATACATTTTAGTCTGTTCTTGGTTTCTCAGCCCTGAAATGTAAAATAAGTGTCAGCTACATTGGAAAAAAGTCTGTCTTTCTGTTTCTCTACACAAAGAGAAGAGATTTCTTGTGAAATCAAAGTAACCCATGAAGAAAACATCCATTTTTGTAAGAAAATGGTTGTGTGCTATATGTGAATATAGATGTGTGTTTTCATAAAGCTGTTAAGCAAAGTGGTACATTTCTATTTTAAGAAGAAAAGAGACAAAAATAAATTATACAAGATATTCCCCCAGATTGCCAGACTTGTGCAACACATTTCATTCCTAGTAGCTCAGAGGTTTTTCTAAAACGTCCTTTTTCTTCAGGTACATTGATGCCATTGTCCCAGCAGCAAATGGGGCCCACTGGGACACACCTGAGCTCAGTCCAGCCTACCAGGGGTATTGATGGCAGGGTAGCCACAGCAGCACAAAGGGTAGTGCAGCCTTCAGTATTTTGAGCAAGTTTTTCTCAAATTTGAATTGGATATTCACATCAGCCAGTAAAGCTACCTTGGGTATGCCTACGGTAGGGCAGACAGACCCCACCACACAGCTGCAGGGGTGAGGTTCAGTTTGATACAGGTGAGTATATGCACAGCAGGCACATGCAGCTTGAGCAAATTGGAGCATCAGGAAGCATGGCAGGGAAATGACTGGGGTAGAGACTAGCTTCTTAATTTCACATTAATTTCTCAAGCAATAATCAACTAAAACAGAATCGCATTTGACAGAATACATTCAAATGGAGGTTACACACATTTTGCGGAGTTGAAAGCATTTCGTTAATATTGTTTAGAGAGCAGGACACTGTGCTATATAATTTATCAATTTAAAAGGAAGCAGTCCTCTCTGCAGCAATCCAAGAAAATTCATTGGCTTCAATAAGGCTGTTAAGAGAAGGAAGCAAAGAGGTTTTGGCCAAACCAATTGTAACAGTGATTATGTTTTTTGGTGAGATGGATCTCAAGAAATATAAAAAAATGTTCCTGGAGATCAATTGTCATTTGTCACATTTGGTGCCGGCACCTTCATCTTTCAGACCTCACGTTACGTTCTGTTGATATTTTACCTCTCTGGACCATGGTACTTCCTTTTTAGTCACACCTTGGGTTCACTTACTCTCATTGCCACATTGCTCTGCTCTGTTGTACCTGTCTATTTTCAAGTCTTTAAGTAAAATTTCATGTCTGTCTTACTGCAATGTAGCTGCTGGAACCTCTAAAAATACTGATATTGTGGAAACTTCAATTTGAGATTCATAAGCAATTCTTAGCACCACACTAATCTAAGCTGCAGCTTTGCTGGAGCTCATTCCTATGTATGCTACTGTACCAAAAGAAAATTAATTGCTCCTTTCATTAACAGTCCCAGAACAAAGATTTGTTTCAGTCTTGTGTCTGCCTAGATCCAAGCATTGTGTTTGCTGTAGAAGGCAATTTCCCATCAGTTTTTCTCCCCCAGTGTATATGCAACAAAAGGAACCAGTCAAAGCCAAAAGGAGGGCTCTTGCTTCACCCCCATGTGATATGACTTTCTGGAGAGCTCAGAGGAACATTTTATGGTCAGCCCATCCTTCCTGGCAAACAGCTCCCCTCCCATGTCTACAGCATGATGGATGTCAAGCGCACCCATGATTTGGACCCATACATTAGCTGGAAAATGATTTGATTCTGTTATCTGCCACTCTTCACCCAGCAAGGGCTCTGGGAGCATCACCACCACCAGGGAGAGTGGCCAGGGACCCTCAGACCACCTGTATTTCACACCAAGGCCTGGTACCTTCAGTGAAGAGACATACACCTCTAGCTGGTGTAGCTGCCCTAGAAGCCTCTGGCCACGTCTCTGTGTGTTCTTTGCAAATGGAGGGTGCCAGAGTGACTCACCAGAGCACCTCTCTCTCTCCAGGGACTGCAAGGGGAGCACAGGATAACTAAACAACTCATGCTGTCAACCCGATTAGGTGGCTGAGCTCTGCCGCAGGCTCAGCGTCTGCCTTCTATCTCCAGTAGCCAGCTAAAGATTATCCCACTGGTTGTACAGGCGCACAGGTGCAGACTCCTGCAGGTAAGCATCCAGGTGCTGAGAGAGTCAGTGCTTGTTCCTGAATACAATTTATCTGCTGCAGAAGTAGATAAATATTACTTCAGCTCTCTGCCATGAACAGGAATGGACCCAGACAGCATCATATATGCATATCATAATATGCAATGAATCAAATCAAATAAATAATGAGACTAAATAATGATGTGTCACATCCTCCACTGCTTTCACAGACTGCACTATCAGGTCCCACTCTGGCCAGAAATGCCACAGCTGAGGGGCATCTGCCAGGAAGAAGAGAGAAACACAAGAGTTCCTGGCAGGCACTTTGTGGATGGTATCACGTGCTCAGTTATACCAGGGATGAATTACAGGAAGCTGTGCTTTTTGTACACAGTAAACATACAGAAAATGACTGTGCAAGCCTATCAGACAAGCAGTCTCTCATTCTGGCTCCTGCATGGCTCTGTGATATAAGCAACTGAAAATACAGGTTTGTAACTGCTGTCTTTAACAGGTGGAGGAGAGGTGAGACTGGAGGTCTGAGGGAAATTGTATAACTTGGAATCCTGCCCTGGCAGGGGCCATCTGTTTCTGCTAGGAGATGGCTCCATAGGTTTGTTTGGGGAAAGAAATCCATATCTGTTGTTGTACAAAAATTGTGGGCAAGGTTTCTGGTCACAGGAAGATCCGGCAGCATATGAATGTGATTCTATACTACCTCCTTCAGATCAAAATAATATAACCTATTCCTCATCCCCACAGAATCGGGATCAAACAGATCCAGCCTTCACCTGAAATCTCTAACAGGTTCCCTAATGGGCATCACCAGCAGACAGAATTCAATAAAAAGGTTCTTCATTAAACTGAAAAACAGATGTGAACCCTTCCAGGATATATGTGTTTTTCAAGCTAAAGGGGAAAGGTTCTGTGTTCCTCTGTTCTCTGCAGGTCAAAAAAGTAGTTGTTTTGAACTTCAACATTTGACACTGTCTCATAAACTGGCAAAAATATCTAATTCCAAGAGGGAGAGGCCAGGATGAGCTTTAGCCTGTTTTGAACCATGCTGCCAGGGACTGATGACTGTGGGAGCACCACATCTTACTCTCTGCAGGCATGATGCCGGAGGGCAGCCATGGCACCCAGGTCAGCATGGCTTCTCCAGTGCAAGGAGCTACCAAGATTGGAAAACCAGGTACAGGCACATGATAACTGAGCAAAAGGGCTAAAAATACCCAGTGTCCCTCGCTATTCCTGCTGGGGTTCAGGTGGCAGAGCTGGTGGTCCCCAGCTGGGCACCAGGTCTCCCTGGCCCTGGCACAGGTGGGGCTCCAGCCACAGCCCTGACCTTCCTTCGGCCACGTGGAAGTGGGCTTCTTGTGCTGCAAGTGCTTTTGATCCATCTCCAGCCATGGCTAGTTCTCTCTGGGGTTCTTCTCAAACCTGCCTTGTTATGAGATTGCAAATATAGCTTGGCTTGTTTTTTCTCTGCAAAGTCCTTCAGTCTTTTTGAAGCTTCTTTGAATGAAGGACTTTTTGCTATGAACAGAGGGGTTTCTGGGTCAGCTTTCTTAAATAATCCTGGTACTGGAGGCACATTTTATACCAGTAAGAGAACTTATATCAGTTTCCTGAATGAAATAAGTTTTAGTGGCAAAGGATTTTTTACATATATAGAGATATATATATAACTATTTCTGACCTTATTTTTTTAATTGTGCAAATAGGGGTTTTTTTGCACTACCAGTAGGGTCATAGAAATAGTCTTTCTGTGCTGTTCTTTATGGGAAAGGGCTGCCCTTTAGATATTTGCCAGCATATATCACCTACATATGAAAAAAGAAAATACAGACCATGCTTCAAAACACCTGTTTCCCAAAAGCAGGCTCAGTTATCACAGGGTGATCACACAATTTGATCATCATGATCTTTATAAATTTTCCACTAACATAGCTTTTGGATGCATTTGTTTGCTCTAGGTGTATTCTGAAAGCAGGGGATTTTTTTCCTGTCTGTTCCCACCCTCAGGAGCGGAGAGCACATCAATTCTAGGCATATCCCACTTTTGCTGCATGCAGCAGCCATGGCAGCGTGGAAACCTAAAAACTTCCAGACTAGTTAAAGGTTTTGGCCTGTGGTTTGGATCTGTGGGTGACTGTGGGGCGCTGAGGGGTTGCTGTGTCACTGAAGTCCTGAGGATAAAGCCTTTGAGTTACCTTGCAGAAGACATAAGTAATTTCTCCAGACCCTTATAACTGCTTAGCAGCTGAACATCCCATCAATATGCTTGCAGCGTGTTGCTGGTGCACTTACAGTGTGCTGTAAAAGAGATGGGAACCTTCTCCACTCCCAGGCAGCATTTCAGACTGCTCCAATGATTGTGTAAAAGCGGGAATTTACATAATTTCCCCATCTGACAGGAAAATGGTACCTGGAGAATCATTTTGCAGGCACAGTTTTTAGACAGGAAAATCTAAAAAGATTTACTTTAAAAAGTAAGGGGGTAACATTCGTCTGGATGCAGGTTCCCAAAGAAATTTAGGCTTGGCTTTCTGAATGACAGGTGTTCTTCAAAACTGATGTTCACTCCAAATGAAGCCATATCTCCAGCTTAATACATTTTTTGTGGTGAGCTCAACCATCCATCTCGAAAGTTGAATACTCTAATTCAGAGCATTCAAGATTTACTAATGTAGCTCTCAAATTGTAATGCAGATAACAGTGCCTCTCTGTGAAAGCATTCAATTTAGAGATAAAATAGAAAAGGACTCTATTCTGCATTTCAGTATTGATATAATTTAAATGCCGCAACAGTGCAATTCATTCTTGCATGCCTTTGGCTGACTGCCAGCACAAAAATGGGTGTGGGGAGAGGGGGAAAAAGAGAAGACATTATAGAAACATAAAGTATACTGGGAAAAAGGTGATTTTAATGGTAGGAGACATACCTGTGCTATTATTTTTGTTGCACAACTCCAGTAAAGCTCTGCCCATAAACTGTCCATGAGCAGGCTTGACCCATAAAGTGCATCATTTTTCAAGATCTGCCAACTATTTTCCTATTATCAATTCTAGTAATTATTGCATTTGCAAACAAAGAAACAGTAGCTTTAAGAACCGAAGAGCGATACTCTCTGAGATTTCCTAGGTTCAAACAAGGCTACCTTCGACAGGCAGCTTAAATGTTCTGGCGTGGAGCAGTGCTGAGGGGGCTTTAACCTACATGTGCTGCAGGGCCGCGAGTATGGACGGACCAGCTATTTGAACAGGAGAAGCTGGGATGTTTTGCATTGAAATTTCCTTGGCTGGATTGTTTTGGAATAGTTTGTTCACATTAGAGTTAATGTGGCTAAATTACTTTAACTCTAAATATCGTGACTCATGTAATAAAAGCAGATATATACTTGCACTTTAGCAAACCTGGGAACAGTCTCATAAATATTAAAGAATGGTACACTTTGTGCAAAGTCCCTTTAAGTAAGCCTGCCTATTTCCATAGGGCAACCATGTCTCAAGTCTGTTTAAATGAAAACTGGTGATCATGTTTGTTTTAAAATAAAAGATGGATTAAAAGTTTCTGTAAGAACTAATTTCCAGTGTAACTCACTCATTCTCAAGCCAATACTGTGGTCCAAATCAAATGTTCAGGCCATCCACACGGTATTTCTGTCAAAACAATGAAACAGCTGTCAGTCTTCACCATCAGTTTTTCTTATAGTAATTCTTCTTTTCACTTGAATTCCCATTTTACAAGTCTTTTAGGTTGTCCAGAGCCAAGCTGGTTTCTGCAGTCTGCAAATGCTGTGTTGTTCACTTAGAGGAAGCCCCAAGTGAGATTGTTTGAAATTAGAAAATTTTTAGAACACAGAATTAAATTGCAAAATATTTTGGCTGCATTACAGTGAGGACTGCGGCAATGAGGAGTGCTGTTTATTTTTGATTAGGAAAATAAACAGTAAAGTGAAAAAATGGAAGAACGGATCTAGGGAGTTGGACTTGTTCTGACTGTGTCCTTAACAGAGTCTGACTGCTGTCTCTGTGTCCATCGGTAGGATTACTATAGTCATAGTGTTGGTTTCTATTTGGAAATACAAGAAGCATCATATGAAACAAGGCTAGATGCCAACCTGGTCCCTCAGGTGTGCCTACAGTGAGGTGGAGCACAGCAGAGGGTAGGTGTGGGGAGGGTGGTGGAGCAAGGCTTGCTGGTCTTCAGTCTTGCAACCAGATTCAGCATGTCTGTGTGAAGCCAACATCAGCACTCTTTTGTTCAGGCAAAGCACTGCACTGGTGTGGCTGGACCACACCTACATCAAAGACGGTAAAGTCCAGGGAGCGCTGTGCTGCGCTGCAGAAGCACAAGTCTCTGCTCATTCAGTCATGTCTCCATCTTATGCCACTTTGTCATGTATATTCCTAGCATCCCCTGAAACTGTAAAAATCTTACAGAGGTCAAGATAATGGCTAGCTTAGAAAGATAGAAGTTTGTATCTCTGTTTTATTTTACCTAACGTCAGTGTGTGCTACTAGCTCTATAATTGTTTGATCATCTTGTTAACTCTGTAAGGCTGTTAGTTACGCGATACCTTGTGATAAGGACATCCATGGGTTATTTAGCCATTTTGTTTTCTAATTATAAAGAAGCCATTTCCTCAGATGTAGAGAAACGCTGCCTTTCAAATACTTGAAATGTTACTTTGCTTTTCACTTATGACAGGACAGAGAGCAACGTTCTTTGGTATATCAAATTTTGTTCACTTACTCTTTAGACAGTCACAGGCTTTTCAGTTTCTCTCTGATGCAGGAATTATTTTCTACCTTTATCAGTATTTGCACTACCCCTTTCTGAACTCTTTCTATTTAAACTCTATTTTGAGATATGAAGCTCAGAACAGACACACTGTTCGGAGGCAAGGGTGAGCATTTTGTTTGCCTTGAGACCTTATGAGTTAAGAATTGTCTGTCCTGTTCCTTGTGCATCCCAACATTTTGACTGTTCCTGTAAGCAGGAGTTCATACTGAGCACAGGCACGGGCCTTTTTCCTTTGTGGCTGCATTACATTTCCAAGCCAGTAATGAAAAGGAGTTGTTCAGACCACTTCCCTCACATTTGTCAGTGTCCTAGCTGTCACATTGCTTCATCAGGACTCTTTTGAGGAGTTCCTCTTGGTTTTTTCTAGTAATGATTAATCCAAAGAATGTATTTTCTATTCTTCTATTCTCTAGTTCTTTCAGGTCATATGTAAATATAATTAGTACCACTAGTTTCAGACTGGGACTTAAGGTTACAGTGTAACCTTCCATCACACTAAGAAGTGACCCTTTATTGATGCATCTGTTCCTACTGTGTTTGCAGGCCATGTCACTGCTTATCTTTCACACCATGATTTACTTATCTTCTTATACAGAACTCTGCCAATAGCTTTTTGAAACTGCTGCTGAACCATGTCAACTCCTTCTGTTTCCAGCCGCTATCTCATAGGGTGGTGAAAAATGAAACCACCTCTCTGAGTCCCTCTGTCTGAGCAGCAGTTTAAGGAGTGCAAGAATCACAGTTGTGACCGATCCATTTGCCTTTTGTTCCTCTTACTCAAGAAAAGGACAGCTGAAAAAATCTTCCCTGCTACAACATTTGACTTATGCCTTTCTTGTTGACTGATTCTCACTTTTAGAGCCTTGTCTTTCTCTATCTTAAATTAAATCAATTTTAGATACCATTGAAGCCAGACATCCTTTGAAACGTCATGCTGATAGGCAGAGGCAGATATCAGCTAAGCAGCAGGTATTAAAATACCAGGATCAACTTTAGGAAGGGAAGATATAACTACTTTACAAATGCATTTTCAATTTTTTTATTCTTCCCTGTGCTCTGAAAAGGAAAGCAGCAGTACTCTTTGATGTTAGAAGACTGCAACACATTGAGGAGTGTAAAAAACTGTTTCCTTGCTTATTACAAGAGCCAAAATGTTTTATTCTTTCCCATCATTTTAGTATTAGATTGACCTCCAAATTGCAGAACAAAGCAGCTGATATTAAAAAGAAAGAATTCAGCTCTGCTCATTACATGATTCAAAAAGCGACTGGAGAAATGCATGTCATGAAAAATTGGTCGAAGCCATTAAATACTGCCTCTGGCTCAAAGACCTGCAACACGCTGCAGAGTAGGGAAATATCCCTATACATTTTTCCTGTTTAAGTAGTCTTTCCTTTCTTTCTGTACTATCTGCTACTGGCTGTTGAAGAAAAGGTACTGGGCAGAATGAAGACCCTATGCAGTCTCCCGCTGTCCCGGGGGACAGAGAAAGGACAGTTATTCAGTGTTGGCACATGTCTGGGTGTGCATGGAAAGTCAGTTTGTCCTGGAGCAATAAGGGTGAGTCAGTACACCTTGTTGTAAGGCAGTCGGGTCTTTTCTCTTCCCTTGTGTGGAGCACAGGAACTGGAGCTGTTGGACAGCTACCTGATCGTTTCCTTCTGAGCAAAAGCTAAAGCTTCCCTAAGAAGGCAGGCACTTCAATACGAACAGGGGATATTGTAGCTTTGTGAAATTCTTAAATGAAGATTATAGAGACTGTATTCAGCATCTTTGAAATATGACGTCTTTGATCAGCTGTATGTGCAAAGATGGGCTGAGGTAAAAGACAGGGAGAGAATGAATGCACAGTTCCTTTTAATTAAAATGATTTATTACTACAGTGTGTGATAGTCCAAAGCTGATTAATGTTCTTAATGAATTACTTTAATCTATTTGTGGGTTTCTTTTCAAGTCTCTTGTGGGTATACATTATCAATACCTTCCTTTGCTAAAGCAAATTATTTTTCCTCTCCTTTTTAGGACGGTTTATCCAGATAGCCACATTCAGAATTACAGATGTTAAAAATCTGAAGTTGCTTATTCGCAGGCAGGAGATTTAACTAATTAGTATCTAAAACATACAACCTTCTAATAACCTTCCTCAGAAAGGCAAGATGCAGAATGAGACAGCAGTAATCAGAGAAGTCACGAATGTCAAATTACGGCTTCCGAGTAACAGTTTAATCACTGATTAGTTAATGCTGGTCAGTGCCTTGCCCTTTAGGAGGGTGAGAAGAATCCTCAGCACAAGGACATGGAACTGTTGGAGTGGGTCCAGAGAGAGTTGGGGTTGTCCAGCCTGGAGAATAGAAGGCCTTTCACAACTTAAAGGGGGACTATAGGAAAGATATAGGCAACCTCTTTAGCAATGGGGCCGTGGTTTTGAACTAAGAGAGCGTAGAAATTTTTTACGATGAGGGTGGTGAAACACTGGCACAGGTTGCCCAGAGAGGCGGCAGATGCCCCATCCCTGGAAACATTCAAGGTCAGCTTGGACGGGGCTCTGAGCAACCTGATCTAGTCAAAGATGTCCCTGCTCAGTGCAGGGGGACTGGACTAGATGAACTTCCAAGGTCTCTTCCAACCCAAACCATTCTATGATTCTGTGATTGCCTCGTGCCTCCAACACAGAGCCTGCAGGCAGTTATTCGGTGTTTTATTGGCTGGAGGAGGAACTGGATCAGCTCCATCCATCCAGAAGCCTTCAGAATTAGATACTTGTCTTCTGCTTTAAATTCAGCCTGTGAAGTCGGTACAACTACCTGCAAGGGTAGTGCCCGTAGCATGATGAGTGCCCGTGTCCAGGGCTGGCACACCCATACCAGGTCGCTGTGAGGAGGTTAAGGAATATTATATGTTGAGGAAGCAGGCTGCTTTTTCTTTTTTACCCCTAAGTTCTCCATGCTCATCAAGTTTGAAAGCCTAGGGCAAGATTAATTAAAATCAATGGAGCAAAGCAAATTAAGCACTTAAAAGTGTTCTTTGAGGGCTATCAAAACCAGAATAATTCAAAATAAATATTCAAATATCTGGGGCTTGTTATAAGACTATTTTATTGTTCAGCTCATTCATCCTCTCTCTCTGCCCCCCTTATTTCTTTATCTGCTTTTCACAGCACTCAGTGGATGCTCTTTCCTCAGTGTTTCACACCAGCATGTCTCTGTGTAATCTCAGGACTCTGCTCCCACACACCTAAAATAAAAATCACACTCCAAACACACAGACTTCTCCAGCGACTCTCACTCACACTAGTAAGCCTTGCAGAGATATAAATAGCATTGTTCAGGTTAGTGGGATGGTTTGTGAGAAAAGAGAGTAGGCTCACAATTCTAAGTAGCAATCATGGGATGAAAATCTGCATTTTGTTTTGACTAGAAGAAGCACAATTTTGTATTGTGTATAAAAGATTATCAGGAAAAATCCTATCACTTGCAAGTATCTCCAAACGCCTTAAACTGTCTCCTCAGTCGTCTTCCAGATTGAAGCCCAGACTAGACTCAGCATCCTCCATATAGGAGGAGTTGTAAGGGTAGATATTCACTCTATGAAATCGCAGCTCTGTTTGGTTTCATTTTTTAATTTGATCTGTGCTGCTGTGCCACCTGAGTGGTGCTATGTGACCCTGTCAGGTAGGAAAATCTGCTGATTAATATACACCTGCTTCTGCTTGAGGTCTGACTCTTTTAAAGTGATTCCAGCCACAGAGTCCATCACTTGTGGATGGACTTACTCAGTACTTCCTTGTATAATTCCAGGTGTTATGGGGGGACTATGAAGGTAATCATTGAAATCTCTAGCAAAATAGTCATACTCTACTTAGACTCTATTCAGCCTGGCTACACAAGGTGAGCAGTGGCATTCAGAACTACACTGCATATTTAGCAAACCTTATATTGGATTTATCACTTGAAAGAATAGGAATCTGGAGGTAAATCCTCCAGATTACGCTGTCTTTGGCTCTGTGTGTAGGAAGAAGACTCTGAGTCCCCAGGATCCTGGCTGCTTGTCTGTAACCATGTGCTGCGCTGGGATGCATATATTCTGAAGCACCAGGCTTCTCTCAGTGCTAAAGCAGTAGTACTGCATGATGAGTAGGAAACACTGGGGTGTTATAAATATTACAATTTATGACAGGTAGCCATAAAGCTGCTGTTTTCCCATCTAATGAACAGGAATATGAAGCAGAAAGGCTTCACCATACATATTTTATTCTTTAGAAAGGTTACTAAATTATAGACTGGTGGCTTCTTCAGACCACCAAACTAACCAGCCTTGCTTAAATAGCATCTTTTGGCAAGAAAATGTCCCAAAAGGGCAGGTGTAATGTGAAGGCTGTGGGAGCCCTGTGTAGTCTTGTAAGTACTGCATATTTTGGTGCGGAATAGCTGGTATTTTGCTCCTTGGAGATCTAAGGTCTAAAGCCGTCTCACCAGGCTTTGCTTTGAGGAAGTTAATCTAGTATAAGTTGGTTTTCTAGGCTTCCTCAACAGTTAGTGGAGAGACTGAAGGTCTGTACCTCCAAGGAGTAAATCTGCCATGCTGAAATTAGTGCCCAAGCTGTGCGGGATGAGTCACTCGCCATATCTGCTTCTTCCTTTTCACAGAGTCACAGACAACAGGCTTAGATGAGAAGCTCTGCTGCTGGATGCTTCATGTGAGGCAGGGTGGATGCCGCTGAGCAGATGAATCCTTGCTGGAGTTCTCCATAGTGCCAGGAACCCCACAAGAAGCTCTGGTTTCTGCCAAATGGCACCAGTTACTGGCAAAAGGCTACTGCTGAGCCCTAGCAGCACATGGGTTGTTGTGTCCAGGTTCAGGTGCCCTCCACAAGCCGATGACTGGGAAGCATGAAATGGGTGACAGGCAGCCTGTGGTGGGAGGTGAGCAGACATGGACACCTGGGTCAGCCCTGAGAGAGGCAGAAGCTGCTGGAGGGTCTGTCTCCCTATCCCAACATTAGCGGATCTCTGGGGGAAAGCATGCTTTCTTTGGAAATAGAAGGCTAAAATAACATGCAAACATATTCACTATTTTTCCTAATCTTGCTTTTCTGGTTGTCAAATTGCTGCTGGCATTGTTGCCTCTGTGTGTGTCTGTCACAGGAGAGCACTGCTAGCTACAGACAGCGCTTTTGAAACTGCTGTTAGAGCAGGGCTCCCGCCCTTCCCTGTGTTACCGGCTGTAAAAGTGGCTGCCAAGAACATTTTAAATATATTATTGTGATTCAGTTGCAGTTGAAGGTTGCAGAGGAGAAGGAAAATGGCTCCTGGTGGTAATCCTGCCCACAGCCCAGCTCCTGTGTCTGTTAGCAGGGGACTCTGCTGTAAGCATCGTCCTCCTGTGCTTGCCAGACAAGATTATCATCCATCATGGTCTGTGATAAAGGTGTTTTCACCTGTAGCAAATCTGATCCATTTAGAAGCTCTGTACAGCCCTTGCCAAAATACCTGCCTTTGAATACTTCTCCCTAGACACAGAATTCTTCCTCACCACCAAAAAAAAAAAAAAGTTGAAGTTACAATGAACTGCTGTTGTTCAAAAAGCCAGTATCCTGTAATAATCATATTAATTCTCCCACCATTCATGCTTAAATGAAAACCTGTCCATGCCACTGTTCGGTTTCCCTGGTTACTGTGACTTTCTGTTATTCAGGTGCGAATTTCTGATGTCAAACACGGTGTCTTATTGCTTTTGTGCTGTGGTAAAGGTTAGAAGGAATGGGTGAGCTTTTGTCTGAATAAAAACAACATATTCATATTAACTTACATAAAAATGGCAGCATTTACACTGTGTGCATATTTGTGTTTTTTAAGCAATTGGAGGATGTTGTAGTTTAACCCCAGCTAGCAACTCAGCCCCACATACTGCTCACTAACCCCCCGTCAGTGGGATGGGGGAGAGAATCAGAAGAGTAAAAGTGGGAAAACTCATGGGTTGAGACAAGGACAGTTTAATAGGTAAAGCAAAAGCTGCTCACACAAGCAAAGCAAAACAAGGAATTCACTCACTCCTTCCCATGGGCAGGCAGGTGCTCAGCCATCCCCAGGAAAGCAGGGCTCCATCACACATAACCATTACTTGGGAAGACAAATGCCATCACTCCGAATATTACCCCCTTCCTTCTTCTTCCCTCAGCTTTATATACTGAGCATGGTGTCATTTGGTGTGGGATACCCCTTGGGTCAGTTGGGGTCAGCTGTCCCAGCCGTGTCCCCTCCCAGCTTCTCGTGCACCCCCAGCCCACTCACTGGCGGGGTGGGGTGAGAAGCAGGAAAGGCAGCCTTGACTCTGTGTAAGCCCAGCTCAGCAGTAACTAACACATCCCTGTGTTATCAACACTGTTTCCAGCACAAACCCAAAACATAGTCCTATACTAGCTACTATCAAAAAAATTACCTCTATCATCTCAGTCAAAACCAGCACAGAGGAGTACTTCCTAATCAACAGAGGGGTGAAACTGGGAAAATATTATTGTATTACCAAAGATACATTTTTTTATAAAAGATACAGTTTTTGTATAAAATTTTATTAATATTTGATTTACATCTTTGTAATCTTAAGCAAAGCAATTGGATATTCTGAATACGTAGGGAAATTTTACTTTTGGTGATCATAAGGTACACTCTGTGTTGCGGCTTCAACTTGAGTAATGAATGAACGGTGACAGCTTGCTTAGCCTGTAGTACTGTGGGTTGGGATGGTTAGGGAACAATTTCAGAATCCCCTTTGTCAGCTGTGTGAGAGAAATGGGGGCAGCTTGCAGGATTAAACACTTTCTCACATTTATACATCCACCCCACCACCTCTTGCAGTGCTGGTGTGGATGCAGTGATTTCTCTTGCCCAGAGGCTGCATTTAGACCATCCCATTTTAGAAGGTTACAGCTGAAAATATTGCAAATCTCATTTCTTCTTCCCTCTCATAATGTATGCTTAGCATACATTGCCTTTCATTCCACTTGGACTATGAAAATTGGTTACACAGAGAGTTTTGCAAAATCTACTCCAGCACTGGAGGAGTATGGTTGGAAATAAGCATCCTTAAATGATGGCACTGTGTGGTTCTTTCTATCATACTGCTGTGATAGTATTGCTTTGGCCAGCAACATTTTTTTACTTAGAGATTGTGAACGTGCTTATTTTATGGATATTCCTGCTGTGTAAAAGTGAAAAGGCAGTTTTATTATGAGTTTTACCCAATTACGTAATCCCACAAAAGGCAGAAATTAGTGTCTTCAGTTTTGTCAACTATCATATGCTGTTTTGACACCAATATTACCTAGCATGTTCTGTCCTGGCATATGTCTGTTATAGAAGCACAGAAACTGCCATTTTAGATCAAAACATAATTTCTTTGTTTCTGGTATCCTGTCTTTGACAGCTGGGTGTAGAAAAAGTGTATATTAATATGAATAGTCCATCAAAGAATGCATTGTGGTTTGGGGATTTTTTTTCTTACCTAAAAGAGTGCAAGGTGAGCTTTCTGGATTAAGAAACACTTTCATTTTTCCAAAATCCAGGCCTGGCATAGGGTTATTGACTAATGATTGTTTATTTTTAGGCTTAAATAAAAATGTTCCGTCCAGAAATAGTAAGGAAGATTTTCTATGTGATGGATCAGGAGTTGATAATCTTTAACAGATGGCTTCTCTCTCCTAAGCAAAGGGCTAATTTCTCAGAAGATACCACAGTGAAAAGTCAATTGCCCATCCTAGCAGTTAAACCGAAGCCCCTGTTCTGAAGGTGGTCAAAGGGTATGGACATGTTGTGCAAGCACTTCCATCTTACGGACACCTAAGATAGCTCCACAGAAGCTCAACTGTACAACACAGCACGGTGCTGCACCAAGGTAGTGGCTGGCTCTGAAGTCGTACCGTGCTATGCCCATGCTCATCATCTCTGCTCATCAGCAGAGCAAATAGCCCTGGGCATAGGTCTGCACTGATGACCTGTGTTGCTCCCCATCTCGGAGCTTGCAACATCAGCATTATGTGGGGAAACTGCACTTTCTTGTACTGCGTGTTACCAACCTACCTGCGCATACCTTGGGAGAAAGTATGGATGTGCTTCCTGACAAGTAAGCTACAAAGCAGCTGTTCAACATCCCTGACCAGGCCAGTATAAAAAGTGCATCTCCAGTTAAGGGTCTCTATTTTCCTCCCCAACGCAGTTTGCACAGTGGAATTGGGTAACCCATGATAGTAGAAACAAAAGAGTCTCTGGGAGCGAACTCTCATGTCAGTAGGTCATAGTGTTCAAGAGGCATCCAGTGAGTTGTACACACCTAGTTGGAAGGATGATAGACTTATGGGTAAAAATGACCTTAAAAGTAATACCAAAAAAGGTTACACCAACTAAAATCTTACAATATAGTTTCTTTCTTAACACTTATACAGCCTTCTGTACATTAGAGACACTTTCTAAATAGTTAAAATTCAATCACATGAGTCAATTTAGATGAGATTCCTTTTACTTAATTGTAGCTGTCTAGGTGGCTCTGCCCCAGTAGTTACTGGAGGGAGAGAGAAAGGTACTTGCAGGGTGATTCATTCAGACAAACTCTGATTTGGGTTCCCCTACAAGTACTCAGCTATGCTGTCACATTCAGTTTATCAACATCACCCAACCCTGTGAGAAACACATGAAAATTGGTTAGACATGCCACATAAAGCAAAAGATACAGAGAGCTTTCAGTTTAGCTTTGTGTGGTATTTAACAAAAATACCCTACGGACTCTTCTGTATAACACGATTTTTAGCCTGGTTTCCCCTTGAAATGAGGCATATGCAATCATGCTGTCTGCCTATCTGTCACGTCCTTCTCAGAAATTTTATTATGAATGGGTGTACTTCAGTCAGATCTAACAGAAGAGACCCAAATGTCAAATCTTCCTGAAAGGTCTGACAGTGACTAGTTTGACAAAAGAGTCCCAAATTAGTATATTCACTGGATAAAAGAATGGTAACAAGAGGTCGGTGGTTATAGGTTTGACCTTGTGGTTGGCTGGTGACAGCCCATGTGCTGACAAGTCAATAAGCATGCATGGAGCTGAGAACCAGTTACAGCATCTGCTGCTTTTTATCTGGTCAGTAGTTAGGGGATAAGGGAGTAAGGAGATATCTTAATGCTTGAGGAATTTGAAGAGGAGGAATAAGAGACTTGGAGATAGTGAGGTATTGCCTCTGACAGCTAGTGATATAGGACACAAAGCTGTAAAAAGATTGCCTAGTTCTGCTGCTCCCCCAAAAAAACCCTTTTAGTTCATATTTTTAACGTCACTGGATTAAATACTAACCAACACTTTCACTTCACAGCACTTACCTTAGAGCCGACGCACAAAATAATGATGAACCCACACAGCTGTTTGTAAAGTATTCTCAAATTATCCTCTCGTATCTGTATGCGCATCGTTCATGTTGAATTCTCTAAATTCGGCATCCTTCCAGGACATGATTACTTAAAACGCTGCCCATATACCAGTTTCTCAGTATAACCTGACTGTTAATATTTTGCAAGTTTGAAATGGTTGAACGTCAACACGATTTACAGAGTCTATTTTAATTATCTTGAACAAACAGTTATCATTTCAATTCTGTAACTATGGAAATGAAAAGAATAAGACATTATGGAAAAATAAATCACAGAATCACCTGCGCAGAAATTAAAATACATGGGTTAAATACAGGCCAAGAGAGCAGAACAGTGGAAACTGCCAATTGGTGACCCAGCTTCCAGAAAGATTAGTAATAAGGGCCATTATTTTGCTGTTCGGTTTGAAATGGGATTCCCCATTGACTTAAAAATTGAGCCATGATATTGCCAGGAGATCCCATTACAGTTTTACTTATCTTCTGCTGTTCTTGAGGAGTACCCTCTTGTTGGCATAATATTTTTCTACTGTTTTTCTTTTCTTTCCTCCCATATACCTCCTCCTGGCTACACTTTCTGAGGGTTTTTTTTACCAGTCTTCTCTCCATTTCTCCAGCAAAGCCTCCTCCATCAAGACAGCATCTGATTCCTCCTTCCCGCTCTACCCAGTCCAGTCTCTTTTCCAGCAGCCCACTCACTCCTTGCACTCTCAAAGGCCAAAGGGTTTGTCGACAGCTCAGCTTTTCCCTTCCTTACTCAGTGTCCTCCTGAGCACTGATTTCTGTCATCTTCCCTATGTAAAATGAGATAAATTTAAGCAAACAAATGTGATAATATCTTCACGCCCCACTGAACTATCCCATCATCTTCTTGTTGCCACCCTTACCTTTATTAGCTTTCCCTTCTACCATCTATCTGCCTTGTCCTGAGTAGTACACCACATGCAGTCCTAGGCAGCAAACTCTGAATCAGCAGAAGTATCTTTCGGTTTCAATGCTCTATGACAAGTAATATAAGTGAGACTATATTCCATACTGCTAACTACTACATATTTCACAAGCTCTGAATCTGATGAATCAACATCAGGGAAACCCACTATTTTTCTATTCCCCACACAGTGTGTTAGATTTTACTGTTTAATCAAGTGACGCTTAGCTCATTTGAATTGACTTATGTACAATTCTCAGTCGTCAATTCCCGTGGTCTAATCAACAGCTTAATAATACACAGTAAACAGTCATCACGCTCAATCCTATCAGCACGCTGCGTGTTGAGGCAGCAATCTTGAATTCAAGGACAAAACTCGTTCTGGATCCACCCTTGTTGGGCCAGAGACTGATTTTCATTTTCCTTGGCAACCAGGAGGAAAGCTAGTCATGCAGTACAGTAGATGTATAAATTTGCTTTGGGGGTTTATTTTAGTCACAGGTTTGTATTTTCTGTATAAAAAAATAGTACCTGGACATAGTTAAATGAATGTTAGAGAAAGCGGCTGTAGCTCAGTAGGCTTTATGAGTTGTAGAACATTTGAGAAAAAACCTGTTTGAAAAGTGCTAAGGCAAGTAAATATAAGAGTGACTTCTGAAGCTGAGTTCATCAGTTATTCCCATTAGGGGTCATAAATTGGAAATATATACCACCCCCCTGAAAACTCATGTAGATGTTTCTTTCCATTACAGCATTAACTGAAACATCTATATGAAAATATTTCAAATAATTTGTAAGGAATACACAGCTCTTTAATTGTTCAATCTTCTCATAATCTCACGTTATAAGACTAGATGACTTGAAGAAGAAATTCACCAGATGGATATATCAGTGACACCAGGATGTACTTTTATGTGTTAAGCTGTAATGACATCATTATGCTGTAATGACATCACTGCCATTAATATCCCAGTAAACAACATTTTTAGTTAAGGAGCACTAAATCCATAAATCCACAGGTTAAATTTACCATTTCAGCAAATATACATCACACGTATCACAGGCAGAGCTATGTGGGGGAGGGGGTGTGCAGATGCTATAAGCAAACACTGCCTCTAGTAACCTGCCTTTAATAGCTCAAAATCGCTGTGTGTTATGGTTGGTGAGTTAGAGATGTTGCTTGAATTCCATCTTTAATTTTCTAGTCCTGAATTACAGTCAAAATCACAATGTTGTGGTTAATAACTAGCAACAGTTTGACAAACTGAATGACAAAATTTGTTGCTGAGGTAAATAATTCCTTCCAACTGGAAAACAGAACATCACTCATAATTTAAAAGAACTGTGTACAGCAAATATATCTTTTAATGAGAAAGTGGCACTGATGTAATGAGTGTATAATCACATTTCAAAAAATTATTTCCTGAACTACTCTCAGCAGGGGGATGTCTGTTCAGATTGGCATTTGCTTTTTATTGTTTAGGTCCCACTCCTGGGGGTTACCTTTGCATTTCTCGCAGACAAAAAGAACTTTCTCTTCATAATCTTCCATTGAAAGAAAACAAATTTTTGTCAGAGGAAAGTTATATTTTTTGAGAATGCAAACTCGAAAAGTGTTAGGAAATTTAGTTATGGTCTCCACATCTGGTGTGACTTACCTCCCTTGCAGTCTAAGTGCATTGTGCTTTATTCTTTAAATTGCTTCAGCGCTTGCCTGGGCTGTGTCCAAGATACCATGAATGGTACTAATTCAAGAGAAAACACAGCTATATGAATGACTCTACGGAAGAGGAGGCAGATCAAAAAAAAGAGAATCCAAATTTCACAAAACTTTTCATTCCAATTTTGATGATATCTCTGAATTTGGAATTATCAGACAGAGTGCATTTGCATTTTAAATGTTTAGACACAACTTATCTGGAGGCAAATAGTCATCTGGGGACCATACTGAGCATTTTAACAAGGAGAAAGTATAATAGAATAAATCTCGCACTAATATACCTCCTACTTAACTCCATCAGGGACAAAAAAGTTGCAAAAACATGGGGCCAATGCCTGCAGTAATGTGTCTCTTTTCAGACACACTGTAACAAAAAGGTGTTTCTATTTTAGAAATATTGGCTTAACCAAATCAAATATTAAAACCTGATTAAATTGATAGAGGTTCCCATGAGCACAACACGTAAACCTATCTAACGCTTGAGTATAAGCATGCAGTTTATTACATGGCAGATGATCATGCAGTTTCTGGTAGAAAGCTGTGTGTCGCCTAAGGCCCTCTGACGTATCTACCTGAGGCGGAAGAGGGCTTCAACCAGAAAGAGGAAAACAACTTTTGAGTAAAAGTGTCTGAAATATCCCTTGGCTGAATAAGATGAACTGTCGTCCTCTATCTCTAAAGCTATCTGTCTTGTAATTCCCTCCAGCCAGATCATTTTTCTGTGGCCTGGATTCTGTTAACATTATATTAAATTTATTGCATATTCATTATTCTATTTAAAATATGAGACTAACTCCAGTGTGACTGCACTGTGTGAGATCAGAATTTCTCTATGCTTGGTGTATAAAGGGCAACTCATATACTTTGGAAACAGATATCCTAAGGGAACTGAAAACTGTAAAGATATAAAGAGAGTTGTATTTAAGAAGGCTTAAGTAGGCTTTATTTTTAATCCTTTTTAAAAAAAATAGACATGCTGATCAATTATTCATTCTGAAATGGTAAGCCATCAAAAAAGACAATGCTATAAGGTAAGAACTACAAATGAAATAAGGCCAAAATCCCTTCTAATATGATTATAGTTACACATTATGATATTCAGGATCTATCAAGAGCATAACAGCATCTAAACCCTGGCTCATCTATACACAGTTTGTTTAACAGAGCAGAGATAACATAGTTAACACAGCTGGAGTCAAAGTATTTATTTTCTTCTACAGTAGTAAATGTCTACCTTTGCTGCCTGGCTTATTATTTCTACAGCAAAAGAAATAAATCCCTACACCATGGAGTGGGAGACAGAAAAGAGGTGTGACAAAACCTTTTAGGCTGATGAATAAGTTTCTAATTAAAGACAGAGCTGTTGGTAGTGCCTGGGTACTCTGGCCTTCCTCACCTACAGTTTGCACTTTATGGCTTTCTTCATGGCACTTCATGCAGTTTGGATTTACACTGCAGAACCTTTATGTTAGACAGACCAGAAGAAAGACTTCAGAAACACTAGTTCAGAAAAAAAATTGTAAAACACCTTGGAAAAAAATGAAAGTATCTTCCAATTTGCTGGCATGTGTATAGTACTTCAAAAAGTCTTTCTAATTAAAAATAACTTGTGACTTGCTTCAGATAATATCCAGAAAGGTATTCCAGTTTATCATCTTTTTCTTGACCAAAATTTAATTCTATCCTGGGCATAGTCAGAACTGTGTTAGTCCTTCATTTGCTCAAATGCCAGTGTTAATAAAACCAGGGCAGATGCACAGGGCAGGGTTCAGCTTGCAAATGAATACTTCAATTTAGATGTCTATACATGGAGGGCTGCGTGTGCACTCCGTGTCAAGTAACTCCCAGTATAGTTACAGTACGTAGTCAGTACAGCCAGTGGAACCTGGAGAGCTATTCAGCTCACCTGAAAGCAGGCAAGTACAACTGATGAGTGAATTGCCACCAAGAATCCACTGGCTGTAATGATCACATCTCCGTGGACTACAGTTGGAGTGTAAACAGTTCAATTTAGCTGTCTTAATCTCTGTGTACATTGCCGACGTGAGTGATGGTTGTCCTTACTCATGTCAGAAGGAATTACTGAATGGAGTTTAAAAAATCCTGAATTATGATGATATTATTTGGTAATATTATGAGCAAGAACCTCTTAACTAGCTACAGAGTTCGGCTGCTTAACCAGACCTGCCAGAGTGTTTGAAGCACTCAAAACTGATGTGCTTAAAACCACCAGCTGCATTTTTATATCTTTCCATACCTAGTTTCTCATGAGTTTTTAAAGAGCCAAAGGATTGTAACAATGATCTACATTGACTCTCTGCTGAATACAGATGATTACGGTGTCAGTAGATCAAGGGCAAAGATTTAAAGGCATGGTTCCCCCTAGTCGCTCCCCTTAATGCTACTAGATACAGACCCATTCCAGGTCACAGACTAAGGAGGACTCACACAGCTGTGCAGCCATGTGCCTCTCACCATAGGCTATATATTGGATATATATATATATATATAGGTTGGCTTATAGCCAACCCTCCACTTCTGGAACAAATGCATCTCAAAAGTTTTTAGTCTCCCTCCACTGGTTTGTGGAGGGCACAAGGCAGGGAATGGATACGCTTACGTTAGAGCCTTTGATGCCCTGGTGTTTGAGACAAGGATTGTATTTCTGCAGCTTTAACCTGGATGATGAAATACCAAAGATGTCCTACATATCCCTATAAATAACTGTTCACTTTGAATATTTTTGAGTGAAGAGACCTAAAAAAATTTGTTTTGTAACAATTTTTATATGAAGTTGAAGAAACAAACTCCATATTTCTTCATAATGTGGGCAGAGGGACTGACCTTAGTGTCATTTAATCGATTTTGCACTTGAATTTAGTAGAAGCAGCGACGAGTCCATGTAATTTCATGGGGAAATTACACCCAGGTACTTCTCAATGAAATGTTTATCCAATTTAAAATAAATTCCTTATTTCTTTATTTTGACAGATGGTACTCTCAGTACTTCAGGCTGGCTTATACATGTTGCCTTTCTCTACAAGGTATTTATGTAGAAAAATCTAAGCTCAGCTGCACCCTTTGATATTGAAAGAGGTGTTTATACATGGCTTTACTTACTAAATTCCTTCCCGGCCAAATGTACTGAAGTACTAGAGTGTCACACTGTGAAGCACAGTCTGAGTAGTTAATATTACCTGGAGTGCACAGGGAAAAGAATATTTTTACAGTATTCATGCTTGCGCTTTTCAGGTCTTGTGCATATGTATTTACAAACCTTAGGTATCTTGCATATATTTTATCAGTGTCAGCCATACTATAAATCTTTCCTGAGCAAATTATTCAATATTATCTACATAGTAAGTAAAATGTACTGATACATCTGAAAGCATTGCCTGGAGTTTGAAGCTGTTACAAGCATTACAATCCTAGGCACTGTTATTAACCTATCAGGGTGTTTAAATATGTCAAATTAGAAGACTGACAGCAGAAGGCTGGTTAACATTGCAGAAAGGAAAAAGGCATGTGTTCAAACATTTCTCCTTACATAAAAGCTTTAGAAAGAGTGTTATGTATAGGGCCTGAAATTAGTCTGCTCAGGTCTGGTGTGTTTTAAAAGAACGAGTGAATTTCATGTGTTTGAAAGTGAAGCTCTGATAGCGCTGTTCTTAATTCTTCTCCTGCAAACCAGCCCTATGTGTGCTGGCACCAGCGCACTTGCACCAGCAGGTCACCATGGTGGTGCAAGGAGGGTCTACCCACCCCAAGAACAGGCTATGCCTCCAGGGCTGTTTTTTCCAGGGCAGGGCTGAAGCACAGTCTTTAGATGATGTGTCTGTGCTGGATCCAGAAATTTTCCTACCATAAATGTCAGGGTTTGGGGTGCAGAAACATGGTGCCCTGAAGGTTTCCCTTTCTACACAAGGGTGGGATTTAGGAACAAGATACAGTACATAGAGCAGACCCTACAATGTGACTGCCAGATCCTACCGCCTAGAAAAGGAATGATCCTAACCGCGTCAGCAGCGCTGTCCTGGTTATGGTGAGCATTTGGGTTGAACGTCCAGTTCACAGGTCTATGTGGCTGTGGGAGACCAGGCTGGGCCCAGGTTCCTGCGTGCATTGGCCCAGGTGCAGGTCCCAGCAGAAGGCTGAAGTGGTGGATTTGTTTTAATTTATCAAGTATATTAAGTAATACTATATCAAGTAATATCAAGGCAGATATCATGGTGGGACTACCCAGCCAGGATGAAGAGGCAGACGAAATATTCTATAAGAAGCGGAGAGAAGTCTCACAATCGCTAACCTTTTTTCTTGTGGGGCACTTGAACTTACCAGGTAATTGCTGGAAATACAGTATAGCAGAGGGGAAACAGTCTAGGAGGTTCCTGGAGTGTGTGGAAGATAACCTCCTGACACAGTTGGTGAGTGAGCCAGCTAGGGAAGGCTGGACCTGTTGTTTGCAAACAGAGAAGGATGTGGATGCAGGGGGAAACATAGTGACAAAGGATGAAGAAAAGGCTGAGGTACTTAATGCCTTCTTTGCGTCAGTCTTTAATAGTAAGACCAGTTGTCCTCTGGGTGCCCAGCCCCCCTGAGCTGGAAGGCAGGGATGCGGAGCAGAATGAAGTCTCCGTAAGCCAAGGCAAAGTGATTAGCGACCTGCTACACCACTTAGATACACAAAAGTCTGTAGGGCCCGATGGGATCCACTCAAGGGTACTGATGGAGCTGGCAGAAGTGCTTACCAAGTCACTTCCAATCCTTTATCAGCAGTCCTGGCTAACCAGGGAGGTTCCAGTTAACTGGAGATTATCAAATGTGACCCCCAGCTACACCAAGGGCCGGAAGGAGAATCCGGGGCACTACAGGCCTGTCAGCCTGACCTTGGTACCGGGGAAGGTTATGGAGCAGATCATCTTGAGTGCCATCACGCAGCACATACAGGACAACCAGGTGACCAGGCCCAGTCAGCATGGGTTTATGAAAGGCAGGTCCTGCTTGACTAACCTGATCTCCTTCTATGATAAGGTGACCCACTTAGTGAATGAGGGAAAGGCTGTGGATGTCGTCTACCTGGACTTTGGTAAAACCTTTGACACCGTTTCCCACAGCATTCTTCTGGAGAAACTGGCTGCCTATGGCTTGGATGGGCATACTCTTTGCTGGATAAAAAAGTGGCTGAACAGCGAGCCCAGAGATTTGTGGTGAGTGGTATTGAATCTAGTTGGCAGCCAGTCACGAGTGGTGCGCCCCAGGGCTCAGTGTTGGGGCCGGTCCTGTTTAGTATCTTTATCAGTGATCTGGACTGTGTGCACCCCCAGTAAGTTTGCAGATGATGCCACATCGGGCAGGAGTGCCGATCTGCTGGAGGGCAGGAAGGCCCTACAGAGGGACCTGCACAGGCTGAATTGTTGGGCCAAGGCCAGTTGTATGAGGTTCAACAAGGCCAAGTGCCAGGTCCTGCACTTGGGTCACAACAACCCCATGCAATGCTACAGGCTTGGGGAGGAGTGGCTGGAAAGTTGTCTGGAGGAAAAGGACCTGGGGGTGTTGGTTAACATCTGGCTGAACATGAGCCAGCAGTGTGCCCAGGTGACCAAGAAGGCCAATGGCATCCTGGCTTGTATCAGGAATAGTGTGGGCAGCAGGAGCAGGGCAGTGATTGTGCCCCTGTACTCGGCACTGGTGAGGCCACACCTCGAGTCTGTGTTCCATTTTGGGCCACTTACTACAAGAAGGACATTAAGTTACAGGAGCATGTCCAAAGAAGGGCAACGAAGCTGGTGAAGGGTCTGGAGAGCAGGTGTTATGAGCAGTGGCTGAGGGAACTGGGGTTGTTTAGTCTGGAGAAGAGGAGGCTGAGGGGAGACCTTACTGCTCTCTACAACTACCTGAAAGGAGGTTGTAGCAAGGCAGGTGTCAGACTCTGCTCCCAAATAACAAGAGATAGGATGAGAGGACATGGCCTCAAGTTGCACCAGGGGAGGTTTACATTGGCTATTAGGAAAGATTTCATCACCGAAAAGGTTATCAAGGACTGGAAAAGGCTGCCCAGGGAAGTGGTTGAGGTACCACCCTGGAGGTCTTTAAAAGACATTTGGATGTGGTGCTTAGGGACATGGTTTAATGGTGGACTTTGCAGTGCTAGCTTAACAGTTGGACTTGATAATTTTAAGGGTCTTTTCCAATGTAAACAATTCTATGATTCTGTGATCATTATTTTATCTGCATATCACCCTTCAGGTTTACTGTCAATACTTCTTATTAAGAAAATGTCAGTGTCTTTCACATTGAGGTAACTATTTAAAAATACTGTGAGATTCACAGTGAAATAGTGAGAGCTGACAACGCTGATACATAGTGTGTGTGAAATGAAGGCTGCTATCAGGCCCTGAAGTCCTATCAGACAACATTCCCATGTGTTAGGGGCAGTCAGCCAGAGGCCATGTTTGAAGATGCTGTGATTTTTCTCCATCAGAAGCAAACACATAGTTTCTCTCATGCTCTAAGATAAACATTTCACTTATTAATGTGTCTCACAGAATTTATGACTGCTGCATCAGCAGAGATAAAATGCAGATCTTGGACTGAAATATGCATCTCATGTAACAGGGTTTGGGATAGCAAATTTACTAATTTTTCTTTTCTGTGTGTCTTGGGAGATGCATCTGGGTTTGCAAACCTTTACTATGGGTGTTCATAAGAGCAAATGGAGCACTGGGCCATTACCAAGTTCAAATATTTCCTTCAGAATTAGGCCTACAGCTGTAACCTGGCAATTTGACTTTGAATTCAAGTGTAATGAGGCAGAACAAAAAAAAAAAAAAAACCAAAACAGATTTGAGGAACAGCTAGCAAAAGGCGTAAAACCTACTAGTCCTTCTGGAAAAAACATCAGAAGGAGGAAATCTGCCAGAAGTCCAGGAAGACAATCAAAGTGTAAAGTCTCTGAGAAGTCTCTGATAAAAGTATCAGCGAAGACAGGAATATTCTAGGAAAAGAACCTAAAATTAATCTTCTATACACACAGTTACTTTGGAGGGGTTTGGGAAGATTCCCACACTTTTTTCCAGGAGACTTATCAGATGCTTTTTTCACACTGAAATGGAGATAGCAAAGTTGATGGAAAAAACAGACAAAATTAATGGATCAACAGGAACAGAGAGGCCAAAGATTTCTAAAGGAATTAAAGGATGAAGTATTCAGCATTTCAACAGCACTGTCTAACCTCTTGTTCAAAATTGCCTTTGTATCAAAGGCTGAGAGGTAGTTAATTTGATACCAGTTTTCAAAGAGTTCAGAGGCGAAAGAAGGAAATGCGGAACAGTAAGTTGATGGCTGTACTGGGCAAAGGGGCAGAAAATTTGAATTAGTGGCCACATTGGAAAACATGACATAAATATTGGGAACAGTCATCATGGATTTTAGAAACAGAAATTATGATTCTGTAGAGTAACTCTGAAAATGTTCAGACAGAGATGAGCAGAGATGAGTAGAGATGGCAAACCTCTCCCATACCAGGACAAGCTGAAGAGGCCATCCATCCTTGCAAGGACATGATTCACCAGAGAGAGGGGAAGGGTCTATAAAGAAGTAGGAGGTACATGGGTAACTGTGGTAGAAGAATATTGTCCACTGTAATTTCCAATACAGGAATTAGAAACCATTAAGTGAAGCTAGCAGGTGAAAATTGTGAAACAAAATTATTTCTTTTTTTTTTTTTTTTGTCATCCGATGGATAACTAAGCTGTGGAAGTCTTCACCTCAGGACATTGTGGACACTGAAAGTTTACACAAATCAGCTGGACAAATTAATTCAGGAAGGAAAAATTCATGAAATCTCACTAAGTATAAAGATGCCTCCACTGAACTGCAGATTGCTTGAGACTGGCAGAATGCCCTGGGGAAATGCTGTGCATGCTCTCTGCTGCTGCCTGCTGCTGGAGACAGGGTAGGGGGAGGTGGGAATGAGGACAACGATATGAGGAGAAACAGCTGACCTAGTGCACCTGGATTTATATTGTTATGTTCTGAGATTTTTGATTACACTGTCTCCTTCAGTTATCCATACACAGATATGTGGAGGACCAGATTTAGGTTACCCATTCCAGCTGATTTTCAAAGGAGCTAAAACAGTCAAATAGTGGTAGGGACTTTAATATATACTCATTTACTGTCAAAATAAATTCTTTTCCTTTAAAAAATAGCATCAGCAGTGGCATTCATTCAAATGGAAGCTTACAGAACTTATCTCCAAGTGATATGGAGTCTATTACTAAGAAGTTAAGCATCAGGAAAGGGCTGTTGCTTCATAGAAGTTAGATGCATTATTGCAAATGACAGGGCTGTGACAACACAGCACTCCTGCTACGGGCACTGGAATAGGGACATTCCTGCAGGACCCCTTCTCGCCATTGAGGTGTGTGAGGCAGTGAGGTATTTCTTGGTTTGTACACTAATATTTTGAAACAAAAAGAATTAAAATGCAATGTTAACAGAAACTGTTAGAGAGGTCTTTAGCACTTATATTATTCGTTTGTGAGGATTTTGATGCATTAATAATACAAACTAAGGATAGTTAGGGGGGCCTGGGCCCCAAACGTATAAGAATGTTAAGCATTCAGATACAGATAAAACCCTGCAAACCTTAAATAAAACCGACTAAACCCGGTCCCAACAGGAAGACTTGAGTTTTTGAACAAATATGTGGCTGCAACTCACTAGAAACGGAAAGCAGGAATGTGTCTGAGTGACTGACAGGACCAAGGGAGCGATCAGCCTGCAAATGTTGCTGACATGTTCAAGGAGAAAGACACAAGCAGGAGCAGACAGAGAAATACCTACAGGAATCATGTGGAAACATTTGACTGAGAAGTGGGGCAATTCATTGCAGAGAGGTTAGAGGGGTAACATTTAAACAGAAAAATGAGAGAACAGAATGGAAGACTGAGAAGAAAGAGAACTCCCGAAGTTGGGAAGACCATCAGATGCCACCTTTTATCCCACTTTCCCATACTTTGGATTTGTTCACTGTAGTCCCTCTTAAGTGTCTTGCATCTTGGGTCCTCACCAGTGCATAAGTGTTCACACCAAAACCACAGCAAACTGTCCCTACTCATCTCCCTTGGATGATGGAGATCTCACTGCAAGAACTGTGGAAGCTGCAGCCAGCCAATGCTCCTACCTGCCTTATTCAATATAAGGGCATATTAAAATTGCCCTCATTGTCTTATAGTGCAGTTTTGGATTAAAATCACGGTACTCTTGCAATGCTCTGTGGGATACCAGCACTCCTCCCAGAAAATTTCTAGAGAAACTTCCACCATAAAGATGGGGACAGTCATCTTCAGCCATCTGGACAGCAGTCAGGTGAATGCTCACCTACTGGTCTTGTGATTAAATGGACTGTTATTCACAGCAGAACTTTTTTTTGGTATGAATGTGCTTGTAAGGGAATGGAAATAGGAGGATCCTGACTTGTTGAGTCTAAATCACAGTGTTTTGGCTGGGTGACATCCGTGAGACACAAATTAATTGAGTCTTCAGCAGGCATTCATTCGCACTGGAGGCTGCGCAAGTGTCTTCTCCTTCACAGATATAATACAGGTACCCGAAATATTTAATAGTGGCACACATCTGTGAGAGAGAGGTTTTCTCACTTCCCCAATTCAGATGAAAATGTTGAATCTTGGATATAATCTGTCTGTTGCGTTGTAGACTATATATAAGACCCATCCGTTGTGTGCTGTGTGGGAGGAGGGTTGGCAGACAGAAAACAGACAGCAACAGATGGTAGGTGACATGATAACCGTCTGAGCAGTGATAACCTTAATCTAATTAGTTTCCTAATCAAGATTAAAAAGACACCAAAGGTGTGAGAGAAGGTGAAGAAGAAACCTGTAATCTATAAAACAAATATAAGAGGATGAAAGACATAGTGATGGGTAAGATGCAGGAGAGGAGGGAAATCACAAGAAAAATTACTGTATGTCTTGTCAATATGAAAACATAGACCTTGCATCAGCAAACATGCACAGAACAAGTAAAGCAGGCTATATGACAAACTTTAAACCATTTTATGGAGAACGGAGTGACTAGGAAGGGTCAGCAAATTAAGCACAATTGGTAAGAATAGTTTTAAAAGTCTGTAGGCGTTTTATGAGAATGAATGGTGTTAGCATTCAAACGCAGCCGGAGACCACCAAGTTTCTGCTAGGGCTATGAGAAATTGAAAGACAGGTAAAAGGAGAGGCTGAGGGATATCTAAATGAACTTTTTTCCCCAAGCCATACCTGCTGTAGAAACTTTTAAGAGGACCATTTCCAGCCTTGCCCTTTCCTTAGGACCTGTGTACATTTAGCTGCCCTTGCCATGCTGGATTTTTTACACAGAAAACTGTCCCAGCAGAACTGCTGCCTCAGCACCCTGTGAAACCAGTGCTACTGATTAGCCTAGATCTCTGCAGCGCAGCAGCTGCGCTCTCTCTCTCGTATGTATGGGACAGATGATCTATTTTATGCAGCTCCTATAACTGCTACAGCATCTGCTTATGCAGGACTGGGAAGGGGTACATGCAGAAGGCACAGAGCATGGGCATTGCCAGCTTGCTACAGTCATTTGCTTCCCAGCTGCAAGTGCTGGAGTGGAGCACGTGTTTATGGACCAAGCCTCGGCAGGTGGGACTAAGCCGGGGGCACATCTGGAAGGCGCAGCAGTTGTGTGTAGAAAGTGGCGTTTCTAGAGCCGTGCACTGGCAAACTTGGCAAGAAAAATCAATTGCAGATAAATCTCAAATTATGTCTTTTCTACCTCTGATGAAAATGCACTTTATTTTTGAGGGATTCTCAATATAAACAAAGCACTTAGAGTTTTTCTCAGAAATGTTTTTGGGTTGTGTTCGGTTGCTAGAGTTCACAATGACAAGCCTGAATATTTGAAATGTTCCCTCTGATCTGCTGTACTCTTTATTGGCAAAAAAAGTTTCAGACAAAATGTTTCATTCAGTACTGGCAAAAATGAGAAATACTTTGACACCGGTAAAAGGGAAGGCATTAGCTGGCAGCCCTGGCTGGCAAAGGATGTAATGGCAGCAAATCTATATTGAGAGAAGCTGAAATCCAAGTAAGTGAGGCCATTAGTGGATCTTTCTGCGTAAGGCTGAGTATGGCTTTGCATAGGATCTGCCAGAAAGATCTGCTTACTGTCAGACCAGGCTGGTTGGATTCGATAGGAGTGATTACATTTCTTAGGTTTGTTTATGACTGGCTACTGTATATTATTGCAGAAATAATGGTTTGCTTAAGCAGAAGGAAAAGACTACTTTTTTTATTGGTAAGATAAGGATAATTATTTGCCCTGCTTGTCATAGCCCTGCTAGGCAGAAGCATGGTACCCCAACCTGGCAAGGGACATCACAGGAGTCCCAACATCACAAAAGGGAAAATTCCAGAGAACCAGTCCTTAATTGTGCCTTTTAACTAATTTGTGCATTTGTTTTCAGGAGCACATAAGTTAACACATGACAACATAATTTTTGGATACACAAATTACTTCCACCAAATTTATATTGGCACCCTATTATCTTGTTCCCATGGCTACACTATTAGTACAATTTAACATGACATTTTCTTGCTAACCAGAAATAATTCTAGCAATGAGCCAAAATAAAAATACCTCATTGTTATTGTCCAATTTAACCACTTGGCAAGGTCAGTATAACTTCTCTGGTCAGCAAGGTAGCTCTTAAGCATCAGCATACCAACAGCTGCGGTTACTTTCACGTGGCACTGTTTGATGCCCATTTCTCTAGTCTTGGATTTCTCCAAAGCTGGAAAAAGTTGCTTCTGCACAGGGTCAAGAAACTTGATGCAATGGATTTATTGAATTGCAATATTCATTAGTTACTGTTCACTCCACATGCACAGATGTGTCAACAGGAAACTTTCCTGTTAGTGGATGCATTCTTGAACTAGCATGGATGCTGCATAGGCACGAATGTGCCTCTCCAGAGAGATCAGGAGAGATTAATTTTTAAAAAGAATGTTTCTGCAAACAAGAACGTTTCTTCAGAACAGCATGGTCGGAGTGGGGTGGGGGGGGGAGCCATACCAGTTGTGCTCCAAGGAGCCCGAGATGCTCTTTGCATCTGTGGCTTGATCTCCCTTTCAGACTTGACTAAGAATAAAGTTCACTGTTGTCTAAGCAGTTGCACGGATGAATGCTAACAGTGGGTCTCATTAGGCTGAAAACATACTGAGCTGGTAATGTTTCAATGGATGTGAGTCAAATATTTATATTATTAAGACTGTATGGTATATCTATATGTTGTACTCATGAACAGAGATGGGAAATACTATTCTCATAGTAGAAAGGCTAAGAGGAAAGACTCTCATTTTGAGGGGCTCAACACCAAGGTAGCTGAGGTGCTGAGCAGCTGAATGCCTCACCAGCAGCCCTCTCTGTACACTTTCAGTTGCTTTGTGCTATTCCTGAATAAACTGTATTTGCCTTGCCTGGGTATTGTAAGCAAACTGTTAGCACATTTTTATGAACCTGACGGACTTACTCAGGCACCTTGAGATGTCAAATGCCAGTTTTTAAGGACAAACATCACACAACATTTAAACCATGCAAAATTAAAAGTGCAAAGTGTTGGCTGCTATTCCTGCATGAATTACAGGTTGTCTCTGCAACCTGTATTTTACTCTTGGGCTTAATGAGAGGCAAATTGTGACATGGTATTTTGTCTCCAATCCCAAAAAGACAGAGTCCATGAAGACTGCTACTGCACAGATTTTAAGGAATTTTGATCCATGGGCTTTACAGTCTAAGGAGCTGCGTAGTATCTTGGTGCACTTTCCTGTGCATTTCTAGAGTCCCTGTGTTTCCCCTGAACCAGGCACTCCAACCTCTCCTTTCCTTCATACAGCCTGAACTTGGACTTTTGGAGAGAATTAGAAAACTGTTTTCCATACGTCCATGTCTTCATTGTCATGGTCAGGGATTTTGTCAGCAGATTGAAGAAGGTGCCTCCCCAAACTAAAGTTTTCCAAAGAAACTGTCAGGAACTCTGAAGTAAATTTGGAATAGGTCCAATGCAAATAGTCCTGTGAGACTGAGAAATTAATTCACAGGTGTTGCTGGTAGTAGAGGTAGGAATAATGCATTAAAGATTGCTAACTTACTACAGCTAGTGGTGATTCTGATGGGCTGAGGTCTTGAAGTTTATGTTTCCTCTAAACATTTATTTATAAAAATCAAGTAGTCTGAATGACAAGGTACTGGATCACTTGCAAAGTGAATGTTATATTTTCTGTACATTTATTCAAATGCTCAAAAATCTCTTAACAGTGTGTTTCAGCTGCTTGCAATGTAGTGATAGAAACACTTGCTGCCTGATGCATTCAGGAATAATTTGAGTTGCTTGTGGAATTTCTTCTTTTTTTTGCTGGTGCCCACCAACAGAGTTAAACTAAACTAACTACTTCAGAAAACAAATCTATTATACTTATTTTCAGTCATTATTTATTTATATATGCAGTACTGGAAAAAGGACATGGGGTTCCAGGACCTATGAACATTTTTGAAAGAAGACACTGTTACTGTAATCCCAGTTAAACTTCTCTTTCCTCTGGCTCCACCTCTGGATCCCATTGGGTTAGAGTCCTCTTCCTCCCTCTGGAAACACCACATCTCTTGGTTCATCCTTCTTAATGAGCTGGTGGGCAGCATGCACTTCTGGGGTTTCAGAGGTCACCTACCAAGCCCTCAGGCTTCATACTCAACTTTGCAGGTAACTAGCGTTTCTGGCAGCCCATGTCAATCTCATTGGTTTTGGTGGGACTCTCAGATTTTCCCTTTGCCTTCCTTTGCCATTTTCCCTTACATTATCACAGTACTTTCAATGTCTGCACAGACATCTTAATTTCTAAGGCAGAAACCACCAGCAGTAGTATATTAATAGGCATGTACTAGAAATTTTAAATGGGGGGAGACCTACTTTCTGTGTCTTCTGGGCACCGGTGCTGAAAATCAGCACCACAGTGGTTGTTTGCCGCGTTGGAAGTACCAAGGATTACCTCAGAGGCATTGCAGCACTAGAATAGTACACATGCTGGACTTAGAAAAATGTTCAAAAAGGTATTACAATTGATATCATAAACCTAGACAGGAATTGAAATTGCATGTGCATGCACACAAGGATTTGCTGACAACTATACTGGTAGACTTTGCTGTATAGTTCAAATTTGGGGTTAACCAGCAGGACTAGAAAAAAATAAAGGCACAGACATGTACTTCTGTAGAAGTGAAAAGAAATTCCAAAATTAACTCTTCCAGTTAGCAAACACTAGGAGAATCGGGATTACCAAAGCACAAAGGCAAGGACTGTTGCAGTTATACTGAATGAAATAGGACATATTATTGATCAGACAGAATTGGTAGCAAATGGAAGATAAGATGTGCTTGCCAATGTAGATTTATTATAATAAAACATTCACAAAATGAATGCAGATTTCTTCCACATTATTTCAAAGATTTTAAATTTTCTCAACCCTGGCATGTCCAAAGCAATGAGTTTAGGAGGCTCAGCAATCTCATAGGCTTGGGCCCAGGTAAAAGGGTAGTCTTCCCTTTAAGAGGAAAAAGGCAAAAGAGAAAAACATCACCAGTCTTACTGGTCTCATTCTTCAGGGCTCTCTCCCACCATACAAAGCTCAGCTGCTCAGTGGGAGAGACATTGCTGCCCCTGATACCTCTGCTCGGTTAGCTTCAGTGAGACATCAGCTCCTAAAAGGTGGTAAAGTCTTACTGCCAAATGTCAACTTTAACAAAGAAGCAGCCGAGTGGTCTCAGGGCCTATTGTCCATTTCTCTTTTCTTCCAAGCAAAGCTGTTAGGAGATCAGGAAGAGCTATAGCAGAGATAAGTGAAGAATAGCACATGACAAGCTGTGCAGGCATAAAGACATATGTGTGCACCTCAGAGGCACTGAAAGGAACTATACAAAATTCGATGCCTTTATCATCTGTTAAGAACTTGTCTTGCCTCTGTGCCAGTCCATTTGCAATATCGGCTAGCACTGCTTTGGACGCCAGATTTAAATGATTTAATGACTTTAGTTAAACCTTAACATTTCCAGCTGAAGAACAAGGCTGCCTCCTTCTGCTTCCACCTCTCTCTTTCCAGAGGAGACTGCCCCATATTGCTGCCTCCCACCTGCCTGTCTCCTCCACATATTAAGGTTGTCCCCTCTGCAGGCCTTTAGCTTTGCATTACCCACTTGTACTTGCCTGCAGTGTAAAGGTGCTTCAAACCTTGTCTCACTTTTTTCCTGCCCCACAAACCACTCTGAGGTACAAGTGTGGGTCCCTTCATTCAGAGAAGATGGGGAGCAGGGTGCAGCCTGGCTTTGGGAAGCCTGTTGATTTTAAAAAAGGGGAATAAAACTAGTCTGGAGCTACATCTTCCCATACAGAGCTAGCTGGAGGCCTCTGGCAGAGTACATTGAGGGATCCCCAGCCTTGAGGAAACTGTTGAATCCTGAACAGATTTTAACACTTGGAAGATGAGCCAATGTCTCAGAGAGTCTCAGAATCACAGAATAGTTTGGGTTGGAAGGGACCTCTGGAGATCATCTTGCCCAACCCCCCTGCTTGAGCAGGCACACCCAGAGCAGGGGGCACAGGAACGCGTCCAGGTGGGGTTTGAATGTCTCCAGGGAAGGAGACTCCACAGCCTCCCTGGGCAGCCTGTTCCACTGCTCTGCCACCCTCACAGGAAAGAAGTTTTCCCTCATATTCAGGCGGAATTTCTTGTATTCCAGCTTATGCCCATTGCCCCTTGTCCTGTCATTGGGCACTATTGAAAAGAGTCTAGTCCCATCATCCTGACACCCACCCTTCAGATATTTATAAGTATTGATGAAATCCCCCCTCAGTCTTCTCTTCTCTGGACTGAACAAACCCAAGTTTCTCAGCTTTTCCTCATAAGGGAGATGCTCCAGTCCCCTGATCATCTTATAGCTCTCCGCTGGACTTGCTCAAGCAGTTCCCTGTCCTTCTTGAACTAGGAGTCCCACTTGCCAAGGAAAGCATGACATTTAGTCAACTGCAGGTAATTTCTAGCAAAACATTAATGCTTTACAAAAGACAAGAGGGACAAGAGCCTTCCCCTATCTCCCCCAATGCACTTTGTTGCTTCTTTTTTCCTTGCTCGTGACACAATGTTTCCTTGTCCATCACATCATCTTTCTACTTGACTTTAGTCACTTGTTCTGAAAATCCACTTTCTCCGCAGACGTATGCGGGGAACACAAAGCACCTGGGTCACAGCAGCCTGGGATGTACAGACAGACTGGGGAACAAGAGACTGGAGAGCAGCTCTGCAGAGAGGGACCTGGGGGTTCTGGTCAACAGCAAGTTGAACACGAGCCAACAGTGTGCTCTGGCAGCCAAGAGGTCCAACCATGCCCTGGGGTGCATCGAGGCCTGCATTGCAGCTGGTCAAGGGAGGGGATTGTCCCACTCTGCTCCGCACTGGTGTGGCCTCACCTCGAGTGCTGTGTGCACTTTTGGGTGCCACAGTACATTAAGGATACAAAGTTACTAGAGAATGTCCAGAGGAGGGCCAGGAAGTTGGTGAAGGGTTTAGAGGAGAAACTGTACGAGGAGCAGCTAAAATCACTTGGTTTGTTCAGCCTGGAGAAAAGGAGACTGAGGGGAGACCTCATCGCGGTCTGCAGCTTCCTCATCAGGGGAAGAGCAGGGACAGGCTCTGATTTCTTCTCTCTGGCAACCAATGATAGGACCTGAGGTAATGGCAGGAAGATGTGCCAGGGGAGGTTTAAGCTGGATATTAGGAAAAGGTTCTTCCCCCAGCGGGTGTTGGAGCACTGGAACAGGCTCCCCAGGGAGGCAGTCACAGCACCAAGCCTGGCGATATTCAAGAAGCACTTGGACAACGCCCTCAGGGATATGGTGTAAATTTTGGGGTTGTTCTGTGCAGGGACATGTCAATGATCGTCGTGGGTGCCTTCCAACTAGGTCATTCTATGATTCTATGGCTCTGTAAGCTACAAGTGAGGGCAAAGGGAATGTGACTGTCATGCCCTCAAACAGGGGGTTGAATGCCTATAAAATGTAGATCTTAAAGCACTTCCTGTTTCAACATTAAATCACATTTCCTCATCATGATGCATTATGTTCTGGGAATCATAGCCATGCTTTGGCAGAGAACATAGCAGTCAGCATGAACCTGCATCTCAGCTTACAGCAGGGAAATCTTGCCAGTGGCTGTTGTTCTTATCCACTGCCAAACAACTTTTTGAATCTCTCAATCAGCTTCCATAGGAAAGAGTTCTCTGGCTGGCCAGCAACCAAGAGCAGATGCAGGCATCTGCCCAGCAGCTGTTTGTACTGCAGGTGTTTTGTGGCTCCCCGTCTGCCACCCAGTGTGCTGAGTCAGCATACTGCACCAGCACTGCGGGGACCCACAAAGAGGGAAGAGAGGTTCAGCACGTTTAAGAAAACTTCCCCCCCACTTTTATTACATTTCCTCTTGCAAGTGTTTTTATGGTTTGTGTTCCTTTCATGGCATGACAGCCAGAAAAGCAGAGGACAGATAACAATTCACTGAATTCTTCGTGGCTATTTTGAAATCGCTTGCTCTGACCCATGCTATTTCATATACTGGCTGGGTGAGTTACCCCATTTTCCTATCATTTCCAAACATGACTGTCAAATACCCTTAAGTGGTCCTGTAAATGACACTGTGAACATGTCCAGGACGTCATACCAGAGGCTTCTCTGAAGCAGTAGTCTGTGGGGACTGACTCTAATGCATTACTGATATGCCATTGCTGTTAGTGTGCACCATGGCACGTACCAGGTGAGATGCAGCCAAACCTTTGGAGTCGAGGGTTGCGGTATTGTGGATGGAGTTCAGTAACAGTGTAGGGAAGCCTTGTTGGTTGTGAACTCAATGGTTATGCAGTGTAAGCTGAAGTGGTTTCACAGAGTGTAGCCACAGGAGGAAAAACAGTCAGCAAGAGGCTTTGCTGACTACAATACATTGCTGGAGAGTTTTGTTAACTTTATGGTCAAAGGAAAATAAATCTGAAGCTTTTCAGCAAAATGGCCATAGTGCTCAAACCTGGAGTTTGCTTTCAGTGCTGCTCCTGCCCTAAGGCTCAAATGGGTGCTGCTTGCATTGTCCTTGTGTCCAGCTTGGCAGCTACTGCAACGCTGATACGCTGAGAAAAGTCACAATCCTGGGTATCTGATGTCTGAAGATACCTTTAAGTTCTTGCAGTTACGTTAAAGGCCCAGAGTAGCTCAACTGAGCCTCACAGAGAAACACATCCTAATAATTTTTTAATACACTGATCAAACTCCATCTTTAATAACTATTTAACAGCATCAACTTGGACAACTTAAAACTTTTTGGCCTGGCTACAGCTACTGAATTTGTGCCAGAACCTTTACCCGACAATTCAAAACTACCTTCTACTTTACAGCCTAAATGTATTCCTGGACAGTTTATATCCATTTGTTCAGGTGCCAAGACTGCCCTTCCAGTTAAATAGATCTGGGATCCATTCTTTTGTGTTTATACAGAGTAATCATAAAATTCTTCAGTGCACCAGCACCATAAGGCATGCAGATCTGTTTTCTAGGCAATGCTATACAGTTTTGTAGAGGTTTGCACCTCCTTTTTTGCAAGTGGGTACATATTGGCTGTGAAGTTGTTAGTTTTCAGGAGCAAAAGACTGGAACAGTAGTATTTATTATGGACTCCACTATAGACTTAGGTGTAGAAATTCCCTTTTTGTATCAATATATCTTGCTTCTGCATCTTGTTTCCCCCTCAGAAGCCTGCAGAACTTTGCCATGTTTATCCTGAAAACAGTGGCTGTTGCACTCCCAGACTTTCCCACTCACCAACATGTTTAGATTTGGTTTCAATTGCAGTAGCTTCAGAAACAAGCTGGAGCCATGCACTTCCCAAGTACAAAACCAGGCTGTTGTAGTCGCCTAATGTTTGACAGGGAAGTCAGGACAGCTTGGATGAGGACTGGCAAAAAAAGATAATCACTTTATGCCTCTCCTCTTTCTTTGCCATCACATTTTCAAGCCTTTAATAAAGAAGGGAAAGGGCAAATTTCTATAAAGCCCACAGTGAGAGAGCCCAATAGTGAGTGAGCTCCTTCTTTGCCTCTTACCCACATTTATTCTGCTAGATTTTCTTCTTGGTTTGATATAGACAACACTATTTTTGATCTTAGCTTTCTGTAGTTCCATCTAGCTCCTAATCCTTTGGCTGCTACTCCCTTTCGATATCCTTCTTTATTAATTTCAAAGATGTTTATCTCTCAGCCTCCTCATAAGAACATAAGCTTGGAAAAAGCCTATTAAATCATCAGATCTAGCCCCCTGATCATGGGCAGTTACAGCATCATGCAATACCTTTCCTAAGGTACCACATTACATCTTAAAATAATCTTTCTCTGGTTAACTGGTTGTTCCAAACATCACTCCTAAATATTAGAAACCGCCAGCACCAGACGGCTCTAGTGCTTACATTTTGCTGAAAAAAAAAAAAATTCCTGGTGCTGCCAATGCTCATGTTTACCTTTTTCATGGATGCATTTTACATGGTCCTCCAAGGGCTGATCAACATACTCATATGTTTTCTCTTCTTTAACACCTGTCCCAGTAGTTATCTGCATTGATAGTGCCTCTCATCAGTGGATTTTACTACCAAACCTCTACTCTTGCCAAAGCTCCTAATGAGTACACTAAATGATTGATACCCAGGCTGATCTTTGAGGTGCTCAACATATCTTCATAACAGCTCAAGACTTTCCCTTCAAGCAAAAAGTGTCAGTCCCCATTAACAAGTATCATAAGCACCTTAACTTCGCATGCTAATCTTTGTATTCTCCAGGTTAATAAATGTTTCTGTATGACACAGTATCAAATGCCTCCTGAAGAGTGTGTTACTTAGCTTTCTTTTATAAAGTCACTGCTTCCTAGCTGTCAGATAGAACCATGCTCACATCATCCCACTTTGTATTTCTTTCCATGTCTTTAACTATTCTTTGCTTCAATAATTATTCAAAGAACTAAGGTCAAACTGATAGGTGAGTGTTTGCCCCAATTACTTTTCAGTTCTCAATTTTGTTTTGTTTTGTTTTTTTTTCTAAAAACTAGGTAAAACATATGCTGTTCTCCAGTATCTCAACAATAAATTTGTTTAAAAACCTTCCTACCAGGTTTGTATTTCAATGTGTTGGTTTTTTCAGTATTTGGGGCTGGAGGGCCTATTCCTCCAGCTTGAGCACATTATGATCATTTTAGGTTTGCTATGGTCTTAGATGCAGGAGTTCCCATTTCCAAATGCTCGTGCCTGTCCACTGTCAGGTCATTGACCTTCTGTTCTGTATCGTCCTCCTCATTGAAAAATGAGGCAAAGAATTAGGTCCTAGCCCCAGCCTCACTCCATATTTGCTTTTCTTCTTCTTTCTTTGTTAATGTAATTGAAGATTATTTGACTTTTTGTTTCAATTTCTCTTGAAAGATTTATCACAGCTTGACTTTTGGCAAGGAGTCTTTTAGGCCTGCATTATCTAACCTCCAAAATGTATCTTTCTCTGCTAACTAGTCCCTTTCCCTATCATTTCTAAGGTCCCTGCTCACATCTTCTTTCCTTTTTCCAAGGCTTTTTTTGGGGATAGGCAATGAGGGTAGAAGAAGACAGAGTTTGCTACTTATACAGACAGAGCTGAAAGTACCCGTGGAATTTTATTCAGCTTGTCAAGATACTTCAGAAAATTTACATTTTTGCCCGAAAGAAATTCAAGGCATTCCCCACAATTAAGTGTGAACCTCTTCAGTCTAGTTAACTTGTTAGATAGCTTCTTTAGCCCATCAAAGTTTGTCCCTCTGAAATATGCATTTTTAAACCCAGTTTCAGGATCATTTTTATTCAAATTCTGATTTTATTTAAATTTAGTTGACTCATGGTCACTGGAGGTAAGATTATTTTCAGCTGTCCTTTCTCTTTACCAAAACCATGTTTAAAATAGCTTCACTACTTGGATCAGTAACTTGTGATGAAACGTCAGCTGTATAAATCTCAAGTGATGTCTAGCCTATGCCATTCATAATAGCACCTGTTCTCCAGTTTGTCTGCTGTAGCTTACACTGTATTTATATTGAGTTTATTCATTAATTAAATCTAGTACATTTCAGTATGCTATGGTTTGATATGGTTTGGCTAAGATCCTACAAAGATAAGTTAAATTAGAAACCTGTAACACTCTTCTGTGACAGCATTCAAAATAAACTCTTTCATAGTAACTTTACCAAGTGTATTGGATTTGCATGGCAAGGCTTTGGTAGAGGGGGCTACAGGCGTGGCTTCTGTGAGAAGCTGCCAGAAGCTTCCCCCATGTCTCATAGAGCCAATGCCAGCTGGCTCCAACATGGACCCACTGCTGGCCAAGGCTGAGCCCATCAGCGATGGTGGTAGCGCCTCTGGGATATTTAAGAAGGGGAAAGCGTTGCTGTGCAAGAGCAACAGCAGCCAGAGAGAGGGGTGAGGCTCAACCCTGCAGACACCAAGGTCAGTGAAGAAGGAGGGGGAGGAGGTGCTCCAGGCACCAGAGCAGAGATTCCCCCGCAGCCCCTGGTGAAGACCATGGTGAGGCAGGCTGTCCCCTGCATCCCATGGAGGTTACGGTGGAGCAGATACCACCTGCAGCCTGTGGAGGACCCCACGCCAGAGCAGGTGGGTGCCTGAAGGAGTCTGGGATCCCGTGGGAAGCCTGTGTGGGAGCAGGCTCCTGGCAGGACCTGTGGCCCCATGGAGAGAGTAGCCCACACTGGAGCAGGTTTGCTGGCAGGACCTGTGGCCCCGTGGGGGACCCACGCAGGAGCAGTCTGTTCCTGAAGGACGGCACCCCAGGGAAGGGACCCACCCTGGAGCAGTTTGTGAAGAACTGCAGCCCATGGGAAGGACTCATGCTGGAGAAGTTAATGGAGGACTGTCTCCCACGGGAGAGACCCCATGCTGGAGCCGAGGAAGAGTGTGAAGGGTCCTCCCTGTGAGGAGGAAGGAGCAGCAGAGATGTGATGAACTAACCGCAACACACATTCCCCATCCCCATGTGCTGCTCAGGGGGAGAAGGTAGAGAAATAGGGAGTGAAGCTAGCCTGGGAAGAAGGGAGATTTAGTTTTTATTTCTCATTATCCCACTCTGATTTGATTGGTAATAAATTAAACTAATTTCCCCACGGCAAGTCTGGTTTGCCTGTGACAGTAATTGCTGAGTGATCTCTCCCTGTCCTTATCTCAACCCACGAGCCTTTCATTATATTTTCTCTCCCCTGTCCAGCTGAGGAGGGGAGCGATAGAGCGGCTTTGGTGGGCACCTGGCATCCAGCAGGGTCAACCCACCACACCAAGCAAATCCAAGCCAAAATTGCATTACATGGCTGTGATCTGACAAAAAACTAAGATGCAGTATAAACAAGTAGCTCATTCATTACTTATACAGTTCTTTTTCAGGAGATTCTAGCATGTGAGAAAAGTGGCTTTTGGATATCCGCACATCATCAAAGAGCCTGGCTTCATAACGGTTGACTCCCAGGTCGTGGCCCTCTGAGCACATGCATTTGCAAGCACCTTTGTCATCCTGTGATCTCTGGTCATGGACCTTCAGCTGACACACAAAGTTTGTAACACACATTCTCTGATACAAAGACATGTTAGAAAAATTCTTGTGGGCGGCGACACAGTTTTCACATTATTTTAGACACTTTAAACAGAAAAATCAGAAGAAAAATATTATTAGATCCCAGGACCAGTGGACACCACAGGAGGTAAAGCAGTGTAAATGTAACTTTTGACAAGTACTTTCCTGTGGGCTTCTTGCTACACCACCTCCCATACCTGCTTCACTGTAAAGAAGTATTTTTATCTGTCGTATATAATTTTAGTTTACCCATTTTTCATCAGTTAGTCATCTACCTCTGCTCTTGCTGTTATCAATTCATTGTCATGACATTTCTAGGGATTTTTTGCCCACATGGTGATTAGGCCTGCATCCATTAATAGTCCTTGGTTTTCATATTTTTTTCTGGACAGGAGACTATAAATACCTATTGCATATGAGTTGAAACACCAGAATGTGTGATCTTTTGCAAGGGGTCATTGGGACACACCTTGTGAGTCACCTGCCACACACATAAAAATCTATGATGCTCCCATTGTCTTTATGTTCAAGCTATAATAGTTGTTGTACTAACTAAATTATTCATAGAACTGCATTAATCTCAAAGTTTAATTATCATGGCTAATGATCAAAACTTGGAAGTTAAATGCTCCCATGATGATACAAATCCTCACAGAATTTCTCTCTATCATATCAAAGAAATCTCTATCCATACATGAATCCAACACTTGCAGTAAAATTTCTCTTACAGTTCTTCCCCCAAGTGATCTTAACTGAAGTAGATTGCACTATCTTTGCTATTCTTTTCTACATATTTACGGCTTAACACATTCCTTACAAATAACATTACTTCACTTTCCCAGTTGTTTCTATCTTTCTGAACAACTCATGCTCTTTAGTCCTTGTCTTTGGGAATGGCTGTTGGTCAACCGTATTTCTGTTACCCAGTTCATATCTTGCAACAGCTGATCAAATTCTTCCATTTTGCTGTCTAAGTACAACTAGCAGGCATCAAAATATCTCAGTTATCTGTCAACTCAGCCAGGTTATGGCAAGTCTTCTCAGAATCAGTAAATGGAGAGAATCAGGGATTTGCTTCAAAATTGCACATTTGCTCCAAATCAGAACACAAATGTAAACACAGATAATTATTATCCCACTCATTAGTACAGTCCATATCACTCAAGGGAATCTCAGTTGCATGGGTGGGCAGCCTCTGTGTTCACTCAGAACTGTATTTGACCCTGCATCTTCAGCCACATCCCCCTCACCCTTTCTTTCTTTCCCAGGTATAAGCTCCTGAAAGACTGTAGTGCTAATGAATGTCCCCTGCCACAGTCCTCACCTTTCCTTTTGCTCTGTCCTAGAAGTTCACTCCACCAACACAGCTGGCAAAAACTCCATTCAATTTATTGGAGTTTAATGGATCACTGTTTTTGTAAATAGCATTTAGAAAAAATTCTGAAAACGAAGAATCTCTCTGTTTTTGGAACCATGGAGGCTTCGAGGCTCTTGCACGTGTGGGTATGGAAAGAAAATAGCTGGTCAGTGTAATTCCCATTCTATTTTTTTGACTCTTTTGGCAGAGCACTTGCCATCATCATACTCTACATGCAAGCAAATTAGGTATGTTGTCAGGAAAAGAATGAAGATGAAAGAGGAGTCCTGCCAGCGGGAATTTCTCAGTACTGGTTTCCTGTGTAACAGTCAGACTTTTTGTAAATAGAATCTCATTCCATGCAATGATATAATATTAATCTGTCACCATATTTGGCACAACCAAATATAGTTCATGAACTACTTGCTTGCTAATTACCATTTGAGCTCATGCACAGAGCACAGGCTGTGATAATATTAGCTTGGGCAGAGTCACAAATATGTCAGTGCCAGCAACAATTCAGTGCCTGTTTCCAATCTCTGAAAGTGTCATATCTACATCCTTTTGTCCCAGGAGGTAAAATCCTGGACTTCCTCTCTTAGTTCGAATAATTTGTCTTGTCACTCAGAGCCCTAAAGGAAAACCATGTGACAGTTTCTGTTAGCTGTTCATAAGAGAAAAAAGCTTTTAAGAAGAGAGTAAATGTATATCAGGCATGTTTAACTACTAATTAATTATTTTTAAAAGCTTGAAAGGCTTCACCAGACTCCAGTGTGTAGGAGAAACAATTTGTTACCCCAAATCTGGTAAGAAAATTACAGGAAGGACTGGAGCAAGCCCAGGGCCATTGTCACAAAGCCACTATTCCTGCCAGGAGCTTTCTCAAGCAACCAAAGGGAAAATGATGTGGAGATTATTCTTCTAAGTTTTACAATTGCCCAAATAGTTCTGAATGGTGTCAGCGACACTAATCAGTCATTTATCAATTTCCCCCTGTTACTTCTCAGGAAAGCTCTTGATTAGTTACAGAGGTCCTAGGCTGGGCTGTCTGCAGCCTTAGGAAGATGGCGTTAATCCGGTGTATTCAGCTCACACACAGATGACTGCCTTCATCCAATATAGATTTAACTTCTTCCTTACTTGAATGAAAAAGTCTGTAGCAATTGATGATTTAAGTCTTTTTATTCAATAGGTGAGCTTTCCAAATCCAAAAGTTTCTGAATTTATTAGAACTGGATAGTAGTAAGACAGTAGTAGCCTTTGTACATTTCCATTTCAGTCACATTGCCATTAAAGACAGTGGAAGTTTAGACAAAGATATAGGACACATGTCTGTGTTATAAAAATCATCTGTTAGCAGCTTCACTGAAATTGCATAAAAAGGTTTCCATTTTTCAGATTTGTATAAAACTGAAAGTAATTTCCCTCTAGAGAAAAATCTTCTAATCCTCTTTAGAAGGATTAAAATGCAGAAATTTCTAGCTATACAAAGTAGATCTGTAGGTGGATTTTATACCTGTCTTTTCGGTCTTGTAGCTGATAAATGAATCATTACCTGTTTCATATTATTGAGCAAGTCTGTATTCTTAAAGGCATTCAGTGCAAAATATTCCCTCAGCAAGTGAAGACTCGAGGTTGACTAATCTTACTTATTTTAACCATTACAGGTAAGGTATGATTCTTGCATCTGAACATGTTGACCAAGCAGTTATCTAGTAAAAAGCATGTAAACTGTATAGGCAAAGGAGGTATCTGCCTTTATGCAAAGGGATCTAGTCCAGCCACTATTTACCTGTGTGTCTTATTACCAAGAAAAGTCCAACTGCCGTCAACAGAATGACTTCAGAAAGTCAAGCCAATATATCAAAGCATGCAGGAACAGAATTCAGGGAAGATGAGTTAATTAGAAATCTGAGGAACTCAGCTGGGAAGCTGTGCACTGAGTTCCTGAGATAAGGGCCCATATTTTTAATTACCTAGGTGGAAAAGAACAAAGTTAAATTATTTTTAGGAAATACTAACAACATATGTCTGATGTTCTACATAATAAAAAAAAAACACCACAAAAATATTGGTATTTGCTAATTATTCTTGCACTTTAGCAGAAAAATCCCAAGTCTGTTGATCATTAACTAAGCATTAAGCTTCCTCTCATTTGGGGATGATTAATAAAAGTAAACTGCCTTTGGTAGTTGCTGTTATATAGTAAACATTTGTCAACTTTTACCTGGGTAAATGTGGACATTTTCACCACACCAGGAGTATGCAGATTTGATGCAGTTTTTCAACGAAATCCCTCACGACTGTGAAGGCAATGCTTATGTGCTGACTGCAAGAAACCTTTCTGAAAGCGTGTGCCACCAGCTCAAGAAAGAAAATTATTGTACATTTTGTCTCTAAAATCTTTGGAAGACTTTATGAAATTGTGTAAATGAGTTAAGGCAGACAATAGGCAACTACAGTTTGTCAAACCTGCATGTTCTGAGTAAATCAGTCCTTATCTAATTGTCCTTGTTTCTAAGCCTAATTGTCCTTGAAAGTATTATAAGCTGTTATATTTTCACACAAATGAACTGCTTAGGAAGAATTTGTCAAATGCCTTAGGCACAGGTTTTATTCTATGACAGATGCTTTCCGCAGACATGCTTTCATGGCTTTGTCTACAGCAATTGTGTAGATGTCAGAAGGAATATACCATTCCTGAGCTCTGCTTTCACATCTCTTTTCCAGTATTTCATCATATTGATTCAGTGCAGGTGTGTTTTTGTTTTGTGGACATTAGAGGTATGTAAAATGACAGTGCTTATACTTGTCCAGAAGAGCAAAGAACTTATTGCAATTCCCAAAGCAACTGCAGCTGTTAGTTTCACAAGCTGCTCTGTGTATGAACTATGTTTTCCAGAGGTCTGGTTCAGCAGCCATTTAAAAGGCTAAAAGCCACACAGTGTGTTCTTTTCAGTTAGCACATGTACTTTCAATTTAGAGCACAGTGCACCAATATAGTATTAAGAGTTATAAAACATGTTTTAGGATCCATTGTATCTCATCAGCCATACTAAGAAAGAAGGGCTAATGCTGGAAATATGCTTGTTTCCAGGTTAGAAATCACAGTACAGACAATTACTGAAAGCATATGGATTTTCTGATTCTCCTAAATGCAATAAAAACTAAGGAATGAACCCATTCACCATAATATTTTTTTTTTAGATTTTTCTTATTTACTTTATTTTTATATCCTATCCTCCCCTACTGAAGATGCCCCTGTGCCATTGCCCTGGCTAGTGCTGCACTCACGTTGTTTGCTTCAGTGAAGCCAACGAGACCATCATCATGACCAAGGGCTGCAGTTAAGCTTATGCATGCACTATTCCCATTGCTCTGATATGAAATATGCCATGAGGACCCAGCTGCTCTCTCCCCAGTTACCAACAATCTGCCTCCCAGCCAAAAATCAGCTCGGGTTGGATGGGACCTCTGGAGACCGCCTGGCCCATCACCCCAGTCACAGAAGAGCCAACTTGCATGGAGTTTCCCAGGGAAAGACATTGTCCAAAAGCAGCCGGCAAGTTACAGGTCATGCCTCTGCTGCACTCCTTCAGCTGCACTTGGTGATGGTCCCTGCAGGCAGTGGGAAGCCAGGTCCTACACAGAAGTATGTTCAGTCCAGTCCTACGAGATTGGTATATTGGCCTGTTTTCGCAGCCTATGGATTTTCTCATCTTGCGTGACTCAGTTGGGAGAGACCACGTTAGTGAAGATTCAGATTACGGGTTTTCTTTCTTTTTTCGTGTGTGTGTTTCTGTAATGATGTATCACTATCTCAGGACACATCATATCCTCTCAGGGGCAGAAGCCCTGCTGCTGCATCCCTGTCACAGTACCCTCCACCACAAAGCACATGCTCCAGTAGGAAGGAGGGCAAACAACCTCCAAGAAGGCGGCTCCCCAGTGACCACAGGACACATGTCTGAACAGCAAGTCTTGTGCCAGTCCAAGGCTGTGGCCAAACCCAGGCTAGTAAGATGCAGGGGTATGGGCTGTCACAATGCTCTAGAACCCAGCAGGACCATGCTTGAGGTCTTCTTACCCAGGAGCATGGATGTCCAAGATGTGGGTGGCCAGGTACAAGTAATGCGATGCGTGCTCAGCCCTCACCCTGGCACCATCCAGGCAGGGGACATCAGAGCGACTGCTGGCCAGTGGACGAGATTGACTCTGCTTCAAGTGATGGACCACATTACTTTTGAAAAAACAAACTTGTCACAACATTTTGCCTGCTTCACAAGAGCCATGTTGGCCCGTGACACTACCTGCTGTCCCACAGCAGGGCAGTTTCCCTGGGAACCAAGGGTCAAAGCAAATTTCTGCTACTTAAAAAATTGAGTTCAGCCTTTTAGCAGTCACCCAGACTGATGGATGAGGACCCAAACACCCATCCTTTGCCTCTGTCCCCACCATGGTATGGCTGCCCCTATCCAGAACAGCTGGTGGTTGATGTCAGCTAGCTTTTCATGCAGGTGGAGGCTTTTAATTTTTCTTGGTGTTAAAAGGATCAGCGCTTTTTCGTGTTTGAGATGTCATGTGGTGCTTTCTGAGACAAAACAGATCAGAAGTTGACAGCAATGTTGACAGCTTATTTTTCCTAGCAGAACAATGTCATTCCTTGTGTTTTGGAGGACTACAAATCTTATGCATAAAACATATTTCAGTTAAAGGGGTACTGCCAACTGACAAAAAAACCCCCTTGCTATTACCTATGTGTGTTACAAGCACTTAGATTACCAGAGATAATAGGTAGGTTCTTTTCCTCTCTTTTTCTCTGGTTTGTTTGCCTGACCATTTGACAGTAAGCCCATGTTTCCTTTGAATAGCCAGGTTATTAATAATTTCCCCCTTTTGTTTTGTGTGAGTGTTTCATATTACAATGAAGAAATCAGTCTCACCAGGAATATGTGATTGTATTGGTACAAAAACTGGCCAATGATTTGGGATTTAACTTTCTGTTTTTAAAACAAGGTCTGCAATTGATGTTGCATCTTAGGTTTTTATATTAAATACTTAATCACAGCATATAATTCTGTGACTTGTTTTTAAGTAACCTGGCTTTGAAGCTCAGGATGGAAAAGTGTGTTGCTTTAATGATAAATGTGTAGGTTCTCATCAAAACAAAAGTTTGGTCTCATTATTCCATTGTTCTCCTTTTCTTTTTTCTCCAAGCTGCCTGTCTCGTCCTGGGTTGTATGATTTTTCCTGATGGCTGGGATTCAGATGAGGTAAAACGGATGTGTGGTGAAAAGACAGACAAGTACACGCTGGGGGCTTGTTCAGTCCGCTGGGCATATATCCTGGCAATTATTGGAATCTTGGATGCCCTGATCCTCTCATTTCTGGCATTTGTGCTTGGCAACAGACAAGACAGCTTGCTAGCAGAGGAGCTCAAGTTGGAAAACAAAGGTAGGACTGCTTTAGAAACACTATTATTGGGTGGCCTCGAGGGCAGTTGCTTAAAAACAATTATTGGTTTCATTATATTTTACACTTAAAAGTTGGCATGCTGGCTTACTTCCAAAGTTACTGGGAAAGAGGAAATGCAAGGTGCAGAGGAAGTTTTGCTTTTCAGCCGCCAAAACCTAAGAAAGCTTGAGATTGCCGTAATTGCTGCATTATGCATGACTTAACCTTAACAGTTTTTAGGGCTGTAGATGGGACGGTTTTGTGTTACCCACTTGTACATTATTTCATTAGCATTTAAGTTTCACTGTCTCCATCTTTTTCTGTACCCCATGGAAGATTTGTTCATTTGCTTCTTTTAAGATTTTGCATTGTAATATGAATGGCTGTAATATGGAATTCCACTGTATGTGTTAGCACAGTACACAGTAAGGGGGGAGGGTTGGCTTGGGAGATTGGTAATGAGCTGTGTAATGGGACCGCCTATACAGCGAGGCACTAGTGGACTAAAGATCAGAGCCAGGAATGAAGAAGAATCCTAGTTCTTGTTTGATTGTGTTGCTTTGAGCTCATTAGCTCACAGGAATCTAGGATGCTGTAGTAACTGAATATTCATGCAGTGGGTTGGGGATAAAACACACTTCTAGATTAAGAACATGAAGCTGGCTCAGCACAGTAGTTTATGAGCACAGTTTCAAGAGGAGAGATGCTGTTTTGTGAGTGTGTCCAAGCCTGGCTGATTTCTGCAGCCCCTTCACCTCGTACTACCCCAGCATCCACAGCTGTGTATCTGACATGACAGATACCACAAGAGGGCACATCCCTGCCTTGTCTTTTTAATGGGCCTATTGTCCCTGCATCTGTCTAATCCCTTCTGAACCTGCTGATACTGTCAGCTTCTACAGCACCGTGTGGCAGTGAGTTCCTGAAGCTCACTACTGACTGCTAAAGAAGTACTTTCTTTTATCTGTTTCACACTGATCCCCTGCTGTTTTCACCAAGTGTCCCCTAGTGCAGGATTCTGCATTCAGCTCATCTACCACCTTTGTAATTTTGTAGGTTGCTTCTAATAATAGAAAGATATTAGGAGCCTTTCACCACTGGATTGGAAATCAAAAGGTGTTTGGCAGCCTGTGTTGTACAAAAATAGCTGGTCTCAGTCCTGCACCAGAAGGACCATTATCCACATATCTGAAAGCACCGGCACACTGGCCCCAGCTTGCTGAATTGCAGACAGTCAGCACACTCAGCCAAAGATAAATGGACTTGAAGATTGAACTTCACATGTGATTCTAGACCTGGTTAGAGTCTACTAATGTTGTAAGTTAAGGAAAGTGTATGCTGCTTGCAGTTGCATGTGTACATTTGTTCCGCAACTAAACTGAGGGCATCAGTTTCAAGGACTGTCCCTGTGGCCCTTTTCTGTAAGGATAATATTCATCTGCATTTGAAAATGAAAATACTTATCAAAATAACATTCGTAGCTATGCCACAAGTGCTTTTGACATCAGCACTGTGTCTGATTTGTCTATACCATACAGAGCTCATGAACTCTACAACTGCTTGTATCGAAGAACCTCATCTGTTTTGGCACCTTATGAGCAAAAAACAGCTTCTGGAGGCTCATCACCTCTCACATTGTTGGCACAAGCTCCTGCCAGAACATTTGGTCCTCAGCATGTTGGACAAAATCATTCAGCAGCTCATTTTCCTTGGATTAAGCACAAAAATGTACTACACCACTAGCTTCAAAGCAAACCAGAACTCGACAAAAAGAGACCCACCCCACTTTGTCCTTCACAGTGAAGCCTAATGTTCACCACTTTTTAAACTGTCTTTCAAATTAAAAGAAAAAAAACCAACTTGTCTTCTAAAAAGGATATCCTCTCCCTCCTCATGACAAAAAGCTTCTGCTAAGCAACAACAGGGCAAGTCTAAATTCCTCTGCAGCCCCCGGTGGTTCTCCAAACCCTCTTTATAGCTGCAGCCCCGGAGGAGTCCAAGGAGAGCACAACAGGGGCATGGGTGGACACTGCCAACCCAATCAGTGGTGGGGATGTGGCAGGTACCAGTACCAGCAGAGCACCAGCTCTCCACTTTGCTGGCCAGATATCAGTCCTTCTTCTGGCATTTTGGACGCCAGAAGAACCCGTCTGCATCCTAGTAATCAAAAATCCTACTGAGACAAGGCACGAGCACTTAATTCTATCCAGGGTTCTCTGATCTCTGTACGAAACAGGCTGCAGCTTGCTGTCCCCAACACCATGCTGATGGAGCAGGGCTCTGGAGCATGGCTCCTGCAGACCAGGGAGAGGTTTCTGCCAAAAAGGCTGCACTCTGAAGCAGGCACTGGGATGTGTAGGTCATACTCATGCATTTTTGCGGCTAGAAGTCATTTAACAGTGTTTAGGAGGAAGATTTTGGGTTCATGTGGCCAGGATTGTGAGGCAGGTTTTGTAATCCTGGCAGTCACTGGCTGCATGCTCAGGTGACCAGTTTGGGGCAGTGGTCTGCAGTTAGAGGGGGTGTTGATTACTTATAGTTTAATGATGAAGAAGCTGGTAGAACATTAGGGCCAACACTTGTCTTTGAGTTCGCACCAAACAACCTCCTGTCTGTATCCCTGGCACACACTGCACTTGCATGAGGGCTTTGACACTTACCCCATAAATGATATCCCCTTGTCCTCTTTCAGATTAAGAGATATTGGAGAACTGCTCATCAGCATTAGTCCACATGTGAAGTATGCATGCATCTCTTGGAAATGGTCGGGATGTGAAAATACTGGAATACGCAGATGTCACCAGCATGCTTCCCATATAGACAAGAAGATAAGACTAAGGATATAAGCAATACCACCCTCAGCCTCCCAAGCTACACTTACAATGTGAAGTCAAAGCCCTCGTAACAAGTAGCCATGAATATTAAACACCCCTCACCCCTTTTCCCTCATCCTCATGAGGTCTGCCCCTAGGCCTGTGCTGGCTCCTACTTCTAGATTGGCAGGCATGGATGAGAACATCCCTTTCTCAAGGAGTCGTCCTGCGCTGCTGCTGTCTTCCAAGGGGCAAAAAAGTGTGGCCAGATGGTCAGGGCTGTCCATTAAGTGGGACCCCAGTGACTCCTTCCCCTTGGTGGTGGTGATGTCCTCTGGTCACAGGCCTGTACATCCCATAGACTGTGATAAGCAAGGCGTCCCCTTAAAGGACAGTCATGGCGCCATCATGGCTTTTTTGGAGAATGCACCTGGGGAGCAAACAACACTGTACCAGAGAGGAACCTCCGCTTGCCCTGTCAGCTCTTCTCTGCTGCTGGGTCTTTGCCCCACGCATGTAGATATCATTATGGGGTAGCTCAGAGGAGAGGAAGAGACAGTAAGTTAACAGTCACAACAGTGTTCATTTATGTGGAAAAACCTTCAAGAACAAGAAATTATTAGGCAATGATCAGACAGCTGGGCAGCTGCTTTCTTAATTAGGTAATAGTTCTGTCTAGAGGCTTCGTTGCAGATCAGCTCCTGCAGGCTCATTAATGAGAGCCTGTGGCAGCAGTGCAAGTACCTGGCTCCACAGCTGTTTCTGAGCATTGGTGACAAGCAAACAGTTAAAAGCATATGAAATGCAACAAGATGGCAAAAATGTGAGAAGATTACAGAAAAAGAGGAAGCTGCGCTTCTCTGTAGACTTACCATGCTGAACTGTCCACCTGATTTATGCTTTTGATGGCTACGGTTCTGGATATTTACATAGGTTAATGAATGCTCATAAGTTAAAATTATTCATGAGAGAAGACAGCTGTATTTTTGCCATACAAGAAAGTTTTCTTTTTCATTACATGATGAAAATAGTGCTTATTCATTTATTTGCTTAGGTGTGAGAGTAAACTACCATGTGGGTTTCATGTTTCAGAAATATAACTCAAGTTTAGCAGACTTTCTTCAGGTTATAGTCTATTTAATGCAGTTTCCTAATCATGCAAATTTTACACAACAATCTATACCTTTTTCATTTAGGAGACTGTGTTTTGAAGAAAAACAATATATTTCTAAAAAGACTTTCACATTATGTTTATGCCTTTAGCAAAAGGAGGGGAGAGAACAGTATTACATAGTTTTCCTTAATTTATAGGAACTAATGGTAATGACTTAAAAGCCTGCATGTTATTAAACTCATGGCATGCACGGTGATAACAAAAATAGTAAGAATTCACCTTAGCTTTAAGCGTCATCAACACCATTTTGAGTGAGCCATCAACAACAGGCATAAACCTTGATGTGTTGTGCAATGACGTAATGTAACATTTTGAACTGTAATGCCTTAATGACACAAAATTAAAGTTCTGGCCAAAGGGTGAAGAGACCAAATGAGAAGTTTCCAAAGGAAATTAAGAGTGCAAGGCAATTATTTTTATGGTAGAAAATCGCAATATGGTCTGCATTTTGAGTGATAAATACAAGGGCATTCAGAAGAAACTATCCTGTTAAGTAATATCAGTCAGAGCAGGTGGATGATGCACTTTGTGAACAGCTGTGGATTTTCTGATGGATAGAACAGCTTCACAAGGTGTTTATGTTTAACATCTGACTCATCTTTGGGGCCCATATGATCACAGATAAGCGATTTGCACTAAAGATTTCCTGGAGTTACAAGCCTAAGGCTGAAACAGATAAAAGGAGCCAGGAGCTAGACAGGAGATTTGAAGGATTCATCTACCTTGCAGTGATTGCAACTCACATGGACTCAGACTACACCACATCACTCCCAACAGCCACACTGCAGTGAGCTCATCTCACAGCTCAGTGCAGGATGCCCAACACAGGACTTGACAGTTGCTTGACACTTACACCTCATTATTCTCCATACCAGTGCTGTCAGGGCCTGATCCAGGTTGTTGAAGGCTGGCTCCATATATCTGTCTGAGCTGCAGTCACTGCAGAATAAACACCCTTAAAGACAGAAGCTAAAAGGGAGTTGTTTCCGTGTGACAAAGCAGTTTTCTGTAAAAGAAGAAAACTAGTCTTGCAGAGATTTGCGCACCTTTGGCAAGAGAATCTCCTTCTCTAAACAGGAATAGTCTACTCACATGATTGCTACTGCAACAGAAAACCCCCTGTACAAGGCCTAGTATCTGAAGCTGAGTGACAGGAGGCTAGTGGTGCACTTGTCCCGTCAAGGCACTGCATGATAGAGAGCTCATCAGCTGTCATTCTTCAAAAGGAAAATAGCTCAGGTTACAACGTATGTGCAAACTGCTGTGAAATTGCAAAGTCCTGCTTAACAGCATGTAGTTCTCATGGCATACGCTCACAAATATTCAGGCTAACTTGTTCAAAATTAGGGGAATAAACATATGTATATTACTACCTGATTTAAGTTTTCATATATAGCTACAATGTGTAAAAGAATTGCCAACAGCTCCAGTAGTAATAAAGATTACAAATCCGGTCAGAACACCATGCATACCCCTGTATACCCATGTTCTCTATCCAATAAAATAATGTAGTCCCTTTTTTGTAAAGTTATGTACCCCCTGACCTCCTCCTGATACACAAAAAGTCAGCGTATGCACCTTTTAATTTGAGTTAGCATGTAGTTTTAAAAATAAAAATACTTTCCAAAATAAAATGCAGGGTTTCTGTTACTCTCTTCCCTTTTTTTAGACTGGTATTTCTCTTCATGTCTGTTAGTCTCCTCCCATCCTTCCTTCCTAAAATGTTCAAGAGAGAGCCACTTCGGCTTCTTGCTGCTTCGGTGAAGAGTGCCATGTTCAAAGCACTTAAGGTGACTTTGCACACAGAACCAGCTTGGCCACTTGAATTTCCATTTGAGAAGGGAAACATGGAGGAAACTCATTGGGGAGTATCTGTGATGAATTGCTATAGACAGCCCACCACATGCACTTGCCAGGATGCAGCTGGCCAGAGGAATTTGGAACTACGTCAAAGTTTATGCTCTTGTCTCAGAGGAGAAGTATTTAGGTATCCTGCTTTTCAAAGGTGGAACCAGGCCCTTCTTTGAAGCCCATAGGTTCCAGGTTGGGAACTCCTGGCCTTCATTTCTAGCTTCAAAACATGATTCTCTGCCATGTCAGCCAAGAACAAAGACTTGTCACAGCTGTGAAGAGTTCACATGTTCTCTTTCAGCTTCAACTGACAAGCGGCTCATCTATCATAGCATCACTGCAATTAGATCCAGTTGTTACGTTCTTTGTTTAATTACAACCTATTTTCCTTCAGGTATCAACTCCACAATGAGCTACAAGGAGCTCTGAGTAGAATAACAGTAGGCAAGTAGTACAAGACATATTTCATCTAGAAACTTGCAACTATAAACCAAACTAACAGAATTTTTTATAATTTTTTTCCCCAAAATTTCCTTATTTAGGTAATGGTAACCATTTGCCTCTGATTTCAACTATATAAATAATATTTTCAAAAGAGAAAGTATAAACATGGAGATTTCATTGTGTTTTGGCATCAGAGGGAACTTAATCTTTCCAGGATAAAGATTCTTATAGCCCTGCTGTAGGATCTATGCCCAAGATATGAACTTTCATCCAGGTACTGTATAAACAGTCATTGTATCAAAATCCAGGACTGTCCTTTGCAGTGCCTTAGTGTCATGCACTCTCTTGCCCCATGTATGTTGAATTCTGTCACATGAAGCAGAACAGCTCCAGCCAGAGGATTTTTGGGCTCCCTCCTCCACAGCAGTCTACAGTATGTTGTGTAGGATACGGTTATTAAAGATCAGAGCTGGAAGTCTGAGAAACTCCCACTTGAGGAGAGAATGTCCTCAAATTAAGGCAGGTAAAAACTCAAAGTATTTTGGAGGTTTTAGTAGAAACTGAATGGACGATACTGGGGAGTGAGACCAGAAGTCAAGTTTCTTCGATACAGACTTAGAAGAGACTTCCAGGTCTTCCTTTTGAAAATGTCTACTTTTGTGTTTACAAGCATGTGAGAAGCTACTTAGATATTTCTACTGGTATTGAGTGGTGGTAAGGCAAAAACCCTGCAGTGGTGTTCAGAACAGCTGAGATTGAATCCTGGTTCTCTTCCTGGGCTTGGATCTATCATTTGATTTCTCCCTTTCATTGTCTTTTCAATGGGGAGGAATGAGACTGACTTTGTTGATAAGGTATGTTGTGGTTCAGCAATGAAAGGTGAATTAGGAAAGGTAAACGGTAGTGGAATTATTATTAAAGTATGTATTCTGAGACTAAGCCCTGATAAAAGTATTTTATCAGGGAAATATTTTACCAATGTGCTAAATGAAGACACCCTTAAGGGGAGGCAAATGAGGCATCAAAACTAAAAGTTGAAAGCTGATTAAAATACCTTATTAAATAAAGGTCAATCTTTCAGTAGAGCTGATTGATACATCAGCTGATCCAACAGTTCCTTTCCAGCTCTACTTCCTATAATGCGAAGGTGAAATTAGTCCTAAACGTATGCATTAATTACTTAACTGAAGAAGTTGGAGACCATGAATAAAGAGTTCTAGTTCCCCAGTGCTTAATGCAGGAAAAATATGGTGAACTGCTTTCTGTCTCATAGAAAGATGGAGCCCACTTGCTGTTACATTCTGTAAGGAGTCCCATACAATAGCTTGGTTAAAGACATTATTATTCCATTTAATGAGCTCGAGGTATGAGGACCAAGTATGGGGACTTAAAGGCATGCTGGTAGCAAAAAACCTAGGCAGCCTCAAAAAAATGCTTCTTAAACAGTATTGGGAACTCAATGCTTTGTATGGGCTCTGTGCTCAGTTGAAAAGTTCTGTAGGGCAGCAGAGCACAGAGGGGTTGAGCATTACAAAGTGGAGTGACATGATGCATGGGAATGGGGGATGAAGTAATTAAAAAGTGCTGTTACAAGCTAAAACAAATCTCCGGGCTGGTCAAGACAAGTCCATACAAAGCCTGGACAGATCTGGAGATCTGTGTTGTTAACTTAAAAGGAAGGCTATGGCCTGTTACAAGCAAGACTAGAAAGTGACAAGAGCTAGAAAGTGACAAGTCTGACTGTGCCATTACTAGTAGTAGCATTGGAAATGGTGTTCTGAAGCTTCGACAAAAAAATCTGAGATATTTCACAATACATAGATATATAAAAGGGAAGTAGCTGGCACATATTTCATTCTGGGTAGGGCTAGTCAAGTTGTCCGAAAAGCGGATTCATTGCCCAGTGTGCAATGAGTCAATAATCACACGCTCAGGAGAGACATTGCTAATTTATTTCAGGGTTGCGCAAGCCTGGGTGCTTGGTGGTTTTCCACAAATCAAGCACACCAAAGCTGCCTACCTCATTATATTTACACAATAAATCCATACATATTCTGCCTAATACATATTCATTCTAATCTACACAGGTTGCGTAATGGCATTAAGTCACTCCTCTTGGCTCCGCCTCAGATTCTTCTGCGCATGCCTTCCTCTCTTCAGGGGTCTTTGGTGGTCTTTACAGATGAAGTACCCTACCCCTTTTTACCCATATATGGTTGTATGTTACACAAGGACAATTTAAGGCTATTTTCTCTTGCCAACTTTCCTTAATTTTATTCTAAAAGGAACACTTATCCTTGATTAAATGGATAATCGCTGATGGCCAAGATATCCCATCCCTAAGCTTAGGTTAAACAATCAAACATGAAACAGTCCTTGATCAAAGAGAGTCTTGATTCATGCTAATTAAACATATACAATACCTGTTCTTTTTTTTTGGGGGGGGGCATTTGTTCTCTTACAATCATCTCCCCCCTTTTTGAGGCTTGAGGTGTCTTAACACCTCTAAGTCTCAAACCATTCCTTTGTATCTCCTCAGGGTACACTGAGTAAGACAACAGAATCACAGAATCACAGAATCACAGGTTGGAAGGGACCTCAGGGGTCATCTAGTCCAACCTTTCTGGGAAGAGCACAGTCTAAACAAGATGGCCCAGCACCCTGTCCAGACGACTCTTGAAGGTGTCCAACGTGGCTGAGTCAACCACTTCCCTGGGGAGATTATTCCAATGGTTGACTGTCCTCACTGTGAAAAATTTCCCTCTCGTGTCCAATCAGAGTCTCCCCAAGAGCAACTTGTGTCCATTCCCCCTTGTCCTCTCCATGGGACTCCGTGTAAAAAGGGAGTCTCCGTCTTCTTTGTAACTACCCCTCAAGTACTGGTACACGGTGTGGTTGTGATTATTAATACGATTAATAAGATAATTACAAACAGTTGCTTTAGCCATCCTAAATTAGGAAGCCACGAGGCTAACCAAGGAAGATCCAGTCCCTCTGTTTCATAAGCTCCAGAGGCTAATTTTCTCAATTGTTGTATTTTCTTTTCTAGTAACAGTGAATTATCTGAGAAATTAAAACAACACATTCCTTTAAATTCCTCACAACCATGGTTGTGTCTTAACAGTAAATAGTCAATAGCTGCTCTGTTTTCTCAGGTGGCTTCTCAGATTTGGGTCATTTCAATACTAATGACTGCCAAGGTCTGTGAAGTATAATTTATATCTTTTACCAGCACAAAAACAAGAATGTGGTAATTCAGAGCTACCCAGGCTCCAGGGGTGAGAATGGCAGCTGCCATGATTTCACTTGGACTATGTAAAATGATTTGTGAATCACAGGTAGCTGATAAACTTCTCTTCTTTTTCTCGATTCATGTTGTAATTCTTTCTTATTTAAAAGTAAGGGGGCCAATCTTCCTATAGAGCCTCACACAAACAGAATCACAGAATCTGCTTTTTGGACAACAGTCACACACAAAGATTATCATACCCCACCATCCACACTTTCTTCTTTTCTGACAGAAACCACATTTTTAGGAGGAACAGCAGAGAGCGGGAGACCTCAGCTGGTTTTGCATGAATATTTTTGGGCAAAGTGTTAATGTAGACTAAGAAAAGCAAGGCAGGTTTGTGCCAAGAATCTGGACTGTGACTGGGAACAGCTGATCTATGAGGACATTTCTGCTGTCCAGTCCAGCCTGCCATTTCAGAGAGCTGCCCAGGCTGTCCATATGTTCACAACAGCCTTAATGTCTTGTCCTCTCACACGGGAAGCCTGTAGAACTGAGCTGTAATTGTTCTGTCTTGAAGCAAGTTCTAGTGATTTTCTTGAAAATCTCATGCTTTAAAAAGTTATTAGTTTCTGTATCTCATTTCCACTGTGAATTTATTCTATCTGCAAACAAAACATCTGAAAAAAATGCAGGTAACCTCTTTTACTGGGCATAGTGTCAAAAGAAACAAAGGGTGTTGTTGGTGGCTTTAGAATAAAGGAGCTATCAAAAAATCCAAATCAAAGCAAGGCAAACAGTCCTGCTTCCTAATGTTAAATTCAGTGAGACGTTTAAGTCATACCTAAAGAGATATTTGAGATATCTGGCTTTTCCTGGTTTCTGTTACAGGTCCAAGACCACTTACTACAGTAACAAGTAAAAGTTGTTGGCAGTATAGTTTTCCTCGATTTTGCCAGTCATTATTATGTTGCTTTATTCTAGAACCTTGAAACTGTTCCTATCATTTCTGGACCACTTCCAGAGTTGACCTGGACTTTCTGTTGAGTCCCTCACCTTCTCCTGAATGACAAGCTTGTGGTCTCCAGGCTGTCATTCCCACTGACCTCTCCTTGGATGGCTGGGAGCCTGGCCCTTGGACAGGCCCAGACTAGGGCACCCACCTATTTTAGTTCCTTGGCTCTGAGATGACCTTACTAGGGCCAGGTTTGCTGCGACTGAAAGTTAGGGTTCTGCTCCTGACTGCCAAGATCTTTGTCTGTTGGCTTTGATATGTCTGTACAGTTTTACTTGATACAATACCAGAAAACAGAAGCAGAAGAGAAAAGAGATGTGATATTCATGAGTAATATTGCACTCAAGATTGCTATAGGTGTGTACTAACTTCATTTGCTAGAAGGGCAAACAACAGATAACAACTGAAATTATAATCCAAAGATCTTCTGTCAAATTTTCGCCTATCTCTTGTATTTGGAGGATTTTTTTTTTCTTAATTCATGTTTTTAAATGAAATAAATGCTTTTGTTCTTAGCACATAGTCCATGTTATTATGTTTAATCTTTCAGACATTTGGCATGCAAGCACTCCAGCTGTCAGAAATATTTTTATACACCTACTTCAAGAGCACTTAGCATGAAATGTACTCTACAGACATGGTAAAACTGAAAATAGAGGTTTAGTTGCAATTCCGTTTGACTGAATGCATTTACAACACCACAGCACATTTGATTTTATGAACCACTTTCACCTTAGTTTCGTAAATCTAAAAATATTCAGGATCATAATGAGCTGGCATGAAGATGTCATTGCAAAAAGTTATTAATCTCAAAATGCTCTTTCATCTCAAAGCATTTGCACCTTTCTAGGTGGCAGCGTTTGACACAAGACAGACCCTTGTTCCTCTGGTCCCTATATGCTATTTCCCTCAGTTCCTGGCTTCTGATGTTCCCAACTGATTCTGTCCTAATCAATGAGTGTATTGTTCCTGTCTAGTACGTGCATGCTGAAAACAAAACTCAGTGCTCTTTGTGTAACTCCGTGTCTGATCAGCATGGTCATTTAAACTAGTCTCCACAGGCTGTAGGATGGCCCAAATCCCCTCCCGTTTATCAGCACTGCATAAACTGTAGAATCAGAGCTGGACACCGTTCCAGGACTCTGCCATATTCAGTGCGTGACTACGTTTCTTGCTCCTTGATGTATCATTTTGTATCAGGCCATGCTTATAGAATCAGTCATTTGGTAATATACATAAAGATTTCTTTGATCCTCTTCACCACAGCAATTGAGAGAGAGAGAAAATGGACATTGCCACTGGCTTCCAGCAATCTCAAGAAAATCTGGATGTTGTAGGTCTATCTCTTCCTCCTTACTAGATGGAGATGAAAAGATGTGAAGAAGAGGAGACCAGGAGCCACCTTCTTTCTTTTCCACATGTGCACTGAATTCAGACACAAAAACATCCCAGCATAAGTCCTGTTCTCTGAACTAACAGTGTCAGGGTGCTTTCCTTCCCCACGCTTCCAAGGGTTTAATAACCTTTCACTGCACATGGACAGTTCAGTCAGTAAAGGTAGATCTTTACAGTATGAATGCTCCCCCACTGTCTGGTATAGCTGAAGACCCTGAAAGCCTAATGTAGGATCTAATAGGTGGACAACCATCTCGAAATACTGAGTAAATCCACCAGGGTTGCTATCAGCAATGAGTTGTAAAGGTAGATAATTTCTTGCTTCCTGAACATAGAGGCAATAGTTTAGCTGTACTTTTACATTTCTACCATGATAATATATGTGAAAGATAAGTGCATATTGGATAAGAATTGAGAAAAATAGCATTATGTAAATGCCTGATAAAATGGATACATCTGGAATCTCTGCAGAGTACAATAGTTCAGTTATTTAGTGGTTTCTTCAAAAAGAGCACATTCAGAAACCAAATTACATTGGCATAGCTAAAATGGACTCATTTTATACAAAATGTTTACTACTATTCTTTTTATTTTTAAGTAGATTACTGAACTAAAATCCTCAAAGCTTTCCCACTGGGCATGTGGGACATGATTATGCAGTGGGGTTTTTTTCATCCTGCAAGATCAGTAAGAATTTTAGAGGGTGGGAGTAAATTGAAACCATTAGAGCAATTCATACACTTTTTAAATGGTCATGAATCTTACTTATACCAATCCTTGAGCACAAAGTTTCAAACAACATTTTTCGGGTATTTTAATGTTTGATATGTATCACATAAGTTCACATTTCCTTTGAAGAACTATCATAACACTGACAATAACAACTGGCTGACCCTTTGCAAATAAAACTCTGATAAAGTAATAAAGATCAGACATATATCCTACAGAGACAAATATTGGTCTACCAGAGAAAGTGGAAGTGTACTAGAAATCATTCAATGTGTTTCAAATGTTAAGGAGAAGAAAATTTTTCAAAGAGTTGATTGGAAATTTGGTACAGAAGCCATGCTGGCAAAGTATAAAAGTGCTGTACTTAGGAGAGCAGCCACAAAAACACAGTACCTGCATCCTCAGTGGAAATGCTGGATTTGGCAACATGGAAAGAAGTAATGCCAAATGGTTAAGGAGCAATTTTGCTTGGGAGAATAAAAATTTGTATCAGCATTAAAGGTGCATTTCTGTGCCCTTTCAGGACTACAGTGTAGCGTCTCATTGTTGAATTTAAAATGATAGTTGAAAACCTCTAAGCACTCACTTACATGTGGCCTCAGCACTTCTAAGCAAAGGGAGTAGCTATCTGAAGAGCAAAACTGTCCTCTGTCGTTCTGCCTCAGTTTTATAAGTATGCTCCCTGCTGCTCTGTAGATGTTAATTCTTAGCCCATATGGGCAAAGATAACATGTTATTAAGTACAATAAATCTTCCCATATAACCATCAGCCCAAGTATTTTCCTGAAGAGGACTGACAAGCTTATCTTAAATAAATCCCTAAAAGGGCTCTGTGAAATTATTAGAAGTTTTATGTTTACAATGATGCCAGAAGATCAGCAGTTTTATACCCTGATCAATCATTTATACACTAGTGAGCAGCTGGCATCCAAGGCTCATCTAACAAGCAGTTCTCACAAAGGTTAGAGGTAGTAAAGTTGTACTCAAACACAAATATAGGTATAAAAATGTTCTTAAAATGCTAAGTATTGAGGATTGTGGCAGGAATTGAGAAGGTTTCATATTTCAGAATAATTTCTATGTAAGATCCCGATCACAAACTATTTGCCAAAGTGTCACCTTCTTCTCTAAGTCCAGCTGAAGCCCATCCATTGCTTTTCAGTGGAGTTAATGTCCTTGCAAATAGATACAGAATGTGTGCTCACCCAAGAGCAGTCTCAAACTTTTGTGGATAGGGTATTACTAACCTTTGTCCTCTGTACTATGGAAAGTGTTTTTGAAATAACAACCTGGGAACTTCTGCAGAAGCTGGAGCTGGGTGCAAAGAGGAAGTCCAAAGGCCACTGCTTGAGTTTCTGCTTGTCACAGGGTGTGCAGGAAGGGAAGTTCATGGTGTTGTGAGGTCCAGCAGGAAAACAGAACAACCAACAGTCTGGTTCCTGTTGGTTCACCTGAAAGGGTTGGTGGCATCTTTGTATTCTTTCCCTTTCCACCCAAATCTGTGCTTTAGGCCCATGGATGTGAGCGCACATGCTTTCAATGGTGCCATCCTCTCAGATTCTGTGCTTAGCAGTTCACAGAGTGCCTTCTTTAGTGTGATCTTACAAGCCTTGAAGAATATATATTTGTACATATACGAGTATCAGGAACATGCAGGACTCTTCAGAGCACTGGGAGCACAGTGAAAGTTACCATGGCAAGAAAATGGGGGAAGCACTGTGAGCGGTCCTGGTGGCTGGTGACGTCAGTCCCCACCATGGCACACTATATGCTACCAAGATTCTTTTTAATATTCTAAAGCTACACCTAAAACACATCAGGTTAGTTCAGCACCCATTAAACCTGCATTACATTTATGCCGTTATTCTTGAGAATATTCTCTAAAGCTCTGCATAGCATTGAAATCACAGTTATCAGCCTGTGTTTGTCTAGACCTATAGTTAGGTTGTCTTCTGGCATAAATAAAGGCCCTCACTGAAAAAGTTACAGAGAGAAAAAGTATAATCTCTTTCCAACTAGGCATTTATAATAAATAATATTAAATGTTCCATTTTCTTTTCTGGTCGCGTTTCCCAGGCTGTCCCTCAGTCCCACCTTGATTCTCCTTTCGTCTTTCTTTTCCCTGCCTTTCTCACCTCTCTTTTCATAGAGCATGTATTTGTGTCCCATTTGCTCAGCAAATCACTTTATTTCACTTTTATTTCAGACCTTCAACTTTCATAATCCCAAGAGTAGGTGTTTTCTCAATTTATATTTTCATAATTATAGAAAAAAGATTATATCATCATTTAAGTAGACAAAAAATAAAAGCAAAAGGGAATTTTTCTATTTTTTAATGTATATCTAGTGTTACTTTCTAAACTCTATCAGTAAAAGCATTATAAATGGTATTGTCATTCTTAGCCTGCTTGGCAAATGGAGGTGAATGTTATCATATAATAAGTATATGTGGGCTGTTACAGCTATCACTCAGATCAAAGTCCACTGCATTGACCAATTCCATTTTTTAACAGGAAAAGAATGCAGCAATTCATCACTTGTCCAGCCTGGTTTATGTTTTGTGCCTTTTTTGTAAGAGTGGAATTTGTGAACTGGCTAGCTTTGACAGTTTGAGGTGCTTGGTACTTTACATTTCTAGATCATTGACTCAAGTATAGCACATATTTGATGAAAATTGACCGAAAATTGAATCTGGAGGATGATTGATGACTGAAGTATGTAAAAAAAGGTTGGTTTCTGCTCAACTGATAGTAGACAGATGCCAACAAAAAAAATACATGTATCTTAACCCTGTACTAGCAAACATTCTAAGTAGGAAGACTCAGAAATTAATGGAGGACATCTCTACCTTTGGATGCGTTCATCACTGGACTCCTAACTTTAGCTATCTAATACCTATTTCCAGAGCTGGAATTTACCTAGACATGCCTCTCAAATCTCTGAAAATCAGATTGTCAGTTGTAGCTGTACGCTTCTACGGGAGAACTTATCTTGGGCCACATATCTCCGGGACACAGGGCCCTACCCACCCTGGGGACAGTGATGCACAGACATCAATGTGATGGATACAAAATGTCCGTTTATTTAGCTGCGTCACACGCTTATATAGCTCTTGCGCTTCCTGTTCCTGCCACTCCTATGGGGAGGAGTCTACCTTTCCGTCACATCCCGTGATCTTCCGGTCGCCGATCCCTGTCTATTCCCCTACATCCAGTATTGAATATCATGCCCCCAAAAAGTGAAGTCTCTTCTGAAGAATGGTAATTGCTTGCTCCTGCCGGGACTGTCCTTGCAGATTGGGTACATGGTGGAGATAGGCGCAGTGTGAATATGTAGGAGAGAGCTGATGCGTTTTGGCAGGACTGTATGGTAGAGCCAAAGGTCAACTTTCAACTGTTTGTGTCTGCCTTGGAAAGTAGAGCAGTCTCTTTTCATTCCCACATCACCTTAGCATTTGAATCCTATTGAATTAGTAAAGTGAATTAACCTAGTATTTGACATTTCTTTCTCTATGTTTTCAAGAAATTTAGTCTCCAGTGATGACAATTTTGCCTTGTCTGCCATTTTCTAGTGACAGATTAGCTCCCAATTCCCAATGAACATAATGAGGTATTTAAGATAAAAATAGTCCTCCTTCTGTGCTCCGCTCTCCCATTTGGATAATCTGATTTTTAACTTGCATTCTTATTTAAAGAAAGAATTTGTGCTTTATAGCAATGAATGGCTGACCCTCCCATCCTTCCAGGACAGCACTAATATTGTTGTTTTTAAAAAGATGATGACAGCCAAACCAGCCTTGTCAGTGGCAGGTCATACACTTGCACACTGCACTACACATTTGGATAACACAAGTTATCCAAAGGATAACTACAAGGAACTGTAGTTCCCTATTTAGGTTTGCAACATGTCCAAGGTCTAGAGTTAAATTCACATACTTTCAGAACTGGTAGCAATGCTGACATTTCTGAATGTTACACTTCCCTGTCCTCTGAGAAGTAGAAGGACTTTTCCAACAACAATCAATATATTCAGAAATTTTACTTTTGTTTCAACAACGCCACCATGATTTCTTGTGGCATGATGTGTACCTGCGAGATCTCAAACCAACACAAAGCCAACTAAGGAGCCTGATTTGACAAACTGCAATTTCAGTGAGCAATAGTATTTCAAGAAACAAGGCCTTTTAATGGATGGCTGTTGAATTTAGTGCTTTGCTTTATTTGGTTGTTTTTTGGGGTTTTTGTGGTGGTTTTTTTTATGCCAGTACATTTCATTTTGATATCTGAAGGCAAAAATTTCTTATTTTTCCCATCAAAATAATTTCCTTATGAAATTACACTACTTATTTGCCCACCTGTTAATCAGTACCCCTTCCTAGTAACTTTTAAATACATTGTCCCACTTCAACACAATTTAACAGAAGGCTAACATCTTAAAAATATCAAACTCCCAGAAGTGTTCTGAAGATCAATGGCTAGGTAAAAATAAGAGCATTAGCTAGTGATCCCACTAAGGGAAAGCCAGGAGAGTCAGCACTTAACAGCACTTGGCTGACCAAGTCAGCACAAACCTCATTTCAGATGTGCTGCACTGCCTGCTGTTTCTTGAGCATCTGTCATGCTAAATAAAGTTAGGTAGGGTACATGGGAAACATTGCGAGTATTTCTGTGTGTATGTGTGTGTGTATCTATATATATAGGATGTAGGGAAAGTGGGATGAAGCCAAAAGTCCTGTAGGAGAGAGGCTATAAGAGACATTTGGGGCATGTGGGAAGCATGGGAGCTTGGAAAGGTCCGGAGTGAGAAGGGAGCTGGAAATACTAGTGAAGGATTTGAGGACATGAGAAAGACAGGTATGATAGACGGAAGGTGCATGAGTGTAAGAGGGAACAAGGTATTGGTATGGAGGTGTAATGGGGCCGCGGCAAAGGAGATAGGTTGTTGTACTCTGGCAGTGTAGGAGAAGGAGGACACACTGTTCATTGAAAACCAGGCTTCACTGATTCCTTGTACCACTCATACAACATTAGGCTCATTTAAAACTGACCAATAAAAAGGTTATCCAAGTATCTAAATGACTCAAAGTATTTAACAAAACATTTCAGTTTAACTTCAAAGAAAACAACACCATTTTTCAAAAGAAACTCTAAAAATTCTGTTCCAGTTCAGCTCAAAATATTTTTCCCACTGCTTGCTTCAGCCAATGAACTGAAAAAATTGATCATTTACCTAATAGTCACACTTAAAAATATTTGCAACACAGGCATGGCCAGTACCTTTCACTCCGAGCTTTTCTGTGGGGATAGCTCACAAAACATGCCAGGGAACCAGTGCTGCCTATTAAGTTCTGGACGATAAGATCTCAGGCTGTGCTTTGGAGAATTTGTTCTCTTGTTCAGCCAAAGATAAACAAGGTAGAACCAACTGACCTGCCTCTGCCAATGACAATCTTCCTAGGAGATACTATCATTACAGCAGCTGCTGTAAAAAACTTTTCTGAAGGTCGGCACGTACAAAATAATCAATTCTCATCTATGGATCACAATTCAAATGTGCCAAATGCTACCAGAGCTTATGCTACCAGGTTAGTGAGATGAAGTCCACAATACTGACTGAAGCTGAGATGTTTGCTGCAGCTCACAAACTAAATGGGCCATGGGCTATGCCCAGGGAACTTCTTTTAGCTTCCAGAAAATAGATATTAAGTATTTCTAATGAGCAGTAGGCAAGCAGTGCCCACAGTATAAGTAGTTTGTAGATAAGGAAAAAGCTATATTCATGAATACTGTCAATCAACACTTTGCAGCAATCTCCTTTAAAGAGAAAAAGATAGAGAAGAGCTGGCCTAGGAAATTCAGCATTTTGAAGATGCAGCATTTCTCTTGTTATGGCTGAGGAAAACGTGATATAGAAGTGCCTTCAGCGTGCAGCCTCGCTGGCACTGCAGCAGGGTGTGCTGTGTCCAGCAGCTCTATCCAGGCTTCAGTCACCTTTTCAGTTGAACCCACAGACAGCGTGATGCATGAGTGGGTTTTGCCAGCAGAGTGAGCACCCAGGATAAACCTTCATCACCTGATTTCTGCTGTGGCTGCCACAAACTACTTCAACCCTCACAGTGGTGTGAGCAAGGTCTGAATCAGGCCTATAATCTTTGTTATAACAAAGCTGTGAAGACAGTTTTCTTCTCCTGAAACAAAAACGTCATTATCCTTTGTCCAGCTGACTATACCTAGAGATCGACCTGGAGTTGGATTATAAATCCCGGTTCAAAGCATCTAAAAAAAAGATGGGCAGAATGCAAAGTTGTTAGTACCCAATGGAAAAATCTTATTCATTCAGTTACTTTGCATGCTGAGACAGTTTTAGGAGAGAATTAGGTACATCTAAACTTAGCCTATGGCAGCATATTCTACCATGTATATGCCTCCCTGAGCTTGGGAGGGAAGGAGGTTGCAGCAGCACTGCAGCAATATGGTGGGGTTTGGAGATGCTGGCCCTTGAGAGATGCTGCTTGCTCCAGGCCTGGAGGCAGCTGCAGCAGCATGGCTCCGTACCAGCACTGAGCCTGGAAGCAACATGCCTCAGCACAGCGTTGAGCTGACACAGCCGTATTGGGTTTAGGACTCAGCTAATATCCACACAGCACCTTATGCCAAGTGAATGTGCTTTGAGCTGCTGGTTTGGTCTCTGCATTTCAATTTCTGTGTGTTGTTTCCCTCCTCTGGATGTTTCTGAGATGTTGTTTCCATCTGGAAAGGAGCATTTTGGATATTTTTGTCTTCAGCCATGTGTATATCACCTAACAGCATGCTGCACAGATCCCATAAGCTCACAGCAGCCCACGCAGACACAGGGCAGAGCCTGGCTCCGGTCTTCACAGCCTCATAGCTGTGTTATTGCAGTACTGGCTGAGCTAAGAAACCATGCTGACATGCAAGATTTATGGGCTTGAGCAGAGAATTAACCCCCTGTCATGCCTGTGTCCCCACTTTCAGAAGCAGGAAGCTGAGTGGGGTCCTCTGAGTTGTGTCATTTTGAGTGATGAACAAACGCCGTATACCCCAGCATCACTGCTCAGTGTGCCTTGTCAAGAGCTTGTCCAGCCCTCTGTGATCAAAAACAAAACAGTTAGGTGCAGGAAAGGGAGAATTAATTCACTGCTGGAATAACTACACTATTTTTGCTCAAAAGCACCCAAACAGCAGAACAGGAGGCATCTGGAATCAGTCCTTGCCTTGAGGCCAGAGCAGAGGAATGGGCAGTTGAAAAACTATTTCCAGCTCTGTATGACTTTGAGCAAAACACATAACTGCTCCATGCCTCAGTTTACCCTGAGTCTCCAGCACTATTGGCTTGGCTCCAGCATCTTCTGTAAGGATTTTTCAATTAACACCTCTGAAATGGTTGGAGTTTCTCATGAGAAAGATATGATGAAAGTGCATATTACTGTAAAAAACAATTTGCTAAAAATAACTGTCATAAAACATTTGTCAAACAAAGAAAGTTGAAAGGAGGTGCTGTTTTCTTCAAGTAGCATAAAGGAGAGCTGAAGAGGGAACGGCACAAATCTCATCCTGCTCAGAGGGACAAGGCCATGTGGCATTGCATCCGTTGTGTCTGCATAGCACGGCTCTACGTCCCAAACTGAACTGTGTTTATCCAGCAAACTCAGGGGCTGAGGTGTGTCTGAGGGAACAGGGCAGGCTGTGATGGTAGGACAGCAGTGCAGGGGGGGCAAGGTGTCACCTGCTCCTCACGGTGCTGAGCGGCTTGGCACACAGCTGGCACGCTCCTGGCTGCCAGGCGGGATCCAGCTGAGGCTGAGCGCTGCTCTCATTAATGCTTCACTTTTATAAATGTGCAGGCTCTTCTGTGCTCTGGCTGGCTCAGGGCTGTTGTTTCACTTATATATGCAGCAACCCCCGAATCTATACCGTACAGAGAAAAAACTCTGTCTCTTTGATCAGAGGGTTCAGTAGGACCCCATGCACCTTGAGTGATTGCCAAGAGAAACTTCAGCTGCTGTAGCAACTGCTCTGGCTGAGCTGCTGGAGACTGGCAGTAAGAAGCGTTCACCAAGATACACACAAGTAAGACTCATGCAATTGCTTTGATACCTCAGTCTTTGTTAGCTAAAAGGATTCATGTTCGTGATCGGCTAACTCACAACAAATTCCAAGAAAGAGAAAGTCCAACCAAAAAAATTGCACATCATGCAGAGGTTTTTTCTGTGTGGCTTCACCTCGTTAGTTAGAAATCTTTGAATTTTTTTCTCTTTTCTCCAAAAGTTTCAGATATTTGATCAGGAAGAAATAAAACATGCCACATGAAGTTAGGAGCCTTCCTCCCAGAACCAATAAGAGTAGCGAGCAGAAGATGGAGTGGCTCAGAATAGCACAAGCAGAAAAAGCAGGTTGAGCTGCAAAGAGCAAACATGTGGAAATCAAACCCCATTACCACAGAAATCACTAGCAGAAATCATGGAGCTAAATTCAATGAATAAAACATTTGCTCAGAGCTTTCCCCACTCTCCCAATTGAATATAAAGTGGTTTCCATGCAGTTTTCCAGCAGGTGTTTGATCCAAGACAGTAAGAGGTCAGATTGTCAGGCAAAAAAATGAGTGGGTTTCTCCGCAAGCAGCCGTTTCTGCCCCCGGATCAGTTATGGATGGAGTTGCAATGTACTGTTGTGCACCAGCATCCACCATTACCCCAATACTGCGCAAACCACTTCAGCCAGGAGGTGGAAAAGCCATCTCTGTCTTCAGCAGATAGGTCTTTCTATGGTTATGAGGCTGTCACAGTAAAGGAGGTGAACTGACAATTTTAAGGCACGTTCTAAACAAAATGCTGCCGTGTCCGTCATTAGGAAGTGCCTCCAGTCCTGGTGGTTCTCATGCTCTGTCAGTGGACGGACACGCATCTCTCGCTAATAGAGTTCCCTCTGAATGTATTTACCTGGATTTCAGTGCAGGCTGTCTCCATGGCTAACATTTCAGTAGCACTGGAAATCTTAAGCTTTAAGAGCCTGAGAGAGCATTATACTATGTATCATTCTATCCACATCTTCTTAAGAAACAAAAAATATTAATTGGTTTGAAACCAATAATTTTTGATGCATGGCAGTGTGGCTTTTTATCTGAATCACTATTATTTTCACTTTGGGGAGAGGAGAAGCAGCTTTTTCCTAACACATTAGCAGCAAAAAAAGTAAGATTTTGATTCTAGTAAGTGAACTAAAATGAGAATATTAGATTATAAGTCTATCTTTTGTATACACACTTTTACTCTCCATTAGCATATATAGTCTCCATTAGCAATTAATACGTTGTGGCACAGGAGAGTGCTTTGGCTCCTGGATGCTCTTACTAATTATGTACATTGTATAGCAGCTGATCCAACAGCTCATTGCCACCAGATGAAGGAGGTCCAGTTTCCTTTCCCACCTCAAGCCTCTGCCCCAGGTGCAGGCTCCATCCTCCTGCCTCGTGGCTGCTGGGCTGCATGTTGGAGCTCACAGAGCAAAAAGAGTGAATACATTCCTGTTGCGTTAGTGATTAGATCAGCTCACAGAAACACCCCACAAACGCCAGCAGCACACAGGCTGTTGTTGCACAATACATGGTCTGCAGGTTCAGGAGGGAGCCAAACCTTCTCTTGGTGACAACAAGCTGTTAAATTGATGTGGCTGCCTGCTGACTTTAAAAGTATCTCAGACCCTTTAGAAAGACTGTCACATCCTGAAGTCTGATCTGTACACATCTGTACATGATCTATATATATCGCAAAGGAAGTATTAGCCAGCTGTGTGATTTCATCTGCGGCACTGTTAGGAGGGGTTTTCCATGCAGGTAACTGCACAGAAGCCTTCCAGCATTGGCACCTGTTTGCATTAAACACTGATTTGACCGTAGTTAAGTGCAATGCCAATGTGTGAATGAAACTGGGTCATGCTTCTGCAAAATCTAAATAAGGCCTTATTAACATGTCCATTAGCTATCAAGGATGTGATAAATTTTGTAAAACATTCATTAATTCTGTACAAAACCAGTGACGGATATAGTAGTTTCCACAACTGGGGGTGAAGGATGCCTCATATGCAAACCTGCAACATCCGTCTGGTTTGGGGATTTACTATCCTCTTCTTAAAATGAGTAACATGTAGATGAACATTGGAGACATTCACCTGAACTCCTCAAACTGAGTCAGTAATTACTAACTATTAATCCCATTGTACTTTAATTTTGTGAATTGTAAAGCACTTTTCAGCATCATGGAACAGATTGACTGATCCACCTGGGAGCTGATCAAACTTAACAGCAACAAACCCTTCTTTCTGAGACACATTACCCTGTCTCAGAAAAGTAGGTGAATCCAAGTGCCTTACACCCCTGAAACTAAGTCTGACTTTACCAGTGCAGGGGCAGGGGGAACAGAATAAGGCACTGATTTCCTTTGGGTACCAAAGCCCATAAAGCCTTTCATGGAGTGGGATCAGCCTCACAGGGAGTGTGAGCCTACCCTGCCAAAGCCACTGGAAGCTTTTTCACTGACCTGAAAGTCACCTGAAAGTCACCTGAAGCTTTTTCACACGACCTTCCTTTCACTGAAGGGGAGCTGGATCAGGCCAGCATCCATGCCCACCATAAGAAAAAGAGAGTTAGGCCATGTGATAAAAGCACCATTATCCTTTGCAGTGAGGACATCCACACAGGAATTAAGTGTGTTTTATAATCACATCTTCAGCTAAATTCCCTCACCTTTCTTCAATATCTGCCTTCAGACATCCCCCACCTGAGCACAACCATTTCATGATGGCACCACACAATTTAATGGAGTTGATTTCCAAAAATATTTGGTGTCTTGCTGGCAGCCTTACAATAGCATATATTCCTGTATTTAAACTTCCATGATTGCACAAGAGAAACTGGAATATATGTAAGGAAATATTTACAGACATTGGGACTCACAGTTATGGCTTTGGCTTTATATACATACTTTTTTTTCCTCTGTGTTTAAAAAGGATGTGTATAACAGCACTACAATATTATTACACATTGTAATTACACAGCCTAATTACATGATTATATGTCTTTACACTAATTACACAATTAAAAACTGTTACAGAAATGTTGTGAATGTATTTGAATCAATTAAAATATTTTGAAACTCACTGAGGCAACTGACTAACAAAAAGACTTCGAGGGGTAGCAGGCAAACCTGCCAAATACATGGTATGATACCCCACTGGGTGCTATGAGAAAACTTTTGGTGCTGTTTTACTCTCAGATGAACAGGAATGTGGAACATCACAGGTATATGTTAAAAAGAACCATTTGTGCTCCATGTACCTGGAGCAGAATTTTGTAACACCTCCTAGCATGGTTGCTCTATGGCAAAATATTTATAACTAAGATCTGGTGCCGGTGTCTTGAGAACCTGGAAAATGCATGTCATTAATAGTGAGTCAAGCTGCTGATTCACTGGATTGAACCCAACCCTATCTGTCATGGACTTGAACCAAACAAGATGGTTGTGAACATGTACAGAGAGCAGGGAAATTATAGAGCAGGTCTATACCAAGAGATCTGGACAGAAAACAGACAGCATGTGGGATTCAGTGCCACCAGGGAAGATGGGGAAGACAGAGACAAGGCTAGCCTATGGTGTCGGTGCATCAGGCTTGCCAGGGAAAGATGCTGGAGGCTATCACCCAGGTGCAGAGCATGAGCACAGGTATGCACCTACATCCTCTCTGTCAGGCAGCATCTGGGTGCCCTGTGATGAGGAGCGCAGATGCCACCTTGCTCCATTGAGGAGGGTCTGCAGAAGGCATGAGGATGTCCCTTCTGCTGTTAACAAGAGGCACAGGAGCTGAGTCTCGCATGGGAAATCCCATTTTCCAAAGAATATCTGGCAGCCTATTTGTGGGAAACTTGTGGGTAGAAACAGAGAAATCTGTTTCTACTGGGCATGCTTCTTCTCTTTGGAAACAACTACTTAATTTGTCTTTGGTCCTTGGCTGTCAGTGTAGTATTTTCTGTAAGCACTAAACTCATCACCTGAGAACATTCTAAGCCCTGGGACATTTCCAAAGTGAAAGAGAATGTGACCGGCTCATTTATCCCAAACCTTTCCAAGAAACAGTCTTATGATCACTAGCAGAGACAATGCATAAAAAACAGAAATTTATTGGGTTTGTCTATATCTTGCTTTATTTCTGACTAAGCACTAAGGGATATTAATGCGCCTACGGGATTTCTGTATAGATTAACAGCAGATCAGTAGCCTAATTGATGCAGAATTAGTCGTGGTCTCCCAGCCCTGCCAGCAGTGAATGAGTAGGTATTTTTATGGTGTGAGCTTGCTTTGGGGAATCCCACTCCCAGACTTTACAGATCCTCTTTATATGTGAAAGTGAGAACATTATTTAGGCTTTGATAAGCAATGTCTTCTACCTGCAGCATAACCATTAGAAGCTCAGCAGATGTGTTTCATGAGATATATAACCCTTTCAATCTCCTTTTTATCCTGAAGGCACAATAAAACCTTCACACAAGATAAAGATAGTGAGTTAACTTCCCTGGTTTTATTCAGCTTCATGTAAATTCATTCTGTTTACAGTTCATTTTGCAGTTTCACTCCCCATTCATTCCAAATGGTGTTTTTAAAATATCTGTATCGGTTTCTCCCTGTATATATCTCCCACTCCATTCAGGGCTTTACTTTTACTTTCCTGAACAGCAGGGCTGCTGTGTTCAAGAAGCTGTTCCTTTTTCCTCTTCATTTCTCACAGTTCAATCACATTTTAATAAATTCAGAAAACAAAAGCCTCCTGTATTTTGCTCACAGTGGCTAAGGCACTACTGCACCCCGTAAATTCAGGCAAGGCTCAGACAGCAGTACCTGACATGATATAGATATGGACCCCATACACTGGTTTCATGCACATCACATGAGTAAGCTGATTACACCTGTATGTCTCTTAGCCAACACTTCACGCATCCAGCAGGACCCACTCTGCTTCTCTCTGTTTGACCTGAGAAGACATGCCAAGTTTCACAATCACAAGATCTGCATTATGGTTGGAGCCCAGCTCTTCAGCCCAGTCTGGGGACTTTGTTTCCACTGCAATTCAGAGATGCAAGCAAACTCCACACAGAAGGGCCAGAGCCAATGTCAGGCTAGTTTGTGCAGGCACAGCAATGGAGAAGCAGTAGCACAGGCTAAATGTTTCCATAAATAAATGCAACTGGATGCTGGATAATACTGGTGAATGACACCTACATCATTGCACCTGTCACTGCTGTAAGTCTTACAAGGTAGAGAACAGGCCACAGCCATCTTTGTTTATCCTTGATTATAAGCTGCAATCACATTACAAGATAGCTGCAACATAGAGACGTCTTCATTTGGGTTTGCCTTGCATCCCCAGTATGTCTCTTCTGCAATGACATGGCCAATGACAACACAGTCGCTGGCACAGTTCGGGTGGGATTCAGATCCGGAAGACAAGAACTGTATGTAGATGTCTATGTGTGTCAGGTACCTAAATGCGCGTATCAAGGGAGATCTAGTCAGTACTTGTCAATGGATAACAGAGTGCAGAGTCAGCTCATCCTTCATGGGATGCACATCAGTTGCCCATGTTTAAGTGCCCGTTGCCATTTGAGATTCCAAGATAACCACAGAGGTCTGAGGATGAACTACCATCTGAATATACCTGGTTTCGTCCACTGGCTTTCAAAGGGACCTGGAGTGTTGGTTTTTATTAGATTACTGTTTTTTAAACAGTTAATGAACACTGCAACTTTCCTCCCAGTGTAAATGAAACTGAAATATGAAAGCACATCATCCAACTCATCCATCAAAGAAAGGCAAACACATCTTCCACAGCTACTTTGGGCTTTCTGGCTACATCTGTGTGCTGGTTTTGGCTGAGAAGGGGTTAATTCTCCTCACTGTGGGGGTCGGCTACCTTTCCAGCTTCCCGCGCTCTGCCGCGTGGCGGGGGGCGGGGCTGGGAGGGGCGGGGCCATGGTGGGGGTGGCTGACCCCGACTGGCCAATGGCAGCTTCATTCCGTATCACATGACACCGTGACCAGTACATTAAAGGGGGGGCAGTTGTGGCTCAGGAGCGGCGCGGCAGCGGGTCGGCGGGAGGCTGCGGCGCGTGCGGTTTGTTCCAGTGGTTCGTTCCCCTCCCCCAGGGTTTTGCGCCTCTCGTTGTTCTCCTTTACATTGCATTTCTGTTGTTGTTTCTTTTAATTATTAAACTGTTCTTATCCCAGCCCACGAGCGTTACCCTTCTGATTCTCTCCCCCATCTACTGGTTGGGGAGTGAGCGAGCGACTGTGTGGGGCTGAGCTGCCGGCTAAACCACGACAGTCTGTATTAATAAACCGCACATGAACAAGGGCTGAAGCACTGCCCCGGTTGTCCAGGCTGTAAGCATACTGTTGGTGCATTCCCTGGCCCAGTTTTGATTCATTCTGGATAGCAATGTCTGGGATATAGTCTGGGAGAGAACATGGCCCAAAGCCACTAGGCATGAGGGAAGAGGTCATTTTGGATGGAGGAGATAGGAAGGAGGCAGGGCTGGGGAAGTGAGGATGAATGCACACCATGCTGTGCCGCTTGCCCTCAAGACTAGAGAGGAGGATGTGGCCTGTTTGCATCTACTGGTGTAGGCATAACCCCAGGTCCCAGCATGAAGACCTGCTCTAGGAGGTTGTGTGAATTCTCCGTATGCTGCAGCAGTTGCTGCTACCAGGACTTTTTTTGCTGTCTCTGCTGTTTCTTTACCCATCCCAGCATTCTCTGGTAAATCTTCATTCACATCCTCTCGTACCACTCCTGCTCAATCCCTCCTGACAAGGGGAACAAAAGATTTCCATTCCAGCTTTACCTCACTGCAGTAAATACACATTGCATGTGGTCTAAATTCATCCTTCCTGCTGGAATTTACCTTTGTTTACTTAAATAACAGCACAACATAAACCTTAATCTGAAATTCCTCTTGACCTTGACAATTTTTAGAGACTTTTCCTCGCAGGGTTCCCAATGAAGCAAAGAAGATAGCCTTTTGAGCAATGACAATAGGCATTGAAAACTGTAAAGCATTAAGTATGCTTAGCAGGCTAGCCTGGATTTAGAAAAACAAGTGTGACAAGTAGTTGGAAATTAAGCCAAAGAGCAAGATTTTGTAGTGGCATCTGCCTCACTGAAAGACAAAGACATTTCATAAACATAATGACAGGTGGAAACCAAGTTAAATAAGGTATCAAATATATCTAATAATATACTGTTACAAAGAAAACTGAAAAATGAATTATTTCAAATGAGAAATGCAGTGCTTCGACTGAGAATCCCTGTTTGCCCTGGGGTTTTTCTCAGGGTCAGGGGAGCTCATAACACCTTGCAGCCATAACTGAGGGCTCGATCCTGCATCACTCATACAAACTAAATTCCCAGAGCCAACTTTTTAAGTAGACAGAACAGGACCTTTCCTTTAATATCTGTGCTCTGCTGAGTCATCAGTGCTGGAGGATGAGGTCCTCTCTCAGCTCAGATGCAGCAATAGGATTAACACCCTGCTCTCAGCCCTTCCTGCAGCCTGTTCATCCATCAGTGTCATTTCTGCTTTCCCCCCAGAATTAGATTAATCTGTCATTCTGGAAGTGATAGCTCAAACTATTTTCATACAGTATTGCTGCAGAGAAAATGTCTGAAGAACTTTGTTCTCCACTGACTTACTGTACACCATTGCCCTGCATAGGTGGCAGTAACTACACCAGGCTGAGACCAGACCTGTCTGTGTGATTGTACTGATTTCATTAAAACCAAACTCTCGCTCTTTTTAGTCCCTGAGAGCCCCAATGCAATATCTTCAAGGGTTAGACTGTGCCATTTACTAAATATTCCATAAGTATAACTAGACCAGATAGCAGCTGAACAGTTAAGCCTCCCATAACCTTACAACGCAAACTTCCTCTCTGGCACCACATTAATCAAATTCCAGAGAAATTGCCCCAGTGATATATCTGACCTACTAACTAAGGGGGTTTAGTACAGCCCTACTTGATTTAACCTGTGTCAGCAGGCAAACAATTTGAAAGGTTCTGGCATCTGAAAAGTTGTGGATAAATTTTACACATCTTGGTTACATAACTAAATTTGCAAAATAAGTCTCTCAAACCATGTCTGGCACTTGTGTTCCCAACTTTGGTTCTGACAGGTTCCCTCAAGCAAGGTTCCTAGCCACTCCACTGCATGTGATGTGTTTTCTCAGTATGCGACTCTTGTAGAGAGCTCCAAATGGTTGAATGCTCCCAAAGAAATTTGGTACTTGAGCAAGCAGATCATTAAATCACACAGCAGACATCAGTGAGGCTGGCTGACATGGGAGACAGCCTGCCACTGACCTTTCTGCTTTTCACTAGTTTTCACGGTTCAACAAGTGTGTTATATGCACAGATCATAGATAGCATTGCTTCTAGACACAACCAAAAATACAGAAGAAATGAAAAAATGGTAATTGGAGATATTTTTTCCCTGTTGGGACTCCTGCCAACCTTGGTTTAAGCATTGCAGATTTTCCCTTTTCCCCAAATATAATTTTTCCAGAAGAAACAAAAGAAAAACTTTCATTTCTCTTTCTAAATAAACATAATATCAAGGGGATGATGCTGTGTGGGCACAGTAAAATAAAATCAAGCTTTACTTTCTACTAGAAAAACAAATAATTTATTACTTGAGGCAGAAAGAGAGTTTTGCAAAGCTCTAAATAATTTGAATAGTATCAACTCTTTAAGGTTAGAAATACATTCCTTGCAGATAAAAAGATTATTTTTGATGGTGGAAAACAGACTGCTTACAAATCATGATTGACTTATTGATAAAAATTATTTTTCTTTTTTAGACAAAAAGATTTAAATTTAGTTCACAATTTTTTTCTTTTTTTAATCCATTCACATACAAAACCTAACAGCAATCTAGAGGAATGTGCATAAAGTGTAGACACCTCAAGGTTATCTTTATGTGTGTATTCTATTATTAATGTACATAATCATTTTGATTTTCTTCTTATCTCTCAGCATTCAGGAAAAAATGTGCTGGAACATAGAAATTCTCCACAATTTGCAGGCAACAAACAACAAGATTTTCTTGACACTGATTTGGGAAGGAGAAAACACCTCTAAATAAATTTTTAATGACCAAAGGGCAAATGCATATTTTGATCCCTTGTCATTCCTCAGACTGAAGTGAAGCAGCAGTAGCCTCAAGTGTTCATAAGCCTGATCCAATACTTCGTACTCCAGGAAATTTAAAAAAAAACAATCCACAACACTTTGTGCTTTCTCCAACCCAAAAACTCTCAAAAGAAGCAGAAAACCATTTTCCTCATCGAAGTCAAATTGGGTAGATCCCACTCCACAGCAGTAAGCTTATGGCATTTGGGATCTGGGGAGTTACAGACACTGATGGCTTGTCCTCAAAGGCTGCTCCCCCACCCAGTCTAAAATGAGCATCCAGGATCTCAGTCTTTCCACTGAGAGGCAAAGCATGTCCATCTCCCCTCCAGAAGAAAAAAATAAGCTCAGCTCAGCTGTGTGGCTATGGATGAAATGCACTTTCCCAAAGTCTTATAACCCACTGCTCTCAGGTGAGCGAGCAAGCTCTGCATTTCATCTTGCAAAAAGGGTTCAGTAGCACCGGTGGAGGGGCAGAGAAGAAAAGTCATAGACCCACGGGGAAGCCCTGGGGAGGTGATGGGGCAGGGAGCATAGGGAAGGAATGGGCTGATGCTGATGGGACCAGGGACCTCCCAGTAACACAGCCAACAGGGAGAGCAACAACTGAATCAAGCTACAACTTGCTGCCTGACAGGAGGAGAAACACAGGGTCTCTTCGAAGAAGTCGTTTTATTGTTGCTTTGGTATGTGCCAAATGAAGGGTGACCTTCAGCAACCTGACCTAGTGAAGGATGTCTCTGCCCATGGTAGCAGGGTTGCACTAGATGACCTTTTAAGGTCCCTTCCAACCCAAACCCTTATGACTCTAGGGTTCATGAGTCATAGAATGCTAGAATCATAGAATCATTAAGGTTGGAAAAGACCTCTAGGTTCATCAAGTCCAACCATCAACCCAACAATACGATGTCTCCTAAACCATGCCCTGAAGTGCCACGTCTACATGTCTTTTAAATACCTCCAGTCCTTTGCTCATGATGGGCTAGGACATTTCTTCACACAAAGAATTATGGTGTTATGGTTTCATTCCACTTGTACTGCCAGGCATAAGCAGATTGAGGGAGTGAGCCACCAGTGCTCATGACCCAGAGAAGACCACTGCAGCCACCAGCCCTCACTGCTCTGGTGCAGGCGCTGTGGCATGGCTGATCACAGGCATGCGCAGATCCAGCATACCCCAGGCCAGAGCTGCAAAAGTGTCTCCCATTTCTCCCACAGTTGAAACCTTTTCACTGCTCTGTAAATGAACTCCCAGTGTTGAGGCAAACAGGAATCACAGCAGTCACTTCACCAGGGCTCCACTATCCCAGCTGTTTGCAAATCTAGATTTTATGAAGCCTGATCACTTCAGTGAACAACCTCTTGACCCTGGTGTCCATCTGTCACACAAAGCCATGTGTTTGCCAAAGGAATACCCAGTTGGACAGTCAATCATTTAATAAGCTTTTCTTCCTACACAGAGTTTATTGATTTTCTCTTTTAGTGAGAGCAAAAGACTATTGTCAGAGTAGGTGTTCTGCAGCTCTTGCATCCTTTCCTCATGTATCCTTTGTTTTATTTCTCTCTGTATGATTCCATCATACCTTATTGCCACAGATATGCTTCCTGTCATCTCTGTGCCCCAAAGCATCTAATTTTCTTTTCACTTGTACCTTGATTAATGTCTTCATAAGTTTTGCTTTCCTCTACTGTGGAGTAGTTGCCCTACAAGGGTCTTTTCTGTGAAAAACATTGGGTTTTGCTTGGGGTTTGGGGTTTTTTTGTCATTAATTTCCACTTCTCCATTTCTTTTTGGCAATTCCAGGTATTTTATCCTGATCTTCCTATTGATTTCTATATTGTACAAGTTAGCAAGGTTTTATTTAATTGCTGTTAAATCGGCTGATTTAAATGTTCATCTCTAACAGCCAGAATGCTATGCTTTTAATTGCCTGAAAATGTGGGCTTTGGGTCTAATTTGCCCCTCACTTCTGATTTCTTAATTAGGACAGTTATAGAGAAGTCAATAGATTATACCATGGCCAAATTGGTAGAGGCTCACAACAGAGACTGCAATCAAGCTTTCAGTTTTCCATCAAATAACTTATTCTCCATCCTTTCGAAAACACATAACTGACTCATTAGTTTTACTGTTCATTACCCCTCTCTACCTCCTTAAAAAAAAAAAATGAAATATTTCTGTTCTTAGCCACACATTAGTGAGTGATACTGCTCAAGGAAGAGCATTTTCCCTTGTAACTCAGTTACCTGCAGTCTTGCATCCCAGAAGTAGCTACAGCAGCTGCTTCCCCTGGAAAGTCATTGGTAGAAAATATATGAAAGGTCCTGGAGCAAGGAGTGTGGGCTGGGAAGAGAGCAGGATCTTATATTTCTTACTATATCATCATAAGACCAGTCAATTGCCTACTGAGCATCCATGGGTGCCGGTCACCCTGCAGCTTCTCAGAAGAGATTACTGTTTTGTAACCATTCATGAGCTGGAGGAAAGTTACTCTCTCCAAGGGCTGAATCTTCAAGAGTCCCAGTCATGCAGTCTGCGATAATGCAAGGCACTGCAAATTCAACCACAGTCCACACGTCTTATTTCTCCAAGGGCTGCTCCACCATTGCTAGCACGGTTCAGATTTTCACTCTTCTATAGTAAACATATGGCAATTTTTGTAATTTCTTTAAATGTTGAGCAAAGGACTCTCCATCCTGAAAAGTCTAGAAGCACCATGATAGGGTGTTAGCATTCCCTGCTTATTTCCAGCCTAGCTCACCTCTCGCCAAGTAGATGCATTTTGTCAAAGATAAATTTATGAAAGCCTGAAACATCATTCCATGATGCAGTCACCTTCCTGTTGCAAAGCCAAGTGTGGGAGTTAATTTTTGCCAGCATTTTGCTATGAGACTGTCAAATTAAAGGAATAAAAAACAGCTACAGTCAGCTTCAAAGAAGATGGGGATTATTGTTTTACTTCAGGTGACATCATACCCACCTTATTTTGAGCCTTTTAGCCCTCTTGAGTTCAGTCCTGCCATAGGTTGAAAATATAATGATATTAGAAACCATTTGCTAGATGCAAAGACAAAGCCACAGCACAGCGTGGCTAGTCTAGGCTGTGGGGACTGACAGACAGACAGAGCATGCACAGCTGAGCTCACCAGCCAAGTGAGGGCGAAGCTCTCTAATAATCATTTGAAGGATGTTGTTGCTCTGCTGGGGAAAAAGTTATTTTTTATCTCTGTGGAAGATGAGGAGATGGAGAGAGAGGGGGGAAGAAATGTATTTCTGTTAAGGGAAAGTATTGAGTTTCAGATAGAAAACTCTCTCAGAATGAGGAGACGGGTTTTGTTCCTGAATAATCCTGCTGAGGAAGGCATCACCCACTGGAGTCATGTCAGCCTGGCTCAGCACTCCGAGCCGCGTGCCCTGCTGGGGATGTGGCTACCCCTGCAATGCCCCGCCAGCCCCTCTGCTCGATAGGAAGAGTTTCAGTGAGGTCAAATGAGCACAGGGTTTGTTGTGCTGCAAGGCATTTTGGAAGCACAGCCAGCCAGGCTTTTAGGAGTAAATCCCAGTGCTGGTTGCTGGCATGACTGTCCTTCTGGAAGGGGAGAGAGAAAAAGCAGGGGCCTCTTCTCCCTGCACAGAACCCAGCTGGCATGCACACCCCTGCCCCACCTCCAGACAGCTTGTACAGGGTCCCAGAGCTTGAAGCTGGACGAAACAACTGTATTTTGTCACAGCTCTTAAAATCTCACACAATTGTGCCTGTATTGGGATGGACTGAAACATAGCATATTTACAAGAAAATTGTATTGCTCAGAAAAGCATCATGACATCTCCATCAAGCCCTGCAGACTCCTTCACTTCCCTCACCAGCTTGTTTCCAACCCTATTAATGTGTTTTGCCTAATTTACTCTTCAGATATATCTGGTTTCAGCTTTCAACCATTCATCCTTTTCCACCAGATTAAAGAGCTCTTTTCTCCCTCTGAAGATAGTTATTCACTGTAATCAAGACCTTTCAATCTTCTTTTTGATAAGCAAGACAAATAGTGATTTTTAAATATCTCTTTCCCCATTAGGTGCCTTCTCTAGCCCTTGGCCCACTTTTGCAGTTCTCTGCATCTTTCCCAGTTTTTCAGCATCCTCAGTGATACGTAGCTACTAAGACCTTTGTTTTCTATGTTCTTTATTAAACGTACATAGCGCTGACGTTATACCCGGCAATATCAAGTCAAACAACCTAGAAAGTCTTTTGTATTGCATAAGTCCACATTTTTTATGCGCTAACTTGAAATCTGGGGTGGTAGCAAAATGTTTGTCTATGCAGCAGGCTTCACTCTCACTGTGTTAGTTTGGCAGCTGGAGGCAATCTCCAGCCATAATAGCAGAGAGCACTGCATGAGCTTATTTACCCTGGTGCCCTACCTAACTCGTTAGCAGCAGAATTAAAGAGCCAGTTCAAGAGAGAAACTCCTCCACTTCAATTCACAGAGAAAGTTATGATGGTGTTAGAGAAAAACAAATGTAATTTGTTAATAAGCATTTTTCTGTGCAACCACAGCCATTTACTTGATGATTCCCTTACCCACATGGAGGGAGGACCTACCTGTAGGAAATTTTTACTTAGGCATGGAAGGGAGGCTTGGCAATCTCCAGGGAGCATTCCCTCCTATCCAAAATCCCAAACAGCACTCTACAAATGTGAAGATCCGTGTGGCCAAAGGAAGCAGTCTTGCTAGGAATGAGTACCACAGCAAGGGGTTGGTCCATTCCTGGCCCTGCAGAGGTCTCCAAGGGAGCTGTGAGATGTCCCAGCAGACTTTCAATCATGACAGCCACCTGGGAAGATTTAATACAGTAGAAGGGAGGATGAACAATAACTGCCTTCCTGGAATACAAGGGTCGGAAACAGCAGGGGTCCGTAGAAATGCTCTTGAGTAGAAGAAGCTCTCCAGCAGCCAGAAGAAGCTGAGCATTTCCTCTGCATTTTGTGCAGAGCTCAGCAGGCTTGCATTTCAAACGCATCCTGGCCTTTACATTTTCTATCATCTAGGATAGATGGTCTTTCTGCATTGTATTGGCTTTCCCATCTCTCCCCTCACGCTGCAAGCTGCCTACATGTTACACCCTGCTTTGTGAACGCTTGAGGAGGGTTAGATCCCTGAAAGGTGGGTGCTACAGCATCATGGTATAACACTGTGACCATTTCATGAATCTAACCCATAGCGCACAAACAGCCTCAGAGCACTCTGCCCCAGCACTACAATGGTAGGATAGGTCTACACTGACATTTAGTTGTCAAGGTCTTTATGACTGATTTTCACAATCAAAATTTAGAAAAACTCCATCCAAATAACATTTATTTAATATTTGAGTACTACTGTGACAGCCACAGGAACGCTGATGAATTTTGTCTCCTCTCAGAGTCAGGAACTCCTTAGGCAATGATACAGGTTCTCAAAAAACTGCTGAACTGCTGTGGCAAAAAATTTAGAGAAAAAAAATGCAACCTGAGGCAGAAAGAAGTCACAGAAGATTCCAGCCCAAATTATTAACATTGAGGGTATTTATTAGCAACTGCAAACAGGAGTGTGCAAAACACTCAGCAAATGGCACAGCAGGCAGCACACACTGGGTACAGCTGTCTCCCCTTTCCAGCAGGGCAGTGGCTGCAATGGGGCTGTGCCAGGGGGCTCCTCCAGCACCCCACTGCTTCCTGCATTTTCTGGCTGCCAGCCATCACCTTCTGATAAGAAAGCAAATTTTAGGGGTCCCTTTGTTTAAAGCAGTTGTTAAGGTTACAGCACTAACTGGCTTTCTGCAAAGAAATAGCTGAAGTCTAGACCTAAGGCATTCCCACTGAGCTGGATGCAAGTTTTCTTTGCGTTCCTTTGAAATCTTCCTCTTCCACTGCAGAATTTCAGACTAATAGTTCTTCATTTTTCAGCCTTTCCTGCTGGAATAAGGACTTTTCTCCCTTCACATGTGTCAATGGCAGGGCTGCTGTGGGACTGTGAGGAAGAAAGTGGTGCAGGAGGCCAGTGGTGGTTAACCTTTTCAAAAGCACTTTTGGAGGACCCAATTTGAACTGACTTTCAGAAAAAGAACGTCCAGCAAAATCAGTTCTTGTGCTGGGAAGTTTAATGCACCTGATGTCATTAGCTATTTTTGAGAAATCTGGTCCCAGCATTCAGCACAACAGAAGGGCAAGCCACAGGTCTTCCATCCTGTAGGAACATCCACCCTGCCCCAGGGTGATGCCCCCACCTGTGCATCTGTGTTGAATGACAATCCCATCATCCCACAGACAGGGTTTCTCCCCGGGTCACTGTGGCTGTGGTGTCCTGACTGGTTACCTGCCCAGCTGTACTGGGGTGACCTTTATCACCCTGCACTGTGGAAGCTGTTCCACTTTTTATAAATACCTCAGAATTCACTGCATGGGGGAACTGAAACTACGGCTTCCTCCCTCTGATGTGAGGAGTAGGAACAGCAGCTTTGAGTTAGACCCTTTGGTCTGCAGCCACTGGCTGTTACAAAGAATAATATTTTCCTTCCCCCTTCTGTGCACAGGTGGTACTTGGGTTATAGTTTCTCTGAGTGCTTTATGTTGCAATTTTGCTTTTGAAATACGCATCTTTTAGAAGTCACTCTAAATTCTGATTATGTCTCTGTTTCTCCTGAGATGAGGGAACACACTACCTGTGTTCAAATTACATAGTTAGCTACCCAGGTGCCATACGTAAGTCAAGCGGCATGAATAGTGGGAAGAGGAGCGCAGCAGCAGTTCGTAGCCATTGCTGTATATTTTACTCTTTGTACTGTTAGTATATTAAATTGATACAGAGAGAGCAGGAATGCCCCTGAAAAGATGCAGACACAAGGATGCCAGGAGGGAGCAGGAGTAGCTGTGACACACCAGCTGGCTGTCAGCTCCTTAGACTCAGCACTCATTCCTGCCTGCACCAGCCTGCAATTTCAGGGGAGCTGTAGCTGCTCATCCCAGGGTTGAATTTGGGTCACTACTTCTCCTTGAATATTCTTGAAGATTGCCTAACGCATTTGCTGATGATAAGTGCTCAACAGACAGAAACAATGTTGCTGCAAGTGGAGAAGGATCTTGGCTGTGACCAAAGAGAGTTGGTCTACATGGTTTCTGGGTCCCCTGGCCCTGTGCAGCGAGAGGCCGGTGCTGAGCAGTGCTGGCAGTTCCCAGCTCCTGCTGAAGAAAGCAGAAGGCATCTGGTGGCTCTCTGAAACGTAAAGTGCTGGATGGGCCTCCAAGGGACCTGCACTGGGTGGTCTTCTTGGATGGGTGCCACAGGGAAGGCACTTGCTCTGTGCAGAGGTGCCCTCTGTTGGCCATGCCAGACGAGAAGGACCACAACAGTAATGTCGGCTGGAAGACATCTGTTCTTATGGGGTGGAAACTTTGTTGAAGTTAATTACAATGGCCCTAATATTACAGTTACACATAGCTTTTATCCAATATTCATCTAAATTAGTTTATTCTGGTCCTGCATAACTGTGATTCCTGATTTATGCTAGTTTGAGATCCAAATCTGACCCTTTTGTCTAGTGTGCTGCATACTGATGGTTAGAAAACTTAATTTGTCTTAGAATAGCTTCATTTTGCAAGAGGACATTACATTAAGACCCTTTCCTTGGCTAACAATTTTGCTCTAGAAACTGACTACTCATGATTACTATCAGATCTGAATTGCAGATATCTGGGGGAGTGTAGCACTGGGATATTTTAGATTGAAATCACTCTGCTATCTGTCCTACTGCAGCTCTCTTCTAAAGTAGACTTTATGTTATAAATTACTTTATAGATTTGTAAAGCATGACACAGAAATATTATATACCCTCTAAGTGCTTTAAAATCAATTTGTTCCTGAACGTGTCCATGTATGAATGAATTTGACATAAGCCTTTCAATTTTATGCTTCACTACAGAAATTGTACAAAGCACAAACTGTAAATGAGCGGCCACACTTGCTGAAATGACTACTCAGCTATGAAGAGTCTGCCCAATAGCTGAAGAAGATTTAGATACAAAAATAATAATGTGTACAAGAGAGCTGACATACAGCCTTGGGATTTTCTAACCTAAAACATTAAGATTAGTGAAGTAGCATCAATGTGCAGATCCTTCAGGTTGGGGCTGGTTCGCAGAGTGGAGAGGAGATTTCAGGGAGGCAGTCAAGATTGTGGTATTGTCTTGACCACCATGCTGGTGGAGCTGAAGGATTCACCAGCAGCCCTTCTGTGTGTGTGGGTAGAGATCACAGGCATGGGCTGTCACAGAACCTGGTAGTTTTGGTGTGCATGATTGACGTTCAGAGGTGGTGAGCAGCATTTAGCAGCAACATTTTTAGTTCTTTTATTAATTAAAAATGCAATTTCAGGTCATAAGTTCTTTATGAATTTGGGCCAAATTCAGTAATAGCTTTATCTGATAAACAGTTTGGGCCTTTGTGGTAGTTTCCTTCTTCCCTCCCAGGTGCACTGATGAAGGTGCAGGGTGTGTGACTCCAGCCTTCCCTTCCCTGGGAGAGAGGAGCTGCCACTGACCTTCAGGGCAGCCATTGCTCATCCATCACACTGCCAGGAATTTTTGGCAAATGTGTCTGAAATCTTGCCTTTCAACATAGTTTAATTTGGTGTAAATGGCTTCAATGGCAATTGCCACGAAGGTAAAACCCAATCGTTTGGCTGTGTCTCAGCCAAAGGCTGTACCAGGCCGCAGAGTCACTCAAGCACACGCTCCTCCCCTTTCGACTACTAAGCATTTGTACAGTTGCAATGAAAAGTAACTTAGCCATATCAGGAGAGCCAGAGAACATCTTATTTCAGGTGAACTCTGGCTAGAACTAGGGAACATCTCTAGTAAAAGAACAGCTTTGGCTCAAATCCCTGAGTGTAGCAGAGTGTGGTTTTGACTGCACTGAACATCTTTTCCTTTGAATACCGGGTCAGGGAAGAATAGCTACCATACCTGACTCTTCTGCTTTGTGATGCTAGGCTTTTTATACCACGCCCCTCAAATTGTATGTTTTGCTGATCTGAAATTAAGTTATTCAGGACTGCATTTCAAAGATTGATAGAAATATTTTTTTTCTGGTTCTGCTGCTGAACCAAAAAAGATCAATTATTATTATAGCTGCCATGGTGAGTACCCTCTGTTCACATTGCCATGAGTGATGCTGGGAGTCTAGGGAAACCCAAAACAAAAGCAACAACTTAAAGGGAAAGGAACCTGAAAGGTACCTCACTCAACTGCCATAGAGATTGGAATTGCTGTTGACTGTAATGATCAGCAAAGAGATCTTTGTCCTTAATACCACAGGTTAGATTACTGTATAGATATAAGATATACACCTCAGAAGCAAAACCAAACCTTTTGATGGGGGAAATAACTTCAGGACAGATCTTTTAAAAATCATGCATTGGTGATAATAACATGAAGGGATGAAAACTGAGGGTGTGATTAAACAGATTAAGTCCAAACTTTGTTGCTTCTCTGAGAAAACAATGGTAGCAAGCTTCAGTCAGGAAAAGATGTAAGGGGTACAGTTTTTTATTTCAATTGGGTGTTAAATGCTGTGTTCTTACAATAACAGACACAATGTGGTGCTTTTATTCCATAGTTTAAAGGATGTTTAATAGCTTAGGTAATGGAAGTTGCAGCACCCCTGCGTTGCACAACTTAGGTACCATCCCTAACATGTTTTGCACACAAAAGAGCTACTTAAATGGAAGTATTGTTATTGCTAATACCCAATTCCTACTGAAAACCCAACAGGGCTTTTTATGCAGGCAATTATTATTACTACTACTAGTTATCCTCCACTACTATTAATAGCTGACTACATAAAAAATGTTGTTGAGTTTTTAAGTGTTTCTTTTTCCCAAAGTCAATAGGAAAACCTTTTCTACAAATGCTTTTATTAAAAAAGTATGTCATAACTACTAAGATGAGGTACACTTCTCAGCTCAGCCTTGCTATTAGGGTGCTCTGGGATCCAGGCAGATGCTCAGAGCCTCATGCTCCAGTTCCTGCTTTCCTGACAGCTGTGCGCTGCCTGCTGTGATGCAGAAACAAAGTAGTGCTCTCTCTGCTTCCTTTGCCCATCCATTTCCCAGCCAGCACGGGAGGAGAAAAATGTCTTCTCCTCCTCCCTGCAGGCTCCAGCAGTGAAGGTAGATCTGGCTCTAGATTGTGGGTCTCCATCCAGCAAAGCTTTTAAGTGTGCGATTAATCCATCCCCATTTAGAGAAGTGCAGACACAGCTACATTTTTCCAAGCGAGACCTGGGAGCATACACCAATTAAGGTACTTTGGTAAGTGCTTTGGAGAGCAAGGATGGGCAGCTGATATGGGACCGCAGAAGGGCAACAGGGAACGGGGGAGGTGGAGGGCAACTCTTGTGGCACTGGGGCAGTGGGAGTGAGGAGGGCTGAGAGTCAGACCATGACTCAGAAAAGCCCACTTCTATTTCAGTGCCTTTGTTGCCTCCAGTGTCACCTCTCCAAGTCACTTCACTGTGCCATTAGAGTTAATAATAGTGACCTGCTTGACAATATCCTTCTGAGATTTACACACATGAAGAGCACATTGTGAAAGCCAAGTGTTAATGATGGCATCTTTGCTGAAATTACCGGGCTTCAGTGGTAATTTTCATTATTTCTTTAGAAGTTGCTTGAAGTCCTTAATTCTGACCTTGGGAACACAGCTGGGATCTCATGGGTGTCTTCCACTGCTTCACACATTTGCAGTCAGGATCTGCCCTGTCAGCTCAGGGACATGGAAGGAGACACGAGTCAGGATGAAATGGTCAGCTCATGGGCACGGACTAACTCTCCAAACACCATGGGCAGATTTAAAGCACAGCCAGAGGAAGCAAAGCACAGCCCCTCTGCTAGCAGCACGTTGTGCATGTCACATTCATGTGATCCAGCATCAACATCCACAAGGAAAACTTTCAGGCAAGTTATTTTCAAGAATGAAAACAACGGAGTGGATGGGAAGGAGGGTGAGATTTCCGTTGCTGCTTGAAAAAAAGTTAGCATGATAAATAAAAGACCAGATTGGCTGAAGAGCACGGCCTCGTTCAAGAGGCACTTGATCTGGGGCCGAACCCCAACTCAGCAGAAAAGAGCAAGGCACAAATCCAGATGTTCGTGTTGTTCTGAATTACGCGCTCCAAGTACACCCCAATACTCAGGCAGCCTGTCACTACAACTGCTACTTGCCTATGGTACATGGGCTGTTAGTTCACAGGTATGTTTGAAGCACTTGAGGAAAATGTCTCTGATCTCAATTTGGAAGCCCTTCTTCTACAAAATGCTTCACAGGAAAGTTTCATTTTAGGAGATGCACATACCCAAAAAGTGCTAAAGACTGTATTGTTCAAGAAAAATGCATGAATTGCTGTCATCTAAAATAAGCAGCTAGAGCAGTTTGATGTAGAGCAGAAATTTTCTGGATGTTATAAAAATAGCCCGTTGTATTAATCTGACAGGTCTAGCCCCCATAGAGGTGTGCAAAGCCTTAGCACTGGCAAATGCCTTTTGATGATGCCTTGCTGAGTCACTACATCACCAGATCCTGACAGAAAGCCTTCATCTAAATATATGCTATGTGCTTCACTAATTGCTGTGAAGTGTAAAATAGGGCATGTGAAGATGATACAGGTTACAGGGCCTGGACCATGATGTTTAATTATAAGTACAAAATCTCAGCATCATAAAGATTGTTTCCATTAGTGATCTGACAAGGCTTCTTACATCTTACTGCAGGATGTGTGTGGCTTTAACTCAGTGAGCAATTTCCTCTTCCCTCAAGAATAGGAGAATTTTTTCTTAAGAAACAAATTAAACAAATACTTTTTGTACTAAATATGCTTAACCTGAAGCTTTCTCCCTATTTCATAAATGCCTTGAGATCATAGAGGCTCAGTTAGCTTAGTAAAGATGAATTGTATGTGAACCTGGGAATACAGCCATTGCATTAGTTATTCTTTCTTTCCATTGCCTTAGGCTTTTTGTAAATAATCTGCATGCTTAATCAATGGAGACTAATTAAGAAGACAGGGCATGTTTTATTGTTGTGTTAAAACCTGTTCATTGCCATAGGCAAGATGACATCAATATTTCTAGGTGAAAATTACTACTTGCAATATACATCATGGAGAATTTTACTGTAACCATTAAAAAATCTAAAAGAACATTTTGTCACTGGGTACAAACAGCGATATGCAGATTTACAACTATGTAACCAAATGCATAATTCACCCATATATATAATATTTTGGAAGAAAGGGGTTATAACCAACTTGATTACCTCTTCTTATAGCCCTAAATTCAAGGATCCCAAAAGACAGAAGATTCCCATTAAACTAGTTCCAGAGCAAGGCTGCTCTACCTAAACCTAAATTTAAACCAGCTATCTAAATAAAACCAGTTAAGTGTTAACATCCGTTATTCCACTGTAAATATGGACTTTCTTCAGAGACTTGAATAGTTTTTTCCCTAAATTCACAGTGTAACAAAACAGTTACCCTAAATTCACAAGTAACAAAACAGTTAACACTGCCCCAAACAGCTGATTTATATGCCAAATAACATGGTGGAGTAAATGCCACTTAGGGCCACATCTGTCAACTTTGCTCATACAAACAATCGCATTGATTTAAACAGGATCGATCAAGTCAGCAGGATTCACTCAGGCAACGTCTACATTAGCAGTAGGAGCAGTGCTGCAGGGTGAAACAGCTTGTGCTGGGGATCCGATGTCTGTGCCAGCCAGCGGGTGATGGAGAGAGGATGTTATTCTAGCCAAGCTCCCACTTGGCCCCACAGTTGCCTATTATCAGCTGGAACAAGCACAGTAAATGGAAATTCATCTCAGAAACCTTCTCCTGATCCCAGCTGAAACATGGATGTGGGTGCATGCCCAGATGGCCCAGGCCTGCCAGCATCTCATGCACATTGCCATGGTTTACAAAAGAGATTGGGGTTGGTCTTCCCAGTTCACCACCAAGTGCTGGGTCATTCCCGTGACTGGACTTGGACTTGGACTGGACTGGACTTCAGGAGACAGGCACCAGCTATATACACTTAACCTGTTTAGAAACCTATATTGTATGGATATTTCGGGGTACAGACTGATGCAGAAAGCAAGGCTCAGTGAAAAGTACATACTTCAATGAAAGACGCCAAGGAGGAACTCAAGGAAGGACAAAAGTTTTACCTCTAACCAAAGGAAAACATTGTTTATTAAACAGTTAAGGGACAGAAATTATTCCTATATGGCTCCGTGATATTTACATACATATGGAGGAGAAACAGTCCTCAACCCAACTAAGAGGGTGGCAGGACAGTCTCCTGTGGAGAGAAATCGTTGCCCAGGACAATAAACCTGTGCAGATCCCCAGGAGACTTGAGTGGTGAGATTGGCTCTACCTATGTATGTTTTACACTGACTGGGTAATAACTAAGCCTTCACCTCCATGGGGATGGTGAGCCTAAACCAATGCCCATGGGATAGGCACAAGTGCTTGATCTTACCTGGGTCTTCTCCACGGCATCCCAGGGGTGGGACCACACGTCCCGTGTCCCTCGGTGGCTGTGCGGCCAGCATGTCCAGGGGTCAGGACAGGCAGGGACAGCCTTGGGTGGTTCTGGGGAAAGGTCACGTGTGTGGGGAAAGGCAGAGCATGGGGAGCGTGGGAGCCTTTGTCAGTGCTTGTAAAGGGTCTCAATTTTCCTAGGATATTTCCCAAGTGTATCCAGTTGGTGTAACGCTGCTGAATTGTAACGATTGACGCCTAATCTGCACGAAACAGCATTGGTTCCGTTTAACTGGGATGTGCCAGAGGGAGGCAGGGAGCAAACACAATTACGTCGCTACAAATTCCTGATTGTAGTCTCTCTCAGTGTAGAAGGTTCAAAATAAAATGGGGGGAGAAGTAAAATTACGTCAATATCACTTGTTTAATAAGCTAGTTTACCTAATATTTTTTCCAGCATTATAAATGAGACATCTGCTTTGCTTTGTACCTCGGTACTCAGCCAGTGTGCATATCCTTCAGCACTTCTGTCTGTTCCATGTTTTGTTGCCAAAATAATGGTAGGAGATAAGCCAATGGAGGCACTCCACTACCAGTATACAAGCAGTCACAGCTTCCAAGACAGAAATCCAGCAAATTCTTTTAAATATATAAATATACACACATACACAAACATTCTTTTTTCTTACTGCCTACTGTGAATCTTTAGAAAAGTTAATATATTGATTATTTTCACCAGGGACATGCCAATCATTTAATCAATGCATTTAGATATTTCCAGCTATTGTGTCTAATTTCTCTGCTGTAGTTTACAGTTTTTTCTGCATTAGACCCAGCTAGAAAAACAACTCTGATGTTGTTTTGGCTATGTGTGAATTATATGTCAAATCCACTTTAAAGTTCTTAAATTCTTTTCAAAACAGTTGTCAAGCGATAATGGAACCATTGGTCTATATTCTTAGTTAAGAAATGTTTGCATTAAGATAACGTCTCAAATTCTATCTATTTTAGCATCTCCTTTGAGGCTCCTCTTGAGTAGCAGAAGTTTGGGCCAATTGATTACTCTGCCATTCCCTCAGGAGAGGCTCTTTTTTCTTTCATGCTTGTTACAGATTTCTAGCTGTTCAGCAGTATAATATGTAGATGTGCAAGGACACATTTTTTCTTTATACAAATGCTTCAGCTTCTAGGTGACTTTTATTATCTGTCCTCATCAGGCACAAAAGGTTTATACGCTTACGCAAAGTACTGTAAATTCACAACTAATTATAGGAGTAGGTGACTGAAGATACAGTCCTTTGAGATCCAAAGTATCTTTAGCTTCCTCTGGGCTTTCTTGGGGCATCGTGGGCACAAGATCTCACCAGAGCAGGCTGCTGTGGGTGCATAACTAAAAGCACAATTCATGGCTGCCCTTAAAATCAAAGTCATTATGAAAGTTTGTGCATATAAGGATTTGGTAGGCTGCATCTTTCAAACGGTACCTGTGATTTTTGAGGTATAATCAAAAATTATGAGCAATGTATCAACAAGAGCTAGATGTATTATTTTTATTTTATTACAGTAATTTCTCATCTAGAAGGTGTAGATCTGTACATACTGAGGTGATAAACAATGTAGTTTTATCTTTGATCTAATTCATTGTTCTGATTTGTGGTTGTTTGTTTTTTAATTTTGCATCTTTAGTCAAATATTTTTGAAGTAGCCAGATTAACATAGTGTTTAAAATTGCCCACTGATCAAAAGATGTTACTGGGAGTTTTGATTCTGTCATGGCAGCAAAAAAATGCAGTAAGACACAAAAATTCTTCACTTTATTATGTGTTTATTTATGTTCTGTCACTATTTCTCCTTTGTTAATCCTATCTTTTCATCTACCTCCGTAGTAACCCATTGAATCACTCACCTGACTTCCAGAAAGTTCCCTCTCTGGATAAATTGAGACAGAAGCCTGAACCATTCACACTCTCACATTACAGCCAATAATGAGATTGTTTACAAATTATACTACAATGTGCAAGATCTCATTTGATTATACCTTAACGATTCTGTTTTTCCCTCCCTACCTCACAGATGATGGAAATGCTTAAAACAAGTTAAGGTAGTATGACACAGACTAATGTAAGTGTGAGCATGGCATCCAGGGGACAAGCTGTGAAATGTTTGCGTGCTTCTGCCGAAATACATTGCATGGCTTTCTGCTGTTGTCTTGTGTTTCTGATGTTAGGCAGCATGTTCAGCAACATGTGTTTCATCTGATATTTATATTCCCAGCTTTGGTTTTATATAGTCGTAATAATCTGGCTTTTTCAGTAGCTTGTGGCAGCTGCTAGTGGAAAAGCTGCAAGCTGTGTATGTTATTCTTAAGTAATGTTCAGAAGTATCTACAAGGATCATGGCCACATTGGATATGGCTGTTTAGAAACCCACTGTAGAAATGCTGAGGTGTGCAATTCAAATGGGTCAGAAACTGTATCAACTTTTCTTCTGTCCTTGATGGTAGAAAGCAGCAGCTACCAGTTTGCCTTTCTAGAAGTCAAGCCTGGTGCTAGTGCAGCTGGCTGCTGCGTACAGCTCTGCTACCCACATCTGTGCCATTGCAATGCAAATGCTTCATGACGACTCTTCTGTTGTCAAACTCTTCCTTTGTGTGACAGATAACATACTGGAACTGAAAATGTTATGTTTTCACAGTACTCTGTTAAAAAAAAAAAGACTACTATGGGCAAATATGATGTTTTCCTGTGTCTATATACTTTTTTTAATCTTAGTGTATGCAATGCTTATGAAGGTGAGACCAATTACAGCATCTTGAAACATACTTACACACACAGGTCTTCTGGTCCTGCATGGTATTGAGAGGCAGAACTCAGTTATTCCCTGCCTGGGTTTCTGTTCACCTGGGCTTGCCACTTATATTTTAAGTGCACTGTGGTTTTTTGTCATGAGGTTGGTCAAATATTGCCCAGCAAGTTAGTGTCATCTCCATCCTTAGAGATACTCAGAACTTGACTTGACATGACACTGACCGACCTGCTATAGTTGGACTTGCTTTGAGCAGGGAATTGGAATACATGACCTCCAGAAGTCCCTTCCTACTTACAGCTGTCAGTGATTCTACAATTTCATGACTGTATGGGTGGGGAGTAGAGTGAAGCCGCCAAAATAACTTTTGATATGCTGTCAGCTATAACTTGAAACCAGATCACCATAAATCAGTGTGCTGGTCACTGTTCTACTTTTCTGGAAAACAAAATGGAGATTATCAAATGCTGGTTATTACTCTCAGTTCAGCCACTTGCAACTGAGCTACACATGTAGATATTTGTTGTATTTTCTCACCATGAAACAGAAATATCACTTCACTCAATTGCACCCAATATGTGTAATACTTGTGGAGTTAGAGCATGTGCTGTGTGAGAACAGGATGACTTATCAGAAACATATCTACTCTTGAATTATTGGAGCTATGCCAGCTGACACTGACAGCTGTCTATGTGATGTTTTTGTAGCTCTTCTCAAGCTTCCCATGTAAGATCCCTACCTCTGTTCTTAAGACATTACTGATTAGACTGTCAGAGCTGAGAAAATCCACCTGGCGAGCAAGGTCACCTTCACTGTTCTCAGTAACAAAGGAAAACACCAGGCTAACAAGGCTCAGGAACTCCTAATTAACGTCAATGGCAAACTCAAAGCTAGGGAAAAATAGGGTTGGCAAACTAAGTCTCTACAGAGGTAAGACTGTTTTTTTAAACCATTGCAAAAGAAGCCTGGAAGCTGTATTTTCAAATACAGTTAGTGCTAGGGATGGGTTGCAGAAAAGTAAGGGAGTCAATAACAGGTTTGTGATTTCCCTGCCTCCTTCTCCTTGCTGAATTCCTGCCAGCAGTCAGAGCCTCTGAGACTCAACCAAGGCCCTGAGGCAAGAGTGCCGCAGATCTCTGTTCCCGCCTGCCAAGAAGTCATTGTGCTCCTTCTTCACCTCAGCCCCTTCGCTCACCAAGAAACATGCCTCCTCAGGGAAGCTGGAGCCATGACACACACACACGGATCTAGGCCACCCCACAACCTCCCACCTCCTCCCTTCACTGGCAGGAGACCCACCTTCACCCATCCTGCACAGCAAAACAAAACAACAGCCAATATCTACCCACAGTTGTCACGTGTGGTAAATGGATATCCCAGAGACCATGTTTTATAGGAACCAACTCACAGGTCTGTATGTATCACCACTTAAGGATCCTGAGTTTGCATTTGAGTCTTACTGCACTGTGGCACTGTGACAAGAAATAGTCCATCCTCCCAAAGCACCCAATTAAGCATTTTTGCTCCCATTTTCTTCCCCTAAACTACTCCTAGTCCAATGTTCAGATTCCCTGTATTGGGCTAATTCCCCTGGTTGCCACCTGCCTCCTCTCAACTCTCTGACCTCCATCACAGGATAACTGCAACCAGCCATGTCTCAGACAGCCGTGTCTGGCAGAGAACTGCTGAGCCATGCAACATTTCAGCCTATTCATTTGTTTATTCTGGATGTTTCACTCTGATCTCCTTATTTAGCCACCTCTCGTTTCTGTGTCAGCCTGACACCACTGGGAGCAGCCCAGTTTCCCCACTGATCTCCCTTGCACGTCAGGGATGTCTCCAACTCTGTTCTCTTATTTTAAAAGTGTGAGGGAGCAGTCCATAAATGAGGGTGAGTATTTTTGGTTTTCAGTGCCTGTATGTGGTAATAGCACCTGCAACCATGTTTTAAATTCCAGAAAGAAATATCCAAAACAGATACGATGAAAAAAAATCCCACAGCCTTTTCAGCAGTGGGGAGAGCGAAGCAGAGGAAACAATTCCCTAAGGGTACTGTGAGCTTCCAGTGTTGGAGAGCCTTAGGGACAAATTATTCAAACACATCAGAAGTGACACTGGTGCAATTAGTGTACCTTGGGACAAGGAGTGGTCTGCATGACCTCTTGAAGTTCTCTCCTTTTTTTTTTTTGTTTGATTCTGTTATTTTAAATTATGTTAGCAGCCTCAGCCACAAAATTTAATCACTGTTCTAAATTGTGCGCATGCACAAGTAGCTGACACCAGGACACAAATTTGCCAGTAAAAGAGGGCAGACCTGAAGAACCACTGCAGACTGTTGAACGTCACCATCTCCTTCTTGCACACATACGCACAAGGGTGTAAGTCCACCACACACTGCTTCTGCCTGTTAGCATAAGAACAGGCAATATTACATACTCAGCCAACTCCAGAAGTGTCCACAGAGCCAGAAATCGTGGCCCACTGGATCATGCTTTTATGTGTTCCTCTACAAACCCTGTCTTGGCTGGCTTCCTCCTCAAGCCTCAGAGCATCCATCCTTCACCAAACCCTGCGGCACAGTTACCTTCTCCAGTTACGTCATTCTGAGCAAATGACAGGAATAGTTTTTCTAATGACCTACAGTGCAGATTTATCTGTCACATGAAGGTGAAATCCAAACAGAAAATTATCCACAGACTGCCATCATTGATCAAAAATGGTCTCCTACAATTTCATTCAATATTCAGCCACAGACATCTCTGACAATGTCAGATTAAGAGACTGGTTTCCAACATCTCTCCCAGGTGGCTTCTCTCTGCAGTAACAGGAACACATGCCTTGGGATTTACCATAACACCCTCTGCACTTCCCAGGCAGGGACATAGCTCCTCACAGTGATGCTGGGTGGCCATAAATTTGTCAACACTGCTACTGCCTGCCACTTCATCTGCCCAACAGCAACATTAGGCAAAAACCATTGATCTCTGAAATGATCACTGCCCGGCTCACTTGCCTGCTGTTCAGTTTCCTCTGTTCCCTGTGGTTAGATGTTCTCTGCACCACAGAGCTAGGCATGCCCTCATCAGGACATTTCTTGTCTTGTGCTCTAATCCCTGGCTGCACTTTGCTGCTAGGTACTTACGCTGGTCTTTTTCATCTCCACAAGGTCTTCTCTCCCAACATTTCCACTTTACCCATCCCATCACACTCGCTCAAGCTGCTGTTGCAGTGTCACCTTTGGGGTGCAGGGATCCATCAGTAACCAAAAGGGTAACACACCATACCTTCCTTTGCTCTCACCTGCTATTTTCAGCCATGTGCTGATACCCTCCAGTATTGCCAACTTTAAGCTCAAAGTCTTATTATTCAGGGAGTAAACAGGAGTACATGTGTTTACCACCAGAACAGTGCGTAGGCACAGCTCTCCTTTTCCTGATGCTCATATTGCTCACAAAACAAAAGAATGGTGCTTGTTAACTTTAAGCAAAAGCATACTCTACTCATTCATTTTTGAAAGTGTGGTTATGACTCAAGCAAGCAGTGCAGCCCCAGGCAGTTTCTACAGCCCATCCAGCTCTTAATATGGCTTCAAGGCATGTGAAGGAGCTTTACGCAAATCGGGACATGAGAAAAATGCTGGATCCAGCCCAGCAAAGCACATTGTTTCCTGGAAGTGCATAAGGACCTCTAACAAATTCAGCAGGATGATCCATGGACTGAGAGGTGTGCTCCCATCTAAGTGCTTTGCTGGCTGAGGGCCACAGACCGACTTGCTCCTGAAAGCCCATGGGAAAATAAAATCTGCCCAGTGGAATACCAATGCCTCTCTTGCCCAAAGACTATCCAACTTCCCAATGTGTGAAAACTGTAGGGTCTTTATCAAAGACATTGAAAAGCTCAGCTGATCTCAAGCTTTCCTTCCTTCAGCAGAGCACAGTTATAATCCTTCATTAGGGCTGACCAACCCTTCTGCATCATGAGTCCCCAAAATGTCAACCTTTTCCTACGGCCAACAGCAGACCATGAAGATTTGAAGCAGGACAAAGACCTTGGCGTTGTTCATAGACAAGAGCAGGGTCCCTCTCCCAGACTCACTATGGAAGACAGCTTGGCTGGGCTTGTGTCTGAACCCCATGTGTTCTGGCTGTGCTGGTGTCTGCAACCCCAAAGCTTGCCCTACCACAGGGACTCCTGTGTCAGGTGGATGCTGTCAGTCCCATGGAAACCACAGTACTTGGGAACCAGGGCTGAAACACTCATCAAATGTAGCCAAATGATCAGAAGTTGTCTGCTGTCTTAAGGATTGCATTTGCTGCATATTGTTGGATTTCTTTATAATGACAGTGAGTGATATCCCTTCTCTGCATTCAGACTACCCAAAGAATTTAACAGGCAGAAACCTAGACAGACCAGTAGCATCTTACAGCCTGGCAATGTATTAGGCTGTCAAGTTATTATACATGAGTTGAGCTAGAACTGGCTGATGCTGTTGCACACACTGCTTTATCTGTCTTCCTGATGAACAGCTATTTTAGATTTTCCAGCTGCTCAACACACTCATCTTTAAGAGTATTTTCTTATTTCTTAAGATATATTTCCCTTTTGTAGTCCTATTGACGATCATGCTAGCACCATGAGACCTCAAGTGCTCATCTTCTTTAGCAGTATTTTCAGCAGAAAATGATCCTCTGAAAGACTAGAGACAAAAAAAAAAGACTATACTGGTGCCCATGGAACCAGTTCTTTTCCCTTTCTGGATTTCTGTTTCATATCAAAATGTGTGCTGCAAACCATACCTCCTGCTGCAGAGAACCATCTTCAACAGACAGACTGGGATAAAGGGTAATTAATAGGTTATTCCCATCTCTAACCTCTATGATGCAATTACAAAAATTGTGAAATGCAAGAATCTTTCCCTGCTGGTAAATGAGTTCTGTCATTAATTTTGGTCCTCACTAGAGAGGAAAGTGTGGAGAGCATGTACCTCTGTACCTCCCTTTGTCAACCAGCAAGAGAAGGCACCTGTTTTATTTTTGTTTTGGTGTTGGCTCAGGACACACAGAGCACCACCATCTGGATACCAAGAAAATGCAGAATAAAAGCAATTTCACTGAAATGAAGACATACAGCTATCTTCAGCCTGTTATATATTAAGGGGAGGCAGTCATTCTCCAGAATGCCTGAAGCCAGCTCTGAAGGCAGAACTCATATATTCTCAGAGGTGTTTGAGCTCAGATCAGCTTTGAGGGTGAGAAAATACTGCTTCCATCCAGTTTGTGCCAGAGGAGATCTGAAGAAGTAAATCAAAGAACATTAGGGACAAATCTTTGATAAAAGCTATCAAAAGTTTGTTTAATTTGTTTGCACTGCTGTTGTAAAACAGACTCACTGGAGACAATACGATCTACAAATGGAATATGTTACTAAATCAGGACACAACTTACTGGAAGGATAAGTAATGATTTCATCTAAGTCATTACATCTCCCTATCAATAGCATATCTCTGTGGGGACCATGCTCACCTCTAGCTGAATATCATATAATCCCTGTAGGACAAACATGAGATTCAAGGACATGACAAATCCAACCACCCAAAAATCAGAGTGTCAGATGGTTTCTGGTTGAGCTCAGATATGTATAGATACATACAATGGATGGTACATGCAATATCCAGCACAAAATCCCTTCGGTTTGTAAAATTTCCTTCTACCTAGATATGCAGGAAGGGGACACTTGTTAAGACAGCAGAGAGAGGGGGTGTTTCTCCTGGACACAAGCATGTTTATGGGCACTGCAACCTCCAAGTCTGACATCCCAGGCACATACTCATGGTGTGCAATACAGATTGGACCAAGTGAGCATGCATCGCACAGTGAGTGGATCTGCGCATGTCTACCTCCAGCCTGCTAATCTTTTGGGGAAAATATCTAAAATCCTCAAATGCTGTCCAGACAACATTTCTGAACAGAGCAAGAGTACATGTACATGGGGGGCTGCACCAGGTTAAAAATCAGGATGTTGGATAGCTTTTCAGATAGCCTTGCCTTTTTCCTGCTTCCCTCATCTCTGTCCTTCACACTGCCAAAGTCTATTTTGTGTTCTTCTTCCCTTACCTGTTTTGATGCAGCCATTGTCCACACTCTTCCTCCTCTCTAGCAATGTCAACTTCTGGAAGCTTCCTTCCTTCCTTCCCCCCAAGTCTCCAACTTTGTCTGTTTTGTTTTTTAAAATACTCCTTCCCTCTTTTGTAGGCAGGTGTCCGCTCTCCATGATAGTAATGCCAGACAGTTTCATTTAACTATACAGTTATAGCTAAAACTGACCACTTTATCTATCTCACATGCCTATCCTGTTTGATTGCGGTTGGGAAACCTATTAGCTTCTGCATCCAGGCAGCATACACCCTCAGTGTTATTTTCAACTTTATCACCATTTTCCCTCTTCTTTCCAGACTGATGTCATCATTTAATCCTGCTGACATTCCCTCAAGAGTGTCCTACAAAAATGTCTATTATTATTTGTTCCCACAGTAAGGCCCTGATAGCTTCATCCTCAGACTCCGCGACATTCTCTGTTCTGGCCCTCTTGGTGCTCACCTTGTCTTCCCTCAAAATGTCACAGCTAAAATTGATTCCTTGCTTCAATTCCTTAGCAAACCACAATAAATCCTTTCACTGCTTCACCCTCATCCTCTTTGTCAATCTTGTGGTCCAACCTTTCAAAAGTTTCCATAAAACTACTCCTATGGCTTTTCTTGCTTATCAACTCCTTTCCTCCAGACTACCAATTTCCCTTCCCTCTTCATGGTAACTCCTTCTCCCATTTCAGGCCTCCTGCAACACAAAACCTCATCTCACAGTGCCATCAGAGAGACTTTCAAACCATACCAATCTTCAAGTTTTCCATAAGTTTGAGCTGTTTTCAGGAGACCAAGCTTGTCTCTCCTATTTTCAAGTCATCCTTTGGACTCCCACCTACTCCTGCTTCTGGTGTCAAGGTATTGCCTTTGATGAGACACATGCAGTAACTATAGTCCTCTGCAGAGACAAAGTGTGTGTGGGGCAGCTGGAGGAGAAATCAATGCCATGTTCCTGCCTGAGTTAGCCTTGCTTGAATTTACCTCAAAGTAAACCAGAGTCAGTCTTTGTCTGCCATTTGTTTTTGTAGCAGGGGACTTACAGCTCATCCTGAGTTGAAAACATCCTTTTCTGGGGGGAGACACAGCTGCTGCATGTTTCCTGCCTCCATTCTAAATTATTAGGAATGGAGAGTATTTTAAAAGCCTGTAAAAGACCTAGCATTATATTAAAATTATATTGAGGAAAAGAACCCCCTGGAAAGTGAAAAGGAATTTATGAATGAAATTTGGATAGGGAAAGTGTCTCAGGATATCTATTTCCAGTTGTTTTTTTCCCCAGGGGAAAATATAAAGGAACATGACAGCATGACCACAAGATACTGAGCAAACTCTGTTGAGCAGTTTAGCATGCTACCCACCATCCAGAGGATATTCATTCACCTCTACCTTGCATATGGTGCTTGAGCTGGATATGAGGCTTAAAAATATTTACCGTAATCCACACAATTTCCCTGAGCAGCTTATTTCAGCTCTCTGATTTACAAAATATTATTTGCCTGACAGCCTCTGAAGTAGTTTGTAATTAATACGTGCATTTTCAGGTTCCTTAAAGACAACTTTCATAACAGACTAGAAAGATCAGAGATACCACAAAGTTTTCTAAATTACGAGAATTAGTTGTGATTAAATAGATCACTGTAGAGTGAACAGATTTCTCAATTACATATCAAACTTAATAAAGAAAAAAGAGTACAACTAGTCTATACTGACGATTTAAGAAAGCATGTGCAACAATAATTCATTCAAGTCTGTGACCCAGAGTACTGTAGGTGGCCGGTGATTTTGGGTGCCCTGCACTAGAATTAAAGGGTTACGTTTTTAGAGCCTGGATATTCAGGGGGCTTTTTTTTGTTGTTGTTGAAGATGCTACAAAAATTACATCCAAAATTAGAGGGTTTGAAAGGGCTAATTCCATTTTGCCAATGTCAGCCATGATGGACATGATATCCTGCAGCAAAATTGTCAAGTCATTTGTAATAGGTTTTCAATAATGTTGCAAAATATATGCAAGTCGTAACTTAACTTCATTCCTTGTACATTTTATGTGTAATTAATTATAGCTTGTATAAAATATTATGATGCTCCATTCACATTATTAGAATGGAATTAATTTGTAGTTTACATGCCCCTAATAATAAATGTCTTTTCATTATTTTGGTCCAGACTTATAAAAGTGTCTAGCTTTTCATCAGCTTTAAAGGCACCTCTATCACTGACAGTGGTTAAAGTTTACTGAGTCCTACAAAAACTGGCTCCTTCACATAACCTTTGATGAGCATGTTGTACAAAAGGCATCAGGCAGTATTTATAGACTACCCGTGTGAATGAAAGCACAGGCGACACAAAGACTCCCTTGAAAAGCCTATGAACCAGGCAGTAACTTGCCAATGCTGGCCTGGGGATTCATATTAGTGCAGTAAATAGCCAATGTCACTTCCCAGGTAGAAAATTTAACACAAAAAAATCATCCAACTTGGCTGAATGCACTTCATTCTAGTGTTGTGCAGGGTATGACAGTCCCCTTTTACTACCTCTTGGGATAGGAGCTGCTTTTCTTATTAGAGCGTCCTGAAGACTTATTCCAGCCTCTTTTCAGGAACAGTAACCTCAGTCAGTCAGTCAAATATGTTTTTAAACATTGTCTGATAGAAACATCTTGGAGAAAACATTAATATTTTGCTCAGAGGAATAAAAAACATGGACCATATATTCCTTTCACAGGATTTGCTAAACACTGTGCCATTATAGAACAATATGTTCTATAATATATATATGGATGACATAGGTATGTATAGATATGATATAATATAGATGACAATAGTCATCTTTCTTGCTAAGGATAGCAGCTGTATGCAGGAGCACAATTAGGTAACCTGGCCATTTACCCAGCTAATAAGAAATCCTCATGTTTCTACTTTTCTTCACCATCCATGATGCTGCTACTACCAGAAGGTGCAGCAAACTGTTTCCATGATCCTCAAAAGTCTCCCTCTCTGCTTTTGCATGGGGCACACATAAGATCACTGTAAGCCATTCTGCTGGAATTGAGGGACCAGCCTTTTTTTCCTTTTAAATCTGAAGCTACACACATGGCTTGAAAAATTAATGACTGACTGTATGAATATTGTCTGCTGGGGCATTAGAAGTGAGGTCAATGCTGATTCACCCTCAGGAGAGGAAGGTGGTTTAGTGATTGACACAGTGCCTTGAGCTGCAGGTTCAGGCCGGGCAGGCAGCAACGTCCTGTGTGACCTGGACTTCACTTGCCCGTAGTTCCCCTTCTGAGACTGTATGTGCTAAAAGCATTCACAAAACAGCTGGATAGATTCATGGGAGAAAGAATTGCAAGGCCTTTACATGCAACGATGCCTGTTGGTCTCCCGAAGTCTCCGCACTGCAAAATGTTAGAGGATGGTACAATTTTGAGGAAAAAAATCCCTATGGCTTTCCCTGTCCTGCTCTGCCCTAGGTATCTTCTACTGGCCACCACCAGAAAAAACATATGGACTGAGTGGACCTCTGGTCTGACCTTATTCATAAAAGGGGAAAGTTGTGCTTTCCCACCTGCTGGGGGAATGCCTGTTGCCTGGGGAGCATTGCTGCCCCAGCTCTTCTGGCTGCCACGGCCCCGGCCTTTCACATGCCCCATGTTCTTACCAACCCTGCATTTATCTCATTACAGTATTTATACCATTACAGTAACACCTCATCAAGCCACCCCATCACAGGGCAGGAGCTCCAAAGAGTGCTGACTCAGCAGAACAACCTTAGTTCAAAAGCTCAGGACAGGTCACTCTTGCTCCCAGTACTGTGTCACTTCTTTCTCACGCAGTAGAGATCTCTATTTTACTAAAGTGCACAACACAGATTTATTTGCCAGAGTTACAAAATATATGAGCTGATACAATAATCAGTTTCCACCATGGCTGCAGGAAAAAAGGTTATAACATTGTATCAGAGTCACAGATCCATCAGAAAACAGGAGGTTTCTCATGAGGGAAGCACAACATGTAACCACTTAATAAAAACAACCTGAGCCTGCTGGGGAACTGGCAGAATTTACAGGCATTGTGCGGGGAACAGCAATCCAGCCCTTACAGTCAGCACAGCACCGTTAACAAACACACAGAGTAGTTAATATTTTGAGGTTGTTTTAGACTCATTCGTGTATCTTGATAGGTGGCATTTCCAAGACACTACAAGTCTCTGCTGAGTTGGGCCTATTATTAATTGTGAACATGCAGCTGAACTTTGCAAAATCCTTATATGACAGAGGAGTAAAGAAGCAAAATTTCTAGAGTCATTTATGCAGGTAAGGTTATTCCCTGAGGTTTTTTATCAGCCTTCCAGTCTCATTCAACCAGAGGCAATTGCCGTGTCCTGCTAGTACAAAGGTGACTCAGGAAACCTACCTCTGCCTTGCCCAGGGATCAGCTCCTTGCCCTTTGCCCAAGCCTGTTTTCTCATTCATTTCTGTTATAGCAGCTAAATGTGGGTGTGAGTTTTCTCCCGGGTAATGTTCCTGGCAGGTATAACCTTGTGTGGGGTTTTGTTCCTTGCTGGCTCCCTGCCTAGCCAGCTCTCGGCTGTGGGGATGCCCATATGGTCTCTTCCCTGATGGCACTCCAGCAAGGAGAGCCAAAATCCTGCAGGGCAATCAGCACTGTGCCTACTTCCAGGCACCTTGCAGATGGATATGGGCAAGATGGTAGCCAGAGCCAGGTCTGCAAAGGGATGAGTGGAGGTCTGTCATTAGAAACGCTGATGTGAGGTAGGAGCTGGGTAACAGGTTTCATCAGAGTCCCATGCAGAGCTGCTGGTGACTCAGGGGGAGGTGCTGACAGCAGCTCTAAGGGGCAGATGAAAGACCTCTTGAATAACACCTGTGAATAAGTGTCTCTGAGACTCTCACAGACAGTTTAATGTGGGGAACTTCCTGATGGCCACATATGGAAACAACCGTTGCAATTGGAGCCCTCCTGAAAAAGGACAAACTCTCCCCTCCAGCACCGTGCTCACTCAGCCTTTCACCACAAAGAGCACAGGGAAAGCCCTGAGATGCTTAAAGCTGTTGTTAACCAGAATGAAATAAATGGGGGAAAAAATGTACTAAACAGTTGTTTTGGCAGCTGAGATGACTGGTTTGGTTTCTTAGCAACTGTGGGGAAAGAAGCTGCTTGAGATCTGAGCTGCCTGGTTAAATCCAGCAGGCATCCCCCCATGGAGGACCACCCTCTTCCTCTTTGCTCATCAGCACAGAGAAATGGCACAGCTGGTGGGAAGCCCTCCCTGTGCAAGGGAGGATGGATGTACTGGGTTTGCATGGCAAGGTTTTGGTAGGGGTGGGGGCTACAGGGGTGGCATCTGTAAGAAGCTGCTAGAAGCTTTGCCCATGTCCCACAGAGCCAATGCCAGCTGGCTCCAAGATAAGTCCACCGCTGGGCAAGGCGGAGCCCATCAGCGACAGTGGTAGCGCCTCTGGGATAACATATTTAAGAAGAGGGAAAAGTTGCCGCGCAATAACAACAGCAGCCACAGAGAGGAGTGAAAATATGTGAGAGGAACAACTCTGCAGACACCAAGGTCAGTGAAGGAGGGGGAGGAGGTGTTCCAGGCACCAGAGCAGGGACAGCTGCAATCAGTGACGTTCTCAAGTTGCACCTGAAATAGGAACCGCAGCAGAGGAGAAGTCAGACTGTGGCTCCTCCATGCCTCAGTTGCAGGGCAGGGCCAGAGGGGAGCAAGAGGTTACTCCTGCGTCTCCGGCCATCAGCCACTCAGACTCTGTGAACCAAAAATGAGCCTGACATTTTGGTGTGGCGAGAGCCTGGCATCCTCCTGCACAAGGCACTCGCCTCCTCTCCTGGCAATGCAGGTGGCTCAGTTACAGCATCCTTCAAAGGTTGCTGCTTTGTGATCACTGCTTTTGAGTGCATGAAAAGCTATTTACGGCTGTTTTCTCAGTGATCAGCAGTGTCAGTCCCTCACAGGTCCCTTGAGCATATCCTTGAACATATCCACAGAGGGCTGATTTTTGCCAAACGGTTTCACATCTCGGTAAGCATCTGTGCTGGAGAAGGTTTCAGCACTGGTGCAAGGTTTGTGTGCGTCTCTACTGGAGCAGCCATTTCGTTGTTTTGGTTTCTCAGGGACAGCGTTTAAATCATTTACATTTATGCCTGTTACTGACATACTGGTCGTGCTCATTGCTAATAGCTTTTTTCCATCCATACTAACACTATCTCATTCATTCAGATATAAGTATAAGGATGCTGACCTGTAGTTAATCCTACACATCCCTGACTTTTAATTTAATGTCTATTAAATATTAATGGGAGCAGAGAGTGGAAGTCAGATCACCTTTTCAAGAACTTAGTGTCCCCATCACCAGGTTACAATGTCATCTTTGATCTGGATTTTTTATTCCCATACTCCCCGTTTCACCTACAGGACAAAGCAAGCTGCATTTTATAGAAGATTTTGCAGTCAAGCAGCTAGTGCAAGAATTAGAGCTGAACCAGGAGCTCCCGGCTCCTGGGTGGACATTCAAACCACCACTCTGCTGGATAAATAGGGGGTTATTTTTTCCAGATCCCAGGACAGGGTTCTACACCCTAGCCCAGAAGCTATGCTAGAGAAGAGGGGAACGCACACAGACACCTGTATCTAGATCCCCCCACTGATGCTGTGCAGAAAATAATTCAGTATTCAAGGAGAGATGTAGAATCCTCTCCAGACCCTTCACCTGCTTCGTTGCCCTTCTCTGGACATGCTCCTGCAACTCAATGTCCTTCTTGTAGTGAGGGGCCCAAAGCTGAACACAATATTCGAGGTGCGGCCTCACCAGTGCCGAGTACAGGGGCACGATCACTGCCCTGCTCCTGCCGGCCACACTATTCCTGATACAAGCCAGGATGCTGTTGGCCTTCTTGGTCACCTGGGCACACTGCTGGCTCATGTTCAGCCAGATGTTGACCAACAGGTCCTTTTCCTCCAGGCAGGTCTCCAGTCACTCCTCCCCAAGCCTGTAGTGTTGCATGGGGTTGTTGTGACCCATGTGCAGGACCCGGCACTTGGCCTTGTTGAACCTCATAGAGCTGGCCTTGGCCCATCAATCCAGCCTGTGCAGGTCCCTCTGAAGGGCCTTCCTGCCCTCCAGCAGATTGACACTTCCACCCAGCTTGGTGTCACCTGCAAACTTAATGAGGGTGCACTCAATCCCCTCATCCAGATCATTGATAAAGACATTAAACAGAACCAGCCCCAATACTGAGCCCTGGGGAACACCACTCGTGACCAGCTGCCAACTGGATTTGACTCCATTCACCACAACTCTCTGGGCTCGGCCGTCCAGCCAGTTTTTTACCAAGCAAAGAGTATGCCCATCCAAGCCATGAGCAGCCAATTTCTCCAGGAGAATGTGGAGGTCTGGTGGTTGTGAATGTCTGGTGGTTACAGCCCTGACCAGGGCATGGGAGCACTGGTCATGGGTCTACCAGGGTCTACCTGTGCATAGTTAAGTAAATAAACTACGGTCTAGTGCCGAGCATGGCCCCAGAGGCTCCAGTGCAAATCTTTGACACTGCAGTGCTGTATGCCCTGTTGTGCTCCCAGCCTGGTGATGGGAAAACTCTCCCAGCTGGCCTGGGGTACAGGTGTGAATCCTCCTGTCCAGAGGAGAGAGCTGAACATCACCCTTTCAGTTTTGTGATGAGTATTATGACTTCTTGATTCTAACAGGAGGCACCATCACTTCTGGTCATGCTTCAACAAAAGAAAGCCACGTCTCCCACATGACCATCCGGAGAACAATTCATTTTCAAGCCTCTAAGTCTTGGGACGGAGGGGGACAGTAGCAGTGGTGGTGGAGGGATCTCTTTCTTTACATCTTCCCATGCCATTTTTTCTCATGGTCTTTTCTTTGGCATCAGGCAGTTGTGAATGCATCCTCACCACAGCCATATCTAACTGCTGGAGGTATTTGGCTGTGCTTAAACCTATGTATCTTCAGATTATGATATTTTTCTGATTATAAAGCTAATGAGAAAAAGCAGAACTCAATCAAAGCAGCTGGGCTTGAAGTGCATTAATACTTAATATTACCTTTTACTATTGTAATTATGACTTATTTACGTTTTTAATTGCTATCTGGTTTACTTATCTCTATGAGACACATTTCTCAAGAGTATCTTTCTGACTATAGTGTTTTATTTTTGCAGAAAAATGCAGGCATTTAGTGAGATGGAAATTACTTCCTTATTATTTAAAATTAATTCAGCCTGTCAAAATGAGCTCATTGCCATGCACAGTGCTTCCTTTTTAATTCAGTCTCAGTCTTTCTAGCAATTGAAATTCTGTGCTGAGATGATGTACATAGCAGGCTTTTTATACATATTAAACCCTACATATTAGGAGGATTAAGGCTGCATATACATTTTAGAATAGGGCACATAATTATGAAACAAGTTTTGCAGCAGGGATAAAAGAATGTCAGTTTTCCATCGGTCTTGTAAACTGCTTTGCTAGCCAGGATTGAAGCTGTGAGTGTGCCTAATGGGAATAGAAGGGACTCTGTAGCCTGCTCCTGCAGGACTCCAAATTTTGCTAAATCAGGACAAAAGTAGAGAAAATATTTACATATAAATAATTGGAATGCTAGTGCTCTCTCCTTTTCTCTTTTTGGAATAAAAAAAAAAGAGAATTGACAGCAAAAGAAGACAGAGGAGATTGAAACTTGTGATGGGTAAAGGGAGAGAAAATCCTAATAACCGGATAAAATTGCCTGTCGCCTGTGGAGGGTGCAAAGAATCACAGAACCATAGATTCTTTTAGGTTGGAAAAGACCCTTAAGTTCAAGTCCAACCATGAACCTAACACTGCTGAGTCCACCACTAAACCATGTCCTCAAGCACCACATCTACACATCTTTTAAAGACCTCAGGGAATGGTACCTCAATCACTTCCCTGGGCAGCCTGTTCCAGTCCTTGACAATCCTTTCGGTGAAGAAATTTTTCCTAATAGGCATGGTGCAACCTGAGGCCTTTTCCTCTCATCCTCTTGCTTGTTACATTTGAAGAAGAGACAGACACCCACCTCAATACAACGTCCTTTCAGGTAGTTGTAGAGAGTGATAAGGTCTCCCCTCAGCCTCCTCTTCTCCAGACTAAACAACCCCAGCTCCCTCAGCCGCTCCTCATAGGACTTGTTCTCTAGATGCTTCACCAGCTTCGTTGCCCTTCTCTGGACACACTCCAGCACCTCAATGTCCTTCTTGTAGTGAGGGGCACAAAACTGAACACAGTATTCAAGGTGACCATGGAAATAATTTTTCTATTCAGTGCCTGAATTTAAAAAGCAATTAAAAATTCCAATAATTTTGGACATACCATAGACAAGACATTCAGTGTCACTGCTACGTCCAAAGAGAAGGATGTGGGGAATGATAGACATGGCAGTGTTACCGCAGTCCCTGGGTTGGTGATGGAGCAAATAACCTTGGAAACCATTTCCAAACACAAAGGACAAGAAAGTGATTGGAATTAATTGGCATGGACTTACAAAGGGAAAATCACACCTGACAAACCTGAAAAACTTGTACTGTGACTTGACTGCCTCATTGGTCCAAGGGAAAAGAGTGGACATTAACCTTAGCAGGGCTTTTGACACTGTTTGTGTAACAACTTCACAGACAAGCTGATGAAGTGTGGGCTAGATAAGTAGACAGTGAGGTGGATTGAAAAATGGCTGAACTGCCAGGCTTAAAGGGCTGTGATCAGTGGTGTGAAGTCCAGCTGGATGATGGGGCAGATAAAAAAACCTGGGGGAAGTGGTTGATGCACCAGAGGGTTGTGCTGCTATCTAAAGGGACGCTGACAGCCTGGAGAAATAGGTAGACAGGAACCTCATGAAGTTCAGCACAGGGAAACCCCAAGTCCTGCACCTGGGGAGGAGCAACCCCATGCACCTGTACATGCTGCGGGCCACCCAGCTGGAAAGCAGCTTGGTAGGAAAGGACCTGGGTTCTTAGTGGACATGAAGCTGACCACGGGCCAGCAATACGTCCCTGTGGCAAAGCAGATTCACAGGATCCTTTGCCCAGAACTGGTGAGGCCACACGTGGAGTGCTGTGTCCTGTGTTGGGCTCCTCAAGAGAGACGTGGACATACTGGAGAGACTCTGATGAAGGGCCACTAAGATGATGAAGGGACTGGAGCATCTATCCTATGAGGAAAGGCTGAGAGAGCTGGGGTTGCTCAACCTGGAATAGAGAAGGCTGAAGTGGGTCCTTTTCAGTGTGTATAAATACCTGACAGGGGGGCCAGTAAAGAAGACATAACTAGACTCTTCTTGGTGGTGCCCAGGGACAGCATAAGACACAACAGGCACAAACTGACACACAGGAAATTCCATTTAACATACGAAAAACATTTTTTATGGTGAGCATGGTCAAGCACAGGAGCAGGCTGCCCAGAGAGGTGGTTGAGTCTCCAACCATGGAGATACTGAAAACCTGACTGGACACAGCCCTGAGCAGCCTGCTGTAGCTGACCCTCCTCTGAGCAGTGGGGTAGGACTAGATAACCCAGACGTCCCTGCCAACCTCTGCTGTTTTCTGAGTCTGTGACACCAAGATAAGATAACAGCAGGGAACTGGCAGATGGAAAATAAGAATTTTAGTTTAAAGATTTGCAGCAAAAGGCCAATAAGAACAAGGGGTTGGAGTTGCCAGAGAGATGCAGTGGTGAGCAGGGGTGCAAACAGGTCTCCTGCAGGATCACCGCTGCAGCAGGGGAGGTGTTGCAGCACACCCACCTATGGCGGCATCGCAGCAGGAGCGCAGCATCTCCCACTAATACTTAGTCGGTCAGTAAGAGCTGATACAAATAAAGCTTTGTAAAATGAAGCCTAGTGGCAAGAGAAGCCAGCTTCAAACCTAAGTCTTGGGACCACCTGTCCCAAAATCAGCTCCTTTGCTAGCGAACAGCAGTGCTAACACATTCCCCATCCCTGGAGTCTAAAATCTCAATTACTGCAGGTGTGCTTTAACTTATGATGCTTCAGTGGGGTTTTCTGGTGAAATGGGCACCAAGAAACTGCTAAGATGCCAAAACTGTACAGATAAGAGCCTGTGAGAAGAAATCAGAGATTTCTTTCCTCCCATGTTCAGAGCTGCCTTTGTTCTGCTGGCTGTGGCATCTACCCAGCAGCACATCAGAGGTGGGAAGCGCGCCTGGGCTCTCCACATTTTGTTTCAGGTGTTTGTGATTTGCTAAGGACCCTGCCACCAAACTATTCTGGGAAAGCAAGGTGTTGGCTTTTGCAGATTTAACACAAATTGCTGTGAATCATCAGGAGCACTTTATAGATACAATTTCTGAAGTTAAGCAGTCTCTATTTTAATTTGGAGTATTTCATCTGTGCATTGCAAAACAATATAGAAAAAAAAACACATTTTGTCAGATAAACTACTAGATTCTAATCTTTTTTTAAATAAAGCCTGGTAACTTCAAAATATTGTTTAATGAAGGATCCTAAACTCAACAATTTTTTTTTTATTTTGAACATTTAATAATGGCTTCTGGCATATTCCAATTTTACATTGTTTTGAATTATATTACAAGTAACATTAATTAATTTTCTTAGTAATGCCACTTACTTTGAAACTACCAGTATTGCTGTGAGTGAGCTGGTAACTTTAGGTACAGCACTTCCCTCTAGTGGGTAAAGTCAGACCGTCCCGATTTTGCAGGACCTGCTGAATCCTGCTCATTAGCACTGTCTGGAAATAAAAGCTTTGCTTTTCCCCCAGATATCCTGAAGACTCTGGGTCTATTTTATCTTTTTGAGATCTGTTATTTATTTAAGGTATATTATTTTTATTCTGAATTATAACGGGACGGATAGAGGGGCACTCATGGGGGGTATGCAAGACTCAGGTTCAGCTCCTACTTGTGAACCTTGGTTCAGAGCAGTAATTCCCTACATGCCCTAGAAATCCTCCTTCTAAAAGTGCCATCAAAACTAGCAAGTTTTGCTTGAAGTATTTTATTTCCACAAAACATTTTGGAAGCTAAAATAATTTTTTAAAAACTCAAAAGGAGACAAGGCAATTCACGAAGGACAGGTTCACCAGAGAGAACCATCCAGCTCCTGGCTCAGTCGTTCATCTAAACCCACTCAAAATCCTTATGCACTGGCATTTTCTGATTGAAAATTATGGCCTTGTAATGTTTCCCCGTTCTGTGATCAAGAAACAGTGATGTTTAGGTTTTAGAAAGCCATTATGGTCAATATAATAAAGAATGCCCCTTCCCCAAAACCCACGTCTGCCCATTTGTTACAATTCTGCTATGCTGCAACCATAAGGGAAAACTGTTTCTAACACCCCCAATCTCTTTTTTATTTTCCTCTTGCACAATTGTGGTCATGGTTTTAATTAAGTTAAAATAGGATGTTGCACTGAGCTCCTCAACAGCTTCCTGAATTTTGTGATCTATCCCACCAACCGACAGCAATCAGGGCATCATCTCCGCTGGTACCATGTGAACTGAGTGCAAGCCATGGGTATTTGCATGAACCAATTTATCTCTTAAAACTATTTCTTCTTGACTGAAGCATAAATTGCCTTTACCCTAATGTGGTATATAATGAATTGCATTTGAAATATGTTTATTTTTAGCAAACAAATGCTAATGGGAGCCTGCCATTAAAAATAGACAGTACAGTTGGCACAGAAATAAGGGCTGGGGGATCTTTCTTTCCCTGATCAGCGGAAATGCACTCTGTGTAAGTCATCTGGGGAGAAAGCATGACGTCCCTGTGGAAGTTAGTGTCTCCAGCTGGGGAAACTGTGAATGGCAAGTCACCACTTGTCACCTGAGCCCTGGCTTACAAATAGACTCTGCCGTCCAACATCTTCAAGGGGCTGTCATACCTCCTAGGGGGGAAAGGGGTACAAGATGGAAACAGTGCCTTTTTCTTCTCCTCTATCCCTGTTGGATGTCTCTGGATGCAATATGGATGTGCCTCCAGCCATGCCAGGCTGCAGTGAGTAAGGAGACTTCTGGACTTCGGTGGGGAGGCCACCATGGGGCACCTGGCATCGCTGGCTCCCATTCCTCCTCTCTCAGCAGCTGCTCTGCTGGCCAATGGACTTTATCATAGGCAAGCTTTTCCCAATGTCTAAGTGAAATTTCCCTGGCTGCACTTTAAGCCCATTACTTGTCACCTCCCCAGAGAGAATGATTTATTCCCTTCCCTTTTGCAGCAGCTTTTTTCATAGTTAAGAGTATTATGTCCATTAAGTCTCCTTTCCTCTAACCTAAACAGCTCAATTGCCTGTGTTTTCTCTTACATTAAGATTTCCAAGGCTTCTGACCGCTCTTGTTGTTCTGCTTTTGTCTTTACCTATTAGGTCCACTTCTCTCTTATAGTCTAGTGCCAAAAAGCCAACCATGCAGCCAAGGCCTTGCTGAGTAGCCTGGTAGAGTCACTTTACACATTTTGGCAGATAATATACCTGCTTAACATCCTGGTAGGGTTTTTGTCTTTTTTCACAACAGAAGGACCTCATGGACTCATGTAGTCAGTTGGTCCCTAACTTATATTTTGTACAACGCCTTCTTCTGTCCATGTACTTATTGTTTTTGAATTGTGTCCTATTTCTTTAATTCATTATAAATGCTGAGTACTATTTCTGTCCTACAATACACTTGCAGGCCCTCCTGGATAACTGTGTCGTGCAAATGGAAGAGGAGATGCTCTATTCCATTGGAGATCCTCTATTCCATTATCAAAGTGGTTAATGAAAGTATTTTAACAATATCAGACCTAAGACAGATTCCCATGAAACTCTAATAAATGCAGTCCTTCTGCTGGACAGTGAACCACTGATCACAACTCTAAGAGTATGTCTTTCCAACAAGTTTTGCACTTATTTTCATAGCAGTTTATACTATGAAGACTGTTTTCAGGTTGTTACCCCAATGGTGAATACCAGAGACAAGACTTGAAGGGATGGTTCAACTCTTTTAGTAGACTGTCTTACGTAAGTGGAAAACAGATAACCTTCTAAGCTGCCCTGGGAATAGTTTTATGGTGCATCACAGAAGAGCTTGCCCATCCCTCACAAGCCACACAGAGGATATGTCCTTCCACTTCCAATAAAATAGCCTAATGCACATCTGCTCCTCTGCACCATTCATCCCACCTGGAGCTCGGCCCGGGTTTGCCATCTGTGGGACGGTCAATTTCCCAGGTATGGGAGTTATGGACAGCAGAGATCTCCCGCTCAACAGCAGCAAAGACAATGGCAGACTCCAAGACCCCCTACTCTCAAGGCTGAATGTTTGCCAGTCTCCAACAAGTCCTTGCACTGGGGCTTTTCTGGCCCTGGATAATTCTGCACTGAGAAAACACAGTTACACTGTTAGAAAGAGTGCTCGCCACACTAGAAAGGGCTTCTTTTAGGAGGGATGATGTTAACTTTCCTGTGAGAAGTTTTCAGTCACAGACAGGGAAGTGCTTTAGAAGGGAAAATGTGACACAAGTCTGCTCATACAGACTCAAGTCAGGACACTGGCAGCAGCTGCTGTTTCACTGTGGAAGCACTGCGGGTTTTTGTGGCCCCCAAACTTGTATGAGCACTGTTCAACAGAGATTGCAAATCTAATTTTGAGCACTTTTTTCCAGCATTTTGCTTGAAAGATAGGTTCAAGTAGGGCAGCATCTCCTTCTTGCTGCCAAAAGATCTTACAAACTGAGCTCTAGCCAACAAATGCTGCCTTCATTCAGCAAAATAAGACCCTGTTTTCATTGGGAACCAGACAAGAAAGCCCAGTCTGAGCCTTTGCTAGTTGAAATTACCATAAAAGCCTGAAAATTAAAAGCTTAACCAGACAAATTCCAAAATCCTGAAAAATAATCTAGTAAAGATTATTTATTTATTTCATATGTAATCAAGAGAAGATTCTTATCTTGCAAAAAAAGGCTTTGATAGATCTACAGTTCTTCTCATTATCATATGATCTTAGAGTTGAGTTGGCTCTACTGAGTCAAAAAGGAACCAGAAAGGTCCAAAAGGGTTTCCAGGGAATGTAGATTGTAACAGAAAACATAGCTGGCAGCCTAGATAAAAAGCACTAGTTTAAAAAAAGCAAAACTGATTCCTTATGTACAGGTATTTCCTGGGACCAAACCCATTACTTCATAATTCTAGACTGCAACCTAAACTGGGGTTATAACAATCAGAAGTTGGGAATCCAAATTAAAGAAGATTTAACCACAGTGGCATGCGTTTCATTAGCAGGTAACACGAAGAATCAATATTTTATGACCTGTCACATATTTGAGTCATCTGACATGTTTTATCCTTAGATGTTGAAGTTATTTGACAGCTCTAAAGTAGAAGGAAGCAAAACAGACAGGAAGTTTTTTGCTGGTGTCACACTTTCAGAGAAATTTAACAGGTAATAGACTACAACAAGCAGTTAAAACACATTGGTCTCTTATTACAGAACAAATTCAGCTCTGTGGGGCCTGAGGGAAGTGCATTTCATAAATCTTGCTATTTTTATATAAGAAGAGAGCACAAACTATACTTTCCCTGCATAAAAAAAAAAAAAGCAGAAATGCTGCTACTTAGCAATGCGCAGATGAATACTGATTTTGGCACTTTACATAATAAGGAAGCAGCAAGATCTACCTGCAAAGCCTCAACACTTGCCCTCTGCTGGTGTCCAGCTACTGAGTCCTCAGATACCAGTCTCAGTGGAACTACAGACTTATATAGGAACCTACCCATCTATTGTCTAGATAAAAAGCACAACAAAGGAAGGAGATTAGATTATATAAAGAGGAGGAAAGGATGAAGATTAAATGCCTATGCAGTTACCTAAAGGTTTAGAAATATCACGCATGGTCATGCTATTTTTTTTCCAAGTTCCAACTCTGAATCACATGTTGCACTTTAATCTCAGCTTCAGGAAAAAAAAAAAAAAGCCAAAAACCTTCTGTTCTTCATAATTGCAAAGAAAATCCCTCGTTCTCAGGAAATGGGAGGTAAATAGGAAAGAAATCAAACTTATCAGAAGCTTGTGTTTGTATGTCTCCCTGGTTTGCAAAGGTTTGTGGCTCATTAGGGCTTTCCGGAAAACAAGGACTTAATTTTATGAATAGTGTTGACAGAATGAGTGTTCTCTCTCTTCTGGTGTGGAAGAAAAAATGAGATATTTTCATTTTTATTTGGTTCTATAGGTACTTAGTGAAAAAGAGCCAGCTTCCAAAGTAGCCAAGACCTTGTTTATCAGAGCATTTTCTTTCATTTTCTACATCCCCCTAGAATAAAACCTTTGATGTGATAAAAACAAGAAGCACCCGAGAAAACTTCAGTCTCAACAAGTTGGTATTTTGCACTGAATATACCTTCAGTACAAAGTTCCTACAGGCAATACCAGGGAAGCCCAGAAGAGTGGAGAAATCTGGATGAATACATTTTTTTCTGTCTCCAAGCAATCAATAATCTGAGACTTTGCTAGCAAAGGGCTTTGAGAAACACCTCACAGAAGAATGAGGAGGGATGCCCAGGGCTGTAGGAATGACCACCAAGCTTATCTCCAGGGTTCAGTGACCCATAACTTCGGGAACACCATAAGACAACCACATTTACCTAACTACGATCATGGCTGATGCTTTCCATAGTGTTGCCCACATGGAGTGAGCCATCACACCACTGCAGATGCCTGGCCCATAGCACCGGGTGCTCAGCAGTGTGTCCCAGCAGCAGCCCAAGATGGGTGCTAGGGCACCTGTCCCTGGTTAGCAGTGGAGTGTCAGCAAGGTAAACACCAAGCACTGCAGCTCTGCACAACTGCCTTGTCAGGTATGTCAGAAAAAAAGGAGATTTTTCTTTTTGCTTGAATTTCTGCTTATTTTTAAATTCGCCAGGACTGAAACAGCAGCTTGGCTCACCCCAGCTGCAGGGACTTTGCCACCAGAGATTTGCTGCCCCAATGTCTCAGAAACCCAGGCAGCCTTTGCTCTTCTCCAGGGCTGAGGTGATCTGAGAGGACGAGACTACTAGAAAAGGACTCCAAATGAGGAGATGTTTCAGTGTCTGAAGAGATGAAATATTTAATCCCTGCTCTCTCTGGGATATTCATCATCACAGATTTACTTATCTGCCGCTCACTGACAGCAGCGGCTGACAAGGACAATGACAGCTGACATACATTAACCCAACCACACAATACAAGCTATCACTCCAGAGCAGAAATCCATCATTATTATTTAAGCACCAAGGAGGTGTCTCAGCTGGTGCCAGTTACCAAACACAGGCAGCACCTGCACTGAAAAGTCGACACCACTGGGGTCTGTCGGAGGCAAGGAGCTCTTGGCACAACCCTGAGCCCTGTTAGCCCTGAGAAGCCCAGTGCCAAGGGCACAAGCAGCGTCCCCCATGCTCCCACCACTGGCCTGGCCAATGGCATTTGCTGCATACCCTGAGGGAGGAAAACAAGAGGGAAGGATGGACAAAAATCACTTGTTTAGGATGGGAGGATGAAAGCCTTTATTAGAGCTTTGCTAGAGCTACACAGCAGGATAGTACATTAACCCCTGTACTAAAGGCTGTGGGTAGAGTGAAAAGCGTTATTGCACAGCTCCTCAGGGAGTGTTGCTGCAGATGTAACTGTGTAGACCAGACTTGTTCTCTCTTTGAAAAGGCCCCCACCCTGCCCTTTTTTATTGATGAGCTGCATTTGTGAGCAAATCTATATCGCCGAATCACAGAAGGTTGGAAGGTACCTCTGAAGATCATCTTGTCCAACCCCCTGCTTGAGCAGGCACACCCAGAGCAGGGGGCACAGGAATGCGTCCAGGTGGCGTTTGAATGTCTCCAGGGAAGGAGACTCCACAATGCCTCTGGACAGCCTGTTCCACTGCTCTGTCACCCTCACAGGAAAGAAGTTTTTTCTCCTGTTTAAGTCTGGGTTTATGAAAGGGAGGTCCTGCCTCACTAACCTGGTCTCCTTCTATGATAAGGTGACCTGCTTAGTGGATGAGGGGAAGGCTGTGGACGTTGTCTACTTGGACTTTAGTCAGGCCTTTGACACTGTCTCCCACAGCATTCTCCTGGAGAAACTGGCTGCTCACGGCTTGGAGAAATGCATTCTTCGCTGGGTAAAAAACTGGCTGGACGGCCGAGCCCAGAGAGTGGTGGTGAATGGAGTCAAATCCAGTTGGCGGCCAGTCATGAGTGGTGTGCCCCAGGGCTCAGTGTTGGGGCCGGTCCTGTTCAATATCTTCATTGATGATCTGGATGAGGGGATTGAGTGCACCCCCAGTAAGTTTGCAGGTGACACCAAGCTGGGTGGAAGTGCCGATCTGCTGGAGGGCAGGAAGGCCCTACAGAGGGACCTGCACAGGCTGGATTGATGGGCCAAGGCCAGCTCTATGAGGTTCAACAAGGCCAAGTGCCGGGTCCTGCACATGGGTCACAACAACTCCATGCAACGCTACAGGCTTGGGGAGGAGTGACTGGAGACCTGCCTGGAGGAAAAGGACCTGGGGGTGTTGGTTAACAGCCGGCTGAACATGAGCCAGCAGTGTGCCCAGGTGACCAAGAAGGCCAACAGCATCCTGGCTTGTATCAGGAATAGTGTGGCCAGCAGGAGCAGGGCAGTGATCGTGCCCCTGTACTCGGCACTGGTGAGGCCGCACCTCGAATATTGTGTTCAGTTTTGGGCCCCTCACTACAAGAAGGACATTGAGGTGCTGGAGCATGTCCAGAGAAGGGCAACAAAGTTGGTGAAGGGTCTGGAGAGCAGGTCTTATGAGCAGTGGCTGAGGGAGCTGGGATTGTTCAGTCTGGAGAAGTGGAGGCTGAGGGGAGACCTTATTGCTCTCTACAACTACCTGAAAGGAGATTGCAGTGAGGTGGGGGTTGGACTCTTCTCCCTAGTAACAAGCAATAGGATGAGAGGAAATGGCCTCAAGCTGCGCCAGGGGAAGTTTAGGTTGGACATTAGAAAAAACTTCTTCACTGAAAAGCTTGTCAAACATTGGAACAGGCTGCCCAGGGAGGTGGTTGAATCTCCAACCCTGGAGGTATTTAAAAGAAGGGTAGATGTGGTGCTTGAAGATATGGTTTAGTGGTGGACTTGGCAGTGATAGGTTAGTGGTTGGACTTGATGATCTTAAGGGTCTTTTCCAACCTTAACGATTCTATGATTCTGTGATTAAGTGGAACTTCCTGTGTTCCAACCTGTGCCTGTTGCCCCTTGTCCTGTCATTGGGCACCACTGAAAAGAGACCGGTCCCATCCTCTTGACACCCACCCTTCAGATATTTATAAGTATTGATGAGATCCTGCCTTGGTCTTCTCTTCTCCAGGCTGAACAAACCCAAGTGTCTAAGCCTTTCCTCATAAGGGAGATGCTCCAGCCCCCTGATCATCTGAGCAGTTCCCTGTCCTTCTTAAACTGGGGGACCCAAAACTGGACACAGTACTCCAAATGTGGTCTCACTAGGTCAGAGTAGAGGGGGAGGATAACCTCCCTTGCCCTGCTGGCCACCCTCCTTTTAATGCACCCCAGGATACCATTGGCCTTCCTGGCCACAAGGGCACATTGCTGGCCCATGGTTGGCTTGCTGCCCACCAGCACTCCCAGGTCCTTCTCAACAGAGCTGATTTCCAGCCGGTCAGCCCCCAACCTGTACTCGTGCATGGGGTTGTTCCTCCCCAGGTGCAGGACCTTGCCCTTGCTCTTGTTGAATTTCATCAGGTTCCCCCCAGCCCAGCTCTCCAGCCTGTCCGGGTCTTGTTGGATGGCAGCACAGCCTTCTGGTGTATCAGCCACTCCTCCCAGCCTGGCATATATCAGTGTCTTCTTTGTCTATTGGGTTTTTCTGAACTATTACTGCCTCTGAAGAAGGGGTAACTGAGTTTTGAGGAATCCTGGTGAAACTGGGTTTTGGTTTGAGATGGTGGGGTGGGGTTTTTCCCCTTCCCTGATAGTGTTTTCCACCAGGCTGGTTGCTTCTTAAGACTGCCCTGCTGTCTTTTGCTGTTACAATGGCATCCTTATGTAGAAAAGTGGCATTTACACAAGAATTGCCTTATGGTCATTGATGAGAATAGCCAAAGTAATGGAAAATTGTGTGTGTGTGTGTGAGAATCAGGTGTAGGGAGGAAGGGGGAAGGGGAAAGAAGCCACCAAGTCTCCTAAGCCCTGGAGCCAACCTTATGCTGTATGAGGTATGATCCTTCCAGAGGAGGGAATAAGATGGGCTATTTACAGTACCACATGGATGCCACATCTGAGTGTTAGAGAAGACTCCAGTGGAGAGCAAGAGCTTGTAGAAAGAGCTGCCTTTCAGACCACTGATGGTCTTCTCACTCCTGCAAGAGACACCACAAGTGAAGTTCACACAGTGAAGGCTTCTGTATTTTTGCCTTCATATAGACAGGTCTCAAGGATAGGGCTAGAAAACACTGGATGTATTGAGGTGCTTACAGACTGAGTACCTGAAGAGTTATTTATTTAGACTCCATCATGAGGGCATCATATGCCTGAGCCATCACCAGGAGAGACTGCGTATGGGGAGCATAGCAGCATGTGGAAATGGGACAGTGGGAAGAGCAGAAAAGAGCCGTGAGGGAGCACTAGGGAGACGAATATATGCTGGGTGCAGAGGATGCCATAAGGGGACCACCTGTGTCTGCAGGACCCCTGCAGGAAGCGGGAATAGGTGGGACCCAACAGCTTCCCTCCAATGATCAGCTCCCACAGACAGGAGGAAGGCAGCATTAAGACTGATGCTCTTTTTATTGCCATCACTATTTCATATGCACAACGGTTGCTGAGCCTCATATGCCTAAAACTGCAGGGCTTGCTGGATACGCCAGGTTGTCTCACTTTCCTGTTCTGAACCACAGGAGAAGGAGCATGACCAGGGCACTGTACCACACCCATCTTTCAGGGCTACTGCAAATCAGCCTTTCCTATACGCTTTTCACCTGGCAATTTCCTAACACAGCCCTTCCTTTTCTCTCTGTGAAGGGTCTTTTTCTCTGCTCTGCTAATCACAGTATGCCTTCTGTGCTGAAAGCTCTTCAGGGAAGGAATCTCCTCTTTTTCTTTTGCAAGAGTGCACTTACTCCCACAGCAACTCAGAAAAATGTTTAAGAGAAGAATATAAATTAATAGCAATAATAAATCCTTACATATTGTCCAAAGCCTGTGTAAATCAGTTTTGCAGCAACCTTGCAGGACAGCTGGAAAGGGAAGATGATTGAAACGATGCCCTCAGGACCATGACCATCCAACACACTCCTTGCTGCACATCAGATAGGTTTTCATGACAGATAGTGGTCACCAAAAACCTCACCCTCCCCTTAGACCCTGGCTTTGCCACCTCCCAGATCCAGCCTCTGTTCTAGCTGAATATCACCTAAGTCCATAGAGATTTTTTCAGGAGTAATCTCATAGCTTTGGAAATGTTTGTGGGCCTTAGGCACAGCCCCAACTATTTCCTATTTGCCTAGAGAGTATATAGCCAGTCAATTAATATTCTTGTGCTCAGGTAAGCTAATCATTAAGCCACAGTTTTGAAACCTCAGGCTAAAGCTTCCCAGATCCTTATCTTTCTGCTTCCCATAAACATGTAGCTTGCCAACTGTACCTTTCACAGAGGCAGAAACGGGATCAATGCTTGCAGCTCATTAGCAGGTTTTGACTGAGACCCAGTCGTACAGTAGCCAATCTGCAAGGGGTTTGTGCTCAGGGTAAAGGACCCACAGCTTTGCCCTGGCAAGCACCTGCCCCAGAGGTGCTGTGGCTGAAGCCCTCCAGCCTGGGACCCTTCCCATCCACAGCGAGCCCCAGCAGCCAGAGCCCCATTCCCAGACCCAGCTCAACCCACTCAGAAACTTTTGTCTTTTCACCAGCACAAGTGCCTACAAGGAGGAAGTTTGGAAAACTTTTGAAAAACCCTGGATATGTCTCTGCATGGCAGGGAAGCAGGTGGGATTTGTTCTGTGCTCCCAGGTCACACAGCTTTGGCACTGGCCGAAGAACAGGGAAATTCATTTCACACAGAGAAAAGAAAGTTTAAAATTTTGTATTATTCTGTAGCTTTTAAGATTCACCAGCATTGGTATTTTTTACTATGTTTTCTGAGACACTTAAAATGAACTTTATGTAGCTGTTTTCATCATTATGTTATAATTAAAAATAGTAAATTATTTCAGGAAATTTCATTCACAAAAATGTCATTTTAACATGCCAGAAAGGCCAGAGAACCATCATGGCCATGCTCCTTTCTGTTAGGAGGAAAAACTCATTATATGAATCAAGAAATCATTTGGAGAAATCCAGTCTGTTAAAAAAAAGAGCAGAGCTCCATTTCTTTCACACCAGTAAAATAAGCCCCATCGTAGCAGTTTCCTTATGCAAAGATTCTGGCTAGCACCTTCAAGAATCTGCTTCAATATCTTGGCTTTCTCCCAGGTACAAACTCCTACTCTCTCTCTGCTGCACAGAAATGCAGGCTCAAACCAACATGAAGCCTGAGCACCACACTTAACTCAGTGACTCGCTCTTCCCAAGCTCAGGCTTGCTCACAGCCCGCCCCAGCCCGTGCTGGCCCTGGGTGCTGCCTTGTGCCCTCCCTGATGGCCGAGCCTGGACAAGTAGAGCTTTGTGTCAATGTCAGTAAAATTTGTTTTCCCAGACCGAAGATGCGCCAATGTCAACTTCTAACACTGCCCAGCACAAGAAAACTCCTGGAAGATATAAAGTTAATAAAGCTAGATATAAACTGTTATTAACAAAATGAATAAAACTAAGAGTATACAATGACAATCCAAATGTTTTCTGGCTGATCTGCCCAGGACCTTATCAAGGTACCTCCACTGACATGGCTGGATCCTCAGACGGGTTCTCAGTAAACAAGAACAGATCAAAGTCCTTAACAGTTTTTAAATAAAGGTGATGCAGAGCTTTCTGAACAGTCTGATCATACATCTTGAAGGCTGGCAAAACAGACAAAAATACCTATGGATCCTCTGGGTTCCAGGGAAAAACCTGAAAAACAATTCCAGCAAATGTGCAGAATATAAAGAAAGTAAAATATTTTTGTCTTTAAACAGTTAAAGAAGAGAAAGAGTTTAGGAATCACTGTTCAGGGACTCCTGTTTAGTGACAGCAATTTATTTGACCATCTGGGTAAAGAAAGACAGCAGCAAACCACAGAGAGGAAATAAAAATAGATGAACAACAAACAAGTAATTGATTTTGCTTGACTCAAGCCTACAACTCTGCAAAGCAGGAAGCTACTTCCCATGAAAGACATTATTGATGAAGGCATTTCAGCCTCTCTCCAGTCCTTCCAACAGCATACTAGATCTCCCGTGCCAGCAAACCTGTCTTGAGACGTGACTCCCATCCCAAACTTGCCAGAAACATCACTAAGTACAAAAGACAAATTGATGAGCCTTCTGGAAAGGGACCACCGGAGGAAGGAGCTCCACAGTAAAAGGTAGAGAGAAGCTCCTTTCTTTGGGAGAAAGAATAGGAGGCTTTTTGCTGTGTTTGTTCATTATGATAAAAATCTTCTTTTTCTCGACAGGCACTAAGCAAATATTGAAATGGAGGAAAACGCTACCCACTGTTCAGCGGGATCTGATCACTACATCTCAGTGTTTTAGTACCCACCTCGAGTGGACAAACAACCTCTGCCCTTATTCAAGGCACGGTGCACTGTGTGTGATGGTAGCAGAGGGGCGGTCGTGCCTGCTCGGGAGATACCAATGTGCAGCACCAAGCTGTCCAGCTGAGGGACCCAAAAGCTGTTGGTAGTGGGGCATGGGTAGCAGAGCCCTCACCCGAGGAAGCCCTGTTCCCATCAGCCCAGACTGGTGCCAGCAGATGACAGGGATGACAGCTACAACTTGCTCCACCCTTGGATAGGTGTCTCTTCCCTCTGTCGCTCTCCTCCTGTCTTTCTCACTGATACATATACATATGTTGTATTCTTGGAGCTGCATTCAAACGAGAGGAAAGCAACCTGAGCCAGGGATTAGGCAGGGTGGCAGGGAAGCTAGAAGCCTGCCTATATTTGGGGTTTTGTGACTGCCACCAGGCTATATTTAGGTGTAGTTGAAGGAGGATCCTTTGGAAATAAGAAAATTGCCAGGCTCTGATGAGGTGCCTTCTTTAAGCTGCTCTAACCCTGATTCTCAGGATTTGCAGTCAAAATTCACCTGTTCCCCCAGGCACGGTCTTGCTGACTAGAGCAGCTAAGATGACTGCCTACTGATGAGCAGCTTGGCTCATGCTTTCCCACCAGCTGGCATGCTCCTTGCATCCCTACATCCAGGCCAGTCAGCCTTAAGCTGTTGAGCTTATCTTACTGACCCCTTCTGGGCTGGGGGTGAAATCTTAGACCTACCTTCTGCAAAGCCATTTGCTCCCCTGTGAAGGCAGCCTGGTACACCACTGCACGCCTGAACAGGACTAAAAATATTTGTTCTTAAGCTGTGCTCAGATGAGATCTTTGACAGCCTGTTGCAAACAACTAATCCACAACTGCCTAATAACTTGATATTTCAGGCTGAAGATTATCTTCTATACGTGAGCAGTAGCTTCTCTCTTCATATCTTCATATTAGCAGCATATGCATGCTGCTAATCAGTCTGTGAAGAATAAGTCCAGGATTCACACACATCATTTCGTTCCTCTCAGTCTCATCCAGGAATACAGTCTCACAGGAGCCAACAGCACTCATCCATCCTGGGAATCATCCCGAGATGAAATTAGTTACCCCAGGAGGGCCCTGTCCCTCTCCAAGAATTGCCCAGAGCCACATGCCTGATGCCTGTCTCCAAGAGCTGACTTTGTGTGAGATACATCTCCAGGCCCACCCTCCATCTTCTCTTTCCTCCCCAAAAAATATCCTCATCTTTCTCAAAATTTCCATCAGGAAGACAATAAGAAGTTGAAGAAGTCAAGACCACAAATGGGTAGACCGTCCTGACACAACCTGGGCTCCAGACTTAATTTCCCAATGTATCTCTCCTTTCATATATTGGCACATGGTGGTCAGACTTAATTGCTCAAATTTTTTTTATTTTAATTAATTTGTCTTGACAACCACAGTTTTCTCTGGGGAATTTTGCTTACTGTTGTAACAGCTTCAAAATACATTCTGTCTGGAGAAATAAAAGAAAACAACCCAGAAAACAATGTTTCCCTGCCATGTCACTCTTCTCCCTCCATAACATACTGCCTACAACCAAACAGCCTCTGAACTGACAGCCCTTTCCTCCTGCCATGTGTCAGTCTTCACATACATCAGCAGAAAAAAAGGGGGAAAAGCAATGTAAGAATAAATTGGGTTTTAAAACTACAAGAAGTGGCCAGAGTCTGGCAGGGAAGGGCAGGACCTGGCTAGCAGAGCAGTCACTGGGAGCATTAAGTGTGCAAGGAGTGTTGCTTTAGGTCAGCCAGTGCGCTGTGTTTTTTCTTGTGAATGACAGTGTATGAGTTGTTGATGGCAAAGGTCTGTCCAGCTATATGTCATACACAGATACTCCATACACAGCAACCTGGCAAAATTGATCTGACTGGATCCTTCAGCTATTTTTCTGTTTCTTCTTGGAAAAGGATGTCTAAGAAAATGGCATTCTGGTCCAATGGTTAACTCCTACTGTCATCATCCCTGTGGCCCTCAAACCGTCCCCTCAGATGCTAGCAATGCCTTGTGCAGCCATGAACTGAGCCTTCTGCCTACAAAACAGCCTGGACCTCCTTTCAACAGATGTTTAGAAAATTCTTGAATGATCCTGAAACCATTTCCTACAGCCTGTGCCCTGGAGTTCAGCCGCTGGCACTAACAGAGTGCACAAAATGCTGCCCAGCAGGTCAAATAAATCCTACGTTTCCACGCAGCTCTGGTTTCACAGGGCTTGCATACTGGATCAGGAAAAACTTTGTAATTTTTTATGTGATTTGATTCTATTTTATTGCAAGGAGAGCTGCAGCAAGAGCCAGCTCACGCACTCTTCTGCTGAGATGAGGTTCCTTTCTAATGCTATACAGACAAAACCATCACACAAATTCAATGCCAGTTTTGTAAAAGTTTTAGTAACCACCTCAAGGTTTGCTGTGCACTCTCTTTATTCCCTGCCCTCTCAGGTAGGCTTCAGTAGCTGTGAGTGAAGGCAGAGCAGGCAGTTGCCAGATCCTGCCTGCTGGTGTATCATGAGGAAGAGAAAACGTGCTTAGGTAGCTCTGGTGTGGACAGTTCATTTATCATGTTTTGCTGAAAAGATGCTGAATGGTCAAACACTGAAAGAGGGCTGCTAGGAAAATAATTGGGGAATTTCTGACCATTCTTCCTTCCGTCTCCTTAATTTGTGTCTAAACTGCAGTGCAGGGGTAGGCACCAGAGAGCACAACTCATTCACCTGGCCACACAGCTATTTCCAGGACAATCTGTGGGCAGCATCTCCAAAACACATGCTAGAGTTTCAGCTTGGATCGCCAGGACTTTTACGAGTTTGGAGAGAATCTGAGTTGGTGCCTGGTTGTTTACTGAAAGCACAGTATTTGCATAGGAGTACCACTCAGGGCAATGCATAAGCACCCCCCAAGTGAGGCCAGGGCAAAGGATGCTGGGTACATCAAGGGGGAAAAGGCACTCACAGCAGGTAGGCAAATGGGAACACACATTTAAAGACACCCCTTTTCCTTTCTCATAACATGAAAACTAAAATCATTCTTTCAGGCCATCCAAATAGTTTTTGTTTTGTGCTTTAAAGGGAGTATCTTCAAAGAAAGAAGAGAATATGGGGCATCAGATGCCCCCTGCAGCTGGGCATCTAGCTGCCTTTCATACCTTTTAATTGCACACGTCTGGATGTTGCCTAGACCCTGAATGCATGTCACTATTTGAATTTTGGGGTGCCATAGTTACAGATGGAGTTCTAACATGCTTAGCATTGCACCAACCCTGATGTGAACAACAAAACCATCCACCTGTGGTTATGAGGAGCTGACCCAGATCATAAGCAGATACACAAGAACTCCAAGCACCTCATTAAAACTGAACTTGTCCAAATTTTTTCGGCCTACTGCCTGGGCAGCAGTGTTATCCAAGGTGCCTCAGCGTGTCTATTTTCAACTGCAGACCTTCAGCAGCAATGTTCCTTTTCTCCTTCATCTCCCCCCCTGTACACCAAACACAGTGCCAGCATTTAAGAGAGGTAATGTTGCTCCCTAGGCTAGAGGAATACTGTGGAGGTGCTGGGAAGAAATTGCTGGTGCTTCATTAGCCCATGGGCTTCTGCCAGCTGATGTGGTTTTGGAATAGCACCAATTTTGGTATGACCATGAATGCCAGTGCTCTTTAGCTCAGTAATTGTGTGTGTTTAGAGACAGCAATAAAAGATTAACTCTTGGAAAGGTGTTATTTTCTAGATGCCAGTCAAATAAACAGCAAAGGAAATCGTATCAATACGGCTGGCGACAATTAATGGTGTAAAGTGTTAAGATTATTGGAGAGAATATGTATTCAGACCCAGAAGGTCTGCCTTTCTCTGTATATTTACTATCCATCTGACTGCCTTTACAGTATCAGCATGGAAGGGACTATCTGAAATTTGGTACATGCTTTATACCTTGGCAGGGAGCATCCTGGAAATCTCCCCGTGATTCATCTTCAAAACAAAAAATATCGGTAGCCTCCCTGTGAAAATGTACATAAACACTAAACCGCTGTAAATCCCTCCCATGGTGACTGTACCCCGGCTCTGCAGTCAACAGAAGTGACTGCCCTAATTGAATGGGTCATATATGAATAATAAACATGTTGTCAGGATGTCAGCCTAACAGACAGCCTTTCAAGACTTTAAATAGAGAATTTAACAGCAGAGCACCTAGGTGGTTTGGGTAATATGGCATTCTTGAAGACTGCTTTCATTGACTCATTTCTAGGCAACAGTGCTAGAAAAGGGTTGTAAGTGGCTCTAAGAAAAGAAACTTCAAGGAGTTAAAAGCCTATGATGTGACACAAAGCGGACTGAGGGATGTTGGATGTTAATGACATATTTCTGCCTTATCAGCTAGGCACCTCTGACATTTATTAAATTTCATTTCCATGTGTGTAACAGCTGTGTGCAAAATTTGTCAAAAGAACTAATAAAGGTTTTAGTATGTTACAGCTGAAACATGGAGTACTGCTGGAAATCGAATAAGCACTGTTAAGGATTTGAATAACATAGGTACACAAAATTATGATTAAAAATAATGGAAAGAAATAGCTCATTCAGTTCTATTAAGTTTAGATTGTTCCTGGGAGTATCAGGGTACGTGCTCCTTACCATGCAGCTTGGCTTCCTCTGGATTTCAGTTTCACCAGTTATGGATTGTTTAAGAGGCTCACAAAACCCCATATCTCACAGAAAATAAACAGATTGGAGGCTCAAGCACTTTTTGTTTCTTTTCTTTTATTTAGTTGTGCTACTTATCTATATTAATAATTATCATATTAATTACATTAGTAACCATATTAATAAAATACACCAAAATTCCTGACTCAGACCATTTTTGATACATTTTATTTATCACAAATATGTGCATTTCTCATCCATTCTTTATCCTTAATTTTTGCCCGACGTTTTAAAGGCAGAAAGGGAGCTCATGGAGCTATCAATGGCAAGTTTTCTTTTACAATTGGAGACTACCATCCCCATTACATACTCGCATCATAAAAATGTTTTTACCACAGTAAATGCTATATTTCATATTCATTTTCTGACAAAAGCAAAACTGATCTATTTGTCTTCTGCAGGGCCCTCTTTAGTTCACCTTATGCTTCTTGCATAGCTTATTTGCTACTTCCTAGTCTCAGCAACATCAATTCAAAGTGTCTTCTTTGTAAAATATATCTGGACAACAGATACATGCTGAACACATGTGGACTATAACAAGTAGGAACTTTTCCTCCAAAACAAGCTCTGCTTGAAAAGGGTGAATTTGTTGGAAGTTGATGGGGGAGGCAGGCACCCAGAGTCCCCAGCAGAAGCGTTAGCCACCACCGAGCTCCCTGGGTCATGGTAGCACTGTCCCAGGCTTTCAGGTCCGGGCACCCTGCTCCAGAGTGTCACTCTCCTTGGCATCTGTGGGTGAATTAGCAGCAAGCCAAGGTGCCCATAAAAGTAAAGGAGTGTGAGGAATTGGTGGGAATGGGAGAAGGTGCCTGCTCTATGTAACATGGGGGGGAAATGAAATATTACAGTCTTCTTACAGTAACATTTTTAAGAGTTTCTAGCTCTGAAACTCTTAGTTAACTCTCATCTCACAATGAAATTCATTCTTTTTCTTTTGTTTTCACAAAAATTGTGATTTCCCCCCAAGTCCTGCAGAGACCCCTGTGTTACAATGAGGGGAGTGGGGTTGTGGTGAAGGCAGCTGTCCTCTCCCTCAGGCTGTGGGCTTGTAGGACCTCTGACCAGTGACCCTTTCACAGGAGCAATGGGGAGGCTGCCTGCCAAATGAAATCACGGTTTGGTCTGAGTGATCCAGGAGAGTTTAGCTAATGGTGAATTTGCAGAGCTTATTTGGTGCAAGAACCTTCTGTTCAATGCCAAATGCTGGAGCAGTCATGTTTTTATATTTGCACGTACGTGGGTACTTGTAGATAGACATTCTTATTAAGCCCCTGTTCCCCTGTGCTGCCCCTTCTGGCACCAACTTAGGCAGCAGTCACCTCCATCGAGGAGGTCACCTCCTTCGTCACACTGCTCACAGTGCCACCCCAGCTGGTGTCTGCTTTCCTGCATATGCAGCTCTGTTTATAGTATATGGAAACTGGATGGGTAAGAATTAGTTTTTAAGAGAGTTTGGGTTGAAAACACCTCTGTCCTCACTGGGGCCTGCTCCTTCAAAATTTAACACAAGGTATTATTTTATTTTGTTTATGAATCTGGATTGTGTGCTCAGGGGAGTGAAAGAAATTATTGATACAGAACAGAAATGTCAGGATTTTAACTCAATTCATGATTAATCTAGCAAATGTCATCTTGCCCCATACACATTGTATCTTTATTTTCATATTGTTCAAACTTTAGATGAAACAATCTCATTATTTTGACTTCCCATGGTGATCAGCTGATGAAAACTGATTTTTAAGAATTCCAGGTTACCAATCCTTGTCATATCTGAAGATTAAACTTGTCATTTTTCATGATAAATGGAAATGCAAATAATGAAGTATATTAGAATAATGATCAGAACCTTGCCCTGAGCCAAGCACAGCGTGAGCATCTTTATGTTTACTGGCAGTAAACCAGCTTCTCTCTTCTCTCTGTTTTGCACAGTCCTACTAAGCCAATCCTCACTAGAATGAGCACAAAACAAAACAAATAACAGCTTTTGTACATCAACATTAAAATGGGAAGAAGCTTGGGAAAGGGCCTCGACAAAGAAGAAAGCTGACGAATGCAAGAACGCCTGATGGGTAAGCACCACCTTCTAAACATAGATCAGCCAGACGTGGAAGTGATTTTCAGAAGAGAAATGCAATCATGGATTACACACCAGCTCATTAGAAACTGTTGCTGAATACAGCATCCAGAAGACATGCATGAAAAGTCACATTTGGGGAATAAATTAAAAGGGGTATAGTTGTTGCTAGCTAAACATATGTATTATATATGCATTGAAGAGGTTTGTAAATGTCATTTTTTTTATTCAGATGGAAAGCAAAAAGCTTTAAAACCTTTCACAGTAGAGAGGTAGTTAACTCCAGACTATTCCTATCCCAGTAGCCAAGAAGCTGATAGGACATCTCTCTTAAATTAGCATTTATAAATACACTTTCTGAATGTTTCCATCACCTAGTGGAAAAAGCATAACTTCTACTGCTACATTGCTGCACTTCATTTACTTCACTGTATAATAAGTTGACTAAAACTGTAAAGCTTCTCAATTTTTACTGCATATGTGTTCCAACTAATCTATGTCTGTAACAAACTTAAGACTGAAAAATTATTTCTGACCTATATTCTAGTTCTATGAAGCATATATACTATAAGGTATGTCTGACTGAATATCATAATACTATAATTTCCCAAGACACATAGAATTGTTTGTATTTGAAGTGACAAAATAAAAGCACTTGATTTCTTTTTTAATAGCAGAAAGTAATTTACCCTTTAAATGTAAAATACAGTTGCTCACTGCAAGGGCATTTCTATTCTTTTCCTTATTCTACCATGTAACCGCTGAGTGACACTCTCTGGCCCATGCTAATGCCAATTAGGCAAAGTGATCTAACAATCCCTTCTGGCCTTAAACTCAGTACATAAATTAAGAACCTAGGAAGCAAATACACATTGCAAATAGCTATGTGAGGGCTGGGTGCATGGAGCCCCGGGGCACTGGTGGCACTGGTGCTTCCCTCCGCAGGGGTTTGGTGGGTCGCCCCCCAAAGGGCACCCTCATTTCCAGATACCACTGAGCCGTAAAACAGGGGGAGGCACAGGGTATCAAGAAAGACCTCATAGTGAAAGGGCTGGATGCCAAGTGCCAGGCACAGAGCAACGGAGGGAAGCAGGGAACCTCTCTCCTCTGCTCCTCTCCGATACCTCCCAGCATGTCATGCGTCAACTTCTGGCTCAGGACCGGGCAGGAGCGCGCTGCTCCCTACATTTCTCTGCCTTCCCCTGCATATTGCAGCTGAATCCAGTCCAAAATTAACACTGCAATGCTAATTTCTTCAGATTTTTTTAAGCCTGTTGCTTCATTCTTTGGCTTTCAGGGGAAATAGCTAAAATAATACTTCATTGCTAATGTTGATCCCAAATAACACAATACATCAAAGACACAAATAAAACATTAGTTTAAAATGTTTTTTAACTATTGGCTGCACAACACAAATTATTCCAGAATTTAGTCTATGAATCTCTGAAAATTTATTTTATTTTTGAACAAAAAATTATCTTTAAGCAAACTGTCAATAAATAAATACAGGGAATTAGATAAGTCTTCTGTCTAACTACTAAGGTACCGGTGTGGCACTGCTTGTCTTAGACAGTGAATGTGGATGTCTGTCAAGTAAATTTATATGTGAATCTGGGCAGCATTTTTAAAAAAAAAAACATGTTGTTTTAATCCAAATCTGCTCTTGTAACTGCATGTAGCAGACTCCCCTAACTTCTACAGGACCAGCATTAGAGCTGGCCAAAAACCCCACCCAAATCAATCAACCACCATAAACATAACCTGAACAGCATGGAAGGTAAAAATCAAGTAGTTTACACATAAGGCTGCATGAACTCATTAAGGTCCCACTTCAGACAGGTTTTTAAATCTGTGATTAGTCCAACCAGTGTCAGCTGGAAAACACACATCCTTAAGGGCCAGATGCATTCAAGAGTCCCTGTTAAATGGTGTCTCAGTGAAGCCCGTACTCATTCACCGCTCTTGGTGGCTCACAGCCACACTCTCACCTCAAAGCCTGTGAAAAGGTTTGCTATCTGGGTGTGCTATTGTATCACTGTCTTCATTTGCTCCTTAGGTTTACCTCTATCCCACATTATTGCAATCATGGCACTTTTGCTGCAATAGAAATCACCAAAACAGGGTTTCCCTGTATTACATGATTTTGTTATGGACTACTAAGTTTTGCATCATGGTGACGGTGTAATGTAAAAGCCCTTTCTAAATACACACAAATGTTGCCAAAAAAGTGTCATCAGAAGACCCCATGACCCTACCAGGGCAGCTCAGTGAATATGTACCATTTGTACACAGTCAGGAGAGACGTACCAGGATGTAGATCACTAAATGTTGACTCAGTATGAATAATATGTTTTACCTTTTTAAATGTTACTGCTTTCCCATCCCACTCCATCGAAACTTGTCAATTGTACTTTTTTTTTAAGTCAACAAACTGTAAAGAAAACTGTTGAAATACCTGATTTTCTGTAAAAAGTAATAACAACAATAATTTTTGTTACTTTAAAGTATGCTTGGTATTAAAGTACCTAATAAAGTTCAACAATGAATTTTGTAGCATACTAAAATAAAGTGTGATAGTGCTTTTCCCCAGCTCCCCTGTGGTAACAGCTGCTGTTGTTGGGATTACTGTCCTCCTCCTAAACACAAGCCTGGCCACGTTCTACACACCTGTACATACACAGATCCCTAAGGTATGTAAAGTCCGAGCAAAATCTGATCCCTTAATGAGTGCAGGGACTTGTATGGGTCAAATTCACAGTATAAGAACCTTGTTGATGAGTTATCTCCACCCTCTGGTACCTGACTATATATATATATATAGTCTATAGTATATATATAGCTATATATATATGAGCAACAATATAAAGTTCCTGATTACTTTGTTTGATATAAAACTTAGTTTATGGTAAAAGAAAGGGGAGTGTAAATTATTTAGGAGTTAATTACAGTTGAATAGAGAATTTCCAGGTTTGTAGGATGCTGAAGTCCTGTTCATTTTTACAGGCAACACATTTCAGTTATTCCTAAATAGATGGGAAATACCAAACTAGTGATTTAGAAGATAGAGTAAAGTTCAGAAATTTATAGCCTCTAATTTCACTACATGAAGTTACACTGGAGCCATCAGGGGCTGTCACAGATGTACATTATCCCAGAGCTTGCAGCAACGAGAGGTAAGTCCTTTCTTGTCAAATAGATGCTGGATTTGCCTCCATGATGCTGATGCAGTGGTACCTGTGTTTGGAGGTGAACTAGAAATGATTGTTACTGGGGTCTAATTATTCCCAAACTCCCAGGTTCTGCCATATATCAATCAGAGTAAGGGATCAGCTTCCCTCACACCATCCAGCATCCCCTGTTCTCAGTAGGAAAATGTAATGTTGGGCCCAGCAGCTTTCTGTCCATTTTCGCTCTGCTAGTGGGATGTCCTTAAAACATTTAAAAGTTTCGGTAGTTTCAGCTGATTCTCTGAGGATTTGAAATGGAATAAGATCTAGAAATGTTAAAATTAATTAATTAATTAATTAACCAGACCAAAAAAACAAATGCTGAGTAGCTTCAGAGGTAGTCCCAGAAAGCAACAGGTTTTCCTCCCCATGTGCTGAAGTCTACAGGTTTACACATTTCTCCTTTCCAAAGAGCTCTGCACAGAAGGGAACAGCTTTGCATGCTGTTGGAGTAGCTGGCAAGTAGACATACTTGCAGCCATTCCACCCTGATCTGTGATCCTCATTGGCTTACATTAATATTTTGAGAAGAGGCTTTCATGGAAGACCCAAAATTCTGCAAAAAGCAGAATATGTAGTTTAAAAATTCATGCTCTTCCCTTTATATCAAACCACATTAGTCCTGTGCTGCTGAATACACAAAGCCAAGGATTGCAGTGATCAGATACTGCTGTGACGCTTTCTATTACCCATCTGACTCTCAAATTTTTGCTTAGCATCATTCCTTACTGCCTTCTGAAATGCCTTTTGCATTTTAAGAAATAAACTGATATATCCTTCCCTTCTTCCAGATAGTCTCATAACACCACTGTGGGCAGTTACATAGCTTTTCCCCTTCACAAGGTCAAGAGGCAAATATTGCCTGTGCAAGAGACAAATTTCTGGGGAATAAAGTATAAGCAGGCACATTGTGCTCACCAACTCCCAAGAGGAGTCGTGGCCTCTAATTGCCTATGAGACACTGAAAAGCTCCTCTCCTTTTGGAGTGGTTCTAGAAGTTGCTGCAAAACAGTTCCCAAGACCACCAGTGTGAGACCGGCCTCCAGGTTTGAACATCAGCTCAGCTGCCTGGGAAAATGGCCTGGAAGGAAAGATGCTCCAAAGAGCTAGGAGCTGGGAGTGAATTTACCTCCACAAACTGGTTTTTAATTAGCACAATATGGATTGTCAAGTGCAAGTTAGCTTTACATTAGCCTAATATAGCTGTAAGAATTATTAATAAGGAAAATTGTTTATGTATTGATAATTGTTAATAATCATTATTAATCTATTATCTTGATATTTCTTAGGGAAAAAACCTGAAATTAAGATAGTCAAAATCCTATGTGCTAGACTGATGTATCTTCGGTATGATTACCGCATATTTAAAAAATTATGTCCACAGTTTAACAGCAGAAGATGCTCTAGAATATCAGCAACATTACCAGTTACACAGACTTGGGATTTCCCCATTGGGTCTTAGCACAGAAAGGCAGTAGTTTTGCTCCACCATAGAGGAGACCAGGCGCCTCATTATTTTGACAATTCTCAAACACGGCCTTCTCACAAGATACCAGGTGAAGCACTGGGACATGAGCACAAATGTCAGGTTTACAGATATGCAATTAGCACCTTGATTCTCCTTTATCTGACATTATGCCAACACAATGCAAAACTAGTAATGAGCTAGGTGGGAGACATTTAAGTTTGAAAAAGAAAACTAGGTCTGGTCTCTGTTTGTTTCAATTTTTCCATGAATAAAATGAAATTAGGTGGAGTGTCACTGGAATATTCTGAGGCTCAATTAAGTGCCTGCTGTATTTGTTGAGTTTCTCAAATGGCAATTGAAAATATGTCAAATATTACGCTCCTCAGACAGTGAGCTGAGATGGTTGGTAGCATCAAAATGAGGGTGTTTTCTGGAAGAGTTTTTAGGCTATAAGCTGCTATATGTGTCATCAAGAAAGGAGCTGGTTTAGCTGAATTCCATGAATGCGTCAGAAGGATGAGGAATAAAATAATTCAGAAATTCTGAAAGAGCTTCCAGCTTAATACATGCTACCACTGGTGGTTTTTTTTATCTGCTGTAATATAATATGAAATTCCTCATTTATAGTTTTTAATTAATTTTGCATCAAGTAGGGTGAAAATTCGTCAGCCACAAGAGACCTTGGGGATGCTGAATGCAATAGAGGGGCCTTCCTAGAGCAGCACCTGGCAGTAATGGATATTGCATATATCTGTGCTGCCATCTAATGGCCAGCCTCTTTGAGGTGGTTATTACTTGCAAGTTACTTAAAGGCAGCTTTGCATTTGTATTCATAGAGATTAAGGTAACAAAACCAGTGCACACATAACCTCCTGTGCCTCACAGAAACCGGGCAAAAATCAAGAGGTGAAACCATCAGTGTATTAACTCACACTGGACAGCTGTCAATTTTGAGAACTACATTTTTATTTGAATTTCTGAAGACTGAAGAGAGGAAGCTTCATCTTTGTTGAAGTGGATGAGAACTTTACCTAACATTTTAAAAGCATTTTCCAGAGCTATGCAGCCCAGCGTTTCCCAGGGAAAGGTTTCTGCATTTCCCATATAGGACAGACACTAATCCTCTATTTACCCTCTCAAGGAACAAGTGGGTGACGATGACATTGGCTTTCCTCTTGGCATATGACTTCAGTTCAGGCTTTAAGTGTTGGTATATATGGCTCCTCTCTCAGTTCACTGTAATCGCATCACTTTATTAGAGAATATTTAGGAGCCTTCTACTTTTTCCAGTTTGTGGACCCCTAAAAATTTTCCAGATCCCTTTCTCAATTTCACATACATACACAAGACCCTGTAGAATATAAGGACTTGTTTTTAACAAGTGATCTTTTGTATATCTCCTAAAAGCCATCTGTGCATCCTCAGACTGCAAATCATTGTTCCAGATACATATCTTTTGGGAGTCAGTGCATTCCCATACCCACTTTCCCAAGAGTTGTTAATTCCCACTGTTTTCTTCCCTATCCCTCCCTTCCTCTCAGTTTTTCCGTATTCAGATGTTGTGTCCAATCCATTGAATCCCTTACCCAGAAAACATGATGCTTAAAGCTGGTTCAGGGGAAAGGGATGGTCTATACTGATGATACACCTTAACATGAAGTAACTGGTAGGAGGACTCTCCATCACCTGAAAAGCCTGGCGGATGCCTTCATGGTGGCTAGTTAAGAAGAACCAATCTGTCAATCATATCTGAAAATCTAGATTGTGCAGAGCAGAATAATTTGGCCACAGGGCCCCACTCCTCAGAGAACATGATGACTCAGCACCGACCAGCTCCGTCTGAGAAACAGGCAGGACACCAAAGCTACAGAAAGAGCTCAGAGGTTGAGCCCACCCACACGGCAATGTGAATTATAGAAAGACATAGCAGAAGAGAGGAATCAGGACAGGAAGAGCCAAATGGGAGCTCTGAGGAAGAGAGTCCCCTATTGTCATGCTAAAGAGTCCTTCCTAAATCCCATAGCCTTTCAGACCCACTCTCAGCTCCAACACAAGCTGGGCAGGAGGCCTGTTATCAAGGCTCTGAGTGGTGTTTGGGAGCATGAAATGGAGGGATGGAAGAGCAGAAGTAGCAGGCATTAAAAAATTGAAAAGTTAGGTAGCTTAAGTCAAACCCCTGTACCAGAAGTTAACCATAAACAGTCAGCATTCCTCCAAATTGCTCTCCTTGAAAGACCAGAGGCTAACGAGACTGCTGAAATAATGACTCTGAGAAGATACTAAACATAGCGCTGATGAGCTATGGTCATGCAATAGGAGACTCATGAGCATCTTCAGATGTGACAGAACATGGAAAACTGATGATCCCTAAAGTAACAGGACATCAGATTTAGGCCATCCTAGAGAGCATTTGCTCTAAGCATACTAAAATATGACTAGATTATGGATTACAAGGCTGAAGGCTGGGAGCAGCTAAAGCCCCTAATCCCAGAGGAAGAAAGCAGGGACCCTAGAAGCCATTAATACATTAACCATGAGCAAAAGTGTGCTGTAAGGGTGCAGCAAGACCACCAGGCTCTGGCAAGCATACCAGTAGCAACAAGCCCTTCCTCCATGGTGAGGCTGTGCAGCCTCCCACAGTCCCAAAGTGATATCCCCAGGCATCCCCACTCCCTAGTAATTCCAAGGGAGTGTCTGGAGAACAGGAACTGGCCGCAGAGCCATCCTGGTCAGGCACAACCTGCGGAAGGAAAAGGCTGGGGTTGTGGCAAAGCCCAGAGAATTGATCTGGAAAAAGTCCAAAGACAACACTGGAGTTTGGACAGGATTTCTAGCAGAGAAGCTCCCAAAACTGTAAGGAGAGTATCACCACACATGTATGTCCCATGCATTTCATGCTGAAGCACCTGATAGTCTTCTCAGAGGCCTTAGAAAACAGGCTTCCAAAATGAGTTTGTAAAATAAAATTACTTGCATGTATTTAAGCTAACTGCCTGACTATGCTGCTTTTGCAGGACAGGAGTCACTGCTTCATGTTGGGCTCTGAGGAACTACCACATCAGGCAATATTCTGGTTTGCCAGTCAATCGTCACTGGTCTGTGCTTCTGTTCCGACAGGGAGACACGCCTCCAGTTGTCACCTTACCAAATAAAATATGTGCTTATATTTCTTCCCCTTTTTGCTGCTTCTCAACACTTACAGGATCTTCCAAAGTAGAAGAGCAAAATATTAATGATATCTGTACTAGGCACCCATGAAAAACTCACAGACAAAGCATGTTTTAGTGCTTTTCAGTGGCATGGGTTTTTTTCCTTTTTACAAGAATTATGGAGGGATGAAGAGGCAGGGCTAAACTTTTACAGACTGGAAAATGCAGGGAAAAATCTCAAAACCTGAAATCCATGCCTGAGAGGCCTGGAGTCACAGCACTGCAGGAACACTCATGTTGGAGGGGCCTTGGGAGGCCTCTAGTCCAACCTCTTGCTCCTTGGGGTCAGAGCTTTATCAAGCCTGGTCTTATAAACATCAGTGTTGAAAAGTACATGGAGTTTCTGGGCAACCTGCTCCAATGTTTAATTAGCCTCATAAATGAATCAATAATTAAGTAAATATCAACCAGGAGACAGTGATACTTGATATCAGTGCAGCTGCTATGTGTGTGGCTCCACTCTCAAGGGGAACCATTCCAATCATCTTACAGTACCATTTTAACCCTTAGGTATGTGCAGAGGTCAAATTTTATAGTGCTAACTTGTTATTGGTACTGAATTATATTCTTACTGTAGTAGGAAGGGATGTATTTCACCTAAGCTTGTCCATCCTACCTGTAAGAGCTAAAACCAGAAAGCTTTATTACTGTGTTGAGACGTAATAAATGGAAAGTCAGGTTGAACTAGCATGTGGCTACCAGACCCGTGCCTGCAGCCTGGGCAGTAAATCAAAAATCTCTGCCAGCGTGTAGTACCTCAGTTTCATGTTGCGTAAAAATACCAGGTTTTCTGAAAATGTTATATTTTGCAGGGGTAGACTGAAAAATTTTCAACAGGTTTATTAGTAAAAACTGAAACATGTTGTTATGCAAAGCTGCTGTTGAAATCCAGAATTATGTGAAAGAAGCCAAGCACAAGGAACTTATGCTTCAGTGCAACCTGGTGAATGTAGGAGCACACACGCTGGTTTGGTGGTGTAGATCATCAGTGGTGTCTGTTTCCAGACCATGAATTCTGTTCATCTAGGACCTCTTCTCTGCTGGTGGAGGAAATCTTTCCAGACACAGGGAAAGTATTAAAAATCTGGAGACAGCTGTGTGGGCATTACACCATCTCAGCCCCTGTTTCCTCCTGGACTTAAGCAACCTCTTGAAGGTAATAAGTCTTCTTTCCTGTTTCTCCAATTTTCTTGTGTGACTATCTCCCTTCTACTTTCTTATCAAGAGTATTGCCAATTATCCTATTTTGTTATTGAGAGTTTCTGATAACTGGTGTTATTCTGAAAGCCCAAATTATTTATCTGGACTTCTCAATAAGAAGGTAAGGATCTATTCAGTTTGGTTTGTTGCTTTTGTTGGGTTTTTTTTCCATTTTTGAAGTGACTTCTGAGCACTCACAGTCACAATGAAAAGCAGGAAAATATGCACATCACATATTCTAAAGGTTTCTATGCCAGAAGGCAAACAAAAAGAATTCAAAGCTCAACTGTACTTAAACCTCATTATTTTTAAGCAAATCTACTACTTTGTAGTCTGATTCACTATATTTTAATGCCAAGTACTGCAGTAACCAGCTAAAAGGTGCACTCTTCCCAGGGTGTGGAAAAGAACATGCCAGCCAGATGTCGTCCCAGGCCAGAAAATGAAGTAACACACAGCAGTGAAAACAAGCTCCCAGTCTGAGCTGCCAGATGCAGTGCCTGCTGGGCACTGTGCCAGGAAACAACAGCCTGAAGCAGAAGTTTTCCCAGTTATTACTCCTGTTCCCTCTTTTTTCAGCATGTTTCTGTGTTAGGATTTTACCAATTAGGCTTTTGACCCACAATCAGCACTCAACTTCTTGCCTTTCTTTCGTCTCCTCCTCTCCCCCAGATGCCAGACAGTTAGTATCAACAAGAGACTTTTTAAGCAAAGGAATTTATTGAGTACAACAGGAAGTGAAGGGAAGCTTTACAGACTGAATGATCATTCCAAAAGGTCAAGGGAGGAGAATTATTTATGAAGGCAGAGTAGACTGGAACCGCTGTACAGTCCAGACCAAGACTAATTGTTTGCAGATTGTGGTAGCTAGATGAGAAGCCCAACGATACCTTCAAGCCCCCAAAGCCAGTCAATGTCAAGTGAAGGCCCAGTCAAAGACACTGATATGCTGCAGTTTTGTAAAGATATGGGGGTCATCGCAGAAGGAAGGGATAGAGAATCAATAGCTCTTGAGCACCAAGAACCAGGACTTCACCACCTGAGTTAAGGAACAGACATGTTACTAGAAAAAAAAATCTACTTCATATAGTACAGCTGAGAAAGATCAATATGATCCTTTTCTTGGGACTGGTCAGTAATTCTAACATAAATAAGCAGATGCATAACTCAAACTGAGTTCAATTTCTGTCTCCGCATATGCCCAGCCATGTGGTCTTGGTGCTCCTGGTTCTTTCTTGTGGTATGAAGGGATTAGTTGCCAGGCCAGCTCCATCAGAACTACCAGTTGTCTCAGTATCCCAGTTATGTCCTCTTTCCAGATAGAAGCAGAGGAATTTGTCCACTGGTCTCAGGTCTTCAGCAGCTTCATGTGCCCCAGCCATAATTTTGCCTGGGCTGTCCAACATGCTAAAATCCCAGACAAATCACTGGGAATGCGGTGTCATGGTTGGCTTATGTCAATCCAATCATGTGCTACTGTAAAGAGGAGCAGTCCTGCCCTCCCCTGCGTGCTCCAAACACCTCTTCTGCATCAGTACTAGTGCTTGTATATCTGCACAGTCAGCTGCACCACTGAGATGGTTCAACCCACTCTATGGCCACATGATTACCAGTGCCAAAATGCATTGAAGAGCATCAACACAGGGACTGAAAGGGAAGCCTGCAATAGATTGACATATTTTGTTCAAGAAACCTACACCATGACTGTGTGTGCAGAGTAAATCTGGTGCATCTTGATCCCATGATGACACTTACTTACTGTACATAGTTTGAACAACCCACCCAGCACTTGCACTGGAGGTGCAAAGTACCCCTGGCATATCAGACTCAAAGGACATATGCTGTGAAGTTCATCTCTGCGTGACCTCTTAGACTACCTAATATGAACAGACTGCACTGGACAACTCTGGCCACTTACGTGGGACATGCTGAAAGTGCCTAATGTTCATTAGACAGAGCAGAATCACTCATTTATCTATGGGAAGGGCAGTTCCACTTTGGAGAACACCACCTGCATCCATACTTCTGCCTGCAGCTTCCCAAATATTCTAGCTTTACCTGACTCTATACTAAGGGCTGTCCTGAAAGCAACGCACTATTGCACCAGGTGAGTCAGACGCAGATAAGTCAGCTGTAAATGCTACCCGTGAAAGGGAAGAGAGATGTCTGACTACAGAGGTTTTTAATCTGACAACGAAGCCTTTCATACATCTGGAACTTGAAGCTATTCAGATAGAGAAATATGACAAAAATGTGTGAGTAGGGGTGTCATCCATTGTTAGTACATGGTGAGCCGCTTCCATTTCAAGTTTTGAAAGAAGACCTTCATCAAAGCAACATTTGGCCTTGATTGGGGCATTTCTGAGTGCAATGATATGTGTATGGAGACTATCACCGCACATACAATGCAGACAGCCCTGACATACAGGCATCAGCAAATCTTCCTGCTGTTGTTCATGGAAGGCTTGCCCCTAGCTTTTCCCTTCACTTCACTGCCAGGGGTTGCTGCGCTCATCACATGGATCACAGAGGGGAGTTTGCCACTTACACATAAAAAGTTGGGTGATTGTCAGAAACTGGCAATTAGGATGAGTATACGTGCAGGACCTGGCCCAGGGGTCCTCTAATGACTCCTCTGAGAGCATTAAAATCAGCAGAGGAGTTGGGAAGGAGGGGAAGAGTCACAGATGGAGTTAGGAAGGAGGAAAGGAGTCACAGCTTGGGAAAAGCAACTTAAACTGAAGGAAGGGGACTAACTGGAGTTAATTTACCAGCACCCTCCAAACACCTCACAAAGTGGTCTGGCTTTCAGCCACCATAAGATAAGTTATGTGAATATGGGATAATTAACACTATATGACTGGAAAAAAAAGTATTTCCATGTTTAATTAGGTTTATATGAAAATGAACCCAGTTGTAGCTGAATCTTCCTGAGCAAAGAAAGAGTTGCAGGTTCAAAGTTGATGTTGTTTGCCATGGCAAGTTATTTATAGATGCTAGTGAAATTACTTAAATGCTAATTAGGAGAAGCAAACAAACTTTGGCTGAGTGTAAAGCACATGCACTGCACCAAGCACCATCTTTCCCTCAATGCGTTCTGTGTTCCCTCAGTTTCCATTTTATCAGTGTTTGATTGAACTCCACGTTCACAAGAAACATGGGAGTGAGTCCCAGCAAAAGGTTATTTTCCCCTTGTTTTCCTGTGTTGTATATGAGCAGGAGCAGTGGAAACAATGGAAAGCCAAGCTGCACCCTTTCGCTCTGCATGACTTCCTGAAATTTCTCCCGAGCAAGATAAACCAGACTACAGCGAAACACAGGTCATGGTTAAAATGGCATCTGGTAGTCGTGCTGTGGAATTTGGAAACAGCCATGTTTTCACCCCATCTGCTTCTTTAGGATAAATTACTTTGTTACCCAGGTGTATAATAGGGTGTAAAGGGGAAATTTAAGATTAATATCCTTTTAGCTTTTACTAGTCTCACAAGGAAAATAACAGAAGTCCTGTTTTAAACTAAGGAAGGACAAAAAGCACTAAAAGCTGCACGGGAAACGGCCCAGAGCTTCAGAGGATTTGGACGAAAGGCTTTCAGGGCTGCAGGCAGAGGTCTGGCTGGGGAGTGGCAGAACCAGCTGCTCTTCGTCACTGCCCCGCAGCAACAGCCGACCTTCACCCACAGCAGCGCATGTGTCAGCGCGCTGCTGGCCCTGCCAGACAGACCGACCCGCTTGGATTAACCAGTTTAAACTGGGTATTTGAAATAAGCCGCAGGAACTTTCCTGGAGGGGATTAGCGAGTTCCCGCAGTGCCTGCCCTGACCCGACAGCAGATCTGAGGGCATCCCTGGCATTGCAGCCATGACAAACAGCTGAGAAGGGGTCCCATCTTCATTGGCACCGACCAAAAATGCAGCAGACAGGGCAGCACTCCATGGGGAGTGGTGCCAGCCAGAGGTTTCCATTCCCGCCCAGCTGTCACTGCCTTGCCTGAGGTCACCGCGCTCTGACCCAGTTGCTGCCGCTCGCTCTTCCTCAGCCAGCCACCGAATGAACAAAAACAGGGAGCTCCGTCATGGGATGGGCGGAAGCAGCAGGCTCTGTTGAGGCAGCAAGGACTACCCTCTGACATAGGCCCAGAGGAGCTGCGGCGTTCTGGCACTGAGAAATGCCCAAATCTGTTCTCACTTTAAGCCAGTTTTACAGTCTGGACTGGACTGAGATTTATATGTATTTTATTTGGCCTACACCACCCACTGTGTCTCATAGGAGATGACAGTTCCTTCCATGGGTGGTTTACAGCCTCAGAGCGACTGCAGATGCCCAGAGACAGGGGCAAAGCCTGCTCGCCTCTTTCTTTCTGTGACTCTTCCCATGGCTGGCCAGACCACTTGGTGGTTTCTGTGTCCCTTCCCTGCCCTGGGGCGACGTCAGCTTCTCCATACAGGCTGAACCAGCTTCACACACTTTCTCTGGAGTCTGGAGCAGCTTTACAAATCTCAGAGCTGTGCAAAGGTAAAGGTAATGTCCTGCTGCCTGCTGCCACCATCCAGACGAGGGGTGACCGTCTGTGAAGCCGACCAAGTGGGAGGTGGTGGCAGCAACATCCAGAAGGAAGACTGGATGAGGGGGAACCTATTGCCCACCAAATCTTGCAACACCTCTGTTGAGGACACCTCGTTTTCTCAGGTTTCGTGCTTGAGTCCTGCTGTCACTGGTCTGTACAATTCCACAAATGAAAGGTTAGGGGGTTTTTCAGGTGAATCTAAGGAGTTTAGGAACACAGCTCCCAAGAGGATCATTTCCCCAGTGCAGGACTGTACCTGTAGACCAATGACCACTCTGCATGTGCACAAGGGCACACTGAGGCCTGCTGACACATTGCTCCTCTGTAGCTGCCATAGGACAGGAGTATACTAGTACACACCAGAAAAAAACAGCGTTGAAGAAAAGGGGTCTAATAGAGGAAGGTGGCACTATCATGGTTTAACTCCAGCCAGCAACTCAGCCCCACAGAGCCGCTCACTCGCTTCCCCCCACGTGGGAGGGGGGAGAGAATTGGAAGAGTAAAAGTGAGAAAACTCATGGGTTGAGGTAAAGACAGTTTAACAGGTAAAGCTGCGAGCACAAGCAAAGAAAAACAAGGAATTTGATCACTACTTCCCACGGGCAGGCAGGTGTTCAGCCATCTCCAGGAAAGCAGGGCTCCATCATGCATAATGGTTACTTGGGAAGACAAATGCCATCACTCCAGACATCCCCCCTTTCCTTCTTCTTCTTCCCCCAGCTTTATGTACTGAGCATGACGTCATATGGTGTGGGATATCCCTTGGGTCAGTTGGGACAAGGAGCCGTGTCCCCTCCCAGCTCCTTGTGTACCCCCAGCCCATTCGCTGGGTTGGGGTGAGAAGCAGAAAAGGCCTTGACTCTGTGTAGGCATTGCCCAGCACTAATGAAAACATCCCTGTCTTATCAATACTGTTTCCAGCACAAATTCAAAACACAGCCCCATACCAGCTACTATGAAGAAAACTAACTCTACCCCAGCCAAAACCAGCAGAGGCACAAAGTATGTTTGGGGTCATCCGAGGAAGATGGACAGGGTGGAGGGCAGGTACAGAATGTACAGCATGTTCCTGATTACCCTCTTGTGATGTTCAGCAATTTATAAAGGTACCAAACCAATGCCAGGTTCCAACTATGTCTCACCAGGAACTGACATGTTACAAACCACAAGGTAAAAAATCAAACACAACAGCCTCACCTTCTTGATAATAACGGTGAGAGTGGTTTCTTTATATCTAATCCACCGATAAGGGAGAAGATACATGGACTGGAACAGCAGAGCTGGAACCTGTTTCATAGAAAGCAATATAATCCAAAGTCCTATATATTTTTAACCTGTTCAGCCCTGCCCCCTCATAAAGCAGGCATTTCAGCACGCGGCGCTTCTGTTAATTGAATTTCTTCTTAAATGCAAATGAGGAAAGCCACACTAAAGTCTCTCAAGATTCCAGATAAGATTTGCAGCTGGTATAAATAAGTGAAATGTCACTAAGGCCAGAGGAAGCAGTCTGTTCCTCCCTCTCCTGCCACTGCAATCTCTGAACTTGACCCTACATTTCAATACTCCTATGAGGAGTTGAGCGCAGTGTCAAGTGCGTTGCTGCAATCCCTCTTCCCTCCCGCCTCAGCCTGCCCTTGCTGAGCCACAGCTCAAGCTCTGGCCCTTCCCCTGGCACACCGGCGTGTTGAGTGGGCTAGAGGAAAAAAGAGCTGGGGAGTGCCTGCCCTGGGCGGGAAGGGAGGCCTGAGTTCCTGTCATTTCCCCTGTGATTACTTCAAGATTTTTCAGTCAAAGTCTTTACAGGATGGGTTGGGCTGTTTTATCAGAGCCAGATTTTGGCAGACCAGTTTTCTGCGAGGTCCTTTTCACCCTGTGGCCCTCAGCCAGAGCCTGCAGACCTTACCTCCCCAAAGCCAGCACAGCCTTGCCCGACTGATGGGTGGATTTAGTCCCGCTGCGGGAGGCAGGAGGGACTGCCGACCCTCCCTGCAGGAGGACAGGCTTTTGCTTTCATTTAAGAAATAACATTTAGACCTTGGCTGGTGACAGGCAGTCCTGATGGTGCAAGCATAAATCTCCAGGTCACTTGCTTGACAAGGGCAAGCTTATCCCTTCATACGCAACAAAAACATGAAGGCACTTGAAACTTTTCCAACCAGACCTTTGCTTTCTCAATCTCTCTCTTTTCGGCCTCAAATTTTAAGCAGAAAAACAGCTTGCAAAGCGAGCAGGAAACAACAGCTCCTTCCTGCTGCACAGCTCCAGCCACCTGCACAGGGAGCTTGCCTGCTCTGGGACTGGGTTTGGGTATTAGCCAGCACTGACCAGCATCCCCATCTGAATCATAGTTTGGGTTGAAAGGGACCTTTAAAGATCATCTAGTCCAACCTACTGTCACTCTCCTGTTGCCATAAAAGTTAAGAAAAAGACTGGAAGACAGATTATCCCGGCTGAATCCCAGTAAACAGCAGCAGAGCAGCAGCTCTGTGGCAGCTGAGATAGATAATGCTTTTTTGTTCAATCATTTCTAAATCCTCTACATTTCACATACCTGTTCAGATTTTCTGGACATTTTATGTGACACATGACAGCACAGAGTAGAAATAATCTCAGTTTGGGATATTTTTACATAAAATCTTTTGGGGAAGAACCCTAGCTTTTAAGGATGGCATTACTATTAGCTTATTATTTTTACTTAAGAGCCCCAGGCATCAAATAACCTGAATTCATCCTATCTGATTGATGGCGCCCTCTACATATTTGGGAAACAAAACTGAAGATGGCATTCAGAAAAAAATGTAAGTAATTCAGTAAGATATATGCATTGTGCTGATGAACAAAGATAATTTCTTGATGTGCAGACATGAATGAGATGGACGAGAAGTTTTCAGCTGGGTTAGGTTTCATGTGAGCCCTGGCACCTGAGCAGATGTGCTGTAGAGGGTCTATCCCATAGGGAAAAGAATAGCCACAAGCAGGCTGAAAGCTTATGGGTAAGAATTAGAGACTGAGGCAACAAAGGAAACCTTGTGGTTGCTGTTTACTACAGGCCACCTGATCAAGGGGAGCCTATTGACGAAGCCTTCTTAACTCCAGCTACAGCGGGCATTGTGCTCGCAGGCTCTCGTCCTGCTGGGGGACTTCAACCACCCCAACATCTGCTGGAAAATTAGCACAGCGAGCTGTAGACAATCCAGGAGACTCCTGGAGTGCATCGAGGATAATATCTGTACTGGTTTCAGCTGGGATAGAGTTAAATTTCTTCATAGTAGCTAATACGGGGCTATGTTTTGGAGTTTTGCTGGAAACAGCGGTGATAATGTGGAGACGTTTTAGTTGTTGCTAAGTAGCGCTTACACTGGTCAAGGACTTTTTCAGCTCCCCACGCTCTGCCGGGTGCACAAGGAGCTGGGAGGGGACACAGCCGGGAGAGCTGACCCCAGCTGACCAATGGGATATTCCATACCATATGACGTCATGCTCAGTATATAAAGCTGGGGAAGAAGGAGGGGGGGACATTGGGAGTGATGGCAGTTGTCTTCCCAAGTAACTGTTATGTGTGATGGAGCCCTGCTTTCCTGGAGATGGCTGAACACCTGCCTGCCCTTGGGAAGGAGTGAATGAATTCCTTGTTTTGCTTTGTTTGTGTGAGCGGCTTTTGCTTTACCTGTTAAACTGTCTTTATCTCAACCCAGGAGTTTTCTCACTTTTACTCTTCCAATTCTCTCCCCCATCCCACCAAGGGGGAGTGAGCAAGCGTCTGCGTGGTGCTTGGTTGCTGACTGGGGCTAAACCACGACATGTCTTAAGCCAGGTAATAGACCTATCAGATGGGATGCATTACTGGACGAGATAGTCACCACCGCAAGTGAGCTAACCCGTGACATCAAGATGGGAGGCAGCCTGGGCTGCAGTGATCATGCACTGGGGGAGTTTGCAGTCCTGAGGGAAATGGGTCAGGCAAAGAGTAAAGTCAGGACCCTGAATTTTAGGAACACACACTTCCAGCTATTCAAGGACTTACTCACTGGGACCGCTGGGAAACTGCCCTCAGGGACAGGGAACAGAACAGAGCTGGCAGATCTTTAGGGACACTTTCCATAGAGTGCAAGAGCTCTCGATCTCCAGGTGTAAGAAATCAGGAAAGGAAGGCAAGAGTCAAACTAAAGGGCAAGAAGGAAATGCACAGGCAGTGGAAGCAGGGACAGGTATCCTGGGAAGAGTACAGGGACACTGCCCAGTCGTGTAGGGATGGGGTCAGGAAGGCCAAGGTGCAGCTGAAGCTAAACTTGGCAAGGGATGCAAAGAATAATAAGAAACGCTTTTACAGGTATGTCAACCAGAAAAGGAAGGTCAGAGAAAGCACACCCCCACTGATGAATACAACAGGCAAACTGGTAACAATGGACAAGGAGAAGGCTGAGGTACTCAACAACTTTTTTGCTTCAGTCTTCACTGGCAACCTCTCTTCCCACACCTCTCAAGTGGATGGATCCCAAGATGGGGACTGGGGAAGCAAAGTCCTTCCCACTGTAACAGAAGATCAGGTTTGTGATCACCTGAGGAACCTGAATATTCGTAAGTCTATGGGACCTGATGAGATGCATCCCAGAGTCCTGAGGGAATTGGCTGATGTAGTTGCCAAACCACTGCCCATGATACTTGCGAAGTCATGGCAGTCAGGTGAAGGCCCCAGAGACTGGAAAAGGGAAACATTGCACCCATTTTTAAAAACGGTAGAAAGGAGGACCTGGGGAACTATCAACCTGTCAGCCTCACCCCTGTGCCTGGAAAGATCACGGAACAGATCCTCCTAGAAGCTATACTAAGGCAGATGGAGGACAGGAAGGTGATTTGGGACAGCCAGCATGGCTTCACCAAAGGCAAGTCCTCCCTGACAACCTACTGGCCTTCGCCTTCTATGATGGAGTGACTACATCAGTGGACAAGAGAAGAGCTATGGATGCCATCTATCTCAACTTCTGCAAGGCCTTTGACACGGTCCCCCACAATATCCTTCTCTCTAAATTGGAGACATACGGATTTGATGAGTGGACTGTCAGGCAGATGAGGAATTGGTCCGATTGTCACATTCAGTGGGTAGTGGTCAACAGCTCAATGTCCAGATGGAGATCAGTGAGAAGCCGTGAGACCAGTACCATATACTTCATCAATGACATAGAGGGATTAAGTGCACCCTCACCAAGTTTGCAGATGACACCAAGCTGAGTGGTGTGGTTTACACACCTGAGGGACAGGATGCCATCCAGAGGGATCTGGACAAGCTGGAGAGGTGGGACCTCCTGAGGTTCAAACAAGGCCAAATACAAAGTCCTGCACCTGGGTTGGGGAAACCCTGGTATCAACACAGGCTGGGGGATGAAGGCATTGAGAGCAGCCCTGCAGAGAAGGACTTGGGGGTACTGGTGGATGAAAAGCTGGACATTGAGCCAACAATGTGTGCTTGCAGCCCAGAAAGTCAACTGCAACCTGGGCTGCATCAAAAGAAGTGTGGCCAGCAGGTTGAGGGAGGCGATTCTGCACCTCTACTACACTCTGGTGAGACCCACCAGAGTACTGGACCCACCTGGAGTACTGTGTCCAGCTCTGGGGTCCTCAGTACAGGAAAGACATGGATCTGTTGGAGCGGATCCAGAGGAGGGCCACAAAAATGATCTGAGGGCTGGAGCACCTCTCCTACGAGGACAGACTGAGGGAGTTGGGGTTGTTCAGCCTGGAGAAGAGAAGGCTGCAGGGAGACCTTATTGTGGCCTTTCAGTACTTAAAGGGGGACTATAGGAAAGATGGGGGCAATCTCTTTAGCAAGGCCTATTGTGACAGGACAAGAGGCCATGGTTTTAAACTAAAGGAGGGTAGATTTAGACTGGATATAAGGAAGAAAATTTTTAAAATGAGGGTGGTGAAACACTGGGGCAGGTTGCCCAGAGAGGTGGTAGATGCCCCATCCTCGGAAACATTCACAGTCAGGTTGGACGGGGCTCTGAGCAACCTGATCTTTTTGAAGATGACCCTGCCATTGCAGGGGGCTTGAACTAGATAATCTTTGAAGAGCTCTTCCAGCCCAATCCATTCTATGAGACAGAATCTGTGAGGGTAAGGGAAGGTGTTGTGCCAAAGACTGACTCCATCAGAAAGCACTTATTTTAAAAGAAATATAATAGTAAAACAAATAAATCAGAAGGGTTCCAGCTATTTTCAAACAGAAAAAATAAAATTATGAGAGGAGCACTCAAACTGCAGAGGCTTAGAGGTTTAGTCACCATGTGGGAGGGAGGATGGAGGGATAAAGTAGAGTGGCAGGACTGTGGCATAGAAGTTTTTAACCTCTATGCTGATTTTACTGTGCATGTGCGTCAAAGGTTCCTACTTTCTGCTCCTATGTAAGTTACATAGAACCACGTTTCCTGGGTGAAGATAGTGGAATTGAGCCACATCCCTTCCCCTTCCCCATGGCCTGGCTCCCATTGCTATGTTCTACTGCCTTGCTTGGTGCTCTTTATCCTGGCTCTTATAAAGCCCATGTGGGAGAGCAGTACTGGGCACTTTGATGTTTTCTGGGCTTTCCCCTGCCCAAGGGTGTCCTGTTTGTGAGGATGCCAGAACTCCTTCTGCTGTTCTGCCCATAACCCTCCACCTGAAGGGTCTGGCTTTCTGCCTGGGCAGCTGCAAAGAATTAGTCCAGCTGAGGTTCAGTCACACAGGGGTGGAGTGCAGAAAATACTTTTTTTTTTTTTTTTTTTTTTTTGGCCATTCAGTCTGCTCAAGCTTCAAGAAACTCTGGAATTAAAGCCCTAAGTGTAAGTGTTGAAATTGACTGTAGGGTCAGCGCTGCCTGTGGCAATCCTGGTTTCACTAGTGCAGATTTGCATCACTTCAAAAGTGTCCTGAGAGACCCTAGATTTTATGTTTTTCCTTGCATCCCATCCTTGGGATGTCTTTGTTGGTTCATATTAACTTAATTTCCCCAAGACCTAAAGTGCCTTTTTTCCATTACAAAAGACTTCAGGTATTCTCTCAAAGGAATAACCTGCTTGTTTCAGATGGTTTTGCTCATTCTCAAGTACACCAGTTTTTTCTAATGTCAAGCTGAACAGTATTTTGTGTATAAAATTTTTCCTTTCTGCTTTGTTTTCTGGCTGTGCTGGTACTCATAGATTTTAAGTATTTGTTTACACAAAAGCATTTTAGAAAATATGTTTCCCATTCATCCTCAGATCATTGGTCTTTGTCTTTCACAACGCCTCCAAGAGTTGTAACAATTCACCACTGGCCCTGAAAACTCTTAAGTGTCCAAAAGTTCAGGAGTTCCAGAAAAAAGCCAAATTACAAATCATTCCCTTCTGAAAGGAGAGGCTTCCTAGATAATTTCTACAGCATTATTCTTAAAATTATACCTGGAAATTACCTCAAAAAGTATCCCAGGCCACCATTTTCCCCAAGACAAGGTCAGCTATGTACCCCAGATATGCTAACCTCTTAGCCAGTTCTAGCAGGGATAACTACTTGCTGATGACCAACTCAGAAAGTATTTCTCCCTGGACAAAGCAGTGGACTATTTATTCCTTGCCCTGATACCGATTATTTTTAGTAGATCTCATGTTTCATTTTCAGAGTGGACAGGAATTGGTTCTAGGTGGGCTGAATTATTCCTGTATACAAAGGGGTTCAATTTCATGCCTGGCAGGAAGCAACATAAACTAGAAAAGAAAACCCACTTGCAAGCAGAGGGAAACACAACCTTTGCTATTTCTTCCACTGTCGTCTTCAATATTGATCAACATGGACACCTCCACCTGCCTGTCAGCCTGCTAGGCAGGCTGCTGATGCATGCATCTGCCCCATGGTCTGTCCCCTTGCCTATCCAGCATGGCATTAAACCAGGGCACTCTTGTTCCCCCCGGGGTCTTCCCAGGCCAGGATAATACCAATATAAACCTGGCTCCGAGGATCATCACCATTATCAACACCACAGAAAAAAAACAAGGGAAGACATACCAGACAGTGGACAAGATGTGCATGTCCTTGCACAGTCGCAGGGAAAGTCTTTGTAGTGTTCCCACTCCTACTTGCCATCCTCCTGGTGACTGCATCCACTCTGACACAAATAATCTACAACTTGAAAACATAAAACCCTCTCTAGTAGACTCTGTTGCTTTACAGGAAGTAAACAATGGCACAATTACTCAGTGGTATCTCATAGAAGTTGTGCTAATTGCTTTCACTGAAGCGCCAGGTTTCCTTATCAAACCCGCCAGGCTGAAATAACTGGACGTCTATAAAACAGTACATTATTAGCTTAAAAAATCTCCCTCTTGCACCCCCTGGCACCCCTTTTGCCCACAGCAGGGAATGGTTGAGTGGGAACTCACAGGACTTCTGCTGAGAACTTGTTTGATTTTTGCACCTCCTTGATGCTTGATTTAAATCAATTTAATATGAAAAAATTAAGCATGTAAAAAACACTCGACAGAGAACAGGGGCTGAAGACAGTGGGGACACCTACCCAGCTGGGCTGGGCTCCTGCCATGGCGGGAACAGGGGCTGCCATGGCGAGAGAGTGGTAGAAGCCCCACATTCCTCTGGGCAGGGTTTCGTTGTAACACATTTGCATGTTTATTCTTCTTTGCAGGAAGGTGCCATGGGCTGGCACTTGGGCAACGGCTCCTGTCTGAAGGAACCACCACTCTCTGATGTGCTGCGGTTGGGTCCTGCGAGGAACCGCCACAAGATGCTCTCCTTCCCGAGAAACATCTGCCTTCTCCCGCTCCCCTCTGTGGTTTAATTAAAGCATTTTAGCAATTTCTGTTCAGCAGGTTCACACTGTAGGAACTCCATCAGCTCCAAGATCTTGCCTTAGGAGTACAGCCATTTCAGGTGTTTGCCTGGGCACCAGGGCCCACCCCTCATTTATTTTTACGAGCTCAAACATGCTTTAACCCACAAAACCTCCTTAATGAAGCTGTGCATTCTTAGCAAACCCAGCTCTTTCAAGACAATGCTGGTACCTTATCTTTCCAGTCATCTTGTTTTCTGATAGGGCCCCGGTACCTGCCTGCAAGCATGTTTGTTTTCCCAAGAGGTGCTAATCCTCAGCAGACTTCTTAGTCCTGCCTCAAAACAGCTGCTGCAAAGGTGCAGCTGAGGGAGGCAGATAGGGTTTTGCAGTTGGCAAACAGTTCATGTGCTTAAGCAGGGCATGCAGCCATAGGTACCGCAATCCTTCCCAACCTGTCAGCCTGTGTGGGTCAGTCATGACAGGTTTATCAATACAGAAAAAAACCTGAAATGTAACCATCCCATTGCCTGCAGTAACACAGAAATATGCCTATTGAGTGGCTTTCATCAGCCATCGCTGTCTGGCTTACAGCTTGTCCTCATCAGCAGATGGAGACAGGACAGCGAGTATCTACATGAGGCCCTCCTTCCAGAAAGGTTTCCCCTCCCTCCCAGAAGCTGATCTGTAGCAGGGGCCTCCTGCAGCAACCAGCACCACAGGATAATGCTGATGCGTTTGGGTGTTCCTATGACACCTGCAATGGTCACCCTGCCTCCTCACACCTCCTCCTTTGCTACCACGCTATGCTGAAGTACCTGGGACCCACAGAGGTGTTTAGGGGCAGGAGACACTCTGCTGCCATGCCATGCGGCAGCAGAGTGTCCATGAACCCCAAGGAGATCTGAATCCCCTGGGGCAGGAGGAGTGCTGAGGCAGCTGCATGCCCTGTCCCTCCAAGGATTCACCCACACTCCACAGCTCTGTGTATACACGTTAAAATGAAACTTGTCTGAGAGCATTCTTTGGCAGAGAATGCCCCACACCCTCACTGTTGAAGTCACAGCCTCCAAAGCAATGTGCCTTCACCCAGGCTGCGCACTGGGAAGGGGGCCTGGCACATGCTAATTCCCAAATCTTAGCCCAGCCTTGTTTGGGACACCATCTTTGCCTCAGGCCAAAACCAGGCTAGGAACCACGGTGTTGGTATAGGTGGTTTAGCTTCACTCCCCAGGAAAGTTCCCTGATGCTGTTTAGTTTGACACAGGGCATTTGTCCACCCAAATTTATCTCCATACTGGACTATGAAGCCTACAGAGATGAGGTTTGACCCTGAATCCAGTGGGAGATGACCCTGTTAGTTCACTGTCCTTAACACAGAGAAAACATTCCCATAGAGGTATGTTATTTGTGGATTTCTCAGATCAACCTGGGTCCTAAAAAATCCAATTTAAGCAATCAGTGTGACCAAACTTGCCTTCCTGTAAGATACTTCTTTTATATAAAACAGCCCATCTGGCTTTCTCCACATTTGGGACAAAAGAGGTTTGCAGCTGACCTATAAAGTATGTTATTAACTCACACCTTGTTTTGTTTCTCCAGAAACCAGTCCCTGGGAATGCAGACCTGCCACAGCAGATCAGAGAGTGCCCCACAGTGCCCTGTGTTCCCTCTGGACACTGCTCTATCCCTTGGGTAGCTCCCCACATGTGGGACTTCACTTTCAGAAAAAGTAGTATCAACCCTGCAGAAAACAGTTACCCATTAGGAAAGTCTGGTTTTAACTGAGGCATGATTCATACTTTGAAACAAGGCACAAGTGTTGGTTGATGGGTCTTCTAGCAAAATCCTCCACACAAGCTATTTCTATTTTATTTCAAATGGTAGCACGTTCATTCAAAGCATTGAATGCTGAGAAACTGAAATCCTTAGCTTAGCAGTGGGTTGAATTATGAAATACATTGATAGTTTTTAGTCAGTTGTTATAAATTTTAAAAGAAGTGCTTTAAAAGGCTGAAATGAAAAAGATAATCAAAGAATGTAAGGAGGACTGAGTCTTCACTGTCTTGTGTACAGCATACTTTTAATACTAAAAGATGCTGTCATATCAGTATTAAACACCCTTTCTGTATACTAGCGATTACGCAGGTATAAAGATGAAGGGAATTAAGGTCACTGGAACAGCACAAGTTCTCCCTTGTCTCCACGCAGCTTTCCATCCTGTGTGTTAATTGCGCTTTGCATAGGGCTGAGACATTTTTCTGAAAAACTTCTGAGGGAAGTTATTTTAATAAACAGGTTTAATTTTTAATAAGGATGCTAAGAAGTTTGTTAAATGCTGTGGGCAGGCAAGCTGATGGCACAAAATCTGAGAAAACATATATATAAATCAAATACCCCCTGGTATTACACAACAGGGAGAAGAGTGATTTTCAGTAGGATTTGGGCAAAAACCCCAATTATTAAAAAAAGCACCAAAAGACTAACACTGACTCACTGTCTTGGCATGATGTAGGCAGGTTTCCTGCTGTTATTTATAGTTGTGTTCTGGTCTGGTTATGACATGCTGTCAGTAGAGGAGTAGTTTGAAATGCATTAGCCTGGGGTCCAATAGTTCTTTTGTTCCATTCAGTGTCCTAAACAGAGATCTTAAGTTTTAAAAAATTTCCTCCCATAACTCAAAATTCAGCCTCTTGTCTTCCTCCTGCTGCCCCATGTAATCCCCAGAGCCTCTGTAATTGGCTTGCTAGCACTAGTGGAGTTCAATTTATAGGTTTCTTTCCCTATCAGCTGTTGGCGTCCTGTCTCTTCCCGGCTACCTGCCCTAAGGAGGGCCTCATCCTTATCCCTGCCAGGAACAGGAACCAAGCACAGAGATCGTCCTGTTTTGTCTTGCAAATCCAGAACCTGAGAACCAAGTCTCAGGACACTTTGGAAAGGAGACACTTGGTCAAGTACTTTAGGAGCAGTACTAGTGTCTGTATTTTTTAAAGGAATTAGGTGCTCACATAGCTTTTAGGATCTATGGCCCTCATCCAACATCAAAGAGCAGCTGTTTTGGCACAGTAGGATATCCGATGTGCATAAAGAGACTTAATAAAGAGCAATGGTATGTTTTTGCTTCATCTTAAAGAGCACAGTAAGGCATTTAAATGAGAATGAATGTTAGTTAAAATGGAGATAAATACAGGGAATTATATGTTAAAGTACAATATTATACAGAGACTTTTATCTAAACAGAATACAGAGAAAGGGCACCAGAGTTGTGTCTAGACATAGGAGAAATGGATGCTCTGACCTGCATGGTACCTGGCCAAAGCGTTTCCCTTTTGACCAGCGTGCCTGGGGTTCCTTCTCTCAGGAGCCAGGGGAGAGGGAGGGGGAGCATTTAGTGCACACAGGAGTAAAAAGCTAGAACTGGAAGCTGCAAAGTGTTTAGGATTTGCAGCTCATATCTTGGTGTGACAGGAGAATAAGGGAAAAATCAGGAAAACTGAAGGCAAGCCAATTGCAATTGGCAGGTTTGGAAGAGCAGAGGAGGGTGACACCTTTAGCTAAGCTACAAACTCCTTGTCGACAGGTATTCTTGAGATTTAGGATCCAAAACATTACTGGACAGGTAAGTGGGTAATGAGGATGTTTGACATTTTTTAGACAGGATTGAAAAGTTGCTAGAGATATAAAACCACTATGCTTCAGAGCCCAGTCCCTCACTAAATGCTCAGAGGCAGAATTCAAGATTATTTCATATTTGTCCTCTAAGGAGGTTCTTAAACCTTCTTCTGAAACAGCTGGTACTGGTGCTTTAAAGCAAGATACTGCAACCCCATGCATTGGCTTGGATTTTAATCTCCATTTGAGATTACAGCAACTCCTGTGAATTGATTGAACAAATCCTGATTCAATATTTAAGGCAACAATATTCTAGATAAAAAGGCACGAAGAACTGCCTGTTTTCTGTCAGAAAGAGTGGTGGACTACAGCATCAGGGGATATCATCCTGCCAGACACAGATGTTAGATACAGATGTGGAAAACCCGCTTTATCTGCACAAAGCCCATTTAGCCCTAATCCATCTTTGAATGAAAAAAAGGTCCATTTGCTCTGCCACAGTAGGGGCAAACAGGATTCACTGATTGATTGATTCAATTAAGTGTCATGGCTCCAAATAGGTGCTTTTCTGTGTTTGGGAATTGGTTTCAAGGTCATTTAGCAACTGGCAGTGTCATATACAGAAGATAAAGAGCTCAGTCCAATAGCAGGGAAGGCAGTATCTTTCTCTTGGCAGTAGGTTACTCAAGAAAATGTTGATACAAGGCAATGACACACTGCCCTCCTGAATATGTAGATGAGTCTACAACATTTTTGGATATGGAAAATGCAGTGCTCTTATCAGAACCACCTGACCACCCCATTTTAGAAATTTAGGTGAATTAAGGTCATGTAGCCATGGAGACGAAAGGCCAGGGCAAAATGTATTGACAGTAAAATATGTCTAGTATATTGTGGGCAATTTCAGCTGAGTCACTTGGACAATAATGGAGTAAATCCCAGCATTGTGAAGAGCAATCCCACCTACGTATTTTGGAACTATTCCAGTTTGCTTAGCACTTTCCATGAGGCATTTAGCAGGGATGCCCTTTCACCATTTTGCTACATGAATCTGCTGCTTGTGTGGTTTCTGTCAGTTCCCAGAGTATAAATTTTAAGTCTCAAATGTTGCATTTATGCTATAGTTTGTTTCCCTGGGTTCTTCATGCAAGATTTCATAATTACTGTGGTATTTAACACTGTAAAAATCTGTAAGTCCTTGGGAGAAATTAAAATCTTTGTAACTTGCTGCACAGAGTTGTATTACTGCTATGGTTTATAAACTTATTTCCTCTAGCTCCCAGTTCCACTGCCCAGAGGGTAAAACAATAGGGTTAATTTAAACCTTTATCTTTACTGCTTGCTAACTTGCACTGTTTGAGAAGGTCTGGCTATATGTGTTGCTGACTGATGAACCCTGCCATAATTCAGCTCCTTATTGTATGTCTGACCTTACTAAATGACGTGTCTTGTTCATATTCTGTTGGAGAAGAATTCTCATGTAAAGCCTTTATGAGATTCATTTGCTCCTCATCTTGGAAACAGGACCCACACACAAATTAGACCTACCCAGATCATAATTAAATTATAACAAATGTTGGCATGCAGTTTCTTTTTAAGGACAAATGTCATAGAAAAAGCAGCTTTTAGGTAATTGCTTTTACTCACAGTTGACTTGTTACAATAAGAGAAAAGGCCTGTTTCTTCTTTTTTTTTTTTTTTTTAGTAAACTGTTAAAAATCCAGATTTGTGTTACAAAATTTGAGGTAGTTTTATCTCATCTACTCTTATGATACCTGAAATTATTTCTGTCTCCTCTCTTGTCCAGTATGACAAGTTAGAGCTGTTTAGTAGACTATATTTCCATCTTTGTTGAATTTAAACTCTCCTCAAAGACCCATTACTGAATGTAGTATTGTGACAGTGTTATCCAATAGAAGAGGTGACATAGTACATCCACTGGCCCACTTTGGTGGAGCTCAGGCAATAAATTATCACCTACATCTAAAATTTCCCTAAGGCTCCTCCAAGCACAGAGACACTAAATTTTCTGATATTAGACCTCCCAGGAATCCTAATTACAAGCCCCTTGGCCTTGAAAGCACTGAATGCAGCTGAGGCCCAACATACTTTATAACTAGATGCTCCTTTCCCAGTCTTGCCTGTGGGCCCTGAAGTTTTCAGTAATCCCTCAGAGCAGACAATGTCCCAGAGGTCATCTTCATTCAGCCTCATGGGTCATGATTTAATGGAACTGAAGCTGGAGCAGAGCCTTCCACAGCATACCTAGAGCCTCCGATCAAGGACCTTATTCAGCACACAGGGCAAGTGCACTGTTTTCCACACCATTGATGGGTGAGCTCAGTCACCTGCATGCAACTGCTCGTGGGGTTGTGCTGTAAATCAGATCAATGTTGGGCTTCTCTGTCTTTAAAGGACAACCTCACCCAGCCCCCTCCCAAGTGTTCTGGTCTTCAGTGACATTTGTAGGGAATTGTGTTCATCCAGCCACAAGTATGGTGCCCCACGGCATGAGAATGGGCAAGGAGGGACAGAGAACAAGAAGAAGCCTGTGAGCTGGTATTGCCACCAAAGTCCCCGCATCATCACATTGCAGGATGACTTCTGCTCTGCCAGATAGTTCCCTAAAGAGACATGAGACACACTGTGATCCACCCCTCCTCAAACAGTATGGACATCTTGCTTCCCTGTACCCAAAGCTCTGGGGCTGGTGCATCTAAAACATTAATGTGGGAATGCTTCTGGGGCAAGTTCCACTTTCCTTTTGCTCCAACTGATGATACTTTAGATTGAAAGGGTTTGGAAAAGATTTTCCTTCTAACCATATGGAACAGTCCAGGGTGAGGGAAGGGTGGAGAAAATGTAAGAAACAAACAGAACTTTTTCTCATAGGATTTCTTACTGTAAGTCTCTCTAATAAATAATTCTTGTGTCCAAACAGTGCCAGAATATTTCAAGAGGACCAGCTGAATTTTTCCTTATGCTAGCAATTGAAAACTCTTTTTTTGAATACACTCAATCAATGCATGCTGATATCTCACGATATGCATAAATTACGTACTCCCCAAGGTGTATGTGTCAGAGCCAGGAAGGAGGAACGTGCCTTTGCAGTCACACAACTAGCAAATCACATTGGGTTAGTGCCTCGCTCTGAAGCTGTCAACTTGTTGAAAGTATTACTGTAAGAGAGCCAGTCCTGGGAAATAAAACAGCATCCTAAGGATGCATGGGATCAGACCTATTTTTCTATACCAACATATGAGTCTAAATGAATCCAGGCAGAAGAGTTCAAAGGTTTGCTGGATTAGAGTAGTGAACATGGCTATGACACTTCCATTTCTGCAGTTAACACCATCCTGGAGGAAAGAGGTTAATATACCACCTGGCTTCCTCGGACTTAACTGATCCCAAAAGATCTCTTTCACCTAAGTTGGGGAGGGGTTAACAAAATAAGACATAAACTTACAACTCTGGCTGCACAGTGGGATGCTTTAATTACTCTGCTTCTCCACCCTCTCCTATGCAGAACAGCATTCACAATGCCAGCGCAGGGACCCACAAACTCCATGTGTCAGCGTATTTGTTTTATCTTGTTCAGGAGGTTGAAAAGCTGACAACAAATAAAGCAGATACCCCAGATGCTCAACAATTTCCCATTCCACATAGGAAGTCAGCTTCCAGGTGCTGATTCCAGACTGCTTCTCCTACATAATGCTTACCAGCATTATGTAGCTAGCAGGTACCTGTTGGGTTGGGGCCTTTTTTTTTTTTCCCCCTCAGTCCACTGCCATGTGCAATCACAGGACTTCTAGAGCACCAGCCATTTCAAACCAGGCTTACAACTAGTTTGCGCTGCCAGAATCTGGCAAAACATGTTTACAGGCGTTAAGGATTTGGCCCTAGTATCTACATAACTGAGCCACTCCCTGCAATGATTGATTTCTCCAGCCAAATTACCCTTTAAATAAAATAAGACACCGAGAGATAATGTCTATAGAGAGTAAATAGACCCTAGTATCAGTGCTGCTGCTAAGGTTGATGTCTTGCAAGAAAAAAAGCAGCTCATAAAACTATACTGTCAGAAATACATATGCCTTTTCTTTTCCCAGAAGGGTGACTTTCAGTACAAACCCATACAGTTCAGGAGATTCAGATACTCAGGCATTCACTCATGATAGTAACTCAAGTTCCACCTAAGCTCATGGAAATTACCAGGCTGCAAGTTCTGCTATGGTCTGCTTCCTTTTTCTAATGATTCTCCCACTCTTAAAATTACAGGTCAGTTGACTGCTGCCAGACCTGTCTAGTGCTGTTTCTGAAAGCTTTCATTTGTAACTCACCAGTGAAGAGCAACCACTGCCTCCTTTAATACACTTCATGCATTTCATTCCTAATAAGATAGGATGATTACAAACTTGTGCAACTCTCAGGACTGAGAGAACAACTAACCTTTATTTACTTCATAGATCCTGACAATTACTGGTGTAGTTATACTGGAAAGTTCCTCAGAGGGCTTAATTAGACTTGCTTACAGCTGTGCATCCTCATCCAGTGAGTGCAATCTGCCTGCAGCTGTGCCACCCCAGTGAACAGATGAGTTTTCATATGCAATTTAATTCCTGAATGAGAACCTCCAGGTGAAGGTGCTTCCAGGAAAGCAGCACTGGAGACATTCTTCTCCACTGCAGAGCTGAGTCATTTGTCCCAACATGTCAGTGGAGGAGCTGTCTGACTGGAGACTCCCTCTCATCAATGAGATAAGGATAATTCTCCGCCTACCTGGGGTGTGAAATTTCCCTGTAGCTTTGCATGGTTCTCTGTATTTCTAAAATTCCTCTATTGTAGCCAACACCTTTCTGTTCAAAGTACTTAGATCTACCATAATAAGGCACAGAGACAATTAGTGCATTGTGCTTACCCAATTTTCACTGCAATTTCAGCCAACTAAGGTGTTTCCATGTCCTGTTCTGGGGTAAGTTACTGCTGCTCTTGCCCAGGATGACAATCTGTAGTGGCAGCCATTTCACCAGTGGAAGAAGCTTCTTCAGCTTGGTGGAAGCTGCTATGAAAACCGCCCCAACTCTCTTGTGAGTGAGTATAACAATACAAGCCACAGACAGAGCAGGCACATAACAGTAGAGAAACTGATGCGATGACAAACTTGAAAGATTTTCTGAACAGGAAAGATGTCAAATAATCTGACTCAGAGGAAGAAATCTTCCTTTGGCAGCCTCCTCTGAAGAGCTACCTGCATATCAGAAGCTCCTATACTAGTTTTCCCAAAGGCCTAATCCTGAAAATGCTGTGTTCCTGTTCGCTTTCCATAGGGTAATGAAAGAAGACCTGTGCAAGAAGCATGTTTCTATCCAAACTCTTATAAGCTTCAGAGCTATTGCGTAAGTCCTTACAGAATACATGTTCCTTTCCTAGGTCTTACTCCAGGTACCAAGCCAGAATAACTTATCATGGATGGAGAAGGCTGGAAAAATGAATGCAAAAACCATTTAATAGGCATGATAATCGTATCAGCTCTATTGTACACATTCCTCATGTTGTGATAGTAGACTGCGTAACAGATATTCTGTCCAGCTGGGAAGACATGTATGAATGGACAGTATTCTACAATCGTACCAAAACCCATGTCTCCTTTCACTGTTTTTATAAACCCAAAGGCTGTCAGACCGTGGGAAGCACAAGACATCACACGTGTCTTTGATCAGTCACAGGCTGATGAAACACAGGGCACTGAGCCTGACGGCCACCCTTCATTCAGGCTAAATAGAAGAGCAGTTAAGTTCCTTTATGGAGGAAGATGGTTGAGCACAGCAGAAGTCATTGCCCAAGTACACCAGGTGGGACATGGATTTGCAATGGTAGCAGGAGCTTGGAGACAACCAGTTGAGCTACAGTCTTTGAGAAAAAATCAGCAGGCCAGCAGACAGAAAGTAAGCAGCAGTAATTTCAACCAAGAAAGAAGCAGAGGCTCTTTGAAACATCAGCTTAACTAGAAACTCAAGGTCACTGAGAAAAGTACTCATTTTTGTGTGTTCTTGCAATGTTCAGAGATATAGTGCTGCACTAAAGATGTGTGAATTTATCAATGGGTTTATTCTCCCCCCAGAAGAGCCCAGCTAACTGGTCAGGCCAGGAGGAAGCACTGTGTGAGCACAAGGCATGTAAACTGAAATGCTGCAAGTTCTAGGTCAGAAAAACCGTGCTTCCCTGATGTATTATTAGACCTCAAAATGACAGCACAAACCCTTTGACAGATACTAAGTGGCCTGTAAAATCAAGACTAGGTATTTTCCTAAAATACAGACTGCAGCTGAAAGGGAAATTACTGACTTAATGAAGTTGTTAGTGGAGAAAGTTCTACAGATTGTATTATTTGGGAAGTGAGAATAAAATCATACTTGTACCTCCTCACCTTAACGTTTATGATCAAAGTAGGCATCTTGTCAAAACAAGTATTTTATTTACTTGAGTTTTTCTTAGAGAATGCATGCATAAAAGCTGGTTGATCTACACTGTGCCTAAGGGGCTGTTTTGCAAAGGACATGAATGGGAGGACACGCATCCCCTCCCAGGCATGGCATGGGGGGAATACTGCTTAAAAGCAGAGGAGTTACTTACCCTGATACAGTTATTGGGAGTTCGTGCCTAATTTGGAAATTCAGTAAATAACGATTAAATCATTAGATAATAGCTCCCACTTCATACAAAGCTATTAACACAGGTATTCTTTTTTTCCTTTTACCCCCATCCATTATCTTGCTTGTATCTGCTTGTGGATGGTTTTCTGTTGGGCTAATTGCCTTGGAGTGTGATACTCTCATTACCTCACCAGTGTTGCATCCATATTGATTAGGACATAGCTTTGAGGTCATGATTTAAAACAGAAGTCATGCTGAAAGGGGCACCCACACCTACTCCATCCACCCCCAGCCACACACACTTACTCGCTTCCTTCAGCACTGGTATTTATACAACCATGGATCTGGCTGTAGAATAGCATAACCCTGCCAATAAAAGATTCCTTTTCAACCAGAACAGAGTAAAAGCCACTTGAGCACTAGAGTCAGTGCAATGAAGAAGGTCGTGTATGTCAGTATGGTGGGAAACGATGAGCAGTAAATGTAGACACTTCAGATGCTGCGGACAGACTGGGCATATAAAAAGCAATATCCAGGGGAGGATACAGTGCATTGAGATCAGCTTTCCAGAGACTGTGTGGCAGCCACACCAACTGCAGAATATACAAAAGGCATTCTTTTGCACAGCTGGTTTATTTGAGACCAACTCAGTAAGACATCTTTTGATTTTCTTTTCTCTAGGGACTAGAAAAATAAATTATCAGTTTGCAGTGGCAAAAGGCAGGCTTCTTTTTATTGTGAATATACAAGAGATTACTTGCTTGGTAAGGTGAGAGACTTACTCATCACGGCTCTGCTCCTGCAACACTTGGAGTTAGTCCTGGACTTCTGTATGTGCAGAGCTTGTGTATATGGCCTGGTTGAGCTCTAGGAGCTCTCATTTGTTCATTAATCTTTAATGAACAGTCCAACTTGCCAGGGTAATTTAACACAGGCCCAATTCCATCTTTTTTTAATTTCATTCTAGTGTAAAAATTTTTGGAGTCACCAGAGGGCACCATTATAGATAGCTTTATAAGTTTCATTTAACTGATGCTGTAAGGAAGTAGTTTTTGGGAAAAGTGTCAGTTAATAGTCATGGGTGCCCTTACAGGGACTGTGGCATTCACAGGACAAGGGAGTATTTCTGATTGCCCCTTCCTTAGACTCAGCACAGTACCACAGATACACTGCATGGCAGCAAATGCTACAAAGAAAAATTCCATTGAAAATAGTTTAACTTAATTAAAAGTAGATCCAAATCAGAGAATTAGCAGTTAAGTAATTAAAAATGTACGTTTCATCTTCAGCCATCTCTTCCTTTCCCCACCTCCCAGTTCATACATTGTCTTCTTAGCCACATTTATTGTGATAATCTAAGATTATGACAAACTAAAAGAAATCACAAATTTCTCATGACATCATATTCCATTTGACTCGAAAATTTTATTTCCAGTAAACGCTTTACATTTTCCTCCTCAAATGTGGCTTTGCCTCACAATGTGTTTCATCAGCTAAGAAAAATAATTTACCTTCCTTTACCTAAAGGAATTTAAAAATGAGGAGTCAGTCCTGTATCGGTAGCATACAGCCTCCTAGCTCTCTTTGCCAACAAGAAGTCTATCAGCTAATTCCCACACCTCTTCATGAGCTGTTGCTGCCAGACCTGCAGCTATGTCAAGAATAAAGCAGTTCCTTTCCAAACACATTTTCGAGGACGTGTATATTTTTTTGTACAGTATCAGACTTCACATTATGACATCCTTTCCACTGATTATTGATAGATTCATTTCACTCAACTCATGCTTATCTGGAAAGATAATCTTGCACGCCAAGAGCAGAACGTAGCAATAGTCAGAGCTCAGAGTTGGCCCCTGGACATGTCTAGGAAAGTATTTTATATTAATTTAAACAATTTTTAAAAGGCAGGAGTTAACTGCTGCAGTCCTGAGTAAGGATGGATGGACAAGTGAGTAACCACAAGCCAGCAGCTCTGCAGGAAGTATCTGTGTACACACTCTTACCTGCCCCCTCCCTTCTTCCTGTAATGCAAGACGTTACTTTTTAAATTATATCACACGTACTATTGGATATTATAGGGAAAAGCATACTTTTACACTTACTGTGAAAGAGCCGCTGAATGGGATGCGAAGCGTCTATTTGGATTCAGACTTTTGCAAAGTATATGCTGTCCTTGTACCTCAGCAGCATCAGTTCTTACACACACAGAGCGCATACAATTCACAGACCTAATAGACCTATGCTAATATATGCATTTCTTTTTTTTATCAAAACATTAAAATATACCTGCTAGTCCTCTGGAAACTGTTACTGCATTATTCACTGAGCAGTAACTCAGATGCTTAGTAAAATTAAGAGGATAATTTACTCCCAAGTTGCTGGATTTGTCTGAGGATTTTTTTCCCCCTTTCTCGTATTTTGCTTTCTTTCATTGGATAATTTAGGAGTAAATCTGAAAATTATCTTTCACCAGCAGCTGCATCAAACTTGGCACTGTCAGGTTTTCAAACACTGAGGTTAAGCTGTGCAGACACAAGGAGCCTTTTGTTGATATTTTAAAGTAGGTAGGTTTAATGAAAGAACAACAATGACCACACACTTTGCTCAAATTATTAATGACAACATTCTGTGCTCAGGAATGGCTGATTTTGCTAAGGAGATTTGCCTCTAAATTAATTTACATTAGCTATTTCACTTATGCAAACCACAAATGTGAAGTTGTGCCACCTTTTGAAGAGCTTCACCCCATACTTTGCTAAAGACCCAACTACTCAGAAAAAACTTCCTTTATTCATCTCTGCCTGGAGCCTTTCCCCATCTTCCTCATGAAAGGAAAAAGGAGGCACAGAGACTCTGTTGGGCAAAAGAAAGGCACTTTTCAGACCCTCCTCTAGTACTCTGCAGATTCCCAAATGCCTGTCTGGATTATTTTTCACAGAGTATCAGGTACAGTTATAAGATGGTCCCTGATACTGAACAAAGTAGCTAACTCGTAATAGATGGCCCCCAGAAAACTTCCAAGGGCTGGAGCTGCTCTGCTGGAAACAATCCCTGTATCCTGACACTGCTCCTGCTCAAGTGTGGAAAGTTTTCAGCCAAGACCCTGAAAAATTCTACCTGTGGCTAAAGGAATTTCTAGTCTTTACTGGGTCAAATTCAAGTATGCTGTCAGGTACAGGCAAGTAACTCTTGGTAACTTCAGAATATGTAAAAAACCCTGATCTGATCCTTTTTTGTTGTACCTGCTCAGTTATGATGAGTGGTAACTCCTATTAGGTTTAACTTAAACAGCAATATTAATTCTGTGCACTTCCACAGCATTTTCTTTTTGTTTGAAAACACTTCACAGATATTCCTTGCCCTCTACAGAAACATACCATGCTGTGACGTTTTTGTGACATTCTATGAAGAACATGAAAAGTACTACAAAACACAGTCACACTGCCAAAGTCATGCCATTATCAGCAGAGGCATATTTCTGTACAAAGCTTCACCTATGATCAAGTAGTAGAAATTATAATACGGAATATTATAGTCTAGCGGAGAACTACCAAGATGATCAGGGGACTGGAGCACCTCCTTTATGAGGAAAGGCTGAGACACCTGGGTTTGTTCAGCCTGGACAAGAGAAGACTGAGGGGGGATCTTGTCAATACTTCTAAGTATCTGAAGGGTGGATGTCAGGATGATGGGACTCTCTTCAGTGGTGCCCAATGACAGGACAAGGGGCAATGGGCACAGGTTGGAACACAGGAAGTTCCACTTGAACAGGAGAAAAAACTCCTTTCCTGTGAGGGTGGCAGAGCAGTGGCACAGGCTGCCCAGGGAGGCTGTGGGGTCTCCTTCCCTGGAGACATTCAAAACCCGCCTGGACGTGTTCCTGTGCCCCTGCTCTGGGTGCGCCTGCTCAAGCAGGGGGGTTGGACAAGATGATCTCCAGAGGTCCCCTCCAACCCCTACCATTCTGTGGTTCTGTGAATAGAATTATTAAGCAAACATGATATACTTTGGAAGAACTCAGATTTTAATTTAATTTTTTTTGTAAATGGAAATCTGCATCAAGCACTATCAGACTTCTTAGAAGGGCTCAGCAACCACAAGGACGAGGATGGTTTGGTTGTTAAGTGTATCTGAGTTTCTTGAAAGCTTTCAACCACGTCCCTCAAAAGACTTTTAAGGAAACCAAGCAGCCATGGCTTAAGACATAAGATCCTTGAGGGGTAAAGTACTATTAGAAGATGGGAAACAGAACACAAGATGGTCAGTGCTCACAATGGACATCATTCACCACTGCAGTTCCCCAGAGATCTGTGAGGGAGCTCTCTGGTTCAGTGTACCTGGAAAAAGGGGGCAAACCAGAAAGCAACAGACTTTGCTGATGATGTAAGTTGAGGTAGGTGAGAATGAGGGGTGACAGACACACAAAGAATCAGTCAGTGGGCAATAAAATAGACAGAATTCAGTACAGGTAAATGTAAAATGATGCATAGGCAGAAAAGCAATTCTAACTTCACATATATGTGCTCACATGTGGTCAGGACAGACCATTAGTACTCAGTGAGATAATCAAGTTATGATATAAGTTCCATATGGTATCAGCTCAGTGCTCAACAGAGATCACAAGCATGCTGTGAATGCTAAAGTTTATTACTAGTCAGTGGAAGACTGGACAACCTTGGAAATGTCATTTGTCAAGGCTTGCTAAATGTACAAACCCCCATATTCAGCTCAGGATGTGAAGATGGTTGGAGGCTGGGAGACCCGTAAAGGAAGAAGCATTTATACCTGCTCTGTTCTTAGGCTTTTATCAAGGCATCCACTTACAGTGTCTGTTGAAGACAGGATCAGTATCAGCTAGATGGATCTCGGCTAGGCCCAGCATGACCATTCTTCTTTTATATTCTAGTTACTGCTCTACAAAACGATCACAACCCTCAGGAGCTTTCAGGCTGAGAGGTACACTGATAGAAACTGCTCTTTTGCTAGAAATGCCATCACAGAATGGCAGGTAGCCCAGTCTAAAACTGCTCTGGGTCAATAAGCCTGAAATAAGCAATACCTTTAATCCCCAAAGAGAGAAGAAGACAAAAATGCTGGCAAGGGGAAGAGCTCACTGCACATGTTACACTCAGTCCTGTTTGCATCTTAGAGGTATCAGTAAATTTAGGACCTTGCATCAGGCTGGAAAGTAATATATTTATGCCTTTTGAACAACTTTGAGCATATAAAACAGTGAAATTTATTTCTTTTGGCAGCAAGCCACCAAAGGCCCATGAGGGCCATTGAGTGAATCTAAAAATCTTATTCTTGTCTTTTGGAAGATAAAAGTAACTTTTTTCTATCCAAAGCTTCATTTTGAATGGTCACATTGTATAGCTGGAGTGAAGTTTGTGGACCCATCAACAAGTAACTCCTACACATCAAAACCACGTGGGATCGCGATGTAGGTGCCCAAAGGACACCCTGGCCTCCCTGCAAACTGAGGCCAAAGTGTCGCTCAGCTTCTGCTCCTGGGAAGCTGCTCACCTTGCGACGCTCCCAGAGAAAGAGCACAAGAGGGCGCCTGATGCCTCGAATATCTGAAGTCTGACTTTAACATACCATCTTTTCTGCAATAATGTATTTCCTATGTCAATTAGGAATCTGGATTACAGCGAGGTGGAATGGGAAAGGGCATGATGAAGCCCTGAGCAACCCCTTAGCTGCATATGGTTTAGCTCCAGCTTTGCTAACCTACTAAGAGTATTTGAGAATATTTTAATCACCTATTAAATAGAGTGGATACTCTGTTAACAATTCTGTGTTTTCTAAAAAAGCCTGCATTAACTTCTCTGGGGAGAAAAAAACCCTGCCATATGTGAGATTTAAACGGTAGGAAGCAGGAGAGACATCTCCAGAAAGCAGTAAGACAAAAGCCAAAAAGGTTAAATAATTTTATGTCAAATTTAGCCAGGCAACCACCCAAACGGTGGACTTTGGCAAATTGCTTGTTGGTTGTATCAGAAGCCACTTCCTCTGCAGCAACGTTATTGTCTGCTTCCTGGGGACAGGCTTGGGGGGTTTCAGTCCTCCATGTGGGAGCTCAAAGCTGTACAATGTTGCTTATGTGGAGCCCAGTGACTGAAAAACACAAAGCCACAAACCCCCACTGGTGGCTCCGTAGGGAATTCTCCCATGCATATCTCGTTAGGAAATGAATCGGGGTATTTTTCTCCCTATCCTGGCTCCGGGCACTCTGACAGCTCCATTCAGCAGAGTGGAGGAAGGCTCTGCCCAGGGTTCCTCTACAGCTGCAGATGACTCATGCTAGAAGAGCCCCTTTCAGATAGATTTAAGGGGACAAAGTCTTCTAGAAGTTTTTCCAAGTTCATTTTACCATGCCGATTTCTATCACTTTAAAGCTTTCTGCCTATTTGCTGCCTGCAAAGCAGAGCCTGGCCTGGTGCACACCAAATGATCTGATGAGGCAGGAAGAGCAGCAGGCTCCGGCTGCTCCCCAGAGGTGCTGGGGCTGCCTGCTCCCTCCTAGCAGCCACACTCCTCCCTCTATTACAGCAACATCCCCTTGCTGCCTTTTTGGGACACACAGTAGAACCAGAGAAACAAACCCTGCAGCCCCAGGTCAGTGCCTGCTGCTCTCCCAGTCCATGAAAGGGACACAGGGCAGATGGGACTTTCTCAGTACTCTCCTCCTGTGACCCGTGGTGATGGCCAGAGGAGCAGGCACATATTTGCAGCTCCCATTCCCTTTTCATTGCTTTGTTTGCTTTAGGGATAAGCAGCTTCCCTACCCCTTCCTTCCCTTCTACAGCTCTGTAAGGGCTATGGAGGCACAGACAGGGTTATACAGGCTCCAGCTGCTCACCCACACTAGGTGAAGATGGATAGTCCTGTAAGTAGCTCTCTACAGAATATGGCATGAGGAAGGTACTTCTCGCACTGCCTCTTCCTCCCACTCTGCTTCCTAGTTCCATACAGAGGAGGCTCAAAAAAGGGCCCCTCCTTTTGGATTTTAGCCCTCAGAGCAGAAGCAAAATCTTTCTGTAGGAGTGAGAAAGCCTTTCTTGCAGAAGTTCGGGCAAAGCACACCACCATGCTCTCCCCACAGTGGTGCACGAGAATGACATCATCATGTTAATATGAGACAGGAAGTGCAACCATGCATAAAAACCACTGAAAGTGAATATCTATGAAGTGCTGCCAAGAACACTAACGACAGCACTAAACAGAAAATGAGAAGAGGTTTGGTTCATCTAACTTCCTCCGGTTTTAGTAATCTCTAGATGTCACTTGTAACAGTAGGCAGTAAAAACACTGCTCAGGGCCTTTAAAGTTTACAGGGAAAAATTAAGTTTTCTTTTTCTCTCCCCCCCATGATGGTGACCTTCTAATGTCTTACCCTAGTCCACAAACTGAATTCAGTACTTTGACACCAGTCTGATGATCCACATAAACGGGCTGGAATTTTCAAACCTCCCCCTCATGGTTTTTTGGTTGTGTGTTTTGAGTTATACAGGTTCATTACCAATGATCTTAATTAGCCATTTGTGCATTTGTCTTTTTACTATGTGGATTCCTTTATTTTCCAGAAAATTGCACTGAGGTCTTCAGTCTCCATCATCATGGCTCACCTGTCTAACTGCAGCTGCCCAAGTCTGAGCCTAGACTTTTTAGTCCCCTCAGTCACCTATTGCATCTCATATTAATGTGAACACATAAACAGGGTCATCTGAATCACACTTTATCCACACAACTTATCTCCAATCTTAAAAATTTCTAGAAAGATCTTAGAGGGTCATAGTCAGCCAAGTTTATGTCCCCTACCTGCCTCTGTGTCAAGCAGCTGACAAACCTAGCGGCAGCACTCAGGAGAGGGAGTGGCACTCAGCTGTGGGGAATCGATGCCTTCAACAGCCATGGCTTTCCAGAAAGTTATAGATGTGCATATAACTTACAGATACAATTTCATTAAACCATAAAGACAATCTCATCACTGACTATTGTCAAAATGGGAGGTTCCCCCTCCTGCTTCCCTTGCACTGACAGTCATCTGACACCACAAGCCGTTCACAGAGCCACACTGGCATCAATCGTTTTTTTCTGCTGATCCAGCTCACTGCAAGTTCCCCTGCCTGTCAGTGCTGGTACGTGGGTGTACTGGGGAGGGAAGGAAGCTCACGTGGACCAGGGTATGCGACCTGCTTGTTTGAATCACTGAGTGATGCACTACGTTACTTACCAGGCTGAAGTGCACTGGTAAAGACCCCTGTACAAACATCTCTTTGGAGTTTACAACTCTACAACTCAGAAATTATATTTATTCCACCTAGTATGCTCCACTTCACAGGTTTCAGTTTTGATACCATGGGACTGATGACCAGGTAAGGCAGATGGGGGAGCTCACAGCAGCCAGATCTAGTGCTTCAGTGCTGGGCAGCATCTGAGAGGTCCTTAATCAAACACAACTCCAATTTTTCTAGGTTTCTAAAAGCTGTTTCCCATAGAAATCATGTTAATTTAAACCACTAGTAATTGCAGTATTTTTGGTCCCGAGGTCATGCATATATGGCTCTACCTCTTTGATTTACAATACAGAATCTGAAACGCATAATACAAAATATTGCAGCCTTAACGTATCATTCCCATCAAAAGCTTGTTTGTAAAACGTATTTTCTACAACATAAATGACCCCACAGAGAAATTAAATGAAATACAAGCAGGTGTTGCTGTTATTCACAAGACATTTTCCGTTCCCTGCTGTTGTATCTATATAATCTACCTAATGTTTGGAAAATACAGTAATTAAATGTGTCGTTACTTCCTCTCATAATTCAACATCAGACCCTATATTTTTAATACCTCCAGGTTTATAATGAATCTCTTTAAGCTTTGGAAAATTTGATTTAATAATCCTATTTTTTAAACTCTCATTCAGTTGAAATATGATTAAAATATCACCATTTTATGTAGCAACTACGATGGATTCATTCAGCCCCAGCTTTTAAATGAGCTTCTGTACAAAATATGCCTGGAAATCAGAGACCTTCCAAAAAATCCCAACCTTAAAGAGGATTAAGCAGTCTTATAATAACCACTAGTCTCATCAGCAGACTGCCATCAAATTAAGGTGGCTTGCTTGCTCTCATTTACACCCCCCCTATAGACCAGGGCAGAGAACTGGACCCTCTAGAAACGAAAGCTGTGTACAGCTGTGACAATGACATTACTCCTGAGTGCAGTTACTTGTGATATGAGCTACAGGCCTTGAATTTACCCCCCTTAATTTTGTAAATGTGGTCCCCATTGTAAATGCTTTGAATAGAAACCAACCAACCAGAGAATAGCGACCGCTGATTTAGAACCCACAGCAACAATTCTTTGCTTCAGTTACAATGGGGGGTACACAAATGAATGAATTTGCTGCTTTTGACAGCGGCAGGAACCGCGTTGGTGCCCCCGTTCCCAGGGCTGTTCTTTCTACTTCTTTGTACCAGGTGCAGAAACAAAAAAAAGGAGAGTTTCTGGCCTATGTTTCTTCAGATAACTGAAAATTCCCAGTGCTGCTATTTGTTCAAATACCAAGACCAATTACGAGAAGTTTATCACCTCCTGTTCAGAGTTGCCTCTAAAGAAAGGTAATGACAATAAAAGTAAGGCTATGCTGCCTCAAAGGCACCAGGCAGTGTCCCATCCCATAGTGAGGAGTATGATAGAGATCCCTAACACCCAGTAGCACAAACAGTGTGACTAACACCGGACAGTCTGGAACACAGCCACATGAATTTATGAATTCCTGTTGTTTTAAGGAGAATATTTACAATTGTGGCTTTCCCTGTGGATGAAAGCCTCCATGCTGTGGTACACAGCAGCACCTCTAGGAGCCCATGACAAGGCCATCAGCACCTGAAGCCTTGCTACCAGCACAAGGGGACACTGACTGAACCGTTCCCCTGGTCACAAGCATCCACTGGAAAGGTAGAAGGACAAAAGCCATCTGAGTTGAGTTTTTTAAAAGTATGAGACACAGTGAAAGGAACCCGAGTCTGAAGGCTTTGTACCCTGATTTCCCACACAGCATAATCCTGCGGAGCAGCAATGACAGCCTGAATTACCAAGGCCAGGGCTGGAATCAGGGAGCAGGTCTGGAAACACTCCTCACCAAGGCTGGCGATGTGATTTAATCTCAATGAAGAACTCGAACTGCAGACTGAGCCTGTCCCCAGTTGTGTACTTTCAACAGAACAGGCTGGACAGGACCATGCAATCATAGAAATACACTATTAATCACCAAGATAACTGTGTGCTTGTAGAAGCATAGAGGTTTTTAGCTTTAAGCAGCTACTTATCCTTGAATGGAATTCATGAAAGCACTGGGCCACTTGAGCAATACTGTACAGTTGATGACAGATACAGCTGTACATTCACTGCAGATTTTTGGCAGCTATAGCCACATCATGGGACTGGGCATTTATTGCTACATACAGACTGAAGAGACACAGAAATGATTATTTTGCCTTAACTTGTAATCAGGTGCATCCTTCAAAAAACACTGACTGCGAAGGGGACTATTGTGCAGGCCCACCCAGGAGCAGACTATCACTGAAACATAGGGATGGCCTAGGTGCTCTCACACCCTCAGGGTCACTAAGAGAAGTTGTCCGTGGCTACGGAACGAGGCTGCAGCACCAGGCTAAAGCACACAGGAGCTCCGCGTGAAAAAGCAAATCTCATCCTGAGGAAATTCTGTTTACTTGAATGCCTTCCCTATAATCCCATTTTATGGGCCACATGTTTTGGTAATGCTGCACAGTCAGGAGACTGGCAGTGACTAAAGGGAGGTGGTTCCTTTCACAGCACTGCAGAAAAGCAGGATACAGCCTCAAATACTCTCATAGCAGCCTTGTGCTTAGCTACATATGTATTATCATAACAAATGTTTTGGCCTTAAATAGGTACTGAATCTAGTAAGAAATGTAAGTTGTTGCTTTTTAAAAGAAAACTATAATACAAGTGTTTTAAAATTCACACTGAAACACTCTTTTCTGGTTTGAAAATGGATATATGAAAAATAGCACCTCAGCTTTTTAAAATATAAGCTCCAAGTGATAATGTAGGTGAAACAAAAAAGGAAGAGCAAGTAAGTTTTACATTTTTGGCTTGATAGCTCCCTTCTTTATGGATAGGTCCATTAACTTGCAAGTGGAATAGCACACAACTCAGCAATAAGCACAGTTAGAGATTTAGAAACACTAACCACCCTACCTCTTTGGTAGGGTATTAGATTCAGATACCCCATTCTGTCTTTTTGCAACAATGACTGAGCAGGGATGAAGCAGTGTCAAGGAAAATTCACCATGCTTGAAGCAAACTGCATACCCTGTAACATTTTTTCCACCCCTAAAGACAATAAATACTGGCATGGCTGCATAGAACCAACTTTCAGGCTTAAAGTACATCAATTATCAATTGATTCACCACATAACTAATAAAACACTCTCAGCTGCTTTTACCAACACAATGCCTTTGTTCTCTAGCCAGGGAGCCTAATGTTTTAATCCCCCACCCCTCCTTTTTAGTAAGAGCGGAGTGCTCAGTACCTGGCAAGACCAAGCACTTGTTAAGCTGCTGTGGTTCCTTTGCATTACTATTTTCCATATAGTTCTTTGAAAAAGAAGGCAGGCAGAAAATACAGTGACTTATAATCCTGAAGAACAATAGGCATTTCTGTGAGCTGGTTTTCTGCACAGGATGTGGCCTTCTTGAGCTTGTGTAATCTGTCTGGAAGTCCAAAAACCACACTCTGAAAACATGCTTTTCCTTTAGCAAATAGTCACACACAGAGTCTAATATTAGTTTACATGGCTGCCGTTCACTATTAAGGAAAATTTTCATTTTAAAAATGCTGGAAAAAATCTTATATCTCAAATAAAGTACACGGACCTTATCTAAGTAAAATATATAGCCCTTTTTATCCCAGCAAGAACTTTATTCAGTGACAGAAGCATGACTTACTTAAAATTGAGGCAGGAGTTGCATCTCTGGTAATGCTTTAGGTGCCAGTTCGTGTCCTAGAATCACTAGAGCCCAGAGATGACAACTCAAAGGCACTGGAAACATTTTCATGGAATGTGCTGGGAAAGACTGACAAAGTGAAACATATTCAGATTATCCTATGAAGTAGGCCTTTCTAGATGTTCTGATTCTACAACACGAGATTTAACAAATTTAGGCAGCCCTTTGAAGTCCCTTATTCCAGAAGATCAGCTCTTCCCCCTTCCCCCAGGCAGCACCAGAAGACAGTCCACCAGAAGAAACTGCTTCCTGTACAAGGACTGGACCCAGAATAGCAGAGATTAAAACATGGGAGAGAAATTACTTCCTGCAGAGCTCTCCTCTGGCACTGCAGGGTAAAAAGACAGCAGATCTGAAGTAGCACATGAAAAAAGTACATACAGGAGTAATGCACTGTTTCACACTATTCCACATTTAGAAAGCTTAAGAAAAGGTTTTGTATTTATTTCAAAAACATTCCCATTTATCTAATACATTGCCTGAAAAAAAAGGAAGAACTTCCACCACAGAAATATTTCCATCTGTAGAGATGGCATAATACAGGCACTAGAGTCTTTAGACTGGGCCTTGAACTTAGGCCTCAGAGGAATATGCTCCCCATTAAACAGCAGGCTAATATTTCTAAGCATTGGAAGGCATGTCACCACATTACCAGAAGTGCAACACTTAATTGGAGTGATCACCAAGAGAAGGAACAAGTACTAGTTATGTTCTTCCTTTTAAACATTTAATTTATTGAAGTTTATCTGCCCAAAAATTTGACTACACCCCCCTTTCCTGTTTGCCTCTTGAAGCTGTAAGGCCTAGTTTATCAAGAACAATTACTGAAGAAGTAGAGTTCATACAAATTCTCTTGAAGTTTGTGTTCATAGTAAAACCACAGATCTTATATTTGACACTAAAATTTAGTACTGTAACAAACTGTTAGGAATACTTCTCTTCTAGGAAGCAAACAGCTGTATGAAGCAGGTATGTATTTCAAAATACTCTGTATCGATTTACTACTGGAACTTCCAGGGTTATGTACTTTTAATTCCTGGTGAAACTAGATAATGATTTGAAGCTTTATCATATTTCCAGTGCTCACAGTTTTGTGAGTTAATCTTTTTGAGGCTACAGCTTTTTCTTCTGCAAGTAGCTTTTCTTTCATTCTGTGGGAAAACAGAAAGAATGGAAGTTAAGACTGAGCAGCTAGGAGGAAAAAAAACCCCAATGCTCCACCATACTGAAATTTTTGCACACTATCAGGTTTCAAATGTCTAGAAAACATCAAATCTTTCCTCCACTTTCGTATGTTAATTGAGATTAGCATACGATATTCATTTAGACAAATTATGAAGGGATAAATCCTCAGCAACATTAAACACAGCAGTTCCAACCACACCCTATGATATTTTGACAATTACCACACAATTTGAGTCAGAAACTATTACATTCTGCACAGAACTGTTTGGCTTCTGTTTTCATCTCCAGCAAGTTCCTGCCTGAGCACACGCACTACGCAAAACCAGCTCCCACAGCTACGAGGGGAGAGCTGCAAGGAAATCCCAAACCCCAGCAAGAAGCAATATTTGTGTGATTCAACACATTTTTTTTCCTCTGAGATGGCACCAACCAGTGTAAAAAGCACAGCATTAACTGCATGAAAATGTCCTTATCCTTTCTGTATTACAGATCCTAGAACCACTTCAGTTTTGGGTGACTGAGCCTGTCTCCCTCAAATTCCACCAAGTATTCCTTTAGCGTACTTCCAGCTAGGGTAGTTTAAGGGAGAAAGGAGAAAGACTTGTTAAACGTTGCAAAACAACTGCATTTCACCTCCACCACCTGTGGAGGAAGAGCAGATGAAAAAAAACTTTTCTGGCTGGGTTTACTAGTTTTTCATCATTTTACTTGAAAAAAATTATCAATGTAATATGCTTATACCATGGTCTGTCACTGTAGTGGAAGTAAAGCAATGTATCTCAGTGAAGGCTTACAGCAGTTATCCCAGCACGCTGGAAGAAGACAGCGCATTACAATGACTGGACAGGAGGAAGGTACAAGCCATTTTCTAGGCAAAGTAACAATGAAAATACCCAAAGAGTTTTGCTAACATCACAAGCCACAAAACAGAATTAAATTCTATTCTGCTCCCTGCAGTTCCCATCTGTTTTTAATTTGCTAGAGAAGACTGAAGCCTGTATTCAAAAAACAGACTGAGTTGTAAACATTAGTCTCTGCCAGCATTACTAGTAACTCGTGAGGTACTGGAGTTACCTTGGAAAGGCAAGGGGGAGGGTGGGAGAAGATCTATCAAAGTAAGACTTGCTCTGTCATTAAGCTCGTTCTTCTAATTGCATTCTTTTAATCCATGAAATGAAAGTGAAATATGTTTGATGCTCAGAAGAAACATACTTGCAGAAAATCCAGTTCTATTCATTTCCATTATGTTTTGTAACATTAGGAAATCTAACGGGAAAGTTGAGAAACGTCAGAACGGACTGCCTGGGCCACTGGACCCTTGTTTTATAAAGCTTGCAATTACAGGCCACACGCTGCTGCCTAACTTATTTCTTTTCATGTTATCAGTAAAAGATCCCTGCTTCATTTCCTGCAGAAATAGTTTTGTTAAATTGTGACAAACTAATGCGACTACAGCTAACAGTGTCTCATGGTAATATTTAACAATATGCCTTTGATGAGACTTTGCCCCCATCGCTGCCTTAGACTTCCTATGTAACAAAATTCCTCAAGCCAAATTTTCCATTGATCACCAGTTATTAGCCTCTGGTTACCTATGCCCTGACATGAGGCAGTGATGTGCTTTGAAAATTCACTTACACAGTTTATATAGAAGTGAAAAAAGGAAGAATAGATGTTTCTGCAGCAATATGGGCCTGGAGGGATTCTGTTTCACATCATACAATAGCTCCCCCCTTCATTTCGATGAATCTTAGATCCACAAAAAGTCCCAGCTCAAAAATGAAATTCAGGGGTGGGAGAAAATGATCTCCTCATTAAACAGGCCAACCTCTTGTTCACCGCATACTCTCAACAAGTAAGCAACGCAACTGGGGCAATGAAACACTATGCTCTGGTGTCAGAGCAATAACCCAGAGCAACAAGAGATAATGCCTTCAGCCGCTGTTGCCTCTTGTACCCACAACAGGCTCCAATGTACTGCTTCCTAGTTAGGGCTCATTAAGAAGCTGGCAGTGTTCCAACATTAAGATGAACTTGTTCAGTCACCATCAACATGGTCCTACTGCTATCACTTTTTACTTTTTTGGGTTACTCCCCAACTAGTTGTTCTTTCTTTCCAGCTAGCTGCAAAACCTCCATGACTCCTCCAGCCCCTAAGCCAAGATAGCCCCACCAGCTACCTCAGAGCTGTTTTTATCAGTCCCATGCTTCCAGAACCAGCAGACTTCTGCATTGACTTCTTGATGGCAGGTGTCATTAGATGACAGCCATTAAGTTTCAGCAGGCCCTCATGTAAGGCTTCCTGTTCTGTCACTGTTGCTAAAGGTGGTTCTCTTCATTATAGGACCTTCCCTTACTCTCAGATTTGCTCACCACACTTTTCTGCTTGACATCTTCTAATCTCATCGATTCCTTCCCCCCCTCCCTTTTCTCTAGCTCTCAGTGCTGCCTCCATTCCTGGAAGGCCTTAACGCCATCTTAACAAGGATAAAGGGAATGCATTATGTACATATGTCAATCTACCACTTGCTTCCTGTTGTTATTGATCTTTCAACAACAACAAAAAACATTAACCAAGTGGTTTCTTCTCTTCTGCTCAGATGTTAGTGTAATTAGAAGCAATTAATAGTAATACATGCTCATATACCCAGCCCAGAGAAGTCCACAGAGACCATTACATGAAGAATCTACCCAAGTCTTCTAGATCTAGTTAATGTTATGCTCAGCCTCTAAGAGAAGCATGTGAACAGGCTACATTATGCATGGCTAAGTCACATCTGTTTCACACGTCTAAGGTATTTATAATCTGACCAGCATCAGCAATTGTGAAAGGCTCATTTTAAAACATAAGCTTCTTAAACCCCACCCACTACTTAAATACACTATTTTCCCATGAAAGGATCACAGCTAGGACAAGATTTTGGTGAGTTCTCAAATGAACACCAAAAGGTTTTATTCTAAAGCATAAAACCAAGAACCAGAGTATGATTCCCCCCACACCCCAAGTTCTACTACCAAATTCAGCAATGGAACTTACAGAAACTAAAAGCACACCAAGAACAACAGGTGGTGCTACTAGCCTTGCTTACATACAGACCCGGGGACACGACTGTCGAAGGGGACACGACTGTCGAAGGGGACACGACTGTCGAAGGGGACACGACTGTCGAAGGGGACACGACTGTCGAAGGGGACACGACTGTCGAAGGGGACACGACTGTCGAAGGGGACACGACTGTCGAAGGGGACACGACTGTCGAAGGGGACACGACTGTCGAAGGGGACACGACTGTCGAAGGGGACACGACTGTCGAAGGGGACACGACTGTCGAAGGGGACACGACTGTCGAAGGGGACACGACTGTCGAAGGGGACACGACTGCTTAAGCCCCTGTCCTTCATGTGATTCACTGCCTTAGCTTATATTTATGTACTGTTTAATAACAAATGGTCCCTTTTATCTTTTGATAGTAGTTCTACCACTATCTAAATGTTCGCACAGTTGTTCGCTTATTACTGAATTTATATATTATTCTCTTAAAATGAGATCGCCTTGGATGGAGCTGAAAAGCAAGCTGCACAAGCAGCCTGCAGAACTGCTGACTAAAAAGTTTAACTAGCAGCAAAATTATTGATTTTCATCTGCAAATTAAAAATGTATTTGAGGACAAATGAAATTGCTCAACTTTCTCACCAGTCAAGTGACCATACTGCACGTCTTTTTAACTGAATGAGCATGAATCAGACATGAGGAGATTAAGGTTTTACTGTCTGCATCTAAGTAGTGATGCAAGAGGTTGCAAGTCTTTCTGTAAGCAGACACTCCGTTTTTCCCCCCCCCCACAGTTCAAGATTTTGAAAGTTGTATTCTGAATCAGTATCCTTTCATACGTAGCTAGTTTTCCAAGGCAGGTAATACCAGCATGAAATTTTTGCTTCAGCAGAGAATCACAGTAAGCAGTTAAGATCTGTTCACTTTTCCAAAATCCTAACTTTAAATGAAACAAAACCCCAGACAAAACTGCAAACCAACATCCCCAAACAGATTATGACCATTGCTGCTAAGTGGAAGCTACACAGAAGACTGTAGGGAAAGCACAGGTCTTTACAAAAGCGACATTTCTGTGTAGCTGTTGGAGGAGCATGCTAGGGCAAGCCTGCTGTTTCCATCTTTGCTCCACACATGGGGACACTTCAGCATGCCACAGCTCGTATTTATCTGCTTCTTGCCAGAGTGGTTCCAGGCCTGTTCTCCACATGCTTTGCTCCATTACTTTTAGGTGGATTTGTTGCAGCCTGGTTTGTCAGGAAGAGAGATTATTTATACTAGGGGTATGTGCACTTCGATTGCAAATGTAATGAGATGCACACAATAGCCCCAGATGTTTTTCCTCACAAATTTAACACCTGTATACCGCTAGCCAATAAACTCATGCAACACAAAAACCTGTGGCCTTAATACAGTTTTGACAGCACAGTAACCAGGACCACACGCATTTTTTGTGTTTCTCCCTTAGGAGAAAATCCAAGGGACTGCTATGGATTTCTTTATGCCTCTATGTATCAAGGTAGCAATTTCAGGGTGTTTTTTAGTTTTATTTTTGTTAAATGAAAGCAGTTTCACATAGCTCAAACTAGACAGGTACTGTTAACAAGTTATCACACTCCTTTGCTTTACAGTGTGAATATGCAACCAAAACCTACAAGTAGGAGCAATTTGTAGCTATGGATAAGAAGAGAAGTAGCAGCTGATGTGAAGACATTAATGGTTATTACCTAAATATATTCATGCTATAATGACTAAGAGGCACTAGAGTATTCAGTTTCACTGATTTCTCATGTTAGTCATGCTTGTGCATAGCATCAAAGTTCCCATGACAGCAACTCGAGAAGGAGTAATTCTAGTTATGAGCTTTAATAGCCATGTTTTGGGGACTATGCACATAAAAGTAACAAGCTGCATTCTTGATTCAGTTGAGAGGCTTGATGCCCTTGCGCATTTGAAAAGAAATAATAGCATTGAAGTGCTGCAATGTAACTGCAGAGACTGCACTCCTAGGAAGACAGTCAGGAAATGTACTCACACAGTTCAATTGGAACTGATAAACTGGCTCAGGGTTGCTACTTTTCTTCCCCTTGTCTAAGGAACCCAAGGTTTTGGGGGGAGGGGAAGACAGGAAGCAAGCACTCTTCCTGCTCCCCAAACCTAAAAATAACTGAGACAGTACTGCTGCAACATTTAAGCCACACAAGCACTCAATAATGCCTGAAATATTTATACTCTGGGCAAACAGTCACAGAACTCTCGGGTTTTGCCCAGTGTCTCTTTAATACTATCCAAACAGATCAGGAGATTGTGGCAGGAAAAGTTTACTTTTCTGAGGGTAGAAATAAGACTGTTGCCAGCTGTGTTTTTAAACTATAGCTCTTTTTCTGCCAGTATCTTAGAAGTCAGTTGAGCAGCAACTACAAGCTACAAGACTATTCTAACTTGTGAACTCAAGCATTAGCTTAACCCCTTCTGAGCACCTCTTTGTCATGAAATATCAGCACATTTAACAGTTTCTTTCATATTTGAAAACAAAGGAAACAAACACCTTTGTATTTAAGTTGGGTAGAGTCTTCTGGAGAACACGCAAAGCTAACACAGCATGAATAGAAAGAAATCACTAACAAACACAAAAGTTAGAAAAAATTAGATACAGCCAGCTGCCACTAGACAGATTTTTCCATGACAGTATAAAAATCAGACTTCACTAAATCATGTGGTTTTTCTACTTCCATCTACAAACATGGAAGTTAAATTCCTATAAACAGAGTTATAGGAATTTGTAGTAGTTAAATTCCTACAAGCAAGAGCTTGATTATGCCAAGCAGACAAATTTAAGTCATGCATAGCATTTGCAGGTCTTTGGAGTCATGCTTACAGACTTCATCATTCCACCTCCTGCATTTAACAAGGCTACTGATTTGGTGGTTGGAGCTTCTTCTCTTTCAGAAAGCTACCAAAGGAGACTGGGCATCAACACTTAGCTCCAAAACAGGAAAAAAGTAAAAAGCAGACCTAATTAAAGAAAAGCAGCTTCCTTTCTGTGCTGCTTGTTTTTGAGCCATCTTCCTCATTCTTCAGCTGGTGGCTTCTTTCTGTACTTCAGAAGAAGTACAGTACTTTCCTATGCATTTGTTGCATAGGAAACCTACAAACTGATTTTGGAGAAGCCTGGTAAGCAGGTGGAAATTTAGGCATAAAATTGCCATTCTTTGATCTAGTTTCCAGCTCAGTCACTTTCTTTTTGCATTCAGAAATAACACAGGTTGTTATTCAGACAGCAAAACTATCTTAAGTTTTGAAAATGAGAGTCCTTAAGTTTAGGAATTAAAAAAAAGCAATAATAAATAGGTCTATGTGCTATATTGTTAGCTTACACATACTACCAGTTGACCATGACATACCATAGTACACCTGGTTATACCCATCCAGAAAGCTGGGGAAGGAGACAATCATGGAATGACTTTACTATCCCACAGAAAGATGGCTCCCAGTCACCCCCTCCATCCTGAGACTCCAAAGCTTACTCAGATTTCACATATGGGCAGGAAACCAAAGCATTCCACATGGCAGATTAAGTGCCAGAAATCCGTAATAGTTCAGACATGAGCTCCCAACAGGAAGGAAGTTATAGTTAAATACAATCCAATCTGTGCTTCCCTCCACGAGCTCCATAAGATGAATGGAAAAAAAGCCAGGCTTTCCCATTACACAACAGCTAGCAATCATGTGATGTAGGACACAGCACAACTGCTTGAAATAGGGATGTTACTCCTATGCAGAAGATCCCCCTCTAAACTGGTCTTTCAGAACTCTGCAGTTGCATACAATGCCTCTGTTTTCATCATTTCTATAATCTACTCTAGACATAGCCTTAAGCTACTCAGAAGTTCTATGCTGTTCATTTACTACAGGTTAGGCCTGCTTATTTTCCAGCCAAGACAGCTGGATTTCAGTCAGGTTTCCTTCTTACAGTCCACCCTTTTGCTGCAGTTAGGGGCAAGACCTCTTAATGTATACAATTCAGGCTGGTGTTAGTGGTTTTTTGTGTGTGTTTAAGTGAAAAACAGCTTTGAAAACCTACAAATGCTGATGAAAATACTTTTCTAGTAACTATTCTCTGGTTAACATCAGTAATACAGCCTTTGCTTCAACCCATCTAGTCTTCCATCCCTCCCTCTAAAGAGCTGCAGTTACCTCTAGGGACCTCCATCATCCTCCCTTTGGTCATCTGTAATTGCTAGCATGGTCATTCACATATACTGATATTTTGTAGGCTTTTGACTGTTTTATCTTACACATACTGAAGAACAGTTACTTTAAACACGCTAAATGGGTCTTGGGTATATGTTGTGAAGCTTGTTTACAGAATAATGTATTTAATTCTTATTTTTTCCTGCAACAATCAAAAACGCGAGGAGTCCCCTCCAAGCATTTCCAGTTGAGCACAAAGTATTTGATAGTAAGGGAGTTTCAAAGTGGCATCACAAGTCAGACATGATCCTACTTAATGGGGTTAAAATATATATATATTTAAAAAAAAAAATGCTTACATTAAACTTGTGTAAGGGAAAAGCAAATGAGTTTAACAAAGCATCTCATATTTATCATATGACAAGTAGAACAAGATTTCAGCTTATGAACTACAGTAGAAGTATTCCTAAGCAGTAAAGAAACCTCTCCTCCACTCCAGTACCAACTACACATATCCAAAATTCAGATTCAACCGAGAATCTCAGAAAGGCACATAAAGAAAAACAAGGTCTACTGGACTTACGTTTTTGGACACCCAGTTCAGTTTTTTTGCTCTTTGATGGCCTATTACTATAGTGGGGACTGATGACGCAGAAGGGTGGAGTACCAACTCCAAACCGGTACTTTTTCTTGCACCACGTAAGAAAAAACTACTACCTACTTTAAACTTATTTCAGACATCCCTTAAAGACTTTGGATTTTAAATATGGAATGGCTTCTGAACAGCTGTGAAGCTGAAACAGCCAAGACTGCAACATGCTATTTCTAGGAAGATGCAACAGATGTTTTACACTTGTTAGTATGTACATCCTATTCTAAACAGGATGTGGAGTTTGTTTGTAATGAGTGCAATCAGTACATAATTGTTGCTCAACACTATTCAAGCAAAAAGAGGCACCCAGAGCAAGGAGTTTCCTGTTAAATACATAGGCTGTTCACAGGAAAAAATCCAAGCTTTATGAAGCATCTACAGACATGCACAAGTACCTTCCAGCAAGTTACTTCTAGACAGAAGGAGCATTTGCAGACAGCTCAACTCCTGCTTACTTGTGATATGCTATCTACAAAATACATTGACAAGATATGAGGATTAGTCATGAGACAATTGAGAAATAAGGCTATAGTTCTGAGCAGACTAGGTAAGGCAGAGCCAGTAACTGCAGAGGGCTCAAGTATATGAAAATTCTTGCTAGGTTACAGAAGTGTGGGGAGTTCAGGGTGGGTTTTAAATGAGGAAACAATTCTAGAACACACACAGCAGTATCATTGCATTATTGAAATTAAAGGGCATGTCTCAGCAGACAGACTTAAACAGGAGATGAAGTGCAGAAGGAGGTATCATACCCCTCAAACAGACTACCTTGCTTTGCTAACTGCAGGATGAGGTTACAACAGGTCCAATTATAAATCTTCCTCCTTCATACAAGCACTAACACTTGGCATACAAGGCAGAATTTAGATAACAAATACCAAGGAGAAGAGTAGCTAACTACTCCCATTTACTTAAATGGAATCAGGACTAGTCATGCCACTAAAACAGAAGACAAGACAAACCAATTTAGCTAACAGCTGCACTTCCAAGGCCAATATTTGTAGTGCACAATCTCCAGGAAAGTGTGGAGCAGCAGCTTACCTAGAAAAAAAAAACACCCATAAGACCCTACACTGCCAGCTCTTAGAAGTAGTGCAGGCTTAGCTACAGCCTTCAGGGTACAGCCCTAATAATGCTTTGAAACAATTATTTCCTCCCATCAATTAGGTGTATACCAGCAACTGCAGTGTTTGACAAGTCTCTTGAAAGAGCTCCAAGACATGCAGAACTCAGTATGTTGATTTGGCACTGTATAATTCATCTCACAGCAGCATGATTTTTCTCTTCATGCTCTTAGTACTTAGACCAGTTCAAAAAATCCCTGCCAGTTTTAAGACAGGACCAAGTCTAAATGCTTCATCAGTATTCCTTATTTTTGCCAAAAGCTATATTATATATATTCTCCGAAGTGGTCCTTCAATTTTGGAATTCCCTCCCCAGTATAGCAAGAGGATGTTAACACCCACATCCAGTGCTTGTGTTTCAGGCCTAGTCTGAAGTAGATGATCTTGGACACAGGGAGGAAAAGCCTTAAAACACAAACCCTACTTGCATACAGAATGCAGTTGCATTTTTATGTAACTTTCCAACATTAGTGGAAATTTAAAGATGGTATCACACAATTGTAGTAAATGGGTTACTGCAAATAAGTAGCAGATTATCAAGCAAAACTGCTGTTTAATCTTCACCAGGAGAAATACCATTTGAAGTGTTCTAGCTTGCAACTCTTCTTGTACTCCATTAAGTATAGCAAAGCAGGTGCTTTGACACTAGCCATCAGGATTCCTCTTAAAGTTTGGCTAGTCTGTCAAGCACCATAGACTTGTATCTTTTATTATAGGTAGTTATAGCCAAGGACTCAATCGCCCACTGCCACTATTTCCTAGTAATCATCGTTTTCCCTCACCAACAGAAGTTACTGCAGATTCAGCTTTACTATCTCTGAAGGAGACACTCAAGTTCAAAAATTGCTGTTAGATGAGCGCAGACACCGTGGCTCCTACATGAAGTATAGCCTTTCCTATGCTTGTGCAGAGATAGGAGACAGAAGTGTTTCTCAGAAACAGTTTAAAAATAGGATCTGACAACTGCCCAGCATGCCTTTATAAGCTTATGAGCTTGGTCCAGCATATGAATGCTGGGGTAATGGAGCACAGCTCTGGAGATTAATTCAAAGTGTAGCACCACCCTGATAAATTGTTTCACTTTGTGAAGAGTAGTCTTCTAAATCAGGAGAGTCGTGACTGACATTTTAAGTAACACGCTCCTATAAAGTTTTCTAATTAGAAGGTCTATAGTTCTTCTGGATCCAATTTGAGACAGTTTACCCTGTCTCAGCAGGTATGACTACATCAAGCAATCATCAGCCTGACAACATTGGGCCATGGTGTTTGCAGCCCAAACAGAAGCAGCAGAACCATTGCAAAGTTTACCAGATTTATTCCTCTTCAAGGGATTGCTTTGCCTACACTAATAAAGCAGCACAGCTCTGCAACTCCAGGTTTCTGTGGTTTTGGGTTGTTTGTTGTTGTTCGGGGTGTGTGTGTGTGTTATATCCTTACACTACACTTGAATTTGGAGAAAAAAAAAAATAAATCACACAACAGTCATCTAACCTGATAAGGAAAGGCAGAAACACAGGAGGCAAGGAAAATGGAGTTTTCCAGAAATTTCCAGAAATTAGACAATAACGCTTATTTTTCAGCTAGTTCTTCAGCTGGAGTTGTTCTTGTGCCCTCCCTGCTAGTTTTGACACACCCCAGATCTGCCACACAGGGCAGTTTTGGACTTGTATTTGGTTGGTCTATAGCAGCTGTACTAACACTGGATCAAGCAGGTATCAAAAAGCTGTCACATGACAACAAACTGGACAGGAAGACACATACTAATTCCCATAGATGAAGATACTCAGAATTGAATTCTACCAATGCAAAGTTTCATTAGTTGTTACCTACTGAAGTCTGCAGGAAACAAATACATTGCTATAGCCAGTGGTATCCTAAGTCAGAAAGCTACTCATTCCAAGCATACCATTCTGCTGTGGGACTTCTGTACTTCTGAAACCGTTTGAGTCCTAATAGGCCGCATTTAGCAGGACTACGGCAGTCTTCAGAAGCTAAACCTTTGAAGAGACATGACATACAGCTGCATTTCTACTTTTGAACAAGAACGACTGCATGACTGTGCATTGTTAACATGCTAGCAGACAGTGCTTCAACCACAGGAGTGCAGGAAATTCATTTGTTGAACCTGTGGTTGTTCCCTACCTCTCTATTAACAAGCTCCCTCCAGACAAGTCACAGTAAGAAGTTTCAGCAGAAATGAAGAACCTCTTTTGTCCAACACTTAATACCCACACAAACACAGCAGCTAAGTTTTGTTCGGTTTCCAAGCTTACAAGCAACACAAACACTTGCTTTCTCTGTGACAGGACCACACACCTTCAGCTGCCGTTCTGGGATGCTGGAGCCCAGAGTTCAGTAGCTTCCTGACTCTAGCACAGCCCAGCTCTTAGGAAGTGGCAGTATTTTGCCCCATTTTCTTCCTAGAAATCCTCAAGAACCACCATTGTGCTTACAGTGCCTACATCTTAACACTGTCTAGGACCAGAGCTTGATACTGCTCTCAAAAGGAACTACAAGTTCATCACAGTATTTCAAATAACAAGGTCACACTAGGAGAAAACAAACCACTGCCCCACTTCACCACCTAAACGTCATACTAGTGAGCTGGACTTGGTGCAAATTCCCACTAATCCTGGGATTAACAGGACACACAACTACTTTAAAACTTGCTTCTTTATGTGAGGAGCTCAATTGTTAAGAATTGTAGAACGAGCCAATAACTTGTTTTTCCTTTTAGAGGAAAACCTTACTAGTGCCAACCTTTTCAGAAAAGCTCATCATAACCCAAAGCCTGAAGTGGCATGCAAAACAAGTTCCTGCCCTGTCCTGAACAGTCTTTCCACATCCAGGTGGATAAACTGATCGGTTGGCAGTCAGTGGACCTGCTCTTCTACATGCAAATAATGCATATTCATTTGACTAGTGACCTCTGTGACACACACGTATTTTTTTTTTTTTTAATATTAGCTCAGCACTCATCCAGTAAGAGTTATTCTTTACTGAATACCCCAGCTATTATACTATCAGTCACTTCTGGAAAAAACCAAACCTATTTCAAGTTTTACCCTGTTCCAACAAAATAAGCTCCTAAGTCCAAAATCCTGTGAATGCTTAACTAGGCTACAGTTGAGAAGAAATAGCATTTCACTTATTTTTGCAGACTATCATTTCAGTGAATCTGAAATGATCTTGCCACTTACAACTGCAAGTCAATCTAGCACTACCTCACATACTCTTAAAAAGTTTTGATTTTTTTTTGAGTATGCTTGACTCCTTAAGCAGTGATCCTGGATGCACTAGCCAAGTGGCTTTAAGAGTTGTCTCTCAAAATTCCCTAAGAACTCTATCTTTGCTAAGAAAAAACACACCTAATTTCACTAACAGTTAAAACTTGCACATCTCCATTCTCCCTGCAGCTGCTTCTCCCTACTCCTGTTCAAGCTGGAATGCCTGTGAAGCCACACAATGAACATTCACATTAGAAAACTATCCATTACAATTAGGCTTATGCTAGATGCATTCTTCCCGTCTCCATCCCACATGATCACTTGCACCATCAAAAAAGGGGTGGTGCAGAAGAAAGAATGAACAGCTGGGAAGAGGTGCAGGATCATCTTTCAGCATGAGCACCACTTCAACTGTTTCAACTATGGCATTAATGCATACTCAGATCTATTACACTGTTAATATCTCTCTCCCTTCTCCCCTAAATACCCTTGAACTCCTGTCATTCCCTTTGTAAGGCTAAGGTAAACAACACTGTTTAAATAACAGGTCTTAGCAAAAGCACAGACCACACGTACATGTATAGACAGGCTGTCACGGCAAGTTAGAACCAGAAGTCTGAACTGCTGGAGAACATCCAACCAATTGAAATATCCTTATTAAAAAGCAAAGGATTCTAGAGGTCAGAAGAAACTGTTTCTCTCCCTGGTAGGCTACCATAAATTCAAGCTACATACCTGTTTTTACTCAGTCTCCCTCTCCTACAGCTCTTTTCCTTCCCCTAACCTTCCAGATTAAGACACTGCTTGCATCAGAGCGGCCTTTGGGCAAATCCCCTCCCCTGAGGTTTCCGTCTCAAAGCAGTATGCACATTTGTTTTTTACTCATCTCCTGCAGCAGAAGTAATTCAAAATGCATCAGACATTGTTCTGAGACAGCACTGCAACACTTCTAGAGTCACTGCTTCTTTGAAGATAACTAATACCGCTTCCCTGAAAACAGCTAGAATAAACTTGAAACAAGCAAACAAAAAAAAATATTATGAGCTCATTAAAACTTGCCTTCATTTCTATAGCTTCATAAAAGCATATTTAGAGACACCTCAATTCAAGTACTGCTGCAATAAGCTACCAGTTGCACATAGAACTTTTGAAGTAGTGCACTTCTTGGTTTTCAAAGCAAAATCCGGTATTAATTTGAGCTACCTAGAAGAGTGCTTTAAGAATGAAAGCTCTAGCTGCCATAGTTACACTTTTTAAGCTTTTCATTTCCAGGTATTCTATATAAACTACTCTAACATAAGCAAACTGCTCCCTTACAGTGGGGTAGGCAACTAGTCCCCATTTCATAATTATGGAATACATGCCTAAATGCAGGTACTAATAAAATAAAAATGTGTTTTTTCCTCATCTTCAGTTCAAATTAATGTTCTTCATTTAACACATCTGCAAGGAAATATCCACAGTGTCAGGTCCCAAATAAATCTGCTCTGTATCAAAAGAATCATTGTACGCTAAAAGCCTCTCTGGAAGCTTCCATTACAAAGGGAGTATTTACCTTGTGTCATACTATGCCTACACAAGAAAAATCAGCAATCCAGTCACTTAAATGTTTGGTCAACAAACCAACTGCTTCCTCATAACACCATTTCCAGTATGGTTATTTCTAGTACAGGTTGTTTGTTGTTTTTTTTTTTTTTTTTTAAAAAAGTGCCTCACAACCTCTACAACTCAGGAACCCTACTCTTTGTAGTAGTCTGCACAGAACAAAATTGGTTGGTGCAATGCTTAGTTAACAGCCAGTACCTGACACTCAAAAAGGGGGGGTGGGGGTGAGGAGGGGGGCTATTCTTTTAGGAAGCAGAGCTTATACCCTAAAAGCTAGGCTCAAATGAGATTCTAAACTTTCAAGACCTTTCACACTGTGTCATCCTTAATTACTGTCTCCTCCATTTCTTTCCTGGTATCCTTTATATAACCTACAAAGGAGAAATGTAGCACTATTAGATGCTTCCAATCCTGTTCTACCCCTCCCCCAACAACACACAGAGACCCTGCAGGCTATATCTGCAACTAATAAGGACTACTTACAGAAGCTCCCAAGTCCCCCGTGAGTTCTTATGTAACTAGACTCCACCTCACCATATTACTTATGTAACACATATTAAGTAGCATCTATTATACAGGAGTCCTATATTAGTCATATACTCAGTTACTTTCCTTCCAGTAGTTCTCACACAACACATTCACCAAATAGTAAAGCTTTATCCCCCACCAGGTTACTACTGTGGAGGAAAAAATAAAAAAGAAATTCCTATCTGGGAACAGACTGAGAACAGCAGAAGCGCTATGAAACATTTCTAAATGGAACAAAACACCACCCTTAAAGTATCAGCAATTTTAACTGTTAATTTGACCGTTGGGGCTAAATTTACACTCTGCTCATACAAGAACAAAACATGGGAACTAGCATCGAGTTGCTCTGAAAACATGAGAACCCCACCCAAACAGTAGCAAGATCTGCGTTCCTTAAAGAAAAAAAAAAAACTGTTAGGATTGGAAAACATACATTTTTCACTTCCCCCATCAGAATATTGAAATAAAGAGACCCAGAAAATGTATTTGCCAAGCTTCCAAGCCTACGCAGACTTGTTTGACAAGTTCATTTTCCTATGAACTTCAGAAAGTAAGACATGGGGCATCTTCACAATATTTGCATACCATAGTTTTGATTTGCACTAAGTATATACTTAAATCCCCGAGTTAAAGACGCAGGCCATCCGCGGCCTAACTGTAACACACGCTGCACTGCCCCACAGAAAAGCGGCTCAACTCCTAGAACAGGATCCAACAACATACAAATAAAAGAATATCGATCCGTTTTTCCATAACGAAGTTCTGTTCAAACAGAATAAAGCCATTAATAGCTTGCAGATTCTCCCCTAGGCCCCCCCCACCCCCAGCAAAGCAACACTGGCGACCTCCCCGTCAGAAGAGGAACTCCGCATAGCCTGTACATTTTCCTCAGCTGTTTTAATGAGGTCATTTAAACATCGCTTAAAACGACTCTTTCATTAAGTTACTCAGTAAGAACTATTCCGTGATGCCGGGGAACCTAACTTACAGATACAAGTGCTCTCGCACTCGAGCGGGGCAGCCGAGCGGGAGCGGGTGCCACCGAGCCTGTAACACCCGAGGGCCCCGGGCAGGAGCCGCGTACCGCCGGCTCCCACGCTCGGGCGGAGCGAGTGGGCGCCGAGGGGTAACTTTCCCTTGCGGTGGGCAAAGCTTTACGCAGAGAGGGGGCGGGATGGAAAGCTTCCCCCGAGAGCAGCTACACCCTGGAGAGGGGTGGGGAATACGGAGAGAAGCGAGAACCTTCCTCAGCGGCAGCTACACCCTCATGCGTGAGGGTGATGGGGGAAGGGAAATGGGAACCAACGCGGCACCGACGGTACTGTGCGGGGAGGGGGAGGGAAGCGCGGACTCTCCCGGGCAGCCTCCGCCGCCGCCTCAGCCAGCTTGGTCTGCAGCCAAACCCCACAAGAATGCAACGCGGTCACATGACCTCCGGCGGACGTGCAACTCCCTTCCCTCTCCAGGGAGACCCTGCGCCATCTTGTACTGACGCAGTTATAAAAGCAGGCACAAGTTGCTCCTCTCTCGCTCATCCCCCGCTCCTCTCCTCACAGCCCCGGCACTGTTTCGGAAAGAAAAGCCAAGGCCCGTTCCTGCTTTCCTTTTCACCAGCTCTTCGGGGATCCCCCGCCCGCGAAGTCCTCCCTCGCGCTGGGATCATGGCGCCCGTTTTCCCCCTTTGCACCAGCCTCCCCCGGCAGCTCCCCAACCCTGCCCAGCTGCGGCTGCCCCTGCTGCAGGATGATGTCAGCGCCAGCCAATCAGGGCGCGCCGGGCTAGCCCGGCCAGCCTGGCGATTGGCTCCCGCGCATCCCCCTCCCCCCTTCTGACTCAATCTCCGCCGCGGTTCGCTGCGGAGCAGCAGCCAAGGCACAAGTGGGGGGAGGGGAATAGGAGGGGAAGGAAAAAAAAGCCTACACAAAAAAACCGACAACCAAACCCACCAAGACGCCAGCCGCCATTTCGCGCAACAACAGGCAGAACCCGAGCGAGCAGCCCCAGCCAAGCGCCCTAAGGAGAGAGAGAGAAAGACAGAAACAGAGACACACGCACAGGAGAGTTAGACAGGAAAAAATACCCATAGACTCCGCCATGATCACAAGACGTTTAATCGCCCCCCTCCTCCCTCAGACTCAATGCCCCATTACAGCCGCCTCCTCTGCGTCCGACCAGCTAGCAGATCCCTTCACCTCGGCTCCCTCCTGCCGCAGCAGCAGCTGTTTAGAGCCCCAAACTCTCTCTGCCCAAGGTGTGGGGGGACGCTAGTCTATGGCGCTCTGCTGCTAACTGCTTCTCCAGTCACCCGATTGTGGCGGCTCCATCGAGGCAGGGTAACAGCTGCCAGCCCAGCTTTTATCTGGTGCCCCGAGTTTGCGCACTGAAGGAGGCTCGCTCAGCCCCTGGTGGGCGTCGAATGAAACCCCAGCCGCCGCCTCCCCTCCCTCAATCAGCCATATGGCTAGAGGGGCTGAAGCCGGGCTGGGCAGGCAGGGCGGTGCGCGGGCAGAAGAGGAGCTGGGAGGGGATATGGCGAAAGGAAGCGGAGCTCGGTACAAACGGCCGAGGCTGCGCCTGCCCCGCGACTATGAGCGAGCCTCCGGCTTTGCTCGCTCCCACTGGTCTGGATAAAAACAGACGGTACCTGCTCCCCAAGAGCCGTTCCCTAGAGAGGAAGCTTGTTCGCTGCTCCTCTCTTTCCCTGCAGGAAAGAAATGCCTTCAGCTAGCGCTGTCGGTCTTGCTTTAAGAAAAGCGTCTTCCTCCTGCTTGCCTTCATATATGAGCCTCAAACGCTTCGGGGAAGATTCTCAGCCTCAAGTCTCTTACTGACAGGAGAGGTTCAGCCAAAACCTCCACATCGCCCTGACCGGGTACCAGTCAAAGCTCCCGCTCCCCCGCCCTTTCTCGCCCCCCTCTTTCCCGCCCCTCCAGTAAGTTCCTCTGCCTGTGTGAGAGCCGGCGGGTCTGACCAGCTTTTCGCGTACTTTCTGGCGAAAATTTACTCCTCAGGTTGAGATTCGTAAAGAATAGGTATGCTGAGAGTAGGGACGGTGGTGAGGAGAAAGCCGGAGGTGGCGGGGGGGGCGGAGAGCAGCTGAGGAGGGAGCTTTGGCGTTTCTGCCTCAGAGGATGCAGTTCTGACTCAGACATCCTCCCGCCCGCGTTCGGTTCCACAGCAGCCCAGGTCGGAGCCCTTGCCCCTCCCCCGCGATCTGCGCCTCCGGGGCTGCGGATCGCCCCCAGCACCAGCCCCAGCCCCAGCTGCGGCCGCCCCTCCTCCGCTGCCCTACTTCCCCCCACACCTCCTTACAGCCCCCCTGCCCAGCCCCTGCCGCAGTCTGGTGTCTCGGCCGCGCCCAGCCCCGAGCCGTTCAGCGTAACGTGGAAAGCGCTGTTGCAAAATGGACACTGAGGGCTCAGCGAGCGCAGCCTGCGCTCCCAGCCCGTAAGCAAAATGGCGGCTGTTTGGCTTCGCCTTGGTAACCCTGCCCCTGCCAGGCGGGGCTGGTGAGCCCCGTGCAGTGGGAGGGAGGGGAGAGCGGACGCCATTTTCCCAGAGAGAGGCAGTGACATAGAAGGGAGCGTAGGAGGCTGAAAGGAGGGAGACACGGGAGCAGCGGCGGCAGCGGGGTTTGTACACAGGTCCCAAGGCAAAGGCGCCTCCGAGCTGGTCCCTGCAGGGTTCTGCGCACTGAGCTAGGTTTGGGGGGAGGGGGGGGTCTCCTCTTTCCTTTCTTTCCCTTTTCTTTCTTTCCCTTTTCTTTCTTTTACCAGAGCCTGCTGAGGGTTGAGCCCTGCCTAGGGTAGGGATATCCGCAGTGGGGCTGTTGCATTGTTTTGGTTGGGATAGAGAAGGGGCTCAGCTGAGGGGTCCTGCTGCCTGGCCTGTGACCATAACAGGTGAGTGTTTGGTTATTACCAGCGTATTCTGCTGTGTGTGCTCTGGGGAGGGGGGTGGGAGAAAGGGGGTGAAATGCGACGGGAACGTCTCATTACCCTCGGTACGAGTATAACTCCCTTCTACCCTGAAATGTATTTAAATTCTGTTTAAGTTGCCTTGAATTTGTATTTCCTTTTGTGGGGTTTGGTTAAAAAAATGGCAGGCTGTCGGTATATCTTGTGAATATGGCGGGTTACTGTAACTAGAGGAGCTGAGGAGAATTTTTTGGCAGTTATGCCAGATTTATGCATTATGCTTGGAAAAAGAGCCAAAAGGGGCTATTATGTGACAACATGGGCTTCCTTAGACTGGTGGTTTTAAGAATGGGTTTATGTGTTACTGGGATTGCGTATTGAGTTTTATGAAGCTTGGGGAAACCAAGTCTATTTCTCCATCCTGTATATTTTTGCTTTGTGGCACTAAAATGGCTCGTTATAGGCCTAATCTCTCTGCCTTCCACACCCCCGCCTCCTTTCCTCCCTCCCTGCTAATATCTCCCCTTCGTGGTGTAACCTGGACAAACGGAAAGCAGTCCTCAGGAGTTTCTGTGCCAATTTAAAAGGGGATCATTCTCTCCACCCCCTTTCTTGAGGGTGTAAGTACTTATATTGGTGCATCCCTTTCTTCCTTTAGTTTCTGCAGCCAGTGTTCGTGTTCCTTGGGTGGCATATTTCAGTCTCTTTCTTAAATAAATATTGGTGGGGTAGACTCTATTGCTGCAGACATGGGGGTGAGAAACAAACGGTTCACTGTGTAGTACTTATAGGGTAGAGAAGCATAATATAGCCTGATTATAAAGGTCCTGTATTCCCCTATACTCAGCCATTAGGGAGTGTTCGGTGGCCAAAAGCCCTGAGGTCCTCAAAATGGAACATACTACGCGTCGTTAAAAGCAGAAGAAGTTTAGTGCTGGATCTAGATTTAGGAATGTTTTAGTCTGTTTATTTACAGTACCTTAAAGGAATAATAACGAAACGTTTTTGTTATTCAGGGGTCAGGTCAGAGAAAAGAAAGAGATATCCAAGGCTGTACTTACCATGCATGATTAATTGATTATAATCACCATACTTTTAAAGTTACTTTTTAAAAAATGTGGAGGAAATTTTTTAATTTCCCTCTTTTGTCCTTTAGAGATTCTAAAAATGGCGGCCTCAGGCTGATGTTGTGGTAATCTAATCAGCTCGGGTCCTCCACACCCCATGCAGTGCGTTTGTCTGCAGCATATTAGAGTCTTATTATGTTTAAATGAAAAGACTGTTCCCTTCAAATAACGTGCAAAACATCTCTTGACTTTACTGCGATTTAAAAATGCTGTGTTCCAGCTGATTAATTTTATTGGTTATGTGTGTGAAAGGCAAGTGAACGAGACCACTCTTGTCGGGGAAAAGGGGGGTAGAAAGAGGCAGCAGACTCAGGCGGCTTCTTTGAGGGGTGTGTATAGGTTGCTGTAAGGTAATATGTATGTCGGCTTAATAATTTGGAAAAGCTCCTGCGTTTGTGATGGATACTGTACATCTGTCCATCCTGCTAATGACATAAAAGCAGTAATATTTATCACAGTAAGCAGCGGATTAGGATCATTAAAACGAATTCTTTGTGGAATCACATTTGTGAACGTCATGTTGACCTTCCAGGAAATACCTTTGCTGGACATCGGGGTAGTAATTCCACATATTCGTAGTTTGAGAATACTAAAAGAACTTAATACTTACAGAAATAATGCATGCAAGATTATAACCTGTTACTTTATTAAGACACGGAATTTCTTCTGCCACCATGTAATTTTGGTATTATATTTTTTCTTCAATTTATTTTGTATATTGCTGTATAAATTATATATGCGGTAATAGACATACAAATATTGAGGGAAAGTGCAGTTCCTAACCTCTAATTTTTTTCCTGAATGAAATATGAACCTTTTAGTATCACCACTATAAATATGTTTGGGTGGGGGGAAGGGAGGTCACAAGGATTTATTATTTGGTAGTTGGTGGAGTGTACTCTGATACAAACTACGGAGGCTGCAAACTGTCCATCTTAAGCAACAAAAGAAATTATTTTTTTCACTTTTTTTGTGTGTGCCTGTCTTTAATGTTGTCGTTGGTTTAATGAGGTATGTCCTAGTCTAGTATAGCTTTGGAACCTTCTGGATTTAAACAATCAAAAGTGAGATATTGAAATGGCAAAACTGTCTTTAGTCTCTAAAGAATTTCAATTTAGATACTACTTAGAAGCACCGATGTGTGATGTAAGGTACCTGAAGTTGAACAATAAGATAGTAAGACTTTTAGAGTGTTGTTAATGCATGCCTTTCCTGTGTTTTGAGGCCAAAGGCTGAGTGATTTCAACCACCAAGTGATGCGTTAATAGTCCGGTAGTGCATGCTCCCATCATACCTTCCTTATTTCTATAGATTTGATTTTTTTAAAATAAGCCATGTCTTACTCTGTTTATTAAAAAGTACATGAATAAGATTCTAAAGAGTGTATGTATGGTCCTCTTTGGAAACCTTTTGCCTTTTTCTTTCCTCTCCCTAGGTTTAACGCTCCTGTTCTTGTGAATAATTTTTTTAACAGTATGACTTGGAGGTCTGTGTGGTCTGACTACTTGGCCTCAGTCATGTTCTCAAGCAGACATATAATTCAAAATTAAAATAATGTCGTACACTTTACAAAAGTGTTTGGGGTGGGGGGGGATGAAATAAACTCAAAGATTTAAACACTCATGCTCAGATTTTACGGACGAAAAACCTCCTGGGAATTTTGAGATCTTCCAGAGTTTTCCTGTATGAGTTTTAGTGAGTCAGTTTGCCTTTGTGACTCAGTTTCTCCATTTGTAAAAACAGATCTGTGACTTGTTTTAAGGAGACAACATTACAAAGTAAATTCTACCTTTCCGTTGATGTTGATATGTTAAAATACATTCATAAAAACTGAAGTACACACCCCTCCCCACCCCCAAACTAATGAAAACTTACTGAGAGAGGGAAGATTTGAATTGTAAATTCCTTTTTTTTTCAAGAGACATTTCTGATTTACAAACATTATGTTACAAATGCAATAATACGGACTGTAGTTCTAAAACAGCTTATGTATCTTCAAGCTTTTAGTACCTGAAGGAAAAATCTGCTTAACTGTCACCTAGCCTTTTGGGTGAGCTTTTTTGCCATCTGGGAAATTTCAGAGAGGAAATAATACCAGCTTTTTAGATTATATCTCTAGGGAAAGTTTCTCCTAGCACTAAAATTCAGATTACTTTTAGGAGTTGCGTTACCTCATGTCTTTGGTACAGTTTCACTACACACAACTGTTTAATATTCTGTTGGAAAGCAACAGCAATTGCTGTCACACTGAAGGCCATAATGTCTCTCTAGTCCTGATCTCGGTTTGGTGTAAGGACAGTCTTAGTTTTGCACGCATGCTAATACTAATTTTAGTAAGCACTATTTGTGGGACTTAGTTAAGGAGTGGTGTATGTAATTGTAGAACCATGGCATTGTTCTAAACAGATTAATGTAAACGAGGTTTAATGAATGTATTTTGCTGTTTTTGTGTAATGTTATAACAAAATGGAATTGGGGGGGTGGGGTGGGGGGTGTATGTTGGTGAAGATATGAAGTAAAACCCAGTTCAGGCTTCTGGAGAGATCCTAAAGAAGTCTATCTCTGTTATTGGCCTTGTGACTTCTATACAAATGCGCATTTGTGAATCTCTCAAAAGCAAATTTTGCTGGACAGTGTTTTTGGAACAGGTACAGTGGTTAAATGTTTCCACTGTGCAAATAGTAGTTTTGATTTATTGCTAAGAATCAAGCTTAAGGTGTCTCTGGGAAAAAAAATAGTTTCAGCATATGTAGAATGTGTATTAAGAAAAAAATTACTTTTCATTCTTCCAAATTCTGGATTATTTAAAATATTACTTGTAGTGGGCTTTTGAATGGTGCAAGATGAATATTTCTAACTATATCAGTGTTCACATTTTCCTTACTAATCAAATAATCGTACCCACAGAAGTTAACCTGATCTCTTTGAGGATGCAAAATTCTGCTCATTACCTTCATACCACAAAAATACTATCGCTATAGTTGTGTTCAAAGACAAAACTGTTGTTACCTTTAACAAACAAGTTATTTAAAAGAAGCCTTGTCAAGGTTTCGTATATTTGCTAGGAGATATTGAGACTATTTTTATTTCCTCTTAGAAATCTTCATGTGGTATTAATGAAACAGGCAAGATTTTAAGCTCTGCTGGTTGTTAGCAAATTTTTATAATTAAGGTTTGAAGACAGTTTTGTTGTACAAAGTGTATAATTTTTTTAACATTTGTTGTTTTTATTTTTTAAATTAAAATATTTAGTAAGAACTATGGTAAATCACAGTGTGCACTCAAGTTATGTGTTTCAGAAGTACAAATGAATATATTGAAGTAGCACACAGATTGCATCCAGTGTAAGAAAAATATGCGTCTTAGTTTTGCGTTTTTAAAGTAAGAGTGCTCTCTCTCCTTTCCTGTTCATATGCTGCTCTAGATAGAGATGTAAAACTTGGGTGAGACTTAGAAAGGACTAGCAGTTTTGCAGATCAGGCTAAGTATGGGAATGCTAAAATAGTATTGATCCTAGTTTCAGAATTTAGTTTAGTTTTAAGTAGGTGTAGATATTAAAATGTCATAGTGCAGGCTCAAGTTTAGAGAAGGTTTTTATTTTGTTCTCACTCATAGTTTTGTGTATTGTTTTATGCCATCATAGTCTAGGTAATCATTCACTTTTATATCTTTAACTCAAAAATAAATTACCATCAAGTTCAAAGGCAAGATGATAAGACTAGATTTTAATGACATTATTGTGCTTTATATTACAACTTAAGGGGTATCTATACTCTGTCCATTGTTGGCTATTTCATCAGTCGTAGAAAGCAATTAAATTAATATCCTATACTTACAAAGTGAGAATTTAAAATGTGTACAGGATGGTAGGTTTAGATCTGAATATTCAAATCCATTTGGTATTCATTACTCTAACTCTTCTAACTTAACTAGGTCTAAAGATGCTTTCTTCTGTACCAGCGTGAGATACTCTCAACTTGCCTTGAGTAGACAAAGGAGCTAACTCCTAACTAGTATGGTTATAATGGGGCTGTGTTTAAAACCATATCACAAGACAGATGATATTCTAAGTCTAGACAGTTAATCCTGTCTTAATTGTTTGTTTAAATAAACTTTTCTAATGAGGAATGTTTTTAGTAGGTTCTACTTAAACTGAAGCTGGAGACCTGAGAATTACAGCAACTTATTTATAGCTTTTGGGGAAATCAGAGAGATTACGCCTCTCACTTGGTTTACAAATCTATCGTTCTAGAACTGTGGAAGAAATGTGAATATTTTTATATGTAACTTATAAACAATACAATAGTTATCTTATTGTTTATAAAGATAAGGTTCCTCCCTTAGATGCTTTACCAAATAATACAGCTAATTGCCCTTTTTTTTTGCGTAGGCTAGAAACACTTGCTGGGAATCTTATTCTTTAATATCATTATACAGGGTTTTTATGAATGACTAGTGTTTTTTTTATAATGGTCATTCTCTACTGTCTCTTACTTTCTTATCATATCTTCTCTACTGGAAGACAAAAGACAAACTCTGCATATTTTTTTCCACTTCTGTGTGGCAGTAGAATTGAAGTTAAAAGCTGTGTTTTGTGCTTCCAATGCTGGGCAGAATTTCTTGTTGTGTTTATTCTAAGATCATGTATTTCATATGTTTGTTGCTACAATTGAAAATACATACTAAGATCTCCATTGAAAACACAAAGGTATAAAGTTACAAATGTGTGGAATAAAAATTTCTTAACACAAACAAGTCAGTACAGTTTTGCAAGGTAATTGCAATAAAAATTAAATGGATTTGTTTTCTTGAAAGTAGGAAGGATCTTTCGATCTTCTGTGTTTATTTGGCTGTCCTTGAACATGACATAGTCCCCTCCATCTGTTCCCTCACCCTCTCTTGCCCTCTTCCTCCCAAAATCATAGTAAAGAGCATTGAAATCTTACCAGTTGTTACCAAGAAATATAGTCCAGGTTGAATTGTGGTCAAAATTACATAACAGTTCTTCTAATGCTTAGAAAGAATTAAAGTTTCTGTTTGAAAGAGTGCAACTTTCTGACTTGCTTGTGTTTAGATTCCTAGGCGTAAGTGTAGCAGTTAGGTGAATGTCTACAAACTGCTTCCACAAGTAAAAGTAGAAATGCTATTGTGCTTTTCATGTAAGTCAAATGCCACTGATAAAACAGGGGGTCTGGTTTTTGGAATCTGTCTAAGTGAAAACATTTCAAAATAGAAATTTGCTTAGCTGAAATATTTGACTTCAAATAAGTAAAAATAATTCTTGTGTAGTAGGTATCTAATAATTACAGTAGACTCCCATGTCTTATTAAGCAGCATAGAAAAAATAAGTGAATTATTTTATTTGATGTCATGAAAGCAGCAAAATATTTAGATTGTTGAAGGCGATACCAATATGTATTTGTAGCCACATGCTTTTCCCCAAAAAAGCCTTGCTACTTCTTGGGAGGAGTATTGGGTCTTCGAATTTAGACCTCCCAGTGACTGAATCACCATAAGGTATACTGTAATATTTAATAAAAATTAAATATACTTAGGCTTTACGGTTGTAGACATGACTTACAGAGTATCCTCACAGAATGTAGACTCTATGTACTTGTAGAAACACTTTATATTTTGAAATGTTTGTGAAGAATAATAACTTTGGGTAACAGTTGTAAATTACGTTTTCTTGGAGAATAATTGGTAAGTCACAGGTATTTTGTATAAGTTTAATCAGCAGTTATCTACCACTTTGTGGCAGACAGAAAAATGTTTGCAGTAAAACAGCTGATATAAAGAATGACTTAAAGACAAAGCATTTTTACTGGGAAACTGTTTTCTTAACCTTTGAATTTCTATTTAAAGGAATTTCACATTTCCCAGTGATATAGTATAACACAATGTCAGGGTGGTGGTATATGCTTCTCCAAGCAATAAGCAATATTGCTGTCAAAGTAATTTTTTCTCTTACTCTTCTTCACGTGCTGTACTTGTCTTGAATTTTACAGTTCTGACTCTTCAGCTCAAATAATGATAATTTTTGAATGGGTAGGCTTTTTTGCATGTGGTTTATTTGAAGAAGTATGGCAGGTGTTTAGTAAACTTAGAGACATCAAGTGACTGGCAGTTAATTTTCAATTTTGGGGGTTAATGTCTGTAAATATCGAAACTAAAATCTGTAAGCATGGTATTTTTCTGTATACCTTTGCTTATTGCTTCTTTGATAGATTTCTGTTTAATAAGCTGATTCTTCTTTCTGTGACTGCATTTACCTTTATTTCCCTTCTACCACTCATTCTTTTTCTCTTCCCAGTCCCATATTTTGTCTAACTTCCACTGAGAGAAGAAAAGGAGTGAAGAGAGAGAAGAGGTAAGGGAAGTCTTCCATGTTTTAATGGATTGGCTTAAATATATGAGGAGGAGAGATTGCTTTCCACCACTTTTTCAGGAATACACAGGAAGAGCACCCTTGGACCAGATAGTAAAGGGAAGATAGCCTACGGCCAGTGGAAACTAGCTCTTCTGTATGGCAGAAACTTTGCTAACTGACAGACTGATTCTCAGTTTATACTTAAAAGGGCAGCTTCCTTTCCACTGACTAGAGTTGGTGTAATGCATGTAATGACCTGTATACTGAGGAGTTGATACTTCCATGATGGAAACTCAAGTTTTTTATGTATGAATCTTTAATACCATGGAGGAGTCAGGTTTTTCTTCTTTGTTCTAGATCCCGAACTCAAGACCAATTTATGAAGTTTGGCTGTCATTCCAAACATGACTGAGGTCTTTGTTGAATGTAAAGTCCTGTATTTATTGTGTCAGGATGTTTATAACTATGCTAATGAAGTCTCTACCATGCTTGTTTTTACTCTGTATTGACACTGGGTTAAAAGCAAAGTAGGAGGAGCAGCCATACCCTGTAGTAGTTTGGCTGTAATAGTCATGTTTCTTAAATAAGTTGGTCTAATGATCACTACGTGTCTGTCAGTACAACCTGTAACTTAAAAAACAAAAATTTGATACAGTTAGGAACTTAGTACCCTTGAGATCTCTGAAGCTTAGTGAAGATCCAAAAGAGGGGTGGAAAGGGGCAGCTATGAGCAGTGTTCTGGGAGAAGCAGGGAGAGGAAGCATAATGATTGTAGTCATTGTCTGCTGTGTGTGTACCTCCAGACCAGCCATAGTAGGGTGTAGGGGTTTTTTTGTGGTTTGTTTGGGGTTTGGGTTGGTTTGGGTTTTTCTGGCTGGCTGACAGGGCTTGTGAGAAGGAGGTGAGGTGGACCTGATTACTGACAGTGCATGGGTCAGTGTGGATAACGCGGGAGGTTGAGGGGTTTGTGAGTGAGGCCGGGACCAGTTAATATTGTGATGAGGAAGATATTGCTATGAGGGGGATATAGAGAACATTACGTCAGTGGTAATGTTTGGGCACAAACTACAAATACATAGGAAACCTGATTTCTTTTACAATTAGTTGTTTCTTCTATGTCATTTGCAGTTGGTCATTAATGGGTCCTAATTTGTATATCATATTTGAGTGTGCCTACTGTGTCTTATTTTTACATACTACCTTCTTTTTTTAGCACAAATTTGAAGTAGGCTGCTAACTTCTCTGTTAGGTTACCAGACAGAGCAGCAAACAGTAGCAAAGGCCTGAAGTTGGACTCTCAGTTGTTTTGTAAGCCTGCATACTTCATAGTGCAACTGCAGTGGGGTAACATTTGGAAGTTGGATATCCCTCCTAATCTTGTAGCAAAATCTATACCGTGGTGGAACATGTCAGGGAAACAGAGAGAGAACTTCCTTGTGAGTGAGATTAGTCATTTATTCACATATTCGGCTTCTAGGTCTGATTAAAGATGTGTTATCTCCTTAGAAACGGCTGACAATAAATAAATATTCAGATTACTTTGATGTATGTAGTTATGCTACGTGTATATATACGCACTGTCTATATTTTTCCCAGATTTGTCTGTAGATACATATCTATATGTATATATGTACACACAACAGTAGTTCATTATTTGAAGGATATCTAGATTATACCATTAAAATATCAATTTCTATCACTAGTTTTTCAAATAACCTAACTATTGTATAGAGAAGATATGAATGCTCAGAGCAGTAGTAAATTAGAAGTTAGCAAAACATCAAAACATAATTTTTTAAGTAAAATTTTAATGTTTTCTTCTTTCTTCTCCCTGTAAACCCCCTACCCAATGAAAAAAAAAAAAGACTGTAGGTAGGGAAGCCAAGTAGGAAAGCTCAGTTTATTGGCTCTGTGACAGTTCAGGACCATAGTTTTCACACTGGATTAGTGGACTATGACACACTGTATTGACAGGTGCATTTTTACTTAGAAATTTCTCCTGTACAGATTGTGCTAGGTCATAGGTATATCAACTGTTCTTGTGGATTTCTTTGTGAGAAGGGTGGTTCCCATGACCACAGGTTAAAATTGTTGGCCTGTAAATCTGAAGGAAGGCATGACAGTTGCTTTTGCTAACGATTGCAAAATATGTATACACACATGATGTAATTGGGGGGAGGGAGGAGGAAAATGTTTAGATTGCATGCTCAATAAAAGGCAACTTATGCATAGATGATGTTTTTAAAATGTTTATCCTCTAAATTATGTTTTTTCCCTTTTCTAGTGTATGTAGTAGGCTCGATTTGGCATGTCTCAATTTTAAGGTTATAAGTATGTTCCTGTGTGCTCTGCTGAGTACCAGCACTTCAAATGTGTTTTTATCAACCTCCCCTTACAAAGAAAGCATTTTTAAGGGGAAGGAAAGCAGCAGCACACCTCGTAGACTCTTTTTCCGGGTGTGGTAAGAAAATCAAACAGAATAGTAGTACTTTTTGGTCATCTATCTCTGTTCCCTGAGAAGACTTGTATAAACAACTGACGGCAAGATCGGTAGGAGTCAGCAGAGGTCTGCAAACAGCAGTATGATCTTGGAAAACTTTATATCTTGCCTGAAAGACCCTGTTGAGATGGAAAACTGTAGTTAGTTTCAGAGTCATCCTGTGTGACTCTGGAGCCAAATTTTCTACCGGGAGCAAATGGAAGTTGGAGTTCTGGTTTGGGCTTAGTGCTGTATGGGTACAGGTAGATTGCTTTTACATTCAAATTGACTCCAAGTTACAACCAGATGAGCATTGTGTGCTGGCTGAACTGAAAGGTTTTGCTTGACTCAAGACTATAATGCAGCTAGCTTCTCTATTTTATGTTGGAATCATTTTTATCTGTAAATTTGATAACTCTTCTCCTTCATTGGTCCACACATGAGTAGAAAATCAACTGTACAGGTCACTTTGTTTCAGCAATTTCATGTTTGTTCCAGAAAGCTTCAATGTAATTCCCTTAGGCTTGTACCCATCCCTTAAAATTAATCTTTATGTATACTATGTGTAGTCCAATACTTAAATACTGCTCCAGGAAATTGTTACTTTTTTTTTTTGCTTGTATTTAATGGGTGCGAGGCAGTGGGTTTACCACTACTCTTAGTTTAGCAAAAGAGAGCCTCTTCTGTGCTTGTGCTCAGGGGAAATAAGCTCTGCTTAAACATGGGGTGAACTGCCCATTTCTCCATAAGTTGGGAAACAGGCTGTTACTTTTCAAATGTTCAGGAGTGATAATTATTCTCAGATGCTTCAGTTACTCAGTTTACTAAATATGGATGGATTATCACTTTCACCTTTTACATATTTTGCAATATGTATTTAAAGTTTTATATGATTTTGCTTTTAGGGAAGGACAGTTGGCATATGTTAATAGGTTGGAAGGTTTTGATTTTTTTTTTCCTTCTAGTTATGTATATTTTGTATATAGAGCTTGTGAAGATGCAGAGCAGACATGGTATAGAGACGGTAATATGGTTAGTATATTAATCTTTCTGCAGTGACATCAGTTAAGGACTTTGAGGTGAAGTTGCATGCATTGGTATAAAGTCTAAAAAATTATTTATCTTAACCAGCACTGTTTGCTCTCATGAAATACTCAGCCTAATTATAGGCTAATCTAATAATAATTAGGTTTTTCTTTGTTGAACTTCTGCTCCGCATTTAAGGTGGCCCTGGTAATTCTCTCTGCAGAGGCATTCTGTGATGAAATCCCCAAGGCTTGAAACATCTAAACTATGTAACTTAAGTTTTTTTTGGTGGGGTTTGGGTTTTGGGGTGGTTTTTTTTCCCACCTTGTAATTGTCAACTGGTAGTGACTGATAGAGGCAATTGCTAGAAAAAAAAACATTGAAGAACTTCAGGTGTATATTGAAGTAATGAAAACAGGAACAAAGACTCAATATTTTTGTAATGCCTAGTGATGTGAGAAACTTGAACTGATTTAGCGATCAACTTACTAAAATTAGTGTTTTGTTTTGTATATGTGGAAAATTCTTAGATTTGAGCTAAGAAATAATTTAATTGTAAGCTTAATTAGTAATTTCTCTGATGTCCCTTTATAAATTAGAATACAAATGTTGTTTTGCACCTTGCTTTGAATTCTATTCCTGACTTTTTATAGTAGATTTTTTCCCTAACTTTTAAATGCTTTTTTTGTCTTTAGTATCTCTCACATGACAACAGAATCCGGAAGTTGATTTATGGGGAAGGAAAGCAAGGAACAATGATATTGTCTGTGTAAAAAGCTCTCGGCTGTACTAAGAACAGTAAAACCAGATTTCATTAATTTTTTTCACTTTCTTTTTTTGTAGCGTTAGGGGTAATATAGTTTAAAAAAATTAAACCCACCTTGTTGTAATAAGTATTTGATATTATTTTGATACATTAATTTCTCTGTAGAATTTTTTATCATTAAGGCAAAGAAGTTGTTACTGGTGCTGTCGCCATCTCTTATCTGTGAAGTTTTGCACCTGTGCACTCAGATGAGAGCTTCAGTGTTGTCATACATACAGCATAGATTCTAGCAGGCTTCTTAGTCCTATTTCCTCTTCCTCTTCCTTCTTAAAATAGGTTAAATGTGTTAGAGGTGAGCTACCAATGTAACATGTAACTCTGAGTTGTACCTTTCTGAGTGCAGCAAGTACTGTTTGGTTTCTTGTGGCTTGAAAAATATATTTCATGATTAATAATAAAGGTAAGTCAGAGTTCTCTGGGATTTATATTGTTACTTTGAATATAAGTACTGAGAACTCAGTTTCTGAATCTATAAAAGAAAACACAAGTAAAAGTAGTTAAATGGTTTTTTAAAAAAATTTTTCCTACCTCCTTAGGAAAAGAAAGAAAGAAATTTTCATGGAAAATGCCATGGAAGAATTTGTCTGGACTCTTGACACTTAGAGAGTGATTGATAGCTGGGATTATGAAACCTTGCTGGAGTCATCTGGACAGTTTGGCTAGACTTCAAGTTCCTATTTTTTGATAGATCACCTATCTAGGTGATCTATCATCTATCTGCTTGTTTCCTGAAACTATTCTACATAGCTTTTGGTGGTCCTACAAGAAGCAAGTAGAAGGAGGGGGAAAAAAAAGACATGCTGATAAAGTAGGCCTGGCGTTTCTTTCTGCCAGCATCTGATTTCATTTTGAATGTTTGCACCCTGTAGGATTAGGTTCAAAAATACTGATGTAATTTCAGGACATTACCCACTTACCTTCTGATTCAAGAGCTGAACCCTCTATGTTTGTTTTTTTCTTTGTGTACCAGTGAAAAACTTCAGTTTTTTCTTTCGCTCTCACACAGTTGATCTTAGAAGGACAGGGCAGAAAGGAAACATGTGGTCCTTGTTAGACCACAGAATAATGTTGTGTAAGTGGAATACCTCAGGGATAATACATAAGTTATTTTCTGTTGTTTAATGCATAAATTATGTTCTTCGTTAATGATACCAGAACCATTTTTTTAATGAATTGTGCTCTAACAGAAGTGTAGAGCACAACACATTTGAAATTATTCATCTGTGTGGCTTTGTACAAAGTGGATCAGAAGTATGGTGAGGCTTCAAATATTTTAGACTTAATATGGCTACAAAGTCAAAAAGCACCTGTGTATTTTCTAGAGAGAAAAAGAATTGCCATAGAAAATGTAAACCAATGTGGTTGAGCGGTAAAGTGTGATAAGTTTTCTTCAGGAGGTTGATCTTGCAGAAGACAAGTGCTTTAACCAAATAGGAAAAAAAAAGGTTTTTGTTAAGATGAAAATCATATTATTAGGGCAAGATGAACTTTTTAACTGAAATGAAATAAAAGCAAAATTTCTTCAAATAACGAATGTGTTTTTATACAATAAAGCTGTGTTGGTAGGGTGATAATGAAGAAAATTTTATGAATGTAAGAAAGTGCCAAAATTCTTCCAAAGCTTACTGTGTATTATCACTCTAAGAATGGAGTGGGCCCTAACAAAATTGGAGGTCCTCTACTGTTGAGATTAAGGCATGGTTGCCCAATAAAGAGCCGGTCATTGAACTTTGGACCAGCAGTTTTTATATAGTGCCTTTTAACTATGTGACCCTAAAATTAACTGGACAAACCAGTATGGTCTTTCTAACTTTCAAATTCATGTACTGCTTGAAGAAGGACTTCCTTAACAATGTGTATAATCTGCTTGGGTTGTAGGAAGATGACTTCTCTAGTACCCCTCTTTCCATTCCTCCTCGGCTATTTATTTAAATGCAGTGCACCTATGAAAACAGTTTCTTAGAAGGGCATGGATGACAGATTTTCAGACTGCTTCAGAGGATAAGCAATGACTTTTAAGATGGATAAGGAAGAAAGTTCCCTAGTGGTTACATTATTTTTCCATTCTCAACTTTCCAATTTTTGTCGTATAATCCAATAAAAATACTGAGACCATTTCGGTGTGTCATGACAATACTTCTCGTTGTGACATGACAGAAAATAATTATTTTCCTTCATCTCAAATTTGACATCACTGGTGTTCATTGTTGGATGGCCTATAAGGTCACAGTTGTGTTATGAAGTGGGCATAGTGTAATGAATTTATTGTGGGTCTCCCCCCACCCCCATTATGGCAATTCGTTGAGGATGGCTACTCATAAATAATGGGCTATGTTTGTTTGAATTAATTTGTCTGTGGGTATTGGGAGCCAGTGACTGCTTCCATTCTATGCTTAACTATAGGCAGAGGAAAAGCATTGGATGGTTGTGTGTGTGTGGCGAAGATGTGAAATCTTAAGGTGGTAGAAAATAATGAGGTAGTATTACTATCATGTTCTGCTTCATTTTAGATGAAACAACTTCTGTTTAATGCTGTTTGGCAAAATAAATTTGAATTCCTCAAGTCTCTGATTTTATTCAGTGTAGATGAATCTTGTAGAATTTTTGAGTGAATTCTAAGGCATAAAGGTGTATTTTAGTAGCTTGCAGTAGGGTAAGAAGTTTGTCTTGGCTCTGTCATTCTTCCCCCCCTCACCACCACCCACCACCACCCCCCCCGCCCTTTTTTCTTACAAGATTGGTGATGTATTTTCTTGGTCAGAGCTGGCATTAATTGGGCCATGTATTAGCAATTAATTTTCTATCTACACATAGTTCTAAAAACATATACATAGATCACACTTTTTCTGCATTACTTAACAAAAAAAAGCCCCAAGTTTTGCTTGATTCTCAGATTTGGTAACCACATCTCTTCTGGCTGTGATGACAATGAAGGTTGCTTGAATAGATAATGATTGGGTCACCTCAGTTGTTTCATGTAAGTTTGCAGATGCCCATGAGGCAGCTAAGGCAGGTTCTTCACCTCCATCAGCCTCCTGGGCATTTTTGCCTATGTTAATTTCCAGTTGTTACTCTACTTGGTCAGAAGTGTTTAAAGAAAATTCAATTTAGAAAAAAGACACCACCACAAGCAGTTTCAAGTGTGAGAAACGTCTAAGTGAGGATCTTGATCCCAGGCAGTGGTGTTTTAGACCTACTTTCAACCATAGTAAAATTTTTTTAGAATTATCTAATTACAAGTATAAAATAAAATATATTAGCATAATTTTTTAGCATCGGTGAAACTGCAGTTGGTAGTGGAACAACCCTTAACCTGTGATAGCCAATTTACCTGGACTAAAAAAATTTGATGGTTTCCTTTCAACTATTGGGTAGGAATTAATCTAAATTTTTTACTTTTTCAGAAGAGAACTAAACAGTAAGCCAACGTTTCCTGTAGGTTGTAGATGAGGCCATTAAAAGCTCTACCCGATGAGTAAACTATGTTGTGGCAGAATGAGTGCTCACTTAAAGCATAAAAAGGGCTTGGGGTTTCTTTTATGATTTTATTGGTTTAACAGGCTTTTCTTGCTGCTTATCCTTCAACATAGTATGATTTTCTCACTTCTATGCATAGCTAGTGATGTAGTTTGACATTTGTGGTATTTGATAAGAAAATTATCAGTGTTTAAATGCAGAAAGCAAGATATTGCAATGGCTAGTTGGCCTGATTGCTTTTCAGTTCATTGTATTTGGCAACTCATATAATGGGACCAAAATACAACTTTTACTGTCTAGTGGGAGAATGAACTGTAGAATGTAGAAGGTTTAGGCACTTAGCATGCCAAGATGTTTATTGTTAATTGCCAGACCTCAGCAGGGGAATAAAATAAGAAGTTAGATGAAGACTTGGTGCCAGTTCACACCTCAGAGGTGGCACCTACAGGTTATTTTATTATCGTGAAGATACTGACGTCATCAATAAAAGGAGAAAATTCAGATTTAAGTCCAACATGCTTTTCTGAAGTCCTTTTTATAACTACCCTGTTTTTTACTGGAGGCTTGTTAGTTTTTTCTCAGCAGTCTAGTGTTTGGCAAGGAGGAGTGTGTTAAAATGTGTTGATCTCAAAACTGTTGGGCTTTTGTAGACTTCAACTAAAGATATTACACTCTGTCAGATGGGAGGAGTGCTTTTATTAGGCACTGTGTGTGCTTCATTGTGAAGTGGTTCTTGCAATTTTGACATTTTGGAAGGAGTTTACAAATATTCATAATGCTAGTATTGAAGGTGGGGGTATTTTGCTTCAATTATCTAGTCATTTGTGGAAAACCTTATCTGTACGAGGCTAAAAAAATGCATTAGTTTGCTACTCTGTGAATAGAGAGAGCTGAGGTGCTGTGTTTCTCTCCTGTCCTACATTTCGTTGGGCGTTTTGTCCTTCTTGGTAAGAGGAGTGGGAGACTAGTAGTAACTGCCATAGAGGTGGGATTGTTGTATTTACTTGTGAGAGTCAAGCAGATTGTAGCTTCACTCTACAATAAAAAACTACTACTGATTCTTTTTAGTTTACTACTTTTAAAAAAAAATCACTTCTAAAAGTGCCACCCAATAGATATAATATCTCCTGAAGGTAATCTATTAAAATGAGATGGAAATGTTTTCATATAATTATTGTGAATCATTAGAAAGATTTTGGTTTTAAAAAAATTCTGAATGGAAGTTACGATGTTTCTTTTGACATCCTTAATTTGTATTGTGGATGTTTAAAGCTGTTTTTTCTGAAGTGCAAAACAAAAGTGAACAATGCTGTCTAAGAAATACTAGAAAAAATCTATAATCAGGTTACTATTAAAAGGTACAGAAACTGGGCTCTGACAACGTAGAGCAGTAAGCAAATGTACTTCACGTTCTGTAAGTCTGCCATAAAGTGAATCTTTGTCACCTCACTGAATGTGATGAATGTTATTTTTTTTTAACCGCCAATTTAAATGATAATACTTTTGTCAGTTTGTAATACTTTTAAGTTCAGGCCTTAAGATCATCACACTCTTCTAAGTGTATTTGAAGTTAACTTTTAAAGATTGAATGTTTTCTTTTCCTTTTGCTTGTGTAAAATAAAACTAATGAATTCATTGTGACAGATAAAAGTGATTATTAAAAAAAAGGTGATGTAAAATAGTCTGGTTTTAAAATGAACTGACTCAGTCTTCTGCTTTTTTGTTTTGTTGGTTTTTTGTTTGTTTTTTGACAGGGTTTGTGGATGCACTTAGATGTTTGCAATGAGCACTGTGGCTGGCATGCCCCAGTGTTTTGGATACCAATGCATAGGACTCCGTAGTAATCGAATTTATCAGAAACGAACGTCATGAGCATAGTGATCCCATTGGGGGTTGATACAGCAGATACTTCTTATTTGGAAATGGCTGCAGGCTCAGAGTAAGTATATGAACATAATTTGTAAGTTTTTCTTTTTTAATTTTTTTTCTCTACTATTTTTTGAATACAGTTGGAGAGGACTTAGGAGTCTCCTTAGTTTTTTTCGAATCTTTATTTACTTAAATTAGTAACCCACTCATTCTTAAGTCAGTTTCTTCCTCTTCAGGGAGAGCAAAGGAGCAGCTAAGCTGTTCTACAGATGCATATTTATCTTGTTTATAAGACTGAGAAATACAGATGCTGCCTGGTTTGCTTTTCATGCTTAAAATATTTTGCCATTTCAGTTTCCTTTTTAACTATATGTAAAAAAAATTTTTGTTTTCTGATGTTAGAAAGGTAAATTCATTTGGTGTGGTAAATTTTGAGAAAGTGGTAGTAATTAGGCAGGGGTGCCTTTCTTTATGGAAGTTGAAGGCCTAGCTTAATAGTCTAATACCATGTCTTCACAAAGTTTTTTGTATTTAAAAGCTAGTAGAAATTCACTTGGTAATCATTCCAGTTGGTGACTGTGTATAAAGGATTACAAAGAGCCAATGAAAACTTGAATTCAAGAAACTCTTCCCTTGTATGAAATAAACATAGTGAATTTCTGGGGTTTGGAGGGAGAGGGGTGGTTTGTCAGGTTTTTTTTGTTTGTTTTGGGAGGGGGCTTTTCAGGGGTAGAGGGGGGTGGGGTGTGGGCGTTCTTTATTTCCCCTCCAGTGGTGTCTGAATCTGTAGAGTGTCAATAGCCTAGAGTTTAGTTATTGTTGATCTCTGACTGGAGGCTCTTCCTGTCAAACATACATCTTTCCATGTATGTAGTATCTACCTGGTTGTCAAATGTTATGAGAGGAGAAATGGCATTTTGGACATCTTAGTTGTTTGAGAGGTAGAAGAAGGTGTTACAACTTTTACCAGTGCGCATAGGTACGTCATCTCATTGAACTCTGTATGTTTCAGAATAGCATCTGGATTTTTTCCCCCCCTCTGTTTTCTGTTGGTTTTACATTAGTAGAACACATGACAAGTGAGTTTTTTTGAATGAGATGGATGTCAGAAGATTGAGAGAGTTTGTAAGCCAAGAATCTTGTATACTTCTTTGCATATACATACAGGGGAAAAAAACTCAGTTAATTTTTTAGATCTAACAAAAAATGTTAATTTATATTAAATTGGGTTTTGGTTTGCCTTTTTTTAACCACTTGAGATGCTGTTACTCTTGGCCTTCCTCTGAGCCTTTCTGTAGTAATATTAGACTTTACCTATATTTGGTTACCACAAAAATACATTTGCTTGTTTTAGATATTGAAACAATGGATTAGACTTCTTTTACATACATGCTTGAAGTCTATCAAAAATAAAATTTGTAAAGTGGTCCTTTATTTAACAGGTGCATTGAGTAACTAACAAATTTAAATAGCTTACATGCAGTCTTTGCCTGAGAATGTGTGCTAAGTAATATTACTTTATTTAAGAAGCAAATGGCTTTCCTTCCAAGCTTTGAAAGAAATGTTACGCACTGTGAGCCGAACTCTTGAACAGCTTTTAAAGGGATGTTTCTCTCCTGCACTTTCAGTTATATGTGAGGCTATTCTAACTTTGATACATTTATCTGAAGAAAACCAAGAATTTGCCATTTGAAGATCTTTGTTACATTAAATTTTTAGAGGTGTTCTGTTGATCTCTCATATCATGAACACTAGTTTCCTTGGTGCAGAAGATTTGAGTGACCCATTCACAGCTCTTTTCATTATCTTTTCCTGTGGTTTTCTTATTATGTTTAGAGAAGGTCATGATTCATGAGGTTGCTGACATTCCTTATAGCCACAGCATGCCACACTGAAATTAAAATAAATAAATATAGTTGTCAGTATAAACAAGATAGAGTTCACAGTGTGTTATTTGCTTGATACTGTGGCATGACAACCCAGTTAGGAAATGCTTTTCTTCAGATGTTCAGTGACTGTTACCAATTAGATGGCAAAGATGACAAGAATTAATAATTACACTGAAAAAATGTGTAGTTGCATGATTGGTTTATGCTGATTTAAAAGCCTTGTCACTGTCTAAAGATGTGACACAAAGGTGTGTCCCTAACCTACCAGCTAATACAGTTCTGAGCCTTTTTGATCACCATCTGTGTGATTTACATGGTTTTTGTGCATCTTTTTCCAGAGGGTAGCAAGTTGGATATAGATTGTATTGATAGTGATCATAGATCGTCTTTGAGCAAGGACTGGGGTTTTCCAAAGAGGGAGGAGTTGGAATTTCTTCACTCTGAGTGATGGGTCTGATATTGCTTCATCAGTTGCTGAAGAACGAGCAAACACAAGAATTGTAACAGAAGGGGCCCAGGAAAAAACTCCTAGCTTATTGCAATCTCTTAGTGCTGAGAGATTTTTTTTCTTCCTTTTGCTTCAAACTAAGGGATAAGCTGATTAAAAAGGTGGATAGTTCGTGTGATTGTGTAGCGTCACATATTATTTTAATAATGGTAGCAAATAGCTGTGTGGAGAATAGTTCTTTTAAAAAAGGTTTGAATGTTTTAAAAATTGGGTGAAATAGTCTGCTTCTTATATTACTTGTACCTGAGTGAGCTCTCCAGTGGTGGATTGATGTCCATAGTGCCATAGTAGTCAGAACACATATATTTTGCCTTTATTTATAAAAGGCTTACTAAAGATTAATATATGCAACTTCTCTTTTAAAGACCTTGGAATAGTGAGCAGAGCCAGCCATTTCAGAAGGTTTGAAGTACGGTTCCTGACTTGAGAGCATTAGTTTAGTTTAGAGTGTGAGTATAAGCCACACTGGCAAATGGCATTGTTTGGTATCTTTATGTATTTTTCAGAGAGAAGGCCTGTATAATGAACCTAACCACCACACTGTATGGGTCATTGTATTGAGTTCAATATCCAGGAGAAAAGATTATGAAAATCGTTATAGTCTTAAATAAGTGAAAACTGATCCTCCCATGACTGGTGCTGAAACAGGGAGATTTTTTTAAGGGTTTTGGGACAATGGGAAGCTTGCCATTTCCTACAGATGGTATCGGGCCAGCCTATGCTTGTAGGGCCTGGTATGAGATTCTGAGGTAGCAAACCACTCTGGTAGAGAAGTAGTGCCGAGTTCTTTGTTGTCTAGGTAGCGAAGCCCATCGGAAGTGTTTGGTTATATGAAGTGTCTTGAAATAGAAACTACTGGGTTTCATACAAAATATGTTGCATTCCTTTATTTAAGCTGACCTTCAGCCAGGTACTGCTCAGGTGTACTGATGCAAAGGGAAAACAAACCTGAACCCCTTGAAAATTAGACCTATCAAACTGGTATATGGCAGATTAATACTGCTGAAGCATGCTTGGAAGCAAGAGGTTTCATGTGGAGCTTTGACAAATGTTCCCAGGAAGTACTGTTAGTTAAGTTTTCATAACCTAAAGCTTGGATACCCACTTGCCTTTGAAAATTTTAGTTTTAGTGAGATTTTTCTTTCCAATTTGAATACATACATTTTTATAGAAGTGGTTGGTGGCCCTAAATTCCAAGGACTGATTGTAATTTGGGTGTTAGTCAAAAACTGTTGCCACATTTTTTTCTTCCTTAGTTGTTATGTGGTCAGAAACAAAACAGAATTTAAAAGGAATGGGGTGGGGGCGATGGGACTCTTTAAAGAAGGATTGACTATTGCTTAGAATGGTTGATAGTTGATAGTTGATTTCCTTAATATAGGTTAACTATAAGCTTGTAGGGACTTGAGTTTTTGTGAACTATCTGATCTCATATGTTGCTTATTTAACTTCTCACTAATGCCATCTGCTGGCAACATGCAGAATATTTTCAGTTTGTATGGTACTTTTAAATATGAATAGTAGGAATGAGAGTTGTTTCACTTGCAGAAGGAAAATCACTTAAAGGATTTTTAAAAATACCAGTATCTTTGCTTTTTTTAATACATTTGAGAAAATACTATGTTCCTGTTTTCAAGTTACAGGAATGGATTAAATCATAGCATGGGGGAAGCTTTCTGTGGTGGTTTTTGTTTTGTTCCTTATTAATATTTTGCACAGTTTTGAATTACTAACCCCAACACTTAACAAATATATATGATATTTTAGAAAAACGTCATGGTCAGTTTATCATGGTAATATTTGTTTATTTTTCGGTCATAATATTAGGATTTTGGTCTACATTAAAATATACCATGTTGTAATACAAACATTTTAGTTCTGATGAAAACTAAAGATACCATAAATCTCTCTTAGTTAGACACTAAGGGTGCAGTTGTTTGAGCTGAAGCTGAAAAATGTGGTTTGCTTAGAAGACTGGCAAGCTTAGTACCTCAGTCTGTTACAGAACTGGCTTATGTTCAAAAATACAAGCAAGGAGAACCTCACAGTGTTCTTTGAGATCTGAATGCTTATACTTTGTCATCCTGAAAACTTGGGTTTTGGCATGCCCGTAAGAATACCAACGGTGAGATTAGGGTGGGTGTCTGTAATACCGTAGTTAGTGCCTTGCTCCTTGAGCCCTGCTACTTGAGTAACAAATTTCTTAAAAACTGATTTTCAAATTAAGTGGTATTTTATTCTTTAACTGGCTGCACAATTAAATATTTTACCAAGAGGCATTATTCACAAAACTCATCAATTCTGAGATGCCTATTCGAGAAGGTGGCCTTGATTTTTGCGCAAATGATGTTATAGAAGGTGTGTTTCCTGTTTGAGGTCAGGGTCATGCACGTGGTGGGCAGAAGAGGGGTGGGAAGGAGTTCAGTGAAGGGCACATTGAACTATTGAAAGGGTGTTGGCAGACCTGCCTGTCAAAGTTAGAAGGTTGTATGTAGTTCTGTGGAGAAACGATACCAATTCTGTACTGCTTATGGGATGAATATCACTTTTCTGTTGACTGTAAAGGACACCTACGATGATGAATTTCTAGCTTTAGTGAATGTTCCACCGCATCCTTCCGGTATTTCTCAGTCCTCTCCGCACAGTTCCCCATCCCAGTCTAGCATTTGGGTAAATGGAACAGTAACAGTTATGCATAAAGCTCTGGTGAGCATCTGTTATAATTTCAAGAAGTGTCTGTGGCCCCAGTGGATAAGCATTTTAAAAAAAAGCTTTTCTGAAAACTGATTCTGCTCTAATTTTGTATTTATGTTAAAACTTTTAAAAGACAGATTTAATAGTCTTTGTGTCTCACCTAATTTTCTCCCACCCTTCTTCTGGCTTTTCTTCCTCAAGTAAAGCTGTGCTTTTGCATTTTTAACCCTGTACTCTGAATCTGTTTTATGAGCATTAAAATAGGTGGGGATAAATGCATTTGTTTCTGGAAGCCTAATGCTTCTGCTTCCCACAACTGTTACGCCTCTAAATATTAAACTTTGGTTCTCTTACATGGTTTATATATTGCTAGAGTAGGTAGAAATGGATTTAGGGAGTAGGGTGGTATTGTGCCTCATATTTTGCAAGAGGTCTGGAACACTTTTTTAGTTTTTGTAGTCAGCTGATGAAATACATGTGACCTCTTTTTAGGACATTCCCATTCTGGGTATCTTTCACTGAATGCTCCCATGTTGAAGTAGCTGGTATTTAGGTCATGGTAATATTTATTTGTAATGAAGGAAACTCTCCTAAATTAATTGTGGTGTTGCTGAAGGATGGGTTGTACCTGAATTTGCTGTCATGTGTCCCCGTCGTCCCCCCCATCAGTAAGCCTTCCTGCTCTGAAAATGGGTATTTTCCATATACTAAAGCAAAGAATACAGAGATTGAGCATTGAACCAATAGCGGTTAAGAGTAACTGTGTTACTGCTTGTCCCATTCGATAAAGGTTGAAGAATGGCAGAAGCAATACAGTAGTCAAGACCCTCTTGACCTGGAGAAAGATAAGTTAATTTCTGTCCTAGCCATGATGGATGGGTAGTCAGTGCCTCATTCGTTGGCATTTTGATTGGCTAGATCATCAGAAAGATTAACTAGATGACATTAGTGGTGTATGATTACTGCACAAATGCATTATGTCAGTAAATAGGTAAAGGCAAATCTGTTGGAAAGGCACAGATTTTTAGTCATGGGTTTGAACCTAGCAAATTCTGATCTGCTTCTAGAAGATAATTCCAGCAAACTCAATAAAATTATTTTCAAGTTGAGAAGTACGGTATAAGAGAGTAAATGAGGATTTTTCTGGGTTGATGAGGTAGCAAGGGGCAGGTGTTGTCAGAGTTGTTTTGTCTCATGCTAGTCAGAAGTTGTATTTCTAATGTTTGTACTTCACATGATTTGTGCATTCGCATGTTTGCTCACTCTCTAAAAAAATGCAGCTGGTGACTGTTAAGAGACATTGATGGTTTTTTCTTTGGACTCTAGAAGCTAAAGTTTTCACCCAGTAGTTTTTTTAACTAGTTGTTTCTTTTAAACAATTTTATCATGTTGTAATGTCACATGGGGAAAAGCTAATAAGAGGAAATGGGCCACCAAAAACAGTAATAGGACACTTTCAAATAGACTTGAAAATACAGTATGTTGTTTTCAGAAAGCTAGTAATTAATGATATTCTTACAAAAAAATGGTGCCAGTAAATATAAGTTGCTGGTGTCCTTTTAAATCAAACTAGTATCACTTCATGGCATAACAAAAAGGTGTCTACTTAATATCTTAATGTCTAAGAGTGAGCACTGATATCTATTCTTAACTTCAGATTCAGAAATACCAACTTTATTTAAAAATCAGTTCAATGAATTATTAAGATTTGTGATGAGGAGTAGACTTTATGCATAATAAAACTAAAATTAGAAAAGTGAAGTAGGCTTGATTTGTGATGCAAGTCAAAAGCCACTTTGGTTTTAGATACTGATATTTTGCCCTGCCTTATGATGCTTAGAAAGGAAACAGCTTTAGGTAACTCTGGGTTCATTTGAAGTTTGTCCTAGTGTGACTAAGTCATATGGTGCAATGAAAAAGCTACAAGTTACTGACTAAAAGTGTCTCAGTCATGAGTGTACATATATTTGTGTGCACACATGAGTGTAACTGCTGAGGAAAGGTAATGAAGATGTAATTTCTTGTGCTCAAAAAGATCATCTTATTTTAGTATTCCTTTTATCTATCTTGTCTTTCATGTTCTGGTTTAGTGCATATAAACAAACCATAGTCTGTGTATTAAAGAAGGCACTGCCTTCTACTACAAAACCTCTTGCAAACTTTCATAATTTTTTCTTTCTTTTTAAAAATAAATTGATCAACTGCCGCCTTTAGATAGGTTTGCCCTACTTTCTGTTTGTAGAACCAGTACTGTGCTGCGTTGAGTCCTGGTTCGCTGGATGGGTGCGAATGGTGCACCAATGCTACCACTAGATGTCATCGCAGAATCGAATAGCGTTGGTAGTGCAGGGCGATGCCACTGTGCAGCTCTCTGAATTACTGCTTCTATCTTTTGTCATAATTAAGCTGAAGTCCTTTCTGCAGCTTCTGTTACAGCCCTGTAGACTTGGGCATATGGACTGATGACTCCCTGACATGGTGTGTAACATGCTTTTCTGTCCCAGGTTTGCAGCTTATGTCACATGATTCAGCATGCACTTTTTTGAGAAATTTTGTAACTCTACAGAGGCATAAGTTCACTGCCACTCTAGAAGCTTCATTTTAAATGAAAGAGGGTTTGGTTTCCTTTTTTTTTTCTTGGGGTGAGGGGGCAGTTGGGGCTCTGTGAGTTTATTCTCACACATACCCCCTTTTTGTATATTCCTTTAAACAGGAGCAGCAGGCAATGAATTTGAAGTTGTGCAGCAAGTATCTGTAATCTATTACTATAAATTGCATATTAATTGTACTTCTTCTGTCTTTTGCCTTGCAGACCAGAATCTGTAGAAGCTAGCCCTGTGGTAGTTGAAAAATCGAACAGTTATCCACACCAGTTGTATACCAGCAGCTCACATTCACACAGTTACATTGGTTTGCCCTATGCAGTAAGTTTCATGTTAAGTATTCTGCATAAAATAGCTTATGTAGAATTGTCTGTCCTTAACTGGAAGAACTCTGATTCACCCTGACATATTCATATCTTACTGGGAGTTGTGTAAGGTGACTAATGATGGTTGATTAGAAGCAGAATACAGAACATAGTGCACTTACGTAAAACATAGTTGAGAAGGTAAAAAACAAGAAGCAGCAGTGACAGAAACAAAATTTTAAACTTTTACTAAAAAAATAAGAAGTCTCTGAAATTCTTTCCAAAGTTAATTCTTACGCTTTGGCTTAAATAACCATCAGTGTATGCATGAATTTAAGAGCTCTAACTTATCTTATCCACAAAAATCTAGGACCATAACTATGGTGCTCGGCCTCCTCCAACGCCTCCAGCTTCTCCTCCTCCATCAGTGCTTATAAGCAAGAATGAAGTAGGCATATTTACCACTCCCAACTTTGATGAAACCTCCAGTGCTACTACCATCAGTACATCAGAGGATGGAAGCTATGGAACTGATATTACCAGATGCATTTGTGGCTTTACACATGATGATGGATATATGATCTGTTGTGACAAATGCAGGTAACAAATATTAATTTAAAAGATAAAAATTACTTAAAACTTAAGCTGCACTGAAAGTAAGCATAACTTAATGGTGTTTTAAGTATCTTGAGTCATAGGAAATTTCTTTGCATTGAAAGTGTTTGAAGGTTGTATGACTTTCTCATAGGCAAGGTAGTTGGTTAAGTCCAGTGAGTGTTTTATACTTTATTCCAGTCCGTCTTGACTACTCGTTAATTTGTTCATGCCTTTACTTATGCATTGTTGCTTAATAAGGGTATATCTTTTTCCCATCTAAAAAGGATATCTCTCTGGTATTTTGTCCAAGTTATTTGTTAGTATGGTGAAATAAAGACCTTGGGATTGGTTCTTAATCTGCATGTACTGGGTAACCAAGCATCTTGGTAAATTATGTACAGGTGAATCAAGTAACTTGCAGGGTACAGAATAATCTGAAAGGAACTTCTCAGATATTGGTTTCTCTCCATGATCTTTCTGATAAGAACTCTTAATTTTCAAAGGATGTAGTTTTAAGAATTTTAAGCACCTACTTGATCATAGTAGAATAAGCAGGCGCTGTTAGATACTTGGACTTGGGAAAAGGAGCTTAGAAATTTCTAGAGCTGATACACTTAACAGGAGAAGACGAATCTCATGTTTCTGGACAACATTCGCCTGTATTTTTACATTCAGTACAGTTAATGAACGCTACTGAATTTGAGATTGTTGTGTATTTCTAAAATGCTTGCTATGGCTAATCAAAACATTAATTTGAGCTTCATTCTTCTGTCTGCTTACATAACAAGGTGGTTATTAATTTTTGATGGTCCTTGATTCTGAAGACCGCTTCCCTTACATTGAAATGTATTTAGGTATTCTTTCAGCAGTGGAGCTGTAGGCAGTCACCAGTTAGGTAGAGTCTGCTTCTTTTGAAGAAAAGATTCTCTGTGAGGAGTTGGAGACAGTTGTGATAAACTCACAGGTGGGAAGATAGCAAGGATTTCTGTGTCCCAATTCCTTCTAGCAATGTGGGGATGAGCATATACTGCTGTCCTAGGGTAGCCTTCAGTCTAGCAAGCAGCCTCTCTTCCCTGGCTGTGGAAAGCAGTTAAAGCTTTTCCTATGCTGCACAACAGTGCTACCAGTCATGAGGGGTGTGCGTATAAAAACATAAATATATGTTCTATTGAAATATATAAGTACATAAACCCATATATTTGCATATATATTTTTATATAGAAAATACAAGTACTACTTTATGGATATATTTTAAAAGGAGATTGAATCCTTTAGTTTAAAAACAAAGCTCCTGTTACTATGTAAAGCATAAATCTTGTTGTTGAGGGTATTTGTCTTACCTTGTTCTCTATTGTGATTATTTACCATTTTTTATTTCCAGTGTTATAGAAAAATTTCCAAGAGGGAAAATGAGTCTAAAGAAGCAGAGAGACACCAGGAGACAGCCACAAGATTGGAATTACAGTAATCAGTGGAATAGCAAATCAGCTAGCAGAGTGGTGGCGAAGACAGTGATTGAGATGTAGTTTTAGGCAGTACTCAATCTGAGTAAAGATCATGATGAAAAAAAGAACCACTTGCTCTGTGTGTCTCTGTGTGTGTTATATATTCACACAACTTTGAAAATTGTACTTGAAATAAGAAAGTGTTTTTCTGTTTTTTTTAAAGCGTCTGGCAGCACATTGACTGCATGGGGATCGACAGGCAGCATATTCCTGACATATATCTGTGTGAACGTTGTCAACCAAGGTGAGCAGTTTGGTTGATTTTGAATTTGAATACAATTTTTGATTTTTGAATACAAACTAGATTGAGTGGAGAATATAAAAAGACCAGGTACAGGAACAACCAACAGATAAAACAGAGACCATGTAGCATAATCCTGATAATTCTAGTTAAAGGACGTGCGTTTCTAATGCAGATTATTTTACCAGTTTCCATTCCCCATGTTCACAGTAGTCATTGTTTCACCTCACTAGGCAGCACGGGCAAACCCTTGAAAGGCTTACCGAAATAGTAGTGATTCCTGGATTGTTTCTCAGGCTGACCGAGACATAGGCAATCCGTTCCACATTTTGTTTCATGGCTGTCTTATGTTGAGAACCCTTAACAGCAGTGTTTTCAGGTCAGCTGTCCCATCAGTATTTCTCAGTGTCTTTTATGTGCCCCATTCCAAAATTCTGCAGTGCTCACTTGTACTATTTCTTGCTCTGGAATGAGTATTTTTATGCCCCCCCCCCCCAAGTTATATGACAAGACAAAGAGGGCCTTTGTTCTGACTGCGTGGAAAGTAGATTATATCTGACTGTTGTTAATAGTTGTCCTGTGATGTAGAGTATATAAAATGCTACCTGTTATTTACATTGCAGATTGTTAATTAGTGAATAAAAGATGTGTGTGTTCAGAACAGTTTAATTACCAAAAAGTGATTCTTCTATTTCTGAGAAGCAGTTTGGACCTTGTTGTTGTAGAATTTGTTTTGTATTGTACTGTGACGATTGTTTTGAAGAATCTCAGGGAAAATGGTTTAATGCCTGCTTACCTGTAATCCGCTGGGCACCTGTCAGTCTTTCTTCTGAGCTATCAAGTTTTATGTTTCTAAGTGACTTGGATGTTTGTGCTTTGCGTTAAAATGGAATGGAACGGTGCCCAACTGATGTTTTGCTAAGTATCTAAACGTTCAGCTAGACTACTGTTTGTTCTGTAGTAGTCAATGGAAAACGGTAACTATGGAAAGGTCACTTTTAATACTTGGATGTGTTGATGCATAAGTGAAGAATGGAATAAAAAAATTTTTTTTCATTTCAGGAGTTTAGATAAAGAAAGGGCAGTACTGTTACAACGACGGAAAAGGGAAAATATGTCAGGTGAGTAAATCTTAAAGTTTTTTTCCTTAGTAAAGGTTATAAAGTAAGTATATATCAACTGTATAGACTTAAGAGTGTATACATGGTTCCTGCAATTTTGATAGCCTGCAGCATATAAGGCAAATCAATGCCTTTTACTTGCCTTTATTGTTACTAAGGTAACATTACATCAGAATTGTTGCAGTTTCATGTGTTTTATTAAAGGTTGCATCACTGTCTTTTTTTTTTTTCTTACATCTGTGGAATAATTCAATCTGAACATAAAGTTTCATAATAATGTAGCTTTTATAATAACTAGACTACGTTAAGCAACTGAAGATAAGATGGAAAAGGTTCAGGTCTCTTCTGTGGTGAGAGGGTGACTGTCTGCTTTCTTTTTGGAAAGAAATTATTTCACAGCCCTGTCCTTCTTTTCCCTTCGTAGTATAGACTACTCATATCCTCATACCAACCTCTTAAAGCTATTCCATTGCAGATGATATTGCTGTCTCTAAGAATTACCTAATTGTGATTTAAAACAATGTAACACAGTTTTGAGAGGGAATTCTAATTCTGGTTTGTTGGCTGTGGATTTGGGTGTGTGTATTGGTATGTTTTGGGTTTGTTCTGACAAGAAAAATTGCTAAACTTAGTTTAAAAAATTGTATGATATTTTGAGGGGTTTTTGGCCTCTGATAATTAGATGAGGCTTGTAGTGCAGGTATCTGTTTCAGGGTCTGTATCTTAAGAAATTAGCTCTCCCACTGTTCAGAATTTCAAAACTCAGCTGGCCTACCTTGTCAGGAGTTTTGTCCAGCCAGTACCCAAACATGTCGTGGGTTTCTTGAATGAGAAGTGATACTTTCAAGCTCTGTTACAGAAGTCATGATATGGGAGGAAGTCATCCTCCTAAACGTAACGTTTTACTTTCAAATCACGTCTCTGAAGTATGGGGGTACCTGCGAGAGTGTGTGTGTGTTAGGATTTTTTTTAAAAAAAACCATGTAGATAAGGTCTTGCTGCCTACTTCATATGCCTTCAGAAAAATTCTGAAGTGTGTGATGTGGACTAGAAGTGTGTGTGGCTTTAACAGTGCTTCTTGGTGCGGTTGACACTTTCTGCTGTCCAGTGCTAAGCTGCCTTAAGTCCCTTAAAGCCATTAATGACTTCTTTAGAACAGTTTTTGTTTTGTCTGTTTTCATTGTAACAAAACCAAACTTACTTTGTGAAGTTTTGGTTGACCATCTAGATAGTGAAATTGTTAACTCCAAATGAAGTATAAATGTACGTGTTCTATTATTCTAATAGAATCAGCAAAAATTGATTTTAAATTCTAAAAAAAATTTGTACTAAGTGGTATGATATTGTGAGAATGAACTTGAAATTACATACAGGATAGGGGAAATTGATGGTCTGAGCTATTTAAGTGATCTTTTAGGATTTGTAGCCACACTATCTGATAATTTACTATAAACTTGAGATAGTAAAAATCTTAGCAGGAGCTGAAGAAATTTTTACATTTGAAGTTAGTGTTCAGCCTTCCTTAATCCTGATGATCAGTCTTTTCCTATTGAATGCACAGAAGAGATTTAAAATAAATACTAAAGTACAAAATAAATACTAAGTACAAAACAGAGTAAAAACAAAAGATAAATTCTAGTCCTGTTAATATTGCACTTCAACTGAGTCTTAGACTAATTATTATGATTTATAATACATACCTTGAAACAAAAGTATGCTTGCACTCTAGTTAATTTTAATTTAGTGAATAGATTTGCTTGGCTAAATGTACTTTTTGTATGTTGACTGATCCTACATGCTTCAGACTTAAGGTAATTCTGCATATGCTGTCTACCATGAGACATTAGTAAAAATGGCCAGTTTTCATAAATGATTCCAAGTAGGAAAAGCAGAAGTGGTATCAGTTTGAATCTGTTAAATGTTTTAAGTATTCAACTGCAGCAGAATGTTACTTACAATTTAGTAGTAAGTACACAGGTGTTTGATTGCATTATTTGGATGTTCTTTGAGTTAGTATGTATTTAGGGCACTTTTTTTAGGCTTATGTATGATAGGGCTTTTCATTTAGATAAAAGAATACTTTACAGTATAACGTTTTTTACTGTAAAGGCTTCTAAAGAGTTGCTACTTTAGCCATGTTGCATCCAGAGCTAAACACTGGGGAGCAAGTAGTAGATCAGTTGGTTTGCATCAAAGAAAGAACTTTTAAGTGAACGTTTCACAGGATATGAAATTTGGTGAGAGCCTTAAACTTTTATGTATAACGGTGTCACCTTTTTTCCTGGCAACGTTTATAGCCCATTGTTCTGGGGCCTGTGGTTCTATGTGGTGGTGCTGGTTGTGTTGTTCTGGTATAAAAGTGTAATTCTGATGCAGCTTACGGTGCATTGGATTGCTTACTGTGGTTCAGTGGAGTGAGCACCTTTGTTAAGCTCCTAGTCAATTGTATCCTGGATGCTTTGAGGTTTGGGGTTTTTTTGGGTTTTTTTTTTTTTTTTTTTAAAGGTACAGTATGTAGAGGTGTAACTTGTTCAAGGATGGTGCTTCAGGCTGTCTGGTCTTGAAATTGGTGCTGGTGAGATCATTTGCTGCTTTATGGGGAAATGAGTCTGGGCTCATAACGTCTCGTGAAATTTGGAGAGTTTGATTCTTCAAAGATGCAAAATCTTCCCTTAGCGTGCATTACTAAGGCTCTCTAAAGTGAAAGCAAGTTATGTAGGTTAAGGAAGGAGTGTCTCAAAACAAGTCTGTAATTATATGTTCAGTTGAGGTAATTATTCTTTACAGTAAGTTAGGGCACAGTGTAGACAACAATATTGAAATGTTGCTTCCCTAAGGAAGACAGTGTTTTGTGGGGTTTTTGAGGAGGGTTGGGGGCAGGGAGGCGTTTGGCTGTGACATATTTAGATTCTGTGGGCACTAGTGCATGGACTACAAACATTGACAATTTCGAGAGGGCCTTGGGTTTTCATTTCTTGATTGTTAGTTTTTCCACTATTAGTTTTTCTTGGATTAGACATTTCTTCTTTTTTATGTGCTTTTTTATGCTATTTCAGAAAATAGTCCCAGCAGAAATGTAACCATTTTCAGAGACCATCATCAGCTACTAATATCTAAAGTGTAATTATGTGCCTAATAAATTGTTGAAAAGAACAACCGAGATGGTAACATTGGAGTGCTTACTATGCACAGAAGAATCCTGTTAAGGAATGTTGTGAGCAAGAAAAATCCAGAGTAACCAGTAGCTGGAGTTCTTTATTTAGTAAAGAAGGTTTCAATTAGGACTGAGTGCACTGATTAAGGCAACATTCTTCTGAGCTCAGGAGGAATGTTTTCTCTGCTCTTATTAAGTATTTGTAAAGCTTGCGTCTATGGAGTTTCAGAAAGTCTTGCTTAGTGTCAAGTATGTTTAGTGAAGGCAGAATATTTGGAAAAGCTGCTAAAATCTGAGAAGTCTGTACTAAGCACATGTGAACAAGCAGTCTCCTATCTGTGTGCACCATCTCCCTTCCAGTCCTCCCCATACTTCACAGCCTTTGATCTTGACAGAAGTGGGGTAATCCTGTTTCAGGTCAAGAAATTTATTTGTCTGACACAAATGCTGATGTATGCTAAATGGCAGGCTTTGTCTTTTAGTGCAGGTGCATAGCACAAAGAAAAAATATGTCAGTTTGTGTATGATCTTTTAAAGAGTAAAATAGGCTTCCCTTTTCTCTGAGTAGCAGAATGTTGTTATTAGAGGATTTTGAGGAGAGAAGGCTTTTGGCTAAATTGACATATTTGCCCTGAAAAAGGCACTTGATACTGCAAATGGAAGCTGAAACAGTTGATTATGGCTTACATGACTGATTAATAGGGCTTTGCAAGAAATGCTGGGCAGCCATTAATTTTAATCCCCTCTAGAATACAGTCATCTGAGAGAATCCTAAAGCCATATTACAAGTAAAAGTATTATATAAGTGAATGAGATGAAATACTTTTTTTACCATATTTGTTTTGATTCTAGTTTTGTGTATAATGGAATATGATAATACAATTCCATTCTTTGAGTGGAATTAATCTGGTATCTTTCTTACTTGGCATTACGAACATCTGCTACTTATCAGCTTCTCATTGGTCATTCATTTTCTTACTCTTGCAACTGCTGGTGTATCTAGCCTTGAATGCTTAGACGCATTTGCCCGTATACGTTGTTTTTTAAAATCAGGTGTAGAGTAACTAGCGAATGTTCTTTCTACAGTACTTAATTGTTTACAGAATGTTCTTTGCTTTAAAGATGGGGATACCAGCGCAACAGAGAGTGGTGATGAGGTTCCTGTGGAACTGTATACTGCTTTTCAACATACACCAACTACAATTACTTTAACTGCTACAAGAGTTACAAAAGTCAATGATAAGAAAAGGAAAAAAAGTGGAGAGAAAGAACAGAATATAGCAAAATGTAAAAAAGTAAGTGAATGTAGTTTCTCTTTTTATGACTCTCTTACAAATTAGAGCTATGGGACATCTCTTACCAAGAGACACTGGTTTTAAAAATCAGTAAATGATGCAGTCTTCACTGCTTCCCTCCCTGTCCCCCTTAATTCAATAAAAGTTCAATTTTATAATTGAGGCAGAATTTCTAAGGAAGAATTGTGTCTACTGGACCACTTGATATAGTTAGAGGTGGGGCAGAACAGGCTTTGGAAACCCAAAGAATTCTGTGCCTGAAAGTCTTCAGCTGTGGTTGTTTTAAGTTCAGAAATGTTTGGTGTCAGTTGTCCTGATGTGACTTTATGTCTATTTATTGATCTGAAATTGTGTGGAAGTGTGCTGTAAGAAGGTTAGCTATTAAACACCTCTGGTAAACAAGGTATTGACGTTACACTGTTCAACTACAGGTGTCAACAATAAAATATATGTGAAGATACAAACGTTATATGTGAAGTAGTAAAGTACATGGAATTTCCTAAACTAATAAATTCCTTTCTGCAGTTCCTTTTCACTTCGGATGAGAATTTTGTCCTTTAAAACTAGAAGTCAGAATTAGTTACTGATATGTTTTTGGATATCTTGAGTAAAATGATTCCTTTTGAATTAATGTTTCTGAATATAAATTTACTACCACATATTCTTCTGTTATTTCCCAACATTGTGTGAGAAGATTTAAAAAATGCGGTTTTGTTGTAGAATGACACACTTCTTTGGTAAGTTAACATTATAGGACAGCTGTAACACTTGCTTCCCCTCCCTTCTTTCCACAAATACTGTGGTGAAGGATGTGGGCAATTTACAGATTTACCTGATGAGTATGGAGTGTTGCGTAAGTAACTTTTCAGTTACTTTGCGTTGAATTCTGAAATTCTAGAGAGTCATGTTGTAAAATGTGAAAAAGGTTAAGGGTACCTGGACTACTAGCTCTTGACATCCAGTATGCACTTAGCTTGTAATGCTGAATTGTGTTTTAAAATATATTTTGTGAGATGTAACCTGTTGCCTCCTTGAGATTTCATTGTAGTTTTTTCTGTTGTTGTTGACTTCTATGTTTTATCGAGAGTGGTCAGCGTCAAAAAGTTGTTAACTCGTTAATAGATTTTAAATATCTTAAGAGATTTTCTATTTTCTCAAAAGAGTATAAATACCTAATTTTGTTTCAGGCATTTCGAGAAGGATCCAGGAAATCTTCACGAGTAAAGGTAATGTGATTTTGTTTTAAACCTTAATTGTACATTACTTCAATATGAAGCATCAAGAGTGCGATTGGGGCTGTACGTTAAGTACTATAATACTCTTCATAACTAACGTACTAAGTATATGCATCATCGTAATTTTAAAATAAAGTATAAGCACTACATCTTTATGTCCTGCAAAGTTAACAGAAATAGTAGAGTGTAAATTTGTATTCTGAGAACACTTGGTTTTCAAGAGCTAGTGGAGGAGTTAAGGCTTGTTTGTGCTATGCAAGGGAGTAAAGTTGAGTGCACACCTCATTTGAACTTAGTGGCTCCAGTTTTTCATAGCTCTAAGCAGCAAAAAAAAAAGTGGCTATACTGCATTTGAAAGCTAAACTAGTGATTCTTTTCTGTCGATACTCCCATGTATTTATCTGGTGGGACTCGCTAGTGCTGGCATAGTTTAAGGGATCGTGTTGGGATGTCTGCTTTGTAAGTGTTGTAGCAGTCTCTACATTTTCTGTGAGATAAAAATATTCATGGTTTGAAAACTAGGTGTTTCCCATAGTTTATTCATCCTTGGGATATATAAAAACAAGCGGGACACAATTTACACTTCAAATGTATAAGATGTGACTTGCCTATAATGAACACAGAATTGGGAGAGAAAATCTTTGTGCTTTTTAATATGGTGTTTATATGGTTCCATTGTGTGTTTTCATGGTTTTCTTAGCATCACACCTTTTATTAATGCTGTTTGTGTGTATGGTTCTCCTGATGCACAAAAGAAACGTAATCAGTAACAGGTAAATTGAATTGCTGAACTACTTGCTGTTTTATTAATGTTTAATAGTGTCTCTGCTCAGCTGGATAGAAAAGGGAGCGTTGGTTGGCTGCTGCTGTCCATAAGGAGCATTGGTTGGCTGCAGCCTGCCTGCTGCTTGTGAGGTCTGGAGGTACAATGGCACTTTCTTTAAAAGTGAAAGGATCTGAAGCACTGCAGAAGAAAACTGTTTCGTGAGGAACAGATAAGGGGAGGAGAATGATCTGTGCAAAGCCTGTAACATTAAGAGTTGCAACCTTAATGTAGTAGGTGTAGGATTAGTAAAGTTTAGTAAGATGTAAAGAAGAAAAAAATAGAGCATGACCCTTGAAGTTCAAAGGGGAAAAACAAATCTGTGTATTGTAGGGTGGAAGCTGGAGTTCTTTATATTTGCAGATGCTCACAAAAGTTGAGGAGGAAGGGAGGTCTGACTCTGCAACTCCTGCACTCACAGATTCATGATGCAGTGCAGTTGTGGGAGGAAACAATGTCAGTCTCCATCCTCATCCCACTAAAAGCTAGAATTCTTATTGAAGAAGGAATGTATTCCTGAACTTGAGTGCTTTTTATGAAATGATTAAATTCATAAGAGGACAAATGTAATGCTATTGAATTCAGCTCAATGCTTTTAAGTAATACAGAATTTTATACTGGACTTCCTAAAAAGAAAAACACCTTAAATGAATGGCATACCTTTGCCCTTCATTTTGTGTCTTGTTGTAGAGTTTGGTTTGTTTTGGTTTTTTATTTCAGTATCTTTTTCTTGCCTTGTAATATTTGGTCACTTTAATTTTTAGGGCTCAGCTCCAGAGATTGACCCTACTGACAGTTCAAACTTCGGATGGGAAACGAAAATCAAGGCATGGATGGATCGTTATGAAGAAGCAAATAATAACCAGTACAGTGAGGGTGTCCAGAGGGAGGCACAAAAAATAGCTCTGAGATTAGGCAATGGAAATGACAAAAAAGAAGTCAGCACCAGCAATCTGATTTTCAAACCTCCAGTTGAGGTAATGAGCTGTGCCACGGTGTGTTATTGCATGCCAAATATAGATAGCCAAAAAGAGGGACTTCACGTTCATTTTCTGTATCTTGTCTCACCAGGTCTAAGTGTCAGAGTTTTAACAGCTTTTCCAGAATTCGTGATTGATTTCAATATATCCAGTATAATCTCTGATTATATTTGCACTTGCACATAAGTTCTCATAGAAATAACTAAGGTGGAGCCTTAGCCTGAACCTTGGATTGTCCTTAGACTGTGTTTTGTGGTGGGCATAGCGCAGTAAACTTCGCTGATACTGTTTCTCTGCTCTACGAGGAATATCAGGAGTGGTTAGAGTAGACAGAAGCATTGAAGTAGGAATATTTTTTTTTTTTCCTGCTTTGGGTATCAACATGTTAATTGTCCACATTTTTTTTTAATATACGGTAAGTCTGGTATTCAGATAGAATAGGATTTCATTTATCAGTTCATGAAGAATTCTTTTGATGGTAGGTGATTATTCTGATACTGATTTCTTTTTTACTTTTGTGATCCTGTAATTTCTACTTCATGCAGAAATTGTGCAATGTCTCTTTCTGTCCTTAACATCAGTTACTTATCAGCTTAAAATTAGAGCCATATAACAGACCTTAGTATTTTGTAGCAGAAATCTTGAGGAGTGGTTACTGTAGCAGATTAATGGAAGCATCTTTGCTTCTTTTCCTCAAAGACCATCATGGCATATGGGGCACCCTCCTTAGAGGAATATCCCTGCTTACAGAGCCTTTTGCCTACATAGAGGCTACTTCCTTTTTGATTGGCGATGGCAGTTATGAGAGGTGTGAGTTCACTAATTGTCAGGGTATGTATTGGTTTTTAATTAAAAGCCATCCTTGCATCTAAAGATACGGAAATAAGAAATTTTGAAACTCTCAGGATTCTTATTTTTTATGTCATTATTTTCCTGTTCTGTTTTTCCTTGAATGAATCATGAATGTCCTTTTATGTTTGCATGTTTTTTTTCTTTGAAGGAATTGAAGCCTTTTGAAAGTGTTAGGCAAAATAATGTAGCAATTTGTCCTAATAGTGGTGAGAATTAAGAGCACTAAGGGGTATAGTACTTGAATTGTGAGAACATGAATATGTTGGTTTTCAGCCACATACTGGAGAAGTAGGTCTAAAGCATTCCTTGATTCTAAATTCAGAACTAGTTGCATTGGTAGGGGAACGGGACAGTTAAGATCAAATCAGTCTGGAGGTTTAATTACAAAAAGGAGGGTTTCCTTAGTTCCTATAGACTTGTTTAGTAGTTGTGAAAAGTATAATCTGCGGTTAATAGTAAAGGAAAAATGGTAGAAGATGATACTTCATAAATTAACTTCTGTCTTTATAGAGTTACGTGCAAAAAAACAAGAAAATTTTAAAAGCTGCCAAAGACTTGCCTCCTGATGCACTGATTATTGAATACAGAGGAAAGTTCATGCTGAGAGAACAATTTGAAGCTAATGGATATTTCTTTAAAAGGTTTGTTTATTCCAAATGTTTTAATAAGGTAACTTTTAAAATGCTCTTTTGCCAAACTCTTGCCTCAAGTACAAGTTACCAGCAGTGCCTTGCATTTTACTGTTGTATGATTAAAAATAACTGCAGCTGGAATCTGTTCTCTCCCTTCTTTTCCGGATATCCTTACATATCCGCTCAGGAGTCGGTGTCCGCTTTCTTTGTTCTTCCCTGGTTACAGGATTCCTGCATCCTCAGTTAGGTAGTTGTGCACCTTTAACCAGAGACTGGCAGGTTCTACCATACCAAAATAATTCGGAAGGTAATGACAAAGACAGTCTCTTTTGTGAGAGAATTAGATTTTTACGTCTATCAGGCCAGGAATGGAATTGGACACAGGTCAGCTTGGAACCTTTTGACTGCCAGAATTCTCTAGTTGGTTAAGTTACTGAGCAATGCGTGACTGCGTCCTTCCTGTGGAAGACTTTTCAGTGTTGCCATTAACTGCCCAGCCACACCTACTTGGGAAATTGCAAGAGGCCTCTTTGAGGAGAGAGAACACAGAACTTTTGCTAAGTAAAGATGGAAGGACTCCCTGCCACTCGTAATAGCAGAACTTAAAGCATGTCTTGGCAAAGTATTCAGATGCCCCCTTTCTTCAGGAGAGTTGGGTGCTAGTGATAATGCAGGTGTTAGGCAGAGATGCAGAGATGTTATTTTATTTTATTGTTTTTCTGTGAGGCACCTGAATTTCTACTCAAGTTTCATAAGAAAGATGAGGAATCTTAACCTTTTGTCTTCTATGTCTAGTGCTTGCTCCGTTAGTGTTCCTCCCTTTAGATCCTATGCAGAGCAGCTACATGCAGGGCTGTAACTCAGAGTTTTGGTGTTCTGAGGATACATTTGGAGAACATACCAGCAAGAATCACGAGCTTAAATAAAAATGTGTCATTCTCAGATTAATCCAGAAATTTAGTGTGTCGTGCCAAACATCATGTTACAAAGCTAACTAATGTGAAAAATAGGTGATATTTAGCATCTTTAAAAATTACAAAACTCTGGTTTCCTTGTATGTCTTTCAGGCCATACCCATTTGTTTTGTTTTATTCCAAATTCCATGGGCTAGAAATGTGTGTTGATGCAAGGACTTTCGGAAATGAAGCTCGATTCATCAGGCGTTCATGTACGCCAAATGCAGAGGTGAGCATCTACATAAAGTTAAATTTTATTTACTTAGACGTCTCCTTCTCCTTGAGTTTCCTAGCTGGCAATTTGAGCAATCTCTACCATTTTTTGTACAGGTACTTAAAAAACACAATACCAATAAAAAAACCACCACAAACCCAAAGTAATGCATGCTATTATAATGTTCTCCTCAATATAGGTGAGGCATGTAATTGAAGATGGAACAATTCATCTTTATATTTACTCCATCCATAACATTCCAAAGGGAGCAGAGATTACTATAGCATTTGATTTTGATTATGGAAATTGGTAAGTATTTCAGCATACTCTTCTAAAATATATCTAATGCTTATTGAGTTGCATTGCGATTCAGAATGGCTTTGGTTTTTATATCACTGACTTTCTTGCGTGCTTTAATAACATAGGCCTCCTTAAGCATTGTATTTACAATGAACAGTGTGTGTGCGTGGGCAGGGTTTCTTTATTTTTATTACTGCATATCTGTTGCTAATTTCAGCAATGTTGCAGTTACTTGTAAATTATGTGGAAAAGATAGAAATGTAGATGAACATGAATAAAGATGTACTATGAAATTTTATTGTATATAGGCATCCCATAGTGTGGGGAGAGTAGAGGGAAGAAAATCTAGAACTATTTGGTAACACTTTGTTTACTTTGGAGTGCCTCTTTAGTATAACTTCAGGAAGACAGTGTCTGTTGAATTTAGTTATAAATCATGTTTGTTTATTGTGTGATTCAGAAAGTTCAAGTACACTGAATGTTCAGTGCCTTAGATTCTATATAACCTATTACACGTTTTCTGGACTATAACTGCTGCTCCTTTGATGAACTGGGGAAAGGTCTAATAAACTGTTGCCGTTACCATTGTTTTATCATCATTAGCATCATTTTGAAATGGTAAAGGAACTAATTGGTTAAGTTCCACTCACGTATGTAGGAACTGTTATTCAAACACCTCTTTGAAATCTGATGACAAAATAAGGCATTTGAGTGATACCACCTACTAACCATTTCCCTTGGCTAGTAGGAAATATTCCTGGGTATAGGTACATTGTGCAGGAACATCTAGGCCAATACTGACCTTGGAAACAGAAGCATCGAAGAGCCTGTTTCTGTATGTGCACTTGGTTGTGTCCAGAAGTAGTCCCAACTGTTTCAGGTTTTGCTACACCAAGGTAATATGATTTTCTTTGGTCTACTCATAAGTCAGCTTGGGTGCAGTGCTGTGCAGACATGCCATCATTAGTTCTGGATCCAAACTAGCTATGGCCATAGAGTACTGCTTCTATTAATTAACTTTGATTCAGACTAACTCAAGATACCTTGCACTGTTAAATGTTATAGACATACTCCTACATCCCTCACATGAAGACGACCTGAGAAACTGCCTGGTTGATAGTTTTTTTGGGGGGGTGTTGTTATTTCAAAAGTATGTAGTAGTTGTGTTTAGTACCTGCAGCTGACAGCCTGCGCAAGTCGAATGTGTTTGAATAACAGTTCTTATTTATCAAGCGGAGCTTAAAATTGTGCAAAGTGACTCCAAGTTTTTTTGTGTGCTTATTCTGTAAATTGTCTGCTATCTTTGTGTAAAGCAAGACCTCTACTTCCATGCGTCTGTTTATTTAATGTGATAGTTGTATTTCCCCCCAGGATATACTCAGGTTTTAGATGTCTTCCGTCTTTTAACCAAATTCTGTTAACCAGTAGATGAGATTTTTGAATTGTAGCAATATTGTATATCTTGGTGAAGACATGAGTCAACTGCTCTTAATATGGTTGGTTTACATCATAGCGGATGTTTAATGTGAAATGTATCAGCTTGTGTGATATAGTATTGAAAAGTCTCATTGCTGTACAGCCTAATCAAAATACGTCATCTTGCGTTTAATTACTTTTAGTAAATACAAAGTGGATTGTGCTTGCCTCAAAGAAAATCCTGAATGTCCAGTTCTCAGACGTTCTGAGCCTACAGAAAACATCAATACTGGATATGAAACCAGAAGGAAAAAGGGAAAGAAAGAAAAAGATGCTTCAAGAGAAAAGGAGACCCAGAATCAGAATATCACTTTGGACTGTGAAGGAGCAGCCACCAAAATGAAAATCACAGATAATAAGCAGAGGAAGCTCTCTCCCCTCAGGCTGTCGATTTCTAATAATCAGGTATTGACACAAAGATCATCAGAAAGAAAAGCTGTTATACACTCCTTTTGTAGTTACTAAAGGAATTATAACAAGTCACTGGAAAGGGGTATGAAGACTTATCAAGAATCATGATAAGCTGTTTAGAATTTTTTTTTAATACTAATTTCAGTTTTCCATAATCATAGAATAGTTTGGGTTGGAAGGGACCTCTAAAGGTCACCTAGTCCACCCCTCCCTGCAGTGAGTAGGGACACCTTCAACTAGATCAGGTTGCTTGGAGCCCCGTCCAACCTGACCGTGAATGTTCCCAGGGATAGGGCATCTGCCACCTCTCTGGGTAACCTGTGCCAGTGTTTCACCACCTCCATTATAAAAAAAGTCTGTCTTATCTAGTCTAAATCTACCCTCTTCTGGTTTAAAACCATTGCCCCATGTCCTGTTGCTACAGGCCCTACTAAAAAGTTTGTCCCATAATATTTGATTGTATTCAAAGGTATGTTGGTTCCCATACCAGTTTTAACTATACATTTTTCCTCTGAATTTCTTTGTGGATCTCTGATGTGAAAGCCTCATGTCATGCTTTCATGAGCTTCCAGTCCATCTTGAAGTGTCTTTTGGTTAGTTGCATATGTTACTCAGGAGCGTAGTTTTCTAAACATAGCAGTAAGTATCCCTGCTCCTATTACAAGCAAAATTGCAATTGAGAACATTAAATTTGGCTGCAGTTCTGTGTAGAAGATTAAATAGAGTTTGGGAGTTGGGAGGAAGAAGGTGTGCTTTGAAGCTAAATACTGGATAATAGGTGGATAGTATGGTAAAGCTACCTGATAATATACCATGGTAATAAATTTTAAATTAGTCTTTCATTTAGTATGTCAGTTTGAAAGAACTAGCGGGAGAGATCCATGAGATCAATTATTAACTTAGTTTTGCAGAGGAGCTATTAAAGATAAATATTTAACATGGGAAGATTGTTACTTTCATAACTTATCTATTCTTTTTGGGAGTGGTGGTGGTGGTGGTTTGTTGTTGTTTTTTTTTTCTTATATGATGGTTTTGGATGGTAACTTAGGGGCAGAGAGAAAGGAGTTATTCTGGGAGGGAGCCATTTCCAAGTTCTTAATTTTTAACATCATTTAGGAGTGAAAGTACTAAGCTGAAATGAGCATATTTACCCCCAGTTTTCGTAAGATGGTCAGGTTGTTCTGGGGTTTTAAATGATAGCTAAAAATACTAGCTATAAAAGCTTAAAAATGTTTGGAAGTCCAGAAGGCATGGCATGTGGCTGTTAGAAATTATGACCTTTATAGGCAACATCTAAACTTTCTCACCCTAAGTAATTTTTTTTGTTTTGTTTTTAACAAGTGATAACTGGTATTTGGAATCTTTTCCTAAGCTTTTAACATAACACACAGTGCTTATATAGAACAGTTACAGGAGAACACGCATTGTTTTTCAAAACAAAACTTAAAACAGTAAGAATTGTGAAAAGAATGAAGTTGTTAGAATGTATATCTAAACGTAGAAGGCAGTCAATTAATAGCTTTTTTCCTGGGGTGAAATATATAGTGCTAAAATGAATAAAGCGTATGGGAAAAGGTAAATGTAATTTTAAGAAAAAAGTAAAAAACAAAACCAACTTTGGTCCTTTCTGTAAAAGTAAAATCGCATATAGGACTAGTGAACAATTAACTCTTCAAAGTTAGTGTTTCGTAGGCTGTGGTGTTTTGGTGGTGTGGGTTGGTGGTTGGGGTTTTTGGTTTGTTTTTGGGGTTTTTGGTTTGTTTGTTTGGTGTTCTGTTTAGGCAGAAAAAAAAGACTAGTATTAGTTAGCTAACTCTTGTGTTTCCTTATGCTATGGCACTGTCATGAGATTCGGTAATGAGATGTTTAAATGGAAAATGTGACTTTAGAATCTACTTCTGAGCTGAGAAGAACCTCTATGTAATCGTCGTTAACATCTCCTTTGACGCTCACTCTATTTCACTAAAACTAATGCTTTTTTTTTTTATGGGTGTGTACAGCTCCTAATTCTTTAACTGATTATAATGTGGCTAAATCAGTGGCCAGTGTTAGTGCCCAAAATTTTCCATTGGTTCAGAAGTTTAATTCTGATTTTTTTTTTGGTGGGTGGGGAGTGGGGATGGAACCCCAAAATTTCAGTAAGGTCAGTATGCTAAAGAAAAAAGATACAGGTATGTCTAAGCTCAGAATGGAAAAGATGTAGTCAGGCAATGATATTTACAGGTTTATACAAAGGTACAGGTGGATATTAGGTTTTTCTTTACATTTTTGTCGTGATTTATTGGCTTGGTTACTTTTGATGTAGTGATCTGAGGATTCTTAGTTCTGTGTAGCTTTTAGTTTTCCCTAGTTTGCAAGAGTAGTAGAGCTTCTGTAAAGCAGTCATTTCCATCTTTCAGGAGCCAGATTTTATTGATGATATAGAAGAAAAAACTCCCATTAGCAATGAAGTAGAAATGGAATCAGAGGAGCAGATTGCAGAAAGGAAAAGGAAGATGGTAAGTTGGGAAGCAAGTAGCTGCTTAAAGTTGTCACTAAGGCTTAGTGACACCTGCTCTTCCCATGCTAACTGCTGCCTTTTTGTAGGCTTGTAGAATCTGAGTGTATGTGAAGTCAGATCATTACATGACCTTCAATTTAAAATGCAAGGCTTGATATTTGAGCGCATTTCATCTGGCTTGATCATTGCTTTCTGACTAAAACCTGCTTCTATCTTCAAACCTATATAACTGTCTATTGCCTTTAAAAAAGACGTTATAGAAATAATCTAGATTTTATTTTCTCTGCTCTTGATTATTGCATGCTATTTGTAATGGCTATTTTATAGATAGTATGGGAGTCAGGACTTTTGCCTGACTGTTTTTTTGAGTTCCCAACTTAACAAAGCCTCAGAAATCCTAATTTTCAGAGGTTGGTAGAACGGTGTTATGAAAACTGGCATTTTAAAATAAGCTTTTCTTGTTACGTGTTCAGCACTTGAGATACTTGAAATTACTAGTGAAATCAAAATCCTGGCCAAGTTTTATAATGAAATACTAATATTTGGAACTTTCATTTTACTGTTTGTGCTCACAGAACTTCTGATAAGTAGAGTTTGAGGTGGACCAAAACTGTCTGCATCTGCCTGAACCTTAGAAAAATAAGGGGGGATGGGGTATATGTTCCTTTTGGTCAGTATTTCCTACAACTCCGTCAGCAAAATTGATGAGACTTGTGTTTATTAGACATCAGACAGCAAAATCTGCTCAAAGAAAATCTATATTTTAATATGAAACCTGAAGAATGACAGCATGAGCTCTGATATTAACATATAACAGCATCTTGTCATGCCTCTGAGGAATGACTCTCATCACTGGTGGATGTGTGGGTTTTGGTTTTGCTCCAGAGGATGTGCTGGGGTGTTTTTTGTGTGTGTGTGACTTTACATTTGTATTCTTACTAAAGCAAAGCTCTCTGTGAAACTAACTTACCACAGAGTTGCTGTAGTAGTTAAAGATGTGATTATTACTCTAGCTCCACAAGGATTGCAGATAACTGCAAGTTTACCTGTATTTTACCAAGCAAAGGCAGGTTCAGTGGCAAAACAGAATTGGGTTCCTCATTCACTCGTATGAGCAATATATTTGCGGCTATTCTTCCTTTGATATAAGCACATTGTTGCTATCAGTAGCACTGTTCAGCTGCAGGCATTTAGTAAAAAAAAAGTTTGTAACAGAAGTCCCCACATCTGCCACCTCTGTATTGTCCTTAAGCAGAGCTCTGTGTAGATGAAGAAATCTGCCTCTGTGCAGCACTAGGACCTGAATTACGGACAGACTAAAATTTAGCTACTCTGTGTGACTTATTGTTACCTTACTTTGAAATAGTGATGTTAGATTGTATGTTTTGATGTAGTTTGTGACACTCGGAAAATTGGGTCAGAGGATAATGGAGCTTTCTCTTGTTGTTTCATGCATATATTAGTATTTCATATCTTTCTGGTCATTAGTGTTTCATTGCTTTTTAAATACTGTACACGCAAATAAGCAGCTCAGAGCTATGTGTTCTTTTCATGCTTATAGGCCAGCGATCTACTAGCAAACCACTATTATTAGCAAATTCTTAAATCCAAAGCAGGACCCTCTTGTTTGTCAGGATTAATATGAATGCAAGCCTTTCTTCAGAAGTCAGTAATAATTGCAGTCATTGTAACATCTCCCTTTCCCCTGAGCTTTAGCCGAAATTGATCTGCGTGTCAACACGCAGTGAAGGTGTTCTGAAGTGCTTAAAATTATTTATGTATTTACATATGTGAAGGATTATGACTGAAACTTGATTATTATTAAATCCATCAGACGAGAGAAGAACGGAAAATGGAAGCTATACTGCAAGCTTTTGCCAGACTAGAAAAACGAGAAAAAAGACGAGAACAGGCTTTGGAAAGAATCAGCACAGCAAAAACTGAGGTTAAAGCAGAATGCAAGGAAGCACAGATTCTCAATGATGCTGAATTTATCCAGGTAGCTATATGGAACTTTGTCTTTTTTAAGGCTAGTTTTTTAACGTGGCATATTTTCTTGGTTTGGATGTCAAGCTGCACTTTAAGATGTATGAAATACTTTTTCCTCGGAACTCGAATATATTTGACCAAAATCCACATAGTTCTTTGACTTTGTATTATGTTAGCTCCTGATTTTTTTCTCAATAAAATATGTATAAAATTCGTTCATGAGGAATTTCGGTTAACAATTAGTTCATGCACATGTGCACACACACAGCCCAGCTGTAAAATTTGATCTTTCTTTGAAGTTCAGGATGGGAGGTGTTGACCAATGCTGACTTTAGCCACAGGAGTTGGTTTTCCTTAGGCACCCTCCATAACCAGTGTAGAACAACTTGCTGCTTTAGTGAGTTATTCAGGAACAGATCATATATAATCCTTTCTTTTAAAGGAAAGGAATTATTAAGGCATAGTTTGTTCTGAGTTCTTGCAGATGATACTTCGTTTCATAAACAATTTTTCTTTATCATTGCTGGGCGCTAGTATGCTTCTTACCTTGCAAATACTCCTGAAGATTCTCAGTTCAGGTTGTTCCCTGGATAGTATCTGTCAGAATGCTGACAAGTACCTTTGTGACAATGCTAACCACTTAGTAAACTAAAATTACAAAAACGATGTTGAACTGAAAGACATCATGATTTAAGCAGCTGATTTCTAGCTTAGGGATGAATGAAGGTGGTACTGCAGTTCTTGCACAAATCTGTGGTGATCTGACTAGTGACTGGTGTGTGTGCATACTCTGCCAATGGTGCGTCAGGTCCTTGGGAGAAAAATACAGGAAATGTTGTAGTTTGCCTTGAAGAAGGATAGAAACATTACCACTGAAGTATTTTAGTTCTGACAATAAAAATGAGATAGAGGCTTTTCAGACCTGTAAAGGAAGGGGGAACTGACATTTTGTTTTAAAAAGATACATAGCTTTACATGTGCATGGAATCCATTTACTAGACTTCTATTTTGTACCAGGAACCAGCAAAAGAAGAAACTGCCACCAAGCCTACCCCAGCCAAAGTTAATAGAGCTAAACAGCGAAAAAGCTTTTCACGAAGTAGAACTCACATTGGACAACAGCGTAGACGACACAGAACTGTCAGCATGTGCTCAGATATCCAGCCATCTTCTCCTGATGTGGAAGTAACTTCACAACATAATGAAACTGAGAATGCTGCACTGGTAGCTGAGCCTGAAACAGAAACTGTTGTTACAGAAATGGTTACGGAAACGGAAGCTCCAGCACTTAATAAATGCCCTACTAAATATCCTAAAACAAAGAAGGTATGCCTCCTTAAGGGATGGGGAGAAGAGGATAGACTGACTTTAACTGAGTTTTTAAAAATTAGACTGCTGCAAAAGTATGCAACCTATATAGAGATTTTTTAAAAATGTTGACTCATTTCTTTAAAAGTCACCATTACACAGCCACTCACTGTTAATAAATTAAGAGATTAAAAAAGGGATGTGTAACATCCATTGGTAGAAGTTATTCTGGGTTTTAAGAGACTTCCAAAATACATATCCAGAACAATTTTGGAACAAATGTTTTTTAAGGGGAGTGCTTTGTAAATGGATTGAAATAACATATATAACCAAAAAAAAGAACTAAAAGTTGCCTTTCCTTCCTTTGTTCATAATTTGCTTTAGAAGGTATTTTAATGGTAGCAAACAATATCTCAAAGGAAACTAATTTTCTAGTACTTCTGAGTTGTCTGTTCTGAAGTGAATAGATATAAACACTCGAAATTTATGTGCATGTTTGGAATGGAGATTCTTTACTCTTAAGAGCTTTGTTTTAAAATTCTTTTAATTGGACTGCATTGCAGAAAGCTTGAAGAAATGTCACAATATTTAAAGACACTTGAAAAAATCTTAAATCTGCAAGAGTGAATAAAGCGGTAAAACTTTCTGCTCTAAAATTCTACAGACTGTATTAAAAAGTGACCTTTTTTCAGTGCACTTTGCTTGTGAAAGTTTTATTTGGTGTGGAAGGGAGGGGGGAGGAAGTCATAGGCTGAAACTTCTTGTCAAATGAACAGTAGCAATTTCAAGATGGTTTTATCTTAAACCCCCAAAGATACTTGCATTTTGGAAAAAAATATATTACCTGAGTCATCCTGTTACACTGCTTATTGCATCAGTATTGAATTCTTGTCAGAGGGGAGATGCTAGAATCTTTCTTCCTTTTTTGCATGTTGCATAGCAAAAAAGAAGGGAAATATCCCAGAAGTCTGAATTCTACTGCACTTTTTTGCTGTTACATAGTATTAAGGATAAACGTCTGTGAAACGTCTGATTGCATTGTACCCAGTGTACCCTAAGTGAGGAGTAACATTAAAGTGAATTTTTAAAATTAATAAATATGAATAGGTTTATAAAAGATGAGCAACTTAAACATTATTATAATCTGTATTAAAGCCTTACTGTCATATTATTAATATTTAATGTGCTATTCTTGCATGTCCTTAACTTTGAACCATTGTAAAATTTAGGAGGATAGTGTCCCTGTTAGTAGGAACTGAAATCCACTGGCATGTTTTTCAAAAACACTGAACTAGCTAGGAAAGAATAACCTATTTTGACAAGTGTGCCGTAGTAAATGTGCTGTAATTTAATACAACTACAGCAGTGAAGAATGTCCAAGGTGTATGTCTGACATGTTGACCAAGGCACATTCCTGACAGTATGGAAATTGGATGAGGAGTTCACTTAACTTTGTTCTGTTAACATTATGCTATTTCCCTTTAGCTAAGGTGCTGAGACGCTCAGGCACAAGCTTAAATTTTTTCTTGGAATTCTGTTACTAAATTTGCATCAATAAGTATAGTTAATGTGGGCACTCGTATAGTACATTCAGTAAGAATGAAATGCTATTTTAATAAAAAACAAAACACCCCAACACCAAAACCCAAAACACGCAAAAATTTGGTATGTAGAGTGAATCTATACTGGTCTCTTCTGCTGTCCCCATTATTTGAGTAAAACTGTCCTCATTCTTGCCCTGTATATTCTTAAACTCGTAGCCTGGAAACTGGCTGTTTTCTGCTTTGTGTATCAGTTGACTAGGTAAATAACTGGACTGAAAAATTTCTAAAAGCCACTGATAAAAACACTAATTTTTTTTTCATTCTCTCTGTTCAGCACTTGGTCAGTGAATGGTTAAGTGAAAAGAGTGATAAAACAGGGAAGCCTACAGACAGTCTATCAGAAAGGCCTCTACGCATATCTACTGACCCTGAAGTTCTGGCTACTCAGCTGAATTCTTTACCAGGTCTCATTTACAGTCCACATGTATATTCAACTCCAAAGCACTATATTCGTTTTACTTCACCATTCCTTTCAGAGAAGAGGAGGAAAAAAGAACCTGTGGAAAACATTACTGGCTCTTGTAAGAAGGTAATGCTTCCCTTGATTATGGTTCCCCATCCCATATTGATTAAATGTACGTTTTTGCTGGCTAGCAGGAATTCAAGCAGAGAAAAGCTGTTTGACAAACCAATTCTGTCACATGTAACATGTTTTGGAACATTTATCATTAAAGCTGTTAAGTCACTGATTTGAGCTTGTTTTATTGCAGCGTTGGTTGAAGCAGGCTTTGGAAGAAGAAAATTCAACAATGATTGATAGATTTAACTCGCTGTCGCAAGAGAGGTCTAGAAGTCCAGCCATCAATGGTGAAAATAAAAGTCCTTTATTACTGAATGAGAACTGTTCCTTAACAGGTGAAGCTTTTACTAATACAGTACATAAGGGCTATGTCAAAATAGTTAAATGTGGAAGACTGTGGTTTCTAAAGTGACGAGTTAATGAAAATTCTAGAGGTATTTGCACTGTTTTCTGATACTTTCTTTGAAGGAAATGCTTAGTTGCATAGTGGTTGGAATATTTTCCCCCTTTAATATATAATTCATGCTAGATAAATAACCACCATATCTCATAGTCTTTTGTTGACACTAATGTGTTTTACCATGAACATTAAGAGGTTAGATTATAAATTCATTTTCCATGCTGTTTATATATTCAAAATTCATTTTAAATTCAGTGGGTCTGTGTTGCACACGGAAGAAGCAGTGTAATCTTTCAGACATAGTACAAAGTGGGAACTCGCTAAAAACCAAACACACACTTCTTTAAGGATATGGAGTATATCAGTATTACTGTGTATGGTCCTGAACTTGGAATTTCCACTTTTTAGCTAAACAGTCTCAAAAATGCATAGAGGTTGACTTTACCTTTTCTAGAAACCTAGATAGTGCTTCCCATCATCCTAGCGCACAAATTTCAGTTACTGATATATCTGTAGGTTGTCAAGAGTTTATTTTTCAGGAAGTTTTCAGGCTATGAAGAGTTCATCTTTCAGGGAGCCTGCCCTTATGAGATTTTTTTGTTAATCTTACTGATTTAATTTTTTTTTAAATGTGGAGTTCATCATTTCATTACATCAAGTACTTAAACAACTGTGATTACTATATCTAGACCTCTTCTAGCTTTTTTCTAATTTTAACACACAGATCTAACCACACCACTAAAAAAACGAAGACTGTATCAGCTGTTGGAGTCTGCATTCTCAGAAACCTCCACACCTACTCCTTCACCGTATGCCACGCCAACTCATACTGACACCACTGCTTCCGAGCCATCGTTGTTTGCTACTCCTCCTAGGGTAAAAACAGAAGATGAAGCTTGTAGAAATGGTTACAAACCCATATATTCGCCAGTTACTCCTGTAACTCCATGTATACATGGAAATACCATGCACTTTGAGGTGAGATTTATGATGAATTTTATTGTGTTCAGAAAACATGTTTTGACATTCTAGAGTAAGTCATTATTTGTACAAGGGGAAGTCTTACGTTTCTCTAGGCTAAAAAAGAAATTAACTTGCAATTTCTTCTTATTTGTTTAGAATATTTCCTCACCTGACAGTTCCCCAGAAGTAAAAAGGCGAGCTTACAGTCAAGAGGTAAGGATATTTGCTGAAAACTGCAGATGGTATCTTGATTGCACTTGTATGGCTGCCCTGTTCTTAGAAAATGTTTTTTGCTAGCCATTGCAAGTTTCCTGGAATGTAAACGGTGGCTTCCCTACAGGTTTCATTTGCTTATAATTGTATATTTCCACTTTATCTATTTATTTTTCTATTCTAAACTGGCTTTTCTCTTTTTCTGTATAACTTAAAAACCCTGATGGCTGTCACGGAAAGGATCAGCTACTGCGATTTATAGATAAGAACAGAAAAACAACACTTGTGCTTTTCAGGCTGCAGATAGATTTAAATTTACATTTTTCACTTGTTACCAGCATTGCTTAATTGTTTTTGAGCGTAATTATGCTCAGAGTGAGAGAGCAGAGCAGAAGGGGAATAAATGGGTTTAGGTGGATTTGTTCAGGTGCAGCATATGCTGTTGGCATGTGCCTGAGTGCTCCCAGCCTTGGGGGGTGGATGTGTCCTGCTGGGCTCTGGAGGGCAGCGTGGCTCTGGAACATCAAGAACTCCCACAGGGATCCTTGGGCTGGGCAGGCGACAGAGAGGAAACATTCCACACCAACCTGGAGCTCAAATTTGGTGCGATAATGACACAATTTGCATAAAGGTGTTGAACTATAAACTTAATGGCACCCAAAAGGAATACGTGTAACTCGCTGAATCTTTTTATTGTTATTTTTTACCAAGGGAGACTTTTACTTCTGGTGAGTCGTGTAAATGAATGATCCAGTTACTTGCCCCTGGGAGTCAAGCACATATGTTTTGGGGTTTTATTAAAAGGTTAAAATCTTAACAAATGTTGAAATACACAAAATTTTTCATACAATCATAGCTGTCAACTGAATTTAACGATTACTTCTAAACTACTGTAATTGAATATTTCAGTGTTTGACTCAAAAAGAGGGTTTTACTTAGGAACTTTAGCTTTGTAATACACCTAATCTACAAAGGATTCATGAAAACCTTAAAAGATGTTGGTTTAGAAAAGATACTTCCAGCCATGGATATATGCTGGGTTTTCACAGTTAATACAGTTTTAAGTAGTACAAAAGTTAGTTTCTATAATTTAAGACTGTTTTTCTTTTCCATCTACAGAATGCTAGTCTTAAAATTTTGAAGTGTCTTGGAAAAACTCCCCCCCACCCTTGAAATAAATGTTTTGACACTGAGGATCCCTTTTATGTTGAATTGAAGCAAGTGCTTTGTAACTTCTTGGCCTGGGAATTGCTCCTGTTGAAGCTCCTCCCCTTTCTCTGCCAGTCATAAATAAAACCTGGCATTTAAAGTTTATTTTGGCTTTGCTTAATGTGCCTTTTATTAAAATGCTTTTACTTAATACATGGCAATAGTAGAAGTAGGTGTCTGGCTGTAGAACTGTCCCTTTAAAATAAATAAGTTAATGGTACTGGAAGGCCTTTAATCCCTCTTTAAGGCACAACTGAGTGTCAGTTGCAGTTTTGTTGCAGGATGGAAAAATAGTTAACATGTGGGTTTTTTTTTCACACAGGGATATGACAGAGCATCGATTCTAGCACTGAATTCTTTCAGAAATTCCAACCTGACAGAAATGGGCCTGCAAGAAATAAAGACTATTGGATATTCCAGTCCAAGGAATAGGACTGACGTCACACGGCAGTGTACTGGAGAGATTGAATCTGTGTCAGACCTCCAGCTTGGACTCGAAGTAATTGAGCAAAGTGCACTGCATAAAAACCTGGAAGCCCCCACACATGATAGGACTGATTCAAACAGCCAATTAGAAACTGCTCATTGTGGACGGGGCACAATTTATTCTTCCTGGGTAAAAAGTCCCGACAGGACAGGTGTAAATTTCTCAATGAATTCTAATTTGAGGGACTTGACCCCTTCACATCAGTTGGAGGTAGGAGGTGGATTCAGAATAAGCGAGTCAAAGTGCCTGATTCAAGACGATGCTAGAGGCATGTTCATGGAAGCATCTGTTTTTTGTACTTCAGAAGATGGAATTGCATCTGGCTTTGGAAGGACTGTCAATAATGACAACTCGGTGGATGGAAATTGCACACCCCAGAATCCTCCACAAAAGAAAAAGGTTGTAATTTTAAGAATCATTTGGTCTGTCTTACATAGTCTGCTAATAAGATTTCTATAACAGAACTATAATACAATAAAAAACAACTGCTGGCTCATCTTCAGATGCTACAACGTAGTAAACATTATTCAGGGGAAATAATGAAGAGCAAAGAGTAAAGCTTAATACACTCATTAGTAAATTTTTTTCCCCAAATAATAGCTACAAATTCACTTATTTCATGGGAGTCTTAAATGGATTGCTCAATAAATAATTGCTTTTCAGGTTTGAAAATGGTTGCTTATGCCACCAAGTATTACAGTATTCTATTATACAGAACATATACTAGCATCATAGAGATAATGTACTGTGAACATCTGTAATGAATTACTGGAGAGAGTGCACTAACAGGCTGAGACCTTAATTTCCAATTTTTATATACTTAAGGTATCTTGGTTTCAGTGTTAGAACTACACAGCAGTCCTTAGTTCCAAGAAAACTTTTTCATGGCTTATTTTTTCTTCTATAAAATAATATGTTTGAAAAATAAGCACAGTCTGGATTTGCTGCCCTTGTGGAACAGTTCTTGTAGGCAAGTCGTGTGGTCATCGGCAACTCAAGCCAGAACTGGAAGTTATGCTGCATAACTGTCTGACTGCACTTCACTGTCACATTAGACTCCCTTTCCAAGTAATTTTTCTTGGTTGAAAGTTGGGATTTATTTTCTTTATGGAAGTAATGATATGGGGGGTTGGGGGCGTATTCCTTGTGTACATTTGGGCACAAGGGGATTCTGGTTTTTTGGTCCCATTGCACCCCCTTATACATGCCTGATCCCCTGTGCTCTAGGGGCCTCATGAGTGCTCCCTAGCAGGATTCTTCCTTCAGAAGCTCTCCATCAGAACTCGATTTTTGTTTACTTTGCTTCGAACTGAGACATAACTGAAGGAAGATAGTAAGAGCTCTTTTCCTACCTGGTCCTGACCCTGGGAATTTTATAGATCCCGTGTGTGTTACTGTAGCCCTGCTGTTTTGGCAAAGCCATAAAAAAAACCCCAAAACATAAAAGCCTGTGTTTTTCGTAGCTTCACATTTTTCTTCATCCAAAGGTTAAATTCTTTTCAAACCCCAGCAATACTTAATGCTTCAGTAACCTTCCCCCTTTTCTCTTGCTGAGGCTTCTTCCAGGTTGTTACTGCTGAGGTCTTAGGCTACACTAATCCCTAAATGAAAAAAGGTGTGGTTTCCCCTGACATACCCCCCTGCTAGGATTCCTGTCTAAAAGTCTCGGTTTGGAGAAGCAAACAGAGAAAATTGTAGCTGTACCCCTGAAAGAATGGGGTTTAGGCTTTCCAAGGACACAGAAAAAAGGCGGCCTTTTACAGTGTAAAAAGTGTGTGTGTGGGGGGGGAATCTCACCTTAGGAGAAGGTGGGAATTCAGGAATTTTGTAAGAGAATATTAGAAGCCTTTCCCTATGATCACATAAGATATGAGTGTCCTTGTGCAGTTGTTAAAGGAGGTTTTTCCGTATTTCAACATTTCATTTCTTCCTCTATTTTCTCTCCATTTTACAAGTTCATTGCATTTCAATATGGTCCTGTCTGTAGTGGCCACACTGCATAGATTTCATCCGTTCTTAACACATAAGCCTTTAAATTCTTTAAGGGATCCCAGTCTTGTGGCATGGAAATAATATAAATGGCTTCAAAGCAAAATCAGTTCTTAACCCAAACTTTATGAAAAATCAAGTATTTTTAACTGTTCTTGCCATGACATACGGATGAGTCTTCAATGGATAGAACTGTTTAAAAACAAACAAAAAAAAACTAGGACTGCAAGCAAAGCAGGCTGCCTTGGTTTTGCTCTGTAGAAATGGATGTCTGCTTTTATTGAGGGCTAAGCCAGTTAAACAAATTTTCTTTTATTATTGCACTGTTAGTTTCTTGTCTTGGATGCTATATGGTTCAGAGTAGGTTGCTGATAATTAAAAGACATTAAATAATAAAGAAGACATTAAATGTCATTTCCACGGAACTAGTTCCCTTATACCTTCAGACCTACTTTATTCATTTTCAGCCTTTTGCTTCAAATCCCAAAGATACATAGCAAAAATATTTGAAAATTTATTTTGCTTGCTGAAGGTAACTTACACACATTTAAACTATTTTCTATTCTGTAGGAACTTCTGAGTAGTGATTCTATATACATATGGAATATATACATATATACATTTCTACTTTATGAAGTAGAAATCACTTTTCCCTTCATGTATCATCATTTTTGGTAATAAATTTTACTTGGAATTCAGCATTAAAATATGCTCTAAACCAGTCTCTTTTAGAGTGTAGTAAAGATACAAATTCAAAACAAACTGGAAAAAGATTGAAAGTTTAAATTGTGAATTTTGTATGTTAAGAAAAATGTATGAAGAGCTTAGAGACTCATTCAACTTAGGCAGTGGAGTGAAGCAGAAGTGTGGTGGGTTTTCCTTACGAGGGAGTCAGGCAGAGCCGGATGTGACATCACTTAAAATTAGCTTTACTGTATCAGTATGCTCTTACTAATGCTGCAGTTCCAGGAGAAGCTGTGAAGTCCCTTGTCGCTTCATCCAACGGTATGACTTCAGTAGCAAATCTTCTGCTGACCTGCATCATCATCTCTTTCCTCCCTGAGGCAAAACGCATACTTCCTTCTCTTGGCAGAAGCTTTTCTTTACATCGCCCTTACAGTCATTAATTGCTCAGTACTCCCTAAATTCACTGCAGATGTGGTGAAATATCCTCAATCTATCCCCATTTTCTTTTAGAACCTAGTATATGCTGTGTCTTACTGAAAGAATGCATTTGATCGAAAGTGTCAGAATGGAAACAAGTGAAGTTCCCTTCTGATGTTTCATTTGGTGTGTTTGTTTTGTTTTCTCCATAGGTATCCTTGTTAGAATACCGTAAGAGACAACGAGAAGCTAGAAAAAGTGGCTCAAAGACAGAGAACTTTCCCCTGGTTACTGTATCTCCTCATGCTGCTGGTGGAGGAAATATAAGTAGTAGCAACGGTGCTAATGATGGGTATAACAACAGTGGTGAAAATGGGGAGCAAACTGATAACACTGCAAGCCTACCTTTACCACTGCCAACTACTGTTTATAATGCAGCTCCAGAAGATGTTGGCAGCAACTGTGCAATGAAGGAATCTTCTTCCAGTGAGAAGAATGAACCAGAAGTTCAGTGGTAAGCCATGAAACTATAGGACTAAAGTGCTGAAGAATTATTTACTTAACTCTAAGTCTGTTCTATTCACAGAAATCTAGTTTTTGTTGTTAAAGGTGCAGTTGCAGATTACCGATTGGAAGCCCTTCTCTCAGATTACTAAAGAGTTGTCTTACCTCTTCCCTCAGAAATATAGTAGATACCTCAAAAAGATTAGAAAATATGAGAAATTACCCATAAGCTACTGGCTAACTTATTTTCATTCTGCTTTACTTTTTTTATTTTCTAAGAACAAAATAGGTATTGGTTTGAGCAAGACAAGTTGCCTGGTTCTGTAGATTATAAAATTGCGTAGGTAAAGCACAGTTGTAAATCTGTAGAAAATGGCATAAGTGAGTAGGCGTGCTCCTTCCACCATTGCACATGCTGGGCTGCCCGTGCTTGCAAAGGCGTGTGGAGGAGGGAGCAGAAGTGGGATGGAGAGGATGCTGTAATGGCTGAGAGAGATGGGGGTCCAAGTCTCAGCATGACCTTTGCTCTGCGCTCACATCCTTTTATCTCCACTGCTTTGTCTGTGAGCTGAGGAGAACACTTTTCATCTTAAATTTAAAAACTTTTCCAAAAGTACTGTAGGGAAGGAGGGTGGAACAGGAGAATAATCTGTATTGAATGGCAAAAGCTTCTAGAAGACTTTAGGAAGTCTGTTTTTCAGTGATTTGGCTGGAGTGTGTTAGTGGTGTTTGCTGTTGCCTACGTGCAATATGCAGGGCTGCTTGCAGTCTGCCTGACAGTTCCTCCTGCTCAGGTAGAGAGCATGTGGTGATACTTGCAGCGTTGTTTGATCATTAAATGGCTCCCTTGTCTGTAGACCATATGTTCTGTTGGATGCCATGCCAGATACTCCAACAACCAAAAATCCTGGGGAGAGATACAGTGCGAAGGGGGATGAGATAGAGTGACTTAAGTCTGTATAAAGGTTGCACAACATTATCCACTATGTTTTTGGTAGCCTTAAGGTAGATGGTCAGCTCTGCTGATGCTGTCTCCAAAATGTTACTAGCACAAATTGAACCCTGCAGGCATTCTTTATGCTGTAGTGAAGGCTTAACAGTGTTGGGGATGAACATGGGCTGAGGAGTTGAACATCTTTCTGCTCAGATGATCCAGCTATTCCAGAACAGAAGGATTTTTTAGAGCCAATTGAAGGGAGAACGTAAGTGCAGTCTTCAAACTTCACTGAAAAGGGGCTACAAGCTTGCTCTGCAGAAACTCTAGGGTACTATATTGTAAGCAAAGAACATGGAAAACAGGCTCAACAGTGAAGAATTTATTTTGTAAGTTTTTGCAGTAATCCTGCAAACAGCACTGAAATTTATTTTAGTACAACAGTATTGTGGAGTAAGGCCATACATTCTTGCCTGAAAGAGAAATTTGAGTTTTGTGGAGTGCTGTTGTTTATGATGTCCTTGATCAGATTCCGAATGTCAGATGTAATTGATAATAAGAGAGGAGAGTTGACTGTCATTTCATCCCCACTACCTGGCAAGTTAAACATAGAGGCTTAAACAGATATAGTTGTGGTTGTGCAGTATTTACAAGTATAGATACACTATTAAAAGAGCAAATTTTTTTAAAAAAAAACTATTTCCAGCTTTGGAAGAAGACAGTTTTCTACAAATGGAGAATATGAAACAGTACCTGCAGCATTTATTTTTTAAAGTATAGTTTTTGTCTGTTCAGCTGCTCAGAAAAGGGAAAAACCCCACGTAACACGGTTGCAGGAGATTGGTATATTTAAAGTGGGAGAAAATAGATACAAAATACTTAACAAATCACATTCCTTAGGTACAACCAGTTATTTGGCTCTTACATGCAGTCAACACTGTAAATTTTCTCTGACCCAGTATTTGCATACAATTGTCCTAAATTTGGCCTGTGGGAGTACATCCTTTTAAATTTAAAACGTGCTTCTTTCTTCCAGGACTGCATCAACCTCCGTGGAACAAGTGAGAGAACGAAGTTATCAGCGAGCTTTACTTCTCAGTGATCATAGGAAAGACAAGGACAGTGGTGAGTTGATTTATCATGTTGAAGGTAGATAAAGCTAACCAGTTCCCCCATGGTAGTCCATAATCATTCTAACACTGTGTTTGGGTCTGCTTCGTCTGTAGGGGGAGAATCACCCTGTAGCCCATGCTCACCGTCTCATGTTCAGTGTCCACCTTCATCTCATTCAAATCTCATTTCCCAGTTGCAGCTTAAGGTCCCTTCTTTCACTGAATTTATGGAAGGTCAGTAAGCAGATGACCTTGTATGACACTTGACATTGAAGTCTCTTACAACAGCTTTAATAGCTCTTTTAAAGTCAAATATAAAGTGCTTAGCAATCTTGGCAGAAGACTTGGATTTTCCCCATGTTTATATTTATCTCTGCTTTATGTCTGTAGAACCTGATCCTGAAAATCCAGAGCCTACTTCTGAATGTCCGTCCCCAGATGCTTCACAAAAGACGTGTAAGAGTCCGTCAAAAGCAAGCAAGGTAATGCACAGTGTATGCAGGTGCATCTGTTTGCGCGTGTGGTGTACAACATGCATATCAATATATAAATATCTCTGATTTATCTTAAAAACGTTAATCTTGTGATTTACTACTTAGATGAGCATGTAAGTGTGTAACCGACCCGTGCAGTGATTTAGCACAGGTGAACATATTTGCGGTAGTCCATATGTGCTAAAAACTTGTATTCTGTTCTGTCCTTTGGAGTAGCTTTGCCTATTTATATATGATCTTGCATTCTGTAGACACAGAAGAGGTTGTATCGGTAGATTCAGTATCGCCACAGTTCTGCAGGCTGAATGCTGAAGAACTGGCAGTAGTAATGCGATTTACGTACTTCTCACCTTAGCAGGAGTTTGCTCTTGCCGTGTCAGGGCTTGGCACTGTTTGTCAGTGGCGGCACTGATACAGAGAAAGCTGATGAGTAGCTGCCTGTGCAGTATTAAATGAAGTAATTCAGGGTGTAATGCTTAAGTCTGTTTGCTTACGCTGTGCTGGTTCTAAAATGTTAAATCACGATAAACATGACTCTTTTTGTAAATGGCCTTGTCTGGAATTCTTTTAGACTCAGAAATGGAGAACTTTTAATAGATAACGCATTATGACTTTGATGGGTCACATTTCTGTTACCTACTTTAAAATACACTTGCTGGTCTTTGACTCTCAAGAGCGATTTATACTTGCTAAAAGTAGCGTCGTGCTAAGTTTAAGCTTTCTACTGTCACTGTTTTTCTTACACCAAATATATCCTGTGCCTCAGCGCTTTTTTTTCCACCATCGGGGAGAGAACAATGTTCTGAGAAGTTCTGTTCATTCTAATGCAGGCGTAGTTGAATATTTTGAGTGTTTGCACTGATGTGATTACTTTCATTCTAGCCCTCTTCACCGAGTCCTGTAGTTTCAACGCAGTTGCTTGGGAAAACACCCACAAAACCAGATTCGCACTGGGAAGCTGGAGCTAGTGCACCTGAGGCCGAGTGTGTGAATCATCTGAAATCTGAGCTGCAACAAAAACAGCTGACAAACAATGTCCAAGCACTTTCAAAAAACCATCCATCTCAATCACACCTGCGCAGTTCTGCTGCTGAGCAACTTTCACATTCACAGAAGTTGCCTTCTGCACCTTTGAAGCTGCATTGCCCCCCTTCACCTCACGTGGAAAACCCATCGAAGCCCTCTACCCCTCACGCGCCCGTGCAGCATGGTTATCTTTCACCAAAGCCTCCCTCTCAGCAGTTGGGATCTCCGTACAGACCTCATCATCCACAGTCACCTCAAGTTGCCACGCCCCAGAGGGAAACACACCGAAACTTCTATCCAGCAGCGCCAACCCTTCAGCCTGGTAATCAGCAGCAGGCTAGCGGACCTCTCTTTAGCCAGACAACTTCAGGACAATCTTCAGCTTCTTACAGCCAGTTTAACCAACAAAATTTGAACAGCAGTGCACCACCTCCCCCGCCCCCCCCACCCCCTTCTTCCACTTACTATCAAAACCAGCAGCCCTCTGGAAACTTTCAGAGTTACAGTCAGCTGAAGAGCAGCATAGCCCAACAGACTGTGTTTTCATCTGGACCAAATCAAGCACTTCCTGGCACTGCGGGTCAGCAAACGGTGCCAGGACACCATGTAACTGCAGGGCATTTCTTGCCCTCTCAGAATCCCAGTATTCATCACCAGGCGTCGGCGTCTGCTGCCCCACCTCCTCCTCCGCCACCCCCTGCTCCAGGACCTCACCTTGTACAGCAGCAAAGTACTCATCAGCAGCACTCTGTAGCACACGTCGTCGGTCCAGTTCACGCTGTGGCAGTAGCTCCTGGATCGCACATTCATTCTCAAGCTGCTGGCCACCATTTGCCGCCACCGCCTCCGCCTCCGGGTCCTCTCCCCCACCACCAACCTCCCCATCCTTCACCTGGACACCAAGGTTTGCAAGCACAACACCAGCATGTTGTAAACTCCGCACCTCCCCCACCTCCCCCCCCACCCTCCAACGTTATAGGCTCGGGGCACCACCCCGCATCAGCACAAGGGTTACACCACCCCTCTCACCAAGGACCCCCCCATTTTCCTTCAAATGCACACACGAGCGTGTCCTCCTACTCCCCCCAAGCCCCCCATCACACGACATTAGGACCTGGACCTCAACATCAGCCTGCTGGAACAGGACCTCATTGCCCGCTCCCTGGTCAGGGTCCTCACATCCAACCTCAAGGACCAAACAGTATTGCAACGCCGACCGCGTCAGGGTTCTGCCCGCACCCGGGCTCTGTAGCCCTTCCCCACGGCGTGCAGGGGCCGCAGCAGGCCTCCCCGGTGCCTGGACAGATCCCCATTCACAGAGCACAGGTGCCACCCACTTTTCAGAACAATTACCATGGTTCTGGGTGGCATTAACACTGGTCCCTTTAATTCTAAACATTTTTAAAATGTTCTGTAAGATAAACTGTGTATATTTCATATGTACCTATTCGAGGTACTTTTTAAAGCTTGTACATGATACTTTGTATAAAAGCAAACACCAGTGCTCTTTCATTGTATTCTTTCCATTTTTTGCTTTTTAAAATTCCTGAAGATGTGCTGTTAAGCCAGTATTAGGTATTTCTTTTTATTTTGTAAGTGAACATTCCAGCTGTTTTTTCTGGCAGTAGGTTTGATGCTGCAGATTCTTTAAAATTTTATTGTTGCAGTTAAATTCATTTAGTGAATGTTTTCTATGTTACTTTTATACATATGTAATAAGCAAGTACACAGGCTAAGTGATGGCACTAACGATTTTTTTTTCTTCCATTTTCTTCTGTCAACAGTTCTTTGTGTGCATAGAGATAGAAAACAATGCAATACAAATTTTTATAGTTTTGGTGTGGACATGGCTTTTTGTTTCATCAGTTATTTGCAGAAAATGTAATTTAATGTATAGACTGTTTCTAATGTCTCTGACAAGTGCTGTAAATACTGTATTTCTTTTGCTTGTAAAATTGCTTAAAGCTTCTTTCATTTGATATAGTATTGTATATAAGTCTCTTTTGCAAAAAGAACGTGTGATCTTTGTGAAAGTAGTACAGTATATGATCTTTAATTTTTTTTTAATATACTGTCACATTGCAGCACTGGTTGGGCATTTTAATTCATGTTAATAAATCACAAACTATGTCAGTTTTAACTCCTTGTCCTGAAAGGGTGGCATGTCCTCAGGGAAGGGCCTTACGTATGTGAAACAACCTTCCCTGTAACCTCCAGCTTTGGCTTTACCGCTGTAGCACAGTCAGATGTGGAACTGGCTGGAGGGGGGGGTTTATGTTCCCTGCTGAGTCCAGAGGTGAGGAAAAATTGCTCTGAGCATAGCAGGGGCTCATGCTGGGGGCTGATGGGTTATGCGGGGGCAGTGACGTGTTACACGCAGTATCTGAGTACCCCTACCAGGCATGTTACTCTGACCCTGGTTGCAGACCACAGTGCAGCTGTACGCTGCAGTACTTCCCTGTTTTCTTCCTCTAGCATTCTCATGGCTGCCTGCCCCACCCTGCCGCTATTTCCCTCATTGAAGGAGGGCTGAGTGAGTGGCACTGAAATGGTGTACAGGGCCTTATGAACTACATACATAGCAATGTTCTTTTTTTATTAAAGGAAATAGCTTATTCCTGCTGCTGACGAGCAGCTGCTAAGCTGGTGCTGTCACACTTACCCGGCACAGTTAGTCCATAGCTGGAGTGTGACAGCACCACTGCATCTCGGCAGTGACCACTCTTAAGTTCTGCTCTCATAACAGGACTGTGCTCGAAGGCTCTACCTCACAACCAGAGAAGAAAAGCAGCGTGCAAGAAAACCTGGATTGGGACAGGAGGGGGAGTGGCTGTTCCCACTTGCTCAAAGGAGGTGGTAATTCTTTTAGCACAGAAGAAAATAGGGGCTACTGTAAGTTGTAATTTGCCTGTAATTATTGAAAAATTTTTAGTAAGAACACCACCCTAGAAACGCCAGGACAAGTGCTGGCTGTGCCCAGCAGCCACAGTGTGGAAGCCGCTCTGGTTTGCAATAGCCAGCAGTGGGGCAGGATCAGGCCATCAACCACAGCAGAAACACGGAACCAACCTGCCCTGTCCTACTGCTCAGGCACTGATTTTGGAAAAAATCTGCCATCTCTACAGGCCCCAGTTCAGACCTGGTGGGCCTGACCCTCTGCCATGTTGGTCACGACATCATCTCAAATACACGAGAGTATGTAAGGGGCACGCTGCCTGTGGCAGGCCTCAGCGCAGCACAAGGAGCTGCTGCTGCCACGCCAGGCTGGAGAACAGGACAGGTGCCACGCCGGGGTCCCACCCACACTGCCTTGTGCTGCTGTGGCTGGGCTTGCGTTTGAGCTGGCACGTCATTCAACCCCTAGGATTTTCTGTGTACTCGGGAACAAACTCTGGTTAGTTGCAGCGACAGGGTGCTACTGGTGGCTAGTCCGGGTGTGAAGCCCAACGTAACTTTTACCTCTAGCTCTGGAGTCCCTTGTGGCATCGTCCCTCTCACTGGTGTCGTCCTTGCAGCTGTTAAAAGCTATTTTCATGAGAAGCGCCTGGGGAGCAGAGGCTGAAGGCACCCGGTCCTGAACCCAGCTGCTGGCAGGGCCTCAGCACGATGACGCATTTCTCCTGTCCCACTCGTGTGCATCACGCTCTGCGGTGGCTTTGCAGCATCTTTTTGGATGAGTGGCCGCACCGGCGTATCGGGGACAGGGTAAGCGCTTGCTTGTTTATGGTACTTAAACACCCTGTATGAAATACTGTGTTGCGGTTTTGCCACATGTCACCTAACGACCACGTAGAGCCCCTCGTGCCACCGCACCCTTCAGGTTGCTCTGATCAACACCAGGTGACTTATTTCATACATGAACACAGCGGCTTTTCACTGTGGCCAGGCCCCCCGCCCCCCGCGCCAGGGACCTCGAGCAAACAAAGGGTTGGAGGCACAGCTAGCAAAGAGTCCAATGACCAGCACACTGTCTGAAAAAACAAAACACTTTAATTAGACAACTGCAAGCACCTCAAACAACTGGTTATTGTTACAGTATGGGGCTATCTTCTCACAATCTAGTTATTGCAAAGGCATGTGAATAAATTTCATATGGACAAAGTCAAGAAAAAGTGGCACCGTAGTTACATGAAGATCAGAAGTAAGCTTACATTCATCCCACTGACTTCTAAAAGAGGCCAAAACACACCTCCGTACTGTACATTCTAAAATCTGTATTGCCTAGAAGCTTCAGCCTATGCAGCTTTTTTTTCCTAGGAAACATGTAATCCTTGCGTGCAACTGACGACGGGTAATCGGAAAAAACAAAGCTAGTGCAATTTGTTTTAAAAACATGTAAAGCTATGAATGGAATGAGCATGATCTTGCTTCTTGGACTGTTTTACCCACCGCACTGTAAATATTTGCAGCTCTATCCTTCCTTAACTGATTCCTAGCACACACTGTTATTATAAAAGATCAGTAATTCTACACAGAGAGTGGTTCTCATGCTCAGCTTTTAATTTTTTTTTTGTTTTTCTTCACAACTTACAGTGCTTATAAAAAGGCAACACCATATGGTACCAAGTCTTCGCTATCACATTGTAAGGGAAATTGCTATTTTTCTTCTCTTAAAAGCACTTAAAATAGGCAAAAGTTCTAAAAGGGAGTGCTAAATGATAATGCATACTTTATTAGAAAGAAGTCTAGCCTTCCTTTAAAGTGCTGTTTGGGGAATGAAATCCTGTAAACCAGAGCCACTTTGTTTAAAATCCAATGAATGGGAACTGCTACAGAATAGAAAGTTTACACAATTCCTTAAAGCAGTTTGACGTCCACTACATGCAATTGGTTTGCTATAAAGCTCTCTAAAACTTAGTCGCTTTACTCTGAAATTGAGTCCCCGGTCCCATATTTAAATGGCAATAAACATTTACAGGGTGCATTTACATACACTATAATACAAGAATGACGTCCCTTTGCCAGAAGATAAAATTGTACAATTCCTTGCTGTAACTCAGTTCTGACTTGATAAATTTCTTACGCTCGTAAATTATATAATATGCGTCAGCTAAAATATTTTTTTTTTCATAAATAGTTACAAAACTTGCCAAAACACATGGGGGGAAGTTTCCTTTGTTCAAAAATCTGACATCTGAATGCCACACAACACAAGAAACAATGCTTAAAGACACGTTAAGTGTTTTCTGAAGAAAGTGGGTGAGTAAACTACTAGCTGAAGACAAAAAGACTACCCTTCCCCAAGAACACAGTGCACAAAAAGCAAAATGTCAAACAGTACCTCAAGCAAAATAAAGGTCTGAGGATTGAAGCCAGCTCACGTGTGATCCTGCTAAAGAATTTGTGACAGTCACCACTTAGGTCCGATGCATTGGAAAGTGGTTGCTGGCTTATTTTTACAGCTGGGAGATTCTGCTAAGAATTCAGCCACGGGTGCCTAAGGCATTCTCCAGCTGAAGCACGTTTTTCCGGGACCATTTCTAGCATGGGGATCAGGAAATCTGTAAACTGTGCAGCATCTTCATGAGGCCAACCATACTTCTCCACAAGCACATCAAAAAGACTCCAAGGTTTCAGCTTGGTAATGTGTCGGAGTTCTCCTGCAAACAGAAATATTATGGGCATTAGAAGAACATCTCGTTACCCCTGTTAGCGACCTGTTAATCCCTGTTTTGTTCTTCCACTCTGCATTCACAGCACCTTGACCAGGCTGAGAATCATTATTTAGGAAGGGCAGCACATGGCAAGCTTGCTTGAGGTCCTCAAAGGAGACGAGTCAGTCCGATGTCAAAACCAAGAAATCATTCCTAGAGCAAACTGCCTGTTACACCCAGAATCCGCTATGCACATCATTTCTGATTTTTCCTGCTTTGTTCTGCCTCCGCACGCAAAGGCACTCCATCACACATATGCTTACGCAAAGACACCGCAGGCCTGTCTTCCTCAGTCGGCCAATGAACCCAAATCTCACAAAAACCGCTCCAATGCTAGGACAGAGATCTTGGCAACACAGGTCACTGCCTCGCTACGTGCCATGTGCTGACAACGCAGCTGCGCAGCGAGTCATCGCAAGCCAAGGCAGGCACAGAGGTTTGGCACCCGGAGATTCTGCTCCATCTCCTAGGCAAATGCACCCGAGAGGCGGTCCGAGTCCTTCCGGAGAAGGAAGCACTTGCTGCTGCCTACACCTCCTTTCACCCACCACCAACACAAGCGGTGGCAGCAGCTGCAGGATTTGAGTTCCGTCAAAGAGGGGGCATCCAGCCAACCTGGCAATGTGTTTCAGACTAAACTGAATGTTTTAGAGGAGGCAAGAACCCTTCTGCCATTCAAACCAGCAATGTTACACCCAGGTCTATCCACAGGTCACCTCATGTGATGGGGAAGACAGACTCTTCTGGCTGCTCCCTGCTCCTCCACTGCCCTCTCTCTTCTTCCCAGGCATATATCTGAGCCAGACAGTCTCCATGTGATGCTACAAAAAGGCCTTCAGAGACCCCTGCAGTGGTTCTATGATGTCCCCCGGGCTGCTGAGGGGCGTGATGGGTTCTCACCCAATATCAGAAGCTGGAGGAGGGCAGAAGAAACCCACGCCTTCAGACTGCCCCTGAGACTATGAGCATCTGAATGCAATAGATTAAAACCACCACAGGCCCAGCAGGACGCGCTCCTGCTACCTCAGGCCACAGCAGAAGGTTCCAGACAGGGTGCAACACTTGAAAAAGCAGCTCTCCGGGTGCTACTATAAAAACCCCAAAAGAGCCAGTGTGCAAACAGCTGATCACCTGCAAGAGACAAGACCTGCTGGTAACAGAAAGTCAAGATGTGCTGCCCAGAGCTGGCCCAGCGTCCTCTTTCCTTTCCACCTCGCAGGGTAGGAGGGGTGCTGAGAGAGGGAGGAATGAAAGCAGGGGGCGCATCCTGCCAGTTCATGTCTGTACCCTTACAGTACAAGCATGTCCCATCAGTACCCGCCAGTCAAACAAAAAAAGGCTCTGCTTTGGGCCCATACTGCCCCACGGTGTGAAGGCACAAAAAGGAGAGCACATCTTCAAGAAGTGCAGTCATTTCCAGGCTCACTCTCAGCCCTTTAAAATCTTTGTGCAACTCTGAAATTTAAGTGCCAAAAATCTTACCCTTTTGAAAGTTTCCAAAAGCATGTACTGGTGACTACCAACAAGAACGGGTAGTAAACTTTCTAATAAGAACCCATAAACTGAAGTATTGCCAGAAAGTGACAGAAAATAGTGACTTGTTACTGACAGCAAGCAAAAAAATGGCTGGCAGGGGGGAAATCAGGCTGTGTCCATAGATTCTCCAGCTTCGAGCATTCATTGCAAGGGTTGCCATAATCATTTACCGAACTAGACTAACTCTGGAAAAGTGCGTGTGTGTGTTTCCACGCAGCACTGTCTTCACATTTGTATTCAAATGATGTAGTTTTAGGCATCTTTCCTCCCTCAGGTTGTACAAAGTAAGACTGCAAGATAAGGCTCCTGGTGTTGCTGTGTAAGCTGAATTCATGCTGTTTCAATACTCTTCTTATTCAGTAAAGGGGAGGCTGAAATACCCAAGTTAAGAAGAGCATGCCCTGGGCAGCACGACAGTCTGCAGTGTTCTTCTGCTGAGGAACACGCTATTTTAGCACTATGAGTTGAAGTTTTCCACAAGGAATTCCATGAAGATTGTAAAAGCATTTAAGAAGATGGGATACCATAAAAATTATCTTTGATGGGGCCAGGAATTAAACTAGTGCTTCAGTTTTCAATAAAGATCATGATGCTTACCATGGACTCAAAATAGGGTAAGTAAAAGGCAATGAACACAATTGAGGTGGATGAAAAACTCTAAGAATTTATCTTGATGTGGTGGGTCCATCTCACTTCCATCCTAAAGTGCTGGAGAGCAGCACAGAAAATGGAGGTGCCCGGCAACACGTGTTTTCATCTAGTTCATGAGGTTTGTTAACACGTAGTTGGAGGACTGCAAGGCAGTACCTATATTTAAGGGAGAAATTAAAAGCACAAGCCCACCAGTCGGACACCATCAGTATTCAGGGCATTACAATGAATTTTCAAAGAAATGCTAGAAATGTGTAAGTGAACAGAGAGTGAAAACTTCCTAACAAGAGCTCTTTATTTAGATTTTTGATAGAGAAGCACACAGGAAATATCCAGAGAGGACAACAGAGTTGTCAGAACTGTAAAACCCCTAAGGCCAAGCAGAGGCAGCAACGCACCTTCTGAAAATGAAATGGTAAGTCAGAAGAAATTATTAAAGAAATTTCTGAAGGTCCTGTGAGGGGGAAGATGCTATTTAAAGCCTTCTCTGCTGACTGTAATAAAAAGACCCAGAGCTAGTCTATGAAATTTGTCAAAGACAGATTTGTGTCACCACGCAAGAGGAGGATGGATTATTGAACAGTAAGAAGCAGATGATGTGAAGGACTAGGGAAGCAGCAGTGGGATATAGAGTCATAGAATGTCCTGAGTTGGAAGGGACCCACAAGGATCATCAAGTCCAACTCCTGTCCCTGCACAGGACAACCCCAAAATTCACACCATATGTCTGAGGGCGTTGTCCAAGTGCTTCTTGTACAGTGTCAGGCTTGGTGCCGTGACTGCCTCCCTGGGGAGCCTGTTCCAGTGCTCCAACACCCTCTGGGTGAAGAACCTTTTTGTAATATCCAACCTAAACCTCTCCTGGCACATCCTCCTGCCATTCCCTTGGGTCACCAGAGAGAAGAGATCAGTGCCTGCCTCTCCTCTTCCCCTTATGAGGAAGCTGCAGACCATGATGAGGTCTCCCCTCAGCTCTCCAGGCTGAACAAAGCAAGTGACTTCAGCCGCTCCTTGTGAAGTTTCTCCCCTAAACCCTTCAACAACTTTGTGGCCCTTCTCTGGACACTCTCTAGTCGCTTGGTATCCTTAATGTACTGTGGTACCCAACACTGCCCACAGCACTCGAGGTGAGGCCGCACCAGCGCGGAGCAGAACAGGACAATCCCCTCCATCGACTGGCTGCAATGCAGGCCTTGATGCCCCCCAGGGCACAGTCGGCCCTCTTGGCTGCCAGGGCACGCTGTTGGCTCATGTCCAGCCTGCCATCGACCAGGAGCCCCAAGCTGCTCTCCACACAGGTGCTCTCCAGCCTCTCGTTAGGCCAGTCTGTCTGCACATCCAGGGTTGCCGTGCCCCAGGTGTAAAATCCAGCACTTGCTCTTGTTAAACTTCATACAGTTGGCGATTGCCCAGCTCTCCAGTCTGTGCAGGATCCCTCGGCAGGGCCTCTCTGCCCTCAAGAGTGTCAACAGTTCCTCCCAATTTTGTGTCACCAGCAAACTTAGTATTCCTTCCAATCCTACATCCAAGTCGTTTATGAAGACATTAAAAAGTACCATCCCTAAGACAGATCCCTGCAGAACCCCACTAGTGACTGGCCACCAGCCCGATGTAACCCCATTTACTATGACCCTTTGAGGCCAACCCATCACAGCCAGTTGCTCACCCCCTGCATTATGTGTTTACCCAGCTGTATTCTGGACATTTTGTCCAGGAGGAGACTGAGAGAGACAGTATTGAAAGCTTTACTGAAATCCAAAAAATTACATCGACTGGCTTCCCTTGGTCAACTAGGTGAGACCTTGTGGTAGAAGGAAATTAAGTTTGTTAGGCAGAACTTTCCCCTCGTGAGCCCGTGCTGGCTGGGATCAATGACTGCATTGTCTTTGTGTTTTTCAGTAACTCCCAGAATAATCTTTTCCATAATTTTGCCAGACACAGAAGTGAGACTGATGGGCCTGTAGTTATGCGGATCACCCCTGTTGCCCTTCTCGAAGACTGGGACAACATTTGCCAGCCTCCAGATTCCCAAGAGCATTGAAAAAATCATTGAGAGAGGTCTTGCTATGATACCAGCCAGCTCTTTAAGTACCACTAATCTCCTACTGTGTATTTTGAGGACATGCTCTGAAGAAAGAACACAAGAACTGCTGGTACGGCCCCATGGTACAGTAGACAGCTGCAAGGGAGGCGGAGAAGAGCCCATCCCTTCCAGGATGTTAAATAAGCAGCAATGCTTTTCCTTGGTACAACTTCCAACAGGCAAAGCCAGTGCCTAGCCAGCATCTTGCACAGTTTAGCTCACAGGAAACATGGCTATCAAGTACCAGAAGAAAAATGAAAGGGACCACGGTCTAGAAAAAGCAAAAGGGTTTTAAGTTTTAGTGCCAAAATGCATTAATCATTTTTACAGACAAAACTGCTTCCATGGAGGCCCTGGAGAAACGGGCTCACTGGAGTTATTACTGGGCTCAATCACTACAAGACCCTATTCAAAGTATGTGAGCATTTGTGTTAGAGTGACTAAGTAGTAATTTACAAATGCTTTTCCTTTTTTAAATGCGCCTTCCTATTTGAATGTCACAAACTGCTTCAGGCAATTACTGAGAAGGGGGTACTCAATCCTGTAAACTCATTAGTTGATAACACCTTTCCTTTCATGTCTGTGACTACAGTGGAATAATTCAAATGCTTAAGAGTTCTCTCTGAGGTTGAACTTGCTCATGGACAGAACCAACACCCAAATTGTGATTTTTTTTATTTTCAGCCATGGCTGATGTTCTCAAAATAGGAGCCTGCAGTTAGATTCCTAAGCCCACCTTTAGCCCATGGCGTGAAATTTTCGGAAGAGCTTCAGGCCTGTGCTACATGGCCTCTGATGTGCTCAGGCCACAGGCAGATGAGTACAAAATGCAGTGGCTTGCTGGCCAACTATGAAGCCAGCCCATCAAACGCAAATCCCTCCTGGGGGCACCAGAGAGGCTGGCAGTACCTCCTGCCCAGCCCTTTTACTGCTTTATACATTTACAGACCTGTCAGCCCTGAGTTTGTTCATCTCAGTTAACCCAGGATTGTTTTGGAGCTGCTGATACGGCCTCTCTCCAAGGCCTGCGGCAGCAGGCTCCCAACGCTCACTGCCCCCTGCGTAGGGAAGCACTTGTTTTAAGCCACCCCCTGTGAGTTTCACTGGGTGTCCCCCAGCTCTCACATGGTGGGTGCTCATGCACAACAGCTCTGTTTTCAGCTTATCCACTGCCTTCCCAATTTGTAAGCCTTTATTATTCCTCCAGCAACCTTCTCCCCTCCACACTAAAAAAACCCAGGCATTTTAGACTCCCACACACAGCAGTTGGTCTATCTCCTTGATCATCACTGTGGCCCTTCTTCACACTGTGTTTAACATCATTACATCCCCCTTAAGACAGTGATGGCACGCAGAGGTCCCTGCCATACCAGAAATACCCATGCACAGAGCAGGCACCTCTCACGCAAGGGGGAGAAGAATCACTGGATTGACTCCTGCCTAGTGATCCCAACCCCAACCCCTTACAGCACAGCACCCCCGGCACCCCACATGCCCAACGCAGCAGGACAAAAGACACAAGGTATCACCACATTCCCTCACGTGTCAAAAACCTGTCTCAAAGTACAGCCTGAGCAAAGACAAAGTATGGAAAGATGAAAGAACCATAAGGCCCAGCATGTTTGCTCAGATCAGTTACCTTCTTGCAGCAACGTACAAGGGTTTTAACTTTAGAGGGGTTGAGCTTCTGTACAACGCCAAACATAGCTAAGCCACTGCCTATGGCTGTGGATCGCAGGCATTCTGGTGCCTCAGGGCGTTTGGTGAGGCAGCATGGTGCGCACAGACTGCACACAGCTGCGTGTCCATCACCCAGCTATTCCCTTCCCACCTCGGTTATTCCTTATCAGTAGCATCTGCTGGACCACTACATACGATCCAAAATAGTTGACAGATGACTTTCCATCACGTTACAAGCTATGCATCACTTGGTTCCTTGCATTTACATGAACACAGGACAACACAGTTACAGACATTTGTAAACATCCACACTTTGTTGAGTACATCCCAAAATGAATTTTAAATGAACTACTGAAATGAATACTGCAAATTGTGGCTTTTCTCAGAAAGCCAAGTTTACACCAAAATTCTTCTTTAATAAGAACTCTCCATTTAAACGGATATATTTCTTCAGTACCCATAAATGAAAATATTCTCCTTTTGGATAGTATTATGCTTTAAATTAGCGTTGCATAAATACCGTTACCTTTTTTGGTGAAAAACTCCTTGGAATATTTCCCCAACATAGCGTATTTTCGAGGGATTTTTCCCAGCAGTTCAATGATCAATGCTATGTGGTCTGCATTGGAGAACATTGCCAGCAAAACAGAAACATACAACAGTTTAATCAGTACATTGCATGCACACACTAACACTGGCCTGGTACAGACAGAAATAGATTGATCCTGGTAAAAAAGACACGTGCACACTTGCTCAGTGGCAATTTGGAAAGATGCTTTCAGCAGAAGTTCCTTCTCAAAACAACATTTGAGTATCAGCTGCTACCAACATTCTGCTGTGTAATTTAAAATGTACCATAGGTATTTTTCAGAACAATCAGGTAAGAAAACAAAAACAAGAGAGGAAAATTTGTCACAGATTCCTGAGCATTTTGGTTTGCAAAAAGAAAATTTAGCTGAGTGATTTCAGGAAATGCTCCTCAGTGGGACATGCTACAACCAGCAACAGCAATTCCACTTCTGTCTGCATCACGGCACCTTTCAAAAAGAAGAGGTACTACCTCTGCGATTGAAGAATTCCCGAGAATATTTTCCAGATAGAGCAAAGTGCCTTGGGATATTGCCTAGCAGCTCTATGATGTGTGCTATGTGGTCTATGAGGGAGAGAAAAAAAGGACACGGGAGTGGAAGGGGCAGGGAAAGGATGGGATAAAAAAGAAGAGGAAAGAAACTGGAATTAGTAAAAAATCAGAAATAGTTTCAAATCAACAATGTCTGCAGCAAATCCATGCAGAGGTTTCCAGGATCAGCAGAGCTCTGGCATCATTAGTAGCATTTAGGAACAATGAATGATGCCCACATTACCACTGCAAAGAGCATTTACAAGCAAACAAGCATGAAAATGGACAGGTATACAGATGGAAGCAGGAGTTAATTCTGATTTTTAAAAAAATTAGTAATTGCCTAATTAAAATACAAATACACAATGTAAACATTATTCCAGTGTCACTCTTTAAAGAGAAAATACTATAAAGTTCAAATTTGTCGTTTCTTTTCTAAACTACAATGTTGTTATTCTCAATCACGTTTCCACACATATGCAATCTTACAAGAAGGGCAGTTTAATTCCTTCAGGCAGTTGTTAAGTAGATGAGTATCTGCAGAAGGGAGTTTTTGCCCACCCATTGCTAGTGATGGAACTTAAAACTAAAAAGAAAAAAATTGTATTTATATTCCGAAAACAATGTGGATGAACAGTTCACTCAAATACAAAACTTAACCCCACTGTAAGCTCACTGGAAATTTAAGAGGAGGAGTGTGAAAATACATAGAAACTGATAGAATATCTCAAGAGAGTCATACCTTCATCCCTGGAATAGTCTTCACCAGAGTGTGGTTCAAACAAATAATCTCCAGTTGCTAGCTCAAAAGCCTATAACATAACAGACATGTTTATGGGTATTTGAGAAATAAATAATGGTTTTCATCTTAAGATGTCAGCAGAACATCACAGCTATCTTAGAACCAAGAGGAAATTAACATTCAAAGCTCAAGGCCTACAACTGGATCCTCGACTGAGGAGAGGCCACTTACCTGGGGCCCGTCATTCCTACAGTGCAACGACAGCATGACCCCAGACTCCGGAGAGCCTCACATCCAGCCCCAAGCACACCCCCTCGGTACAAGAGGCTGGAGAGCTGGCAACAGGCAGCACGCCCGAAGCCCAGCTGTTTCCGCATACTCAACGAGGATGAACGAAGGAGATGGGCAAGGAGCATGGAACTGCAGGCCCTCCCCAGCCAGCAACCCCTGGGGCTCCACCGGCTGACCAGGGAGTGTTTCGGTCATGTTGCGAAGTTCAGCACCAGTCCCCCATGGTGGAAGGCAGCCAACAGCATCTGCTGCAGAGGAAGCGATTCTGAACAGATCGGCTACATAGGGCTGCGAAGTAGGTATCAGCATAAGCCGATGTTAAACATGTCTTTATATACTAATGTGTTGTCCATTAACCATGTTAAATATGTGTAAGTTTATGAAGCTGAGACAGAGGTATTTCTAAACGCATGAAGAGCTACACTTGTATCTGAAGGCTAATTATCTGTCAGAGATTCCATGTTGGGGACTGAAATAAAGTCTGAATCAGAAACAAAATCCATTTATAACTGTAATTAATCACTTGAAATTAGCAAATGGGGTGAGCTTCCTTGATGACACTAAATCTAGGACAGTTTTTAAAAAGGTCTATTTGTTGAATCAGAAGTCATCAAAGTAAACACTGCAATTGGGGTAAAATACTATGACTGGCATTGATGAAGGAATCCAGAGCAGACACCGTGATGACTGACCCCTTCAATGCTTCAAAGGGATCCTAACATCATGTTAGGTCAGGACAACACTGTTTCCCTTTATGGGTGCAACACATATTAAAAGCCACAAAGCGCCAAACTATGACAGCCCATACTTTTGTGCAACCATGGATTCATCTAGCCTAATTTGTTAAGCTATTCTCTTTCTGCTCTGGATCACCAATTACCCACACAGCCACAGGAATCTAATTCTTTCCAGGTGGTTCCAGCATCAAACTATTTTCCATCTCCAAGACCAGGGAAAACATCTGATCTAGAAAACCATTCCAAAAATCAGGCAGAACCTTCCTGCCACTGTTCTAGGGAGGGATTTCACGCCGTTAGAACATTTACTACAAAATATTTGTCTCCCGCAAACTATACACTCTTCTGTTCCAATTCATAATCTGGAGTTAAATCACCTGTAAATTTAGCCTATTTATAGACATTTGGCTTTTACAAGCTGTGAACTGCAGTGTCATCCAAGTGGGCCATAGCCAAAGTAATTCACTGCAATCACACACAGCAGCCAAGAAAGCAAGAATGCCCCTCGTCAACATTTCTGATGATCCTATGAAAGGGCATTTAATTTCTAAAGCCACTATCACTAATAAACAGTCACTCACTTTTTTCACATTCTACTTTCAAGCTCAAGATTGAAAGTTTTCATTTTACAGCTTAAAAAAAAAATATCTTAAGGACTTACTAAATTATCAGGTATTTAAACTGAAGAAATTTTTAGAGTAGCCAGACGAGATCACTGGTAAGGTCTCTAAACACAACATGGGGAATATCGTTGTTCTCTTGAGATGAGACTGAGAAGCCCCACGTGTCCCCTCTGTATCTCATGGGAATAAATTTATTGGAAGAGCCGGACCAGCTTTCCTAGGAGAACATGTGCTGATGGGGCTGATTTCTGAGGACACTAAAACTTATCACTGTTTAACACAGGTTCCTGGAGGACAACAGAAATGTAGTTGAATTTGGCCATAAAGGTAGACTCAAAAAGAATAGAGCTTCTGTCCCCCAAAATGAAGTGTTAATAGCTCAATATGTCTGCATGGGGCTAAAAGGATTAAATTGGAAAAACTGTAAAACCCGTTTCACAGAGAAGTACAAGAAGTAAGCATACCACTGTGATACACTGCATTTTAGATCTGTTTGTATATAGCAAGAGCTGCAAGCTCCCATAGATCTGGGATATTTATACCACACTTTTGCTGAAGAGAAACTAAAGCTTTTGAAAATGCTGCTGCTGCTTCTTTTTTCCTTTTTGTATAGCTTTGACTCCATGCCCAGCATGGGCTGGAGCCGCACCATCTCAGACATTTGATTTCCTGACTTTCCTTAAAGGACTCTGCACCGAGAACAAAGAAACTTCTGACTTGGATGCAGCCCAGAGACAGCCTTGCCTTTTGGGTACTGCAATAAATACCTGTAATAACACTTCTTAGAATTCATGCAGGACAATGTCTCACAGGTCCACCTGTAGCAACCCCTAGATATCTGTAGGATGGACTGGCTACATAGCACAAGATAAATAAAATTAATTGGCCTCATTTGAAAATGAATAAATCCTTGACCTAGGTTGTTATCATGAAGTAAAAGAATTAGCATTAAAAATGCATTAATAAGCAGGTAAATAACTGCAAGGACAACAATGACACCTCTGGACTGTCAGTCAGTTCTGCTCTTTAAGCTGACGTCCAGAGGTGTGGTGGACCAGAAAGCGCGCGCAGTCCCATTACTCAGTCAATGCCACTGAAATAAGAGATCTCTGCTGCCGGTAGTCAGAACTACAGTTTTGGCAATGAAGTGTTGCTCTGGACTTCCTGAGCATTTTTCAGTACTTATTGACACTTTGCACCCAACTGTAGGTACATAAAACCCACCTAGTCTCCAATTCCTAAGGTGCTGGCACTCTGTGATAACATCAGGAGGTGGAGACCCTGACGGACAGCAATGCACAGACAGCAGTGCACTCCCGCGGCAATGCAGGCTAACCACATAGTGGGCTGTACATAACAAGCATGTTACCAGCCCTTGGTGGGCAGTGACCTCCCCTCTCCTCAGCACTCACACCTGTACCTGCAGATCTGTGACCAGTCTGGGGCCATCAGTATGAGAGAGATCCTGCCAAACTGGAGAAAGACCAGGGAGGACTGCTAAGACAGGGGATGCAGGAGGAGGGGCTGGTGAGGCTGTGCTTGTTCAGGCTGGAGAAGGGAAGGAGAAGGGGAGATTTAATTGCTGCACTCCACTGCCTGAAAAGCAGTAAAAGAGAAGGCCAAGATAACACTCTTCTCAGTGAAAGGACAACAGAGAACAGACTGCAAGATGGGAAACAGAACAAGCAGCAGGATGGGAAATTCCAACTGGATACGAGGAAAAAAATTCTTTCACAAGATTGGCGGAGCACTGGGACAGGCTGCTCAGCAAGGCTGTGGAAATGCCACCCTGACAGATATGTATGCCTCAACTGCATGAGGCTCTGAGAAACCTCATCTAACCTTGACGTTAAGCCTGATTCAAGCAGGAGGTAGACTACCAGAGATGCCTTTCAACCTAAATTTGGCTATAATTTCTATGATGCTATAAATACAGATTAAACATATTTACTAACTTTCCTTGGAAAGTATTCATTTATAAAAACTAGTTTCTTGACAGAAACTCTGACTTTGAATTACCATCATCTTTTTTACTTAATGTTGACATTTACCTCAACAGAAATCAGCATTTCAATTACTATATGAAGATAACAAATGAGATACAGCACATTCAACATATGGCACAAAAGCCCAAGGCAATCATCCATCCTTACTGACTGTACTGGCAATCGCTACTTATCACTTTCCTAAAGTTATTGCAGAAAAACAGTCTAGACTGCTTTTCTCTATCTGCAGATGGAGAACCTTTCACATAAATGGTCATACCACTGCTTTTGTAGGTTCTGGAGAGGCTACAATTCCTTGCCTGCCACACAGCTGTGTATGAACCTACCACAACACTAAACTTTTGGCATTGCTATCTATATTATAGATCCATGTCTAATCACACAATCGGAAATAGCTACATTTTCACTGTGTGACAGCTGTGCACTCAATCTGGTGATTGAAAATGGATGCATGCCTAGGGAAAGCTGTCTAGGAGAGGACTGGAAGAACAATTCGCTTGGAATGCATCAGGCCCCCTGAATTCCTCTTATGAAGCCCCAGCTGAAAAAGGCCAACAAGCTGTAGGCCAGAATTATTATTTTGACAGACAAGGTCCGGCTCTTGGCTAGAGTTTCTCTGCCCCAGCTGAAATGAACAGCTGTGAATGAGAGGATTGTGTCTGTTTTAAAAATAGGCTTAATTTTAAGAACACTGTTCCACAGGTAAGAGGGAGCATGGGAAGAAGGGCAAAAAACTTTGATATGCACACCAGCTCACAGTTTGTTCTCCCATGGACATCTCCCTCTAAAGAGCCAGCCAATGGAAAGAATATAAAAGGCATTTTGCATGGCTAGTGCTTGGTAAGAAAGGCCAGATATACAAAACACAGCCATGCATGGGATGCTTGAAAAGGAAACACGTTTCCATTATTTGCTGTACTCAGAATCGTGCACATGCTGAGTGGTTGCTTTGGAAAGTCAGTTTCTTTGGAGAATAATTTTCTTGTGAATCTTTCAGGCTGTCCACCCACCACATTCAAAAAGGGTGTACAGTGATTAATAACAGCATTTTGTACTGTATCTGCCTACTGAAAAATATGTGCATAGCGACTTGAAGTTCTTCTCTCAACCAGATTTTTGATTTTCTATTTTTCCTCAAAATACTGCTTCAGTGCAGACTGAGGCTTGTCATCACACCTTTGCTACGTGCCACTCACACATACTAGCACGATGATACTCGTGATCCCATGGAGACATAATTATTTTTTCCCTGCTTACAACACAGGAAGAGTAGTTAAGGACAGTTACCTCTCCACCCCACATTAGAGAATATCATGCAAAGAAGTAAATTGGTGGCTGAACTACAAGCACTTAGATGTAGGTTTAATTTTTAACATCATAAGTCACTATTTTCTGTTCATTCTTCATTCTGTCCCTCCAAGTCCTCTCACATGAATAGAAATGCTCATAATAAAAACCACCCCTGTAAGCTTGCCGGCCTTGTAGTAGCAGCTCCCTCATTTTGAAAGTTATTTGCCTGCCCCCTTCCCTTCTCACCCCACTAGTATTTTCTTTCATCATTTGTATTCTCTTTGGGTAGATAAAACACCAAGTACAATTTTCTCCTCTGACTTCCTGCCGATCTACAGCTATGATCTATTTGCTACTTCTTATTATAAAAAGAAGATATTTCAGGAATCACAACTCACCACAAAAGCCACCTCAGATAAGTGTTAAAAACAGTCCTGTTAATGTCTCAGCTTGTGACACAGTCACCTCCTCCCCACAGCTCAAACAAGACTGTACATGATGAACAACAGAAGTCAGATGATGAGATTCATCATTTCAGGTGCTTTTGCAGTCTCCAATCCAAAGAGCATAAACAATGAAAAGCAGTGGAATCATGGTGCTTGCAGTCATTTCTAGAAGCAATACAAAGGGATGCCCTCTGCCAGTACTAACTCCCTTATCTTGCCAGGATTTCTTGGCAGGAGCAGTGGAGTACTGTGTTCCATGGTTTTTGAGATTTAGGAAATGCTAAATCATGCAGTGCCTGTTCAGTTTCAGAAAACAACCCTCTGAATACTGCAAATGTGGAAATTCAGCCTGATAAAATTAAATGATCTAGGGTGGTTTCAATCCTGTCAAAGGCACTGGTGGCTCCAAATCTGTTCCTTTTTTCGGATGATAATGAGAAGTCCACCTCACTGTTGGCATTATTAAAATAGGACTGAGTACAGCAAAGGAACACAGAATTTTCTAGAATTTAACAGATGTGGAGAGAGATTCCCAGGGTCTAGCTTTCCATGAGAGCAGCTGAGTATCCCAGTTAAATAGGCCACATTGTTAAAAGAAAATGAAAGGGCACTGTGCAATTTACTTCGCGAAACTTATAAATGTCCAGCAAACAACAGCAACAACATCTCAGACCTAGGGCACCGAAGTCTGGGAAAAAAAATTAAGTTACACTTTGTTGCATCCTTTCCTAAGCAAAGAACAAGCAAACAACTCCGTCATAGTCTGGAAAAGCCTGCTGGCATCTAACTTCTTTCATTGTGTGTGCACTGATTATAAGCCTCCAAAGATATGGATCATCTGCTTTCTTCCCCTGCCTGTTTTTTTTTTTTCTTCCTTAAAAACTGAGACTCGATCACCTGAGCAAAGGACTGGTACTGGCCTGAGGATACTCCCTCTGATCCTTTATATCTGATTCAAAGAGGTACCCTTCCTGTTTGGAGGCACAAGAACTGGGCCATGCTGAATCATCTCAAATTAGAAGATGCAACGCTCAGGCTGCTGGCTTACAATGCCACTTATTCACTGACATAACACCAAAAGAAACAGAACTGTAAGGTTATTAGCACTGAGTTATTTCTCCCTCTTTTGCACTGCTTCTCTTATATTAAATGCTATTTGGATAGAGTCCTTACATGGCTCTGTTTATGTACACTTCCAGCACAAGTAATCCTGACCAGAATCTATGGCTACTCCCCTACTAAAGACAATCCAAATAAAACAAGACTATCCTTTCCTGAAAGCTGCATCAAACACATGGGGCTGGTGGCTAGACAAAGCCAACCCATATTAGCAAAGCCTATCTGAGGAGAGCACTTCATGTAAACACAACATACAATGTACCAAAAGCCAGATTCACAAAGGCGTATTCTGAAAGCTGCTGTGCACACATGAGCACAGATGCTTTGCATGCTCAGGGCACAGTTATCAGACATTTAAAAACATCATAATCTCTATCCTCATTACTAAAGACTAAGTAAAATTGATGAGCAAATGAAAAAAGGTGATAAAAAGACAGTCTGCTGCTGCTGTGACACAACACAACCTCTGAGTTTGACTTAACACTTTATGCCATAAATACAAGCCAATACAAGAACCAGTAGCTCTACTACTTTCATAATCAATGCTGTTCCCAGTGAGCAAGACTATTTCATTAGCAAGCAAAAGGTAGTGAAAAACCTTAGGCTCAAATGGAGATCCAGAAAGGACAAGACCAAGTTAAGACCTCGGGTGAATCCTGGTCACATGCATTCCGACCAATCCTTCATAAGATCTACTACCCAGGACACATGAAAAGATTGAGGTGTTTCATCTACACATCTGGAAGTCAACATTTGAAATGGAAATTTTATGGACCCTTAGCTAACTCAAAGAAAAAGACAGTAAAAGCAGACACTTTTTTTTTTTTTGTCAAATGAAGACATTGTCTAGAGTATCTGACACAGTAGTGGATATATAACAGATAAAGAATCTTTTCTATTTTGCAAGCTAAGCAGTCTTCTGTTGCTGTTTACTACTAAGCAGAGTGTTCCGGACTGCTTGTGAGCAAGCTCAGTCAGGAGAGTTTGGCAGCCACGTTGTGAAACTTAAACACCCATTGAGATGGAGAACCTGACGATGACTGTGAAGCAGCAGGTCTGCTGTCAGCAAGAGCTACACAGACGGAAGAGTGAAGAGCACACCTGGCTCAGTCTTTGTGAGAACTGAAAATCATGGGTACATACAGATCTACAAAACGTATTTGCACACAATTCCATCCAAATGAGATCAAAGTATTTTGCACCCTCTTTCAGCACCAGTCAGAGAACTAGCCCAGTGATCCAGTTGTGAGCAAGGGTTTTTAAAGTGTAACGTCTTTGCTTTGATACTAACTTACTATACTTTGCATTCACATTCATTCACATCACTCACATTAGGCACGCACTTTCGCAAGACATGCATTATCATTCAGTAGATAAATTGAGACAAGAAAGCTCATCCAAAGACAAAATCATGATCAGAATGAAGGACAGGATCTGTAATTACATAATGCAGCTCCCACCACAAAGCCACACAGCACCTTTCCTACCCATTGACAAATGTAGTATTTCTGACAGGTGGATATGATCAGAGCGATTACTTACCTAACCTGAACACAACCTCAAACTTAGGTCACTTAATAACATAGAGCTAGCCCTTAATTGACAACCTTTCCTTTTTTTTTCCTTTTTAATTTTAAACAAGCAGGAAATTAAAAATACCATATGCAATCAATACAGAGTCAGCTGGTAGGACACCACTTCATTTGTGCTTGGTACTGTCACACTGGGCAAAGCATGAAAGGATGGAAACTTGCCTAGAAGAAAAGTCATGGCAATACTGCTGGACCACTCATTTCACATAGTACTGCTTCCAAAAATGTCCTTAATGACTTTGGACTTGTTGTCCAAGCATAGCAACATGACAAAGAAGTCTCCCTATTCTCCTTTGAGAAACTTGGACAACGCGGCTAATGGGGTATCTGGGCTGTATTTCGGCTGGAAATAAACACCACCTTCTGCTCCATCAGACAGTCCTTTTGAAAACACACCTAACAGCAAACATCATGGAATAAAGATAATTAAATATGGAACAACAGCAAGGTAACCTAGAAAGGCATTTTCTGAGCCACATCTAGGTAGACCAAGGAATACAAACTTGAGAAAGCAAGTGGGACTACAATGGCATTAAAACACTTTGGTCTGTCACAGTTCTTGGCTGCTTTAGGGGTTGCAGAGAATCAAATCATAATTTCCAAAGACAGCCTAAATACATTAATTGGGAGTTTGCAGTTCCACATCAGGAACGCTTCCCTGGCCGATAATCTGTTACAAGTCCCCTGCAGAAAGAGCCGTTAAGGTCTTCAAGCCCATGCCTTCCTCAGAGCTGTTTTCCATCTGAATCAGGATCAGCACTCACAGTGCTCTGACCCATTTTCTCAGCCATACAGGAATGAAAGCGGAGAGACTTCTTGAGACTCACCTGTTTTTTGCATGACTATACAATGACAACAACAATTCAACAATTGAATATCAGTGCTGTAAGATTAAAAATTTTCTACATTTTTTAAGGGCAAAAAACAGTCTGTGGCAGAAGACAGAATTCCAGTGTTTCTGCCTCAAATACTTCACTATCTTTAAAGCCTACATAGCAAAAGAGCAGAAGTATAATTTTCTCATTAAACACTGAAATTTCACAAATAATTGTGAATCTGAATTAAGCTACCCCTAGTGGCAGAGATTCTTGAGGCGTTTTTCCCCTTGAGTTTGAGAAAGTACTTGCATGAAGGAAGCAGTAACGCTTATATAACATGGAAAAAAACTAAAGTGTATGGGGCTGGAAGACCTCAACTACCGTAATACTATATTCCCTAGGTGTGATATTGCTATTAAGTACCCCACTTTATTTAAACACAATCCTAGATAGACTTCAGCCCCTTTTATGTGGCTTTAGCTACAAGACTATATAAAATTAGCAGGGGGTAGGGACAACTTTAAAGGAAGAGAAATATAGCGTATCCAATACTATAAAAACGTATCAAGTTCAAGTGAGGTTTACAAAATATCAGGTAAAAGGAACGAACACTTTCTACAGTAATTTTGTAGTCAGTTAAGAGAAGAATCATTCAAAGAATTAAGGAACAAAACTGTGGAATATATTCTATACTTTGTTCTCAATGCAATGGAAAAATTCTACATTTTGCCCCCAGAGGGAAGAGTAAATTTGGAAATGGATGTTCTTTTCTGTGTACTAAAGCAAAAGCTAGTATTAAACTCCAGAGAAAACATACTTGCAATTTTACTTATGGGTTAGTTACTTCCAACACATGGCTTGCTGAGCTTATAATATCTGTAGGATTTTATGTTCCTTTCAGTCCTCCTCCTCTCCCTCTGAGCTCTGCAATTCTTCTCATCACCCACGCCTGCAAACTGTGTCTAGTATTTGAGCCTTCTCCTCCTCCTCACACTTACTCTTTTCAGACATGTATTTGTAAAATAGAAAGATTTGAATAAGTTTTCACTTTTAAAATAGACAAAGATATTTCTAAACATATTTCCAAAACTATCTTTAATGAGAAGATGCACGTAGCTTATTTGTCCCCAAAGAGATACAACAAACAGAATAAGTGTTTCAGAAAGTTGGATGATTACATTTTTACCTTTTCTATTCTTTAAAGATTTCTAAAACCATGTAATTTCAGTTTTACCGTGTTAAAATTAATTCTACAGAATGTTACCACATATTTTACTAATAAACTAAATTCCTTCTCTTCAAAGTTTAGAATCTAAAGCTGTGATTTGAAAGCCTAATCTGATGAATGTTTTCACTGCACTTGGCAAGAATTCGAAGTATTTCACTGTTTTGCTACTTTATGCAAGAAATAGAAACACAGCAAACAGTTGCATAGATTCTAAGATGGGAAAGAAACATGCAGTTGTACTATGTCAGTTAGACTGACATTTAAAATATACATGTATTTCCCTCCAAACTTACATATTTTTGACTGCAATTTTAAAATGCATCACGTGAAAATTAGAAATGTTCTCCAAAATACTTCCTTTTGATTAAGAATGCTTGAGAAATTGAAATTAAGAAGAAAAACCATCAGTAGCTATCTGATGCAACATAATTTATGATAATGTGTATCAAAATGTAAGAACCATCCTCATCAGGTTTAAACCTAAATAAACAACTATTTTTAGGAGGTTTATTCTTGTAAAATACACATTGTATTGTTCTTACCATACATGCTGTACTCCAGATATCAGCAGGTGTACTGTAACCTGCTCCTATTAAAACCTCTATGGATCTATATTGTCTTGTCTGGATGTCTTCTGTGAAGTGTTTATGCTAAAACAGAAAGAACCACATTAATGGAAAAAGCGAACGATAAAAAGGCCTGTTCTAAAGGCTAAATAGCTAAAATTATGTAGTTATACTTACCACCCAGCAGGCATTCCCCAAGTCAGCTATTTTAACTCTAATTTTATCTGCATTCCTTGGGTCCAGTGGATTCACCAGTAAGTCAGCAGCACGAGTTTTTGCTAACAGAAGCGACATGCAGAACAGTTAGTATTTTGAACATACTATTAATTATCTCTAAGCAGTTTTGCCTTGACACTTTATCCAGCTTTGTAATGCACTGAATACATCAAAATAATTATCTGAATGTTATGAGAAATTAAATCAACATCAATAGGATTTCTTAACATTTCAAGTGCAAATTTTCTGCATTTTTTTAACTGACAAATGCCTATTATTAGAATATCCAGAGGAGCTTCTACGCAAAAACAGTGCATGTGTTTCCAAGAATAGATTTGGACAGAAAATGTTAAAATTCAAACTCCAAGAATGCCACATGAAAGATACGTTCTTGGAACAGTCTGGCTGAGAAAATGAATTCTCCACTTCCAGTCTTGGCTAAGGTAAATAAAATTTGGCTGGATTTCTCCTTAAAAAAAAAAAAAAAAAAAAACTACAACAAAAAAACAATCTGTCCCAAGGGGAAAACAACTCACCAAAACCTGGCTAATTTGAGAGCCTAGGGGACTGTCATTCCATTTCACAGATAATTCATCATTGAATCAAAGTTCTCTGAAGGTCCTATTCGCACCAAGTATGATCCAGACTAGAAAAGGCAGAACTTTAATTAACCCTACAAACTTTAGAGGCTCTTGGGACACCGATGACCCTAACATACAACCCTGGAGGACTGCTGCTTTTCTTCATTTTGACATACAACCTGCTAGCTCCTAAACTGCATTGGAAAGAAAGGAGATTGACTTGAACGTAGAAGATAGAACCAGGTATCACAAATCACATAGTAGCAGAGAACTCATCACAGTTTCCTTGTCCCAAAGCTAGTAGTGATAAGAAAGAGATAAGATCCAAAAAGCACCTGGAACTCCAATGGGTATACAATGATCTGTTAAACTAGCATAAGGCTTGGAAGAGGAAGGAAAATACACCAGACATGGCAGAAGGAAAAAAAATACAGGGCGTCTAATGGTGGGTTAGGAGTGACTGAAATCAGATGAGGATCTTTAGCTGCTGGGACAGCAAACCTGAATGGGCCATGGAGGCACCGAAATACTGGCCAAGTAGAAAAGTGGCAGGATCCACCAGGGGAAAGAAAGAAAAGACAGGCTAAACAGCAGATGACAGAAGGGGCAGTGACCTCAACAAAACAGTCCTCTAAAAAAGCTGGACAGAGTCCAAGAATCAAGTTTTAAAAAAAGCAACAATACAGGGCATAAAAGTAAAATACACTGAGAGAATAAGGTTGCAAGCCAGCACTCAAGACAGGAGCTTAATATTAGTCTTCCCTTACAAGCCTGCTGCATAGTACAGGCTAATTTTTTTTTTTTTTTTTTAACACAATCACATGCATTATACAAGAAATAACAGGACCTTTCTCAATTCAGTAACCCTGGCAAAAAAAAAAAAACCATAGTGCTAAATAAATCCTTCCCACACGTCTTGAAGGTGAAGGACTGCAGTAAATCAAGCAGAATGAAGGGGCGGGGGGGAGCCTCATCAGTAAAATATCTGAATATGACATTAGAAAACAGCTTTTGTCGAACTTCATCTAATAGGGGGACCTACACTTTTGTGTTTTTCTAAGGAACTCATGAAGTTTGTGTCCTGTATTTTCCGAGAGATTAATCTGAGACCTTGGATTCTGAATTTGAAAAACGTGTATCATTCACAACTGAAAGTGAATTCAAAAGGATTGTACTACTTAGCAAGTACTCTCAAAAAAGCATCCAAAGGAGCTCAGCCTGAGCACAAAATTAGCGAGCACTTCTGATTTTCACTTTTGTGTGTCCTAGTTCCATAAAACTGACAAATATCACCTCCTCTTCTCACAGTCTCAGCAGGATAGTATACTCAGTAAACATTCAAATACTGGAATGAGGAGGAGAATTGTGAGAAAATTAATAGATCTGTCTTAAGACCAGTTTGTTCACGCAATGAAAACTTGAAAAGGATAAAAACTTAATAGCTGCTCATCCACTGAACACAAACTGGTATCTGCACTGAATGAAGCAAGTATCATGAAAAAAAAAACAGAAATAAGATGACATTTATTTCTTATTTTTAGTAAGATAACACTTCTGATGTTACTTAATAATGTATAGCAATGCCGAGACAAAGAGGAACAAATAAAGCTTACTTTTATGTAAGAAAAGGGCACTAAAGTTATAGTGAAAAAGGAGCACCATTAAAAATTATTGAACAGCCTGCAACCTTTTTATCTTTCTTCTTTCTAAATACCTTAATCTGTTTTATTACTGTTTAACCCAACATTATTATTGATGCCATTAATATTATTAACATTCAGCTTTTCGCTGTTCTGAGGAAGAAGTGAGTCATATGGCTGATATGACTTTGCTATCTTTCTTTCTCTGCACAAAAGGTCTGTAAATTTGTCCTGATGAGATAACATCAAGGTAACAAGTACGTTTGTTTCTTCAGCTATGGAGATAACCTGCTCCCATAATGACAAAACTAGCTTTACTCTCTGGAGGCATGTGTATTTTACACATCACCCCAGGAAAACAACAGTAGAGGCCTTCTGCTTAATATGGCCAGCAGCACAAAGGAAGAGGCTGCCAGGCATCTAGGAACCTCCTGAACATTGTTGATGGGAGTACAGAGTGTAATGAGATGGACTGGAAGACTTATTATCCTGGATCTTGACATTTTCCAGAAATACAGCTCTACTCAGTTATATTTTATTTCACATTTCTTGCCTGCCTGCAGATTACCTTACCTGTCAGACTCTGTAATAAGCTGTGTGAACTGCTCTTCTGAAGTCTTAAACCAAGAAATACACTCAACTGTATTTTTCAATACATCTCTATTTAAATTTAGTAACTTCATCTGGGACAATGTTGATGCAGGCTTGGTGATCTTCTAAGCTATCTCATTTTCTTCTATCCACTTACAGATTTAGTGTCTCAATAGTCTCGTTATTAAAGTTGAAACCCATATATTTATCATTTAGCCACTGGTACTATAACTTCCATGTCTTCAATAAACAGCATTTACAGGCAGAAGTTTTGGATCTAGGCAGTTCTGGTGGCCAGAATTTAAAGGTCCGAAACCACATTGAATACAGAAAAGCCATAATAAGCTGAGGGTTGGCAACATGCCTTACAAAGAGTTCGTTTAGTTGAGTTTTAATAAAAGGTTAAGAGATGAACTGTTTGATACAGAAAAGAACCTTTAATGAATTAAAATACAGCATATTACAGAAATTTTGAATATGAGTGAGAAAAGGTACAACAAGAAGTAATAGCTAGGAGCTGCAGCCAGACAAATCTAAACTTGCTACAATTTTCTGAGTACTGACCAGTGGAACACACTTCAACCACACTAGATTAAAAAAAAACAATCAGTTCATTTGTCCAAATCAAGAGCAGTTATCTTTTTGGAAAATGTGTTTTAAGCCAAACTGGGCTTAACAGATGCTGTATTATGGGCTTGTTATAAAAGGAAATCTGGTTACATGATCTCATGACCACCTTCTGCCCTTTAACTATGGGAATAATGCTTAGTTGCAGCTATAAACTTCCTTTTCTCTTTCCTGTGTAGACTGGCCTGTCAATGCAAATATTTCATCTACAATAACTTAACTAACACCCTTAAAAACAAGTTCTAAAGCAGGGGGAAAAAAAAAAATAAAATAAATCACAGTTCTGCTTTCCTCTTAAAATTTAAGATGGTAGTTTTGTATGACTTTAACAAGAATGTTTTTGTATTGTGTTCCAAGCTGCATTTGTCAAATTCCCAGGTTTGAATGCAAGAAAAATCATCCAATTTACTTAAAGTAAGCTTAGCTAAGTTATTGCCTTTAATGAGACTATTACAGTTTTTTCTGAACCTAACCACTGCCTTTCTAGTCTACTTATTTGCCTTTTTTAAATGTAATACACACTCATGCTACCAGACAAAGTCTTCCATCAACTCAAATCGAAAGTGCTTTTTCCCCCCCTCTATTTCTAAAAGCCATTCAAAACTAATATGTTTGCTTCTCCTTGAAACCTGGTCCTAGGAGATCAAGATTCACCAGAATGCTTTGGGACCAAACTAACTTAAAAGCCTCCTCTTCATTTCTAGATATCTGATCTGCCTTTTTGCCAAAAGTCTTCTAAGATGGAATATTAAATTTAAAATAATTAGATTTTGCATCACACAACGTGCAATTCAATGAGCAGAATGTTCAGTGTAGATGAAACCAAGAAGATGAAATCAGCCATTAATGAAAAAAAGGGTTCCCAGTAGTGGGCTGCAGCTATAACCCAACCCTAGCTATGGTTAAATCTGACCCCATATCCCACCTCCCTCCCCAAGTCTGGGGAGTGCCTAGGAAAGACAGCATTTGGGAGCAGTCTGCACAGATTTCCCTGACTGCAGAGGCTGGCACACAGACACCACCTTTTCAATGGGTACTCTTCAGACTCAAGCACAAAGCTGACCAGAACATTAGCAGGTTTGGCACCAAGCCAGAAACTGAAAACATTTAAAACACTTCGCCTGTAGGTAAAGTCAAAATCACTGAGAAGTGCAAGACCTGGTGTTCAACTGAAGTCAGTGAAATGGTGTGGTAGGGTTCTTTTATGTAATTGAAAGGTCCCTTTGTGTTACTGAAAATGTGTGACAGCCTACCCGGAAGGCCTGGTACTGAATTTTCACCAAAATACCCCAAACAAACAAGAAGTAAAATCTGCATACACATGTTACTGAACACAGATCAAACGTATGAGGTTTAACCCCACTGCTCATTCCATGTAAGATATCTCCTACAGCTCCAAGAGACTTTAAGCATGGCATATGCCACTATGAGGAACACTTACTTTTTGGCAAATCCCCAGTGCTTGAAGCTGAAACTGTTCTGCTCCTGTCGTGAGATGGGCTGCTCTCCTCTCTTTCAGTTACAGTTGATCCTTCAGAAACAGCAGAACCACAAGCTACAGACTCTAGAGCCCCAGAGAACACTGAAGCTGAAAATTCAGAGAACTGAGACTCAGGAATTTTATGACGTCCATTCGGCAATTCACCATTAAACTGTTCATAGGAGCTGCTATAAGAGTAATCACTTTTTGCATTTGGCTCATCAAGATTATACTCCTCAGGATTTGGACATTCTTCCTCTTCCTCATCTTCATCTTCAATCTGTTGTTCCAATAGGAATGGGCCATTCACAATATGGCCATTTGTTTTGGGGGATTCTATCCACTTAGGGTCTGTAGGGTCAGTGTTGACAAGTTCCTGCTCAACATCATCATCTTTTTCAGTGTTTTCCTTCTCTGTATCTTCTTTTTCATCCTGATCCTCTGCTTCACCTGAAAAATTTCAGTGAGCAACACATTAGATCATGTATCAATATAGCATTTGAAATTAGGCATAATTTTTAACTCTTCAGTAACTCTTGACTTCTCACATATTCAGTGTTTCCCTGTTTAGTATCACTGAAATATGCAAAAACCTTAAAAATCTAAAGTAAAGGTGAAAAAAAGAACTAATAAGGCTGTTGGAAAAAAGAAACAATGGGAAGTTGTTCAGGGTGGAAGACTTAAGAAGAGAAGAATGTTATGAAGGGAAGATACATGAGGTCTTGAAAGCAAGCTTTACAAATATAACTCAATATGTGTCAAACAGGGAGTCCCCACAGAAGGAGGAAAATTCACAGTAAGAGCAGAACAAAACTAAATGAAACCAAACAACAGTTTCAGTAGTCAAATTTTTATCAGAACTGGAGAGGGTTGGCAAGAAAACCAGGGAAGCCAGAACACAGCTGGACCATAACAATTATGCTCCAAACGACCAAGACTAAACAAGAATTTTAACAAGACATCTTAAAAATTTTAGTGAAGAAGCTGCAATTATTATTACCTGAATAGATCATTACAACAAATATTGTAACATAACTACATTAATGTTACAGAATACAAATTCATCGTATTTTCCTCTGTCTCACCAAGATACTTGGTTATGCCACTTAATGTGGTAGGACAACTGACTGTTCGGTTGAGTTTATCTGTATGCTCTTTTGTGGGATTCAATAGCTAGATTGCTTTTGATATTTTTATTCACTTCTATAGTAAGCTTGACTTTTCTTTTCCTTTTTAGACTTTGTAGTTAGGGTTTTACCTACAGGAGAAAATGAAACTTGATCTAGCAAAGTTTGAAGACTTTGTTCATTGCATCAGATGCAATGCTGCAATTACTTTCCCTGCTGAAACAGTAAATTCAGGATCAATAAAAGCAGGTAATACTAACCATCATCATTTCCAGGTTCTTCATCTACTACCTCTTCTATATCAGCTGTTTTTAGTTTCACCTCTGGGTGGTACTCATCTTCTTGTTCATTTGATGGTACAGCTGAGGTTACGTTTTCTTCTATTTTCTTCCTTTCGGCTTCTCGCTCTAGTTCTTCTATTTCCTGCAGGCGTTTTTCTAACAGCTCAGCTTGTCTCTTCTGTTTTTTCTTCAGTTTTTTCTTTTTGTTTTTGGATATTTTACCAACCTGAAATATTAATACAAATGAAAAAACCCAAAATTTATTATTTCATTTTATTTGAAAATACTGGAGGGCAATTAATGTAGTAAATATATTGCTTTTTCCTTTTTACTTCAAATCAAGAATGATATAGGGTTATATGAAGCAAAAAAAGTTATCAAAATTTTACATAATTTCATGTTTATACATGGTTGTTTATTAGATACAATAGCAAAATAAATCTAAGATGCCAGAGTAAGTTCCTATGATCCTATAATCTTGACTAGGCACAATAATCTTAAACTTCAGTCTAGATTAACAGATGATACTGTACGTGGAAGACAGTTTGCTATAGTATCTAGTTATTTACAAATAAATTTTATACATGCTTTCTCTGCCTGTACAAGGCAAGTAATGACCAGCAAAAGTATGCTGAGAAAAACAGTACAAGAAAGCCAAAGAGATTGAAAACGGTAAAGAATTAAATAAATCCTGTGTTTTTCAGCTACTTCCCTGTGAAAGGAAAGCATTTTTATTATTCACTTCTGGCCCAACACATATGAATCAGAAACAACAGATGGCCATTACAAAAAGTTTCACATTTTATATAACATAAGGATTTGAAAAACTCAGGTACAGTAACAAGGAAAAGAAAAATTAACACATCTGAGCTAGGACTGAAACACTTGCTTACATTTTAACTGAATTCTGACTTCTATTTTTACTATTTGATAAAGGAGATCTAACCAGTTTTCATTCATTGTTTAGATACCACAGTAAGAAATCCTCATATAATTAAAAACTAAAGTACAAGGAACAAAGGGAAATATTTTTTCAAAGGTTTACCCATAAATCCTGTTACCTTCAAAAGGAGCTATGGGACAGAGTCAAAACGAGACAGTTAGTTGGACAATCCTATTAATCTTCATCTGTGTTGTATGCACATGGAAATTCTATACGTTCTGTACACACAGACATAGAAAGCAAGTTTGACCATCGATATTTTAACCAGCTGTATTATCAGTGGTTATTTGCTATAAGTATATGGCAAAAAGATCTTTCAAATGTCATAAAAAAAGCCTCTCCTTTAAGGCCTTGATGATTAAGGCCTTGAAGTCCCTAAGCTATCTGAAATGCATGATATTTAGTGCATGTACCCATTTTTGTCGGGATTTGAATGGAATGGATTATTCCTCGAGAGACAAAAATGGCAGTGCTTAACTTCCTTTGACATAGCTATGGAATTGTAAGTCTATGAAAGTTTCCATCAGAGAAATATTATGCTTAAAACTGGTAAATCCAAAGACATTTTAAAAAGTGTTCTTTGAAAGATAAAAGCTTTATTCAAAGGAAGCTTAAGGGTAGAGACTACCAACAGTCTAATAGCTACAAATACCTACAGAAACACAGAAAAGAAGATGGTTAACTTGAATTATATAACAATACTTACAGGCTTTTGTTGTGGAGCTGTACTCACTAAAAAGAAAAAATAAAGATATATTTTTACAAAAAACAGTTCTATAAAAGCAGAAAGTAGTAGAAATTTTGTAAAAATATTCTTAACTAAATATAAGGTAGTGATCTCTTTTTTAACCAGACTTTTTACTCTTTACAAGTACCTGCTGTCTGAAACAATTTGATGTTTCCACTAGAGCATCTGGAATTGGAAGGAGCTACCCTCAATTTCTGTTCACTCTGTTGTGGTTGGTGGAGAGTTAATGAAAGTCAGAAACAAAAGTCTGAATCAGTAAAGAGTGGACAGAAAACATTAAATGACTGCAGAGTTGTCACAGATTAAATGTATGTAGTCAGCTGACTGAGCACATATAGATAGATTTTAAATAGTTCAGGGAATATCAACAAAGATGACTACTGCGTTACACTCATTCTGAAACAAAGGAGTTTGACTGCTAGGACTGGTGGCATGAAGTGCCTATGGCAAAAAGCACAGCACCACAGAAAAAGCATCTCCAGCATGGACCTCTTCCTAGCATCTCTCAGAAGGATACCATCAATAACTATGTCTGATTAGACTAAAATACTAAGCATGGAAATGCACAGGACAGCAATACAAGCCATCCCCCTACCCCCAATAATAAAACCCAACAGAAATAACCAAATATAGGAGACAGAGGCAAAGTGGAAGTGAGAAAGCAGAACTGAACGGGGGAGGAGAATCTCTCATTAACTTCTTCAGACACCCAGGCATATGGCAATTAACAATGCAAAATAAAACACTGAGACAGTTGAGACTTCAGAGTTCTTTTATAGGTTCAGCTCCTGCTACTAAGTTCAGGGGAAAAATGGCTTGTATGCCCCTGAAAGGGCAAGGTTTTCAAAAATATTCTTAAACTTGAGTACCATCACTGCTCTAAAAAGGGAAATTCGGCAGAACCTATTCTTGAAATGCTGTAAAGAAAACACAGCTTCAGCTCCTGTGTGGAAAGCCACAGATTTAATTACAATTTGCTAAGAACAAAGTGTGATAAGAACTCCATCAATATATTCTTAATATAATATTTATTTTCACATGAGGAAACAATATAAAGGATGCATGAACAAAATCAAGTTACCTCCCACACAAATAACACAGTCTTTAGCTATGTGATTACACATCGTGTAAAATTCAATAACTATACTCATGACTTGTAAGATTTTCCATCCTAACATATATGATACTGTGAAATATTTATGGATTTTGACGGCTGTATTTGTTCCTGATATAGCGGGTATTTTTATTATACCTCAGAGATTTTAATCTGTGACACATTTTCTGACAATAGTACAAAGGTATTTAAATGTTGTTATTTCTCCTTCCTGTAGCTGATGTGCTCGACTGCAAAATAAATAGCCACTATGGTACTAAAGATCACTAGGAGAAGCTACACTTCCTCCTTGTTTGTCTTCACTGATTGCTGGGAACTTCTTTACCTCCCTTTCTCCTAGCTAAACATAATGTACAGTTCCTACCTAAACTCCTGGCAAGTTTAACATAAAACATTTCACATACACTGCTAGGAAGAAAGGCTTATCACAAATTCAGTTAGGCACAATAAATTCCATTTTCAAGGGTGAAAAACTATGGACTCTAAGACTTTTCATTGTATTCTGAGAATAAGTCATAACTGACAAGGCAGCAGATAATTTCACAAGGACACTGATGAACTTGTAATGGAACTAGACACATAATTTAGATAAAACTATTTATTATTGTCAATATTAGAGATGCAAGGCTCCAGTGCAGCTAAAACCCAGCCATTACAGCTTGTGGGGTGGGAGGAGAGTAAGTTTATACCAATAAATCATATTCTGTATCTGGGGACCCCAAAAACTTGAACGTGCAAAACTGAGAAGAAAGCATTTCCCTGATAGTTTCCAGAGCATTAGTAAGAATTAACTAGACATGCATTTTTCACACGCAATTATTTAAAATGTTAATTTTCATTAAACAAAATTTTATTAGCATTAATATATTGATGGAACTTTACTACATTGCATTTAAATACACTATCATACCTGCTGAGCCAGAGGGGGGAGGAGCACCAGCTTTCTGCCACTCGGTAGCTTCAGCAGCCATTCTACGAACATAGGCATCATCCACACACATCAAAATGTTTTCTGGCTTTATATCCGTATGAATGATCTTGCACTTGCTGTGTAGATAATCTAGACCTTGAAGTACCTAATTACGAAAGGATTTTTTTAAAAATTGATTTTAATCATCCAGACCAAGCTAAATGTATTTATTAGCAGTACAGACATGTTCAGCTGATTGTCTGCAGCCCATATGTGACCTGACAGGATAATTTATGTAGCTCATAAACTCAGTTGTTGAGACTTTCATGAGTAAGATGCTGGCTGGATGAATTGTCTCGATGACAGCAACCTGCTCTCAGACTTCCATTACCCAAGTGCTCTTTAGTTGACCTGCACATGTGTAAAAAACTCGATACATCTTCCTTTGATAAAGGAATATGGGTGCTCAGTCAGAAAGGCTGATCCTCCCTGGTTCACTGTTTAACAGATAGGTATTTGGGAAAAAAAATTACTGAAAGTACTACCTGCTGTAACTGACGTCTGGTTTGTGAATAACCATCTTACAATTGATTATAAAAAAAGGCAAAAAGGGAAATGTGTTGTTGGGATGAAATGCTAACTACAGTTTTCCTTAGAATGCCAACAGTAAATCAAGTTTTAATGTCACCAAGTCGTCACATAAGGATTTGTCTACCTGTATTTGTCACATGTTTATTTCCACTGGTCTTTCATACTCTCTGCAGTCTAAATTCTGCTAGCTCATAGCAAACCTGCATATCTGAAGTCTTAAAAATGCGTTCTGGGACAAAAATTACAACATGATTTTTATACAATGAAAAAATTTCTCAAATTCTAACTAGAACAGAAATACAGTAGTTTGCGTCATTCTACAAGTATTTTAAGTAAAACCTAGGTATGATAAACTGTGGAAGTCTATTACAATTATACAGTACAGAAAAATGTAACAGTTAAACCAAGCTATAGCTACGATAATCTAGGTAAATACTGTAGAAAAATATCAGGAAGAAAGAAAAGAAAAAAAAGCAGAAACCTAGCTGACCCCACTTAAAAGACTACTTTCAACTTTTAGAGAATGTTCTACAGCACAAAACAGACCTCCAAACTCATGAGTTCCAGCTATAAGAACATCCTGCCATTCTAGGTATTTTATAAATAAATTAGCAAGCTCCTTGCTCTCAGGATCTTTTAAGACACAACTACCTAGGGTGAGCTTTAAAAATCAAAACATGTTGGTTCAAAATACCAGTAACAAAATACGAAGACATTAGTCTACCACCCAGTCCTGAGCTAGTACCAGAATTGGTACATCCATCTAGCACCAAAGGTAGCTCAAGAGAAGAGCAGCATCATCATCATATAATATTTACTCAGGCTAATGTATCCTAGAAACACCTTAAGTGCATGGCTCTGCTTTCTCCAGTTCTGGAGCTAACTAGAATAGCAACCATTCTGAAAAGCTTTCTTTGTATGCCTATATAAAAACTGTATGTTCCCTTGAGCAGGACTCAGCATCAATGCCAATGGTACACCTAAGAAATGCTGTGTTCTTGATAATCTGTTTTTTTCCTGCAGATCCAAAATATTTTTGACTACTTGCCAAAGCGACTGAAAGAACATACAGTATGTCTCAAAGAAAGAAATAGTGAAGAAAGATTGGTTTATACTGGGAAGGTATAGTGGTGAAGTGACTTCAAATTTTAAGAGAGGCATTTACAGCAATAGCAACATAAAGATGGATTATAATAGTCTCTTCCCTCCCCCACTACACTACAGACCATTTTACAAACTACCATTGAATGTCTCTAATTCTGAGGCCAAGAAAAAAAATTCCAGAGTACAGTGAAAGCCATAAACATTCAGAAGAAAAAAATCTGTTCCACTGCAATGTGTAGAAGTTGAATTTATGTGAAACTATATTTGCTATCTCCCACAATAAAAAGATAGCCTTTCCCCCTTTTAAATAAGGGTGTTAGGGTGACAGCTTTGTCTGTAATTTGGCTGAAAAGCTTTTTTGGAAAGTAAGAAAAAAATTATTTTAGAATCCCAATCAGTTCCATGAGTTACCATAAGGACCATTCTGCTAGGATTTTATAATTAGAAAGAGTGTTCTTAGCAGTCTCAAAATGTGGATCATACTGCTTCATCCTAAAAACTGCAAGTACGTTATACCACTAAACCAGTAAGGAAATGTATACTACATGGACATGCTTTGCACCACGCTCTGAGATGATGGAGAATGAGGAAAACACTCCTAGCCTAGTTTATTTATCTCTGAAAAAGGGAAAAAAAATGAAATGGGTAATGTATTGTGACCATGAAAAATTACCACAGATCCTGTTCTACCATCAAAAATGTAAATTAGAAGGCTGCATTTTTTCCCTTTTAAAGGTCACATGGTTAATTTCACATAAAGAAACTCATGATTTGCAGTTTCTAATTAACATTCACTTCTTTTTCTTTTTCATTCAAGTCACATCATATTGACCCATTAAACAGATTTACTATATTGTGGATCAAAGCAAAAGTGAGTATTTTCATTCATCAAATACACAATGCTCTTTTCAGCATCAGTTTCAGGACATGATCCTCTCCAAAGAGACTGATGCTATACATTTTACAACCCAAAGTAAGGATTCCGGAATTAAATAAATGGACGATTCCAATCATCTCTACTGCACAAAAGAAACTGCAGCAACTAGGTCTTTTTTCAATTCTGTAAGGTCTTCTCTTGCATGACAGCTCACATAACTCTACCCCAGGGGAAAAAAAACTGCTTGAAACCAAAATGAAGTTTCTTATTAAGACACTCAACTCTCAGCTGCGTTTTAAAATAAACCTAATTTTGTCCCAATACTCAAAAGTACTGAAAAACTGGAAAAAAATTTTCCAAATCATAGCATAAAAAATACTTTTCATTGTACCATGGAATTATAGTACTTTCTGAAACAAAACTGTGTGTTGTATGATAACACCAGTGCAATAATAAATTATTTCATACTGAAGGTTCATAAATAAGGTTTTAGAACATGTGTAGCAGAAGTTTTGGCCAAGTGGAAGAAAGAATAAGAATCTGTATTATCTTTAATGAGATGAACAACCTGGAAGTCTTACCACTCAATGCCACTCTCACTAGTCCAAACAGTTCATTCCAACCTCACCAGAATTCAAAGTTGTATCTAACCTTAAAATCAGACCACCCTGCTCAGAGCCTTTATCCAGTTAATTTCTGACTATCTCCTAAGATGCAGACTGTGTAACACTGTAGACATCCCTGTTCCAGTGCCCGACCACCCTCACCACAAATAATTTCTTCCTAACATGTAACCAGAATTTCTCTTTTTGTAACTCGTGTACATTGCTTCTTGTCCTACCTCTATGTATCGACAAGAGACGTCTGGCTCCATTTTCTCTATCCGTGCTGAAGAGATGAAACGTTTCCCCCTTTATGAGCCTTTTCTTCTTAAAACCAAAGAAACCAGTTCTCCCAAGACCTCTCATACATCATATGCTGCAGCTCCCTCATCCTCTTTGTGGCCTTTCACTGGACTCACTTCAGTAAGCCAATGTCTTATACTTGGAGCTCAAAACTGTAGAGAGTCCCGAAGTGCTAAAAGATAGCCCCCATACTGGTGCCTACACTCTTGCTAGTGTGGCCTGCTACACAGTTAGCTTTCATCATCACAGAAGCCCACCACTGACTCACATTCAGCTTGTCTACCAGGACTCCTCATGCCAAGCTTGCTGTCAAGCCTTCACATTTTCAGCTAGCTCTTCCTTATTTGTAACCACTTCAGCAAGGTGCACCTCCAGCTTGCCTCCTTGCTGAGACACAGCTCACACCATGCTGAGGAATCATCCTCAACACACTCTAGAAATTTCCTTGACTGCATGTGCCCAGCCAAAGCAGGTATCAAGGTGGTTAGAAGTTCCCCTTAAGAACCAGCTTATTCTATTTGTCTAAAGAAGGTGCTTCTCATCTACTTCTGAAATTGGCAGCCTGTAGCAGATATATACCACGAAGTCACCCTTGCTGTTCTCCCCTCTGGCCCTGACCCATTCTACATCAAAGATTGAAACATTTAAGCTTAACTCCTCTTTCCCTGCAATCCTTTCTAAAGTGCCTTTATGAGGCTACTGCTGCTCTCCAGGGATCTGAGCTACCCTACCACACCTCTGCGCTCACAATGAGGTCATAGCTCTGCAACCGCATATGGATTTCTAATGCCTGCCCTTTGTTCCACATGCTGTATGCATGTGCACATGCCATTTGAGTCAGGTCCCCAAGTCATGATGATCAAAGAAAGCACTGACAGCCTCCCCCATAATTCTGTCCTTCAGGCCTCTGTCCTTGCTGACCCCACTTCTCACTGGATTTTGGTCACCATCCCTGAAGATCCCACCTCAAAGTCCTCCTCTGCTAGCTTACAGGAGCCTGTTGGCAAAGATGCTATGAAGCTGGGTTCAGAAGTTCTCACCTTCCTTCCAAAAAGGAGTTGTTTTCAGCTTGGATCCATTCAGTGGTCTGGTTTACAGCCTGTTTCTACAAACAGGCAGTGTAACTGAGGCAAGAGTAAACTGAAGCAGGGACCTCCTAAACCTGGCTTTACTGCTGAACCTGGTGTATCAAGAAACTACATCGTAATTTCTCAAGTTTTGGCCAAACTCCAGGACGACAGTGCAATCAAAGCAAAAACATTCCAAACAAAAAAAATCACAGAGTTTACTGAAAACAGTGGATATTTATATGCATGTATAATACAAATACACACATTCCCATTTCTTAGCAGGCAGCTCATTCCAGCTGGAGCGCTGCATTATAACAGCTCCTTATTTCTAGTATCTGAGCCACCTAGCTGTAAAGAAATTAAGGGACCTAAAATTTCAACTGTATACTAACAACCACATCAATCAGGTTATTTAGCTAATTCTGATTAAAGAGTCAATATGTTGATATTCACCAGTCCACATACAATGATAATTAAAAAGAAAGTAACTACTTTGACAGATCACTTATTAATAAAATAGAGGTAATGTGGATGAAAGGCAAGACAAATTACCTAAGTGCCAAAATATTTCATTCACCATTTCTAGATATTAACTGCACATAGATTAATAGCACATACAAAACCACAGAGAGAGATATATGATTTTTCCTTGCTGAGACACTATTTCTTCTTAGGATCAACCCTCAGCAATTTGATTTTCAGTCTAGAAAAAGAACATTTTTTTAAAAGAACATGTCCCAGCAAAATGTTCAGAACTGTTACATCTTGTTAACCCTGACTCTACAAAAGCTTACAGATAGACATTTTTTTCAAAGAACAGTTTCTTCCTTCAGAACCTATTTTTCTGAGAGATACAATTTTTGATCCATTTTATAATAATATATTATTTCCCACTGTTCTGATGTTCTATTTTTCCAGGAGGTTTTATGAAGAAGCATGATGTGTCAACCAAAACTGCAACTGAATATGAACTGAAATTAATATGAACTGAAAATGACTATTAATATCGTTATATTTATTAAAAAGGCTCATTGCTTCAACTTTCTATTTTCTGAAGTGGCTCAGGAAACTCTCTTATCAGTGGGAAACCTTGATTATTAACAAAACAAAAGGAAAAAGCATGCAGAAATGCAGGCTATCCAGAAAGCTGCTCTTGCAAACCCCCTGGGATTACCAATATAATTATCTTATCTTAGATATTCATTAGTAAGAGTTCAGTTGAAATATCACCGTTCTAAGGTTCCAACTATTAACAATGGTGGAAAAACCTAATTAAAACATTAACAAATCTTACCTGTCGAATGATACTTTTCACACAACGGATGGGAAGGCCTTGATAATTGGACTTGATTATCCATTTTAGGAGATGATGTCCAAGTACTTCGAAGACCATACAGACATCTGGGATTTAATTAAGGATAATTTCCAAATAAACTTGTTGATGAGATTAACACAAGTATTTGTTTGCAAACCATCTAAAGTAATCATCACCCTGTTTAGAGGGAAAACAGTTCCCCCTCAAATGAGCAGAACATGGCATATGCTTTGGTACTACATTTCAATTATATATAAAAACCATATAAGAACAGTACCCAAATGTAGAACAAATTAAAATAAAACATTTTAATTATGCAAATCTTGTCAGTTATTTCTACATGTTAATGACAGCATTAGGGTGAACAATGAAATAGGTAATTGTAAAAATAACTAATTTATTTTTGTTTTCTTTGAAACAGTTAAAAGTAGTGATTTGGCCTATTATCTCTAGTTTCTAATAAATTTTAAATTATATGAATAGAAGGTTTTAACAACAAAAGCCTACAGCAACAGTGTTTTAGAAAATGAACCATACTAAACAACTTTTGATTAGGCTCAATTAAGAATCACTTGACAACAAAAGGTAAAGTAGTAAGAGAATAGATCTCTTACCACCTACAGTTTTAACTGCAAAGAATAATGGCAATCACCAAAGAACTCAGGAACAAAGAAAATGCAGAACTCAGAAGCAACATGCAAAAAAACCCACAATGCCAAAAAGTTTAATTTGACCCAGCATCTAGTGCTGGCCACCAACAGAGGCCAATGGTAGATGACCAGGGAAAAGTATTAGGAAAAACCAAGATGTAGGAACTTCCAGTGATCTGTGGTTCAAGGGCTTCCTAAATCAGAGATTCTACACTTAATATACCCGGGTAGGTTATTTTTTCTATGGAGAAAATATTCAGATATTCAAGCCAATTTAAGTTTTATCATCCACACCATTCTGGCAAGAAATTACAGAATTTGACTATACTGAGTTAATCCTCAGACATGAGCTGGAAGTTACTTTAATGTCCCTGGAAATCAGGAAGAATGTTAAAATCTTAACTATATAATACTATAACCTTGCAAAGAATAATATAATACAAATAACAGAAAATTAGTGAGTTGACAGATACTGCAAGAAAACCTCAATGGATGAAACCAGACTGTATCTCAGAGACCATTCACAGGGAGCTACACTGTTAGGGGAGAAATCGTCCCTAACTTCCCTAAGTTTTAACTAGAGCCTTGGCAATGATCTTAGAATGACTGTCCTAACTTGTGTCAAAATGAGACTTACCTTGTCCATTGGTCTATCATTTAGATTCTTCTCAAGTACCTACCTATATGCATAAAGCTAACGTAAGTTTTAAAATCTGCATCCCTGGTGCTGGAGTTAAGACCAAAGTTAAAAGATCTCAAGACTGGTCAAAGCACACTGTGAAGAACTAACATTTTGATTGCTGCTACCTGTTCATCTCACTTCATGTTCCTTAATTCCTGTATTAGAGGAGACAGTGAATAGACACTTCCCAATCATATCAATCAGGTCTACTCAGAATATTATAAAACTCTGTTCCATTCAGAAGAGGAAACAGTCTTAGTTACTTTACCACACAAGCATCCAATGAACAGAAGTTACTAGTAAAGCACACAGCCATTAAAAAGGATGAGCAGAGCACTTTAGCTCTGCAGGTCTTATTAACTTAGCCCACACAGTGAAGTTGCAATGCTACAGCAACCCGGATTTCAGAAAGGGAAGACACTGCAGCATTCAGAAATGAAATCTAGGACAACCGCCCACAATCCTTCAGACCACTGCTGCTGCATACTCTCCAATGCACATTCCTGCCATTCCTCACACTTACAGAAGTGCTAAGCCTCACCAGTAACATGAAGAGAAAGGGGTGTAGGCAAGTGAATAGCTGAGAGGCATGGGGAGGGCACTGAGAAGGACGATGCAAGGAGGAATGGCAGAGGCAGACAAAGAGAGGGAGGGCCACAAGAAAGAGAAGTGTTGTCTACCTGAAAAAAAAGATTGCAACGCTTTCCTCGGAGGACTCGGACAAACTCAAGGCATGCTCAGTACTGTGGAGGCAACTGGGATGGGAAAAGGCATACAGGAGGTTCAGTGTTTGGTGCAGGTATGCAAAAATGTGACTGTTATCTGATTTACTATCCTGACTTGAAAAGCATTAACTGTAAGCCAGACTGCCCACAGCAAAGAGCCTGGAAAAAGCATTTACTATTAGGAAATCAGCCTTACAAGCTCTGGGATCTTCTTAGAGCACGAACATCCTGACAGATGAGTAGGTCCAAAAAGTCCTCCAGCAAAAATAAACCCAAAGCCCACCCAGCAGACATGCCTCTCATGGAACACTCCTCGAAGCAGTCTGGGGTCTGAAAGGGGGAAACTGAGCAGAGCAGCAAAAGTGAAAGCAAACGTAACATTAATCTGCTGGCAGGCTTAAGTACTTAAAACTGTTCTTGACTAAAATCCTACCTGTAGCTATCTATCTATCTACAAACACATTACAGGAGCATTTAGAAACCTGCTGAGGGTTAAAGACTAATTAAGCTAAATGAAGCTCTGGTACCAACATAGAACACTTTTGGATGCATCTCAGTTGCTTCTGGATTGGCAGCATTTAGGCTTATGGCATTTAATTAATGCTGTATATTCTTTAGTGATAAATTTATTATTATAATAATAACATCTGTGTCAAGAATGTTTCCTCCTTTATTTTGTCACTTGTCTCTCCAAACACTTGTTTCATCATGTGATTATCTGAATCTTTTATTTAAAAAGATGTTACACTCAAACATTTATGAAGGCTCTAATAAATATCCAGTGCAGACAAACATAATAATCTACGCTTACTGAAAACACCAAAGTGCCCAAGTTCGGGAATTCTTTTATTTCCTGAAAAAAAACATAATTGCAGTCTTTTTAAAATGTACAAGTAGTTAAAAAAAATTATCAGTCTAGTGTAGCCTAACACACATTGTTAAAATCCTTCTGTACATAAACATTTATTGCAGCTCCTTGGAGAAAGATGACTGTTTTCAGACACACAGTGCAGGCTAATGGCTCTGCAGACTCCCAGTTCTGTGCTACACGGTTCTTGACAAGTTTCCCTGTTTGGAAGCTCCACAACATTCTGTGATATTAGCCATCCAAAGGATTCACCCACCTCTCTTCTGTCTTGCTTTAACTTTTAAATGTATTCCATAACCAATAATCAAGCCTCTATAAAGCATATGTTGTTTTAATTTACAGTCAAGGAACAGATATTTAGTGACTTGCCTAAAGGAAGCTGGAAACAGCAGAGCATGGAAAGACTCTCAAATTACTGTATTTCTCTCAACTTGTTCACAACAATAACACTAACATAGCACTAATATGGCAGTTTTAAAGTGGAAACAAATAGCAGCAAAATATTAAAATCAGTTCCCTGCTCTCTCCCAAAAGAACCTTCAACAAAGATTCCCCCCCCCCCCCCCCCCCCCCCAGAAGATAAAAAGGAGTTGATTAAATAATCAACACAACCAACCACTGCTCAAATAAGGAGTGCAACTTAGGATGCACAAACTGTTCACAAGAAAACTCAAAGCGTAAGATACTTAACACATTTTCACTGGTGGCTAGGTCTTTGACAGACTTCCAGCTGCAATTTAAATTTGAGTCCAGTATCAGCCCATCCTGTCTACAGTACCTTTCTGAAAAGTGTACTTCTCAGTAAGGCAGGAACATTCGCCTTCGACATAAACCAACTTCTGTACTGCCAGAGTTTTCAATATGAAGGTAAAACAGAAATAGAACAAATCAATATCAGCCATCCAGTTTTAATCTGCTAACACAAAGCTATCTGAACCCTTATTTTTCACGAGCACATGGTCCCTTTTGGCTTTGTCAACCTAAGTGCTATAGTTCAAAAAGATAAAAGTTTGGATATGCCTTCAAAATATTATCACTAACGAAATTTACTCATCACACTTAGGGTTCTCACCTTTAATACAGATGTATACAGACATGCGAATGAGCAATAATTTAGAAACGTTATTGGGAAACTGCTCTGTTAAGCAGATAATTATTTCTATGTATAGTTATGAATACATTTTCTTATTCCCTATTTCATATTAGTGTTTTACAATGAAAACAGTAAGTCATAACTTCTGACTTCTAAAAATAACTTTAATTATTCTTCAATCGTAAAGCTGTCAGCTGAAGACCTTAAGTGCTTTGGTTGCATTATCTTTTTGCGAACATAGTTAGAAAATAGAGATATTTATTAAATACTTCCTAATAAGCATCTCAGCTCATAATTTAAAACCTATTTTTTGTAGCACAACAGTAGCACGAAGAAACCCTCACCAGGGTTCTTTGCCTCACTGTGTTAAGCAATTTCCTTCATCACAAACCATTTATATTCAGGTTGAAATGACTACTGGCAACCATAGATGATAAAACCTAGGAAAAAAGCAGACTGTACTATCTTCACTTATATTTAAAGCAACTTTCTATCACGCTAGCTGACCACTGAAGCAACTAGGAAACCAACCAAAATGGGACAAAGGGAAAGCAGTTAAGACCCCATTCTGTAACTGAGAATACTTGCCCCCACACTCTCATTCTCACATACCACAAACCCAATGGCTTCATAACTAATGTCAAGAGAAAGATGGATGGGATGAAAACTGCTTGCACACTTCTCCCTGTAAGGATGCTTTCTAGCAGGCATTCATATTTACTGACAGTCACCTCCTAGATTCCTCTCCTGGAGGACAAGAGTTGGTGAAGAGCATCTTAACCTGATCTGCTGAAGACTAAAGGCACATCATCTAAATCAATCTAGCGTTAAGCTCTCTAGAGCAGGAACTGTCTCTCTGTCTGGTAGCACACCACCATGAACACTGAGGGCTGTTATTAGGGCTCCAAGACACAACAAGTGTACACATAAATACCAGCTGGAACAGTAAATGAAAGCATAGTAATATAATAAGCTGTTAAAACAGCGAATATAATTAGTAAGGATAACTCACTTTAGTTCAACTCCAACATCAAATATATTCACAGACACCAAATTTTCCCTGAGAACAGTATTCAGTCATATTTTACTTTACCTTCCTCGGTTTTGTTTTGGTTTTTTTTTTTTTTATTATTTTTCTTAGAGGAAGCATTCAAAGGTGCAGCTTTAAAACCTTTGCCAAAAAAAAAAAAAAAAGAGAGAGAGAGAGAGAGATTAACACCTGGCCAAGAGAGGATCACACAAACACGAGAAGAATCTCCATGCCCTCTACTTCCCACATGAGAACAGAAATCAGCTTTGTGACACTGACTTTTTATTTACTAATCTAGAGCAAACTGAATTTCCTGTAAGCCTCAGTTATTACAAATCTTTTCAGCAAAGCTCCAGTTTTTAAGTAAACTATCTCTAGTTCTAGCAGACTGAGATGATTCATAGGAAATTTTTTTTTTTTTTTTGCATTGTGTTTAGAAAAGCTAAGCTACTTTCACTCCGATGAGTGCATTACAGACTGGAATAGTCTTTGCATCTACATATATTTTTTTGTTTCTACATTACAAATTTAAAGTACAACTTAACTAGAAAAAAAGCCAGAACTAAATGCGTACTTATCTCAGTACATCATTTATAATGAAGATGCCATGTTTTCAAAAGGATACGAATTCCATTCATTCCAGAAATTTTGAAGTCATCAATTAGCTGTACAACCATATCCTTGTTGGGATCATTAGGGTCACTTTCACGAACCTAGACCAAGAATGTAAACACTGACATTTTAGGAAAAAGTTCACTTTAAAATACTAATTAGTTAGCTTTCCACATGAAGTTAAACAATATTGTGGAGCTTCTGAAACCATGGTAACACATAACAAGCCAGGTATTTAGGAAAAAAAAATGTTAAAAAGTTTAAAAACAATATTCCACTACATGTTTTTAATTCATTATTACTATTATAATTGGTATTGAGCACTGTATTGCATGAGTGACACTTACACATTTAAGCAATTTTATTTCATCCAAGGCTGTCTCTGTATAATGCTGGGCACTTTTTACAACTTTCATTGCAACGAACCTTTTCCCCCTTGAAAAGAACAAAAACATTTTCAACACATGCTCTGAGCTAAATTTTAAATAGAGTGTTTCATAACCTAATATATTCTGAACAAAAACACTGAAATTACACTAAGAACCAACTTTTAACAATACCCTGTTAGCGGTCTTATTTACTGAATATTTCTGTCTCCTTGATGTTTATATCTTTGAAAGAGGTATTTGGTTACATGCTTTATCATTCAATCAAGGTATAATTATACTTTTTCATTAAAGATACAACAGAAATAAACACATTAGCTTACTCTCGCATGTTCAAGACAACATGCAAATTAAGTAAGCAAAGCTAATTTGTCAAAGAAAATAAAATTACACTTATTTCTGAGAGCTTTTATAAACTACACCCTTAACCAAGGGCAAAATAAGACTGCACACATCCTTCTGCATAAAAAAAAGCAAACATTTACATTTATCATGCACGCAAAACAAAAGTTACTGCAAACAAAACAAAGTAACATATTAAGAAAAAATGTGAATGGAAATAAATAGTTTTCTTACTGCATATCCCAGCATAGCCAGACTGTAGAGAAGTGTCCCCATCCTAACTTTCTAATAACATGATACCGTCCATTGAAAAGATCACCAATTTTCACTGGATGATAGCCTCCTTTCATGGAAAAACAAGTAGAAAAAGAATATTCAGAAAACAAACAATTCCCAGGTTTTCAAGCAATTCTTGCAGTATAAATTTTCCTCTTCAAATTGTCCTGTACTATAAATAGAAAATCTAAAGGAAATTTTATTGATGTTAAAAATTCTGCCTTACTTGGCCTGGAGGGAAAAAACTCACGTCCTGTAACTACTGTAGAGTTTATTCACCCTTCTCTCTTATGCTTCTATTTGTGGTAATATTACCATCTGTTCTCTATTTCCCCAGGCTTATCTTCCGCTTCACAGAGAGTACAGGAAAGACCTACATTATTTCTTTATCATTTCTGCAGCTCTTTCAGTCAACAGATTTTGGACGACTGCAGAATGTCAACAGAGATTGTTTTAATTCCCATTTGCTTTGTCCTAATAAAGGCAGCAATAAAATACTTCCTGAGGAAAATGTTAAGAACAATGCAGACTTTATTGATGCTCTTGTGCTTGACTCGTGACGCACAGCAGCAATGCATTTTTCTCATGTCTGAGTTTTTTCACAGTAAGAAAGAGAGAGCAGGCAGCTACAGACTTTGCATGAACTCCTTTTTAGTTACTGAAGTCTGCACTCCTAACTTACAACACTACACAGGTCCTCGAAAGCCCCATTAGGCAAAAAGGCCAACGGGACAAAGCAGGCTGGAGCTCAACTTTCCCAACACTGTGAGGAGGTGTAATGAAGCTTTTTATTCCCTTCATATTTTAAGAGGTGTGCTTCCTCCCAGTCAAACTAGGGAAGACAGTGGTTACACAAGATTATTATTCAGACCTTAACACACTAATAAAAATATCCAAAATTTTGCTTAAATTACAAACAAATAATGAAGCTGCACCATTCAACCCTCTGGGACAGCACCAGCAGCAGACTCGAAGCAGCTGTCAAAGAATCACCTCTTCAGATCTTTCTGGTCCTTCACTATGGCACACCCAACTGTCCTCAGTTATTGACTATTCCACTTAAAATTAGGAAAACCTTAGACTACTTTCTCTAAGTTGCTGTAGTTGTTTTGAAATCCTCTGAAAATCTTGTTAGAACTGGTGCCCAGTTAAGACTATGCAAACTTATCACTTAATTCCTTGGATTTAAAAGAGGCCTTCTCTCTTACCTCCTTTTTAGACGTGGACCAGTGACATTAATCTGGGTATATTTATCTCCTTTCCTTGCTAATAACATCTTTTGTCTGAACAGAAGTTCAAGTTTATTTGTGAACTTTTCTCAAATGCTTCCAGAGCAGTTTAATAAATTTAACACAATTGTACGACAGATATTCAACGGAACGATAAAGCTTAAATATGTATTGCTTTAGATGTTGGTATGTCTAAACTAAAACTCCGAAACACAGGCAGCTTCAATATTTGTATGTTAAGGTGTAACTTCAAGCTTAGCAGACAGCAGACACTCGCTGGTTTGCTCACAGCCTCAACCAAAAGCTGACCCCATCCGACATGGTTGCAGCTGCCCAGGCTCCCACATGTAACACTGCTGGCAGAGACTCAACCAGCTCGGGCCAGAGCACCAAGAAGCAGCACTCACAAGTGGTTGTCTCAGCAGGCACTGGTCTGAACCAAGCAACAGCAACAATTTCAGATGGGCAGCACAAGGCTTGGCCATACAGCGCTGACTTCACACACCTCCCTGCCCACCTGCCTCCCAGTTTATACCACTGCAGAGGGTCAAGCATGTTCACCAGGCACGGAAATGAGTCCAAGGTAGCATGGAGAGACACACAGAGCTCAGTCTCAGCTCTCCCAGACTAGCAGTAAGGTGTTGAAGTTTCATCTTCTCTATGGAAACTTTGCACAAATCTATGAACACCCAGATATGAGAACAATCTTTAAACTTTTAACCTGTGATAACTGTACACTTACTATCACATGCAGTATTTCATTTCACAAATCATTAGGTATACAGACACCAACATTTTCAGTTAAGAGAAAAGGAAAAAGAAGGCACTAGTACAGGAGGACTGAGACATACAGACTCAGCCTAGGACTGAGTCCCAGGACTCCCCCTTGGGGGAAGACCTACCCTCCCCACCATCACTGGAAAGGAAACGCTCATAAAAAGCTGCCAGGCCAACTCACCTAGCAACCTAAAAAGATACCTTCATTTCCACTACTCAGTTGTGTCAACATCGTAAGACTGTGCAACGTTGCCATGTGGGAACCCCTTACTCTCCAAAGGAAAAACAGATCACTTTCAGAACACCCAACTGGATTTACATTCCAGGAAAGGCGGGGGGACATGGACTTACTGAGAGTAAGTGTTGACTAGTGTCTGCTTCATTTGTGAAAAGAAACAGTATCAGCCACATATGAAGCCCAAGTCTACTGCACCTTCATTATTACAGAAATTTTGCTGAATAAGCTCACATATACAAATCTATGCTGACAGAAACGTTAAAAACAAAACAAATTTTAATTGTCTATCTAACCATCCTTGCAGTCAACAGCTGATGAAAAATATTTTTATTCAGATCTTGAAATATTTAAGACAGCTATTGACTGGTTTAAAACAACATAATATTACTACTCATTGGTAAATTCTTTCCGTAATACTCTATCTAGGATGAGTTATAGATGTGAGTGGAAGGCTGAGAGAACATACAGCAATTCTTCCTTTCCGTTAATGAAGAAGTTTGCATTTGTGAAACAAATCAAGCCTGCTGACCTGACTGCAAGAGCTACATAAAACACTTCCACATAATTCACTATCAAAGCATAATTTCTTCTAATTTGAATTTTGCCCTGTATGTATCATTGCATGAAAAGACTGAGATGTATGAAACAGCATTCTCCGTAAAATCATTATTCCTTTTGCAAACAGATGTAATTAGAAAAACTGAAAAGTATTTAACACTTAGTTTTAACACCTCACTGTGGTTTGCAAAACAGATTTTAAAAGTCAACAAAACAAAAATATCTGGAACATTTTACAATTTTCCTACATTACTAGTCCTATTAAATCATTCCTTAACAATTACGTGGACCTTCAAGTATATAAAACAATGTCCAGAAGTAATTTTTTTGCACTGAACAAAATACTCGCTTTTTTTGACATGTTAACAGCATAACACTCAACGATGAAGAATTTAAATACAGATAAAAATATATTTCTAAGAGCTGTTCAGGTAAACAAGTGCCTTATAAATCTGCTTCTCTGCAGATAGCTTTTAGCATACTTGTGCTTCAAAGGGTCAAAAATAATCAAAAACTTGGGACAGCTTCTTCCCATCACAGACAAGAGAGAGAACATCCTACAGAGGAAATCAAAGACACCGAAGTCAAATTAATAAACTGGGCGTTGATAAGTTATTTTAGTAAAATCTATGTATTGCAAGAATAACAATACAATGTATGTAAAAGCCATGTTATTTTGGTCACTAAAGCACCATCATAACTAATTATAGCAATACACCAGCATACGTTACAGATACCAAGAGTGGCAGCACATTCTCTGAGTAGATATACTTCACAAGATACTTTCTACTATCCTAAGCCACAATAGAACAGTTTTGGAAATAACCGATCACCGTTCCTGTACATGTTACTCCCTAATTATCCATGTCAGCAACATATCCATTTACAGGTTGTGGACAACCAGGTAACAACATGCTTAGTCAAATGCATTTTAAAAACTGGTGTAATCCTATGGTGAATGTAACTATTTAAGTTCTTCATGGTACACAAAGTATTTCTAAACAGTAGCAATAAGAAAGCATCTATGCAAAATTAGCAGGTTAGAAAAAATTATGTACTTTTGGAAAAACAATACTGGTATTTGAAAAACATATAATGCGTAAGTGGCACTGCTCATATTGTAGTAAAAAAACCTGCTATACTATTCACTGCAGTGCACACAGAAAAAAGTCTCTCCCACAGCTAGCTAGCTAGCTACATGCACTCAAGAAAGAGGGTCAGAAAAATGAGATCATTATTCCTAAATGCCTCCTGAATCTATTCGTAATTGTAGCTGGCTAGTTCTATGTTTGTACAAGGAATTATTCCCTTTGTAAACTGGATGAATGGGAGACATCTCCAGGGGGCAAAGATGATGATCAGAGAAGCAAAAGATCCCAATTACATCCATGACACGACAGGCTCTTGAAAAAAAATCTCCAAGTGTTTCAAGCCCTTTTAGAAAAGAAGAAAAAAATAGCTTCATTGTCTAAGTACCCCTTGAAAAAAATCACATAGTTGGACTTTTGATATTTCCATTCCTTACACAAATAAAGATTTGAAAAGCATTTAATATAAATTGAGTGACACCACCAGAAGTCATTTCACAGATTTCAGCAGGCCCTGGAGGAAGCCTCCAGGGAACAGAGCGTAGTCTGCTTCACACCGATGGCTGTCAGTTGTCTCTTTCACTTCAGGTGCTAATTCAAACTACTTCAATTTCCTGATTAAAAATACTGTTATGACTGTTTACTAACCACCATGTAATGTGGTGAAGATTTGAGTGCAGTACATAGTAACGTATTCTTAAAAATAATAATTAAAAAAATAAAATTAGTAATAAAAATACCCTGGCAATGGGAAGTACAGTTAGCAGGTAAATGTTGAATTCATTAGAAAAATAAATTACATACTCCCTCATCAAAATTGCCCTCCTATGAAATTTCAGACTGGGGTTGAGAACAGATGAAGTATGCTCTGTGTCTCACTCAAAAATCCTGGGAGACTACCATTTTGGAGATAAAATTAGGAATAAGAGAGACACTCCAGTAATAAATGATAATTTCCAAATATTTATCTTCCACTCTGAAATCACAGGTGAGGTCCCAGAAGAGGAAAAACATTCAAACTAACTCTCAAAACAATTGATGTAATGTATCTAAAAGCCATCCCTGGAATTCTTTACCAAATAATTTATTCCCCATACTGAATATAAAATAAACAAACAGAAACTCTGTACGGCCCCAGATCATCTCCATCTGGCCATTCGATCCTAATTCTGACACAACATGGTGACCTTCCCTTCAGTTCAACTAGAAGGAGGAAACCTTTAAGCGTACAGAAGTTCCCTTTAATTTTGCAGGAAACTTGCAAGTATTTTTAGTGTAACACGTAGTTCATTTTAAAAGCAAACAGATCTCACTACTGACCTGCTACAGTCACAGAGACTCTAGTTAAACAGGTAACTTATAAGCAGGCTGTAAATTTAGACTACTTTTTTGTTTTGTGATCTAGCTTCTCCAGATGGTGACATTTTGCAAGAGATACTGGAACACAGACAACAATGGATTCTTTGAAATTAAAGGCAGCCCTTACTTCAGGGAAGAATCAAGTGGGGGCCTTGAAATGCTTAATATCAAGGAAATACAGATGTTTACAAGTAAACAGATGTTTAAACAACAAATCCCTTACTGATGGAAGACATCACATATACCAAAAGACTTATTTTAATGAACAAGTGTGTTGTAACAGAAATAATTAAAATAAAACATACATACATGCTTTAGTGACATGTTTTTCTTTTCCCTGCTGCAGACTTCAACATTTAGTTTGAGTTTACCGTTTGGTTTTCACTACCGGTATCTGTAAGCCACTTCAACATTTGAAATATCATATATTAATAAAATTTCTTCACCAAAATGGAACAGTCACTTTCAATTGTTACATCTGAAAACACAAACCAACTTGTTCCAGGCTGGGAGAGGGGATTCTTAAAACAGAACATCTCCAGGCTTACACAGAAACTTGTGATTAAAAAAAACATCATCGTATTTGACACAAAAAGTGTTTCTTGATATAAGGAATACAGAATACCAGATATAGTCAACATGCATACAGTGCTTTTTGGCTGTTCAAAAACATTAATCTGAAGTGATAAAAATTTGATGTTTCCTGAAGTAAACTCATATCCTCGAAATCTACTACAACAGATAACCCAAAGTTGACAGATCTGTTATTTATGATTTTTCATTTAAGTACAGCATACATTATACTCTAATGGGAATAGGCTTGCAACTTTAGCAGTGACCTTAAAACAGACTTAAGTATTGACACTGTTGTACTGCAGTCACATGGTTTTATACATTTAATGATATTTTTAAAATTAATATTAGCAACTACAAAAATTAAGAAACTCAAGAGCTTAAAACAAAGATGTAGAGGGCTTCAGACAATGCTGAGGGCTGTCAAAGACAACATGCTAAGAAGCATCATGTAACATCTTGGGCTGGTGCAGGTGAGAGAAGAAGGGGAAAAAAGGTATAGATTTTAAAAATTTAGTTCATGTTGTTAAAGGCATCAAGGCATTTTAGAACCTTTTGAAGTGTGAGAGGGGTTGTTTATTTTGGTTTGGGTGGTTTTGTTTCTCTTGCAACTACCATTGCTGTAAGATAAGCCTCTTTTCCATTCTTATAAGTAGGACATCAGGAAGAAAACATGAATGCAATAATTGTGTATTTATTGCAAAATGATAAATAAGCTCTGGCTAAGTGAAACAGTAAAGGTGAAGGCAGTTGTGCATCTGGACCTGAAGTGAGCCATCGTTTATAATTCTTGTACAAATAAATTCCGTAATAAAAGATCAGGTCTTTAAAAGCCTCCCAAGAACAAAGTTAAGGATTGCGTAACAATGTTTATCCTCATCAATACTGCTGAAATGCACACACCTTTACAGTAATCTGCGGGATCCTCTTGCTCCTCATCGTCGGACCCTAAAATCTCCTCCTCTGGCTCTGGCGGGGTGGGCTCCGGCAGGGGTGGAGGTGGGGGCGGGGGTGGAGGTGGAGGTGCAGAGGGAGCTTTCTGTTGAGGCTCTGGCCTGAAAATGAAAGAGAGTGCACACTTAGTGTAAGAGCTTCCTCACATGGGTAACCCAGCCCTTCACAGGGGAAGAAAAAACACCTTGGGAAATACCAGTGAAGCATGTCTCACTCACGTTCTCACTGTCAGTCTTTCATATCACCTGTGGGACCCTAGAGAGGCATGGACTGAGGTGCACCTGACCAGACCGAAAGCAGATCTCAAGTGAATTTAGACCGACTTGCTCAAATGGCTTGTGAAAGATATATAAAGTATATAATCAGATACAGACAAGCTTTTAGAATTCCTGATGAGTAAATGAGATGTTAGACCTATCTTCTTGAGCATGCTTGAGAAGAAATGTTTTTCAGAGAATGTCAAGTTATTCAAAAACTCCTGCCTGCTAGCCGAAGTAAGAAAGATCTCATTAATAAACAGTAAGAAACAACCTTCTAGTGACACAGACCTGAACCAGATGACTTAATGCACTTCTCCTCACCTGTAGCTGCTGCCAAGACTATGGAAAGCCATATCACTATATAAAATACTGAAAACAGCTATTAGGAAGTAAAAGAGAAAAATTAATTTTTCTAGGTAACCTATGATGTGTTCCCAGACCACACACAGCATAGCATATTCACTAACTGAAAAAAAAACCACCACCAAAACCCAAAAAGAAAAAACCACCCCACAAACAAACAAAAAAGCCAAAACCCAACACTGCCAACCAAGATGTGTTTTTCTGTCTTGCATCTCCAGTGTAGGAAAAAAAAAAAAAAAAAGAAAAAAATTAAGTATGTCTTATATCGCATACCGAGAAAGGCTGTACTTGGTATTTCTAAACACCTACAAATTACTCGCATTTCCAAATTCTGAGTATTTTCAATACACACCAAAAAATGAAATCCACAGTTGACGCATACAAGAAAGCCCTGTCCAAACAGGTTGATGCTGTTATTTTTTGTATTCATACTTCATAAAATAAAAAATTTATACTCGCCGAATAATATACTTGCAAAATACATTTGCAAAGTAACTTAAGGCATTTGTGCCATCAAAAGTTGCTATAACTTGCATTTATATCTACTTCAAATCTAAGCCATCTAAAAAAACACCATATTAAGAGCGTTTTGTCATTCATACAACAAAGAAATAGAAATCTGTAATTTGCTGATTTTTCGGCTCCTAAAATTTAGATTCAAATACTTCCTTGATCATGAGTAAAAACTGTATTTATGTTTATCCCACTTCTATAGTCCTCCTCCTTATAATTCCCCACCCTTTTCTTTTTACACACTGCAATTGTTCAAGACAGACAGAGCATTTGGAGTTGAAGAGTACACAGTTGGTCAGAAATACATTCCACTGGCAACATGCACCGCCTGCACAGCAGCTGCTATTATTCCTTCGCTTTAAAGGACATCACTGGAAGTTGCACACATACCAAATTTATCTGCCTGCTACCCTTTTCAGATAATAAAATTCTTCTATCTGTTCAGTAACTGGACAGATTTAAAAAGCAGTATTTGGAACCAATTTATTTATGGTTTATGTTATGATGAGAAATCTACTCAAATAAATAGATTTATGTAATTTTTAACCACACGAAGCTTAGGACACAGAGAGAGAAGGGATCCATTTGTAGGATAAACAATAAATATGTTTGCATGTGCTCCTACTTACACAAATTACGCTGTTTTTTGCCTTTCTCTTTCCTCTTTTGTTCCCAACAGATGTCTCTATACTGTACATTGCGAGAAAAGTAAACTGATACAGCAAATAGAAAGTACAGCACATTCTCTGACCAGTGAATCTTACGACACGTTAGATTAATGGCCCGCCAATAGCCTGGTTTCACTGGGTCAGCAAGCTGATGGCCCACAGGCCCGGTCTTATGTTAGCAGAAAGCTTTAATCAAACACATTGTAGTATAAGGATCTATATTACAAACCTTGAATCCTCATCTGCTGGGCACAAGACCATTTTGGACACACGGATCAAGAAGTATGAACCATTGAAAATTAATAATGATGAGCAAGAAAAATAAAGCACAGTGGAAACATCCTGCAGTTCATCAATATTCTGAAAGCAGCGTGCCAGGTAACACAGGCACATCCGTCAGTGCTTGGACTCCTTATTTTGGACAGTACCATCATTTTACTTCACTCTGACCACAAGTTTCCATGTTATTGTTTTAATCACATAAGATCACACAAATATAGCAAAACCTAGGGTAAGTTACGGCAATGTGGTACAGGGGTCTTAAGTTCAAAAATCCACTGAAATTGTGCCAATTTTGCCTTTTAAGATAACAACTACTTGCTCTGCTTCCTCACATGATAAAGATAATACCTTAAAGATAATTGGAAGCATTTCTGGAATTGAGATTCACACATTTTGTCACTCATTTTGAAACAAACATCAAGGAATACCAAGAAATTCCCTCTGAAAGAGAGAGGAAATGTATACACCAAAATTCTGAAAAAGCCAATATTTTAATTTATTCCTACAGAAACAGATTAAGACTCAGAAGCAGCTCTATTTTCTTTCTCAAGCTACTATATTTTTCTTTTGAAAAGGTGGGGGTTTTTTCCTGTCTCCAATCCTAGTCGTATTCGGTATTCTCAAGTGCCTTCTTATTGTCCTTTGTGGACATCAGGAAGGAAGGAAAGATATCACTTTATTTCCTTCTGGATTTATTTATTATTTTATCTGCTAATAACAAAGCACTGATTTAAACTGAGGAGTATCTTTGGTTTGTCCTCTTAGCTTTGCTTGTACCTTCTGAAGCAATCAAATATTAGTACATGAATCATTATTTATATCACAAAAATGTAAAAGTGAACAAACCAAAGAACAATGCTAGGAATCCCTTGCTAAGAATCCTGAACTGAAGCAAAAAAAAACCCGCAAAATAAGCCAATAATGCGGCATTAGCAGTCAGACTGACGTAACTCTGCGCGATGTCTTTCCTTCACCCTTCTTCAAGTCTTCAATGCTTGACTTGGCTGCTTAAATTCTGCCTACAAGTTGAATAACTCATCCTGGCATTACCAATTCTTGCTCTTCTGCCAATGCACAATTTCACAGTGTTAGGTAGGACATCAGTCAATAAGAGAACTCCAGTTTCGCTATTTCTTAGTAGCCCTTTAATTGAACTGGAAAGATAAGCCTTTGTAATGTGTGGCATGAACATATTCTTTATTCAGCTTAAATTTCATTTTTCCAGTATAGAGTTTGTTAAAATGTGAATTATTTTTTTCTTCAGAATGAACTTTAAAACATCTTTGGCATTAAAAATCCAGCCATTAAGAAAGTTGTGAGTACTAAACATATATGCTAGCCTCCTTTTCCTTTCCAGAAACGTAATTGTCAAATACTATCATAACATAACAAGCTATTCAATAGGTGCATTATTTCAAGTTATTACTCTTTCTTATTTCCTAAAACGTTGTATGTAATAATACATGTTAGGTAACACGTGCATGCAGAGGCATGCATGCACGTGTCTGTTTTGTTTTGGTGGGTTATTTTTTCCTGAAGTAATCACTTGGTACTCTGTGGTCTACCACTACTAGGTTATTCATCACCATCCAAGCATAAACACTTGATTAGTAGAAGAAGATGACACACCATTTTTAACTCACAGTATTCTGTTGGTAGTTATGCAGAGAACTGACCATCTCCACAGGCTATAACGACAAACCTTGTAACTGTATTGAAAGAAGCATTACAAACAATTAACAAACACTAGCCAGAATGTTTTATCTTTTAATGACTCTTTTAAATGGACAAAAATAAATTTACAGAAGAGTCCAGTCAAAACGCAATGAAAACCTATTTTTTAACCTGCTCTTTGAGGGAATGCTTAGTAAAAGACAAAAGCTGAACCATTTCTCCCCTACAGTGAACTTGCAGAAAAATATGCTGGAACGCTCCAAGGAGTCTCACAGAAAATCAATTGCCCACTTTAAGAAAAGTAGAATTACTGACAACTTAATTTTACTGTTCTCCATCATGGACATGCTGCTCCATCTTCCAACTGGGGAACAGCCAACAGTAAAAGCAATCTCCATGACATTAAAACCTGAAAATACTGGGAAAATTATACCATGAGAAATTCAGACAGAACTCTCCAGGATTTTTGTTGTTGATGTTGTGGGGTTGTTTGCTATTCTTCTGTTCTGGAAAAGGTAAAACAAGAGCAGTGAGGGTGATTAAAAACCCAAAATGCTTTCCATATGGGAAGTATCTGAAATTACCATAATTCTTCAGCCAGGAAAACAGATAACAGAGATCTATAAAAACTTCAGAGGCACAGAGAAAGGGAATAGAAAATGACTGTTCACTGCCTCTCCCCACACAAACAGAGCCAAGTTGACAAAAAAAAATCTGAAGGAAAAAAAATTACTCATAGAACAGAATGTTAAAAATTAAAGCCACCTTTTTTCCTCAGATATTATGGAGAAGTTAGCTACATTCAAACAGGGCTTAGAAAAACTTAGGGAAGAAAATGGACTGATACCTAATACAAAACCACTTTTGACTTACGAAGCCCATCGGCCTGAGATTGCTGCATTTGGGCAAGTATTCAGCACATCATGGCCCAACCCTGCACTCTTCCCCAGGCAACTGTTCCTGGCCAGAGGGAACGCGGATGCACCTTGGGTATGACCTTGTCCAGTCGCTTAATCTTCAGACATTCCTTCCTTTTCCTCAACAAATTAATTAATTCCATTACTAAAAACCAAAACAGACTGCAGGACTCTTTATCCAAAACCCTCACAGACCAAAAAAATATATTTTTATTCTTATTATCAAGTAATGGGTAATAATGCATTGCAGGAAAGATTGCTGTACAAGATTACTACTTGAAGAAACCCCCATGTTTTTCTCCATGGGGAACAGGAATATAACAGGAGGAGTCCTTCTCTGTGAACATGGTACTGTATGCACGGTGAACTACTGAATTTATTAACTTAAAGACAACTTCTAGGTAAACAGAACTTTACCTTGAGTGTTGCTAAAACCTACACCTGCTTCTCCTACCTTTAGGAGAGCATTGTGTCAGAGGAAAACGCACTGAGTCAAATGAAAAACAAACTGGGAGGGAGGCAGAAATTGGTGGCGTTAAGCCAAGAACTCAATCTGAGGGGAAAACAAAACTCTCCTTAACATTTTCAGAAGAACATATCCAAAGAAATTTTTTGTTAATAGAAAATGCAGTTAAAAGGAAGTTAAACCTCCATGTAGTTAATAAAATAAAATTTGGAATAAACTAGTCTAACAATGTTACGAACCTCCTGACATGTCCACAGAGGCTCTTTGGGGAATTTCAAATGGAAGAGAAAAAAGAGAGGCAGAGGGAGGGTAAACATGAGAAGAAATGCGCTATAAGCCTCCTAAAGCCAAGATGTGAGCTTTAAGAAATCTTCGAGTGGGTGTGGGTCCATCTGGAAGGAGCTCCAGCTATGCTTCCCTCCAGCTCCAGAAGGCAAAATCTTTCATGCTCCCAAGCAAGACTCTCAGGTGCTGTAGAACTTAACATCTGAAATCTCTATAAGTAAGTTTCTTCCAGCTGTTATTAACTGCTTAAGGACTCAGCTATTTGGATCTCTTTCTTGTTTGTTCAAATTATATCTGCTTTACTAGTTGAACTCTTGCCTGTTCTTTTTCCCAAATGCATCTTTAGCTTGATTAGACAGGTGCCTTCTAACAGTGAGCTCTTTGAACCAGACACAGCCTTAAATGAAGCCTCTAAATAAATTCACACACATATAACAAGCAACAAAAGCAAGAGAAAGATCAAAACACCACCAAAGTTCTTGCTGAAGGAACAAAATGATGTTGCATATTTCAAGTAAGATTTTAAATGTTATAAATCTGAATAATTTAAAATTTTAATAGTTATTGTAAATTATTTGTAATTTAATATTATAATAATTTTTAATTATGCCAGAGGTTATCATTTTTAGAACCAAAGACTAAGTCCAGAAGGAAACAGAGCATAAGGATACATGTTTTTAACTGACTCAAAGAAATTGTTAATGTGAACATCCAGAGACAGCTTTGCTTTACGTGAAAAGCGCTATTTGTGTTCTTATACTAGTGGAGTAAAACTATACCAAATTTTCCAATTCTAGAAAATCCATGCATAAAAAGAGAGACTGCTGGCACATCACAAGCATGAAGTAGTTTCTACATCTGGTCATTATTAAACAAAATTATTGTTCCCCCTGGGACTGTTAACATTCCTTCAAAAGACACCATCATACTGTCAAACATCAATCAAAGCACCAGTGGAAACCCCTCCTGGAATGGAGCAGGCTGAGACACGTAGCTTCTGTAACCTCTAACGAACAGCGTGAGAGAGAATGAATTTTTCTTTTCCATCTTGTTTACTAGCCTTTTGGAGGCAACCTTGGGCTTCAATGTATTCCCAAAGCCAAAGTAAAATGCCAAGGAACTCTGCCTTCTTCTGTTCAAAACAACAGAATACTACACACAAATACCATTTCAAGCAGCTGGTGCTGCAGTTTTATCAAGCCACTACCCCAGCCCAGCAGCAGAGTGCTAGTGCAGAGATCCTTCTTGTTTTCCGCTGCTCACCATAGAGCTTCTCCCTTGCCTCAGTGCTGGATCTCGCGATTACACAGCCACAACGGATAGCAAATCCATGAACTGGGCTCCCTCACTCTGCACCCACATAGGAGGAAAGGCAAGCAGGAGGGCAGAGCTGAGGGGAACCACTAGCAGCCTACCATTATATCAAATCACACGTAACATGAATCAGTAAGGCCTGCCAGGTTTGTCGACATCACAGGAGGTAGCTCTTTTGGGCTTTCTCTGACATGGGGTTGCATCAAGTTCCCCAAAGTAATTGGTTTCAAGATCTGAAAGTCAGTCCCAAATGAAGTTTTGTTCTCAAACACTTGCAATTCTGTTAAAATGTTCTTACGACAGCAAAACAGAAGCCATATCTATCCAGGAAGCCTCAATCTTAACTGAACTTGCCACGGTATTATGTTTTCCTCCTCACATACTGTTTTTCTTGCAGAGTTCTACTTTCCAGACCAGTCATCCATTACAGACTTGCAGAAGGAAAAAAGTCAACAGTTCAAAAAGAAAAAACAGACCCAGCTGGTGACACAAAAAGAAAATACCTAGGTGTACACTCAGCAGCTTGTACTTTGCCCGTATTTCTAGTCACCAGTAAAGTGTTGTAAAGGCTGAGAAAGTTATTTTAAAAAAAAACAAAAAGCACAAATTCCTAAAAGCCAAAGAAGAGAAACACAGCTGTAACAACTCCATGGAGTATGTACTGATCAAAGGAGAATACAGAGTTTCTTATATATGCATCCTAACATGCCAGAACAAAACCTCCACCTGAAGTAAGTCGGATAAGGCATATCACTCCAATGCAATGATAAAAACGTAGTTAAAACACATTCAAGTCTCATAAAACGCATGTGAAGCTTCACCTTCTCCACACCTTCTTGCGACAAGAATCCCTTCTCATGCTGCAGGGCTCCTTGCTCCGTCTCCCTGCATAGGCACCTCCACTTCTGACCAATTAGAAGACCTGACAGGAAACACTGGCATGCAGTAACAAAGTAGCCACTATTTGCTTTGACTTCTTTTTCCTCTTACTATGGTTAAGCTGTGTGATGGATTACTTTTAACAGAATGATTCACAAGTGTATAAATGGAAATTAATTTTTTGCTTTCTTTTTGGCATGTTACATTGTAGTATTTCATTTCTGACTTGCTCTTTGGCATGTTAAATTACAGTGTTTCTGGTCTTTCTATTAATAAGATATAATCGGAAAACATGCTGTTGCTTCAGTATCCTACAGTTGCCACTAGCAACAAATGTGCAAGTTCTGAATGGGAGGGGGAAGAAGCACCCTCTGCTCTCCAACAGCCCTATCTGCCCCTGGAAAAGTTAACAGATTTAACGTAATTTGGCATCAAAACCCCTTAAGTCAATGACCCTTTGAAGTTGAAGATGGACTCAAATACGAGTTCATAACTAAATTATGAAACATGGGATTTAGTCTTTGTGTATCAGAACAAGCCAACAACTTCCTTAGAGTTCATATAAACAGACGTACACTACAACAAAGTATATATTCCATTTATATAGGGAAGACAGCTGTGATAATCTCAAGCAAAACAGCAGGAGTAAATAAAAAAATGCAGTGTTTCGCACCCCTTTTTACCTATTTAACAGCCTAGTAGAAAAGATTTCATAGGAACAGTGAAATTGTAACCTTTTCACTTATCACCAAATGCAGTCAGCAGCAGAGTACCTCTTGCTTTTTTTTTCCCCCTCTGCAAAACCACCCTGGTAAAATGTAATCCTGACTTCACATGATAATCTTAATGCAAAAAAAGCATTCTTCATCTCCATGCTTAATTAACGTTTGGAAGACTCATTCATCCTGTTAGTGCAAATGCATCATCCTCTGGGTTGTGTCTGGGAACTCAATTCTACAGGCAATGAGAAGAGGGTAAGCAGACAAGCATTTTTGATGGGACAAACGCTGAGGTACATAACTGGCAGGGGGAAAACAAGAGCCTGAAGGAACAGGGTTGGCATGACTAAGTCAGCAATTAGAGGAACCTCTCTGTCTACAGCAAATACAAAGCATCACTGCAGCAATAAATTCTGAATGCCATAGTTGGAACTCTGTTGATACCAAACTTCACCTCGTTAACGTTGCTTTTGAGAAGCTGGAATGAGCATTTTACATAAACTATCTACATTAACAGTCATAACTCCTTTTCACTGACAGACTTTCTTTCAAAATGAAGGACTGATCTCAATCCCTCTAAAAACACACAACGCCTCTCCCAAACTTCCAAATGCTAGTAACGTCTCCATATAACTTTACAAGAATTTTAACAAACCTCTTCACGATTCCTACTAGCATTTTATTAAAGTACCTACGCTCGCACTGCAGTATCAGTACATAATAAAAACAAGCTAAATGAGCAATTTAAAACATTTTACATTAAATATTAGACCTAAGTTGCAAATATGCCCATCATTCAAAAACATTTTGTAGTGTTCAAAAGTTACTAAAATTCTTCCATTTTGAGTATATGTGGCCATAAGTACAATTTATGAAATGCCTGCTTTGAGTTTCTCTATATAATGCTTGTTCATGTTAATTCACACATCTATTTTCATAACAGAAATACATAAAAGTAGCAAAGAGATTGCAAAGTCCAGCAGCAGCCAAAAGCAAGAAAATGGCAAAATTACAGACACATGCTTTTCATGAAAACTCGTTCTCACCCAAATACAGATAAATAGCAAGCAGCTGGTTTTAAAATATGGCCTCAAATACTGAGGGCTGCACCTATACCTGGAGGCAAAAAAAATTTTATGCCATCACAAGCAAGAACGTAATTTGGAAATCTGGACACTGACCATGGCTAAGCCAGGACCAAGAAATGAGCTGCCAGTAAACACAAACATGGCATGCTTTTGCTGGCCTGCTTACATCTGCATGCTGGCTTTGCTGAGCTTTTCTGCCTCTGGGGGACAGTTTGTGGAGCAGCAGTTTCACAGAGATGAAAAGAAATCAAGAACATGGTCACTCTTTAGTGCTGAAATTCAGTCCAGAAGAGACTGGCTTTTCAGGTCCAGTATGAGGACTTTCACACTGTAATAAGACTGACTCAGTGAGGCCACGTTCATTACCTCACATAATACACCGTGCAATTCATGACCCTTCACCTGATCTCTTTGTCTTCTTGTCTTCATAGAGGCAGTAGCAATTATTATAGTTCAGACACATGGAAACACTTTTTATCTGGATAATTGTTTAACAAATTGATCTAGAAGAAAAGAGTAACTTCTTTTCTCAGGAACTTAAGTATCTTTTTAAAAGTGCCTATATCTCTGAGGTTTGTTTTTTTTTTTTTACTTTACTTTGCATACTTTTTAATGCAAAATTTACAGCTGATCTCTTGCCCAACCATCTTATAGAACATGGCATCTTTCCTTTATTTTATGCAAATTTCAGGACATATATTTCCAAAAGCTGCTGGACTCAGCATCCTCTCCTGTCACGTTCCCTCAGTGCACAGGTCCGTAAGATTCTTCCATGTGCTGTGTTACCTATTCCAGCGTTCCCAGGGAAATGCCTTTCAATCCTTTATTCCTGTCAAGGACTTGTCTTTGTGGGTTGTAGAGCCCATTTTGGAGCTGCCTTTTTTTTTTTTTTTTTTTTTTTTTTTGACCCTTGCAAGTGAAGGTCCTTTCATTTGACTAGATCTTCAACAAGCAGCAGCCGTTTCAGGAGAGTTAGGGAAGTCACCTCAGTATTCTAGAGCCCTGTCCAGCTGGTTCAGCTGGCTTGGATGATGCAGTTTTGGATACCAAATACTGTGACAATTCCTGATGAGGTTTTCAGAATCTCTTTTGTGTCAGCAAGTCTGAGAGTACGGGTTATCAGACCATCTGACTCATCCCAGCCTTGGTGTGCTTTACCTCACAGCATGGATGCAGGATGACTCACTTATTGGAATATTCCTATTTCTAACAGCAAGAGAGAGCCTCATCCATGGTAGAAAAGCACTCAAGGAATCCCAGCTGTCATGGTGTCCCAGATGAACATTCTCCCTTGTAGAGAAGATGTAACCATAAAGATACACCTGCCTCCTAGAGCGGGATCTTTCCATATCCTATGCCTTGATACCTGTAACTGAAGCTTCCCCTACCAGGTCAGTAGACTGTACGCCTCAGGAAAGCAAGTTCATCTTGTAGAGGTAAATTCTGAACCCAGTTTACAACAAGAGGCGGACAGCAACTATTACCACTGGGAGGCTATCACCTCCAGTTCACCCCTCCTCCAAGAGTAACCCCATCTGAGGGTTTCTCAGGGAAGGCCAATGGTGCCTGCACCTGACCAGTACACAGCGCTGTTTGCAAAACTGAAGAACCTTCCGATTCCAGGTTTCAAAAGTCTAATGTCCAGGGTAATTGGCATGGCACAGTAAAGGTCAGAAACACTCTGGTGCTGAGTCAGTAAAGGACAGTGACATAAAGGCTTGAAACCCATGACACACTACAAGCAGAAACAAAGGTGCAAGGAACATTATAAGTTTACTGCTGCTGAAAATGGAAACATTAAGGTGTTATGGTGGTGGCAAAGCTTCTGATCTGACTGGTGCTAAAACTGAGACACACTACATATGTTTGCAATGTATTGCCTTGACTTTCACTAAGCTGAGTCAGTGCCAAAGCCAGCTAAAGTCTACTCTGGCACTGGCTCAGTTATCTGACAAGCCTCAGAGAGGTCTTCAAGGTACGTAGACTATCAGCAATAATGGATGGAAAAGAGCTGAAGGGAACTCAGAGCTGAACCACTGTGTTTCAAGAGATGAAGCTGACAGGAACTGAAAGCGCACCAGGCTCATCTCACCTTATGCACCTATAGTTACTGCAGAGGCAAAGTTGTTTTTCTACTCCTGAATGAAGATGTGTATATGCAGTCAGTGCCACTGTGCACATGGGCTGTCACTTAGAGTTTTGATTTGCTAAACCTCTGAAAATATGACAGCTGAAACACATACTGATTGCAGGATGGGATGAAGATATTCCACTATAAAGTGAGACATCTTTAAATCATCGGCATGACAAAGCAGCCAAGCCTTAAACAGCTGTAAAATGCCTTCAAGCTTAATCCTAATTGATAGTGTGGGTGCCAGACACAAGGAAGAGGCTAATATTCCTCTGTGTACATTTTATCTACTTGGATTTCTACAAAAGTTCCAGTTAAAATAAATCAGTTCCCTTTAGACATTTGATTAATTCCTGCTAGGCAACACCAGATACAGACTAACTGTATAGTGCTAGGCTTGGGAAAGAAAGATGATGATTCATTGAGGTGAACGGAGCCCTTCACACTTCTGAAGAATACTGCTTCCAGCCAGGTTCATCTTCTCAGAAGGTTCTGACTTCTCAGAACATCCCAATTCACTGAGGTGGAGCAAGTACTTTGCAGTGTAGGAGGCATAGAGAAATTCAAAGACATGAACACAGCTTTGCCCTACTCCCACCAAAGATAGAAGAGAAACTGCAGGCTTTAGAAATCCCTTCCGTCAATGACTCCTGGCACCCAAAAGAAAAGGTAGCATTTCAAGAAAGCTCAATACCTTGAAATCATGTCTTCCTCACTCCTAACTTTTTCATTAATAACAAAGGAAAATAACCACCTGAAGATCTCAATGTAGATTTAATTCTCCAGAAATACAGCTTCTAGCGAAGTATAAGAAGCAGCCTTTTATCTTAAACACAACCTTCACTTTCTTCACCTCACCACACATCACCTGGTGTCCCAGTCTATCCCTAACAGCAATCTTCACAAGTACATTGTAAAATAATGTCCACAAATCTTCCAATTTCATCTGAATTCCCCTTAGGTATCTGTGTATCAGCTACAACCATTTCTTGGACAAATAATGACAACACCTAATACACAAATGGCAAGCAAAAATACACAGGGAGGAGCTCTTGTGCAGAACTACCGGACGGTCTTCAGGAAATAAGGGGCACAAGGGGCCTGGCTTCCTCACCATTCTCAAGTGATGAAGCAGGGAAAAATAAAAATACAGGAGTCAGTGTCAGAGCTTTCCCCATCCCTGTGATCATGCAAAAAGTAGAAAAAGGTATACTCAGTGCCACTGAAAGATAACAAGAGGATTGAAAGAACAAACAAGTGAGGATTATCTTTTGAAAACCCAGAGAAAATAAAGAAAACCAGAGGGATAAAAAAAGAACAAGATTTTTCTGGAAGTCCTCAAAGACCTTTGTGAAAACAATTTTAAGAGTTCAGAGGGTGAAAACTAGACTGAAAAGGCTAGGAGACTCAGCCAAAGCTCAGTCTATTTTGTCCCTCTTTTGCCCCAGTATAAAACTTTCTTTGTCCTCAGTAGAGTCCTTGATATTTCCATGCCAATATAGCAGTAATAATTGTGTACATATTTAACAGTGCTGTTCTGTAATGTCAGATAAAAATAAAAATCTTCCATTGCAAACAGCAAACAATAGGTTTCAATTTCCATTGTTATACAGATCTACTTCAACAGATTTATAAAAAATGTTACATGTTTTTGTGCGCTGAAATACATTTTCTATCTAAAAATGTAGGTCTGCATCTCCTCCCTTGCATAATATCAACCACAGCACAGCATCAGCCTTTCTCCCAGGGCTGCCGCATTGCCATGGAAACTGGCCCTGATTTCTACTGCCAATATAGGTTCCATGTAAGCAGGAAAAGAGCTTAAGTAATATTTACATAATATGCAACAGAGGACATATATACAACATTTATGATTTCACTGGAGGCTTGCAGACTGGCTGAAGTGTCTTAAAGAATTCTCAGACTGCTTCTATCAGACATTCAAACTATATTTATGTTACTAGCCTCAAAATCACAGCACTGGAAATACATACATATGTGGAATTCAGTATATTCTTTTCTCCCTCATTTTCAGTCAAAAAACCAGACAAGCTCTATACTTCATAAGTAAATGAAATCATGTGTTCTTGAATTGTACTGTGAAAACACTAGAATTTAATTTATTCCTTTAAGAGTGAGACATCCCCTTTGCCTTATTCTCAGAAAAAGCCAATGACAGACTATAAAAGCATTTTTGTAACGGTTTTGGAAACAAAGAAAAGCCAGCCTAACCTGCAGTATTCCTCGTTTTTTCATAGGATGACATTTCTTTCTTATCTCTCCCCCTCCCCAAACAAACTTCCTGTAAAAATACTGCAGTAAAAATAGTGCCCCACAATTCTGGTATTTTGGGTTTGGGTTTTGTTTTTCCAAATACAAGCTACGTACGCCCACACAGTTAGCTTTCACTGAATCACAGAAGGGTTGAGGTTGGAAGGGACCTCTGGAGGTTGTCGGGTCCAACCCCCTTGCTGCTCCCAAGCCAGGCCACCTAGAGCCAGATGCCCAGGACCATGTCCAGGCAGCTTATTTCTAATATCTCTAAGGATGGAGACTCCACCACCTCTCTGGGCAACTGACCCATGCCAGTGCTCAGCTTTCAACACAAGGCATGAGATCAGGAGACACATTCAAACTTCTAAAGGGCAAACAACCCACTGATTAATGCCCAAAAAATGTTTTCTATACTAAAACAACCTTATTAGACAGCTTACTGTAAAATGACAGAATGGAAAGTATTTTTTGAGTCTATTTAAAGGGGTGATAAATGCTGCAGAGACTCTTACACATAGAAGAAAAAGATTAAGTCTAATTTCCCTCACTTCTGTTAGACTTTCTCAGAACGCTTTTTCAAAGGTAACATGTTTTGAAAAGCACTACAGGTCTTAAGGTTTGGTTTAGTTTGGTTGGGGGGTGGTTGGGGTTTTTTTTTTCTTTGCTTTGGTTTTTTTGGGGGGTTGGGGTTTTTTTTGTTTGGTTGGGTTTTTTTTTTTTGGTCTGGAAGAATCTCTGACTAGAAATATCAGCATGGGAGACAGAGGGACACACACTCTATAGGTGCAGACAGCCTGGGAAAGACTCTCAAAGCCAGGTTCAAACCTGGCTGATCTGAGACATAATTTTTACTTCAGGTATCTGTAGTTCTTTCTTATACCATAAGCTAATACCCAAAGTATTACTACAGTCAAGTCTTACTGTCTTTCTCACCTATAAAGTCTTTCTTCCAAATAAAATGTTTTAAGCTACAAACATTAAGTGGAACAAATTATCTTTCTCGAGCCAGAAATCCCACGCAAAAGGAGCAGACCCATGAACTTGAGTGCAATGATATTAGAAGGGACTCTTCTAGGACAGACAAAAAATCCACACAGGCCAGTATCCTATATTTAGAAAAACAGCCACATGCAAATGTCCAAGCAAAAGCGTAAGAGCAACCTAAGCATCCAGGGATCATTCCTCCCCCAAGCAGTCCCCTGATCTCCCAACAAACAGCAGCTCAGAGGCCACAAGATGGGATTCCTATGTATTTAGTAACTCACACCTGATATTTAATCCACAAATCCATCCAGCTCCCCCTCGAGCATATGGAAACTTCTAACATCCACGTACTACAGCATGATATTCCAGAGCATACTGACACCTCTTCCAAAGGACCATCATCTTATGTTTGTTCTGCATCTGCCATCTCATAGCTTCAACTGACATCCTTTGATTCTTGTACTGAAAGTGCCTGCGCACACTCATTGTGTAGTCACCCTCTCCCTGGCACACAGTTTAATAGACATCTACTGTATCCCCCTCTGCCATCTGTTTTGCAGCCTTGAAGAGTCCTACTCAATTTTGTCTTTCCTCGCAGGAAAGCTGCTCCGTAGTTCAGGATCCTCCCCTTCACTCTTCCCCGAACCCTGCCATACTGCACCCTTTGTACGGCATATTCCACAGGTGATGCAGGACAAGCTTATATTTTGGCATAATGATATCTTCTACTGTGTTGTCTCCTTTTTCAACCACTATTGAACACAAAGCTGATGATATTATAACACATCTATTTCAATGATAGTTCCCTAAATAATGATTATCACCTCAGAATCCACTGTTTCATATGAAAAGTTATTATTATTTTTCAGTGTGTATCATTTAACATTTATCTAGGTTGAATCTTATTTGCTATTTTGACATCCAAAATGCTGGTATGAATATAGTGAACTAGGCTTGATGTAGTTTTTTGACCAAGAGCCATCAAGATGAAAAGAAGAAATCCATACGCTTCCACCAGATAATATAACCAAAATAAGCTACTTTGTACCTTCTGGAAAACAAAGGACTAGTTTTGATTGCAGATTTTTTTTCTTGTTTTTAACATCCTAGGTCTATGACTAGTTCATACAACTGCGACTCCCCAGAACTGCCTAATTATTTTCTAATGAGAGTGTGATTATGGTATGAGTTATTACATCTTTGAATAGAAGTAGATTAATCAGTAGCTCTAAAAGGAAATGACATTTCCTTTTAAAATATGATTTTACATAAAAATAACTATGTGTATCATAAAATTTAAGTAAACGAGATTTTCAAATTGTAAAGAGAGCTGAAATTAAGAATATTTACCAAAGTCATACACAAAGACTCTTGCTCTGCTTTAGTTAACATCAGACAGCCCCATAAAATGTTACTTGGAAAAATAATGCAGAGAAGGCATGTTCTTTAAGGCAATTTTATCTTTGGCTCAAAGATACTACCCAGGTGTCACCTCTCTTGCAAAGAACACACACAATTTATCAAGACAACCTGTAACTTCAAAATAGTCATCACATCCACAGAAATTCAAGTTTAAAGAAGAAATAATTGTCTCTGACTGGAAGAAAGTATCAGCATGAAAACACTAGATATTACAGACTAAACTAAAAGGGAAGAGTGTTCATCGTTATAGTTCTGAAGCCATATGCCAGGAAGATAAAATGTACCTACCTAATTTAGAAAGATGAGGAGACTATTAGAAACCTAGTTGACTTCAACTCCCTCTACAACAACGGCAGAAAAAAAGTGGCAATTCACACTTTAAGGAGTAGAAACAGGTATTTAGTATAACACTCATCATTCATTTGAAATTAACAAATGAACAAACTTCATTAAAATAATTTTGCTTTTTATTGGTAGGGGAGAAGACTACAATTGAGAGATGGGGCTATTTAAATTTCAATGAAAACTAAATGTTTACACTCCCAGAACATGAATAAAATTAACTGAACATGTTAGAAAATTAGGTTTTGATCAGAAAAACATTTCTCTGGAAACAGCTGCACTAAAAATATCATAGTGACAATAGGTAAAGGTAAATGAGAATAATTTTAAAATCAATCACATGGGCTTCATTGGTATCTATTTGCAAAAGCCTAGAATCAGCTCAGCCAGTGCAGGCCAGACAGCTCCAAGCTTAAAGCAGATTTTGGCTAAGCAGTCTAGAGAAGATAGTAGCTGCTTCAGGCAATTTATAAATTGGTAGAAATCTTCCATATGCTTGTAGCAGGACAATATATATTGAAACATTTATTAAATTTTAGTGTGGTTTCATTTTCATTTCATTATTATGATTGCATAGGAGACCTGGCCTTTAAAATGTTATATATTATTTTTCACCTGATAAGAATATGTTCACATAAAGACCCTATAATATAGTAGCAGGCTGCAACTTGATCCAGTAACATAAAAGCCATTTTCTCTTCAGCTATTTCTGTACAGACAAACTGCTATTCTCAGAGATGCCTGTGTTTTACCTATGTCTATCATTAAATAAAAAGTAAAATATCTTTATGACTCATTAAGATACATAAAGATGGATAATGAAACCAGGCTAGCTTGAAAGCACCTGCTCATTTGAGCAAATGAGAACTCTGTTACTGGAGTGATCTTTGTTCAGATAGCCTGACATTCAGCAGGACTCTCAACTCGATCTTCCACAAAAGGTGTATCTTCTGCCATTTATGCATACCACCACTGCACATGGACAATGCACACATTTGTCAACAGTATGAGGAATTTTAAGATAAACTGGGTAAAAGGCTAAGATCACTGTAATAAATACCAAAATACGACAAAATGAACAGGAATTAATCCTTAAGTGAAAACAACTGCTTTTTAAATATAAAATATTAGTTTGCACTTAAATTTAATGGTAAACCTCAGGCAGTTTGCTCTGACTTTGCTTTATTGTTCTCACTGTCAGGTCCCGCTGGAAATAGTGCCACACTATCTTATATGCTAACATACATTCAGTTACATGTAGTTGAAATGGTTTCCAAAGATATTACCTAATAATCGGATCTTAAATGACCAGAAGCAAAATTATTATTATAAAGTGGGTTCTAAGTTCTGTGAGGGGTTTCTCCCCCCTCATCTGCAGAGTAAAATACAAATCCAAGCTAGGAGAAAGATAGCTGAGGGGGAAACCTTCCTGTTCCTCTTCAGCCTCTTTCCACACAGCCTTCTGTTGACTTAACCCAGTGAGAGCAGAAAACAGTCATAAGACATAAACAGGAGGATATATTATTTCCTGTATATTTTCTGACTCTGCTAAGAGAAGTATTTAGACCAACTAAAGGAAAAAAGGCATCAGAAGCATGACTTAGCTCATGTTTTGTTGCCAGGTTTTGAGTTGTGACTGAGAATTGCAGCTACTGCAGCCTCTGTCCAAAGAAAGGCTTTTGGTTCAAGAGTGGAGATCACAGCAAAAGGACTGAATAGTAATTCCAAAGACTTTGCCTCAGTTGAGAGGCAAAAAAATCCTACACTGTGCTGCCCCTTCGGCATCTGCCCCTCTGTTTTTTGCCACTTATTTCAGGCATTTATCTATGGCAAGTGTTTAATACTTAGTTATGTGACACATTATCCCTATGAAAGTACACCACAATCTTCCTAACAAAGGAAGTGTCAGAAGTAGGAAAAAATTAAGCATTCCCTCCCCTCTTGCAAGGTATAGGCTGGTCAAGTTATATAAATATTTGGTTTGTGGAATGGTGTTGTATTACACACAAAATCATTCTTACAGAATCAAATGCAACTGTGAATTTTACATTAACTCATCCATGTCACAGTTGCTCCAAGTTCAGAGAGTGAAATGACAGAAGCAAGGGTGCAATGGGTGGGCTGTGACCAGGACCACATGAGAGTAGCCAATGCCACTGTCACCAGAGGCAGAGGTTCTCCTTTACCATCCTCTACAGTATTATGGATTCTTCAAGTATATTTACTGTGATGCTGCTATTTAATAGCTAGAGAACTGACTTACTGGTTCCTAAGACAGACAAGCCATCTTCCCCTTGCAGCATTCTATCTCCTACTTTTCTTTTGCTCAAGTTAGTGTCTATGTCACCATACCAAAGACACTCTGCATTTGTATTAGAGCATGCAAATCAAAAAGAAATCAAAATAGTAAGTGGCACATATTAGGTTCAAATTTCTTCAAATGAAAACTTAACAACCTCTGAACAGGGGTAAGTTTCAGGAAACATTTCCTGAATGTTTCCAATATCCATTGCATTCAACACAACAATGACTGCATAGGAGACCTGGCCTTTATAATTTTATTTGTTTATGATTTCTCAACAACTGCCTATGGAAGAGTAATTTGAAAAATGTAGTTCTTAAAACCTTCATCAACAATGTATAAGGGAAGGAGCAAAATACAGGATCGGTCTGGGTACTGTAATGAAATTAAAATGTCAGACTACACACAGATACAAGCAATGGAGCATGCACACAGAACACCAACACAGATGCTTCAAAAGATGCATAATTCAGGGTTTTTCCTTTTCAAAAACCAGATTTGATACACAGCCACCCCACAATTTCTAGGCCTAAGGAGAGTTTCAGCACAGTTCTGTCAGATATAATGAAAGCAAAAGATAATCATACTCATTTTGTAGATGACATGAGCATCCTTAAATTTTGCAACATAATTTTATTCAGGTCGAGGGAATTCTGAGGAACCAGTAACCACATGAGCAAAACTGCTGCTACAGTTTTAAAGAAATATGGCAGTAATTTGCATTTCAATTAATGTGCAATGCAAAACATATGTTGACAGACTCCACATTGAAAGTTAAAAAAAATATTATTTGCTCCTTACAAAAAAATCTCCGATTTTAGGTCGCACAAATGCTGGGGAAGAGTGCTTTAAGAATCGTAGTGTGAGACATTATTGCAGATGTCCTCTAAGAAACACAGAAAAATATCTGAAAACAGGTCTGAGGAAAATGCAAAGCTTTCAGTTTTCTTCAGCTTACTTGTTAATTGTATACACGTATCTGGCTTAGGAAGGATCTTCTTTTAAATTTAAACCTCAAACGCAGTGGTCAAGCTGCGTACTTGTACAGGAATGGTTCTTTTGGAGAAACTGGAAATATTGGAAAACCTAACTTACTTGTTGTGCTGTGTTACTTCCCATGTTCTACTTACTGTATCATAGAATCACAGAATGTCCTGAGTTGGAAGGGACCAGCAAGGATCATCGAGTCCAACCCCTGTCCCTGCACAGGACAACCCCAAAATTCACACCAATTTACACAAACTGTCAGGTTTTTTTATTTAATTCTTTAGAGAAAATCAGAACTTGGATGCAGGTACTCTTAGTGCTACATGTGACTACACCCCCAACTGAGCTCAAACCATAGCATTCTCCTACTCACACAAGCACTGTAAACTGAGTTATCACCTGAAAGGCAGGTTCACACTGCCCTGTCTCCATTCCCAATGGTGGAGGAGCCAGGACAGAAACAAGGGAAAGGGTAAGGCCTGCAAAGCCATACTTTTTTTTTATAACGCAGAAGAAAATATTGCCATAGCAACATATGTGAAATGGGTTTCTATAACTCTTTTTCTCAGCTTGCGACAGTTCTTCAAGGCTAAATAACTGAGCATATGATTCCATGCCTAAAAAAGGTTAATGGATATAGACTTAGAGAAATCCCTACAATGCCTGTATTGCTCTGAAGTTTTGGTTTTGGGTTTTCTTAACTTAAATTACTCCACTCTTTGAAAGAGACTGGAATTAATTCAACTCATGGGAAGGATCAATTCTAAAAATGAACGGACTGCCTAAACTGTTAAAACCCTTGCTAAAACTACCAGATTTACCAAGCAACCTACCTAAAAAACACAGATACTAGAAATACAGTAGTTTTATTTAGCCTATGGCTGAAAAGAAAATAATATATTCTTCTATCTAGGATCAAATAATGATTAGGAGCTTCGCGCAAATGACCCACATAAATTTGCTAAATTTAAAACATACAAATTAAAGGCACACTTAATTGTGTCATTAAGTATACTGCTGCATAAGTGACTATACAGGCTGGACAAACTCTTCTGCAAGAAGTTAAATGCTTATGGTCAAAAAGAGAGAATGTGGCTAAGAACAAAGTATTGTTCCATATTTTCCATCTAAATCAAAATACTGAAAATCGATACGGAAATGTAGGTCTTTGGAAGAAGACAAAAAAATAAAATAAAATTGAAAATAGCAACTTTTTTTTTTTAAAAAAAAAAACTTTTCTTAAAAATACACTCTGCAGATCCCATTTTTACAGCTCAATAACCAGTCCAAACCAAAGGAGGCCATGTCTTGCAGAACTAGTCTCCTAAAATAAGTGTGCAAAAAGGACAGTAAATTTTAAAAGTTACTGCTGCAAGAGTGTATGAATAGAACAGCAAGTGACAGTTTTGCAAGTCTGCTTTCAAACCAGCAGAATGTGCCCTCAATCCTCCCAGGATATGGACTGTAGTTAAATCAAAATATTTCTGAATACAGGGTCTAATCAACACCAAAAGCTCATAGGTGTGGGCACACTCTTCTGCCAACTTAACTTCAAGGTCCGTGGTAGGCCATGCTTCAGAAAGACTTAAATCTAAATTGTAACACAGACCTTTTATCCGTCTTACTTTTCGCACCTAATTTACAATACTTTGGAAACATTGCAAATAATGAAATAGATAAAACAGGACAAGTTATCCTGAATGGCAGGATGAAGAACATATAATGAAAACTTTAAATGGATAGTAAAACCTCAAAACGCAAAACAAAGTCACCCGGCATTTGTTATAGGACTCGGCCTTCACTGTCAAGTGCACCATGGTGGTGTTAAAGTCGTTAAGGCCTAAAGATATAAGGAAATAAGGCTCACCAAGAACACCCTTTTAATAAACAGTTCTTGAAATTGGGAATGAAAAGCAAACTAGCATTCAGGCTTGGAGTTTTTCATCAAGATTGACAGTAAGTTGGTTCTTGTTAAAGCTGAGGAAAAAGCTCTGAGCCCAAAGACATGTTCCCTTTTCCTAACTAATTTGGTCTAAAAGAAGCATATGGTGTCTGTTAATGTTAATAGTTTGCACAGCAAAGTGATTTCAGAAAATCATCCTCTGGATAACTATGTATCAACCCAGATGATGGACAGAGCGGTTACGTGTAGTTCTAACAATGATCCTTCCGCACACACACAACACAGAAATCTTCAGATAAAGGCTCACAGATTTGACTTAATCTCCATTCCTCCACTAGGTGCCCTTCAGCACTTCCTCAGTAACAACTGGCCCAGACCAAGACCACCATGTTCACCACAGGAAGACCACTCCAGCAGGCTGGCTGCCATGCTTCTGTCACTGCCCTTGGGCTCAGCTCCGTTCCCTGCTCACCCGAACATCAACCAGCTTTCTGCAGGGTGAGATCTCCATATCCCTCTCCAGCACTGGGTCCCAGGAATTTTGGAAGAGCATGGGACCTGTGAAAGTGCCTGGGCACTGTAATGAATACAGCCAGCTCTAGGCACAGCTATCCCTGGTATGACTGTACAGCCTGCCTGGGCTACACACCAGAAGCGCAGTAAGGGGTGCTCACCTCACTGCACTTAAGCCTCCTAGAGTTTGTCATTATACCCCTACCCATGCAGTGAGGTCAAACCATTTACAGACACTGGCAGCCTTGTCAGCACAACCAGGGAGCTTTAGCAGAAAAGTGGAGATGCCACTGCTGAACATAAAAAGCTGAGGGCTTTTGAAGGACCTACTGCTTGTATTATGGATTCTTTCCCTTCCTAAATTAAGAAGTGAGGGGAGAGAAACTATTGTAGCAAAGAAAATTACTCAAATATGATGTGAAGGCATCCAATTTAAACTCTCATTTTGTACTCAGAAAAAAAACAGGATTATTGCATTTTCTGGACGTGGATAGAGTTACTGAATGTCTGTACACTAACATCCAACAAAGCCTGAAGCTTAAGTCACTTCCCAATATATTGTACTCTCTCCAAAATGAAGAGAGTTCTTGTTAAAATAGAGCATCATTGCAGGCCTGACAGTCAATGGGCTGACTTAGAGAGGAGACTCTTTGTAACCACACTGTAGAACAGCCTGTGTAAAAACCAAGCCAAAAATAGCCTTGAATTTTGTGAGAAAGAGTCTAATGAAACACAATGAATTGAACCATATTTTAATGAGGATTTTTTTCTCCCTTCTGGCAGAAGGAAGAAACTGCAGTCTAGAGTTACACAACTTGTACAGTACTCTAAATCCAAAGTTACACCACCTGCATTCAGAATTGCAAATTGGTCTGGCTGAGTACACAACCTTACTCTTGAGCACTGCTCATTCAGATTCAGCACCCTTACTCAGATTTAAAAAAAAAAAATTTTTTTTTTAAATAGACTGACAAGTGGTTGTAATATTCAAGCAGCATTTGCTGTACATACATAGCGGTGAAAGGGAACTCTTAATTCTTAGCAGACTACAAGGAACTATTAAGATATATAAAAATCCAGACTTAAGAAAAATGGAAGTGACATGCAAGGCAAAGATTTGCTTAATATTAATTTCTAGTTTCTAATTACAACTGATTTTTGCACTTTTACTATACTTTGATTTCCCTTTCCAAGAGAGAGAGGAAAAAAGGAAGCACATAATCTACATATCTATTAAGCATGGAGAAAGAGTGCAAGAGGCACAGCTGGCATTCACACAACTCCCAAAGTCAGGGGCATGCCAAACATCAGAGCTCTGTATGATGGTTTCTACACAATCTCACAGAGGCCTTTTAGTTAGCTATGCTCCACCGACTGGATGGCCGAGCCCAGAGAGTTGTGGTGAACGGAGGTAAATCCAGCTGACAGCTGGTCACAAGTGGTGTTCCCCAGGGCTCAGTATTGGGGCCAGTCTTATTTAATATCTTTATCAATGATCTGGATGAGGGGATTGAATGCACCCTCAGTAAGTTTGCAGGTGACACCAAGCTGGGCAGAAGTGTTGATCTGCTCAAGGGTCAGAATGCCCTACATAGGGACCTGGACAGGCTAGAATGATAGGCCAATGCCCATCATATGAGGTTCAACAAGGCCAAGTGCCAGGTCCTGCACTTGGGTCACAACAACCCCATGCAACACTACAGGCTTGGGGAAGAGTGGCCGGAGAGCTGCCTGGAGGAAAAGAACCTAGGGGTATTGGTTGACAGCCGCTTGAACATGAGCCAGCAGTGTGCCCAGGTGGCCAAGAAGGCCAACAGCATCCTGGCTTGTATCAGGAATAGTGTGGCCGGCAGGAGCAGGGTAGTGATCGTGCCCCTGTGCTGACTGGTAAGGCTGCACCTTAAATATTGTGTTCAGTTTTGGGCCCCTCACTACAAAAAGGATATTGAGGTGCTGGAGGGTACCCAGAGAAGGGCAACGAAGCTGGTGAAGGGTCTGGAGAACAAGTTCTACGAGGTGCGGCTGAGGGAGCTGGGGGTGTTTAGCCTGGAAAGAGGAGGAAGAGGGGAGACCTTCTCGCTCTCTACAACGACCTGAAAGGAGGCTGTAGTGAGGTGGGTGTTGATCTCTTCTCCCAAGTTACTAGCATTAGAATAAGAGGAATTGGCTTCAAGCTATGTCAAGGGAGGTTTAGATTGGATATTAGGAAAAACTTCTTTACTGAAAGAGTGGTCAGGTGTTGGAACAGGCTGCCCAGAGAGGCGTCGGGGTCACCATCCCTGGAGGTGTTCAAAAAACATGTAGACGTGGCACTTTGGGACATGGTTTAGGAGGCCTAGTGGTGTTGGGTAAACGTCTGGACTCGATCTTAGAGGTCTTTTCCAACCTTAATGATTCTACGGTCCCATTTATACATCTCTTAAACCCAGATTCCCTAACAAGCCTAGGTTCAAGAAAGCATTAATAACAAGTTCATAATTTTTTGAGATACTGGTTTTGCCTTTACAGACCCTAAAATGCGTTGCATTAATACTATGTTTTTTTAAGAGTATTAAAAACTTGTAAAGAAGGTTTTAAGGAATCTTTTATCTCCTTAAAAATTTACAGAAATCACTTTTTTTTTTTAAATGAACTTTTTGAGGAGTTCCAAAAAAGATGCGCAGGTAGAGTAAACCAGCATTTGCCATGGAAAATATAATTAGATTGTCACTAATCTGAATAGTGGCAAAATTTCATGACTAACCCTATAAAAATGCCTTCTCATTTTGCTACAAAAAGGGAGAAGTGTAACTTATTTTTATACAAGGGTGATTTTCAGCATTTTAAAATATTGTTAAAGCTCTGGATAAACACAGTATTACTGAACACGGCTCGTAGCTTTCAGTTAATAAATTAGTGTGGGGGTGCAACCAAAAATTTTATGGCTGAAGTTAACTTGCAAGAGTCTAGTCAAATTGCTGTGAGTGTGATGGAAACTAAGCTGGGAAATCATCACGGAGATCTGAAGCACTCAGAAATGACAAGGTGGATGTGATGCCAGCTGCCACATGTAAGCACCAGAGAATGAAATTTATGCACCAGTTAAGAAAACAGGAAAGTTGCAGTTGAATCTATTTAAATTAAAAATGAATCCTGTTTATCTGTAGGAACAGGCTATATGGTAGTTTGAAACTTCTCAACTGTAACAGAAACGGAAGACTGAATAAAGAATAGAAGAGAAATCCTAAATTTTAAACACTTTTCATTTTTAAAACCACTCAAGATCACAATTGCAACCTAAAGCTATTAATATTAAGCCCTGAGGTTATTTCAGTAACTGTTCTAATTAGGAAGACAACAGAACTGAAATTTTCCAGTAACTAATATTCTTCTCACAACAAAAAGTTCTGCCTTTGGTTCTCTACACATTAAAAGAGGACTGCAAAACACTGTCATGACTTCACTGATACTGCAATGTACTTCCAGTCCTTCCATTTTTATAAAAATACATCTAAAATGTATACCATGCATACATAAAGCAACCACAAAAACAGGTAAGTACTGAAAAGGTTTTTCCAGTTTTGTGTGAACCCCATGACCTTGGCACCTATCTCATGTATACTGTAATTAGTTTGCTACTGTCACCAAAAATTGTCTTATGTCTGCTTACCAGTCTATTGCCTAAAAGACAGAGAAACCTCCCCACAAAGCACTTCGAAAAACAGGAAGATGTAGGATTACATACCCTCCTTTTACACGTTCTTTATGAAGTTTGAAAACCTGTAAATTTTCATTTTGGAATTTAAATATTTTTCTTGCTTGTTCTTACTTTAGACATTAAACTACCATCTATGTTAGAAGATTCTGTAGGTGGTTAAAAGAATTATGTGATTATGACTTTAGAGACACTCTGGATGATTAACCTAAGAATCAAGATGAGATGTAAGGTTCTGTTCTGTTTTGTCCCCTCCACCCCAGTCTGCCTTGATAAAGATTCAACAACTCTGCCACTTTAATTAAAACAGTGAGAACTACTAATGCACATCTGACTCATGCAAAAAAACCCTCCAGCAAAACAGAGAAGATACCAGACTAGAAATTCTATCTAAAAGATGTAAAAAAACTGGGTGAGAGTATCAAAAACATTTTGGAGAGTAGGAGGGGAACAGTCCAGAACACTTTCATAACTTCTGTATACATTTCAAAAATAAGGTACAAGTTTACTTCTTCTTTATTCGGTACATGGCATGTTCAAAATAGTAATAATCAGGGAGAAAATAATTATAGGCTTTTGCTTAGCACCTGAAATGGCTCCAACAACTTACTACTCACCATTTCAAAATGGTCTTCACAAAAAAGGACTATTACAGAATTATTTTCTAGAAAAAGAACACTGAGTTTGTGATTCTTACTATATACTACTGATCACTTCCAAACCCACAAACATTCATGTTTTCTTATCAACAGACCTAAGACTTTATTGAGTGATCTACATTCAGGGGAAATTTTTTAAGAATTTTGTCAAATTGCAATATTCAAAACTTGTGTATGTCATTTAACAAAAATCTGCACTTTTAATATAAGACAGCACAACTGTTATTCTACCTGTAGAGAAACAATAATCAACAGCTGCATATTTTTATCTTCAAAAAACCCCATTTTTCTTCCCTAAAGAGTTCAAAAATTACCAGCGCCAAGTATGGTCCACGAGCACTCAGAAAGAAAAAGTCTAGATTTACTTGGGCCATTTTCACATTACAACTCAATCTTCTCAAAAATAAAACTTATATTGACAAAACACATAGCTACTTTGAGTTCTGCTAGCAGAAGAACGGCCACACTGAGTCAGATCAGTGTCACAGCTAGTCCATTATCCTATTCTTACAATGGCTAAAAGTGGGCATCTTGGGAAGGATACAGGAATGACAAAACACATGACAAGAGCCAAACACTAGCCCAGCCTACAACAATTTGCCATAGGGACTTCTTGGGCCACAAATGGGATCTTTGTATTTATCATTCTTCAGTGAAGTACCTTCTATAAACTTGTTCAGTCACCTCTTGAACTGATGAAAATTTAACATTAACATCCTGTTGCAAGGAGTTCCACACGCTTATCTGCTCGCATTTGAAGAATAATTTCCTTTTGTTTATTCAGAAACTGCCTACCAGTTTGCTATTTTGGAAGAAACAGTGAAAAAAAATTTTACTCTTTTCATGTCACTCACAATTGTATAAATTCCATGTCACTTCTCTCAATCATTTATTATATTCTTTCTGAGATGGCAAGCAGGCACTTGGTGCCATATTTAAGCCACAAGACACTGCTTATTTATCTGCTGATCACGATTCCTTTCCTGATGGGACTGCAGCAGAATGTTAGGGACTGTCACAGCATTGAGCTGTGACTTCTGTGGATCCAGTACTCCTCCAATATTGATAATAATTGCACTAGATTCCATCACTAGATGAAAAGGGTTTCCCCGCATGAGCTTCATTTTACATTTATTACACTTTTATGTACATTATCTCCCTCTTGTAGAGTTCTTCCCAAAATTTTTCAGCAATCCCTCCACTTCACTATCCAGAACAAAATCAGTATAAATCAGTATCAACTAACATTACAACAAGAGATCATGCTCCCTACTCCAATTTTTTTCGCCTGCCTCCAGCTGCATGCTCCTTTCCTGCTAAAGCGGGGGGGGGGGGGGAATCCACAAAGCAAATCAAACTGGTTATCATTTCTGTATCACAAGTTAAAAGCAGTGCACAGAGAGACACAAATAGTACAGCTAATGCAAGACAGGGCATGGAATAAACAACAGCAGAAGAATATGCATGGCAGAAGACAGAATAAATCATCACCTTCCCTTCCTTACTTTTTTTGGTGGCAGGGAGCTAATCTCCCCATTTCTTCCTTTCCTGGTGCTAAGAGTGGATCTATGGTTCAGTCATATGTACAGAGTCAACCTGATAGCTTTCTGTCACTGTAAGAGAGTCACTTTTGCTCCTCTCTCTCATAGTCACAGGCATGCAGTCCTGCCCTCACCTTTCCACCAACTCTAGCACTCATTCATTCACTTCTTTTAAAGGTTGTTCTAACAAGGTAAAGCGTAACGGGCAAGTTGCAAGTGAGTACAAATGCAGAGGTAAGGTGATGCGGACAAGACTGCACAGAAGATGGATCAGTTATTTCAATGGTAATGAGGTCTTGGATTTGCTGTTATTCATCTTCCAAGTGTTGTTTATTAGAATTAACTCTTTAGAAACTGTGAGAAGCTTCTCAACTGACTTAGGCTGACCCACACTGATGCTTCCAGTGAGAGGGAATGTCCTGCCTTCTGCTTATTTCCAGGTATTTCTTCTGCCTGCTATTTGTGCTCATACTGCTATGCTATGTAGCTCCCTAACCCAGATGAAAACCTCCTCCCATCCTCTGTGGCAATTTTCAGGGTGATTGAGCCTTGATCCAACTGACTGCATCAAAAACACCAGTGCCAGCACTAGAGAAGAATAGAAGAAGCAAGTGCTGGGGATAAGGCAAGACTAAGTGTAGGCTTGAGCCAACTGTGAAACTGTGCTCTTGATGTGTATTTTTAATATGAAGTATCTCCTCCATGAAATTTTACACAGAACCTTAACAACTATGGAGTAACACATACAGTACAAATGGTTTAAAAGGTAAATACATTTGGTTCATTACAGACTTCTCACGAAGAACAAAACTGTGAGGTTACAATACGGCAGGGTGATTTACCCCAACATTTCTCCTGTAACGATACTGAAAAAAAATTACGTATATATACACACACATACCTATACACAGACATGCAAATCTTAATACTCTCAGTCTGTGCAGTATGGGTGGCCTTGTATTGAAAAATCATTAATTAGCATTCTACATAGGTTTTAGCATCATCTCAACTAAACCTTACTGACCTGATTAATTTTACATTCTGTATTGTAAGCTATGATAAAGAAGAAACAAAGCATTTACTAAAGTCAATATCATCTGTTCAAGATGTAGGGAATCTATAAATGAGTGAAAATTTTATGAAGATGGGTATTATCTCTATTTTGAGCTGAGACAGTCTGCCAGAGGTAGAAAGCTCTTACATTTTACTGTATTAACAGGGTTCCTTTGCCAGGCATTGCCCTTCTTCTCAGAATGAAACTGAACCATGCAATATTTTTAGTCACTGATATTTGAACTATAATTTCTCAGGTCCCTCTTTCTTTTAAACTGTTCCAGAGAGAGCAAATGCCATCACTCTCCCTAAGACACCTTGTCTAAGGTTCAGTGAATTGTAAATATTCTTTTCCTACCTCCAAACAGGACTATCAACAAAACAGCCCTGACTCCTGGGGTTACTAAGCCTTAGATCAAATGTCTTTCATACTAGCATGATCTAGCTATGAACTGTTCTAACTTTAAAGCTTAAACATCTTTCCTGCAACAAAAACATAACAGGTTTTGGGCACAGTGAACCTGAAACAGTTATTATGGTCCAGAATGGGTGCTTTCATGTTTCAAATGAGTCTTTGATGGCATTTAGATCTCCGGCTCCTGACTGATGTACCCAGATCACTGAAATGGGCAAACACATACATAAGGTAACTTTCTAGGGGTTTTGGTGCATTTTTTTCCCCTTTCAATTCAGAAAACTCTTCTTAAAATGTTATTGTTGAACTAGGGCTAGTATAAGAATTTTCCACTCCAAGACTGATATAACAAAGCTACAGTATTGATTACAGACGAGAACACCTTTTCTCATTCTATTTGTATTCTATTTGTTGCCATGCATGATACACTAAGGAGGATGTTATACTGTGAACACATCATGACTTGATATGAATTCTAAAAGGATTGCCAATGCCTTGCCTTTGCAATATTTTTATTTTTAGAAATACAGATGCAATGCATCACAGAAGGTGTGCTATACATGCAATCTTCATAGGTGAAAATGCTATGCTAGTATCTAACCTACAAATAAACTGAACTACCAGTGGAAATCTCACTTGACTTCCATAAGCAACACGGGGCCACGAATGTTAACATCAGCCTTCCTCTTCCCTTCCCCTTTCAAGAATGAAGTCCCTGTTCTGAAAGATTATAATTATTGTTCCTCAGATATGCAATGTGTCCCTAAATGTTTCCACAAACAGCGATGGCACTGTTGCACCTTATACAGCTTTTTAAAATATCAATGCCTATATTCTCAAAACTTTGTCAAACAGAACCAGAATGCTTTAAAAGCCTAACAGTTCCACCACTGTTAGTAAGAACTCCTGAGACAAGAAATTAAATGCCTTGTGCCACAGATTAATTGTTGCTGTTGATCTGTGAAACAGAAGATAAGAAAGATGCTGGATTAATCAATGCTGAAGACAGACTGTAAAAAAAAGAAACTCTCAAAATGCAAGGAGAGCCAACTATACTAGCCGCTTTTGGAGAGAGGCGATAAAATGTCAGGAACATCATGAGCATATCAGACACCTAGGATCCAGAAAAAAAACCTCCAAAAGTCTCAACTTTCATCCCCCCAAAACTGGAAGGAGTTGAGTGATAAGGCTCTACAAGAGCAAATGAGCCTGTGCTTCGTAGGCGAGCTCTTCTTCCACATCGACCTTCAAGTAGTAGCCAACTTTGTAGTTTCTGAGTGGGAACCATATACCCAAGAATGCTTGATGATTTTTCTTACCATTGTTTCATTCTAATGTACATTAAACCCAAAATATCCAAGCAGCATGCTCGTCTGAAAATCTCACTATCTAATTAAGATGAAAGAAATGTCTGCCTAGGTAGCAGGTAGACGTTGGAAGGCTTACTAAATAACTCAGTTATGTAGAATTATACACAAACTCTATTATACATTTGATTACTAAATACACTGACAGATGTGCCGTATTCTTACTGTATAAAAGAAATGAGCATTCATCTACAGTGACAGCCTTTTTGTCAGAATTTCTGTTAAATCCTAAAATTTTAATTGCAACATTTTCTTTTATCTAATGTTTTAATGTTTGCAAACTGCAGCTACAATAGTGGGGGCTACAATAAAGAAGTCCTCAAAGTAATGTCATGGTCACAATGTTCCTATCAGACACCTAGAATCCAGCAAAATGCTGAAGTGTTCATGTTAGAACAAGCACAAGAGCATCCTAAGTGAAGTTTTAAAACCCAAATATTAATGTTATGCTAGAAAAAAGAAGAAAAAAAACACCTCGATAGCTCATGGTATATGCAATTACTGTCCTGCTCACACATTCTCTGCTCCCATCCAGCCTGAAGGCTCTGGCACTTACCTGATGCCCCAGTGAACTTATTCAGCTCATTGAGGTGGAAAACCTGGGGGAGCAGAGGGGAGTGAAAGACTGGCGCAAGTGAAAAGGCTGTAGCAGGACCACTCATTTCAGTTTTGAATTCTTAGGCTGAGATCAGCCATTCTCATGGAACTATACACAATGTATATTTATCCCTTGTAGTTCAGCAAGAAGCATAAGAAATCTGGGTAAGCTTGTCATGTCACCAGTACCAAAATCCTGTTACAGAATTTGCCGACCAGAAATCCAGGAAATATCCACCTAGAAGAACAGCTGTGACAGTAAGATATCACTAGCTCTCTAGATACTTGTTTCTGTGCCAGAAACCAGCCTTTCTGTAGGAAAGTGAACAGAAAAGGGATGTGCTGAACTGATATTATACCCAGAATTAATCCATCTTTAATCCAGGTACTACCAGAGACTGATTTCCTAATAAGCCTACGTAGACCCAAGCAGGGCGGCAGCAGCACCACCACATTAACTGAGCAGTCCTCACACTCACCTGCTCAGCTCATTACTGGTGTGCAGACACACACAGCAAGCACCTACTAAAAGCTTGAGAACAACTGCCATTTCCTGTTGTCAAACATCAGAAAATTCCAAGAGAGCACAAGCTACATCAAAAGGTAAATCAAAGTATGTTAAAAATAGTGAAGTATTACCACAACCATGCTTTAGTTCCTCTCTGATGCTAACCTTATATGCAACATGGAAAAATAAAAATGACATCAGTTGCAAGAATGAACAAAATGGCCTAGAAGTTAAAGCAGTATGAATACAACAGCATTTGGTAATCAAACAGAGGCCTTTTGCTTTGACTGTCATAGGCTGGCACCATTTCAGACATAGCACAATCAGATCCTGACGGAGAGTAATGACTTCTGCTGCTTTGCCTAAAACCCTAAGGACAACTCAAATACAGTTATTGATGAGTCCTGGAGGGAGATACATCAAGCTTTCCTCGGGCAAGGATGTTATAATCATCAACCTAGGTAAAAGTAAGGTAGAAACAGGAGTGTAAGATGGAAATAGGTACTTAAAATCAATACAGGTACGAATTAATACAGCTCATTGAAATCAGAGTTTTACCAGCCTCAGTCAGTTTTTGTTTCTTTTAGCTAATGCTTTAATGTTTGCAAACTGCAGGTATAACAACAGTGGGGACTACAATAAAAAAAGTCAACAAAACAATGCTGAAGTGTTAAGACTAACTTAAAACAAGTGCAAGAGAAGCCCAGGTAAATTTTTTAATTCAGCACCCTTTGTTAACAAAAGGCAAGAAATACCCAATTACGTTAAGTATATAACAAATCTTTAAAGATATATTGCATTTATATGTGCCTTTATACTTATGCTTTACAGGAAACCATTAAACATAATTTCTCAAAACTGAAGTCTCATCCCTTCTAAAAAGCAAAAACTGGGAAAAAAAATCCTTCTCTTCAGAGTGTACATGTATCATGTCTTTCCTCTAGTCATCTTTGTTTTGAAGAAACGCACATATGCATCTTTCACACTATGAATCCCAGTCTTGAAGAAAAATCACTTGAAAAAAATTTTAAATACACAAATCACAATCATGATTTCTAGTAATTGCCTCTTCTCTTAAAATTTGCATTTTGAAGTCAAATCAACATACAAAATAAAAGCTGACTTACAAACTCTCAAGTTTTCGCCTTCCTATCCAGTTAGTGATTCACTCTGAACAAATCACCTCCACTGACACTTTGTTGACATCACCCACACCTCTCCACAATAGCAATTTAAATCCTCCAACCTGGCACAAGGAAGCCGGTGTCTATTTCACTGAAGTTCTGGCTATTTCTATAACATGCAGTGAAATACCACTGTAACTGAAAGCAGACTTTTGCAGTACTATGCAATTATAGGATTGAATGCTAACAACAGTAACAAACATGCCAAAAAACCTCTAGAAAGAAACTTCAAGACTTTCAATCTTCACTTAAATTTTAAATTACAAAACTTTGATTTCCAGCTCAGGAAGAGTTGATTAAAAAAAGAACTAGATTACTTGGAAGGGAAAAAAATCCTTTTTTTTTTTTTAATTAGATATATCAATACCTTCCCTCCTCTAATCAATTAAACCATCAATTAAACCATGATCCATTTACATATGGCTTTAAAAAAACCTTGGCGCAAAGGCACGCTACAGAACATGATTTTTAATTTCTCATCTCAATACTATTTTTAAACAATTTAAGTTTTATTAGTCAAAATAAGAAACTTTCCATAATCCCCCCAAAGCAGTCTGTGACTGAATACCTGAACTCTGCAGACAGGCTGAATTTGAAAATCCTGTCGATACCTCTCTTTCAGAATTTTGCATAATCCCGCTTAAAAAAAAAAAAAAAAAAAAGAAACCAAACCACAAAATCACTTTTACTTAGCAAGACTTACTTTCTTTCTTGATAGCCTACTGATGCTTCAGTATCTAGGTCATAGAGCAGGCTACCAGCACTACTGGAAAAACTACACGTACGTTTATGTACTGAAGCCTGTGATCCTCCCATCCAATCAAGGCAAGAAACAAATCAACAGGGGACACAAAATACATGGAGGTGGGGCTAAAAAGGAAAGAGACAACACTCCAGTTGATAGTACCGAATGCTTGCAGTATGCACAATATAAATCACTGAGGTTTATATTTGTATAAAAATAGCTGTGGCCCACCAATTATTATAATGTGCCTATCCTAACAAAAATGCAGTGCAATGTATTTCACAAGTAAATCCTTGTACACCAATATTCATGCTGACAGGTAGCTGCATTACACTCAGAATTAGTTTTTACCCATCTCTATTTACATTAAAAGTTCTCATTTCATTTAAAGGTAGAACACTTCAAATATTTATTCCATAACCTCCTTCGCTTTTTTAAAACAGTTTCACTGCCAAACTCCTATTAGTGAACTACTCAATGAACCAGGTGTTCCATTTTTTTCTGTAATTTGAGTATCTGCAGTTTGCATTCTATTACTTAGAATGGGCTGGTACCGACTTAACAGATACAAGTCACAGGTAAAAATAACTTTCTAGGTGTTTAATTATGAAGAAATCATTACAATTTGCCCAACTATTACCCCACAGCAGTTTTCACATAAACCAAAATGATGGCTTTGTTACCAGTGAATAAAGATGAGACTTCCCAAGAAAAGGGAAAGTTTCTGTATTACTCGGCATACATTAAGTATATTAGTCACATGTGCTGAAGGAGTCAAATTACCACATCACTAATATAATTTGGTAAAAAGCTTTCTCCATCACTTTCTCCGTCACAATAAAGGCTATGAATTTACCATTAAAAAAATAAGTAAACAACCCCCCTCCCAACCCAAATCTTATTTTGGAATCTGTTGAATGTTTAATAGGTGAAAAGCATAATTAACTATTAATAACCCAGAGCATCAAAAATTAACATGCAGGAACCTTATATGCTTCTGAAATACCCAGGACAGATGATGAACATCATCAAATACCTCCCTTATTGATTACCTTTGTCGTAAGTCCACTGTAAAACATCTGCCTATAGATCTGAGACCCAATCCCTTCCCTGGATGCAAAACAGCTGCACACCAAATACCTACGTGAATTCAGAAACAGCTAGAGGAAAAAGACAAAGAATTAGTATTGTAAAGCTAGTGAAGCAGCAGTTACTGTGGACGGGGAAACAAATAGCCAGAGAGTTAGAACTGGGCCAGACGGATGTCCTTCGGACAGGCTTTTTTTACAGGTCTTGACTTAATGACCAATAAACAAGAATATATAGAACAATATCAAAGAAAAGCACGTGCTCTCATATGACTTACTTGACTAGTGAAAAAGGTGCTTTCAACAGAAAAAGATTATGACCAACTAGAAAAACTACTAGTCTTAGGATTACAGTTTAAGTATAGAAGTCAGAAAAACAAATCCTGATGTAAGACTAATTAAAAAAAAAAAGTAATAGCTTTTACAAACTTTACTATGTATCTTTCCAGTTCTAGTTTTAGCTGAATTTCAGAAAGCAAGCTTTGTCCAAATACTCTGTTTCCCCACAGTTGAGGCTGGAAGGTGCCTGGAAGTTACCTGGTCCCACCTGACTACTCAAAGCAGGATCACCTCAAGCACATTGCTAGGGGTCATGTCCAGTTTGGTTTTGAGCATCTCCAAAGATAGAGATTTCACAATCCCTTTGGGCAACCTGTGCCATTGTTCATCTACCCTCACATTAAATTTTTTTTCTTATGTCTGAATAGAGTCTACTGTATTTCAGTTTGTGCTTCCTGCCTCTTCTCTGGTCATTGGGCACCACTGAGAAGTCTGTCACCCATCAGATATTTATTTACTCACACTGGTAAGATCCCCCTGAACCTTCTCCAGGCTGAACAATCCCAAGTGTGTCAGCCCCTCCTTGCATGACAGGGTCTCCAAGCCCTTCAGCACCTTTGTGGCGCTTCAGTGGACCAGCTCTAGTATGTCCCTCTAGAGCTCTCTTGTTCTGGGGAGGACAGCACTGGGTACAGCACTCCAGTGTATCTCACCAGGGCTGAGCAGAGGAATGATCACCTTCCTTGACTTGCTGGCAACGCTCTGCCGGCTCACATTCAACATGCTGTCTACCAGGTCCTTTCCTGCAAATGCTGCTTTCCAGCTGCTTGGCACCCAGCCTGCACTGGTGCATGGGGCTATTCCCATCCAGGTGCAGGACTTAGCATCTCCCTGTGTTGAACTTCAGGAGGTTTGTGTCAGCCCATTTCTGCAGCCTGTCAAAGTCCCTCTGAACAGCAGCACAACCCTCTGGTGCACGAATCACTCCTAGTTTTGTACCAACAGTGCACTTGCTGTGAGTGCTCTCTGTCCCATCAGCCAGGTCATTAATGAAGATATCAAACAGTACTGGCCCCAATAAAGGGTGACTGCTGGAGTATACCAGTAGTGACTGGCCTCCAGCTGGACTGTGTGCCACTGATCACAGCCCTTTAAGCCCAACAGTTCAGCCAGATTTCACTCCACTACACTGTCTACTTATGTAGCCCAGACTTCCTTAGTTTGTCAATGAAGACATTATAGCAGACAGTGTCAAAAAGTATTGCTAAAGTCAAGATAAACAGACACTGCTACTGTTTAATCAAAGTTTAATCTATCTTAAGCCTCTAACATTTTTGTCCTTCAGTATATACTTGGACCATTTTTTTGCTACATTGCAATACATCCTTGTGAACTCTAGCCATTACAAGCTGATAACTGAACTATTAGAAAACCTTCGTCAAACACATACATATGCAGAAGCAAGAAGTACTATCATGCTTTTATGTTTCCAACTTTCACTTCACATAATCTGTATCTCTTTCAATGCATCAGTACTTTAAGATAAATTTTCAAATAACCAATACAAAATCAAAGACGGGATAACAAAGCAAACAGGTGACAGAGGACTGCGAGCAGATGGTACCTAAACACAAAGAGAGACAACAAGAATGATGATTGGGGGGTCAGGGGTGTAAAGTGAAAGCTCTGGGATAAACCTCCTGTTGTATTATTTGCATATAAAACTCCACTGCAACTGAATCTTGGATTACTTTTGGCAGGCAACAGCATACACACAAACTGCCAGTTGTGGACAAAACAATGAAGTCTCAGAAGTTTAGACAGCCAGGAAGTTGCAAGTCTCAGAGCATTCAGGAGTTAAAGACGACAACGTGTACATCAGCTCCAGCTCCCTCATAAAGGATTAGTCCAGTGGAGCAGGGTGATAAGCATCATGAAGTAACCTAGAGTTAGGCTTTCTATAGAAGAAAAGCAGTCATGTAGAAAGAAAAAAAAGAAACCAGGATAGAGTAAACCTAAACACTCTTGGCCTAGAGGAGTCAAGTGAAGGCGAGGCAGAAGCCTAGGAAGACAGATCCTAAAGCAGCTCACACCTGTCCATGGGAAAGGCCTGACTACAGCTATTTGCAGTAAAGGGCAGGAGTCTTCAGATGCCATACAACATGACATGGGAGCCAACTGTAGAGTCCAGAAAGTGAGTAAAGGTATTACAGAATGCATGAAGGCTTTTTCTGAAAGTTATATTTTAGGTATGGCATTGTCATCCTAAAGAAATAATGCCTGTGAACAAGCTGGTCTCGAAAGAATTCTGTATTTGGCTGGAATCAAGGCTGATAGTTGGGCTGAATACCCTCCTTGTAGTCTAAGTGAAAAAAGGAACATTAGGTCTTTTACACAGCAGTTGTTAAAAAAAACCCACACAACCCAAAAAAACCCAAACAAATTAAAAAACCAAACAAAACCAAAACAAAACGACACACTGTCCAAAGCACCTACACACCAAATCCAGTCAGACTGTAAAGTGTGTGAAGAATTAAGAATTTTATAAATAACAATTTTGAAATTAACGTTGGGGAAAACTGTTGCAGTTACACATGCCTCTGCCTTTTAAGCAGAAAAAGAAAAGAAAAAAATGCTGTGCCTGTGATCTCAGGAAAGAAAGCTGCATGTGGGGTTTTGGGTGTTGGGGTTTTTTTTGAGTTTTAGGGGGGTTTTTTTAGTACAGTACTTGCTAGACAGGCAGACTTGAAAACCTCAGCAAAATAGCTGCTTGTTGCACTTTGTTTCTACTCTGCTCAAGCAAACAGACCTCTGTTTACATGCTTTGTAAATAAACAGGACTGCACATACACACACACAAAAAAAATCTCACAACCCTCAAATCACAAACTATTTCCCTTCCTGAGAGAAGCAACTTGGCAAAGCCTCAAGAACTAGCTAGCTCTTGGGCTCTTGTAGTAGAAATAATACATGCCAGGTTTTCTGAATACAGATGTCAGATAGCCAAATATTGGCTAATACACTTCGCAGGTCTGTGTTTTCTGGCTGCTCAGTTACCTTGCAAAGAAACTGAGCAATCTCTCAATGCTTGCATGTCAAGTTAACGCCAGGCTTTCCTGTCCACCTTGGAAACATTACTCCTCTTCTAAAGGAAGATATGATTGCTTTTTGCCTTTTTTTAAACTGGCCCAAGAAATACTTTTTGATTGCTGTTATCAGGCAGCTCTTTTCAGGACCAGAACACATAGAAGCAGGGTGTCTAGTCTGAGTGACTTTATGCTCCAGAACTCCAATTACTATGCATCCCTGTGCTATCTTACCTCAAATGGGTTTTGCAACAAGCAGAGGACAAGTTCAGCAAAGTAGCACTGCTTGCTTGCGGTCATTGCTGAGCTTTACCTTCATTAGATGTATGAGCCTAACATCTCCAGCAGGTTTAAGTCCAAAGTATACAGTACATAATTAACACATTGTAAGAAGATACCTCACTACTCCGTTCCAGAAATATAGGTCTATAAACTGAATAGGAGTTAAGTAGTAGACAAAACTCTGCAATAGTAAACTTCTATGACACTGAGAAGTAGTAGCAAAGGAATTGTGCATTTTGTGTCCTCAGCTGACCTCAATCATTTGTATGAACGTCAGATGGCCAAAAATCCAAACAGACCTAGATCCAGTTTTGACAGTTGCTATAGGCCCCTGGGAGACCAGTGTTAAGTTATCTGATTAAAGGCTAATCATAATAGAAACAGATCCAGCAAGATCAGCGGAAAAACAATACATAGAGAAACCCTAACAACCTAATCAGTGAAAACAGAGCACCTGAATCAGCTACTACCGAGACCATCAGTTAGACCATATTCTCCCAGTGTGAAACCCATGAAGATGAGTCAAGGAGGACACTCTCTCCCCAGAAACACCTTGAAAAGTAAAGGTTATTGCCTTAAGGGGTCAGTACCTATTATGGGATGCACAGAGGAAGAACATTTTGGGATTATGTAAAATTTACCATGGGATTGTGAGAACATGCAAGATATTATGAAATGTTTAGGGGAAGGCACTAGAGGCAGAAGACGACAGGGATAAAGGCGGAAAAGAGAGAAACAAGTATGGGAAAACAGCAGGGAGAAAGGATAAATGGGGCAGGTCCAGTGCAAATGGATGGCTTATTAGTGCACTTGTCTGAGTCCTGCCCTTGATCACAACAGTCTATCCTATATTGTCATTAACCCCTATTTCTGTCTTCTTTGTGGATGCACTTTCTATTCTGAGTGCGTACATGTGAACTCAAGCCAATGTCAGGCTAGAATGGCCAGTGAGTAGATAAAAGGTCTAAGTACCAGCAACAGGAACAAGAACACAAACCTCAGGGGCTCATGGGTCTAGGTGCCAACAACAGGGGGGCACCAATGGGTCAAGGCTTCAGCAACTACACAGACTATTTACAACTGGCTATTAGGGGCACCCATACAGCATCTGTGCGAGTTTCTGAAAATTCCATTAGTGGACTTCCATCCTGAGGAGCTGGAAAGGAGGAACAGGACTGGGCTGTCCGTGCAGTTCTTGTTTGAGTGCTGTGTGTTTATGTGGGTGCCAATAAAAGCATTGGTTTGAGTCTCTGTTAATCTGTGCAGCCAGCTGCGTATGCATTTTCTGTACATGAGTGTGTGTGCATGCATGCGCACCCACTGGGAATAAGCACTCAGTGTCATTACTGGCTGGCCCTAGGGACACAGAACTGCAGCAGTCTTGTGCTTACCTATTCAGCTGGGACAGGGGGTATGCCCCTGGGACCCAAAGCTCTCCATATTTGGCTACCTTTAATAACTGGCAGGGCTAAAAGGACACACGCCTTTGCAAGTTCCTTAGCAAAGCTATCAGTAACACTTTAAAGGGGAAGTGTATAAATCTGCCCTAGATTTGAGTTCAGGGTAGTCTACACCTGCTTCAGCTGTCCTGGCATCTACCGGAACACACCACATGCAGTTTTATTAAGGCATTTTGTAAACCACTGAGCATTTAAAATGATAGTAAAAAAAGTGTTAGCGTTCTCAGGCACCATTCTACTTCAACTGGATGTCCTCTGGTTCTTTTAATAGCCCTTGAAATTCCTTTGTGCTAAACACGTTTGGAAGGAATCTTGACCAGATCTTTCCTACGTGTTCTCTTTTAAAGTCAGGACTCAACTGTAAGCCATTATAGTGGAAGAGAAACACAAATAAAGCAAAAATACAGACGAAACAAAGTAGATTAAAATTAAAATACAGTAACATATTTAATAAGTTTGCTTTGGAGAAACTTATAAACAGATTTCCATAAAGAGCAACAGTACCTTTAAATACTACTGGTTTGCACAAAAAAAAAAAAAATGCATTCTCTGGCAGCACACTACAGCCGGGGTACCCAAGGAATAGGGTCTACACTAATTCATTGTCTCAGTGGTCCATCCATCGATATCAAGAGTACTTGTGAGAAAGGGGAAGACTTTTTCCTTGATCACCGATAATTTCTTTGTAAGTTCTGCATTCTTCCACTTCTGTTGTGAAACGTAAGCATTCTGAGGAAGGCTGTATCTTTTTTTAGTTGTCTTTCTAAATTAATAGTCTGAAACATTAATTACCTGGGAAGGAGCCAAGTGAGACTTCACTAAGCATATGAAGACTGTTTGTGCTTTTATTTATATATATTAGAATGAAACATTTTAATAGATAAAAATGTACTTCAGAATCACTGTGGTTGATCATCTTTTTCATGTGTCTTCGGGAAGTCTTGGTCCAAAGCCATATTGTGATCTTCTCAGAAACAGACACCTCTCATAGCCAAGAGGCCAAGCAGCAGTGGAAATTCCTGATTCTTGTCACATACGTAATAGGAGCTGTCAGAAAGGCTTTACACTGTCATACTGGGGATGACAAAGCACCACTCTTAGGAGACCACCACACGTGGTCTCCTATGGGTAAGCTAATCCTTTTTTAGAAGGATTCATAAAGAACAGAGCTAGTTCCAAACATCTTCCATTCTAGTTCACGGCATGGAATAAACAGAGGTTGATACACCTGTTTGGTATGTGGGCATGGCAGGAACCGAATGCTTCTGCGGACAGTGGCTGCAGTAGCTGAAGATGACAGACAACAAGAATCTGCAGCTCCTGATGCTGGATACAAAATAAGAGAACAGCTGTCTACTGAAACCCGTAGGAATTTCAAACTCCTTTTCTGCCTCCACAAAATAAAAAAAAAAAAATCACCACTGGGTATTCTGATACAGTGGTTACAAAATAAAATAATACTGTCTCTTTGTAGACAATGACAAAAACAATTCTCCCAATTTCTGCCAGAACTAATATTTAAGCTTTAACAACACAGAACAAACACACAGCTTGAGTTTCTGCACTAATATGGCCGCCTTTGTTATCAAAAGCAGATCTACACTACTCTATCCTCAGGCACAGTAGTACCAAGCAACAGAAGTGAGGACAAGTCCCTGCCTTCTTAGGAAGGCTGTGACCATGCCAGTAGATGTGGGGCCTAGGAAGTTGCTTCAGAAAAACAAAGCACTGAGTTCCTAAAAGGTTTCATGTTACTCCAGTAACATTTTGCCACATAAGAATTAGCTTTAAGAAATTCTCCTCCCTTCCATGGAATTACGCTGCTCCAGGTTTTGGAAAAACAGTCTTCAAGATTAACCATCACAACATTAAAATACTGATGTTTCACAAGCTTTCAAGAGAAGAAAACATGATCTTTTGTAAATTGGTGATACTCTTATTTACTAGTGATTTGTTGTTTTAGAAGACAACAAGACAAAGTTAGAATTAGGACACATTTACCAGTACAGAGAGGTTACTTAAAGCACCTTCTGAACATCGTATTAAAAACAACAGCCGAAGTTTCATACAAACAAACATCTACATGGGATGTGCCTCTGGTCTCGAACATTGTCCAGTCATGCAAGAGAAGCAACCAACCAGCCTGACTGACCTAAAGCTATAATCAGACGGAGAAAACTGCGTAGACAAACTTGGTGAAGAACTGGCACTCCTTCGCTGGTAGTACATATAGCAGGCAGAGCTTGGAGCTGCATATGTTTGTTTCTTAACTGAAGCTTCAAAGAATAGAGAGAGAAAAAAAACAAAGAAAGGGAAAGAGCAACAAACTATCCATCTAGTCACAATCAGCAGCATGAGTTTGTTAAACATCCTAGATGAGGTTACTTTCATATTTGCTTTTAAGGTACAGTAACTGTTTGGCTTTTGTCAGAGTTTTCTTCAAGACTCACCCTTAGGCTTGGGTAAATACAGAAGCACCTGGGCCAGACAGTGGCTCAGGAGTGTAAAGTTCCTAAAGGGGGAACTAGTAAAAGGCCTTCAGGTCACAACATCCTTTGGCCAGAAAAGGTACTTTTCAGCCAAACAGGAAGATCGGTGGATATCCTCTGAATTGTACGGCAGGATTCACTGCAACTCACAAGCCAAGACAAGCCAAAATTACCTAGTAATATGTTTATAATACACATACTATGCAACAAAATGAAATGCTTAAATTAGCATACATTTCCTTAACCTGTTGCTTAGTGTCTCTTGGTAACTACATCAATTGCGGATCAATGAAAAAACACATACCACATCACAGTAAATTTACTGAATTATATGAACATTTAAATATTTTATTATGCATTTGTAAGTATGTAATGTGAAGATGCAGAAAACCACAAATGTATTTATCCTGTAACACAGCACCGGAACAACAGAAATGCAGTCATCTGGCGTAGGTACATATTGTTTTACTCAATCTATCAGGTAATGTTCCCTTACCACCTGTCTAGGGTCCTCAAGTAGACTTTTTAGTGAGGTCATGATTAAGACAATGACTAGCCAAAAAGACTGAAGTTATGAAGCAGACAATCTGTAGTACAAAAGGCTTTGCTTAAAATGACCCCTTACTTTTTCGCTGACCTTTTACCTTGAATCGGAAACGAAATACATACATTCTACTTAGAAAGTATATAATTCAAATCTTAGTTCTCAGATTTTTTACGTACATGGCTTTTTAGCCATTAACTGTGTTCTAATCATAACTGGATTGCTTTGATTAGTTTCCAGTGAACAGTTCTCATACAGGAAAATCTCATACCACCCCCCAGCACCTTCAATCTCTCCCTTTCCCAAAGTTCTCTCATTTTAGTTCCAACAATAAGTGCCTAAACCCAGGATCTGTGTTTTCAGAAGCTATATTAGAAACCTCCCTGTCCCTGTAATAAATATCTCACAAATAACTGCATGATGAAAAGCTCTTAAAACAAAAAACACAGAAGTAAACAGTAGTACACAGAAGTAAAAAAATTATAAATAAATAAATAGAGTGCAGTATCCCCTAAGAATATCACCTCAAGTGAAAAAAGCTGCTCCACAAGTGGCTGCTTCTACATACACTATTTCCTTTTTTTTTTTACTACAAAAGTTCAACTGCAAGTTGCAGCACTTCTTGTCTCCTTTCATATCTCACTTAAAAGCCTTGCAGGCTAAAACAACCACCTGTGAAACCTTTGATATGAAAAATATGCAAAACATAGGATTAGTTTTGGTCCAATTTCAGTAATCTAAAATTAAGTATCTAGTCTAAGATAGCTATACCAGAGTCCAGTGCCTCCCTGGACAAATAACATAGGGCCCACATTAAGACAGGATGATTTCTTCCCACTTCTGAGATAAAATACAATAAACAGCAGTACTAGCCTGCAATACTAAAAAAAAGGGGGAAATATACACTGTCCATTGTTATCATATATTATTTTAAACAAAACTGAAAAATTAAAGTTGTATGACTACCAAAAATAAATTTGAACTGCCCTGAAGTGGAAGTTAGGCAATGTGTCTTTTACACCTAAAAAAATTAAAGAGGGAAGACAGCAGAAGAAAAGATGGTATTTTAAAAACATGTTTAAAAGTTTGTGGAACTGACGAAATAGTTGCATCATACTGGTAATTATTTTTTGTTTCAATGTTACTTACACAAATAACAATAGAATTATTATCTTATAATGCCCTATTATCTAATAATTATTCCAAGATGTTTATCTGACAAAGAACAATATCGGCTCATACTGAATGTTGTGAATCAATGGTTCTACTTTTAAACATGTGTTTTATTTCTGTACTCCATTACAAGTGACACTTCTGCCTTAGGAGAAGTAGTACATCCACAATCAAATTACTAAAAAAGAAACACACACACACAAAAAAACCCAGAACAAAAAAAAAATTCTGCATGTTCCTAAACCTGAAGGAATCCTTCAGCATCATAACCTGTTTCACAGTGCCTCTTTTATCAATTAACATTAGGTCTCTTCTTAGAAAAGGAAGCAGACAGTACTCAAGCGTCCATTTTTTTTCTTCCTCCTCTACTTTATTTACTTTACTCCCTGACTGCACTTCTTGGGATGACCTGATGAAGAAACCACGTAAAAGCATTGAGAAATACAATTATTTGCTCTGCAATGATAAATTACAAAGAGAGAGGGGTATACATAGCCCAAGGCTAAAAAAAACCACAAAAATCCCACCCCAAAAACAAACAACAAAACCCCCAACCAAACCAAGAGACATCATCCCAAAAAACACCAGTTGTCCTTAAGCCTTGCCTGCACCACCCCACTTCTACAAATTGAATAAGACAAACTTTTGCTGTCCTAGTCGTCTGAAAGTATCTTCCCTCTACTGCTATTTATAAAGCCCCTCAAAATCATGAAAATTGAATTATAGACACACCAGTTATCTACTTTAAGACTGTTCATGAATGGCTGCTATTAATTTTATTTTTTAAAAACACTGAAACAGAAATTCACTGTAAAGAAAGTGCATATGCAGCCATTACAGAAAGACAAGAAAAGAGCATGTCAAATACTTCAGACTTATCAGCCTTGCTAATAACCTTTACCAGTAAATACCCTGTGGTCAACCTGCATTGCTAAGATGACATAAATTTAGAATCCAAAATCAGAGCTAAAAAAATACCGAGTTCTTTGTCCTAAAGTATATTAAAAAAAAATACTATATACATTAGGTTTGCAGTCTAAAGAGTAGAAAGTGACCCAGGTGGAAGAATTTACTTTTCTCAAAACGGAACAGAAACTTGCAAGGAGTTCCACAAAGCTCTTAAAAAGGCAAAAAAAAAAATCTGTACAGCTCAAAGGGTTGACTATACTGTACATGAGAAGAGCACGTAGCTCCTACAACAGAAATTAAAGTATTTTTGCTTTCTTGCAGGGTCCTTGAAAGACTGTCCTCTGTCTGGGTGCTGCTACTTGCTTTCTAATGACACATTTGCAAGGCTTGGACAAGTAATCTCACACAGCCCCCACTGGAACATGAGGGCACATGGTAGTTAAATTACTACTTATTAGATAAAGAGACCAGGTGCATGATACACTGTAAGCATGCTGGAAGAAAACGTTTATACAGTATACTTAAAGCTCAGATATCCAAACAAATCAATTCAGCGTAACAAGTTACAGCAGGTTACCTGATCTGCTGTAACCGTCCATGTGCACACACACATCCGTAGTTACCCGGGTTACCTTATCAACAGGGAACGAGGACTTTGTCACAAGCCGCTAACACGTACAAGGGCAGCATTAACTACTCGGCAACTTAGGACTTAGAGATGCTGTCTGATCGTGTCTGCATAATTAAATATCCCATAACACACCAAAACACAGTTATCTTAACCCCCACCTGCAGTTACAGTTTTTCTAGGGGGTAGGTGAGGGGAAAGGAAGGATGAATCTCACTACGAAAAACGTCTCAGGTTTGTATTAATCTGCTTTTCAAGGCTGCAAAACCTTGCAGCTTTGCACATAACATCTCAGAGAATCCTCAGTGAAAGGGTTCATCTCACTCTCTTGCTAATGTTTCCTAAAAGCCTCTTAAAAACATAACAACAACTACCCTAAGAGAATGCTGCAGGACTTCCAACACATTGAGCTCCCGTAACAGCCAAACCATCCATTACATTCCAGCTTCCTTCTCATAAGTTTTTTTTCCTCTAGGACAGGATAACATGTTGAACTTGCCAAGTGAGTAGGAAAACCTACAAACACTGAACTCTCTTGTGAAAACAAAGACCAACCAAAGAAAGGGGCAAGTGATGGGCTTCTCACTCGTTCCTCCTCTATTCCCATTTCATCAGTTTCTGTAAATGCACAGAGCACCTCCTCTCCTCTCCCCTCCCCTCCCGCTATGCAAGCACTGTCTAGCAGCCTCTGCTAGTGTGGAAAACAAGAAACAAGCCATGGACTCAATTCAGATCTTCCGCTTGGCATTTCCACCCTCAAGCTTCTCAAAAAGCCCAGCCACTAGGAGCAAGGGTAAAAATTGATAATTAAAAAATATGCATGAACTCCCTTTCTCTGTTTGTCACAAACATGCAGATTTTCATGTCTGTATGGTATGAACATTGCAATTTCGCTATACAGCAGGCTGAGGACAGTTCTGCAGTTCAGACACTCAATACTATAATATTTTTTTCCTTAAAAATATCTTACACAGTAATTTTGAAGGGCCTTGAAAGGAACTGGAAGCTAATAGGACAGGCAGCACTGTTTCATAACAGCTTGCAAAAAATTCAGTCTATTTTTAGATATGTGAAAAGAATGTGGCTATTTTAAAAAAAAATCTCAGATAATAAAGTTGTTTTCATTTATAATTGACCTCAGAAATTGTGCAGCTGATGTGTCAAATCAATCTCCAGGGGAACAGTACCATATATTTAAGTCCTTTAAAGAAATCTAACTGCATATGCAACATTCACATTTTAATCTTTATTGCAAGATAACACATCGGGCTGTTATAAAACTTCACTTTTTAATGAATGGCATTTAAATGCATCTCAGACAAATGCATCCTTCTCTGGTTATGTGTTATAATCCTTTACAGGGATGTATTCATCTAGGACTACCATTAGTTCAACTATGAGTATGTTTTGCTCAAAAACAGACTGATCAGTTTTTGGGTGCTGCATAAAATTAATAGATAAAATAAATATCTATATTATATAACAAACTCCCCCATAGCAATGCCAACAAAAGCCTTTCCGAAAATCAAGTTAACACCTATTTCCTTAACTATTTTCACCCCATCACCCCCTCTGTTATCACCACCATTTTATTAGTCTTTTATTTAAAAATTATAGGCTTTAGGGTGGGATAGAGGTAAATGAAAAAATATATTAACATTTTCTTTCATTATTCATAATTTTGAATAAATAAATAAATAAAATATCTCTCAAAGCTCTTCTTATCTCTCTCCATTTTGGAAAGGTGACTTAACAACCCATTCCCCCCCACCATTTTCTGTATCTCTCATTGCTGATATTTTGTTATATTACAGCTGGTGAAAGGCAATGCAGTTTGTTTCTACAGATCTTACACAAATATACTTATAAATCAAATTAAACTGCTCATTTTGTTTTTTTTTTTAAACCATGCATGCCACAGAGAGCACTCGTTCATTTTGAAAGACATCTTTTAGACTGTTACCTTACGATAGCTCAGTCCATTATGTCTTTCTACACTGAGCCATTCAATAAGACATTCTTTAGATAACAATTTCAGCTGAACAGTTTTAAATTAACTTCAAAGGTTTAAAATTAATATTTTTTTGCCAATGTCCAGTATTAAAATAGCAAAACAGAACATTCGGATGGTCTTTGCACACAGCTGAAATGATTATTGTAAATAATTTGAAAAAAATTACATTGCTCTGGATTTAGGCAATTCTGAAAATAAAATCTCTCTTAAAATTCAGTCGCAAGCAGAAGAGAAGTGAGCAGGGTTGGATCATTTAAGAATCAACAAAATCACTAGGAGGTTATTTCACATCAGAAAACTTAATGCGCATTTAGTACCTCGAAATATTTCTTTAAAACGAAACAGCTACTTGAAATTGCAATAATCTGATTGACAGATAAAATAATTGCTTTAAAAACACTTCTGAGTCATTTTGTCCTTACCTGCAGGCATGAACCATTACTGCATGCAAGGACTGCTCCATTTCCTAGCACAGACTTGAACAAGGATCACGTCTATCTTACAGAATGTGACTAATTGGGGGATTTGCGATTCCTGAGCTACTTTGCAAAGGACACTCCCTTTTCCACATAACAGAACATGAAACGCTTAACCAAGTTATATTTCCTACGCATCTAAATTGAAAGGAACCCTTTGCAACCGTGGAACGATTTCCTGCAACACAACAAAAACGCGAGGTCTTGAAAAACGAAATTAGAAATCGAGATGCTGTTTGCATGACAGTGAAAAGGAGCAAGGTCTGCAACACCAGCACGCACAAACCAGCAGCCTGCCGTAGTATGATTTGCATGCTGCAGCCCTGTAGGCTTCATTAAAAAAAAAATAAAATAAAAAAATCAATAAATCTCTGCAAAAACGCACGAAGCTTAACCAAAACGAGAGGCTCAACAGACACGGTACAATAACCAGCATGCAATACGTAAACAATAGCAGCAAACTTGACAAGGAAAAGGAAAAAAAAGCCCTGCGCGGCTGCTTGGCAATGCTACACCATGAATCGTTCATGCAAGAGATGCAGCCGTACCTTTCTGAAGAGGACGACTTCTCAGAGTTAACTGACATCAGCAGCTCAATCTTCTGCTTGATTTCTGGAAAAATCAGAAAATATTCACAACCGAGACCGACCGCCCTCGCTTTCCAGAGTCCTGTTAGCCGGAGACCCTCCGCCGCGGAGCCCTTTTGTTCGGCGGGAGGCCGCAGGAGCCGCGGAGCCTGTGCGAGGGCCGGCCCAGCCGCGCTCTGAGGGGACGGGGCGGGAGGCGCCGGGCCGCCCCGAGCGCACGTGACTGGGCACGGCGGCGGGCGGAACCATTCCGCCGCCCGGGAAGGGGGGGGGGGGGGGCGCCGCTCCTCCGCCGGAGCCCGCACGGTTACCGGGCCCGCCAGCCCGCCGCCGCTGCCGGCGGGTGCGCCGGGGGGGTTTCCGAGGGGGGACATCCGAAACGGGGCGTTTATGGCACAGATTACCTTCCCGGTTAGTTATCTAAGCCGCACTGGGCACCCTCGGAAGCCTTCAGATCAAAAGCCCTGAAAAATATGGCTCTTTGAATCATTTTTGTCACAAAGAATGAAGTATTAAATCACTACTTTCATACATGGGTTAGAAATCAGGCATGGAAAACGCTACGCATACCTGGACTTTATTTTTTAGCACCCTGCCTCCAATTTCCTCCAAATAAACTTTGAAAAGTGATGTTTAATTTTCCCCTATTTTTTACATACATATTAATTACCAGTCCGGCACTTGTAACGACCAAGCGGAAGCACCCACCAGCCCAACCTGGGCTGACACCTCGTTGCGGCCACGTGCCTGGCAGCGCACCGCAGCACGGCCGGACGGACAAACAGCGGCAAAGGGGAGATGAGCCCTTGTGCCACCTGCCACAGGTATCACGAGCTCCTGTCAACGCAGAACAGAGAGACTGCCGAAAAAAATGAATGCACCGGGAGCTCTGGAGTCAACGGGTTCATGATGCAAAAATGCCAAAGAATAATGTCACGAATGTGAGCATCATTTTAAGATTCTACCCCCGCCGGAGACCGTAGTGCCACCTATGGAAACACTGGTGAGACCCCTGCAACACTAAGACTATGTCCACTTGTTTACAACCGAAGTAAACTTCAACTATTTGGGATTAACCATTCTACAACAGGAGAGCTTCCACCTGACTTTTTCTCCTTTCTTTACACATATTTCAGATACAAAGCCTCAGAAATTTCTGAAAACAGAAGAAAGAAGAGAAACTAGGGTTCTTTTCACTTCAGTTAAAAATTGTTATTATTACTTGAGTGAGTTTATTACCCTTGTGCTCTGGTGGAAGGGTTGCAAGCAATCATCACCTGGTTAAGCATGTGCCACTTGTCCTCCCCAAAACATACAGACCAGAGAAGCCTCCAAGAAGAATCTCAGTTCTCACATCCAAAATAGATGCTTCTCAGAGTTTTCAAGACATGTCTTTGAGACATCTGTATGTCCACAACTGGCTACACTACGTGACTGCAAGGACATTGCAAAACTTCCTTACTACTGCCCACCCCAGGCAGCAGGTGCTCCTCCAGTCACAGCTACCAGGAGACTTCTCTCCCCACCCAGGCTCGTGTCCCAGCATAGGCAGAAGTTCAGCTGCCCCAGGAACATCCAGGCTGCTGGCTGCAAAACCTCCCAGGTTCTGGGCAGCTCCAGTGCTGGAGAATAAGCTTGCTGATCTAGTCTCTTGGACCTCATTAGCAAAAGTCCATAGTAGTTCTTGTTTAGGCCATGCACATCTTTCCCTCTGTGCCTCAATTCTCCAGCTATTCAGAGGGGATGACAGCATCAGCTAAACTCCGTGGAGTACTGGTTTTTTTTCAGCTAAAAACCAACCCAACAACCTATGACAAAACACCAGTGAGCATACCCAAACACCAAATTATCTAATTTTTCACTCAGTGCAGTCTTGAAAATGGCTATTAAGACTTAGAAAAACGGCTATTATGTAGCCATTATATTATATATCTTTATTAATAATATAGCCATTATATTGTATCTATAGATAGAGTACAACTCAGAAGTGCATAGTGGCCAAGAACTGAAAACACTGAATATCCACCCGATCACTGAAAGACCCACTCATGTTACAGTAAAACAAATTCTGACACGTCAGTAAGAACTATGCTGTACAGCATCAAGGCTCCACAAACAGCTTTAATACCTCTTCATTTTCAACCGTACAATCACACTGTTATTTTAGAACAGATTTTTAGTTCCACATATGACATTGGTGTTGATCACACAAGTTATGCAATGCACTGGATATACTGTTACTTATTTTAAAGATTGTTTTAAACAAATGAAAGAAGGCTAACCCTGTAATATTAGGGTTATCATAACACAGTATTTTCTAACACATTTATGTTTAAACTGAATGAAGGCAGTGCAAAGATCAAACAGACCAAAGAACAGTGGCATGTTATGATCAAAAACACCTACTGCAGAACTCCAGCAAGTACTCAGAACACCGCAAAAATATTCCTCTGAAGGAGACTGCCTTTAAGAAAATTCAGAAGAAATATACTTTGGCAAGTCTCTGAATATAGACAATTTCATGTTACACAGGTTGAAAGAAAGTATATGTACTACTTTTTCTTAAGGACCAGCACACCTGCAATTCCTTATGGATTCTCTCTTCATACTCTGACCTGATATGGTTCAACAGGATACTTCGTTACACACTGTGATAACATATTTGCTTTGTCAATACAAAAAGCTGCACTACAGAAATCTTTGTGGGATGGAGGAGACTGAAAGTTTGGACAGCTTTGTGGAGAAAGTTTACCCCTTTAGTACTCTACCTTTTTTTTTTTCCTCCTCCCTTCTGTCTGAAGGAATATTAGAAGGCAGCTCTCTCATTTTCTCACCCTCACTTTTGGACAGAGATAGAACTGACAATTTGAAGGTGCAAACTAACGTGCATTTCCCTTACCACACATCCTTGACACTGGGTGACTAAATACATTCCTCAATCTCATAATCCAACAATTTTTTTTAATTCCTTTCGAAAATGTTTAACCCTGTTAAAACTTAAAATGGACAATACAAACAGATTAACAAGGCAGGATTTCAGGGCAAAACAAAATCCAGAGAGCTTGGAATAAAGTGTTCGACCATCTATTCCATAAACAAGCCTACAAGACAAGCTTTTCAATAGATGCCTAGAGATTGTTACACTTACACTTTATTGCTAACAACACACTACAAGATGTTAAAAATAAAATCCAAGATATAAGTTACTTCACTGCAAACTTGAAGTCCCTGGATGCTCTAAGAGTGCACAAAGACCCTTCTTTCTGATGGTATTCCAGCACATAATTTAGTTTCACTTATGCAGTGACAACAAAGATTTATTTAAAATAGTGATAAGAATTTAAATAAAATAAGACTTCACAGGAAAAAAAAATCTAGCATCATCAATGAGTGTTCCATTCCATGAGTTCCATTCCAACTTCCAACACAAGGTTTGGGGTTTTTTCTTTCTTTCCCCTCTCTGCTCCTCGCCTGTCAATTTGGAATCTTATCTTATTTGGAATTTACCTACATTTTGTCTCTGCTATCTGAGATTTTTGCAAGTGGAGCCATTTCTTTCATTTTTTAAAAGTAAATCTGTACCTTTACACACCTATACTGCACCCCCAAGGTCAGGCTGATACCACCATTATCACTCCTGATACAAAACTGATCATGGAAATAATATCACCAAAACAAGACAGATGAGGTTTACATTAAGTGCCTGTTAGGCCCTAAGAGAAAAATGGCTGCAGAAGCAGCAATATTATCACTTGTTTATTTTGATTATTTATAAATTACATATCCAAAAATCTGGGCTCATTTACAGAGTTTATTAGAACATACAAATTGCATCCCAAGTCCAAATTTATAGAAGAAAAATCCCTCCAAATGGTGGTTAACCTACCACCCACTCAACCAGCCTTTGCAGCCCAGAAGAAAGTAAATTACAGTAATACTTGTTAAGCTCCAAGAAAGAAAAAAGGAAAAAAAAAAAGGAAAGAAAATAAAAAGAAAGTTAAAGAAGTTTTACATGTGAGCAGCTCTTCCTGAAGGCCTCTTGGTTCAAGCCCCTCCAACCTGACACAGAGAACAAACACTTCAACCTCTGTTTGACCTCAAGTGCTGTGGCGCAGAGGTGAATGCTGGGCTATTCACACCCAACGCCTGTTATGGATTCAAAGAACACCACCTTTAGTGGCTTTTATGAGTTAATTAGATAACTGTATTGATCAGTGAACAGATATAGAGCGAACCTCTGCTTAACGAGCAAGCATTTATGATCTCACTAAAGATTTTTTGATTGTCCTAATTTCAGAGACAATAAAAAGATGGCAGTGTAAGTAGAACCACATCCAGAGGAATAGATCATAACATTCTGGCTGAAAAAAATGAAAATCAGTGAAAATTAGTGCCTGCAAATCCCAAAGCAGCAGCTAATAAAATAAATTTCCTGAGCTACAAAATAACAATAAATTCAGGTACAGGTGGCAGTGTCATTGGCACCAACTCCTCGGTCATTCCGTGAACTTTATCAGCCCCCTTTGAGTAATTTTTTGTTGTGTACAGATCAAGTGGCAGACAAATGGCTCTCATCCAAGACCTGAGTGAAGCAGATACACCAAGTCTCTAAAGCCATACTATTCAAGCTGTGATTGAATGAAAAGAAAAAACAAGCTCGGAAAGGCTCTGCACTGCCCAAAATGTCTTCATAATCATCATGATTTTTTTTAAACCAAAGCAAAGCAGAGACTGTGCTGACATTTTTTTTTTTTATAGCCCAGTTGTTTGCCTCCTTTGAGATGTTCATGTGTAGATTGTGGGTTAGATGAGAGAAAAAGACATCAGATAGTTAAAATGGGAAGGATCTCCTTTTAAAGAGAGATTATCTGCTCTGCCAAAAAAAGAGGAGACCAGAGAAGGCTTGGAAAAATGGAGAGAAGAGCCCGACAAAGAGATGCTGGCAGTTTCTAAATTCATAGGAGATGTGTAGGAAAGCATCATGCCAAAGGCTCCAAGAAACCTAAAGTTTCCACAACAAATCTAGACCAAACTACCTCAGAAAGTGTAAGGGAAGAAACTCTCCAGACAAGCCAAAGAAGAGAAATTATTTTATTTCAATATGTGAAAGAAGAAGAAAAAAAAGACTTATATGGGCATTGGGAACCTCTGAAGCATATATATATATATATATATATATAATTTGAAGAAAAAGAACAGGGAGGCAGGTCTAGCCTGGAGTTTTGTTTATTTGTTTTTACCAATATGAAAAAACCCATGAGTTCTCCACAACAGAAGAAAAAAAAACCTCTAGCTGGTGCTTAAGCACAGATGGAAAAGTGCAGACAAGGGTCAGAACACAGCACAAACTGTTCCCTTTGACATATGGGTAGATATCAGAGTTGCCACTATTTCAAAGTCAACTGACAGAAGTCACTGTTTCACTAAAAACTTAATCATGTCTATTGCAAACAGATTATCTCAATGGTCTGCAACGTGTTCATCAGTCAAGATTAAAATATCTTACTGACAGCGCATGTATTAAATTTATCCAGGACAGAGAAGCACTGTTGCAGAGCTCAACTAAAACCTTCCCCCACCCCTACCCCCCCCCCCCCCTTTTTTTTTTCCCCTTTTGGGCACAAGGGAAGAGACAAAGTAGCAGCTAAACATACTACCTTCATTTTCTTACAATGGAAACCCCTGCCATACAAAACACCATACATCCCTTTTAAAATAAATATTATACTAAACAGAGGCAAGAAAAATATACTCAGTTTTTAATTAATAAGTAGGCTCATCCGCATGTTTTGTTAATCTAGCCTGATCATAAACCAGCAGGTTCAGTCCTTCCATTTTCTGTGCAGTGTTTATGTTAGGACACAAGCTAAAGATGCTTTTAGCCTTCCTTACACAAAATCTTTCAGCATCTCCTTCTCCATCAATATCCATCCTAGTCTATTCCCTATTGTCTTTTCCTTCTTTACATCATATTAGTGCTACAGCTGCTTGGATCTTACATTTGGACTATTAAAAATCTCATCATGCTGAAGTTGACTGTATTTCCAGTACTACGGTTAAAATAAACAATCCTGCTTCCCAGATCCTATAAAGACAGGCCTGAAAATATTATGCAAAGCACATTAACCAAAAGACCCATTCTAAGTAAATTCTCAGCCTTGAAACCATGAAATGTATTAGGAACCTTAGTCTTACTAACTTGATTTTATGTGGACAAATCTATGTTTTGAGCTGTGGATAGTTGTTTTACAAGTGACATACTACGGAGTACAAAAGAAGGCAATAAATTAAAGTTCTCCTGATGAGGCAGTGGGTATCACAGAACAAAATTAGGTAGATTTGCACACAACTTGAGAGGTTCACTGCTTGATCTCTTTTAGATAATGTACTTTTAAAATAAGAACCAGTTCTACAGAGTGAACTGCCGGAATCACAGACTCTGGCACCAGGTGTTTCAAAATGGCACAAGCACAGAGCAAGCCTAAATTTGATCCACGTGTGAATGTTAAATGGGGTAGTATGGAAGCACGAAGGGTATAATTACCATAAAATAAATCATTCTTCCTGATGTTACTAAGCTTTTGGGGTGAGGACAAAAAAAAAAAACCCAACAACCAGTGCTTGTGCCCCAACTTAGTATTATTTGCTGTTCAGGTGGAGAAGTTCAGTAGCCCCTCATTAACAGCCAACAAACCTTGGGTGGTGCTCCTCTGTGATGAGGCTTCTTGTCTTCCAACCACTATATATGATCAAGAAGAAATAGAGGGATGGCCTGAACGGTTTTCTCCTACTACAACAGAACAAAACTCAGTATGAAGTAGGCATCTTTCCTCTTTGCATCAAGTGCAACTTCAGGAAGACTGGAAAGATTAGTTCATGTGGGATTTCAAGATTATGTCAGAGTTAACTTAAAAGTTTCAAGAATCCTCAGGAATGTAAAAGGCTGTCAGAAGTGGCAGTGAATGCCATGGGTCAATATTGTCAGCCAGCAGACCTTAAAAAGCTAATACCCAGTTTGTTAATTTCTTAATGGTGCAAAGTCAATGCAGTCTACAGTGAACTTTTGATCTTTTTTTTTAATCTGCTCTTACAGAGAACTCTATTTTGTTTATTACAGATAATTTTCTGCTTGCTTTCTGTGAAGGTTTCTAACTTTGCATACATTTTTCATGTAATAGGAAAGCAACCAAATATTCATGTCAAAGTTTGTGCACATTCATGGACTTGTACTGCAAGATATCAAGAATGGGCAGGTTGAGAAGAACGCAGGGGTTGCCAGGTACCCAATATAGTCTCTAATGTTGCTTGCTTTCACTAGCAGAAACAGCAGTTCTCATATTAGTCCAGTACTGAAAATTAAAATAGTAGCTATATGGACTTCTTCAGGTCTCTTGTCACAGAATCACAGAATGGTAGGGGTTGGAAGGGACCTCTGGAGATCATCTCGTCTAACCCCCCTGCTTGAGCAGGGACACCCAGAGTGGGGGGCACAGGACTCTATCCAGGCAGGTTTTGAGAGTCTCCAGAGGAGACTCCACAACCTCCCTGGGCAGCCTGTTCCACTGCTCTGCCACCCTCACAGGAAAGAAGTTTTTCCCCATACTTAAGTGGAACTTCCCGTGTCCCAACTTGTGCCCATTGTCCCTTGTCCTGTCATCAGGCACCACTAAAAAGAGCCTAGTCCCATAATTCTGACAACCACCCTTTAGATATTTATAGGTATTGATGAAATCCCCCCTCAGTCTTCTCTTCTCCAGGCTGAGCAAGCCCAGGTCTCTCAGCCTTTCCTCATAAGGGAGATGCTCCAGTCCCCTGATCATCTTGGTAGCTCTCTGCTGGACTTGCTCAAGGAGTTCCCTGTCCTTCTGGAACTGGGGGGCCCAAAACTGGATACAGTACTCCAAATGTGGTCTCACTAGGGCAGAGTAGAGGGGGAGGATAACCTCTCTCAGTCTCCTGGCCACACTCCTTTTAATGCACCCCAGGATACCGTTGGCCTTCTGGGCCACAAGGGCACACTGCTGGCCCATGGTCAGCTTGTTGTCCACCAGCACTCCCAGGTCCTTCTCAACAGAGCCGCTTTCCAGCGGGTCAGCCCCCAACCTGTACTGGTGCGTGGGGTTGTTCCTCCCCAGGTGCAGGACCTTGTGCTTATTCTTGTTGAATTTCATCAGGTTCCCCTCGGCCCAGCTCTCCAGCCTGTCCAGGTCTCATTGGATGGCAGCACAGCCTTCTGGTGTATCAGCCCCTCCTCCCAGCTGGGTATCATCAGCAAACTTGCTGAGGTTACACTCTGTCCCATCATCCAGGTCATTGATGAATATACTGAACATGTCCTATGGATAACTTTCACAACAATGGTGATACACAAGCCAGTGCCTTCCTCACTGAAGAATAAGTGACAGAAAAACAGCTGTTTGCAATCTCCTGTTGGGGAGATTACATTAATATTTTTAGTATTATTCCTTCTTAGTATCCTAAATAATATTTCTCCTCAGCGCACGAGGAAATTACAAGAGAACTTTTAAGGTTATGCCACATTTGAAATATTAAAATCACCATTTAAAAAACCTTCAAATTGACAAAGCTAACCCCCTCCTTTCCTAGAGGGGTATATAAAAAAAAAGTCAGTAATATCAAAATGTACAACATTTTAAACATTTATGCAAGAGTCATGTTTTAGCTACTGTTCAGAATGCAAAATTATGTTTTAAAAAAACACTGCCCCCACACAAATAGTAGGGACTGGATGAGATGCAAAGGGGAGCACAGATCCTTTATTTGGATACACTGTACAAGTCCACACATAAGCACGAACTAAAGCTGGATCACACTCATGCTTCGCTCAGCAGGCCCTGGTGGGGGGGGAGAGATTTCTAAAAATCATGAGAAAAATCCGATCAGTAGTAGTATTGCGTTCTCCCTTGCAGAAAAAGCAAGATGGACTTACTCAGTATTTACAGGTACATTAAGTTGACTTGATGTTAACAATTCTGTACTGGAATCATCTGCTCAGGTACTTTTAAAGAATATATTCACACTAATACGACTCTTATCTTTCCAGACTGAGTTTTCCATACCTGAGCTGAGGTTGAAAAATAATACTTTTACAGAATATTCTAAGGAAAACCTGTCCTCCTTTAAAATGGCTGCCACCCCGCATTAGTACCCAAGAGATAAGTTTACCCTAATTCTTAGGCAGAGATCTTTAATCCACATGACACTGCTAGTTGTTTAGCTCTGTTCCCATTAACACAAATGGAGGACAAAGCCAATCCAAAAGACACTGGCTACTTTAATGGTAGCTGTTGCCTTGTTTTTGCAGAGGAAAATGGAAGACCATTCATTAAGAACTTACTGAACAACGGTATTTTATTCAAGAAAAATAGCAACACTAGTACTATCATTTTAAATCTTATGTTCAGTGAATCTTCACTGCAAGGAGGACACAGAAAAGCACAGGATGCAGAAAGGAATGAAACATGGTAAGAAAGAAACACGCACTGCAGGAGATCTCAGGGTGGAAACCAGAAGCTTGAGTACATGTACCATACGGTCATGTTTGTTTCTCCTTCTCCAAAACGGAAAAAAAGCATACAAAATACATAGAATAATTTGCCTTCTACTTATTTAAATATTTAGTTTCCATATATATAAATATACAGCCTAAGTTACATACTTAATACCTCTGAAGAATTTTTAATACAGTCAACTTCCTGAGTTTCTTGTTTATGTTTATACATGGAAATTTTTGAAGGAAGCTTGTAGATAAAATTGAGGTAGCATTAGGTATTCAAGAAGAAAAGCATTAAAAGTATGCTACAATTACTTTAAATATGGCCCATTATCAACCCAGGGAAAGACAATTACAGTCAAAGTAACTATGCATTTGAATTTCTTTTAAGTCTCCCATTTAACTCTAACTAAGCCTTGTTGACATAATCTGGCATTGGATCTTTTGCCAGGCTGTAGTACTTATCTAAAAAGTGCTTACTAAAACACAATGATGACATTAAGAGGAATTCTTCATTCTGGTAGTTCTCCTGGGTCTGGCAGCATTCACTGTACACTGCAGGCCCAGTACCAAGTTGTTGCTTTTCCCTCCCACCTCCCATCTCAGCCCAATAACCAAATTGGTTTGAAAATCTGCAGTTGTACAAAAAGTCATTCTTCAAAGAAAAAAATATAAAATGTAAACTTTTTGCATAACTACTTGTCAGATTAAACACAGTAAAGCACACCAAAGAAAACATTATTAACCCCAAATATGATTGGGCTTGTTGTTATTTTTTAATTATTTGTATGTCTTCAACTTTATTATTTATATTGTATTAACTTTATTATTTATAGATATTTAACCTTTATGAGAAATGTTTTGTTTGGAGGGGACAGGGACGGAGCTGAGAACATTTCTTAAGAGTTGCTGGAAAACAGAAAGCTTATTCTTACAAGTTTATCCATTCTGGAAAAAAAACCCCAAAATATTCAATAAGTATGTTAAAATGTATCATGGTGTCCTTTAAAATCAGCTGCCAATTGCTTCCTATTACTAGGCAAGAAAGGTCTTCATATGGGAACAGCTGTACATAAGGCAGCTGGAGATAGAGTGATTTAAGAAGTTATTACTCAGTTAGCTAAAACACAATAAATGATTAGCTGTGTTTTCCAGACTGTGTCTAGAGCAAGGCAAATGGTTTGCTGAGTGCGCGTGGTCAGCTTTTATGTCAAAGCTGAAAGAAGTTCAACCTGCAGCATGATAACAGAGTGTTAGTTTTTTCACACCCTCAAACTGAATCACTTCCAGTACCTTTACTGTCTCAACTCACTAGATGGAATGGATAGTTTCTGATTTCTAGTCTGAAATATTTCTAATTTATTCCTTTTACAATCCAGCATACAATTGTTACTGTTTTAGGATTCTTCTGATAATAACATTTTCTTTCAGGTCTACAATTTGCCTAAATGCCTTAAGTGCTACTCAAATTTCAAATACTATTGTTTTTCCACTCATTTCTTGTGTGCTTTTCCTTCAAAATTCAAGGGAAAAAAATTGCTCTAATGTTGTAGAATGACAAATTAAATTCCAGTCTTAAGGAAAAACAGGTTTCTATTCATCCAAACTGAGTCAAGCGTATATTACGTTCTGAAGTCTAAAGCAATGACTCATAAAATGTTGCACACACACTGATTCCTACCTCTCCTAAGAGATGAAGCTACATGATTTACCCAAAAGATTGAACTGGGTCGCAGTTATTGAATACATGTTATAACCTTAAACTCCAGGTTAGCACTTCTCCTTAGCCTTAGTTTTTATTATCATTCACTGTTCTAAAAAGCTTTATGTTTTTACTTTCTGTTACAGATTTTACAGTTAGAAATCCTTATAGTAGAAATATTTTTAACTGCGGTGCTTTGAGAGGACAGTCACAGGATGGTTTTCAGTATGTCCTGTCAAAGTTTTTTATATTGTGATCATCACCACAGTATCTACATAACTGGCTTTTCCAAATATTCTTGCAAGGTTTTCAGCATTTCTTATCCAGCACATCATCAGACTTTTGCACTCCTTGAAATCTCAGCTGTAAAGAGGACATTCTTAGCTCTGTTCCTCTAGAACAAGAGACAGTACTTGTTTCACCTTTCCTGGCCTCATAAGAGGACAAACAGTTCTAAGAAAAAGCTCCATCAGGAAAGTACGTGTCATCCTGAGCACAAAGCAAGCCAAAAACTTCTCCACTTCAGCAGTGAGTTGTGCCCCACTGGAACATGGGTCCACATGGTGATCATCTTACCTGAAGTGTATGAGAGCATCTGTGAAAGACGGCAGGAGGAGCATCCTCAGCAGCCATTGAAACTGCCAAAACCAAGATACTGATGTCAGCTGTACTATGCCATACTCGCCAAATAACATCCAATACTACTTCTGGTTTTACCTATGATTCTTTCATTTGGACACTGCACAACTCCTGTGTAAATAAGCCTGTTCATGTCCACTGTGTAGTCTAGGTTTTGGGAATCACTGGCATGACCAATATTAAGGCTTTGTCTCACAGCAACCTTCCCATTATTTTAATAAACCTAGAAATTCTGTATCTGAATGGGGTTAGTCATCCTTCGGCATCCTCTTTGCAGCTTATTTCTTGTTGAAAAGACAACTGAAGGCCAATAAACTCTTGAATAACACCAAAATCCTCTGTTAGAGCCTGTCAGACCAACATCAATTACAGCAAGGAAAAAGCTTTGGATCATGGCACCTGCACACACCACTTCTGCTATCTCCGAGGTGAAGCGCACAGCTGGCAGAAGAAACTTATCCTGAAACCATCACCACTACCCAGTCATCCGAAATGCCCAGGCACTAACGGTAATCACGCCTGCTTGTTACATGTGGATCTGCCTTCCTGATACCATAGCCATTGCCAAAGAAAGCAAAAAAACCCAATACATTGCACAGAAGGAAATTATTGTCTATTGTAACGGACAACTAGAGGCAACAATAAAGAGGTAGCAATCACACCTGAGCACAAATATGGTTCTCCATTAATATAGCATCTTTTTATTATTTTAAAATATTGTTTTATTTAACTGATTAGATCTACCTATTCTTGAACTACATCTTGATCAAGTTTAAGCTTTTACAAAGAGTATTTTTAATAAAGCTCTAATACAGAAAAATTACATTTGAAAATTACTACTGGAGATAAAACTGTACTGATGACAAAGTTTAAACATGCGTGCAGTGCCCACAAAAGGAGGAACTTTCTAATTATATTACAAGTGTGTTTCTCACATATAGCATTTTCAATCTTTAATTGTCAGTGCCCTGGATTTACACAGCAACATGAAAAGCCATTGGGGGTTTTTCTGTTGGGCTTCTCCCCAGCTAAGAGTGGCCACAGTAGTAACAAAGGAAAGTATTTAAACCAATACAAATGTTAAACACCCTAACACTGATAATTTCGGCTCACCCAAAATCTTCAAGTAAAAGACATTCTTCTATTTACACTTTCTTTTTTGTAAGGAACAGAAATAACCTTAATCCTTCAGGCGGCTGCCTTTGTAAAGTCTGAACGTAATTATAGTATAATACATACATGTGTTGAATATCTACCATTGAATATACAGGAGAAGAACATACTACACTCAAAAAAATGGAAAGAAAAAAATATGAGGGGTTTCCAGTGAAGGGAGTGCTATGACAGCCTTCTAGTCCTGAATGACTTCCATCAGGAATATTTTTAATTTTATACATATAACATGCAACACACACATGCAAATACATGTCAAAATACCCCCTTGCTTTGCTTTTGCTCAGTTCTTTAGAGAAATGGCATGTTGATTTTTTTTTAAAAGCAACATTGTACATATGCAACAACAACAAATCATTGGAAAGGAATCTGGAGGAATAACTAAAAACTTTTACTGTAAGACCTGAGGAAAAGACTAAATATAAGAAATCTTTAAAATCTTATCAGAAAAAAAATCTAGCTGCTAGAGACAAAATATTTCCATACAAAAGAAGGGAGTTAAAAGTAACCACAATAATGGAAATATTTATATAAAGCAGAGGTCTGTCCAGACATGAGATCTTATCTTGCAATCAGTAAAGCTATTTACACATCCACTGCCTTTTTTTTTTCTCCTTGCCATTAATGTCTCATCTAAATTATATCATAATCAGCTATTGCTGATAAAAAATTCAGAGTGTCCTTTGCTGGTCTGCAAGTCCACCTCTCGAACATTAAGACTTGCAAGACTTTCTTTTGAGCTCTACCTTTTTTCTTTTCACACCCTCTGCCCTTCTCTGTCTGACTTCCCCGCCACTTATTCAGCAATCACGTGAGAAACCTGGTATTGCCTTGTCTAAAAGCTGGCTACAGATAGCTTCTTCTGCGGTGAAGACACAGTTATGTAGGTGGCAAGTCATTGCCATCCACTCTGCAAACGGGTGGTGATATCATTCAGTAGCTAGTCATGCTGTCCTTTGTTACCTCCCATCTTCTCCTACATTGTATGAAGAGGATTTTGTTGAGCGATGCTGCTAAAAGCGTTGAATTATGTCACTCAGCCTTCTTCTCCCCTGCAACTCTACCAGCTCCTCTCCAGGTCTCAACCCTGGTGGCTAGCATCTAATGAGTCAGCAAACGATGTCACTTACACATGTCCATACCCACCCAATTTCCTCTCTAAACCATAAGCTCCTATACATTTCATGCTTTTCCTGCATACATGCGCAGAGCAGAACACCTTGACTTCACTGCTGGCAAGAAACACCTATAAATTTAGGTTTTCAACAACACAGTCCTAATTTTGGCAGCTGTTACAGCAACACTCAAACAATATACAAAGTTGAACACACTGCCAACAGTGTCAATTATGTGTTTCATGAAAATAAAAAAATAAAACCTTACCTGAACTAAAAGAAACTTTGTTTAAAAAATAGACCAAAGCAGATAGTCATAAAGACATCAAAAGAGAAATGAAAATGGGAAGAAAAAACAGATTGGCAGGTAATACTCTACTTACTAATTTAGGTTTTGCTCAGGGTTCAGAGAAAGGGTCCATCCTTAGAGCATTTCCCTTTTTATAAACATGGGAAAAAAATTGAAAACTATGTTAAATAAAATAAACACCCTCATGAAAGCACTGAAAGTTAAGTTACCTGAATTCTCTTCCAATTTCACTATCCTATCCACCATTCCCTAAAGTTTACAGTCATAGAAGATACATGCTTGAAAATCAGATCATTCAAGTTTCAACAGGACTGGCAAGTCCAGCCCAGACAAAGCCTATGGATGATCATCCTGACTCCCTCACAGTGAAGGAAACACACTTCAAAGATTACATGTATTTTTAAATGCCACTACTACTTCACCCTATTTACAGGAAACCTAAAATATAAATTGATTTATACAATCTGTATTTGCTCCAGGTATTTAACACCCATAATGAAATACTTTAAATATGTGCATAAAAAGGAACGAAAAAAATGAAGTAATAAGCAACAAAAGAAGAGCCAACCTTCAAGTCGATGCCAAACAATGTCATTTTGTTAAATCGTACGAATCCCCAATTTACCTTCAAATGTTAATTAGGAACTAGATGAAGGAAGAGAGATGAGAAGGAGTAGAGAGACTGTTGGGAGACACAGGGAGCAAAATAAAATCAGCAGAAATCACTGAGAGCAGAGAACAATCAAGTAGGAGAAAAATAAAGCAAAAATTCTGGGAGAAGGGAAGAACGTTGAGAGGGTGAAAAGGTATGTTGCCAAGGCGAAAATAGATAGCTGAAGACAGTAGACAAAGAAGGATGAGAAAGCTCAGGAGCGTGTAGGAAGAAAAGCAAACTAGAAAAAGACGAGGACTAAATCTTGCAAGGGAAAACATTGAATGCAGCAAATGTGGTCAGCTTAAGTGAGCCAATGTGTGGCTGTTTAGGAGAAGGAAGGCAAAAGCACTTTGAATACTTTAAGGAAGATCAATGTGTGCTCCTCTAAGCACCATCCACACAATACACCAGAATATGTACTGGAAAATAACACATCCTTTCCTCCCAAAGAAGGCACACGACAGTAAGCAGGTTACTACTTCCCCCGCCCCTGCACTGCTCCTTCTACTCCAACAAGCAACTAAGCAACGACAGGAGCAGCTGAGAAAGTGCCAGGTCCGCAAGTTATACCCAGCATGTTACATTTAAAACCATGTTTTGGGGGTTCCTATATACTGGAAAATATTGAGTACAATTTACCCCTATTGTAGAAGATTCCAAAGTATATTTAGAGAACTTGTAGCATCTGCTTTTTTACATTAGAAATTCCACTTTTGCCCATAAAATACTTGTGAATAAGGCAGTAGAATGACATCATGGACACAAAAAGTAAAATGTGCATTTAAAAATAAGATCTTTTTCAGACTTTTTTTTATTTTTGCTGTTATTTTTCATGCTTATTTTACTAGAAGACTGGGGAGAAGAGCTTGCTTTTTTTAAATTATTTTTTAAAAATATGCAACACCCCCAACTGCTATGTTAAAATTGGAAAAACTCCCAATCCACATGAGTCATCAAACCACTCCTCCAACAAGAATAAAAAGACAGCAAGACTTAACATTGCCCTGGTTTATTTTCACTTAGAAATATCAACAGGAAAAGTGACTGAAAGTGGTAAAATATTCAGATTTGCTTTATCCTCCAAGGATAATTATTAAAATTATTTTGTTCCTTAGTTAACCTGCTTGAGAAAGCACATAAGATGACTAAATAAAGGCCAGATCCAGAAGAAGCTTGTAAGAAAGTGTAAATTAAATTATTTTACATTACATTTGGCTATGTCCAAACATCCTCTTAAAAAATCCAATTGGAACAGTTTCAAAAGCTACCAAACCCAGCATTTGTAGTGTATAAATCCCTACTGTACTACAGAGATCACTGAGGACATCAGCATTATTTTTAAAGAGATAAGAAATTGCCTTTCTACAGTAACTTGTTCCACTGACTGAAGAGGCATGATGACAATTTTTGACCACTAACTTTTAGACAGCTTATATGAATTAATCTGTTAGTGTCTACCTCTGAATTACCATAGGCTCCTTTTGCTGTAGATGAGGAAGTGGGAAGCTCAGGACAGAGTTCATTTTATTAGTTGGTTAATCTAATCCCAAACAAGACGAACCACCCCAAATGCCAGCATCTCTCCCCCAACAAAGAAGTTTGGGTAACCAGATCAGACGTAGATACCTACACTGCAGACCTCCACACAAGTTCAGGTGAATCCCATCCTTACTGTATGGATTCAGGTAGCTGTACCAATGCATATCACCTTCACCTATTGAGTTACCAATTCCTGTTGTGATTTAACATGGGATTAAAGTATCATTTAATGTCACCCTTCTTTGTCTACTAATTACACCAAGTCACTCTTCCTTCCATAAGGTATGAACAGGGAAGGAAGGCTATGGCTTTGATGTTTTTTTTGTTTGTTTTACAATAGAGTCACTCAGACATTCAAAAGTGTTTTTTTAAATTGCTATTACTCATTGCAATCCACATACGATAAAGGTTAGGAAGAGGTACTAAAATAACTACATTACCATATAAATCTCCCTACATAGAGGCAAGCCATCAATCATATTAACATTTATTCTTCCCCGAAAAAGAAAAGAACATGGATATGACAAAGCTTGAAGACAGGAAAGGCACAACGAATCAGAGAACCAGTGCAGAAAAAGTGAAGCACTTAAAAAGTTTAAAAAAATATATTGAAAGAAGAGTGCACAGGCATGTTGGCTGAGAAAAATATTTTTTAAAAAACTAGACAGGGAAAACCAAACAAATTTCTGCTGTACTTCCTTCATTCTCATTCTTATATTCATATTTGTGTAAAGTAACACAGAGGCTAAAAAATCTAAGAAAAAAGTATTATGGCAAGATAAACAATGAAGTACACAACAGCATGGGGAAATTAAAGTAGCTCCACTCAGGCTGATAAAGTTATAGGGGATAAGATTAAGATTAAGAGATGCGTACAGGACTATAAGAACATTTTCAGCCCTATATTGCTCGAAACCTCTATACATATTAAACTTCGGGTTATCAAACCAAACTCTTAAAACCTAAAATAGATAGGTACACTACAGGCCACTGCAGAATCAGTATTTTTATTTATTGCCCTAGAGAATTTTGAATTTCAAGTGGGGATATTGTTATTGTCATCAGCACAACAAGAGAGCTATCGATGTAGCCACTCTATTGTTCCCAACATGTGAGTGCTCCAGAGCAGGGTCTGTGTTCTGCAGCCAGGGCCAGGCTCTGAAAGAACCTGGATATTGCCACAGTTGTAGCAACCATTATTGACCCTTTTCAACTCAGTTTTGCATTTTATATTATTTTTTTAAACTTTGAAGCTAATACCACATTATGAGTTAACATACGAATGTGTGAATTAACATCAGAAGACAAGGTTTTAGACACACAGCAGGTTCAAGAATCAGAATCCTCAAATTGCTACCCATTGAAAGACTTAAGTAGCATACAGTAGGGCACATTTTCGCAAATTGCGAATGAAAAGTGACTGAACAGAACACTTAAACAATAGAAGACTTAATCCTGTAACGATTCACTGAACTAAGGTTTTAACTTAACAAGTCTACTAGGAGGTGGCAGAATGATAGAATAAAAATGAATCTTCCACAACCCAAGCAACAGGCAAAATAGTCCAATGAACAAAGACAGCACCTCTTGCTGTGTAGCAAGATCTATCCCACAGTGCTGACATATGGTGTCTTTCAGTTCTGACTTATCACTTTTACTATAAAATTCATAAAGTTTATACTGAAATAAATTATGCAGATGGGTAAAAATATAAATAATATACAGTTAAAACTCAAGCCAAAAGTGTGATCACTAAAGTGAAAATATTACCTAAATTGTAGCTAGATTTTATTATTAAACCATGTCACAAAGTATAAATTATTTTATTCTGCCAATTAACCTACAGTGTCGGAACACCTAAATATCTTTAAGTAAGCTAACCAGAGGCCGTCTAGTGATGGCACCAGGGAGGGTAGATTCATGTCTTGCATACCGCCATGCATACAGTTTGGTACCAAAGCAAGCTTAAATACACCTCCACATTACACTCCTGACAATAGTATATGCGTATTGAGTGTCCAAGCAAGTATAGTTGTATGATACAGCCACTCTCCATAATCTTCGAGAAGTCATGGAGAACAGGGGATGTCCCAGAAGACTGGAGGAAGACAAACGTTACCCCTATCTACAAGAAAGGCTCGAGGGAGGATCCAGGTAACTATAGGCCCATCAGCCTTACTTCAATCCCTGGGAAAGTTAACAAACGAATCTTACTGAGTGGCCATCACAAGTCAAATGAAGCAGTGATTGGGAAAAGCCAACATGGCTTCACTAAAGGCAGATCGTGCTTGACAAACCTGCTGGCCTTCTATGACAAAGTGACTTGCCTGGTTGACATGGGGCGGGTGGTGGACATTGTCTACCTGGACTTCTCCAAGGCCCTTGATACAGTCCCCCACAGTCTCCTCCTGGAGAAATTAATGCATTATGGCCTAGACAAGTGGTCTGTGCAGTGGGTGGGGAACTGGCTGACAGGCCGCACCCAAAGGGTGGTGGTAAATAGCTCCTTTTCCAAGTGGCAATCTGTCACAAGTGGAGTCCCCCAGGGATCAATATTGGGCCCAATGTTATTCAACATCTTTATAAGTGATCTGGATAACGGAATCAAGTGTAGCCTGATGAAGTTTGCTGATGACACCAAATTGAGCAGGGAAGTAAACACTCCAGAAGGGAGAGCTGCTCTGCAGGAAGATCTGGATAGGCTGGAAGAGTGGGCTAACAAGAACCTTATGAAGTTCAACAAGGAGAAGCGTAAGGTCATGCACCTGGGAAAACATAACCCGGGAGTGCAGCACAGACTGAGATCCACCTGGCTGGAGAGCAGCTCTGGCGAAAGGGACCTGGGAGTCCTGGTGGACAGAAAGCTCAACATGAGCGAACAGTGTGCTGCTGCAGCCAAGAAGGCCAACAGGGTGCTGGGTTGCATCAAAAAGGGCATCGCCAGCAGAGAGAAAGAAGTCATCAGCCCACTCTACTCAGCGCTTGTCAGGCCACACCTGGAGTACTGTGTGCAGTTCTGGTCCCCAATACACAAAAAAGATGTGGTCAGGCTGGAAGGGGTCCAGAGAAGGGCCACCAAGATGGTCAAAGGACTGGGAAGCTGCCATACAAGGATAGGCTGGGAGAACTGGGTCTGTTCAGCCTTCAGAAAAGGAGGCTCAGAGGGGATCTCATCACCATGTGCCAGTACGTAAGGGGTAGCTACAAAGAAGATGGAGACTCCCTTTTTACATGGAGTCCCATGGAGAGGACAAGGGGGAATGGACACAAGTTGCTCTTGGGGAGATTCCAATTGGGCATGAGAAGGAAATTTTTCACAGTAAGGACAGTCAACCATTGGAATAATCTCCCCAGGGAAGTGGTTGACTCGGCCACGTTGGACACTTTCAAGAGTCATCTGGACGGGGTGCTGAGCCATCTTGTCTAGACTGTGCTCTTCCTAGAAAGGTTGGACTAGATGATCCCTGAGGTCCCTTCCAACCTGGGATTCTGTGTGATATGAGATACTGTTAATCAGACTTCAAAAATAAATAAATACATAAAATACAACCATACTCCAAGTACTTTCTGGGCATTTGTGGCATAGATAGCACCTACAAAAACCAGTCAGCTGGAGGATGATCTGTTTCCCTCTACTTCACTTTTTTTCTTTTAACTTCTCCTCTGAGATGAGCATATCAGTGTTTTGCAAAACGGCCTGAAATGGCACAGGGCTCACACAGGTGTGGGATTCTTAGTCATTACAAGGTTACAAAATACCAGAAGTGCCTCACTATTAATTTTGAGCCTTGACCAGCTGGCCCTACTTGCACAGTCTTGGTGTACAAGCAACTGCGGCAGAGCCTATTTTTGCCTCTCTCAGGAAGGTTTCCTCTATTGATTACTTTGTTTGAAAGCCAGCGCAATTTTGGCATGTTTTCTGTAACTGCTTAGAGTTATACTTCTTTGTTCTTAAAGTGTCTCTTCAAGCAAGAGCCTTTGGCTTAAATTGGTTTTTCAATACTGCTTGTCAGGCAAAGCACTCACTTTCATTGGTAGGCTTTGAAGAGGACCTTCCTCCTCCCTCTTGTCCTTTAACACCCACCATAATCAAATATTCCAGACTGCTGCTAATTTCACAAATTTTGCCTTAAAGGTTTGAAAGTTTACAGCCAAGATTTGGCCCTCTTTGCCAGTTGAAGGGTTTTTGGCAAGGCTAAAACTGACTCAAGTATGAAACTTGTAACCGCACTTAGGCCATACAAGGACAGATAAAACCCTGCGCATCATTAGCTACTAACACATGCCAAATGCAAACCTGTGATCTGCATGTATTATTCACATGTGGCGTTATTAGCCAGAATTCCACTTTAAGCCCTCCGGCAGGCCTTTACTCATCTTTCCTTACTGAATTTTAAGTACATGTTCTTAAACCATGTCAAGGATTCCTTTTTGTTTGCCTTGTCCTTAGACTATTTCTGTACACCAGATAGACTATCTATACATTTTAAGCTGCATGTTAACCTCTTGAGTTCCACTCAGGGATCTCCACGCCCAGACCAAACATGGTTTAGACTACTAGTCTCCTTTACATTGTGTGGGAACATTAACAAGAGAATTTTTAAAGGATGTTTTCTTTCCTCAAAGACAGTACAGATTACGTAGTGACAGCAGTACAAAATTAGAGACACGCTTCTGCCAAAATCTGCATATGAACACTGTAGATGAAGATCAACCCTTTAGTAGTCTGGAGAAAAATCATAAATATGGATTAAAAACAAAGCAAGTTTTTTTTTCAGATGGCAACTTCTACCAGGTTGAGTTCATTTTCTCTAATAACTTTGTTATGCTGTGGCATTTCTGTGACTGGCTCAAAAACGAGCAACCTCCTACTGAATTTGAAAAGAATATGTAAATGGTAGTAACTAGGAAAACAAACACAGTGAATAGTTGTGTTTTCGATTTTTAAACACAAAGCTATATACCCCACAGTCACCTGAAAAAGATTGCTACTGAATCAATAATATTCACTTCAATTCATCTGACCCTCTTGGTCAGTTCAGTGTTTTCAAGGTTTGAAGATCTCACAGCAGGTTTCATCACAGGTTTCCAATGCCGAGACAACAACCATTTCAGCCTTGCCATACCAATAGAGCTAGACCAGCTCTCTGAAAGAGGAGGACATGTTTATCACCAACCTAAGTCCTGGCTTATAAGACTCCTTTTGACAAAGTACATGTTAACCCTTAATGAAAACTTTCAGTAATATGGTGGAGTGGAAAAAGGGTTTTAAGACACACTTTCATGCTAAGTCTGTATTTTTTTCCTCCTTCAACACTATAGCGATGGAGCATTTGTGACAGACGTCAAAGCCTCCTAGGACCAGTTTTCCGTATTCTAGCTCCAACACTGCCATTGGACACAGATGCTGAAGGTCCTATTTACACCAGCATCTTACATAATAACAAAATGTTCTTATACAGTGTTTACATTAGCCTCAGTTAGGGTTAGAACATACTGTTCCATATAAAAACACATAGACAAGACTGCTTCCCTGAATGAAGAGTTTACAGTCTAAGAATACAAGGAGTATACTGTGGGGGAAGAGAAGGCAGGCATGGGGAGATAAAAGCATTTATAAATGCATCTACGCAGACAGTGTTTATAATTAGAGTAATGCAATTGCCAACCATACCCATCATACCCTCAACTCCTTATGGGTATGATGGCAGAAATGGCTAAGGAGATTGAAAAAGAAGAGTGCAGCAGCTACAAATGTTGGTGATGAAGGGTATTTGTAGGAAAAGGAACAACATGGGAGGAAGAATGGAGCAGTTACAGGAGATAAGAAATGAGTGGGCAAGGCTTACGATGTTGACAGATATGAAGAGACAGACAATGCAATCAGATTTGCACATGAAGGAGGAACATAGCAAGCAAATGCGGATAATAAAGAAAAAAGCTCTCAGCTTAACAGCAAATATTGATGAAGAAATTTTAAAAGGAAATTTTGGTCAAAATAAGAAACAGAATACATTCCACATGCTTCTTGGAAGGACTCAAAGGGATGATCCTGCAGTAATCAAGTTGGTGGATAAGGCACATATATTTTCTTTCTCTCACAAATTGATTCTACCCACTTGATAAGCTGCCTTTTAGCATATAAATGTATTTTATTGCTCCCAGCCTCAATTAAGATGCTCTTCGGCATTTTGTATCTTAAGTGATAACACAACATCAAGCACTCTAGCCATTTTTTTCTTTTTTTTTTTTTAAAAAAGAGCTTTCATGTTTCCTACTAACTTCACATAAAATGAACCAGTAGTCTAATACAATTTCATCTGCAAGATGGTATCTTCAGCAGCACAGTATTCTTTAATATATGGATTAATATTATGCAAAACACAGAATCCTGAATGAAAAGGAATTGGTAATCTCCTTGCTGTAATGCCTCAGAGAGCAGGAATATGAAAATATGGTGAATTAAATGACTGTGTCTTCTAAGAGGAAGGTATTTTAAAGTGTACGATTCTAGTTGTTGTATGATATCATTAGGACAACAAAACTACATCGATCTCTTAAATAAATGTATGTTTCTTCTCAATCTCAACTGAATTCTGTATTTAGTGAGTTACATGCCTGAATGGTAGGCTACTACTGATATCTCAGTAATGTTGTTTAACATTTGAAACACTGGTGCATACATTTAACATTATCTCTATCTGCTTTTTGCCTCTAAGTATGCAGCAATACAGAGAGACTGCTACAGTATATTTATATTCTGATGTCTTTCTTGATTCACACATTTCTGTTTCATGAAATGGGTAACTGCAGTGTCACTGACTGCTAGTAGCTACCGATGTCACATGACCAGTCAGCATTTCCTTTCTACAGTTGACCAAACCACAAAAGAGACTAAATTGCTTAACTAGCTCTCCTAAAGATGGTCACGAGTCTCTTCTCTCGATTCTCTGATGACACTAGAGAGATCAAAGTAGCCTTTGCACACTACAGCTTTCACTCTGAATCTACTCTCAACATCCAATGGTATAATAAAACTCCTTTACCAAAGAGAAGAGGACTCTAAGCACCACTTCAAGGACAGACTTTGCATGCAGAATTTCTAATTGCATGTGGCTTGACAATTCATGCGAGAGAAAGGTTAAACAACAGCCCTACATATATATGCATAAAAATCAAAGGGCATACACCTAATGATTTTATATAAACAAATACCAGCTAACAAACAACAAAGATCAAAACCTTTTTTTTGGTCTATCAATTGCTCCTCACTCTTGAGTGGAAAGCCCTATTTTAAATTAAGTCAGGTTATATTAAGTGAGTGTAATGATCTTGTAGCATTATCACTGTCATAAGCACTACCTGCTAACTGAGAAGTGTCTCTCAAGTCTTCCAATCATAATAGTAATCCAGACACGGATGAGACAACTTCAACTCTCCATATCATCAGGATGATACAGTTCAAGTTCCTTGCTTTTCTAGCATTAAGGCAATCGATTAAAACAAGTTGCATAAAGCTATATCTAGAAGCAAGATAAATATTGTTGAATGAAATTACTCAAACCGCTGAGTTTTAGGTGTGGCTGTCAGAGATATCCAAGTTTTAGGGACATCTGCAATATTTATTTCTAAAAGTTTATGTAGATTATGCAGGCTTTATGTTCACGTGTAGTCTGCATAGAAGCCTGTGTCTGAGAATGTCTTACCTCTTTGATGAGCTCTTTAACTGAAGTGTATTTAATCTATATCCCATCTAAAATAAAAAAGGTAACTAAAAGGCAGAGATATAACTTCTGAAACCTAATGTGACAGGGTTACACAGGATAATGCTTTAATATTTGTAGCTCACTAATCAAAACATGCAGGGCCACACTTAAGGGCATTAGTTTTCAAAGCAATACCTATTGCAATTATTTAAAAATAGGTGGGCTACTGTACTTTTATCATTACAATCAAATAACACAATCATGTAGAATTACAATTCTCTTTGAAAGACATCACAAGCAATCCCCAGACTTGGGTTTGTGCTTGAGGTATTTTTTCATATGGGAAAGACACATCTCAAAATTCAGAGCCGCTGTTAGCCTGATGAGGGAGTTCATGAGTTAGCCTGAGTGAGGAATGTCCAACAGATCCTCCCGAGCCCTTAGCTCAAAATTACTTTCCAGGAGGAGGCAAATTAAAGGATATAAAACCTACTAAGAGTGTAATTTAAGCGAATGCAAAGTATTTTTTCTCTGTTGGAAAGCTGGCAGATGGTGAGCTATCACAATGTTCAGTATTATTTACAGAAAACAATTACAGAGCTTATCATGATCTAAACAAAAAGTCACTGTATCAGGTCTAAACTCCTGCAAAATGAAATACATGTACAGGAAGAAAAATGAAACAAAAGACATCACCCTGAAAGCTAAACCAAAGAACATATATACAGTACACAGTACAACAGCTTAATGCATCTCTTCACTTTTAAGATGACAATACAGCTTTTGACAAAGCTAGAAACCAGTCAGGATTGAAGCAGAAAGGTCTCTAGACAAGACGCTGAGCCTCAAACGTTCCCTGGCCAAATCACTACAACTGTGCTTAGGAAGTGCCAGTCTGTGGATGCCATTCAGTAGAGTCACCGTGTGAACAATTTACAATTCGGCCACAAATAGAATGAAGAATTTCTAAGATTGCACATGACTTTGCACGGCTAACTGCTGAATCAGAATTTCTTTTGGGTTTGTTTTTTATTTTGTTTGGTTTTTTTGTTTGTTTTGTTTTTTGCCTTTGCAGAGTAGCAGTAAGGGGCAGGAGCAGATAAAAGTGCAGCTGCTCTAAAACATATGATAACCATTTGCCACAGGAATTTCAGACGTTTGTGTAACACCGCGCAATCCTTGCACAACTGAGTCTTCCTTATACTAGTAGCCTGTGTTCTGAGAGCTGAAATCAATGCCAACAGGGAAATCTTTCTTGTAAAAACTTGGAACTAACCAGGCTCAAACCAATTTTTTTTTCTCTTGGAAGGCAGACTGAAAATCAAATACTCCTCTAAATTTAAAATCCTGAGAATATTTCTAGGAATTTATCTTTTCCCTTTACTTACAGGCTATTAGTTACCTAATTATTTTCTTACTGAAGCACTGGAAAAGCTTGCTTTCACCTATGATGTATTAGGGCTCCAGGTTTATTACTATAAAGTTAAGACAAAGATATTGCTATATAGAAGAATTTCTAACATCTTCAGTCATCTCTAACACAAGTATAAAGAGTAGGGAAAATAAGCAAATTATTTCAAAAACACATATAGTAAAAGATACAGAAAAGATTTCTCAGTCCACAAATTAGTCCAACAAACAATTCTACTTTTGGAAATTCTGTAACATGCAAATATGTCACTTGAAGGGATAAAAAAAATACATTTGTCCTGTTTAAAATATCACAAGTGTTAAACCCACCCTATTAATTGTGATCTGCTTTAGATCTGACAAGTAATTCCTGCCCTAGCAGAGAATCTGACTGTACAAATATTCAGAGTGCATAAGACAACAAGTAAGTTTCATTTGGTAATTTAACAACTGTAAATGAGATGCACATAAACAAAGAATTTGTTTGGAGAGCCCCATCAGCTGATGTCTGAGATGGGAATGAAAAGTCTCCTTCATCTACCTAAAGGATGCTTTTCTAAGTGACCCCTGACATGTCACTTAAACTGAAAGTAGGAGCCTAAAGCTTTCACAAATGTAAGGTTATGTTCCTATGTGACCTTTGCTAAAGTATCTGAATTTACGTAGTGTTATTACAAAAAAAAAAACAACAACCCTGGTTTGTTCAATTTAGAATATTGTTGCAAGTAACATAAAAAATGAGCAACATGAATCATCCAAAACAAAATTAAATGCAGGTCTCATGCAAAATAAAAGCCTGATTTACTGACGTATTTAAAGTAGTCATTCAAGAACACTTGATTCAAATATATGCACTGCTGCAGGTACCTAAAAATCAGTACAACAACACTGAGGCTAGAAATCTAATCATATTCATCTCCTTATAGTGGATTTATTGAATTACCAAAGGTCTTGATTTCAGTTCATCACCAGCAGCATCACAACCAAACAATGAAGCAAATTCAGAAGTAAGCTTATGCTGGAATAATCCACCATCACTTAATATTGTAATTATGCATGTTTCAGCCTGCTGCAAGCAACCGTACGATTTTATTTTACAAGCCAGATTCCCCCCCCCATCATTGCCTAAGTAAGTAGCTAAGTATTCCTAGTTGCTGTGGGTTTCTATCTTCACAGAAGTCTTCACAAATAATATGAATAAATGCCCTAATGCCTGGTTTAAAACTTCATTCCCCAGATCTGACCCAGAAAAATTTAATGCGCCAATTTCTATGATTACTTTTTTAAAAATAATTCCCATGCAGCCTCCTCAGTGATCTAATTTATATAAAGTAAAATTAGCTTTCTCTCCCTGTTCTTCTGGTATTAAAATTAAGCTGTGTCCCATTGTATTTTTTGGTGGTTTAATTTGACATAGTAAGACTAGCACTTTGATTGCTCTTCTCACACAACTGAATGTGAGCCTTTCAACCACTTCTGCCCACTCCATACTTTTCACCCTAGTGCAAGTGCAAAATGTCACGTCTAAGACAATGACATCATTCTATTGGTATTCAAAAATGTAAATAACACAATACTAGTTTCACTCATGCTAGTCATTTCTCTATGCATTGTTAAATAATACTGCACAAGCTAAAGAACACCATCAAATTTATACTTATGGTTCCCTGTCTGATATTATAACCCCAGACAACCAAAACGTACATATTGCAGTTCTGAAACACCACGTCTATAAAGCCAAATCCACACTTCTGATCATTACAGTTAAGATATTCAGATAGACTCGTAGTCTAAAGACAAAAATAAAGCAGTATAGGAATAACTAATACTTGCTTTAAGTTTTACTTTTAAAAACACAGTGATGAGAGTTTCCATAAGCTTTGCTTTCTAGAGCCATCCCACCACAGCACGGCAGTGAGTCACAAATGAAGTCACAAGTCACAAAACCCTGTTAAACAGAAGTTCCAGTTTTACACAACACAAAAGCACATTTTCCAAAGCAGCACATCTCAAGTACAGCATAAGAATAATCTTCACAGCAGCCCAGCTCCCTCTCAAGCACAAGGCAAATCTACAGCATAGTTGGGTCAAAGCTGTACTGCTTTGTTTTTTATTGTTTTACTGGTTAGACAGCAAAAGCCTAGGTTAAAAATTCACTGAGTGGGTACTGTAACAAACAGGTCCACTGCTATCAATCAAAATCAGCTCTTTTCCAGTGTTTTGTAGGAGTTAAATTCAAATTCTCCATTAAAAAAAACACATATTAGTAGAGGTGTATTACTAGAAAATGCTTTTGTTTATGAAATAGCAAATGCAAACCAAATGGGAGCATCTCAAGTCTGACAAGTCAGCCCTAATTTTAGCAAAAGTCTTGCAGCCTCATGGAGCCACCACTTAAATTCCCTTTAGACTGAAAACCGAAAAAGAAAAGCCTGAGAATTTCTCCAAACAAAATTAATTGAAGTCACATAAGCTAAGCACAAAGCAGTTCTCAGAGACAAAGACTGGGCACAACTGCCTTCTCACTTAGAGGAACATGAAAACCATATTCCACAAAAACTCAGTCAAATACTCAAGCTATATTTTTATATTATACAATAGCTTCCACACCTGCTCACTGAAATGTAAAAATTCAACACCAGGACTATGAAGAGTATTGTAATATGAGGAACATAGTCTTGCTATAAAACATAATTCCACAACTTTCCTCATTCCTTTGGAAGTACAAGGAAGCACAACATATTATGCACAAAGAACGCTTTCAGCAGGAAAAGGGATGACAAGGTCCATCCCCAGAAAGGTGATGGAGCAGTTCATCCTGGAGGTCATCTCCAGGCATGTAGAGGACAAGAAGGTTATCAGAAACAGTCAACATGGATTCACCAAGCGAAGATCATGCTTGACCTACCCGATAGCCTTCTGTGATGGCATGACTGGCTGAGTCGACGAAGGGAGAGCAGTGGATGTTGTCTATCTCAACTTCATTAAGGCATTCAACACTCTCCCACAGCCTCCCCACAGGCAAGCTAAGGAAGTGTGGGTTGGATGAGTGGACAGTGAGGTGGATTGATAACTGGCTCAACAACAGAACTCAGAGGGTCGTGATCAATGGAGCAAAGTCTGGATGGAGGCCTGTCACTAGAGGTGTTCCCCAGGGGTCTGTGCTGGGTCCAGTACTGTTTAATATATTCATCAATGACCTGGATGATGGGACAGAGTGTAACCTCAGCAAGTTTGCTGATGATACCCAGCTGGGAGGAGGGGCTGATACACCAGAAGGCTGTGCTGCCATCCAATGAGACCTGGACAGGCTGGAGAGCTGGGCCGAGGGGAACCTGATGAAATTCAACAAGAATAAGCACAAGGTCCTGCACCTGGGGAGGAACAACCCCACGCACCAGTACAGGTTGGGGGCTGACCCGCTGGAAAGCGGCTCTGTTGAGAAGGACCTGGGAGTGCTGGTGGACAACAAGCTGACCATGGGCCAGCAGTGTGCCCTTGTGGCCCAGAAGGCCAACGGTATCCTGGGGTGCATTAAAAGGAGTGTGGCCAGGAGACTGAGAGAGGTTATCCTCCCCCTCTACTCTGCCCTAGTGAGACCACATTTGGAGTACTGTATCCAGTTTTGGGCCCCCCAGTTCCAGAAGGACAGGGAACTCCTTGAGCAAGTCCAGCAGAGAGCTACCAAGATGATCAGGGGACTGGAGCATCTCCCTTATGAGGAAAGGCTGAGAGACCTGGGCTTGCTCAGCCTGGAGAAGAGAAGACTATGGGGGGATTTCATCAATACCTATAAATATCTAAAGGGTGGTTGTCAGAATTATGGGACTAGGCTCTTTTTAGTGGTGCCTGATGACAGGACAAGGGACAATGGGCACAAGTTGGGACACGGGAAGTTCCACTTAAGTATGGGGAAAAACTTCTTTCCTGTGAGGGTGGCAGAGCAGTGGAACAGGCTGCCCAGGGAGGTTGTGGAGTCTCCTCTGGAGACTCTCAAAACCTGCCTGGATAGAGTCCTGTGCCCCCCACTCTGGGTGTCCCTGCTCAAGCAGGGGGGTTAGACGAGATGATCTCCAGAGGTCCCTTCCAACCCCTACCATTCTGTGATTCTGTGAAGTGCATTTTTTCGTAATGACAATTCTGGTTAGTGTTTATGCTGATTTTAGGAAACAAGTTTATTTATCCATGCCCACAATTTAAATAAGGAGACAGAAGTACCCTTTTCCCTTTCCTTCCCACACTACATTTCACAATTAATAGTATTTAAGATAACATAATTGGCTTCAATTAATTTTTAAAATTATTAAGATTTCCAGTATGTTCACAAAATAAATAAAATTGAAATGTGTAGACATACTTGGTAGACATACTTGCAAAAATAAGTAATCACAAGATAGTTGTCATAAACTAATTGCATAATTAATAGATCCTGATTTCCCATGACTTGACCCTTTTTCCCTACCTACCGCTTTCTTACTCCAGTTACTGCAAGCTTCTCCAATACTCCTCTGAGACACCTTCCAGACACAGGACGGCAAAACTCAGTTACCTCCCCCAGCCAGGGGTGTGCAGTCCAACACTCCCTGCCCAGCAGGCAATTCCCATGCATTTTCACAAAGGTTTGTCTTTGAGACCCATATCTCTTTCTGATTTGATTTAAGGACTTGCCTAAAAAAGGTGCTTGCAAAGCCTGTTAGGCCCCTGGAAGATCTTGTAGCTCTTCTGTCTTCTCTGGAATACTACCTGCATTTAGTAGTTATAAAAATATATATTTTCGTGCTCACTACTATTTTTAGTCTATGCCTGATTCATATGCACATCAAGGGATACATTAACACGTAAAACTCATCTTAGCCCCTCAACATGCTAACCTGGAGATTAGTTTCATTAGCTGATACAGTTTAAAGCAAATTAGAATAGAATTTTACACATACCAGAGCGTGAAGAAATAAGACCTCTTCCACATGACAGACTATTTTAGACAAAAACATAACCAACCCAGGGTGCTCTCAGCTCTTAAATCCACCAAAACAAGATACAATTCCTACACTGAGGAATAAAAAGAAAAGTTTTGTTCAGATAAGACATCACTGTAGAAAAGGACAGAGCTTTCAGAAAATATGTACAGGATACGAGTTGGGATCCTTCACCCATCTCAGAGTAGGATATTACTTAAGTTTCTCACTCTTCAAGTAAGAAAAATCACGCTGGGTACAATATCATGACAGTTACAAAGTCAGTTGCATTTCTTTTGTATACTCCCCATGATCCTACTAACAAACTACTAAATATCTACTTCTGTGAAGCATTTTAAATAGTGCACTTTTGACTGATTTTATTGTTCATGCAATACAAACCGAAGTAGGGAAAAAAAGTCAACCGAAGCATGCAGCTAAGTTGTAATACTAACTGATGGGCAATGTCCCACTTGCTCCCACAGGACTCCCATACCTTTGTGGAAAGATTAAACAGGAAAAAAAATTTTTTTAAAAAAATGTACTAAAAGAAGCAGCATTTTGTTGTTGTTGTGTTTATGTTCCAAGTTATTCATAGCAGACAGATAACTGGCTGATTTGCCAGCTCAATTTCAATTTTAACCCTGTAGACATTGCCTATCATTTACACAGCTCTTGATATTTCAAACTTCATTCATGTTTGACAGACTAGTCACCTTTTATTGCTGTAGAAATGAAGTAAAATTCAACAGCTACCCTGTAAACAAATACTTGAACACAAATGGAAAGAAAATTTAATGGGAACACCTAGATTTTGTGGCATATAACTTAGTTATCTTTCAGAACAACATCTTGGGCCTAAGCTGCTTGATAATTTCCCTGTTAAAATCTGAGACAACAGAAACATACTACAGAAAACTTCAATACAATAGAAACACTATTTTCCTTTGTACTGAGTATTTACTAAATGAGTCCTACAATTCCCTGCAGCCAAACTGCATCACATTTGCTCTTCTTTTCCAAAGAAAAAACAAGTAAGGAAAATAGCTCTACTACACACAAAGGAATGTTTTTGTATTGCAGCTACCAAGAATAAATCCAGGCTTTGCTGATCCCATTTCTCGAAAGCATGCAGTACTGAAGAAGAATTAAAATCCACACAGGCAGCAGATGGACTCAGGAGATTTTGGAGCCAAGACCACTGCCATCCCTCAAAATTTCTCAGACCACCACCACCACTTACTGTCAATTTTGTGTTTCTTGTAGTTATGCAAAGTCACTGCAGATCATTTTTCCCTGCCTGTCAGGTCACACTTTAAAGAAGCCTTTGGAACACAGATGAACCACAATGACTTTTATTTACCAGGGTCTAGAAACACACACATAGTGGTAGCACCTCCTGAGCATGAATAATAAGGTACTGAAAGAAGCAGTAAACTATTTTAAGCACTTCTGGTGATTTTAAAGAAACAATGGATCGATTAGCTTGGATACTGAGTGGTCAACATCTACCACTTTAGAGAACCTTCTCCATAAGGCAATCTTCTCTACAGAAGCCCCATCTCCTTTACCACAGAAGCAGCCCGCAGTTCCTGCTCCCCAGGGCAGCATTGCCGCTAGACACAAAATCAGGTATTGTTTTGCTGGATCACTGAAGAAATAAACCAACTGCGTGCCAGCAGAATTTACTCTATCTTCAAGAAGCAGAAGGGAAAATAACAAAACTGTTATTTGCATGGAAAAAATACTGAAAGCATGTGCAGTCTACAGGCTTTAAACTGGAAAGCACTGCAAAAAATTAAAATCAGATTAAATGAAAGGAGTTAACAAAGCTAACATTTGCAGCATGAGAGGCAGACAAAAAAACCCAGACAACCCACAAACCTCCCTCTTTCCAATGTGCCTTGGACAAAACCACAGGGCTATCTACAGAGCACCAATCCTGTCAGGACACTTGCTGAGGCAGGTAGTTCAAGCAGTCCATCTGTTGGTTTGTTGTTGTGCGTTTTATTTAAAACCTATTCAAGGATTCTTGTTTCCAAAGGAAAAAATGGTCTCCCAGGCATGAATGTGATCAGGGACCTGCTTAGTGACTAACCCAGCTGAAGTCAGTAACAGAAGACCCAGCTTTTACAGGAACAATGGCACTGAGGACTCATTCTTAATGGGATCCCTCAGAAGGAAAACAAACAAACAAACAAAACACCAAACACAAAACCAAAACAAAACAATGAAGGACCATTCAAACATCAGAAAAGTCAGAACAAGCAAAGCACAATGGATGCTAAATCACAAGGAATGCTCAATTTGTGTCATGTCTCCTGGTCCCTATAGAACCAGAAGCTGCCTGAAGAGGCAAGGCAGCAACAGCAAGGTGGAAATTACAGAAAAGTGTTAGTAAAGTGTTAAAGGAGAAACGTTTGGAGAGGCTCAGACACACTAAGCCTGTGGTAACACAGACACCATGCTATCACAGAAAGCAAAGCATTTAGAACAAGAATGCCAAGAGGGCATGGACACCCACTGTGCAAAGTACATAGAAGAAAAGCTGTTAAGCAGAAATGACACAGCATTATTTTTTTTGCTACAATACACCCTGAGAAAAAAGACGGCTGAAAGAATTACAGGTGTTTATAACAGAAGAAGGAATACCACCAGAATTCAAAATTGACACAATGACAGAAAATACATCCTAATATATAACACAGGGAAGTTTCTGCCTTGCACTAACATAGACCACCTCAAACATAAGCAGGATACTTCACCTACAGGAACATGCAACAATGAATACCAGTAAGAGGAAAAATATGGCAAGAAAAAGTCAGCATTGGACTGTGGGTCAGAGTCTAAAAACCTTTAACCAACTCATTTTGCCTCATGTCCCCGTCCTAAGTGAATTTCAGTGTTTACATTCCCTGCTCAATTATTCCAGATATAGCATTGATGTGGCTGTGTTGCTCCTTATGCCTAAGATAGCCCATACCCGTGAAGCACTTCCTACATATCCTCTGAGGGTATAGTACATGAATTATGAATTATTAACCTTAATAAAAATCTTAAGAGCAGCAGACTCTACAGACATAGGTCTTAGCACAGAAAAGTGTTTGAAATCGCTTACTTTTGTCCGAGTAGTGTTTAAATGTATGCTGTACTACAACAAGATTAAACTACAATTACAGAGGTAGTGCATGCACAGAACCAAGTTACAGTGCCAATACCACCAGGTATGATGTAATTACTTACCTTTAAAAAACGTGGAGGACTTGAAGTTAAATCAAACCTGTAAAGTAAAAAACCCAACCAACCAAAAAAAAACCAAACCACCCAACCCCAAAACAAGCATGATCCTGATTTGCCTAGACCTCTCATACCTAGACATAGCAACTTAGGGGAGTAGTACTACTAATGGAAGCACCACTCTCAACCTCTCTGACAAGCATTCCAGTCTAGTCTAGTCTATGACAGACTCATCTGGGTCCAAAGACCATCAAATTAGGCATTTTCAACACCACTTGAAAAATAGTACTTCAAGGGAATGCTTCTGCTCTATCATCCACACTTGAAATAGTTTAGGAGAAATTGCATGACATAAGGACTGAGAAGCGAAGTCCCTGCAAGACCCTGGCACACAGCAGACAAAAAGCACAGAAAGGCAAAATATAAACCACTCCAAGATAAATTAGCTCCTCTAGTCACTGCCTGATAAAATTATTATAAAACCTGAGAAAATAAAGACCAAGAGTTAAAGCAAGAGAAAGCACTACCTTCACAAAAATTCCTGGGAACCACAGCAGGGTTAGCGATTTACCCATTAGTGACAGCACAAAGCATTGGGAATAAACCCCAAACAACTAAAGCTGCCAAGAAGACAGAGAGGCTATCACACTCCAATTAAATATAACGGAGAACAGCGTACGACATAGATGTTACAAGAATGCATGTGGAGCGGTACAGGCAGGATGAAGCAGGCAGAGAGGAGCTCCAGTAGAACTGCACTAATGCCACTGTTACTGCCTGCCAGCAATTTCATTATATCGATTGCCAGAGTAATAACCCAAACAGGACTGTGCTATAAACTTAAACAGTTCCTAAGCAGGAACATTAGCAACAGCCTCTTCAATAAACACGCTGAAAAAGAAAAAGGATATACATACCCAAACAGAAGGACAAGATACCTCTGATAAGACAAGACCTGTGACATAGGGATATGGTTTCTCTATGTACTAAGCTGTGCAGGAAGCACACCGCATTCACAAGCTATTTAATGACAAGTCTCCTCAGTCTTCTGTCTCACGTACAAACCCTGCTATGTGCTATGCAGTAGCACCTACACCAAAGAAGATATAATCAGCACATCCATTAACAAGTGTGTATTTGTAACAGACACATTTGATATTTCATAAGTTCATCCACAGCCATAAATAAATCCATACCAATTTTACATTAACTAGCTTAAAATTTTTGACATTCACACCAGTGAGGATTTGTTTCTCAAGTAGCACCAACACAACTCCAATTAATTCTTTCTAACTGGCAGTCTAAAACAAATTTCATCATGAAATAGTATGATAATAATTCACCTTTTCAAATGTGTAATATATATTGCAAACATATGAAAGGGAAAATGTTTCTTCTGTATCCAAGCCAATACACCTAGCTATCCTCAGTCACCAGTCACCCACACCAAATGCTTTTGCAGAATACCTCCTCTCTAGATCAGGACAATTTTACATACAAGAAAGTTTAACGTGTTCACTTTAATCAAACCTACTGTTTAGTGTCCCATTTTAGATGACAACTTCAATTGCACTTCTTGGAATTTTTTTAATTGATATTGCCACCTAGTGGTTTGTTTCAACAATATTAAATAATCATAAAAGCCAGGATGAGAACATCATTGTCTACAGTAAGTCTGAGAAAACTCATCAGCTACAGGAAAATCTAATACTGCTCTCTACCCAGAACAAAGGAAATATCCAAGGACTACTTATAGAATTAAGCCTAAGGTAGGACATTCTTTTTAAAATAAAATTATTTCTATGGGCAGAATAAAACAGTATCATCAAATAATTTGGTTTACATAATATAATAACCCAATATTGAATAATTCTCCAAACATAATTTCATAGAAAAAGTACCGTTACTAAAATCTATTTTTAAAGCTTATTTCTTTCACTTTCTTGAACATAAAATAGAGAAGAGGAGCATATCTGTCTGGTCTTTGGTTTACTGCAGGTTTTCTGTTACATGTTTAATGGCAAGATGATCTACGTACCCTTAATACAGGAAATAAAAGGCAGAACAAGCCCTGGTTTACCTAACATAAGAAAAAAACAACTTTCAAAACATTTCTGCTAGCAAGTTCAGCTTAGCTGTAAAAGAAAAGAGACAAACCAGACAAGAAGTTTTTAGTATTTATGCAGCTTCTCCATTGCTATTTCATTCTGAGCCAAACAAACATACACACGAGTCCTACAGTTACAGATACCCTGTTCTTTGTTCAGATTACAGCCATCATCAGTACCTTGTGGAAACCCAGATACTTATTATGCAGCATTAGTAACAGATGATTGGCAAGACTGTATGTCACTTTAATTTTTCATTAAAATGTAATCGATATGGGTTTTCTTCCTATCAGAAATAGGGACATAGAAGCATAAAGGATTAGTTTTCAAACAGTTGGCAATATTGTCTCCAAACAGTTCAGCAGTAGTGATTTTAGTATTCTTGGAAATAAAACATGGATACAATAAACTGACCAAATTTGAACACACGGTTATTTTCAACTGGCAATTTGCTTTTAAATCCATTTTTCTTCTAGCAAACAAATATAACTCCCATCTTTCTTTTTACCTTGCTGCTTAAAAAACAGAGCTTATGCAATTTTCATGTGTCTATCTAACCTTTTTTTTTTAAATCATCTTTGACAGTTCTAACGTTTGAAAAAGTGGAAGGAGACCTCTGAGCTGTTAAGTTTCTACAAGTTTTGTGGCAGCTGGGAAGGAAAAAACAACCCTATTAGTTCCTCACACAGGGAACGTCAGAGTCGTCCAGCTTCATATTTTCCATCTGGCTTGTCTAGCTGCTGAGGGTCTGTTGCTAGTGATGAACCATCCCAGATCGAACTCCGCACCAGTCACCACAAGCACTACACTTCTTGGCCAGCTAGCGCATCACACAAAGATGGGTAGTAGCTACAGGAGAAGCTCAGAACCTTGTGCAGGTGCCTGATTTCAGCAAGGAAGGTTCAGTATGGCACTAGGTAGGCTTAAGAGAGAAGCAGCAGCTAGCTATGTTTATTGAAGATGGTGCACTGAAGAATGGGAGAGAGCAAAGGCACTGCAACTCCACTTAGTGGGCATGGGAAGAGAAGTGAACACATTTGGGACTTGTGGAGAGCAGAAAGGAGCACCCATAGCACAGGCAAAAGAGGGCCAAGGCTATCGTGTGATGAGATACAGGTGACATTGAATATAAGTGTATGTGGAACCAAAATTTTTAACACAGCTGCTCTAACTTACGCAGCACTCTGAAATATGTAACAGCAATGAATTATCCACCTTACCTTCACTTTCCTTTATCTGTATTACCTGCTTTAACCTTTACCTAATTGCTATTATTATAGCACACCTCAAATATATTAACACAGACATATATATAATATAGAGGTTGGTTATTATTACTGTTTTTTTTTTTAGAAAAAAAAAAAATTTTCTCAACATCAGAGAGATATATAGACCAGAAGGTCTTTGCTTAAAACAATGTTCTCTAAAATACTCAAAAGATCTCCCTATTATTTCCTGGCACATTTTGATCTACTTCAGAACACAGAGAGTATTTCTATAACGAAGGAAGATCATACCTTGAAAATGCATTCAAGCCCTTTCAACTATTCTAGCTAAAATGTGTATTCAACACACAATGCTACATAGCTTTGTCCACTTATACATAAAAGTCCCTAGAGCTTCTTTCATGATGGTAGGTACAAAGGTTCTTTTGAAAGAAGACATAACAGTTTTCTAATAAAGCATTGAATAACCACTTCTTAAATGTAAATAAAGCCAAAAGCCACTCTGCAAACCACCACTATTTTAAGATACTACTTTTAACAAGATTCAACCTTCAGTAGTCTTTACAAAGCCAATTTGCACTTCCTCACGAGCCAGGATTTTCCCACTGTCTACTGCTGCAGTGCCCAGCAAGGAAATATTTTAAATTGTTAATAAAATAGTTAAAGACCACATAGACCTTCTGTAAAAACAAAGCAGATTGTATTTGAATTTTAACTCAAAACTAATCCCCTCAAAATTTTTCAAACTCACAGAAAGAGCCCCTTTCTCTGATAAAATTTCTGCTTACAGTAGGAGAGCTACTTGCAAATATTCCCTCAGATGTGCTGATCTAAGTACTATCTTTTGAGTTCCAAGGTAATCCATTTTCCTGGAAAAAGGCCCAGAATGCCACTTCACTTAGGCATCACCAGCTCAATACTAAATTTATGCCTTGCCACTTTCTATCTGTCTCTTGCAAGCTTTGAAGTCACCTGAGAAGGAGCAAGGTTCTAAGCATGGCAGCAATTTTATGAATTCAGCGTATTTGCATCCAGGTTGCCTGAATGAAGAGCAGTGATTACTCCTCACCACAGACCACACACAGCAAGACTGGGTAGCCCATAAATACGGTGTTGCCGTTGTTTGTAATGAGCCACAGGCTTTGCATTAAGCTCATAGCACGAGCCTTGGGACTTACCAGGCTCTGTCTGAAAGTCTCAGCCCGTCTGGAGATTTGTTGTAGCATTGAACAGCAACAGTCTACTGATCAAATGACTATTTCCTACTTCGTTTTAGCTATCACTTAGCTTTGTACAGCTGGAAGTGTAGCACCTATTGTTATACATATATCTGGAACTAACACAGCAATAATTACTCTGTGTAAATTGAACTATTTAATATGCTGGAATAAAAAGCAGCATAAGGGAGTAAAGACATGGAACAACTGTAGAGGACTAAAAAGTCCCAGGATGACACAGAGGCCTGGGCCCACAGACATCTCACCAATGGTCCATTGCTGGCTGCAGGACTGCAACCTGGGAGGAGTCAAAGCTACTCACAAAGGGAACAAAGAACAAGTATCAAATGCATGTAAAATACAGAATCACAGAATGGCAGGGGTTGCAAGGGACCTTTAGAGATCATCTTGCCCAACCCCCCTGCTTGAGCAGGTACACCTAGTGCAGGGTGCACAAGAATGCATCCAGGCAGGTTTTGAATGTCTAATACGCCATTATATACTAAATCTGGATGTATTGACATGGCTTGTAACATGGATTTACAAAGCAGCACAGAAAGAACAACTTATAGAAACATATAAAAATGACCCAAGTGGATTTTGGAATGAGGAGGAAGAAGCTACCAACATTGACCTCCCAGACCTCCCAGTAAGGGCTCAGGAGGCTGATGACTGGCCATATCCCTCCCTCCTCCCAGATGAAACCATCCACTTTAGAAGGGTGGGCACAGGACCAGAGAAAGAACAGGCACTACAAAGTTTGTGCATTTATCATTTTGACTGTATGCAATTTGAAACAAATACTAGTATCACTGTAACTGAACTATCGATAATTCTTTGATTGGACCATTAAGACTTCACTAGAGTAACTGCAAATTCTTGACTCCGCGAACAGTGATCATTCCTTTTGCTCATAACAAAGTTTTGAGCATAACAAATTCAAGCACCAATATGAAACCTGGATGCAACAAAGCAGTGAGAAAAGACTCTAAGATTTGGAAGGAGAGAAGGTACAGATAGATCCATTAGTAGCTATTTAGCCTGAGGAGCAACACACAGGTCCAAGCTGCATTAGTACAACACCTCAGCAGCTGGCGGGCAAGGATCATGGTGCAAACATAGGAGATAAGCAGTGAAGACCTTCAGGCTGAGAAAGCATACAGCCAGAACAGTCACTGGGTACAGAATCACAGAATGGTAGGGGTTGGAAGGGACCTCTGGAGATCATCTTGCCCAAAGCCCCTGCTTGAGCAGGTACCCCTAGAGAGGGGGTACAGGAGCCCCTGTCCAGGCAGGGTTTGAATGTCTCCAGGGAAGGAGACTCAACAAACTCTCTGGGCAGCCTGTTCCACTGCTATCCTCCCTCCCAGCCTCCATAAAGAAAACAATGAGTTCAGAATGAAGTTAATTTATCATTGTCTAAATAAGGCTTTGTAAATCAGACTTTTCCTTTTCTGCTAAAGTAATGGTCCCCTTACTCAGCCTCTGCCCTGTCTGCTATTTCCTTCCTTCAAATAGCCCCACCATATTCATGTGTATCTGCTTAGTTAAGGAAATGTCATTATACCCTCACTCACTTTTCATTCTGATATCCTAGGTATACGTTTATTGGCAGCAAATCTGGGCTTTGCTGCTTTATTGCTGCTGATAAAAGCAGAAATTAAGTTCTATTCAGGAAAATGGGGTGAAGATGCTTTTAATTCTTTATTAAGTTTTAATTCCACATTATCTATGGTAATTCAGTTTGAAGGAAACCATATCATCTTAAAACAGCAGCAAGGCAGCTTGATTCTTTTTATTTCACTTGCTTATAACATTGTCATGCTTTGATAAGAACACCACAAGAAGCAAACCCGTGAAGAAAGGTGGTATTATTAGGCAAAAAAGTGACAGGGGACCAATTTTTCTACTTTGTTGTTGTCAGCCTCTCCTGAAACACTGAGATTACACACCTCATCCCTGCTATTAGATTACTACCTTTGTAGACTGTTAAGAGACTTTATCTACTGAGTTTAAACAGTATTTAAAGACTCCCAAATGAAGTTTCTTAGGTAAAGGCAATATTTATCTACAAACACATATATAACAATTATTTATTACCTATGCCAATCAACTACAAAGTATGAAATATAGCACATACATTTTCTCAAAAATTAAACACTGGCAGAGTTGACACTGAATCAGCTGTGAAGAAAAAAATTAATTAAGGATACAGACACTGAAAAACAATAAAATATTTTCCTTATCGCTGCAATGTTATTTTCAAACAACTCCCTTATTACCGATGTAAAATCCATGGCATCAAAACTGAAATATTGCTGTGGGACAAAATCTGAGAAGAGGCTTTGAAAAACAAGACTCTGAGAATTAGGTATCAACTCATCTTCCCGCGGGAGATTGCTGTTTTGCAGGAATCATTGCTAAATCAAACATGCCAGCACCTGGTGCACCACAGTTCAGAGTTTAACATATTAATTTAAACCACGTGCAGTTTCAGTTCAGCTTAATACCTCAGGCTGCAAACTATAATTAGGAAGAAGCTGGCACACGTTCAGTTCCATTGCCCTTGCATATGAGCATCACTATGTCTTAAAAACACTCCGAATAAACTAACAGGACAAGCAAGTTCTCTGCATCATGTCCTGATGCTAAGGAACAACTCTCAGAGGTCCCATTTGGTCTTTTGGTTTTTTAAGTTTGTGCTAACTCTTGCATTATTTCTATTATTTTTGTCATAATTAATCACATACTTGTTTGGATTTAAGAGACGCCGTTGGCATAAATAATGCCACTTTCTGATTTGAAAACTTGGTCACACTCTTCTGCTTAAATGTATGTCCTCCAGAAAAATGAAGTGAGGTTTCCTTCCCCACCTCTTGAAGTGATCACATAAATTGACTTTTTAGCAATCTATAAATCTCACAAATAAACTGAAAAGATAATTTTTGCCATCACTTAACTTTTTGGTGTTAAAACAGTCATGAGAGGACTTTCTTTTACCTTTGTCATGGTTTTATTTTTAAGGTGACTTTTCTGCTTGACATATTTATCTAAAATGTTGACTAAATGTTTTAAAGTGGGAAAGGAGATAGGACAACAATGCAATTGCATCATATTCTTTGAATCAGATGTGGCATAATTAGAAGAATGAATTATTTCTTTTTACATGTATACAGTCTGAGTTAAGCTAATATGTGTTCCTTTTTCCCCATTTGCAAAGAAAAAATATCAGACAAAGCCACTATGAGAGGCCTAGAATTTTAACTATTTTCAGATCTTCACAACATGTATGTAAACACAGTACTGCCATAATGTAATACATGGCAGAATTAGCATCTACTATAAATATACTAAAATATTTTAAATGTCTGGTTTGCTGTGGTGTTAATGAACTCAGTTACAGCATGTGAAGGTACTCTATTTATATCTTCCCTGTGATCAGTCACACCAAGCTGTCCTAAAAACAAGGAGTATCAGAAAACTAATGTTACACAGTTATCAATGATGACATACAAGAATTATTACATACAACGTCAACTGTTTTCTCTGGGGGAAAAAGTAACTTCCCTCCTCCTCCTTTTTTTAAACTACTTTGAATTCACAAACTCAACACACTCACGCTCTTGAGTTGCAGGTGATGAGGTAGTTCCAGTTTTGGTTGTACCAAACACTTACCCTTGGACTCTCCAAAACTGCATCCCTGTTGACTCCAAAGGAATGTTCTTTGATCTTAAGCGTTGTTTGTTTCCAGGATCCATTTGCTTTCATCTTTCTGCAAGCCCATGGCAGCTCTGGCACACTTATCTTTGTGCCCTCAGCCATGTTACCATGATGGGCACTGGTGGTGGCTAATCCAAGGCCAGAGAAGCTGGCAGAAGACACAGAACAACCCAAGCCCAGCAAACACAAGAATTAAATGGAAGGCTCAAGGCCTTCTTACACGGGAAGTCACCAACTTCTGAAGATTGTGACACTGAAAAAGTAGCAAAGGAGAAGTGGCAAAGTCCACAAGCCAGATGTGTTACTGCTGGTCAAGCCTTCCAATGGACTAGCTGGGAAAGAGAACATCTAATTTAGCAGAAAGAGTGATGGATCAAATTTTTTTATCAAATTCACCGGGTAGTTTCAAACCATACTTTTTTATGACTTGTCACCTTTGGCCATAATGGTCAGCAATGTGTGTCTTAAAACTAGACTTACCATTGTATCTGATTAGTCTTAGATTGTCATGTTCTCTGCTATGAATCCTCCTGAAACAGATTAAGCTTTCCATAAGAGGGTGTTTATTTCAAACAAATGAAAATTAACACAAAGCATTTGGTTGAATGAAATATTATCCCCAAAATAAATTTAATCCACTGATCTTTCCCAATTCTACTATCCAAACTACATTCTCAGTTAATCACTAGTGATCTACAATATGAGTTCTGCACAGTAGGCACTGATGTATGCAAAAACTATAATGAAAACAGCAAAAGTCCCAGAATAAATCTGTGGTTTTGCTTCAATATACATACTCAGTTGTGGTTTATTTTAATGTTCCTTTTAGTTGCAGCTATTAAAAATACTCTGTTTTCACCAGCCTGGCAAATCACAGGGCGAGGGTTAAGTACTAGTAGATATCACACAGACAGTACAAGTGGAGGAGGAGGGAGTATTACACTTTATCTCAAGTTTTTGTAATGCTACTAATTAGGACAAGATATGGCACCCTGTGAGACACAAGCTAGTAAGAGTCATTTCTGAAACACAAAATTAGATCAAACTGATCACTTTAAAAGAATAATATCTTTATTCCCAAGACAAATATTGTCATTAAACAAAACCGATTTTTCTGGCTTCAGAAATAAACATTAGAGAATACAGCTATTCTACTCCTCAATAATGAGAACAGGATAAATAATTTTATTTTCTGCACCATGTTTCCTATAGAATATGCAAGAAGTTTGCCAGCTTTGTTGCAACATTTTTAAATAATCTAATCAATTCTCAACAATACTTGTTTTAGACAACTGGGGAAAAAACAGGTATTGTCTAATGAATAAATTGTTTTAACTTAGTTTCTAGATGCTGGATTTACTAAACAACTTGGATTAGCAGTAAGAATGCAATATTAAAAGTAACTGATCCATACTAAGGACCAAAGTAGTTATCTAAGAGGTATCTGGTGATCTAAAATATAGTGGTAGCCTCGGCCTCGTTATTTACAGCTCTATCTCACATTTTATATCAAACTTGAGATTCACACATTGTGTTTTCACATCCAACTTCTCCAAGAGCCTTGACTGACAGGTGTGCCCAGATTATGTCTGCCCACAACAATAGCGAGTCCATCACAAAGCTCCTAGTTCCCAGGACTGCTCATCCCTGATTAAAGAGTGACTCTATAAAATGCACAGTGCTAGAAGCAACTAGCGAAATTCCTGTGTGTCATCTTCTCAACACTGTTGACACAATCCAAGGCTTACAAGTTTCTATAAAGCAAACATTTCTGGGAAATTAAAAAAATTAAAATAAACCCTCTAGTTGACATTAAAAAATAGAGGCAATGCTCTAATAGCATTTGAGAGGAATTTGATTAAATATCTAGGACCAGTATTATAGACTTGGACACCAACATGTGCTAGAACACTGCGTTACTAGCATACAAAACAGGTTGCCCCAAGCAACAGACTATCTTAAAAAAAAAAAAACAAAAGTAAAATGTTTTTTTCAGATACTATTATCTGTAAAATTATTCCTGTTCTTTTGAACTAGTACTTATAATAGTATCGTGAAGCTCCTGGTCTTTTCCAAGTTTTCTTGACAGTGCTACAATTTTAAAACATTCACCTGGGAGTAGATTCTGGTAACAGGGGTCTGTCATACTGTGTCTTGTGACACCAGCAAAGAGAACTTGAAAGAAGTTTAAGCCTTTGATCTCCTCAGGGCTCCCTCTTTCATAACAATGCTGAATTGTGACTGCTATGCTAAAAAAGAAAAATCATTTAATCACCCAAACAGCCTCATTCTGACCAAATCACGTGTGTTGGTTTTGTAACTCAGAGGTACTTGGCCGCAGCCAACCAGCATGCCGATACCTGCGTATAGGTGAAACTTGATAGCAAATGCTTCCTTTTTAATCACTTGTTTTCCCACTCCATCAGTCTGTTGCTCTTGATTGTTCCACAGAAGAGATGTAAAGCTACTGGCTGTCCCTTACACACCAAAGCCTAGCACAGCCTATAATCCTGTGACTGACACTTGCACGTGACAAGATGAAATAATAAGCTTGAACTTCCTCAGGTATTTAACTCCTTTCACAGGAGAGCGAATTACTGAGCTACTACATAAGCATGAGAACTGAAACTTTAAAACAAAGCTAGTTGTTCTCAGCAACAGAGGAAATAACCCAAATTCTCAGATTCACACTTTAAATCCCAGGATCATTTTGGCATCAAACTTACACCTGCAGGTGGCATCAAAGTCTACGGGAAAAGTAGCATTTCAGGCACGCCCATTCCTTCAGTATTTTGCACTCCTTGGCATGCCTCCCCACCCCTTCGTCATTACCTAGTGCACTGTTCATGGGTTTATGAAAACTCTTCTCAAACACATACCTCTACTGATTCACTGTAGACTCGGATTTAGTAGCTAACTTCAGTTTCACAGCTCCTTCCTGAGCCAGGTACAGGAGTGCCACACATGACATCATTCAAGCCCCATTTGGATTTAGGCTCACAGACACTGCCAAGCTTATGCACACTATCAGATCTTGTGATCTACAGAGGCGGCCTTAAAAATCTAAAAGCTGCCACACTAGTTTAGATGATGTACATTCCTAGGCCAGTAGTATACCACTAGGTGCCAGAAACGTATGTTTAGAGATGAGTAAATAAGTGGATCACTCTATATTAGGACAAACTGACATGGCTGGGCTTCAGCAAATCCTAGCTTGGAAAGCTGGATTGGACCAACAGTAGCACACTTTAAAAGTACTGATGGTTCTAGTGTCCAGTCTTAAACCCACTTATAATTTGGCCTCTACAACATATTGCAAAGCCACATTCTGCTGTTTGTACTGTATAAAAAGAAATATCTTTTTTTTGCACTAAAGTGGCTCTTTGGATACCATTGCTTTGTAATGAAAAAAGACAAGTAACTCATTCTTCCCTTTCTATACCAGTAATGATTTTTCAGGCATGTCAAAATGCTCCTAAACCACCTCTGTATATCTGAAAAGCACTAGTCAGAGATGAAGCTGTCCAATATCATCAATCACGTTTACTGCCTCCTTCTTTGAGCAATTTCTAATTTTCCATCATCTTTTTGGAAATGGCAAGTTGTGAAACATAACGTGAGCACAAATATAAACCACAATTTACACAGAAGCGTAATTTATTTTAAAATATTTTATAATTAGCTTTCAAACATTAAAATAGCCATTAAAAAAACCTGGTTTATTTTAAATAAAGTTGCCTTGCTAGCTACCTTACTTAACTAAAGCCTTAGCTGCACTTAACTGGCATTCTTTTAATAACTTTCTACTTGGATTTTAATAATTTACACCTTAGTTTTTTCAAGGATTCAGTGTTCCACTGTTCTGTTTCTACAGGATACAAGATCTCAAACTGCCCAACCGTCCCTCCTCAAAAGTGATAAGCGACCACTGGGTGATTCTGACAGGAGAAAGGAATAAAACCAGCTGCCTAAATGCAGTTCTGCAGTCCCACGCAGCACAACGGAGCAGACCCTGCCCACCTGCTCAGCAGGACCAGTCCCATCCCAAGCCCACCCTTCTGAAGGTCCTGGAAAGGACTTGGGAGTTGTTTCTTTCCTAAGCTCTCCAGAATCACTCTGCCCAGGAGGAGTCACCCTGCCCAACTGAGCGTACCTTCTCTCAAAGATGCAGCTCAATCACGCGTTTGCTCCCCTTACAGCAACCTTGCAGGCAACCAGTCACAGAAGCGCTTCCATCATACCCATCTCCAGGTTCCATGTAACTACCTAAGAACCTCTTCTATAATGATTTTCTACAAAATAGTTTTATATGTGTCAGTCTATGAGGAAAGAATAACGTCACATGTAGGTGATCAACAGCGGGAGGGTAGTGAGTGGGAGACAAGCACAACTATTACACAGAGAAATTACTGGGGTGAGAGGAGAGAACAGAAGCAGCAGATCAATCCAAAGGAAAAATAAAGAAAGAAAGAAAGAAAGAAAAAGACATGTCCCAAGAAATAATTTTCTCTTTAGAACCATAAATACAAGAACGGTATAATTTTAGTACAGTTTGAAAATTAGTAAACAATTGATTTTAATATCCGAGTTTAAGGTACAGATATTGTACCTAGACAGCTCTGAGACCTTTATTGCTGCAACAAGAAAAATAGAGATATTAATTTTTTTTCCTCAGGGATAGGAAAATGTAATTGACATTTAACTATGGAATTGTCCCTTCCATTTTAGAAAACTGCATACTAAGCATTGACAATAGCTCAAGGCAACTGAAGCCCTTGATTCTTTTAATCTCCAACATTCAAATTATTGACTTTTAATCGACTAACTTCAGTTGAGGAAAATAACTAAGGCACCAATATGGTCAAGAAGCATTATTTCACCAAGTCTGTTCTGTGCTTTGCCTTTAACCAACATGTTCAAGATAAGATTCTTTTATCATTAACACTCAAAAAGTCTCCATAGCAGAACACTACTTCATTATGCAGGACCTTGATATCAAAGTTGAGTCTGCCAGCTGCTTTGCTGGACAATACCAGAATATGTGGTATTTAGACATCTGCACTCTTTTAATCATAGGATTTCCAAATGTGTAGGCTCAATTAAAAACAGTACACATAAAACTGAAAAAATACAAAAGGTTTACTTTGAAACTTAGGAGACCACCTTTTTCAGCCAAAAAACTTGTTCGTACTGTCTTCTGTCAAATCCAACAACTTTTTCTAAGGTTATCTTAGGCTCAGACAGACACAGGCTGCTGCAGTTCTGCTCTGTAATATCTTCTTTATTACACTATGCTTATCCTTCTAGCCATTTTCCACATACCTTCTGCAGGTTGTCAGAGATACAATCAAACACAATAGACCCCCAAAAGCAGAGCCCATTCTAAAAGGTGTATTACTGGATAGGAAGGGGGCACCAGAGGAAGATTACTACCAAAGCTCTGCCAACTTTAACTAGAACCATCCCTCTTACAATGTGCTATAACTGTTAACAGATTAAAAGTGAAAAATGAGAAGACAAGGGTAAGGGTCTTTAAAAGAAAACCAAAACAGTGTTGATGGGAAAACCAGGAAGCAAGGGTTATCACTTCAAATATATGAAGGCTGAGACCAGCAGTATTTTAAAGATATGAATATTGGGAATTGTGAAGAGAGCTAGAAAGACAATTTTCTGTTCCTTCAAATATTATTAAAAGGGGGTTTTAATTTTTTTTTTTCTTTTAGTAACAGCCTAGCAAAACGGGGCCCATTTCCAAAGTCCCCATAGGCAACTAGAAGAGACTTAGTTATTGATTATTAAAACACTGGCTAGATTACAAAGGTAAGAATTGGGCAGAAATACAACAGGAGTAATCAGTAAGAAGTGGGAACAATTATGAACACAACTGCTATATAGTTATGTTTTCATTTTTAACAGTCCTATCCCTTTCTTCTATAGAGAACTGAGGTCACTTCTTCAGTTCTTGAAAAGCTTTAAAAAAATTAACATTAGTTTCTCTGACATTCTTCAGTATATCATCCCAAGGAAAAAAAAAAAAAAAAAAAGGAAAAACACAACCAACAACCTCACACACATTATAATTGAGGGGCAGATACAATACCAGCTCTAACGGTGAGAGCTCATGGCCATTGTCATACAGGGAGTCCAGAGGTATACCTGTAGCCTTTGATCAGTGAACAGAATCCATTCAGCAAACATCCACAGGCACAGCAACTACCTAATAGATGCTGCTTTTAAGAAAAACAGCTTAGTTGTCACAATAAAAGAAAAAAAAGATTATTTTGTCTAAGCATAACAAGCACACTTGAGGAAGCACTGAAACACTTCTGTAATTTCCTGGATGCCAATTAACTTTCTAGTCTTCTTCATCCATACCTAAGCCCAGGCTTCCTTCAAACGGGGATTAAAATAAATTTTCACTTCATACTTTATTCTGTATAAATATGTGTATGTATATGTGTTTGTGTGCATAGTAGCAAATCTAGTAGCATTTTCACACAAGAAGAAAAGGAAGCTAGATAAGGCTTACTATGTAAAGCTGATTATCTTATGCAATCACAGTCACAGACCAAATGAAAACAGTTTTCAGTAGAGACATAGATTTACTCTTTTATTACAGACAGTAAGATGACAAACAGATCAGCAATCAGTTAATCCACTCAAAGTACAGGTATGCTTACAAGAAGCATATGCAGTTTCCACTACTGCCCTACAGTTCACTAGTTAATATAGAAGTAGTTCAAACCAACCTTTGCCACTAGCTTTCTTGGTGAAAAGACAATAATCCTTAAAGATTCCAATCCTTGAAAAACATTAACTGAATTTAAAACAAAAATCAGGTTTTAAATACAAAATCATTGTCTTTTAAGAGTAAATTAATAAAACCAATGTCATGTCTATTCCTCAAAAGGACCAGCAGTTCTCATCTAAATGAGGAAATTGAGAGAGCTTAATCCAATAAAATGTTCTGATATAATGTTCTCATCCCACATCTCTGTTTCTTTAATGGAATTTCTAGCTTAGCTACATATATTTACATCTACTACTCTTACTGCTCCAGAAAATGCTTGAGATTGAACACAAACTTCATCTGAGATAATTCATGCTGTAAGGCAGCAATCAAAAAGTTGAATATTTATCATAGCCATGAGAAGAACAGTTTTCTCTCCAGGTTTTACTTTTGCCCTATGTCTATAAACCTATGGCCACCAAAAAGGATTGTGTGCATGCCTTCCAAACCTTTTTTCACACACAGTGAAAAACTGAAATGGTCACAAAGCATATTTAGGACACCACCAAGAAGCCAAGTAATAAAGGAATTCTTTCCTTTGCGTTAATATGTGGGATTCAGTGAAATTGTCCAAAACTAAAAATAAAATTATTTGATCCAGTCTTTATCAAACCAAATTAGATTTGTTATACAACCTGACAATCTTATTTATTCAGTAAAGATTGTCGTATACATCTTCAAATTGTAGGTTTAAAAAAATAAACCACACCAACAGCTTCTACAGTCTGTCATCATCTTGATAACAAAAGGAAGAGAAAGACAATTATATTTCAAAATCCATGTCCATGCCTTGTCCACAAGATTCATTACCATCCTACTCTGTAGTTACAGTAAATAAGAAGGTTAAAAAAATAAAACTGCGCTGCAGAACAAGTGGCCCAGTCATCATGAACATTACACCCCAACAGCTCATCTCACTATGATCTGAAACACAAAACCCTCCCCTATAAGGCACTCCTGTTCAGCATAACTGTGCCGAACCAGGGTATTTTCCATAATAAAACAGCCGTTATACTAAAAACCAATGTTATTTCATCAAACAAAATTATTACAAATGAAATTAAGGTCCCAGGATGGTATCCTATTTGTTGCCCGTTCAAAACCTGACGTAACCAAGGAGCGCAGCATTGGCTAGGATGTGCGTGGCTGGGGACCAGCCTTGCTGACAGGGATCTGGGGGTTCTGGTGGCCAACAACGCTGAACACAAGTCAGCCCTACACCGATGCAGCAACGAAGGCAAATCCTGGGCTGCATCCGCAGGGGCACTGCTAACTGAGGCAGAGATGCAACCATCACCCTCTACTCAGCACTTCTCAGGTCACACCTGGAATACTGTGTCCAGTTCTGGTCCTCACAATACAAAAAGTACATGGGGAGACTGGAGAGGATTGAAAGAAGGGCCATGGGGATGATCAAAGGGCTGGAGAACCCTCTGAGGAAAGACTGAAGGATAGGCCTCTTCTCCCTGGAGAAGGCTCAATGGGGGACCTCGTCACAACATTCCAGTACTTGGGTGGCTACAAAGATGATGAGTCTCTCTTCACAAGGAGCCACACAGCAAGGACAAGGGGCAACAGGTACAAGTTGCACTGGGAGAGGTTTCATCTTGATATCAGAAAGAAATTTTTTACAGTGAGAACAATCAATCACTGGAACATGGTGAAGTACCCATGCGAGAGGTTTTCAAGACATGGCTAGGCAAGGTGCTAGACAATCTCATTTAGACTGCCTTTCCCACAAAAGATTGGACCAGCTGATCTTTCGAGGTTGTTTCCAACCTGGGCTGTTCTATGATTCTGTTCTAAGAAAAAGGCATGAATCTTGGCAAATTTGTATGATCGGATAATTCTTTGATAACAGATGTCCTGTCACACAACAATAACTACTTTCATGATACAAATCTGCAAGTAAACCTCTTCAGAATATTAGAAATGCTGGAGCCATTCCAATTTCAGAAATTAAGTTTACTAGAGCTGCAGGATGTTTTCTTACTCTGTGGCACAGTTCAAAATAGAGAGATGAACACACTTTGTAATATACGTGCTACTTTACACTGAAATTTAGTCTAGATTCCACTGGATCCCACAAAAAGTCTTTGATATGAGGTTTATTATCACATTACAAAGGTGAACATTGGACTGACTCAGGCAGTGCGGATCAAACATGTCACAACACCTTCTTTACATTAAATTTCTGTAATCTCAATACATACAATTATTTACTCCTTTACAAAAGAATTATTAGTATATCTACACAACTAAAATCAACTTTGTTTCTTTCAGCTGAATCTTTCTGTATATTGAACTCTTTAAAAAGGCACAATGGTAAGCACCTGAAGCCTACATACACTAAGTGGGCAAATAACCAAGATAGAAACATACAGCCCTGCAGTATCGGTAGCTTAATGAAATCTTAAAGTTTGACAGAAACACAAAGATAGAGCTCCAGTTAAAATATTCTTAGCAAGAAGATGAAAGGCTATTAAGAAAGAAGGCAAGAGTAGCAATTACCATCAACAACACATTTTGAGTAAATACCAAAAACAACACAGCAGACTTCCTAAGCTGGTCTACCTTAGGATACCTATCCACTCTAAGATATCCATATATTGTGGCCTCAGACCACTGGCAGTCAAAAAAGGAAGCCTATTTCACGTATACATACTTCCACCCTCACCCTTCGCCCTTGCAAAAAAAGCTAACGAAAAAGCTTGGGGAGGGTTTGCAAAACTTCTGGAAGCAAAAACTAAATGAAGCTAATGAAAGTCATTGTAACACTGTGCAAGATGGGTCTTTTTGTTCTCCTCAAAGTTACTTAAAGAGGCAGAAAAACACTGTGGTAGAGAAGCACTGACAAATAAAAGCAGTGAGTAATTTTCAGATGTTAAGATTCCATAGTAGTGTCATATATCCAAAACATTGATAGCTGTACCTGTGTGTCCAAGAAGTTAGTCATCTAGAAATGCACGGTACAGAAAACTGGCACTTCCCATGTTATCTAACATACCTACTCTTCACTGCTATAAAGCGGCATCACATAGTCTCTATCCCCTGTGCTAAAAGTATCGCTTAAAGACAAAACCAAAAAACCTACTCTACAGGAAAACTGAATTTTGAAAAGTCAGTCTTCATATCTGGATTTATGCATTTATATTGAAGTACTCAACACACTTAATCCTCTCTCCATACATCCACACATCATCATCTGGATTTTTTTTTTTTTTTTTTACATACAAAAATCTATCCTTTAACTTTGAATAAAAATTTATAGTAAATGTGTTAATGACAACAAATCTCTGATTGGGTATTCACTTGTTTTTTGTCATAATCATTTAGAAATAAAGTCAAGCAAAATAAAAATATCCAAGATAGAAGTTTGCTCCAGTTTAAGCCTATACTAGTCTGAATATAAAGAACCAACCATTCTGCCAAATACAAAAGGTAGACATACTTGAGGCCATCTCTTACGTAACTGGGTCCTGATAGTGCTAAGTAAAGGACAGTAAACAGGCTTGCCTATCTGTAAGCAAGTTTATCTTTGAACACAGACCGGGGCATCTGTCAAAAATGCTATTTCACAGACCTCTCTCAATGCAGATCTCCATTTTAAGGAGAAATAATTCACAGAGGACCTAAATTAACCATTTTTATTAATTTTTTGTCTAACTCAAAAAACACATAAGCAGTTTGTACACACAGCATGAAAGTCCATCTATTATAACCAAAATCAAGTGCTAACCATTTTCTTAAAATAGTGAGGTATTAATCCTTTTCAGTACCCTGGATGCTTGAATTCAAATTAAGGCCATAGCAAATAGATTTTATTATTACATGCAATTTAAGATACAGTCTTGATTCAAGCAAAGTGCTTTCTCTTCAGCATATGAGCCACTTCCACTTTCTTATTTTTCCACCTTATTACATAAAAAAACATGGATTCACCTCTACCAGTTCTCATCACTGACTTAAGGGGTCAACACTGAGCAGGACAGATCTCACAGTCTTCTACGGCAATTAAGGTCGTAACAGACGAAAAGCTATTCAGCGTTAAAAAGCACTATAATTTCTTCTTCTTCTTGTGTCATCATCTTAATACTCTTCAAACAAAACCCTGCAAGTAAGCTACAATGCGATACAACTCTCCTACCCAATTCTAGAAGAGGAATCCTGCAGTTCCTTTGAAGCACAATGTTAACCAGCAACAATGGAAAATGCTCTATAAAGCTATGATCCAGCAGAGAAGAGTCTTCCCAAGAACCACAGTTAAATAAAAAAAAAAGAGCTTTGGATTCAAAACCAAGTCACAATTTTCACAGAGTGAACAAGTTCACTACAGGGAACTTATGGTATAGAATTTCCACCCCTCAAATCAACATTTTCATTTGGAGCTACTGTACATTAGATGTGCATCACAGATACTGTACAGCTCTAAGACACTCATGCACGCTGTAGCAGTTGAATTTAAAGCAAGGCTAGGAACAGGCCTAAAGAGATACTTTCATTGATATTATCTTCTGAATTAATGTCCAATGCTGGCTTTACTTTGGGGGTCTAAACTATCTGCAAGGATACTAAAAAACTTGAGTTTCCCTTTCATAAGGAAGCATAAAACAGAGTAGGAGGTTTCCATAGCATAAAAGTGGTTTGAAGAGAAAAGAAAACATACGTAGCAGAAAAGAAGTGATGGCTCTGTTGCCTACCGCAGCAAAACCACTGTTTCCCGAGACAACTGAATGGATTGAGCCATTGCGTCTGGAAATGCCGACTCAGTATGGCAAACGGCCAGCTACTGACTGTGCACCCTGACTTAACAGTAGCTGGTTTCTTCAGCAAACATGAAAAGAGTACGAGTTATGTACTTAATAAGTGTCTGCGAAAGCAAACTTTTGACAAGCTCATTCAGCAAGACAACCCAAGGCAGCCCCCTAAGAAGTGTATTAAATGCTATATCATCTAGAAAGGACAGAGGTTTAACAACAACCTTGTGGTTAAGACTTAACCAAAAGCTACAAAAACTATTGTGAACCTAGAGTTACAATAAAATTTAAGCTACTTCTCTTTTCAAAGTGGCAAAACAAATCCATGTAATGCTACAAACTGACTTTCCAAAAGGTTTTTGAAAACAAGGGAACCAATCCAATCAGACCACAGATCTCGTGCATGAAATTTGTTTCCATTGCAATAACTCCAAATTCACACAACCGAAAGCAGAACACAGCTTTCACACAATGCTGGAGGAAACAACAGTAGCAGAACAGGATGTGAACATAAGTTAGCTGTCAAAGCCTGACAACCACTACACCAGTATTTCATCCTACATTATTTTTATCCTTCTCAAAGGGGAAAAATGCCCATTCATCATAACTAAAAAAACCCTCCAGGATCAGGGATATATTATTATTTCTTTCTATAGAAATTAGAAAGAAGATGACCTTGTCCTTTGAATCATTTACATATAGCAACATATTTACCTCATCACATGAATATCCATCCATTCACCATACCCTGCTTCCCAGTCCTAAAGACTGACCAACTAGGAGATGGGGATAACAAATATCAGGACATATGTTTCCCTGTCAGAACATAGTAGGCAGACTGAATCCCCAGGCAACAAAAATAAATACAAGAGTCACCAGTAAAGTCTCACTGAACAAAATATAGTAAGTTAGTGAGAGAAGCATGTAATCCTACGAGAAGCAAAAATAAAATAGGGAAGAGTCCAAAGCCACATTATCCTAGGAAAGAATAGTTGAAGTGATAATACTACAGAGATGGAAGAAAGTTCCTCGGTGGTTCAGTGAAAACAGTGAGAATGAGAAAAGATGAATCTGACCATGACAAGAACATGAATGGTTAGTGTAATACAGGAGGGGAAAAAAAAAAAAAAAGCCAGACTCTGACTTGTGTCCTTTTCTGCAAGACCAAGAGAGATTTAAACAAACGAAAAAAAAAATACCGGATCTGGAGTTGCTGGCAAGTAGAAATATCTGGTAACTGGGAATAACCTGACAGTACCACGCAGGAGGCAGAGAGCAGGACGAGTGTACGGGGCTACAAGGAGAGTAAGAAAAAGGACTGCCTGTGGCTGGGACAGTGCCGCCAGAAAGAAGTCACAGGACAGAACGCACAGGGAGAGAAGACCACGAAGACGAGAGAACGGGAGAATGACTCCGAAGGGACGCGAGGGCTGCAGAGACCGAACCCTGCAGATCCCGACAACCAGGGGTCTCCCACCTCCGAGCGCCCCAGCGACCCCCGGGCGGGTCCCCACGGGAAGGAAGGCCGGCCTTGCGGCGCGGGAGGCCCTGCCCGACGGAGGCCGAGCCGGGGCCAGGGCTGGCCACGGTCCAGGGGAACGCGGCGACACCCTCCGCGGAGAGCCCGGCCCCGGCGCGCCGCGGGCGGGGGAGAGGCTCTGCCGGGGAAGCTGCCGTCCGTCCCGGCGGCGGGAGCGGGAGAGCCCCCCGAGAGAGCAAAGAGTGAGGCGGGGGCCAGAGGCCGGCCCTGACAGACGTTAAGGGACGGTGGTGAGGAAAGCGTGAGGGAAGGACAGATGGCGATGCTGTCCGAGGGGGAGGCTCCGTCCCGGCAGGTCGGGGGTCCCCGTACTCACTTTTTGTGGGGCGGTGGGTGCTTGTCCCTCCTGCCGGCCGCCGCGGACTGCTTGGGCCGCCGCCTGCGGGCCTGCAGAGCCAGCACTGCCGGGGAGAAGAGAACAACCGGGAGCCAGCGTGAGCGGCGGCCGCGCAGCCCTCCCGCTCCCGCCCCGCTGCCCAGCACAGCACAGCGCAGTACCTTTGCGAGAGTTCATCGCCCCACGCCGCACGCTCCTTGAGGGGCGGCCGGCCAGGGGCACCACTCCCCGGCTTGTCCGACCCCGGCTCACCCGGCCCCGCTGCCCACCAGTCACGATGGCGCACCGGCCACCGGCCGGCAGCAGCGGCACCCCCGCCCCCGCCGCCACACTGCGCAGGCGCGGCCCTGGCGGCGGGGCCCTGCCGGAAAGGCAGGGGCGAGACGGCGGCAGGTGGTGGCGCGCGCCCGGCGGGAGCGCACCTGAGGCGCGGAGCGGGATCGGCGCCCGGGCCGGCCCCTGCAGCGGGCGGGAGGCAGCCCCGGCTGCCGCCCCCTCCGCGGGCCCGTGTCCGTTACGGAGCCGCCGCCCTGCCGAGGGTGTTTTTTTTTTTGCCAGACTCCCGTTCCCTTCCCGGCCGCTCGGCTTGTGGCGGAGTGGAGCCGTGACAGGAGGAGCGGCGCGGAGCGGCGGCCTGCCACCTTGGCAGCAGGTCTCCGGGCGAGATCAGCTTTAGCTGGTCCCTAGGCATGTGCGGGGTTAGATGCCAGAATCAATTAGCCTCATGACACAAATCCAGGGAAATTAGATTTCCTTAATTCTGATCCTCACCGAGTTGTTTGATTGTCATGATGGACAACTCGCGGCAATGTTCTTTTCCTGCTGACGATGTCTTCTTGTCCGTGATACCAGGCTCTATCCAGGTTTCACCTAGTAATGACCTGTTGAAAACAGCAACTTCTTACTTGTGCTGTGCATAGCGTGGCTAAATTTTTCAGAGCATTATAACTGAAATTTTGTGTCGCCTATAATTTATGCCTGGTGCAGAAGATGATCTGAGTTTTATCAAAAACTCCAGTATGAGTGTGTGAGGCTTGTCTGGCTTATCTTCACGTGGGACTGGAGTTCAAAGGCATAGTAGCTGCAAGATAACAGGGAACAGTTAAGAAATTTTGAGGCAGAACTGCCTCCCTAAATGGCAAGACAAAGAATCCATAAGGATGCAGATCTAAAAGCATCTGCAGTCCAGGTATTATGAGAGTGAAGGGAACTAGCAGTAATCGCTGGTCTTAAGTAATTAGATCATTAAGATTCTAACTCAGCAGAAAATTGAATCCCTAGTTATGGTGAGTGCAACTTAGGAGTGGGACAGGAACAGAAGGATAAAGCTAGACAGCTCAAAAAGGAGGTACCACAATGTTTTTTGTCTGACTAGAGAGCATGGTGAACAGAAAACAACAGGACCACGAAGTTCCTGAACTACAGCTCTCATGAGGCACTGCAGCTGCATTTCTAAATCAAAACACTTTCTGTGTCCCATCTTCCATCATAAAAGAACCCAGCAAAAAGCGTTTCCAGTATAAACTACTACTCAGGTAACGTGCAATGCTGGTATCTTACATGTGTCCCTTGTCGTGGCTAGTCTTTTAACAATAGCTCAGTGTGGTAAGTCAGACAACAGAATGCTGTACTGAAATTTTGAAGGCCGAGAAAGTTTAGATGCATGAAAATTAATAGTAGTTGAATGTTAAAAAGCAGATGACATGTTTACTCTTTGTTTCCAGGCTAATTTTAACTTCATTGGTTAAATTGTGCTCCTGCATGAACACTTGTGCCTGTACAGAGGATGGTAGAGACAATCAGCTGATGATGGAGAAAACAGACTGCTTTTTTCTTTGTCAGGACAGTGCTGGTGTAAAGTTACCTCATAGCTATAACTATAGAGCAGAAACCATATTGGGGTCCCGATCATCTTTTCAGCTACTAATGTGCAATTCTATTCACTTCAACAGGAGGTTTATACGTAACACAGATTGGGCAATTGGGTCTTAGATAAGTACAGTGAACTTTGCTTACATCAACAGGATTATAAATTTGCCAAATCTGGAGTCAGGAAGGAATTTCCCTCACGAGCATAATGTCAGCAACATAATTAGTGTGAGGGAACAATCTGCTAGCACACAGAGAAGAAACTGTGTTAGGACCAGGTGGGTGTATGCTACACATTCTATTTCTTTCAATTCTAATGGACACATATTTTGGGACTGCATTCTTCCTAGTTTTTGTTGCTTTCTTCCCTGCCTCCCACCCCTCCTCCAAAGAGCCACTCAGAGGATGCTCATTCAGAAGTGTAGAAAAATCACTGAGACTCTATATGTATATATAGAAGATTACCATGTGCAATTAACTAACTGGAGAGTAAATTAAGGTTAGTAGAGGCTAGATGTATTTCAGAAAAGAAAAATACCAAAACACCTTATTTCTCAGATTCTTGAGAGTGTAACTCACTTCCTGAGAACACAAACAGTAAGTGAAAATTCAAAAAATTACAGAAATAATTCAAAGGATGTGGTTGTTAAGAATGGATCTACCCTGGATTGTTTATTTGAATCTACTTGTTTTAGCTAAATTCTCCATCCTTATTTCAATATTTGCCTTAGTTTGTGTAACCTCGCTTTTTAAAAAATAAATGATGAGTCGAGAGAAGACAGACTAAACAGCAGAATAAGGCATTTGTAAAATCAGTATACAAGATAAATAAAGAACAGTGGACTGGGTCAGAATGTATCTGTTTCTGGATGTCTCTCTTCAAACATAATAGAGGAACAGGTGTCTTTTTTATTACATGGGTTACCATAGAGCTTGTTCACTCTGGGGAAGGATGCTATGAGATTTAGGTGATATGACTTATTCAGAAAGTAGGGACAACAGCAGATTTACATGATCTTAAGTGTAAATATCAGGGGAGAAGAAGGAGAAAATATGAAATTATGGAATTACATTTGTACCCGTTTATAATATAGTTTGGACCAGTCACCTGACACCCCACAGATGTTTGGTTTGTTTCCTTTTCACCTAGCTTTGAAAGATCCCACTTACATGAGAAGACATTAACTTTCCAGATGTGAATGGAAAACATTTGTACAGAATAAAAGGTAACCTAGCAGCAATCCTGTAAACATGATGTTGTCATATTTCTGAGAATAATTCAAAATTCTTCCTTCAGCAGAGGGATGTTAGAAGCTTTTGCCCTGATTTCTGTACCAGTTCCTTTCAGTACTGCTTTTCCCACTGTGTGGTAACATGTTCCCTGAACTGTACTTTCTCAGAAATCAGGATATGAGCCAACTTCATGCTGCTCTTGCACAGAATGGAACAAAAAAGAAATAACACAGAAGGTAGAGGAAGTAAAATAAAAAAAAATGGGTGGTGGTTGGTGGAAAAATGAAAAAGAACAATTTAGTGAAAGGAAATTCCCAATTAAAGGAGAGTTCTTATTAATATGCAAGTCCAGCCTTCTCATCCTCTCGCCTTTCATGGCTGTCTCTTGTTCCTTCAGTTCCCACCCCCATTCTGCATTTCTTTAAGTATGATAGGCTTGTGTAGGCATACAAACAATGAGTCTGTCCTTCTCTTGTTCACTTAAAGAATTTTCTGGCTACCATTGTGGGGTTTTTTTCCTTCTGGTATGTAAACAAAGCAAAAAGGAGCTTGGTTTTGAGCAACACAGACAACAAACTTAGAGATAGGAAGTATTAAGCAACAGTAACTAATAAGTTGGGTTTGCTTTTAAAGTCAGGAGGACTGTTGGCTCATTGCTGCTTGAGTATAACCAGTTAACATTAATAGGAGCAATGCACACATCAAGCAAGAAAAGTAGGCTTGTTATCTCAGTAGTGTAATGGGAGAAAAAATAGCAGGAAGCATGAGTTGGGATTTCCAGAAAAAACAGGAGGTCAGAAATTCCTGAATTTAGATTCTGGCTCATTCACTGATTCATTGTGCTTTTCCTAAAGCAAGTTACATCACTCACCTGAGTCATTTTCTTCATCTATAAAATGGTACAGTGTGTGCCAGCTGCACAGAGTTAACATAGGTAGAGAATTCTTGTTTATCAAGTAAGATGGCATTACTAATAAAAGACAAAAGATGCAAAAGAAAAGCAGACCAGTCTAACACCAATTTGGTATGAAATTAAAGAACTACCTATGCCCAGAAATAGCTGCATCAGCTATACCAGATACATATTGTACATTATGTAAAATAGGGAGTGAACTGGCATGGCTTAACTCAGATCTGAAATAGGATTAAAACAGACTCTGGCAATATTTTAATGATAATATTTCTTCTAGTGTTGAAGTACCCAGACTTCCAGAATGACTCATTATAGCTTCCCCCATTACTGCCAGCAGGCTCCCAAACACCCCTTCAGTTAAACTTCCTCCAGTTTCCTGGGTCCTTGTCTTAAATTTCTTCATTAGCCCCATCTTCTCCTGGTTCTCAGCTCTTTACCCAGCTTGCCCTTCTCATTTCAACCTCTCTCACCAACGTGTTCCAATCTGTTGTCTTTTTTTCCCTCTACTTAAATTGGATGGTTTCTTCCTTCATGCTGATTAAGGGTCAACAAGGGAAGAGAGTATCACTGAAAGATTAGCAACTGCTCTCAGTTTCCTGATCAACCACGACACAAGCAATTACAGGGAAAGTACTTCAGCAGAGATGCAGTGGTGGTTTGGACTCTTGCCTACTATTTGTCTCTGAATGGCAGCTGTACAATCTGGTCATGCATGTGAGAGATTTATCTGCTAAGTGAGCATGGAATATTTTGAGACTTAAGTATTAAACTCTCACATGTCTCTTTCCAACATGTGCAAAATGCTGTTTTACAAAGTCTCACAATTTGACCAAATTTGAAAGATTTTCATAGGGATTGCAAAGGCACATCTTTGATATTAAGGCCTCTTTCTATGAAATCTCAGCTTCCTACTCAAAGGAAGGGATTGCCAAACAGTGAGATGAGAATCCATTAGAAATCAGATGCAGGGCTTACCCAGTGTCCATGGCTTGGACTACACAAACAATAGTCTCAATGGAAAAAACAAGGGATGAACTGTAAGCTCAAGCATAATGTCAGAGGAAGTAATTGACTCATTTTCTCTTGAAGAATAAAGCCTCTTTCTTCTCTACAACCTCCCCTGTACTTTTACTTGATACAAGATGTTTTCACAGCCTTCAGAAAAATCAGACACCAGCTGACTAGTAGGATGATGCCATGTTATGTCAGTAGTGCCCCAGATGTCCTTTATTCACACATCCTTCAGTGTGACATCACTACAATGGCCTCGCCAACACCTTTCTGGGAAATTAACAGCCATTACCCTACCACATCTCAGCAAGGACCAGTGTTCCTTTACAGACTTTCTGGTTACAATGCATTCTGAAATAAACTTCTGTTAGTGAAAACGGCCAGTAAATAAGCGCTGGCCAAACTGGTTTGTCTGGATACAGTTTGGGAACTTCATCTTGATACCAGAGTAAGCTTGTCCAGTTTTGTAGGAAACGACCATTTGGTAATTGATGGCTCAGTTACACAGGCAACGTGCATTAGCAGCTACAGTTGTTTACACACTGGCAAACAATAGCTACACTATTGTTTACCATTAAGGCACAGAACAGTGCCACTTTTGCTTCATTGGTCTTGACTAGGTACTGGAGCCAAGGAGCTACTGTGCTAGAGGGTCATTTCCAAGAAGTGTCTCAGGATTCTTTTAGTATGATCAAAACAACGTTCTTTAAAAAGTATGCACTATTTCATTACTCAGCACGGGATATTTCATCCCATATGATTAAAATTTTACAAAGTTAACAGTAACTGGATCTTTCAAAGTGAAATGTCAGCCAGCTTCAATAGTCATAGGCGTTACCAGCCTGGTTCATAACGTGTGAACTAGCCATTCAGTTTCATTCTATCTGGATATGTCTATATCATATCTATACCACGTAAAACAGCAAAATGAATTTTTTAAAAGCAGAAGTGTTACAGCTAAACATTCAAATAAAAGTAGAACTGGCTTGTCTTATTAGCCAACCGGTATTTCTTTCCAGTCTTCACAAACAACACTCATAAATGAACTTGTTTGTTCTAAAGAACAGCATAAAGACTGATTATCCACCTCTCGGCACATGAAGTTCCCTGTGCTCCTGCTATAAGATGTGTAGCATCAAATAACAGTGGAAATATTATAAAGTCAGATATGTTCATTCAAAGAACAGCAAACTAATTCATAGCAAATTGGCCTTGTGCATTGTTTCTTAGAAATTAATTCAGTGGGCTTGATTTTTCGGGTTTAATTTAATCATGTTTTACACCCACTTTGCCATTCATTGTAGTAACACAGATGACTGTGGTAGGACATATTCATATGCTTTTGTCTTCAGAGCTGCAAAATATTATAATAAACATTAAGAATGTAAATCTTGTCACCAAAAAGTATGTCTTCATTGCACTAGTTACTCCAGCCAGGCCTTTAAAAATCACTACAATGTAAAACCGCATGCACACAATATGTCCATCTATTTACAGTAACTTCTAAGCATCAGGATTTTTACTCACCTTCCAGAGCACTCAGTACTTTACTAGCTGGGCTGCCCTGATATAGAGAGGGACTAGCGCAAAACTAAAGGATTATGGCTATTTTCAATTCCTAGTGAGGAAGAAATCCTCAGAAGAAATTACTTCTTCGTTGTCCAGATACCTGACTTCAACCCGTTTTGAAAATAAGGGCTTTTATTCCTTTCAAACACTAGTTACAATAGCCATATAAGTCCATTTCCTAAAATCTCCTCCTCTGTCCTAACTTATGCATTATTTTTAAAGTAAGAACACAATTGCAGAAAAGAGCAGAAAAAGCAGCATGGCAAGAAACAATTGCAAAATGGTAACAGAATGCACATCTGATTAGTTGATGGTAGGATACATCCAAATCTATTTGTTTACCAATATACTCAGTGCTGTTTGCATTCAATGGAACAACACACTGTACCATTTCTGAATGCACTGTAGCGTTTCAGAGGCAAGAAATGACACTGTGCACTCAAAACACTGCTAAATTCAGCTCATACACTCAGAGTGTGCCTCTTATCACTGAAAATCCAGGAGAACAGAGTGTGCCTTTCATGTTTCTCCCTTTGAATTGTAGTTGAAATCCATGTGGAAATGTGATGTTGTCGATGTTTTTGTCCACATACCGATTTATCTAATACAGTTGTGGTTAGAGCATCTTTGTCTGCCCTGTTCAAAACTTTGAATAAAGCTCTGTCTCTTCTTTCTTTCCTCAAAATAATACATAGTTCAAAATCAAGAATTCTGTTACAAACTAAAGTACTGTATGAAATAGTACTGGGAATATACCTGCAAATAAGAAAAATATGCGAAAGTCTATTTGCAGTGAAATAAACAGTAATCTCAATTGTAATGGAAATCTGCATTGCCAGCCTACTATTCTCCTTTTCTCTAGAGCCAGCCTGGTCCTCATGTAAAAGTAGTACATCTGTCCAGGGGGTCTTCCATTTCAGGAGTTTATGGTTGGCTGTCACCCTTTAAAATCTGTAACTGCTTAAACAGCTGAAGAACCTGATGATGTGAAATATGTGTCTCCTGTAAATCACACACAGCCTGATGAAGATGTGGGGCCTGCAGCTTGTTGGACATGAGGGGAAAAAGCAACTCAGGAAACTATACTTGGTTTTGTAACTTTGTGTATTCTAACTTTCCATTTGTTCTTTAAATTATTGGCAACCACTTCTTCCTTCTTCCCAGCTCCTTTTTCAGTAGAACCCAAGATAGGCCTGTCTCCAAGGCTTATTTGCAGCAGGTTATCTGCAAATCTTCATTGTTTTTGTTTTGGTTTTGTTGGGGTTTTTTAATCTTTGCTGGATCAGGGTCCTTTTCACCAAATACGTATCTGATTTCACCCGCAGAGAGAAGAAAAGAAGTATCATCCCTGTAACACTTTGTATCATACTATCCCTTAAATTAATATTTTATGTGCTTAGTATCCAGAACTTTCATTTCATATCTCTCTTCTGTTCAGAAACAGTGTTACCCCATGCTGCCAGTCTACAGAGCCTATGGTATTTCATATTTATACATTCTTACACAGAAATTGTGATGGTTAGGAGGCCCTTGCTGAGGGACTGGGACTATGAGATAAAAGGGATGTTTACCAGTTACAATTTCACACAGCAGTGCCAGGAGAATATATTAATCAGTTGGAGGTCCCATATTGGAAGAAGAAACAATTTTTCCCAGCATCTGATAGAAGACTGTTATAATCTGGTGACCAATTAGCAAACCACTGAATGGAGAGAGCCAATAAACTGTAGAACAGATACAGCTGTCTCCAGCAATTTCACTAACCACTGTGATTTTCTCATATTTCAATCATTTGTAAGACTCAGCCAGCAGGAACAGGGAAAATACACAGTTGAACATTAAAAGGATACTGAATTAGGGTGCCCAGGCTAGCTAAAAATAAATTATTCTTATCTTTTTGCCAGGAAAGCATACTGTGAACTAAAAGTGACAGGAGACCAAACTCTGCAAGCACAAAATTATTTCTTCACTTAATGCAAATGGGACTTGCCATGGAGACTCCTGGGAACAGTGCTTTAATGCTAGTATCAGTATAACACTCACAGAATTCAGTAGGTATAGATGAAAAGGTAGGCACTTCGTTCCTGCTAACCTCTAATCCCAGCTTTGAATACATTTAATAGTTACCAGTTAAACCATGGCTAGAGTAGATTGTTAATTGCATAGGTAAATTTTCCTCAGTTGGAATGTATATTGGATCATATGTGCACATACCCACTAGAATAAGGGGCCCAATGGGGACAAGGTCAGGGGAGTGGTGCAACTTCTGTCTCTGACCAAAGGAAGGGTCATACTATGCCATCTGCTGTCCCCCACACTAACACCTGCATAGGTTATACTGTGGTGATGTGTAATTCTATCCAGAGCAAAGAACAGACCTTTCACGTGGTGGTTCTGTCATCAGTTCTGTTTCTATATGAGTCCGTCCTTCGATAGATCCACAGTCTCTGTCTATTTGGTTGTTTTTGAGGTCTGCTCTAGGTTAGCAATTCACTACCTCTGCTGCAGGCAGTGAATCTAAAATCTGAGGCAAACTGTTCTGTCTCAAAAGCTGTCCGGTATGATTGTGCCAGTAGACGCATTTTATTTTTGTTTTCCAGCATTGAATTACTCCCTGCTTCATCCTTCCCTCCTCAAACTTACAAAAAGTAACCCTCTTTAAGAGTGTGCCATCCAGAATTATATTCTTTGCTGTGCTCACCCCAGAGGACTGCTAGAAGGTTGTGCGAGTCTCCAGCCAGCTCACAGCATGCTGGAACACAGCTGTCCCAGAGAGTCTCTTTTTGCATTGCTCGAATGAAACAGCTGTAGAAAGTCATGTGAAAACAGGGTCTTAAACTGCTGTATGGTCCCTCGTACTCAGGAGGTAAATGGAAAATTAATAAGTAGACAGACAAAATCGGAAGTTGTATTGAATTGTGCAGGCCCCCAGAATAACATCAAAGTGCACATGCTGTAATTCATGTTCGCACTGCAAAACAGGTGGGATGGATACCAAGTAAGCAAAACATGACTTTAATTTATTCCCTTAGCGATGCACATAAGACTAGACTCAGAGGACTTCAAGAACATTTCCTAAGATGGCTTTTTCAGGAAGAGATCACAAGATATGAAAGTATAAGCTGTTTCCTCTCCTGACACATTTTTGTACATCAGTGGCCTTGTGTAACTCTTAACTTTTCCTCTCTCTGAGAAGAAATAGTTCAGCTTTTCACTGTAGCCTAGTAATTTTACTTTTTTTGCTGTCAGGATCAAACATGTGTTCCTGAAATTTTTTTAAATGCCCACTGCAGACAAAGATACATGTACAACTTCCACAAGCAGGTCTGTGTTAGCCTTAACTGAGCCAGCCTGGGTCCTATAGCAGGAGATGCTGTGTAATTACAGCTTGTATTAACAAATTTAAGCTAACTTTAACTAGTTGGCTTGCATTTACCCAGCAGTTTAGCCTGCAAATTTTCTAGGTTACTAATTCATTAATTCAACAATTTAGCACAGAGTAACCACAGGTCACCAATACAGGCTGTTGCTATAGTACCCAGGCTGGCTCAGTTAAGGCTAACACAGACCTGCTTATGGAAGGTGCCTTCTGAAACTTAACTTTTCCCTCTCTGAGAAGAAACGGTTCAGCTTGTCATCATATCCTAGTAATTTTACTTTTTTTTGCTGTCAGGACCCAGAATCCCCAGCTATTTCTCAGCCTTACATTGAAATGAAATCCAGCCACAGTCATCCTTCTTCATCACCTGGTTTTGATGGGTGGAATAAGAACTGGGCATGAGGCCAGAAAGCAGCTGCCCTGTGCTCTGGTCTGGTCTCCAGTCCAGAGGAACTAAGGGACCAGGGTTAGGGTAAGCTATGCAGCACAACACTTCTGCAGTTTAGACAGGACTTGAGAAAGTTTAGACCATTTTAGATTAATAATCAGTTTGTTGAATACTGTGTGTATAAAAATGCTTTTTCTCTTAATTTAATTGCTGCTTAATCATGACTCCCCAGCAGACAGTAGAAGAGCATAGATATTTCAGATTCTTCCCGTTTTTCTTAAAGTAGCATATCATTAGTTTCCTGGGGTTTGTGGGGGCGTTGTACACTTGACCTCTGGCTAAAGGAATAATCCCTGCTTGTATATAGTAACAATTCACCCCATATATTTAGGCATTTAGAATTTAAAAACATCTCTATTTTTACTACATACATCCTTTAAGGAAGGTGTAATTTAATTAATGAGGTCACAGTACCCTAACTCTCAACTTCTGTTTGCAATATCTGAAAACTTTGCAAAACAGCTATCTCAAAAGTTCCATGTTTGTTATCATGCTGCTTTTCTGTTTGTTTTCTAAGCAATAAAACAGACATCTATTAATGAAGACCAGACACTCGGTTAACCACAGACATAGTTTTTTTATTCAAGCAGTATTTAATCAAATTAGAAAATAATCCTTTTGTAGGGCCAAAAGTGTTGAATCTAAACAGAATATATGTCAAATGGCTCTCCCCTGCGTAAGTACTACAGCTTGCAACAGAGTAATTTTAAAATGCCAAGAAATGCTAGCACCAGAACATTTGCAAATGACAGAATTTTTTAGTTAGGTTCTTAAAGTTTTAACTCTAGATAACTTATTCATCTTATAACTCATTTAACCTCTTTCTAAATTATAAACTTTTTTTTTCTGAAGTGGAAGATTATTTATTTCTACTGAGTGCAAGCAATCTAATACTCTAATTAAAATATCTAAGTGAATCACCCCTAAAGCTATTTTAATTGCTGTTTTACTCCTGTGTTAATTTTTTTATAGGATTTGTATTAATATTTTCTTAGCATATTTTCTAAGGAAACAATGTTTGTATGAAGGGTTGGTCCCCATCTGCTATTTTTTTAATTCATTGTCCAGTTCCAAATGAAGCTGGCAGAAGGTTAGACATCTCAAACTTACTATGACGATACTAAGGATAGACACAATTCATGTGTTCATTGACAGTAAGGGAAGGAGAACTCAGGAGCCTTCTGCTCTGTATGGCAGGAGTTGCTGCATCCTCACCAGTGAGCAACCCATTCTCCTGCTGTGGTCCAGGCAACAAGCCGGAATTGGGCTAGCAGAGGGCAAAGATGGCATCTAGAGTGATGTACAAATGAACTAGAAATATTACAAGGTGAGGGGAAGGCATCTGAGATAGAGAAGGGAGCTGACAGTATTGGATGGATGTGCAGGAGGCAAAGAGAAAGACTGGGAGAATATTTTGATGGAATCATGGTGGGAAGATGTAGGGAACGGAGGATAAAAATTTATCAGAATCAACCTTCATTGGTTTTACTACTCAAGAAACAAAGTAGTGGTTTCATAGACCAGCATCTTCTTAGTACTTTTTAATGGAACTTTTCTGCATCTTAATTGCTAAAGTTGTTTGAGAATGGAACTTCTGGCTGGGGTTTATACATCTTTTCTTTAAAGTGTACCTGATGAACTTAGAATCATAGAATATCTCAAGTTGGAAGGGACCCATAAGGATCTTTGAGTCCAACTCTCTGCTCCTCACAGGACTACCTAAAACTGAGCCGTATGAATAAGAGCATCATCCAGATGCTCCTTGAACTCTGACAGGGTTGGTGCCATGACCACTTCCCTGGGGAGCCTGTTCCAGTGACCGACCACCCTCTCAGTGTAAACCTTTGCCAGTCTGAACTTGAATCAGTATTTAAAATTAGAAGAGATTGGTATAAATGACTGTGTAATTTGGACACTGTCTTGGGGTTTCCATAGCTTTTTCAAACTTGAGAAAACACGATTTGCAAATCGGAGATTTCTGGCTATACAAATTTGATAAGTTGAGTGATCAGAAATTCATTCAATTGTCATCATGTTTATTTTCAGCTAATGAACATATTGTGATTTATAAGTAGGAGACATTTTAAAATGGGCATTGAAGCTTACACCTTGATTCTGATTGAGAGATGCAAGAGAAATTGCAGGGTTATGATTCTAAGATATTACCTTCTCATTTGCACTAAATTCAGATCTTCTCATTTATTCTTTCATGGACTAATTCAACTGCATTCTTCCCAATGTCTAAATTCCGTTCACATTTTTACCAGTGTGTCTCACATATATTCGAAGTAAATAAATACAGATATTTTGTGGGTATTCTTAGCTCGGAAAATAGAACTGTCTCTATGTCAGTTATGTGAACTGTCTAGTCTTACAACAGAAAATTAGAATTTGGCATTTTTTAAAGCAAATCACGGCTTTGTTTGTCTGAGCTGCAACTTTGCTTAAGGTGTAGCATTTCAACTGCAGCCATGCAGTCAAGCTGCCTGCTTGTTGAGTATGTATTTATATGGCAGGTCTTGCTGAGAAAAACTGATCATGCCTTTATCAAGAAGCAGTTATTGAGCAGGGTAGTATTCACACGACTTGCCCTTGTCGTGTCTGCAGTTTCTGTAAAAGTTATGAAAAATCCTGAACCTAAACTCTTTTAACTTGGATAGAGCACTATGAGCTGGTTATCTTGAACTACCTGGAGCCAATTCAGTTTTCTTCAACCTACCTGGAGCAGAACCATTCTAAAAGTCTGTCTGCAGTGTGTTGTAGGGTATTTTTTCTCAGTATCATATAAATGGCAAATACTGTACACTGCTAGAGGATGCAGCTGCTGCCCACACACCACATAAATGCATTTCATAGAAATACACACTTACTACGGGTTCTTTTTTAAAGGATCTCTTCTGATTGTATCCCAAGTGAGTATGGGATTGAACAGCTGCACAGATGGATGCTTCAAGATGCAGGGAGAAGCTTCTGTGGTTTATTAGACTATATGGTTGTCAACAAGAGAGAAAGCATTAGAAAAACAATGCATTTGTACAAGATAATCCATGTTATAATTGCCACTCTATCCTCAACTGGTTTTTTGTAGCAGGAAAACTAACACCAAGAAGATGAATGGAACTAGTATTTGTAGACCAGTGATGACTAACAGTCGCACGAAAACGTAATGGACCTATGCAAAGAACCGTCTATCCACAGAGGAGTGTGTTGTGCATAGGAAAGTCCGTGTATATAAACTGGCCCCCTGTGGCTGCTGCGTGATGTCGCAGTGCAACAGTGAGCCACAGTGTTTCTGTGAAGGTTGTTTACTTAGCATGGCTATCGTGATTTTCAAATGGGACTTTCATACTGCACTGGAGAGAGCTTTTCATACTTTCTGTTTGTAAAGGGCCACTCCAGACCTTCTTGTAGGAAGGAGCGTAGAGCCAAATAGCTGCTGATTAATGCCTTCTCTTTTGTGCCTGATGAATTTTATGGATTACAGTGAATAAAAAGCTAATTTTTTGCCTAAAGCATATATTGATATAAAAGTGATCACTTTTCTGCACTACCTAACTTGGGTTAATGGAGTGTTGCTTTAACATATTGTGTTTCTGGCATGTTCTGACTGTATCAATAATGTCTTTGTGTGGCCTGAACTTCCTATTCATTACAAATGGGTGAACAGCAATAAGCACTTCAACAACAAACTCAAAGCCTGAATAACCTAAGGAGAAGTGCAATCAGACCTGACAACTGTAAACAATAAACACTTTTCTAAAATGTAGAATGGCTTACAAATCAAATAAAACTAAAAAGTTAAGTTGAACTGCAACTCAGCTGTAGTTTATGAAAACATTAATACACAAAAGAATGAAGGTGGCACCAGTGCCTGATACCAACTGCCTGCTTTTCCTTTTTCTCTTTTCCCTTCCTGCTTCTTTCATGCACAGTGCAACACACTACAAGCATGCAAAGGGAAAGGGCTGCAGGGTTCCCTGAATTGTTCCAGTTAGCTGTTTTCATGTTTGACTACTAACTCCCATGCATAGAGATTAGAGAGAGACTTGCAGAGATTTTAATGTCTTACTGAGAAGCTGAACTAGCTGCAGAGCAAGAAGTAGGCGTTCATTGCTCCATGCAGATGCCTGAACATGCACAGCTACTGTCCCTGTGAGTTTGGCTCTTCCCTTTAGCTTCTACCTGTAAGAAATTCTTCTGAAGTTCTTGGGTCTGCACACACTTACACCTGAATTTGAAAAGATAATGTTGTTTCCTTAGTCACTTTCCCCCTGTAATCTCCACTTTTGCAAGTTGTTTTTCCTGGTTGTTCCTCTTTTCCTGCAGTAATTCAGAATTCTCTGCTGAACTTTGGTGTCCTGGTTTCAGCTGGGATAGAGTTAATTTTCTTCATAGTAGCTGGTACAGTGCTGGGTTTTGGATTTAGTATGAGAATAATGTTGATAATACACTGATGTTTTTGTTGTTGAGCAGTGCTTACACTAAGTCAAGGACTTTTCAGCTTCCCATGATCTGCCAGGTGCACAAGAAGCTGGGACGTGGCACAGCTGGGACAGGTGACCCCAAATGGCCAAAGGGATATTGCATACCATATGACATGCTCAGTATATAAACTGGGGGGAGTTGGTGGGGGGGATGTGATCACTGCTTGGGAACTGGCTAGGCATTGGTGAGTGGGTGGTCAGCAATTGCATCGTGCATCATTTGCTTTGGTATTATTATTCATATTATTATTACTACTACTATTATTTAACTTTATTTCAATTATTAAGCTGTTCTTATCTCAACCCACAAGTTTTCTCACTTTTACTCTTCTGATTCTCTCCCCCATTCCACCAAGGGGGAGTGAGAGAGCAGCTGTGTGGGGCTGAGTTGCCGGCTGGGGTTAAGCCATGACATTTGGACATTTCCATGTGCCGCACATTTCCATTTGGTCATCTGTGGCAGCATGTGCATACTGAGGCTAGACAGGAAAATGCCCAGAATCTCCAACCTGGAGCCTCAGACCGCAATGCCAGTCTGGTCAGTTTTTGTGTGTATGTGGTGGAAACAGACCCCATCACCACCTTCTACTTTGGCGGCATAAGGCCATCAATAAACAACTGTATCATGTTAGAATCTTTACCCTGACCCACACCCATAGGTAGCAGGCAAATATTGATTAACAGCAGAAAAAAATCACAATATATTAGTGTGTTAATTTGGATATTATTTTTAAGAAAGGTGTCTTACTCTAAAAGAAAGCAATATGACTATCAGTGAAACAATTATCAGGGAACAGAAAATAAAGAGCTGAGTTTATTAGCCAAAGCTGTCTGTCTTTCATAGCAATTCATCAAAACCATGCATATTTTGGAAGACACAGAATGATAAAAAGGTGTCTTTTCACTCTTGGAAGACTAGGGTGTCCTTTCAAGGACACAATGGTGCTTTTCAGACCAGTGACTCTGTAACATGTCTGTCAACACAAGGCTTATTTTAGAGCAAACCTTGCTCTACCACTTTAGGCAGCTATTGACTAGCATTACTGACTGACTAAAATTCTTCTTGCGTAATAAAAATCTGTAAATATCACCTCTTTAATATGAGTAAAAATCAGGGAAAAAAAGCCAGATAAATTGCTTAAGCAACCACTTTTTGAATGGGGTCTGTTGAGCCAGACTCCTCCCTTGCCACGAGTTAAGGGGAGGAGGGAAGAGAACTGTCTGGACTTTAGCATTGAGGCCTTGCTTGTCTGAGTTACCCCCGCTGAAACTGTGACTGGCCAACGGGACTTCAGCCAAAACCACTTCGCCTCTCCTTCTCTCCCCTCTGTTTTTCCTATTCCACTCCAATACACAGTTTCCACAGAAACAGAGTATCACAAATAGTACAGGGTTTGGCACCTTTTCGCAGAAGTAAATGTTTTTTTAACAAAAGAGTCTGCATATAGCATTGACTAATTAACATCTCATTTTGGTGAAAAGCTTTATTACAGTTTAAATTCAGAGATTATCTGGATACTAAAAATGATAATTGGAATGCCTCTCTCAACATTTTAAACCTTGTGTAGTAACTCCACGCGTTGCTTGACTATCTGGCAGCAGAAATACAAAACTAATATTCTATTTTATCACCTGGTTTAGGGCTTTTTCAGATTTCCTTCCCTCCTACTATTCATCAGCAACATTGGCAAGTGTCCGGCACAAAAACAGAATCAAGCAAACCACTGTATCAGCCCACTGTATGGCTTGCATCATGCCCCACAGCCAAGCTTAGACTCCTCCCTAAGATTACACTTATTCCATACTTACAAGGTAATTTTGGACACTGAAAAATACAGTGAAGGTAGTTGCTCTTAGGACATACTCCATGTTCCCAGCTGACCACCAAGCCAGTACCTGGGGCACCAGGTTCACTGAAAGGTGTACTCCAAGATTGCCACTGAGCCAGCCTTCTGACCTCCTTACAGACCTTCCAACCTCCTGTGCATAATTTCCCTGTCAGAAAAATGTTGTCATGCCAGTAACTAAGCTCAATGATTACAAATTGGCAAATACCCCTCACTCCATATAATGGGCAAATTTTGCTGGGATATTTTCAGGACTCTGGTCCTCATCCTCAGCTGCACAGGAGAGCTTATTTGTGTGCTCCCAGTACCAATGCACTGGCCCAGCGAGTGCCCAGCTAAACAAGCTGTTGTGAAATGACACCATGGTGGAATAGATTCCTATTACCTATTTCCTATTTGAAATCATGGGTGTTTACTGTACTCCTTCTAGATGGTAGCCTGAAGTCAGTGGTGCTCCTTTTGTCAAGTAGCCAGGAGGACCCAGGGATTACTTCTGGCGGTGCTGATCAGTTTGGACAACTCCGTAAGTGAATGAAGTATCAATGGTATCTCCAGGCAACAGGAAAGAGAAGGGTGATAGAAAGGCAGAGGATTGCCTGTATTCTAGATTTTATCATTCACAAACTATGTGAAGAATTAGGCACATAAAGAGGGAATATTACAATGTGGCTACAGCCTGGAAGTTAACCAAATGCAGGCATCAGGATTTTCTGTATGGATGATGGGGAATGAGATTTTAAGTCATTCACAGCTATGAATAAAAAAATACCAAAAGTATTGCCATAACCCATTTTAGTTTCATGCCTGTCAATCTTTGACATGAATGCTGTGGCTTTTAAAGTGTTTTTAGTGACCAGATCCAGTCATACTGAGGACAACAGGCATTTTACCAGGAGCTCAATAGGGGACAAAATTTCACACCAATAACAGTGATCAAAGGCAGCCAAAAAAATTAATGGAAAACCCAGTGCAACAGCAGGCACAGGCAAGGCAGGCAGGCATACAAAGAGCACACTCTGCTACCCTGCAAGCCAGTGCTTGAGCAGCATGAGCTGCCAGGATAGCTCATTTTCTCCCTCCACCTTTGCAGCCTTCTGCTTTTCCTCCTGTGCATGAGGCAGCAGCTTTGCATCCTGGCTCTTTTGCTGCCCTTGTGAGAGCAGCGGGAGCAGCCAGCCCTGCTGGCAGCTCATACTTCAGGCTCTTAGTCCTGTCTCAGCTGTTTTCCTTTGCCCGTGCAGATGGCACTAGCCCAAATACACAGAAAGGTCTTTCAGACCTTGGAGGTGAAAAGCCTTCTGCAATAATTGTGGGAGGGTGCAGAAATAAATAATTGTTCCCCCAGCTCAAATTCCTATTTGTTGTAAGACTTGCTCTTTACTGTCTTTGCAAAAATTGAACGCTGCCACTCAAAGATACTTGATCTGTGGGCGATAACATCCTGTTTTGTCTACACCGCTGCAAAGCTTTACAATATCTCTAAATCAAACTTCTAACAGGGAAACAAAGGTACAAAAAGAAAATATATTTCACAGTTACCTCCCAGTCCTATGGTTAAGGTTTTACTTAATCTTTTATAGTCACATACAGTCTTAATTTTAAATTACCCTGTACAGCACAGTAGCTGACGATTTGTTTACAGCTACCGATATATCATTAATCTTTCAGAGACAAACAAACTTGGTCAAAAAAAACCCAGTCCTCTCTGCCTAAAATTCTCATTGTCTAGATAAGATGCTTTTCCAAATTGACCAAGGGATTTGGAGAGATGAATTTGAAAAATAAGCAGCTTTTCATTTTAGGAGAAGAATGGGGGAAGGGAAAAGGGGAAGAATCAACTTAAAGGTATTGTCCTATTAAAGTGCTATAAACCTTGATAATTTATGTTCTCTGAAAACCATTTTTTGTTGTTATTTTAGAAATCTGTATGATTGCTTTTGGACTGTTTTCAACATTCTTCAAAGAATGTCACTGAAATGACTTACCTTATGCATTAAGTTCTCTATCTCCAAACAACCCCATTTTTTTCATAATAGATTTTGCACGGTAATGGATTATCACCTCCACTTTCACTTCATGCAAGGCTTCCTTATTATTTTCTCTCCCTTTGCTGTCCTATTCAACTGTCTCTATCTCAACCCATAGGTTTTACTTTTTTTTCCCAATTCTCTCCCCCATTTCACCTGGGGGTTGAGGGGAGGATGAGTGAGCAGCTGTGTGGGGCTGAGTTGCTGGCTGGGGTTAAACCACAACAGTCCTTTTCAGCACCCAATGTGGGGCTCAAAGGGTTCAAGATAACAACAGGTTTAATTGGAATGTGCTAGAGTGAATTTATAGCTGTTGTTGCTGTTTAGCTATTAATCAGCTGGTTCCTGTGCTTGCCATGGGGCTTGCTTGCCTTACTGTATATTGGAGTCTCATGCTCCTTGATGGCTGCTTTTTGCTCTTGCTGCTTGCTTTACTGATGATCATCTTACTCTCCTGTGCTCGTGAGCATTTTGGTAACAGCAATGGCCATGTGCCTGGGCTGGCAGATAGCCAGGGCATCGCTGCTGTTTCTGTGCTGTTGTACTGGACAGGCTAGAACTCCAGTGTGAACATGAGTCGAAGGGACTGTGACTGGTAGATGAGTCCATGTGGGAGCAGGACACCCTGAAGTGTCCGTGGCCATGAATAAGTCCATGCCAGGGCAGGTGCATCTTGAAGTGTCTGTGGCCATGGTTATGTCTGTGCCACAGCAGGTGTACCTCTGAACGGATGGTGGCCCAAAGATAAGTCCATGCTGCAGCAGGTACACGTTGAAGCATCAGTGGCTGTACATGAGGTCATGCTGGAGCACCCCAAAGCGTGTGGCCATGGATAAGCCCATGACAGAGCAGGTACAACCCTGTAGGGACTACAGCCATGGGCAAGGCCATGTTGGAGGAGGTTCACTCCTGAAGGGACTGTGGCTGTGGGTGAGGCCACACTGGAGCAGGTCTGTCTCTGAAGGCATTGTGGCCCATGGAGAAGGCCACGCTGGAACAGGTGCACCTCAAAGTGACTTTGGCTGTGGATAAGTTTGTACCACAGCAGGTATACCCCTGGAGAGACTGCGGCACATAGATAAGGCTCCACTTGCAGCAGGGACACCCCTAAGAGACGGTAGTCTGTGGATAAGTCCAATCCATAGCAGGGGCAAGGGGAGGAGTTCATTGCAATGTTAAACCCTATAACCTGACCCAAAGGGACCAGGGGTGGAGATTGTAATGGAAATACCTTTAAATTGTTGTAACCCATGATTTGAGTTGCATGTTACAGGAATTACTGTAGCATGAACCACCTGAACAAGTGGAGGACAAGCCTTACAAGAAGCGGTGCAATTGCACCGACCAAAAGCCGACCTAGGCTGACTTTGGTGCCCAGTAACTCCATGCAACACACCACCTCTCCTGCTCTGAGTGACCACCAGAACAGACGGAGCCCAAAATCATGGACTAAATGAACTCAATGGATATTTTAAAGACATTTTTGGACATTTTAAAGACATTTTATAGGGGTGGTGCACAGACAAAGGCAGTGATATCTGTATATTATATCGAAGTATGGGAAGGGAGGTGGTGGTTAATGAGGATGTATTAGATAGTGTGGGACCAGAGCATGACATAAATGGTAAGAAATAAGGGGTGGAGAATGTGCTGGTTTTGGCTGGGGCAGAGTTAATTTTCTTCAGAGTAGCTAGTATGGGACTGTTTTTGATTTGTGCTGAAAACAGTGTTGATAGCACAGAGATGTGTTAGTTACTGCTGAGCAGGGCTTACACAGAGTCAAGACCTTTTCTGCTTCTCACCCCACCAGTGAGTGGGCTGGGGTACACAAGGAGCTGGGATGGGGCACAGCTGGGACAGCTGACCCCAACTGACCCAAGGGATATCCCATGCCATATAATATGCCCAGCATATAAACTGTGGGGAGTTGGCCAGGGCAGTGGTTGCTGTCTGGGGCCAGGGCAGGCATCAGTCCGTGGGTAGTGAGCAATTACATTGTGCATCACTTGTTTTGTATATTTTTTTATCATTACTATTATTATTACTATTTTTTCTTCCTCTGTTCCCCTATTAAACTTTCTTTACCTCAACCCATGGGTTTTAATTTTTTTCCCTTATTCTCTCCCCCATCCCACTGCAGGGGAGTGAGTGAGCAGCTGTGTGGTGCTTTGTTGCTGACTGGGGTTAAACCATGACAGAGGTGTAAATTTACAACTTATCTGCCTGATTGCCCATGCCCCTGGGAGGCATCAAACTGAAGAATGAGTGCAGTTCTTGCTGTTCTATTTTATTAGTTTTTACTACGGAGTGGGAACTTCATACCTTTGGGTTTTTGAGGAGCATCTTTGGAGGAGACTGACTCCATCTGCTTCTCACTTGTGCTCTCTTCCTAGACAGATTTATGATCCCATCTGCTGATATATGCTATCCTGATTTCCCTTCCTGGGAAGCCTGAGAGTGGAACACATTATAAACTTATTATAGGCCATAACTATGGTCAGTCATAATTTTTTTCCACAAAACAAACTTTCTTTAGTTGCATTAAATAAAGTTTCTACGGGAACATACTGATATTCACATTTTAATTGAGATTAAAGAAATATTTTAATGATACCATCTGACGGGTATATGAAACCACTTATAATAGAGTATTTTTAATTTTTAAACCAACCAGAGGAAAAAAAAAGCTGAAGTGGCAGCCATATCATTATTTTCTTATTATATTTTACACCATACTTCTGTACATAAAAGGAGCACTTTACCAATGGAAGGAGAAAGTGGTGATGACTGCGTGCCCTTTGCCAGCACACGCTTGGAAGCCATGTTAGGGGTAGGCCGTAACAGAAGGTGACTGAGCATGCCATCTTTTAAGTATTGATGGTCCCCACTTGCCAGAAGAGCTCAGTTTTATCTCAGAAGCAGAACTAGAAATTCCTTCCTTCCAGCCCCTAGACCATAGGAAGGATGGTCTCAGGGATTTTGTCTGTAGATCCTCAGACATAGGCAAATAGTTCTTTAATATGTCAGAGGTTGCTTACTGGTATTGAGGAATAAACTTCGATGAATATATTAGAAAACTTGAGAAATGCATAGTAATGATATTATTAGCTATTCACCTTCTGGTAGCACCTGCAGGTCCTTCAAAATGCTGGCTTTTCACTGTATGAGGCACTTCATACCACTCCAAATTCGATTCAGTCCAAGCTGATGGTAATGGATGATAGATGAACATAGTCAACAGGGAGAACTAACAGTAGGGTAATTATCATACCAAGCACAGCTTGTAACATACAAGCTACTTAATTACTGACAAGGATTTTGTAGACAGGGAGGTACTCAGTGTAGGAATTTGGAGGAGGAAAAAATAAAAATTTTACGGAAATTCTCCTGTGCAAGAGGAAAGAAGCAGAGTTACATGAGAAAAATTTGGACTGATGCATGGCAGAAGTCTTGCTAACGGATCCCCCCAGCTGGATATTTTCAGCCAGATAGTATGTCTTTGCCTGAGAGAGGTGAAGGAACTACCTTTCAACGTCTACATACCACGGCTATAGTAATTGGTCAGATGAAGCAATGCTCAAATGACGCATAGCTCTTTTTGTACTGCCCCTACCACGAGACAGCCTGTGAGCTGGCAATAGTAGTCCTAGCTCCGGATTCCTCAGTGATGCTACAGTCTTCAGAAGTACCATACTCTGCCTTGGCAGTCACTAATGCCTATCACTGTTTCCAGTCCACAGTTGACCTGTTCACAGGAGGACATTAAGCCCATTCCTGATACCTGTACTGGTTTCTAGTAGGTTATTTAAATTCCAATTGTGAGGGTAAACTAAAGCTCTGTGATAAGGACACAGCTGTGATCCCCTAGTACTTGATAAAATAAATCTGTATGGATCCATGTCCTCTTGGAATTAAGGATAGCCACAAATCTTTGATCCTTCCTTTCTAACTGCAACATGCATTTCCTTGATGTGGTCTTTCATAAGTGAGTCGTAGAGCAATGCATGCATACCTCGGATTTTTTAAATCCAGACCAAAGTTCTCCGTCGTGTTATCTCCCCCCTTGGAACAGAATAAGAAAGTAAGTACAAGGGATGAGAAAATAAGTCACCCATACATGCACAGCAATTTTAAGTCTCATCACATATGAGTGTGATGAATAGAATACAACTGGAGGATCAAAAGTACGAGAAACTAAAGAGTGGTGCTAATACCCTGGCAAAGAGGAAGTCTGAGGCTGGCTAGGATTACGATATGACATGAAGGGTCTTGAAAGTAAAGACAAATCATACATGTTGAAGTTAATGAGAAGACATTCTTTGCACCACTGCTTAAAATAGAAAGGAGGGTAGATGACATTCTGACAATGTTGGAAAAGACTCATAGTGCAGAACCAGCCTGGTTTCATTTAGTTTTAAAATGGTAGCATCACTTGCATCGATCTGGTGTAGGTTTTCAAAGGGTACTCGAACATGCCAGTGTCCTGGCACTAAGGTTCAGTTAGCGCAGCCTGCTGCAGCTGTTGGGGGGCTCCGGAAGGCTACCACCCCCTGCACACTGCTCCCTGCTTTGGCTGTAGCTGTGCTTTGGAAATTAAACTTTTCCTGTAGAGTTGCTGTTCTTCTGTAATTTCTTGTCTGCTTCCCCCAGGTGCTTCGAACTGTTTCTTTACTGCCGAAGCAAGCTGCAGCAGACGGCAGGGTCCGCGAGCGGCCGCCCCACCTCGCCCTCCCTAGGGGCGGCCAGGGCCGCCGCCCGGGTGGGGCGGGAGCGGCGGCCCGCCCTGGGAACTCGTCAATGAGCCACGATTACGCTCACGCAAGGCGCCGTGCTGACGGTGCCCCTCTCCTGCCGCCCTGGGACCTGCTTTCCCTCCGGGCGGCGCGGCCGGGCGCCGCACCGCGAAGCGGGGACTCTGCGGGGCGCTGCCGCCGGCAAATGGCGGCGGGCGGGAGCGCTCCGGGCCGCGCGGCACCGCTGCGGCGGCGGGGCCGGCCGGGGGCGGGCGCAGGCAGGAGGCCGCCTCCGCACACGCGGAGCCGGGGCGGGCCCGCGCCGCTCGCTCCCGCCGCCGCCGCCGCCTCCTTCCCCGCGGCGCTGGCGCCTGGCCCGTCCTCCCGTGCCGGCGTGCGGGTAAGTGGTACCGCCGCCCCCCTCCCCGGCTCCTGCCTGACGGCGGGCGGAGCCGCGCCTTACCCCGCCAGACGCGGCCGCCCGAGGCTCCCCGGCGGGCGGGCGAGTAAGCGGGCTGGAGCCGCGGCCTCCGCGTCGGGGCCGACTCCCGGCTCCTGCTGCCAGCCCGGGCGCGGGGCCATGGCGGCGGGGGCGGCTGGGGGGAGGCTCAACCTCCCAACTTTCCCCCCCGCTCGCGCCGGGCGTTCCCGCGGCGGGCAGCCGCATGGCGCTGGCAGCCCAGGGGCAGCCCTGCGCTCCCGCTGCCTCCTCCGCTCCCGCCCGCCCCGCCCCCTCGCTTCCTCTCGCCCTGCCCCGGTGGCCTCGGCCTCGCGGGACCCGCCGCCGCCCAGCCGGCCCTCCCGGAGCGCTGCTCGCCCCCGCAGGGCTGGGGACGCCCCTCGCACCAGGCGCCGCCTCCGGGGGTGGCTGCTGGGCGCTGCCGTATCATCGTGCCCTCATCCGCCGCCGTCTGAGCCCGCGTGCCTCCGCTCGCGAGCAAAGGGCTTCGTACCCCGCGCTGCCGCTCCTGTTTATTGTTTCAAGTGGGAAGTACCCCGTAGTCCCCGGCAGCGTGTGCGTGTCCGCGTCCGCCCGACAGGTACCGCACCAGAAGCGGTCGCTCAGCATTTTTTGCTGGGGGAGAATCAAGCCCTTTATTTGTAGTAGTAAATCAGTCTTTGCTAAAACATGGTCTCCGTTGAAATTGCTGCGGGGTTGCTGTTTATGCAGATTCTGGCTGTTATGGAAACACCTGTTTGCTAGGAGAAGAACTGAGGCGTTGAGACGTTTGAGCAGCTGACAGAGTAATAGGCACTAGCAATCCGTACAGGTGAGACGATGTGTGCCCCGCTTGCTCCTTCAAGTAATTATCCTGCAGAAGTATTCCCAGATTTTGGCCACCATTTGGCACAGGATAGCACTCTGTTGTACGTGAGTCATTCCGTCACTCTAAGTATGGGCCGTATCTGACAACTTTGGAGTGTCTGTGGCCAACGTTAAATTCTTCGAACAGTTTGTGTCATTCAGTAACTAGGTATTATAAGTTTACTTTAGAAACATGAGATTTGTCTTGTTACCTCCTTTGGCAGGTGTCTCAGGATTTCACTGTCAAGTGGTGTTTTCTTCACCATGCAAAGATATTTACAAGCTGTCTAGAAGCCTTTTCCACATCAGTGCTTTATAACCCGGGCTCCTTAAATTTGGGAACATAGGAGAAGAATCTGGAAATGCTGGTGATTTGCTTCTCTTGGGTATGATTTTTTTCTTATTATTTTTAAAGAAGGATTTTATGTACTTTGTCTTTAATTTAGGACAAACTGAAATTCTGCTTTCTGCTTGAAGGTACATTGATTTGATAATTGTTCTGCTCTCTTCTGCGTGTGTTTTGTCACTGCTGTCATCAGGTATCACATACACTTTTTTATAAGTATCTGCTTATTTTCCTTTTGTCCGTTCCTTTTTCTAGTGTCCATTTTCAGTTCTTCATTTGAACAAAACCTTTCAGGTGTTTCTAAAACAATTGTTCCTGCCTCTTTACCCTAAGTTTGTGACCTCTGCAACGGGAAGTCCAAGCAATGAAATCAGCAGTGTCTAGCAGCTAACTGGTAACAGTTAACAACCAGCATTTGGTGATTATCGAGTTAGTAGTGAGTTTTCCCTTAAAAATACACCCTTTAAAACTAAATAGAATATGCTATCTAGTGACTGGAGAAATAATACATGATGACGTGTATAGCTCTAAAATACTGCTCTGTGCCTAGATTAATTTCTTAGTAACAGTTGAATCCTATTAATTTATAAACTTGCCTGTTGTTGTGGGCAAACCTGGCTTTGGGGAACTTAATTTATTGCCAGTTAACATAAACTTTTAATTACTGATTTGGCTAGTGAGATACAAAGAAGACAACCAGTTAAACAAATGCTTGGGGGAAAACTTTCCTACCCCTTCCCCAGGCTCAAGTTCACTTCAGACACCTGCCCTCCCCTGTCAGTCCCCACAGGTTATGCTCCAGTGGTGCAGGAGCTTGGGGTTGGTGAATAGAGGATTTTTTCTGCTGCTCTGTCTCCTTTCTTCTGCTCACGGGCCCCTCAGGGGTGTCCTTGCCCCAGCATGGGCACCTTCAGAGGCTGCAGCCCCTTTAGGGGTGTCCCTGCTCTGGTATGGAGAGCCTCCTTCCAAGCGTGCACCTTCAGCTGTGTCCCCAACAATGTCCCCTTCCCGATCCTCCCCCCATATCTTTGTTTTAGCATGCTGTCACATGCTTCCCGCTGTGTTTCCCATTTCGCTTTCTGCCACTGCAGCTCCTCCCTTTCCTAAACAAGCTGTAGCAGAGGCACCATGTGCTCACCTGATGATTGGAGTTTCGGCAGGCAGTGGGTATGGTCCGTTATGGAGCCAGCTGGCACTGGCCCATGACCAGCACAGGGCAGTTGATGGCCTCCTCCCATGCAGCCCTCAGCTACCAAAACCTGCTGTTCATCCCCAACACACCAGTGTGCCAGTTGGGTGATGATGGGAGAAAGGTCCTGTCGCCAGCTGATTACAGGAACTTCAGTCACCTTTCATAAACATAGAAATAAAACCAAACTCTCTGCTGTAGCTTGCTAAATGGCAATATTGTGTTAGGTCACTAGCTTGGTAACACTTTTACAATTGTATTTGTTATTAACTTGTGTGTCTGAGTACTGCCTGCTCCTGTGTAACTTCTGATACCTGGGTTCAGAAGTGGCCAGTTTCTGTAATGATCACATTCATACGTGTTTTCATAGTTGGGTTTTTTTTGCTAAAACTTTCTCAAAGAGTTAGTTTGCCTCTCTTTTTCAGATTTGAAGGTACTAGTTCTGCAGAGAAAAAGGTGGCAGCTCACATTGCCAGGGAAGAGTCAGAGCTCTGCTCCACCAGTGTAAGTAGTCATGTTCTTCTCAGAGATCATTTTACTTCCTTTTTGGTTGGTTTGTACCACTTGTTCAACGATTTTATCTCATCCCTCTTATCTTTTGATCTGAATTGCTGCCACCTTGAGTTCCCTGTGGGATTGTGTGTGTTAGAGGTGAACACAGAAAAGGAAGAGATGAGATTTCAGGTTTGGGGGAATTGAGCCATCCTCTCTCAGTCCTTGCAAGATGAAATCTTGTTAGAACAAGGAATAATCAAGAGTAGTCATGTTTAACAGAAGGCTTGGGAACAAAAGGTTTCTTAGGCACTAAATTGCTATCAACAGTAGAGCCTGTGTATGCAGGGCTGGATGCAGCTGTGGTAAGAATTGGCAAGAGTGATGGTGGTGGTAAATAGTGTAGTACTGAATCCTGCTCGCCTGTAGCCTAACATCCATGCTGCCTTGGGTGGGTGTTAAGTCGCCTTATCATCTCCCTTCTTTCTTCCTGAGTACGTATTGTTTCTAGCTGTACAAAATCTTTCCTTCATATTTAACTCAAAAATGCAGAAAGTTATGTCGTTTTTCCTGGACTGTTGCAGGGTGCAGAGTACTTGAAGTGAAGAGACTGTTTATTGATATTGCTCTTAAACAGAGAGGAAATAAGCCATTCTTCTTGCTCCTAAGGGCTTTCTACCCTACACTGTGCCTTAAACATGGAAACTGTAGAAATGAACAATGTATCCCTGAAACGTCCTCGCTCTGAGGATGATGTGGCTAATGCAGACGAAATTAAAAGACAGAAGATCTCAGAGAAGTCTAAGATGGGGAACGACTCTGGGCAGAGTGTTGAGGCTGTAACAGAACAACCTGACAAATCTCTGCTTGAGGATGCAAAAAATGAAACAATCCCCAATGAGGAAAGCGAGGAGCAGGAAGATGAGGAACTAGAGGACAGTGATGAAGATGGAGATCCAGAGAGCTTTGCAGACATGATGAAGCATGGACTGACAGAAAGTGATGTTGGCATAACTAAATTTGTTAGCTCTCATAAAGGGTTTTCTGGAATCTTAAAAGAGAGGTAACTCTTTGTTTTGTTATGTATGTTAATTCCTTGTGTTAAGCAGCTGTTGTTCTCCATTTTCCTTTTCTAACTCGCAGGATGCAACTGGATTATATGCGGCCACCTGGGAGGCTCATCACTTTCTTTTCCAAGTGCTGAGACTGAAAGAAAGGTTTAATTTGTGGCTTTTTTAGATTGTTTTTCTGGGTTTTTTTTTCTTCTGTCAAATGGAGCTCTGAAGAAAGAAGCTGTGTATGGGTAGAAATACCTGATTACACTGACCTTTGCTGGTTTTTTTGCTCTCTGGCAGGAGCATACAGCATAAAACCTTATGCAGTATGCCCACCTTTTGTGCCACTCTTCAGTGCTGATATGAGATGCACCGGAGAACCATATTGATACTGCTCCTCTTCGGTGGTTCTTTGCTTTTGCCTGACTTTTTTGAGCTAATGCCTTTAAAGAAATATATTGTCAAATGGTCAATTAGGCTTAAATTATTGTCTGAACAGTTGTAATGTTGTTTACAAAACATAAAAGAGAAGATTATAACTCAGGGTATGGAATTTTACATTATATATTTAATAAGATGTTTGGGTTTTAGTAGCTTTTATTAATTAAACTTCCAGATTTTTAGAATTATATAACATTTTTGAATAAAACAGAATGCAAATACAAATACCCATTGAAGTGAGAATCGTTGTTGCCCTGACTTAACAAAGCAGTTAAGGATGCTTTGTTTACACCCCAAGAAGTCCCTGTTTTTTAAATATTAGCTTCATATACGGATCATTGTACATAACAAAGTGATATGTACATATTATGTATGTATTTAATCTTTATATGCAGCATTAAGCAGCTAGCATAATCCTTTACTAGGGAACACAGTCTGTGTTGAACCTCCTTCTGGGAAATCTTCCAGTTTTGAGCCAAGGTGGCCAAAGGTAGCTGGGTGATGGAAACATTCATGGTTTTTCGTGAACGTTCATGGGCTCATGGCTTTTCTTTGATCTGAGTTTATAACAGCTATCATTAATTTAGTCCTGGCATTTTTGTGGTACCAGTCACTAGCATGTCTAGGCAGCTACAGGTCATAAGAGAGAGGACACACAACACTCCTCAGGAAGGAAATCTACCTGTATGATGTATGGCTGCACAGAGGCTTGGAGGAGGCATGGTAGGAACACTCCCATGGTGAAGACTTGTTCATCTTCAAGCATTCATAGATGAATAATTTTTTTTCTTTTTTTTTTCTTTCCCTTTACAGGCAGATGCTACTTAAATGATTTAGCAATTGCAGCATAGACTGTCTGCTCTGTTAAAGTTGGGATGTTTTTATTATTGGACATAGTGACTTAGTCAAAAATGTCACAGTCAAATACCTTGTTGCTGTCATAGAGTATGCAGAGTGACTGTTTATTTGAAAGCTATTTTCAGTAATTGAATGTATGTAACAAAGCTTAATTTGTCCTGCTTGCCTTAGAGTGGCTCACGTGCACTTTATTCTGTAGGTTATTTGAAGTGACAGAGTTAATGGATTTGAATTCACATTGTAGCAATGCAGTAGAGTCTTAATTGTCAGTAATGATTGGGACTGAGGATGTGCATTGCTGATCTCTGCAAGCTAGTAATGAAATGACTCAGAATACCTATAGCAGGTGTTCAGTTATCTGCAAAGAAGTCTGCTGTGTTTAGATACGCCAGACTTCCTTCTGTGTTCTCGTGGTGTCCTTCTGAGGGGTGAGAGCAGGTACAGCATTCTCATGGTTGAAGTTTCTTTTACATTAATTGAATTGTGTGAATTCAGAATTATTGAATTCTGCTAACACCTTCTTGAGAAAGGACTTTGTGATGTGAGATTTTTTTTAGTTACAATTTTAATGCGTGTTTCTTCCTATCAGATACTCAGACTTTGTTGTCCATGAAATAGGCAAAGATGGACGTGTGAGCCATTTAGATGACTTTTCTGTTCCAGTGGATGATGAGGTAAATTTTGAGGTAAAGATTCAGAAATGCCTATGCTGCTTAAGCAAAAACATTAAAAGGCGGCAAGTTGTTCCATGAGGGTTACTGGATGTTTGCTTTCCCCCCCCAAATATGTATTAGGATCCATCAGAAGAAACATTCACAGTTTTGTCAGAGGAAGACAAGCAGCGTTTAGAGGAGCTCCAGCTTCTTAAGAATAAGGAAACTAGTGTTGCCATAGAGGTAAAATTAATAAACGATATGAAGTTTGGGGTGAGGGAGAAGGATGAGGGAGTGAGTGGAAGGTACGTGCTTTCTAGTGTATATAAGGTGTAGAGAGCAGTTTGAACATGATGCAACAAGTAATACTGAAATGTTTCTAGTTTGGGGTTCAATTCTGCAAAGCCGTACAAATATACTTAAATTCATGCATGAGTTGTCATTTTGATTTTGGTGGGACTGTGCACATGAACTCAGGTATATGTCTTAATTTCTGTGGTGGTAAAATTTTCATGCAGTATTTTGATTTTCTGTCTAGTAGAAGGTTATACAATAATTATGTAAGAAGGATTAAATAAAACATCTATCCTGATGAAAGACTATTTTCAAGGTCAGTGTTTAGTGATTTAATAGGAAAGAAGATAAATATGCTCTTCTGCAACAAGACAAATAAGAAGGCACAAAATGAAATTAAAACTTGGTATTTTAAAACACCCAAATATTCTGTCTAGTTGATGAATAACTGTTGAGCTGAATTTGGGACTGAGAGATGGGAATAAATCTGGTAATTTAAAATAAGCAGTCATACATTAAATAAACTTATCTAGTCATGGTTTTCATTAGAAGAGGGGATTTTATTAAACACAGAAGAGGGGAATAAATCTTGAGAATTTTCATTTGTGAGTGTTGAGGCTGGGGTTTGTAGCAGAGTTATTAGTTTGAAAAAGAATAAATTTTAATAAAAAGGCTAGACTTTTAAAAGTATACCTATTAGTACTTTAGTGTGATTAGGTAGGTTTTCTTTACGCATGCAAAACTTGTGAGAGAATCTTTCCCCTTTTTGTATTGCTTTATTTGGTTTCTGCATGCATGTGTATTAACACAGGTAATTGAAGACACCAAAGAAAAGAGAACAGTTATCCATCAAGCTGTGAAGTCCTTGTTTCCTGGCCTGGAGACTAAAACAGAAGATCGAGATGGAAAAAAATACATTATTGCTTATCATGCTGCTGGGAAAAAAGCACTGGCAAGTGAGTTTCAGTCTCTCAGCAGTTGGGTGAAATAAATACTAAAAATATCCCCCCCTTCCAAAAAAAAAAAATCATGAGTAAGTCCTTCAAGTAGATTGTGCCTCCTAATGTAGTCTCGCTTTGCTTTTTCCTCTTTGCAACTGATGCTGTGCATCTAAAATTATTAGCAACACAAAGAATGTCTCGTGTTTAAATTTCTGCTTGTTTTTCTTTCCAAATTGTTCATCAGATACAGCTATATTAGAAATGAGAGGATCTTTTGCTATTTCAGTGGGAATAGGCAAAACAGGGGCTTTGTTTTCAGTATTGTTTGTACTTAGCTTTCATGAACTTACTTGGGTGTGTAAGTGTGCATTGTGGAAGAGGCTGTAGTTGAAATATGTATGTTAATGCTGGCAGTCAGTATAGTCTTGACTGTCTTGAAAATTTGTGACAGAATTCTCAATGACTTCAATAGAGACAAGCACCTATTTGTTTTCTTGGAGTTAGAGTTTTATATAAACATAATATATTTACCCTGATCTTTAAGGCTACTTCTGCTTCCAAGGCTAATTATGTTTGCAGAAAATTGTCTTTATTCATTACAAATTGCAGTTACTGTTTTGGAATAATCAAAGTAATGAAGGATTTTCAAAATGAAATGTCGTCCACCTTAATCTTGCCAAATACTGTTCTGGTTACTGGGGATAAATTCATGAGTTCTACATCTTTTAATGTTGTTACAAATTTGTTGCTACTATGAGTTGAGAGGATTGTCTACGTGCAGAATGTTGTACATTTAACGAAAGGTATTAAGGTTTGGTTTAAACTGATTGCATTCCTATGTCACTTCAAACTACTACAAATGATAGTATGTAAACCTAGTCCTTTTATTTTAAAGATGAGGGAGATGGTGAAAGGGTAAGGAGATAAGATACCTTAAAAGTGGAAATAATACCATCTCCACACTCAATTATTATTTTTTAAGGCTTGTTGCAAGCAAATGTGGGAATGCTGTACTTTTATTGGTACAATTATAATGTGTTTATGTATCTTGTTTTACCATGTTTAGAAAATATGTATGTTTGCATGATTTATGCATGGAGTACGAGTATGTACACTTACCAGCACAAAACTCTTGTCAGCCAGTTTTGTTCTCTGTTGGTTTGTAATGGTTTTACCTCCACCTTTTCCTTCTGCTGCTTCTATCCTTTAACCAGTCATGTGGTTGTTATTAGGCTGCCCAGTCTTATTTAAGAGATAGGGTATAACAGAAATTAAGTATTTAATACAGACTGAAAATGATTTAGTGATATGTGTCTAGGATATTATCTGGAGCACCGTCTTGTGATGCAGAGGAGCATCATCTATTTAAACTTGGATTCCTAAGTTGTAATGCTACAAACACCTGTGCATATTGGTGGAGATGTGTGCAGTTTCAGTGTGTGTAAATGCTTATGAATGTAGGATTTCAGGCTGCAAGCTCTTTTTAGTCAGTCATATTTCTGTTTTGTGTTTATATAGCCACTAACATGTCTTAGTCCTGAGTGGGTTCCCTAGGCAAGAAACACTTCAGAAGTGTAGAATATTCAGATGTTATCTGAGATATCTGATTACTTTTGTTGATAATGTCAAAGATTACCAAACAAGCTTTCCTAAAATTTAAAATGAGAAGCTGTTTTGTCTATAGTAAGTTTACTCCCAAAATACTTAAAATACTGCCATACTAAATAGTCAGTAAACTGCTGTTTCATCATTGTCCACAAATGAAGTTTGTTGCATCTCCGATTGAAGCTTTCCATATGTTCACTGTTTGCCTCTGCACGATTCCATTGCATAACTGTCTAAATTGCTGTTATCCGCCACCTAACTGTTGGATGCTCTCTAAAGCATAAACAATCCCATAACCATAAACCTGCATGTTCACCTCTAAAAACCCTTTGAGAGTCTAAAAATTAAATGCTACTCTTTTGTGCTCTTTATGCTATGCATTGGGACAGAGGTCAGAACTGCAACAGGTAAGAGATGTTGACATTTCATACTACCAAAATGAAATGCCAACCATTACGACCTAAATAACGACAAGACTGGCCAAACTAGTAACAATTAAAAAACCCAACACATAAGTAATGCTTAAAATTCCCTGAAACAGCCGAGAATTGGGCTTGTGCTACCTCTTTTTCCTAGTGCAGTATAGGCAGTAGTCACTCAGTGCAGAGAAAGTCTGCCAGTAATGAGTGATGTGAATTACCAGTTTTGGCGATACTGTTTAACATCTATGGTGAATTTTTCATGAATTTCATTAAGACAAGCCTTTGCCCTTCAGCCTTGTATTTCAGACACCACTGTCTGTATATATACAACTTTTAAAGTGTATGTCATACATCCCAATGTTTAAAAAAAAGCTTCCAGCCCTCGAGTTGCAGTAAAAGGTTTGCAAAAAGGGCTTGGAAATACAATTTTACTGTCAAAAATGTAACATGGCTCTGAAACATAGCAATAAGGACTGCAGACTGTCCCTCTGGTCCATCTATTCAGTTGAATACTTTGAAGTATTGGGTGAGGAATGGTTAAATATTGGGACTGTAGCTGCAGCCTCCCAGTACACAGCACTGCTGGGCAGTGTTTTGGAATAGGTAGGTGGCTGTCATGCCCAAAGCATGAGGAGCCTATTGGTATATATAGTATCTATAGAGTCCTCTTAGTCTAGCCCAGATTAGGGCTCCCTTCTTGAAGGGTGTTGAAATGACTGTGTGCAAGGTGGATTAGTTAAACTTAAAGAATAATTCCAGCTGGAGAAGACTTTCCTTGTGAATCAAGCTCTGTCTTCCTCTCTTCCCTTCTAATTACTGAATTCTTCATGAAGGATCTTACTCTTCAAGATGAATGCAGTGTTTCCTTGACTGTGCATAGGAACGGTGGCTCAGAAGGGAAACCATCAGGAGCATGAGGCCTCTTAACAGGCTTTGGACCGTACTGCTGAGTTCAGGTCCTAGGAAACTCCATAGTGGGAGGGTCACTTAGAAACTGATGGTACAAGGCAAGCATTGCAATTATTTTTCAGTGATTAAAAATGTGTATAGTATTTTATACTGTAGTATATGAAATTGTTTTTGCAGAAGTGTGTGTATGAATGCCAGCTTCTCAGACAAGAAGATATATCTTTTACCAGAAAGTGTCATGAAAATGAAACATATTCACTGTATGTGGGAGATATCTGGGCTTTACTAAACTAACGTGAACAAAGAGAGCAAAATTTCCTAAGAACTTCCTTCCTGCATTGGTGTTCATATACTGGAATAGGACTGACTTTTCCAGTTAGCTTTTGCTGTTATAAAAGATGCTTAAGCCCTTTTTGTACAAAAAGAGGAATGTCTGCTTGGTGGCTACCAAGAGATAAGGGACTTCTTATTTAAAACAAAACAAATCCTTAGTTTTGTTCTTACAAAACAAAGAATTTATAAACAAAGCACCTCAAAATTGTTTGCTAAACCTGTGTAGAATCAATCCCCCTTCCCAGTAATGCCGTTAACAGTGGATGATTGTAAAAGGAAGGTTTTATCTCTGGAGGCTTTTATGTGCAACAAAAGCTTGACAAATACATTGACAGTTTTCTTCCCTCTCCAGAAAACACCAAATAATTGTGCAGAATTGCAAACCAGTTGTTAGTCTGCAGGAGCTGAAGTTATCTCTCCCTCTGTCTCTCTCTAAACAGGGCACAGTACCTGGACTGAATTATTTGTTAATGTCTCTATTGTGCCAAATTTCTCTCTCCCACAGGACTTTTAAAGAAAATTCACTTTAAAGTTTTTGAGTATACTTTTTTAGCCTTTTGTAGAGATATGACCCATGCTTTTCTATGACATACAGAAAAAATACTATGGAAATAAAGAATATGTCAGTACTAGAAATAATAATTGTAGTCTTCCCATAAACAGGGCTCCAGTGACCTCATCTATTAATTACGGAAGGCACAAGATGAAATGTAGAGTGGCTTTTATTGCTGAAAGTCAGTGTAATGATAATGTTTTTGAGACATTTAATCAGGCAATATGGCAGTTAAATGACCAGTGTATATTTTTAGACAATTTCATGACAAAGGAACTGTCAGCTTTTCATTCAAGGTTTTCGAGGTAACAGAATAGATTAAAGAGAAGTTTACAGCCCAGTGGAAGGGGAGACTGTCACTTCAATGTGCTTTGCAGCTTTTGCTGTCAGTAAATCACTTTTTCTTTAAAAAAAAAAAGGCAGAAGAAATTCTCTTGCTATTTGTTTTAAATGTAGCTGCAATGCAAAGATATTAATTAAATTCAAAAAAACAACACTTTACAAATTCTAACCTTTTGTTTTTAAAGATCCAAGGAAACACTCTTGGCCGAAATCTAGGGGAAGCTACTGCCACTTCGTACTGTACAAGGAGAACAAGGATACTATGGATGCCATTAATGTCCTATCCAAATTTTTACGGTAAGGCTGTTGTTTCTGCCAGCCTGGCTAGCGTGCAGTCCTCCCCTGGCATGTTTCACATTACTGTAAATGTTATGCTTCAGAATTATGTAAGAGCAACACACAAGTGTTGCCTAATTTGTAGCCAGTGTTTAAAAAAAAAAAAAAAAAGTTAATTTAGAATTTCAAATTTGAAACTTGTAAGTTTTAGAAGGAGGTGAGAAGGGAACAAAATGATCCCAAGAAGTTTAGGAGACTGTACCCTACTGCTTCAATGAAGAAGGGTCCGCAATTGAAACTGGCTAATCTGAGAAAGGCTCAGCAGCTCAAAGCCTCAATGTGCAGAACCTGACTTAAAAGCCGATTTTTTATTTTTTTTTTTTCCCCCAGTGCATGAATATATGCAAGTATGTTATGAAGCTGTCACATACAGTTGTGATAATTGTGATAATATGCAGATCATTTCCTAAGCAGTTACAGCTGATAAACTATTGTTCTACGTATTAATTTCCCCATGGTAACACAGTTTTAGTCCTTTCACCCCACAAGTACAGCAACAAAAAGATTGCCAGAGGTGTGATGTGAATACAGTGAATTGCTGAGGAAGGACTATTTTAAAATTGGGTCGATTCAATGATCTGCTTGCAGGGAGACTTCCCCACTTCTTTTCCATCACCCTTCCTGTCCAAAAATAAACGTTTGTAATCTAGACTTTATACAGTATGCTACTAGTATTTGTATTTGAGAACAGAATGGTGGGAGCATCGTTCGGTGGAAGAACGTGTGAATGGCGATCTTGCTACCCCCTGGTGCCCGTAGCTGGAATAACTGGAAACGCTCCTTGTGTAACACAGGCTATAAAGTACGAAGTGGAAAGGAAAGGAAATTTTCCTCTCAAGGAAGGAACAGATTAAATTTAAAATGAACGTCTCGTATTCTCACATACTGTGCATGCATGGTATTCAAAGAGATGTGTTGTTTGAAGTTTAAGGAAGAAATAGACATGAAAGTTTTTTTAGGGAAATCGGTGGCTGTGCATTTGTGCATTGAGTGGATGTATGTCAAGTACGTCAAAGCTCATATTCTGAAAGCACAGTTGGGGTATAAGTGAATCTGTCTACATATATTAAAACAGAAGTTTCTCTGTGTTTTATGTACTTACCGATGAGATTAGAAAATGTCACGCATATTTAGGGGTGTCAAATTGTAGCCTAGTTCTGGGGAACAGATGTGTATTTTCTTTTTAATATAGAAGATTAATAATTCTAAGTAATTATGCTGAAAATTGTTTGATCTGTGCCTATTTTAACATACGTAGTGTCTGTTATTGTTGCTTTTAAGAGTGAAGCCAAACATATTTTCCTACATGGGAACTAAAGATAAAAGGGCTATAACAGTTCAAGAGATCGCTGTTCTTAGGTAAGTGAAAATGTATTGGAGTACTTGCATTCCTACTGTGATAACTTGAATATCTTGCTAAATACCTTGTAGACTGAGTATTTATGTGACACAAATGGCAGATTCAGTCCTGATGTTGTAAAGCACATGTATTAATGAAGGTGCTATAATCCTTATTCCATGGTGATTGCTAGTATTTTCAGTCAGTGGTGCTCCGAGTCATAGGCTGGATACATGTATTTGGCTGAAGCAGTGGGCCAAATTGCCTACCTGCTCTTACACTGTGTGGCTTCTGTGCAACAGCAGAAATGATACAGTGAAAATTATGTCCCGTTTCCTTCCTGACTTCTGTTTCCCCCTTCCTTCATCTGGAATCCTATTTTCTTCCTCACTGAACTCTCTAAACAGCTCCAAAGAAGGCTAACCACTGCCTTTGCTCATCTGCGAGTAGCCAGAAGGGGCAGAAAATGATGAGGAATTTTTCCTGCCTTAACCTACTCCTATAAGTCAACTACTAAGCTAAAATAAAATTTGTCATATTCCAAGATAATTATATGGTTTCTGGGCACTTAAAATTAGTGTTACATCTGTAACTGAGAATGATGGATACCTTGCAGTCATATATTACAATATCTGTTTAGCTACCTGGAATGTTCTGTCTGGACTACTACTTACAACTCTCTGAAAACCACACTCCTCAAGTGAGGAGTTCCAAGGTTTGAGAGAAATTTGATAAAAACCTTGCTAAAACAGGGCATTCACCACTACTTAATTGTTCATATTTTTCTCCCAGTGGTTTCCATGTGCACATGTTAGCACATGTAAAAGGAATTATTTATTTGTGAATTGTGAGAAGCCCCAGATTCTCATTGCTGCAAGGCAAGTTTGCAAAGTGATGACAAATAATCAAACTTGCGGTGTAGCCACCTCAGGTGCTGTTCCATTTACTTTTAACATGATCACATTTAATGTTGTGTCCAAGAGCTTCAGTGTGTTGCAAGCATTGACTGGGGAGGGGGAGCGTACTGGTTGGTGGTGTCTGGTGGTGCCACAGTACCCAACTCTCCTGCGCAGCCTTGGAGGAGGATGGCACAGGAGAGGAGACATTACTGTTTATCAGCCCACTCTGAGCTCAGTACGCTGGCCATGCTAATTGGCAGATTTGTCTATCCGTATAAGTTTTAGCAGAAGTGTCAAAGAGCAGCTGGGTGGTGCAAAGAACAGGGTATGTTTCCGAAAGTACTAGAAACAGAAATGACAGATCTCAGTGACAGATTGGATTTCATACTCCTTCATCTGTGCTAGGCTTACACAGTGGCTAATTACTTAACTCTGTGTTTATGACTGTGCTAACTGGAGTGTATTCATGGTGTAGTTACTCAAATACTTAAGCAGAGTTCAGCTTGTGGGGTACAGTCTACATCAATATTGCAACATACCTCTTGTTGAGCACATACTGTAATATGTGAAAAGACAGTTCTAACAGTCTTTGTCATGGTATACCTTTTCTTTTGTATAAGTAGCCTTGAGTTATGTGTTATTTTAGATATGTAATCAAAAGGCAACAATCGGAAAGGCAACAATAGAAAATTGGGGAAACTGGACTCACTGCTTTTTGTTTTGAAATGCTGGCATTTCTATAGTTATTTAACTGCCTGCTTTTCTAAGCATAGGTTGGTCACTGTTGTCTGTTTGCTTTTAGAATCACTGCACAAAGACTTGCTCATTTGAATAAATGTTTGATGAACTTCAAATTAGGAAATTTCAGTTACAAGAACTATCCACTGAAATTAGGAGAACTGCAAGGGAACCATTTCACTGTTGTTCTCAGGTAATATGTTAGGATGTATGTAGACTGTTCTGTTGGAATTTTGTTTTTCTTTAAATAGGTGAGGGATATCAGTGTGTCTTGTGTTACAAAAAAAGAGAAGTCCTTCTACTGGCAGGAGTCTGTTGACCTTGATAAAAGCTATATAATGCTGATGTTGAGCTTAATATTATGGGGATCACAGAACAGTGTAAGCCCTTAATAATCTCGAACTTTTCTTTTAAATGCTAGAAACATAACAGGAACTGATGAGCAGATAGAGCAAGCAATGCACTCTCTCAGGGAAATTGGATTCATTAATTACTATGGAATGCAAAGATTTGGAACCACAGCTGTTCCTACATATCAAATTGGCAGGTATGTGTGGTATGTGTTGTTTTCATTCCACACACACCCCCTTTTCCCCTTCCCCTTCCCCCCCCCCCCTTATTTCTATCCCTGTGTAACTGCTAATCTATTTTTTGGGAATGTTTTTCTGGCATATTGCATGTGCCAGTTTTAATCTTAGATTCAAGAAAGAACTTGTTTCTGAACTTGCTTCAGCAGGATCTTGCATAATACCACTTCTTTTAATATGGCATAAATCTAAACGCTGCTACTTCTTTTTTTTTTTTTTTTTTTTGATAAGTTGGCTAAATCTCCTTAAAATCTATTTAGTCAGTTCTTAATGAACTTTACTGTTTGAATCTTAGAGCTATTCTACAGAACAATTGGAATGAAGTAATGGATTTGATATTAAAACCACGACCAGGAGGTAAGAACTGAAAAACGATACGAGTTGTTTCTGCCTCTCCTCCTCCAAGAATTGTATGTTCAGGAAAAACGCTTTTAGATTTTGGTTCTTTTAATTTGAAAGGACATTTGTGAGGACAGCTTTCCACATGCTAAACTTCAGCCAGTTTAGCAATGGAGAAGTAATCTCAGACTCTCTGCCTTTCTGCTTCTCTTTCCTTGCTGTGCAGTTTCTTGCAGTGGGGGGTGAAAAGGGACCTGAATACTTATACCCAGAGTCTGCTCATACTCCACATGAAGCCTTCCAACCTCAACTATTCTGTGATTCTGTTAACCTGTCTAATTACCGTGACTGAAGCTTTAATTTTTCAACTATTTTAATCAAAGGTGAAATGGATGCTTTTTGTGTGTAGTTAAAATATTTTTATTTTACATCCTCATTCTAGCTGAAAAGGGATACTTAGTAAAATGCAGGGAAGAATGGGCAAAGACTAAAGATCCAGCAGCAGCCCTCAAGAAACTACCTGTAAAAAGGTGCGTGGAAGGACAGCTTCTACGTGGACTCTTAAAGTATGGAATGAAGAACATAATCTCTGCATTTGGCATAGTGAGTGTAAAAGTGCTGTGGGGTATTTATTTGAATAAATGCTCTTTTGATGGTATCATGAATTTGAAATAGTCTCATAGATGCTTGATGAGCAGTTTAAGTGTAACTTAGCCACATGGCAACTGACAGCATCTGTAATTAATGTTTGCATAATGAGCTTTCTGATTTATACAACAATCTGTCTGGTACATTGGAAGGAATACAGTTATACTTAGTAACCATGTATAACACAGACCTGAGAACTGTGCAAAGTTCAGTATCAGAGTTCCTCTGGTGCTTTAAAAGTATACATCGGACTGATAGCGTGCTAAAGAATCAGCTTGGCATAGAGGTGGTAGATTCACTGTCATTTTCCAGTGCTGTAATCAAGATCAAGTCTTTGGAGAAAATACCTCATCACCAGCAAACTACTGTGCCCATAGTAGGAGCTGAGGAGTAATTTCTTGTTTATGAAGATGATAATTAGAATAACACTGCTTTCACATCTGCAGAGTTTACTTAAGATTTCAGGAGGATGAGTATGAATTCAGTGTTTTATAATAGCCCCATGTGTCTGAACTGTTGAATAACACAAAAATTAAACTTTTTATTTTAATTTAAGCACAGGGATTTTTTTGTGTGAATTTCAAATCTATAAAAGCATTATTTCTTCACATACCCTTTTCCCAAATAATGAATCAAATCTGTTTACTAAGAAATTGTCTTGTTGCTGGAGGAGGTAACATTTCACACATATGCTTTTTTGCTTATGATTGAGAGAAAAAAACGAAAAATACATTCTTTGATGTTTCACTTTTTCTTTACCTCTAGATACCAAGAAATAATCGTTTAATGTATATTCATAGCTACCAGAGTTATGTGTGGAATAATATGGTGAGCAAGAGAATAGAAGAATATGGGCTTAGAGCTGTACCAGGAGATCTCACGCTTAAAGGAGGTAAAATCAGACAAACAAAAAGCCAGTGATGTTGTGTAGTTCAAATTCCTAGGAAAACAAGGCACATATCTGTTTATGTGATACTGCTTACATATTTTCTTTTCCCTCTCACCTATTTTGGTCCAGTGATTGCTGAATCCATCGGCCAGTTTTAGGCAAATTTTGCAAGGAATCAGAAGTTAGGTATTACATGTCTGTGAGCTGTTGGTTTGCTTGTTTTTCCAAATAGCTGAATAGGGAAGAGAGACTATGAAGGACTGATGTTCTCAAGAGTTAACTCAAACCTAGTTGAGCTGAGGAGAACCATGGAAGGATGTTATGAATTAACCACAGAAGTTTTTGTTTGCATTAGTATCTTGTAAAAGCAGAGGCTCCACTCAGTTAAAACTTTCTTCACTTGGATTTGCTCTGGCATTTCCCTGGAGTGAGAATATCCACAGTATTTCTCCCTCAGGCATGCCTGACGCCTGGGAAGAGGACTGTTCATCTAGTAGTCCTTATTTCCTTCAACTTTAAAAGTCTCTGGAAACCAGGCTGCGATTCTGCTGGTAACTGTAACAGCCTTGAAGACTGTTACTTCTTTCCTTGGAAATGTTGTCTATTAAGTGGAGATAAAACACAGTAGTTATCACTCTCAGGTTAGGCTTGTTTCCATCAAGTGGTTCATCAGCTAAATTTAGCTAGTGTTAACTGTCACAGGCATCCATACTGGTAACTCTGCATTTTCCTGTCCTGATTGTAGCCACAGCTGTTCATATCGAAGAAGGAGACATTGATAACTACACTATCCATGATGTAGTGATGCCATTGCCTGGATTTGATGTTATTTATCCAAAGCATAAAAGTAAGTCTGGCTGTTAACTTATGTACTTACTCTGAAAATGTAAGTCAGCTTTAAGATTTTTCTTAAAAAGAAGATAAGATATAGGCAACCTTGGTGACCATTAAAACAATACACTATTTCAGACCTCTGATGCATTACTGTCAGCCTTTCCCATTGTGATAATAAGAGTCTGCATTGTAACTTGTTTCATTTAACAGAAATCTGTTTCATGTTTCTTTTTAGCTATAGCTTTTCCAAAGAAAGAAATTTTTTGAGGCAAAATTATTTATCTCAGCACAAGGGGGGAAAAATGGTGACATGTTAATTGAAAGGTGATTTTTTTTTTTTTTTTAATTAGAAAGCAAAGCAAACTTCTAGGATTTGTAACACAAGCACACACTTGAGGTTAGGAAAAAGAGCCAGATCTGTTCGTTTAAATATTAACCAATATGAATCTTGAAAAAAAAAAAAAAAAATTAAAAAATAATATCTTTTGTCTCCTGTATATCCAGTGTATTGGATCTAAATTGTTTTTAATGGAATAGGTTGAGTGATCTATAATTATCTGCATGGAACATGATGTTGTTATTAAGGGATAGAGCTGTAAAATCCTTTTGGTTGTAAGGGACCTTGGGAGGCCTTTTGGTCAGAGCATGGTTAGTGCTGTATTTGGGCCAGCTTGCTCAGGGCTTTGTCTGAAACTTTCAAGAGCAAATAGTCTCGAAGTTATACTCCAAGTCTTCTCGACTCGAAGCTAAAGAAACCCAGTTCTATTAGACTCTTCTCACGGGCATGGCTACAACCCCTGGCCACTGGGGTTGTTCTCTGTCAGACTCATTAAATTTTATCGGCATCTACTTTGTATTGGACACACTGTTCCAAGTGCAGTCTCGTGAGTGCCCAGTAAAGGGCAGTAATTGTTTTTCTTGGTGTAGCTACTGGCTGAGCTCCTGTTGCTATTGGCTTTCATTGCTGCCAGGGCGTTCTGAGTTTCCTTTCCACTGGGAGTCCCAGGTGACTGTTGGCAGAGTTGCTCCCTGGCCTGTACCATAGCAAGGAGTTAATTGCTCTCAGGTGTAGGACTTTTGTCCTTGCTGAATTTCATGAGGTTCATCTTGGTCCATTCCCCTAGCCTGCCTAGGTCCCTCTGAATTGCAGTCCTGCCCTCGGGTGTATTGGCTGACACCCCAGCTTGATTTTTCTGTCTGCAAACTTGGGGTGAATTCCAGCTCCTTCACGTATGCTGATAAAGGTATTTAATAGGACACATCCCAGTTCCTAGAGGAACTTTGCTTGTAGAGGAGCTTCTAGGTGGAGCTGAAACCAGTAGTGACTATCCTTTGAGATGATGGCCAGACAGTTCTTTACCCATCTAGCAGTCCACCCACTCTAATGTTCTAACCTTGGATACAAGGATGCTGTGGGCACATGTCAACAGCCTTGCTAAAGGCAAGGTAGGCAACAGTCAATGCTCTCCCCTCATCCACAGATATAATAATTTCATCATAGAAGGCAGTAAGGTTGGTGGGGTTTTTGTTTTTAGTTTTCCTTTTCCCCCCATTGGTAAAACCATGCTCACTGTTATTCTCATTGTGTGCCCAGGAACATGTTCCAAGAGGATTAGCTCCATTACTTTTCCCAGGGACCGAAGTGAATCTGACTGGTTCAATTCCCTAGATGATCCTTCTTGCCCTTTCTGAAGATGGGTGCAACACTTGGTTTTCTGCAGTCACCTGGGACCTCCCCAGATCTCCATGATCTTTCAGAGATGATAGAGAAAAGGTTTAACCTGACATGAGCCTGCTCTCTCAGCCTGTATCTTCTTCCACTACTGGTAGTCCCTCTCTTTCCTGAACCTTGCCTCTAGGAATCGAGGCCTGGGAGACCTTGCTAGTCAAGACTAAGGCAAAGGAGGTGCTGAGACCATCAGCCTTATGTCTGTCACTAGACCACCTGGCCCATTTAGGAGCAGGCCAACATTTTCCTTGTTGTATTCTTTAATTCCTGATATCGCAGCGTAACTCTTGTTGCTCTTGAAGTCTGTTGCCGATTTCAACTCCAGCTGAGCTTTGGCTTTCCTAACACCGTCCCTACATGCCTGGACAATGTTTGTATATTCCTTCTTCATAGCTGGCCCTAGCTTTCACCTACTGTATGTGTCCTTACATATGAACAGAGTCATGAGTTCCCTGCTTGGCCAAACCAGTCTCCCAGTACATATGCTTGTTTTCCTCAACGTTTGGTTAAACTGTTCTTGTACTTGGTTGTTCTTAAAAGACCAGTCAGGTCTCTTGAGACTCTGCCTGTCAAAAGAAGTCCCAGAGCTAGGATCCCATTTATCACCCATCTCTGAAACACTTGGAAGGAAAAGATCCATTTGTGATGAGGTGCGGCACTGAACCATGTTGAGTTAAAAGACTGGAAGGAAAAACTGCAATTTTTTACATTCAATATATTTATACTGCGATTTGCCCACAGTAAGCTTAACTTATCCCTGTTTAAAATTCCCAATCATATGAAGTAATTAATGCTGGAAATTGCACTGCAAATCAAAGGCACCAGATGACATTTTAGCTGCAGTGTGTTCTCATATTTCCATCACCTTCCCTGTCGTCCCCAGATGTGCATGCACACACCCTTACCTAGGGATACAAGCCCGTCATAGAATTACTCCTCCTGTTTGCAGTGTACGTAAAGGTCCCTATCAGCTAATTTCTTCAGAGGGCTCGCTTAACTTATTTCACTCTGCTGCTTTTTCAGCAATGGGTAGTCTGGCCCAGTTTTTTTCCCTCCATATACCTGAGATTAGTCTTGCGAAGTTTCGATTGGAAAGCATGTATGAGATGTCAATAAAATACTTCATAAATTTTGTTTTCAGCTGAAATTTTGTTTTGCTCAGACTCTTTCTCAGTTACTGCCTCTACTAAGTAAACATTGTATGTAGTAAGATTTGCAATAAGTAATCTTAAACTTCTGTGCAACATTTATCCTATATATGCTGAAAACTACTAAATACAAGGGAAGAAACGCTGCATGAAAAAGGGCTGTTTCAATGGGCCACACTCTGCTCTCTCCTACTAAATATTTTCCTCTCTTGCAGTTGGTGAGGCCTACAAGGAAATGCTAGTAGCTGACAATCTTGATATCAACAACATGAGGCATAAAATCAGAGATTATTCACTTTCTGGGGCATACAGAAAGATTATCATTCGACCTCAGAATGTCAGTTGGTAAGTAGGAGGATAAAGCAAGTTACACTTGAATTGACAGCATAGGGTATATGTGGGATGACTAAGTACAGGAACACACAGGGGACATATGTGTAGAATGAAGCATAGGTAGGGAGGCATCCCTCTGCATTTCCCTCGTGGTTTTTTAAGCAGTTGAAATTGAACCACAGCCTTATTTCTTCCTTAGTCCTCTGGTTCTGTGATGCATGAGCGTCAAGACATCTACCTAGTTGTTATGCTCCTTGCAAGGGCTTGCCTGAACACTTCATACGTAATTGTTTATGCTGAAACCATGATAGATAGTCAAAACAGGGTTGTGGGTTTGTTTTTGTTTTTTTTTTTGGTAGTCTTGCTATGAGAAAGTTGGTCTTCAATTACCTATCTGTCAGTCAGAAAGATTTGTATCACTTAAACCTACTAAATCACTGTTATACAACCTAGTTGTCATGGCAACTGGATAAATAACCTTTTAAAAAGGTGACTGGACAAATATGCAGAGAGACTTGATCACTGATGCATAGAAAAAATGTAGAGGGTTTAGGAGGGAGACAAAAAATACAAATGTTTGCACTTTATTTTAATTAGAGTGGATGTTTAAGAGGTTATCTACCTCCCAGTTACTTTTTTCCACCTCATCATTATGTATGGAATAATTTCTTTTAAATGAATGGCAGAAAAGAGTAGAATATGTATTTAAGCCCTTCCAAAGAAGTTTAGATGGCGTTTTTAAAGATGAATGCTCCCCCTCAAGTATTCTTAGAGTTGGCACCGTTCTTTCAATAATTTTGTAAACTATACTTCTTGCATAGCTGGAAATCCTGACAGCCCATGAGGGAAAACAGATGAGTTATGCAAAGAAACTTCTCACTAATTTTTTTTTTATAATCTTCATCAAATACAGGCAAGTCTTTGACATAGAGCTTTATCAGTTATTGCACCATAAATGCCACCTTGCCTTATTTATTAGAAATTCCCTTTCAGTTTTAATTTCCAAATGTGAATAATAAATAATACTATTATAAATATATAAATTTATATAATTACATAATTTCATTCTAAAGAATGTCAAAATAATAAATTAAACATCTTATGTATATGATAAAGGGAGGTCGTTGCATATGATGATCCCAGAATCCCATTATTTACTACGGATTTGGATAAGCTGGAAGGAAAACCATCACCAGTTCTTCCTACAGGTAAGTTGATTTTTCTGCTGATGTTTGCAAAATAGAAGTTTGATCTGGCTGTTGCTTTGAACTGCTACCTATTGAAAGGTCTTCTAAGGAAGAGCTTTTGTTTAACTAGACTGTTAGGCTGTGGTATAAAAGATACCCAAAGTTAGGTGTCTAAATAAGGACCCTTATTCCTCAAGAGTGCGAGCAGTTCTTCCAGCCTCTATTGACTGTTCCATTTTCTTACAGACACGTGTAAAGTCAAGTAAATGCTTAGCAATAAATGTCTGTGAAATGCATGAAGGTGCAATTAAGCCACAAATTGTCTATACGCTTGAGCATACTTAACAGAACTCAATGGAAATTTTTGTTATATAACTGGACACAAGTTTGTTTGACATGACCTTCCAGAAAAAGTAAAGAGAGACTAGGAATTCTGTTTTGAAAGAACAAAAGTTTGTTTTGCTTTTAAAAGAAGAAAACCTCCAAAACATCACTTCCTGCTGAGAGAATAATATTAAAAAGAGGTTGCTTTGTGAAATTCCACTGTGTATTGTAAACTGGAGGGTGGTGGTTGTGGTTTTGTTTTATGAGTTGGGAGGGTGGGTCATGGAAAATTTTAAGCCAATTTAGGTGGCATTCTAGGGCAAGCATTACTTATGCCCTTAACAACTTTTTCTTGCTTTGTGTCCTTATGATAGATGGTAAATTCAGGGCCCTGAAGATGGAGTTCTCCCTTCCCCCATCCACTTACGCTACCATGGCGATTCGAGAAGTTCTGAAAATGGACACAAGCATAAAAAACCAGACACAACTGAATACTACCTGGTTACGCTGATTGAACTGCAAAAATAACCTAGTTTTTAACATACGTAAAGTGTTTTCCTATTTACATGTTCTGTACAAATCTTTAAAGACTGGTAGTAAGAGATTTGTATTTTTAAAAGTTTTTATTAGCGCTAGCGTTTAACTTCAGTAGTCATTTGCAAGATGGTGGTTGTAATACAATACAGACCGTAGCAGCTGGTACTTTTTAATGAATGAATAAGTTGCTTGAGCTGTAACATGGGTGCATCTTTAAGAAATGGGCTTAAGATAGCTTCAGCTCTGGAAGAATGTTTGGCTTGCCTTTTGTGTTGTTTTTTTTTTGGCAAGCACTGAATGTTTTTAAGAGTTCAGCACACGTATTCTCTTCAAATACATTAAATTACAGCATAGAAAAATGAGTTACAACAAAATAAAGGTATCGATGAATACTTGGATCACAGGAGTTCTTGCTGGTACCATTTGTGCTGATGCAGTAGAGGATTCTGTTAGCGAGGCTTTTTGTGTGCTGTAAAGCTGTACAGCTGTTTTAATTAGTTGATCTTTTAATGGAGAAAATACTTGTGCGTATTTTCCAGCTTTATTAATACCTGTACTAATGAACAGGTCCTGAAAATAAATAAGCCATTTCGGTTAAAGTGTGTTGTCTGTGCATTGCTGGCAGGGGATGAGCCGTCCGTCTGCTCGGAAAAAAATATAAAACTGTTCTAAGAAGACAATGCCTTTCCAAAAGTAAAAAAAAAAAAAAGCTTGTATTGCTATAATCACGTGGATAGAAGAAGGTCGCCGCCTCTGCGCGCCGTGGCGGCTGGAAGCCCCTTCCCGCCCGGGAGCGCCTCAGGCGAGGGGTGTGGCTCGGGCAGCGCCGAGCGCTGCAGGCGCCTGAGGGAGCGAGGCTGCGCCTTCCGCGCGGGAACAAAATCGGCTGAGCCCGCCGCGCTGGGAGGGGCGGGGACGGCGCTGGGGGCGGCCCGTGTGGCGCATGCGCGTAGCCGCATCTGCAGCTGGGCGCACGTGACCAGCCGCCCGCAGGCTGCTGACGCGGCGGGGGCGGGGCTGCGGCGCGCGAGGGGGGTGCCGTCCTATCGGAGGGGCGGGGGGAGTCCCGGGGTTCTGAGGGGACCCGGCCCGGCGGCCGGAGGCGCAGCGGGTACCGGCCGGCCGCGGCGGGGGGCGGCCTTGGCTTCGGCGGGCCTGTGCGAGCTCCGCTGCTGGGCGCCGGCCGGCCGCCGAGGGAAGGCGCCGCCGCGGGGGCAGAGCCCGCAGCGGGAGAAGAGGCTGGTCGGTTGCCTGGCCTGGGCCGCAGGCGGCAGGGGGGCTTCTCCCGGAGCCTCCCCGGGGCCCGCAGACCCGCCTTAACGCTCCTGGAGAAGGCGCGGCCCCCTGGTGAAGGTGGGTGCAGAGCGGCGCGCTTGAGCCGGGAGGGAGTCGGGGGATGCCCCCGGTGTCCGGCGCCTCCCTCCTGTATCGCGATCCCTTCTAGTAAGGAGAGAGCACTACTTGGCTAGAGGTCTCCTTTCCTCTAGTAAGAGAAGAGCGCTACTTGGCTACTAGTCTTCTGCGGTCTTATTTGTTTTCATTGCTGGAAACAGCACGGTGCTTTTTACTACCCTGTTTTCTTTATCTGCTTCTCCCGCAGCAACACTTGGCCTCCCAGTTTGTTTGTCCTGGTGCTCTCTCTTGCTTCTCCAACTTTGGCTCATCAGTTGCACCATTTTCTCACTCTTTCCTGTTGTCTGTTAATAGAGATTTTTTTCTTAATTAAAGCTTATAGCAGATAAAGCGCAAGTGTATAAATTTAATTTTTAAAGACTGTTTTGAAAGTGCTATTAAAAAATTGAGAATGGAACTAGCCAAACACTCGTCATTATTGCCTTTTTTTGTTTCACTGTATACGATTATCCTCTTGATTTCAAGTCTGGTTTTGTCCACTTGCTGCCAAACACATGGATCAGCAAGTGCCATTTCTGGTATACTGTGTGGGTTTTCTTAGAAATATTTCAGTGATGCTTTTACTTTACAAATTATTGCAAGACCTGAGTGGATGTTTGCTAGTAATATGTCAGTCATCAGCTGATATCTCTGGAACACACTAAACAGTATGAAAAGATAAAGCAGAATGTTGTTATCTTCCTTTGTATTTTACAAAGATATATTTTTCTAGTATTTTTTATTAAGTTCACCATATTACATATCTAGAAACTACATATATATTGAATTATTTTTAATAAAATTGATGCTTTTGGGTAAGGAAGAAATTAACAGGCATATTTCTCTTCAGTAATTAGTGTATGATAAATCACCTGTTGGATGTGTAAGCAAGATTTTATCATATCTCAGCTAAGGCTTATGCCAGCAAACTGTCTCACTTAAAGCAGTACATTTACTGAATATCTTATTTAAGTTTCAGTTTAAATTGAACTGTCCATCTTTTCATGGAGTTTTGTGTCCTCAGTAGATCGGTAGTTGTGCTGTCTTGGTGGTGACTAATTAGAAATCATATAATCAGTATTGCAGAGAAAGAAAATATGGCAACCACTGCTGTTAGAAAGAAAGAAGTCACTAGAGATCTAGATCATTGTGATATCCCGTACTATGTTTCTGAATTTGTGGAAAGAGAAGTTGGAAATGACTATGATTCTCTGAGGAAACTAGACAACCTTATCGATAAGCTGTCTGAAAATAAGAAGCAGTTAGAAGAACAGGTAAGCATCTTTTTTTTTGTTTTTCCCCCTCTTCTGAATATGCTGTATGACTGATTAAGTATATTTAACTAAATTAAAGCAATGCATTAATATCTCAAATTGTACTACTCTACGTAGTGCAGTGTTTTTATGTCAGACTTACTACTTCTCTGTGAATGTAGGTTCTTACAGTGTCATCAGAAGTCCCTAAAAAAATTCAGAATGCCTTAAAGAATGCAGAAGATTCTAAAAAGTCTCTGAGTCGGCTTCTAGAGGAAGAAACTATCCTATCCGGTTCAATCAATAGCCACTTACTAAAAGCTCAGCCATGGATGGAGGATCTTGATATACTGATTAGTCAGGTAGAAGAGATTGAACGATACCTGTCCTATCTGAAATGGATTTCACGAATAGAAGAGTTAAGGTAAAGTTTGAGTACTGTGTGTATGTTCTATGGTAACCTAGTATGTCCCATTATTAGAATGTTTTAGATTTGAGAAAGTTTAATCTTAATTTTTCAATACACAAATGGTTCCTTTCTGTTATCTTTAATGAATTTTTGGTCTTGAATTTTCTTGTATTTTGTAGTGATAGCATTCAGCAATATTTGATGACCAACAACGTTCCAGAGGCAGCAAGTACTCTAGCATTCATGGCAGAACTGGATATTAAACTTCAGGAGTCATCTTGTTCTCATCTTCTTGCTTTTGTGAGGTCCACTGTTAAATTCTGGCATAAAATTCTTAAGGACAAGTTGTCAAGGTAACAGATGTACTGTCACTCCCTCATCTTTGCATTGTACAAATGCAAAGGTTCATGTTGAAGTGCTCGTTTTGCCTTGCAGTGACTTTGAGGAGGTGCTAACCCAGCTCCGCTGGCCATTTGTGGGGCCACCACAGTCTCAGGCATTTGGCCTTGCTGCACCAGCCAGTGCTCCTGACGTATACAACAATTTGGAGATGTTGTTTTGTCAGCTTCTGAAACTGCAGACCTCGTATCCTTTTAAATAGTAGTGGTGTATTTTAGTAAAAACAATAAATGTCAGAGATGCACATTCTTGAGAATTGTTTAAAATTTTGTCCTCCCTAAAGACAGAAGATAATTTTAGTTTATGTTACTTTGTATTAACATTAGAATGTAGGGTTTTTTGTTTAGAAAACAAACGGCGCCAAAGCCGGGTGTCAGAGTTGTCCTTTTTGGCAGTAGCAACATTGTAACTCCAAGTCATCCCAGCTAGTGATCTCATGGTAACTGACAGCTCAGGAGGATCAGGCTTTATATGCTTCAGCAAGATTACCCATGTTAATGAAAAAAAAGGTGATGTGTATTTTATTTTACACAGTTAATGCTTGTCCTTTGAAAAACACCTTGTTTGAAATCAGCTTTAATCACTTTAATATGTCCCATCCTGGAAAAAAAAAGAGGAAAAGCTAAAGATACATGTCTCAGAAGGAGACTGTGCAAAAAGGGAGGCTGCAGAAGGATTTGTCGTGCAGCAATAGTAGTCTGCCTTTGAGATTAATCAGAAGGCACTGCTGCTCATCCTGGTTTTTTTTTGTGTGTGTGTGTGAATTAAACAAAGCACAGCTAAAATGCAACCATGCAATTTTTCCTGGAGTGGTGGTGGTTGCTTTTTTTTTTTTAAATATCCCTTCAATCATGGAGTGGGAAGATACAAGGCCATTCTATACAACCCTGAGCTGGTGACAGTTTTGGTCTGGCAGACTGGGTCACTTAAATCAGTTATGTGAAAATGGGATATCATGTATTGCATTTATTAATCTCGAGTCTTTCATCCTGCTTTGAGAAATCACAGAGTGGTCGGGGTTGGAAGGGACCTCTGGAGATCATCTTGTCCAACCCCCCCTGCCTGAGCAGGGACACCCAGAGCGGGGGCACAGGAATGCGTCCAGGTAGGTTTTGAATGTCTCCAGGGAAGGCGACTCCACAACCTCCCTGGGCAGCCTGTGCCACTGCTCTGGCACCCGCACAGGAAAGAAGTTTTTCCTCCTGTTCAGGTGGAACTTCCCGTGTTTCACTTTGTGCCCATTGCCCCTTGTCCTGTCATCAGGCACCACTAAAAAGAGTCTAGTTGCATCATCCTGACACCCACCCTTTAGATATTTATAGGTATTGATGAAATAAGCTTGTCTCTTGGACAGCCTGTGTCTGGTACTGATAATGGTGGTTTTCTGTGTTCTTTTTTTTTTAATAATGTGAGTTTTCTAAATCAAACTGACTTAAGTGACTTGTATTGCTATTGAATAAATAATCCTTAGCAACCTGATTTGTATTAAATATTATATCAACTGAAGTATTTTGACTATCCTTCATATTTGAGGGATTGTATTGATTGCATAATACTGCCTTCAACCACTGAGGTAGAACTATGAAGTTTTCATTTTTATAAACCCATTTTTTTCAAATTAAGTCATCAGAAGAATTCAACTCAGAATCGTCCTTGACTGTCAAACTTAGAGATGCACTGTTAACCAAACCTAAACAATTTCCAGAAAAGTACTCTTTACCCCCATCACCGCCCATTATCCTTCCAATACAGATAATGCTGAATCCTCTTCAAAAAAGATTCAAGTATCATTTCACTGGAAATAAACAAACCAATGTTTTAAACAAGGTATGGGAGAAAGCAGTTTGATTTTTTTTTTTTTCTTTAAGCAACAGATAGATTGCTTTATTTAAATTGTATAGCTTTAACATTTTCCCTTCTGAAATTAAGGTTCTTCAAAAGTGTGCAGTTCTTGTATCTGCCTAAGTGTGGACAGATATCAAGATAGTGCTTGGAGACCTTTCAGAGGCACAGGCATTATCTCTGGGCCAGGCAATATTTCTCCCTTGCCCAATCCTTTAGAAAGTGTTACTACAATCTTAGACTGACTGCCATCATTTCAGAAACTTTGATTCATTTCCTCTGTCCCTTTGCAAATGGCTTCGCAATGTTCCTCATTGCTTGAGTTCAAAGGCTGTACAAAGCTGTGACTTTTGGCGTTGTCTTTTGCTGCCATCATGTAACTGAAAATGTTGGATTCTGCTGGTAGTATATAAAATGTAATTAGTCTAAAGACACTGCTATATAATAATAATCCAGTGTCAGATTAGAAAGGTATTCCAACAGGGCTTTGCTCAATTTTGCATTGGGTTTTTGGCTTGGTTTGGTTTGTAATAACTTGGATAATGGAATAAAGAAAATACCCATGTAAAATATTTTAAAGACATCAACCTGGAAGGGATTACAAGTATTTCAGAGGGCAGGCTCAGAGTTCACAATGATCTTGGTAAGCTGGGGAGGGAGTGTCAAAAAAAACCCCCAAAACCAGTAGACAAGTGAAAATTAATACAGAAATGAGAAATGGACACAAAATGTGAAGAATCAGAGTGCAGTTCAACAGACTATTCTTTGGCTCTTGGGAGTGATGAGGACACGAATTGCTTCCATTTGCACTAACATTGAAAGAATATTTCATCAAAAGCTACAGCCCATATATTTAGGTGTGGAAACTGAAAGAGCTTAAAGGCATTATAATGTGAACTGAGAAGGTGATAGATTCCCCAGTTCCTGTGTGGGTTGAGACTGGGCACAATGACAGTAAGAACGGAGCTGCTGGGAAGAGTTTTCTCAGGAGTGCATCCTTTTTGCTGTACCAAGAAATAAAGACCATACAGGAGAACAGCAGGAAATATGTGAAGCAGAAAAGAGGACCTTATGGGTGAGAAAGCAGTAGAGAAGGGGGAGATTAAAAAATTGAGCTTTTGCTCAATTGGTGCATTTAAGACAATTCAAATCCAGAAATACTTCTCTAATTTTGCTTTAATGAGAACCAAAGCTAAGTAAAATGCAGTGAGACTGGTGTGACCTGAGATCAAGAGAAGGCAGGGGAAGAGAGTGATATTTTTTGAAGTTTGTCTTAAAATATTAGTAGCACTTGAATAAATGTTGTTTGGATGCATTTAATATTTTCATTTCTTTTTAAATAAGCCTGAGTGGTATTTAACACAAGTGCTTATGTGGATTGGAAATCACACAAAGTTCCTTGATGAGAAAATTCAGCCAATACTGGACAAGGCAGGATCTTCAGTGAATGCTGGGGTAAGTGCTGTCATGGTTTGGTGTGTATGAATATGTAAGTCAACTTCTGATAGATGTTTGTACAAGCCCGCTTCCACTGATTAAGTATATGGTGAGACTTAACTTGGTCTAGTAGCAGTTTTCCTATCTCTGACATCTTATTCACTTTTTTCTTTTAAAAGCTTGAATTCTCGCGTGCTCTAGTGATGCTGATTTTGGAGAAGCTGGCTGCTGATATTCCATGCCTGTTGTATGACGATACACTCTTCTGTCACCTTGTGGATGAGGTACTTCTGTTTGAGAGAGAGTTATACAGCGTTCATGGGTATCTCAGCAGCTTTCCCAGTTGCATGCATATTCTGTCAGAAGAATCCTGCTTCCAAAGGTGGCTAACAGTGGAAAAAAAATGTAAGACTTCCAATGGATTTTGTTGGCCTTTATATTGCACAATCAGAAAGAAAGTATGTGTCTACTTACACGAATAGCCCTCTCAAATAAAATAAGTCACTTGTTTGGGGCTGCTACATGAGACATACATATTTTTATACCCTGCGATTATTTTGACTAAAAATTGGTTAGACTCTAATGGTGCCTCTCTAGTTTGTAGGACTCATGCACCTAAGCTGTTTGGAATCAGTAGGATTATTTTTAGGCAACTGTTGTATTTATATGTGTGCAGACAAGGATGAACTTTAAATTTAAAGGAAATGTATTAACTTTTAAGAAATTAAGAGAAAATATATTGGAAAGGAGCAAGCCAACTAAACAAAAAAGGCAAAACAAGCCCCCAATCAACTCTGACAGAGCTGTTAACAGCATTGCAAATGCAGATATAGCAAAGCTGGTTTTGTATGAAGCCAGACATCAATAGTTTTTATAACCTGAAAATATAAAATTTAACTTCCTAGAGATAAGGCTTTTGCATTTATATATTTTGGAGTGATTTTGTTAGAATTTTTTTATTAAAAACTTAAGTGATTTACAAGTTTCATGCATCTTAGTTGCTCTTCAGAAAATGGACTCTATGCTTTCATCAGAGGCTGCGTGGATATCGCAATACAAAGATATCACTGATGTGGATGAAATGAAAGTCCCTGACTGTGCTGAAACTTTTATGACTCTGTTGTTAGTTATAACAGGTAATTATTTATCTATGGGCATTTCTCTGGTTTGTAATGAATAGCAAATAAAAAAAAATTCAGCTAACGGATTTATTTACTAAATATCCAGTGTCAACAGTAGTCACCAAATAATGTTGCAAAGTTGTGATGTATGCAGTTTTAAAAAAGCTTTCCTATTAATTTTGTATCTTGGACACTAACTCAAGCATGAATAATATTGAGCTAGCAACATGTTTACAAAATAATAATTTAAAAAATAATTTGGTATTTAGCATATTAAAACTTGCTCATACTTGAGAGAATATAATCTGTTATGATGCAGTAATAAAATACCCTACTATTCCTTTTGACTGTGACAATTTGGAAGCTGTTAAGTAACATCTGCTTTCTTGGAGTAGAATGTAAAAGCAAGTTACTTGTCAGGAGACAACCACATATTCAATGGCTTTATCTTACTGTCTGTGAGTGTGCTTTAAGGGCCACACTGGATGGTGTGGTATAATCACATATTGCTTAAAGTATTAGAATACAAAATGCTAGTGGAATCAGGAGGGGGAGGAATGTCATTTCTTTACATGTTTAGCTTTTTCGTTGAGTAGTTTCTCTGAAATGGTTAAAATGTCAGATGTTGTAAATGCTATATGATGTTCTCACAGGCGTAAAGTTGTGTAGTAAGATGACTGTACTGTTTCCCTTTGAAAAGCTTTTATTCAGTGTTCGAAAACCTAAAAATATTTTATTCACAACTTTCCAGATAGGTATAAGAATCTTCCAACAGCTTCCAGAAAACTACAGTTCCTGGGCCTACAGAAGGAGTTAGTTGATGATTTCAGGATACGATTAACTCAAGTAATGAAGGAGGAGACTAGAGCTTCCTTAGGCTTCCGATACTGTGCAATCCTTAATGCTGTTAACTATATAGCAACAGTGTTGGCAGACTGGGCTGACAATGTAGTAAGTAATTATTTTACTTAAAAAAAGAAATTAAAAAGCAGACTTTGGATGTTCGTTTCATAACAAATATTTTCTTTTCAGCACTGTTTAAGTGTATTCAGAAGAGCTAATCACTGAAAAAATAGAATGAGATGTAAATTAAGATTTATTAAAAGATTATAAATAAGGGCAGATTATTGTTTGAGATCTAAGCTGTATTAATGATAAATTTCCTAGGGAAATGAAGAGAGCCTGGGGGAATTGAATAATCTGAACAGACAGAAGAAGTAGTCTCATTTTACATGCTTTGTATTATAAAAAATTTGTTGATTGTGGAGCTCTCTGAACAAGTATTAACAGCGTTAATGTTGAAGTGTGTGCAGTAGCCTACGTGCGGTGCTCGAACTACTCCCATGGTGGGTTGGCTGAAATGGATTCAGCATGGGTATCTGCGTTGCAATGCGGTTTAGGTGTTGCTTAGAAAACCTCTCGTTGATAACTGGGAATTGGGAATTAATTATTTTGCTATAAAATAGCCTGGTGGCAGCACGGCTGTTCTGTAGCATTTCAGCTTTTCTATGGTTATTGGTACAAAAGGTCAAAAAAACTGTTAAATGTAAAGTATGTAGAAATAATAGGTATTTTGTGTAAGATAGGCAGCCCCCAAACTCTTTTTGTCTTCACAGGAAACTGTGGCTCTAGCAGAGGATAATCTTGACTCAATAGGACAGCGGCCTTCGTGTTGTACGGCTGCGTCTACCTAAGTGTCTTCATCTGCTTGAAAGCAAAACCAACAAGTTGTTACCACTATGTCACATTAAACTCAATCCGTTTTCTTGCTGTTGTCAGCCCAGCAAATTTATGATTTAATGAATTATTATTTCTAAAACAAATTAGAATTAAAGATTGTAGTTTAGTTTTGCAAACATTAAAAAGGTCAAAATTGGGCTTTTTTAAGCATTCTGCTGTCAATCTGAAAATATCTTTTTAGTATTTATTTAGATCTCTTCCCGCTTGCTGTTGTATCTGAAACCATATCAGTTCCGTCGCTAGGATTAAACCACCAAATTTTGGGTTTTTTTTTCACTAAATTAGGACCATGGGGAAAGATAAAGTAATTTTAAAATATTAAAATTTTAAGTTTATAAATGTATTAGGAGTGTGTTTTCTAGAACAGTGCCTATTAAAGTACCAACAGAAAGTTCAGATGTTAAGATTATTTTTTGTAGTCTTCATATCTGGTTTTGTTTCTCTAGTTCTTCCTGCAGCTACAGCAGGCTGAACTGGAGGTTCGTGCAGAAAGTAATGCTGTCAGTAAACTACAGCTGGGGCAGCTGGCTTCGATGGAGAGTTCTGTCTTCGATGAAATGATCAACCTCCTGGAACGCCTGAAACACGACATGCTGACTCGCCAAGTAGATCATGTCTTCAGAGAGGTCAAAGATGCTGCAAAGCTGTACAAAAAGGAGAGGTGATTCTGTGTGTTTAGCCTCCTCCCATATTACAGTATTATTTCCTGTTAAAAATATTGAGGTAAACAAAGGCAGGAATAGCTCATAGGCAAAATTATTTTCCTGAGTAGGAATGGTGCAGGACAGCAAGTTTTGGAAAATTCTTAACACTCACTTCAAGACTGTTTTAATGCTGTGCTTTCTAAAGTAGTTCCACAATTACTGGGCACATTATGTTAAAAACCCTAGGAAGAATTCTGGGTCACTCTAGTTTGGGCAAGAATTATTTTCTTTATAGTAATTTTAAAGGGTTACTACGAAATGGCCTGTAATGACTGTGCTGTCTTCACAGACTCATAGGGCTTCTTGAATGTTTGCTGCTTAGTAGAATTTCTGAAGTACTTCATGAAAGTAATACAACTCCTCCATGAATTTTTTTAGATTAGATGGAGTTTCTTTGAATGGCACATTCAGAGATTTATAACTAAAGCATGAGTTTAATGCTATATTTAAATTTCATTTAATATTAGACTGCGATTACTTTTAGATTTGAAATGGGAAAGGAGAACTCTCTCTAAACCATTGGAAATGAGTAAGATTTTTTTTTTAAAGGACAATTTTAACTTCAGTTGTTTTAATATGAATAATTTCATTATAATTACTTAAGTGCAATAATTTCTTTCAGGTGGTTATCTTTACCATCTCAAGCAGAGCAAGCAGTAATGTCTTTATCGAGCACAGCTTGCCCAATGTTGTTGACCCTGCGAGACCGCTTGCTACAACTAGAACAGCAGCTCTGTCACTCACTGTTCAAAATTTTCTGGCAAATGCTTGCAGAGAAAGTGGATATATACATATACCAGGAAGTAGGTATCAGCCAGATGTGACCTCTGCAGTTCAGGGTAGGTGTTCACTGACTGACCTGAATAGTGGATGCACCTCTTTATGTTTGTAGATAATTATGGCAAATCATTTCAATGAAGGAGGAGCAGCACAACTCCAGTTTGACATGAGTAGAAATCTCTTCCCTTTATTTTCACACTACTGCAAGAGGCCAGAAAACTACTTTAAGCAGTAAGTAGGCAAACCTCTGATCTATTGGTATTTCCAAAGGGAATGTCCAGATGAATACACGTGATTCACATATCACCAAGATGTTTTCAGTCAGTTTTGATGCCTGCTCAAAGTATGTGGATCATTTGTGCTTCCAGTGTTTACAACTAGGAAGGTTTTGATTCTGCAGCCTGTGGCAGACAGCAACAGACTGTGGTGTGTGTTCTGGAGTATTTTGTGCACTCAGGATTTCTAGAAGAATTTAACTTATGGAAGGAAAATAAGTAGCACAGACTTCCAAAACTGGGGCCAAAGAAACCACTCAAAGATACAGTTACAACACAATAACCTTCCTTTATTGTTAGAAGAAAGACTACTTTAAACTATGTTCCTGCTCAGGATTGCCTTGTGTAGCAATCTAGTTGCTTTCATTGATGAGAAGAAGCTACATTCTTTGTGGCTCATCTTTTTTAGAAGACTGGGGGCTATTTAAAGAGTCCAGTGCTAAACTAGGCTCATTGGGGCAGAAATCTTAATATTTTTGAATCATTATGGAGCATGGCATTCAGTTGTGAACACTTGAAGACAAAGATTATATATTAACATTTTTTAAATTGGAATATTCATGTAACATCTTCAGGTTTAAGGGTTTTTTTTTGAGCACGTCACCTTCATAAAAGTAACTGATACATACATATTATTACCAGCATAAGGGGACATAGGCACACAAAGGAACCATAAAAAATAATGCATAATAAGTACATGGCTATCTGTCATACTTAGAGTAGAAAAAATGTGACAAAGACAGGGTACCTGTTTGCTCCCTAATGATATTAATTAGGGAAAATGTTCAGATTCTTGTAATCAGTTCAGATTCTGTTTGTTAAACTGCTCTTAAAATAAGAATAAGAAGTTTCTAATTATTTTGGGGGAAAATGTAGTTAAAGCTAGAAAAAGTGGTAAATTCTATTCTGTATTTTTAATACTGGTGGAAAAAGAAGCAAAAGCCATGCCAAGCACTGGGAGGCAAAATATTGATGCTTATGAAATGCACGCACACAATGGAAAAGGCTTAGGCAGTAAACAAGTATACCATTTGCCTTGATCTAAGCAGTTCAGTACATCTGAGCCTTTCCAGAAGTCCATGAAGGTTTTTTGTTAGTCACTGTGTGCACAAAATTAAGCGTCTCTGATGGGTGCTTCTCATATTAATCCATATAATTTTTTCTTCTAGCATAAAAGAAGCCTGCATTATCCTGAACCTGAATATTGGCTCTGCCTTGCTTCTGAAGGATGTGCTACAGTCGGCTTCAGAAAATGAAACATTAAAGCCAAACCAGCCATCTGCAACAGCAGCACTAAATGAACTTGGAGTTTATAAATTAGCTCAAAAGGATGTTGAGATACTTCTCAATTTGAGAGCTAGTTGGCCCAGTACAGGAAAATAAAAGACTTCAGAAATGGTTAATAACTTGGTCTAGATTGCTCATTTCAAACAAAGCAAAGCAAGTATGTCGTAATATACTTGGGTTATTTTTTTTTCAATGCTGTATGTGGAAAAACTGGTTTAATCTAATCTTACACCTTATTGTATACAGTTTTAAAAATTTCAAAACGCTACTGCCTTGCTTTCAAACTGCGCCAGTCTTCCTTCCCACAGCTGCCTGGCCATCGCAGTTAGAAGCTAAAACTGCTTTCATCTCTAATGCCTATGCCTGCCTTGTCTGTGCTGTAACACCAGTCTAAGGAACACAGAGCATTTACAGTGTAAATACACCTGCGTACAGCATGGACAGCTCTTCCTTATGCACTGATCTGCCTTCACGTAACACAGATGATGTAAAAATATCTGTAAATCCCAGGTATTGATGTTCTGTATTAGAACGTGTGTACACAGAACACAGAAGGAATGAAGGAGTATGTCACTTTGTTCTCTTTTAGTAATATGACTAAAACTATTTTCTTTGCAGTACAAGAGGTTTGTTTTTTTTTTAATAAAAGATTCTCCTTAAAAGTTGCATAAATACTGTGTTTTACATTTGAAAATAGCACTTGGAAGTGATACTTTTCTTTAACTGTGGATGGTTGTCATGACTTGCTGAAAATGGTCTTTCCTTAAAAAAAAAACACAACCCAAACCAATACCACACAAGCCTAAAACACAACTTAAGAAACAATCCAACTCCTAAAGTTAATTTTATTCACTGGTAATGAGCCAACAACAAACAACCCCTTACTCTAAGCTCCAAAATGAAGGAGGAAACTCCAAAACACTATTTTAACTGTGTAAAAGAGATCTCTACCTTTTTTTTTAACCATCTAATTGTATTACGAAAAGCAATTCTTGGACGATACCCCTCCAGTGCTGTTAAGCATTAACATGTTCTTGGCATTGGTGCTTTTCAGCTGATTGCTCAAACGGGGCTGGGGAGAACGAGAAGAGAGTACTGCTTAAAATCAGCTCTCCACAGCTAACAAAACAAGAGGAATTGAGCATGGTGCCTATTTTTAATATATATAGCAACCAGTGCTCAAACTTAATACACAGCCCAGCTCTCCAGCATCTTTTTCTTCCTAAGACAGAAAAAAAAGAATTAAAGTTAGGTAACAATGAGGATAATTAGCTCCAGTTACCCTGCAGTGACTGCAACAGTTACCAAAAAATTGTCCCTAGAACCATACCGCAACCATGAGAAAGTATAACTCTGAGCTTGTTTCAGCTACAGCTGCGTTACCACCTCTGGCAAAGAAAACCCCACTGCTTCGCTATTTCACGTTTTTAGATCAGTGTTCGGACCCCTGGGCTACCTGGTCTGTCTGATCTGAGGGGCAGATGATCCCGAGGTCTGCTTTGGGAGGATGGTGGAGGAAAACGCCCAGTTTGGTTCAGGTTACAGCAAGCCAAGCAAGAGCGGGCAGTAACTGGCCTTTGTAAATCTTGCAGTGCAGGGTAAAGGGGTTAAGCTTAAACCAGCAAGTCCTTTAATTTATATAGTTTTGTAAATAAAAAAATAAATCTCAGTAAAATATCTCCTGTGCATATCCTGCCCCCCCCAACCCTTCCAGTTAAACTTACACTTCTTCCTTGAATACATCCTGTGTGATCTTTGTGTCAGCTCCAAACTGCAGATCTTCAGTGCTCAGTCCCAAGGTTTTAAGAGCTAAAGTTAAGGGAAGAGAATTTTCTATGCAAGTCCTGGAGTAACATCTTAAAGCGGCCTAGACATAATAAAAGGTAAACACACATAACTTAAATCTTTAAGTCAACGCCTTTAACTTTCCAGATTGTGTACTGGCAGATGTGCGGATACTTTCAAAGTGCACATATGCGTAGCTTTGAAACGGTTTTAATAATTCTGTGTAAACAAATACAAGCACTTCAGCCTGGCCCGCTGCCCAGGTGAGCCGCACCTTCCCTGCACTGCGCCGGCGTTATGTGGCCTTGGCCTACCACGTCCAGCAGCTCGAACATGGCGGCCAGGTTGGCCTCGTCCATGAGGTAAGGGTACTCCCCCTCGGCGCGCTTTCCAGCCTTCACCCTTTCCAGCGCCTGGATCAGGAACTCGCGTGGTTTTTCTGCAACGAAGTAAAGGCGCCCACAGACACAGGACACTCAGCTGGTTGACCGCTGGCCGCGCACCCCCCCCTTCTCCCCCCCACCCCGCTTTCCGGGGGGCGCGGGGTCCCGCCCAGAGCCCGCCGGGGCGCGGTGCCGCACCGGGGCGGTGGTAGAGCAGCAGGGCGCCGAGGCGGTGTAGCAGCTCGGGGAGCCGGTGCCGCTGCAGGTACTCGCGGCTTTGCTGCTCGCCCGCCGCCATTCCGCGTTGCCGGGAGACGGCGCGCGCTCCGCCTCCGCAGCACGCGCGCGCGCCGTCCGTTAACCGTCACCGGCCCGCCATGAGGCGAGGTGGGGAGAGCGGCGGGGGCTGGAGGATGTGAGGGGAGGGGGGCTGGTCGTAACCCGAGGAGGAGGATCAGTTTGCCTAGATGTCATCGCGTTAGGAGAACAGAAGAATCATTGCTTCCAGCCAAGTTACTAGTTTGTGCCGCAGTTGCATTAATTCACGGGGAACGCAAATGTCACCCTGTTGTTTTTAACATTCACACAAGTCTTCACAGTTTCAGCCACGTTTCCTGCTACATGCGGTAATGCCGTCTACACCTTTTGCTTTCTCCCATACACTGTCCACTAGCTGGACTCCCTCGCTAACCGTGGTCTTGGTTAATCCTAGTAAACGCGGGAGGATAGCAAGATGTCCAGATGCCACCTAGTGGAGCGGGGTAACGCGTGCTCAGTACAGGTATGATAAGCAAAATCAATGATTAGCAACCAAGAGTAAGAACGGTTACATTTTAATTCGTTACTGAAGTTTGCGGCATAGCCTGTGCAAGCAGAGAAGAGCCGTCAAAGAACCTTTTTGTTGTACTACCCGATATGAGTAGGAGAAAGGTAATCAAGTAAAGCATCCCACTAAAAAAATTCAAACAAATCTACAAAGACATAACCATCTGCCAGCAAACAAAAATAGACAATGATAAATGACCATATAGTAAAGAAATAATCGTATTCCTGTAAAAAGTCTAGCACTATCTATATTAAACTATTTGCCAAAAAAAACCCCAAACCACAAGACATTAATAGAATTTACGTTTTGTTTTTTTTCTTAGAGGGGGAGAAAGACAGCATCCAAAACTGCAGAGATTGTACAGCCATGCTCTCTTTGTATTATTTAGTATTTTAAACTGATTATGCTAGCTGCCTTAAGTCTTAATGAGGGCTAGAGGAATTGTAGGTTTGTAACCTTGCTGCTACCGGGAAGTGATGGAAGTCTCCTTTTCCTAAGGAATACAATTCATAGTTACTGAACCCATTCCTGTGTTTGACTTTTCTATGTCTTTTAATGGAGTTTGTGAAGTGGTAGCAAAGGGTTTTTTTCCTAAAGAAGCATGATGGGAGAAAGCGTAGACTCAAGTGTGGAGAGGTACAAACAAGACACTGAGCTGGCCAGCAGAAGAGAAATAAAGACATGGGAAATATTTTTGTGAAAATGAGAACCTAAGGGCAGGAAGATTGACTGGAAAGAAAGGAGAAATGAAAGACTAGAGAGAAAGGTAGGTAAGCCAGTATTTGGGGCAGGGAAAACAGCATTTAGTAAAGAAATTTTCTCCTTTACTTGGAAACAAAGATAACTGGTATGAAACACATTTGTAGAGGGCTGAAATTTTAAGAATAAACACAAGAATTACAGGTTGAAGTGTGTTTCTCTGAGGAATGGTTCAAAAATCACTAAGCAGAGCAAACCCCAATTTGATTTACAACTAGGATTTTATTTATTTCATTTCACTTTTAAGAAAGCACAACTTATTTCCTTGAAAAAATTGCTCTGATAATGCATCATGCACGGAATTTATCTTCAGTTCGTACAATGATACATCAGATATATATAAATGAGTCCTAAAAGTATGATAGTTTAGGACAATTTGTGAGAAGCTCACATGGACTATTGTAAGAGAAATTGAACTACTGGTGACCGAGAAAACCAGGATTTGACCAACATCTGAAAGTTTTCTGCTTCTGTTACAGAGATGCTGCTAATTGAGTTTTTATCAAGAACTAAAGGATCAAATCTATTTTTCATGTGTTTAAAGTGTCCTGGTTACTTGAAATTTAAGTTGGTTGAAGACTTAACACCTCTTTTGACAGAAGCAGAGCCTTTTGCAGAATATCATTAATAACGTAAGCCTTTTACCTAATTACATAGGACTAAATAAACTACCAGGAGTCTTAAGGGTTGTAATGAAGAGGAACAGGGACTGCAGGTCAGACATGGAGCTGGTTGCAGAACAAGCATTTGTCTTGCTGACGAAAACAGGCGGATGGACACTTCCTTCCAAATGGGAGTGTAGAGAACTGAAGCCAAGGGCTGTGGGAAGGCAGGAGCAGTAAGGGCTGGGAAAGATGCCTGGGTCTGCCATACTCTTACTGTATGTAGCAGGTCTTTTAATGCTTTACCCGCCTCAGCGCCTCCTCAACCTGGACATCTGAAAGGACTCTGTGTTGGGGAGCGCAGGGTGGAGCTGTAGTGCTTGGGCCCTGCCATTTCTGTAGCTGCTTTGGAAGAGCTCCACTGCACCCTTCCCTTGTCCTCAGGGACTTCCAAGGTACATGCAAGTTCCTCACCAGGGGACTTTACACTATACAGCTATAAGGGAACGTGCTTAACAGCAGAACTATTAAGCTTCTGGGTATTAATTATCTCAACAGCCAGAACACTGTCTCTTTTTTTTTTTTTTTTTTTTTCCTTACTGTATAGAACTGCAGAACGCTGTAGATTGGAATGGACATCTGGAGATCATGTGGTCACCTCCACCCCATCTCCTCCCCCCCGCCCCTTCAGAGCTGAGATCAGATCATTCACAGCCTTGTCCAGTCCAGTTTTTACTATCTCCAAGATGGAGATTCCACAAAATTGCTTGGTCCCTGTTCCAGTGCTCAACTACATTGCAAAGAATTTTTGCCTTGTGTCTGATCAGAATTCCCCTTACTGTACCTTGCCTATTGCTTCTTGCATTTTGTTGTGCACCATCAGGAAGAGTCTGCCTCCATCTTTTCTACAATCACCCATCTTCTAGCTGAAGACAGTGCTCAGACCCCTCTCCCTGCCCCTTAATCTTCTTGTCCTAAAACTGAACAAAACTTATTTTTAGCATATCCTTATTCATCATATGCTTCAGCTACTCACCAGCTTGGTACTGCTCCACTGAACTCACTTCAGTATGCATGCTGTGCCTTGTACGGTGGAGGCCCAAACTGGACACAGTTCTGCAGAAGCAGTCTCACAAGTGCCAAAACAGATAGTGCCAACCAGTTTCCCTGACCTCACTGCTGCCGCTCAGGCTGTGGTTGGCTCTCAGCACCCCAGGGGCCCATCACTGATTCACGTTCAGATTGTCCACTGGCCCCTTTTCCTGCAAAGTTGCTTTCTTCTTGCCAGTCAGCACCCAACTTGTTCAGTGACATGGGGTTATGCCTCCCTCCCAGGGGTAGGACTCTGTGTTTGCCTTTGTCGAAACTAAAGGGGTTCCTGTCAGCCCAATTTTCTAGCCTGTTGAGGTCCCTCTGAAGGACAGCCCTGCCCCTACTGTATCAATCGCCTCCCTAGGACCAGTTTGTTGTTATCCATGAATTTGCAACCCATCCCAATATCCAGGATGGTCCTGAGACCCTTCAGCATTATTTGGCTCAGTATTAACCCCCAAGGCAGTTACTAGTAACAACCAACCAACCGGACTTCAAATGGCTGACCTCAGCCCTCTGAGCCCTGCTGTTGAGATGCTTTCCACCCACCTCACACTCCACTCCTTAAATCCATGTCTCCAATTTATTGTAAGAATATAAAAGCAGATGGTGTCAAAAACCTTACTAAGGTCAAAGTAAACAACACTCTGCTCTCTGATCAGTACCTGGAGGCAGTTATTTCCTCACAGAAGGCAAGCAGGTTGGTCAGGCATGGTTGCCCTTTGGTAAATCCATGGTGTCTGGCTTCCAGGAGTGTTTGTTCATAATCTGCCTGGGATGAAGGTTGAGCTGAGCAGCCTGTAGTTCCCTAGGTCTTTCTTGAGTATGGGCATTGCATTTGTCTTTTTCCAGTCCTTAGAAACCCAGTACCCTGTTCACTGTTCTATTTCAAGGATGATGACAGCCTTGTAATGATATCAACCTGCATCCTTGAATCCTGCCCAGCTTTCCCCAAAGACTGGTATGGATCCAGCATAAGTAGTCCTTAACTCAGGCTTCCCCTTATGTAGGTAGTACCTCACTCCCCAGACTCTGCCCAAAGATCTGAGCACAGAGTTCTGCAGTTAAGCAAAGACAGCACCGAGCATACTTCAGCCATTTCCATGTCCTTTGTCATGAGTTACCCACCCCACACTTTCCTTAGCCTTCCTTCCAAGTTAATATACAAAAAGGGCCCTTCACATCTCTCACTAATTCCAACTCCAGCTGAGCTTTGGCTTGCCTAGTTCTGCTTCAGCATGCCTAGGCAGTGTTTCTGTATTCCTCCAGGTCAGGAGTCCCCCATTCAGCCACTCTGGCCTTCTCCCATGTCTGCTCTACTTCCTGCATGTCAGAATGGACTGTTGTGCCTCAGTTAGCTCCCCTGGGCCCTTCAGGGCTGTATTCTGTGGGATTCTGCCAACAAAATGTCTGCAGGAGACGAAGTCTGCTCTCCTGAATTCCAGGGTTGCAGTTCAACTATTTATCTTCCTCACTTCCCTCGGAATCTTAAGCTTTGCTGTCTCATAGTCGCTGCTGCCAAGGCTGCCACCAATGTCAATGTTCCCAGCCAGCCCTTCCTTATGTGCGAGTAGCATGTCTGGCATAGCCATACTCAGTTTCCTGAGCAATTCTGTCACAAAATTGCCCTTGATGTAGTACAGCAGTATCCTGGATCACTTGTGCCTCCACCATGTTGCCACTCCAGTCGCCTCTACAAGAACAAGAGCCTGCAGTTTTAAGACTGAGCTGTGAATGGGTTTTGGTTTGAGTTGGGTTTTTTCCTCCCGTCAACTGCAAAATAAAGACTAAACCTGCCATCAAAAATAATATACTAAGAAAAAATAAATATCAGGAATTAGAAAAATACTTCCAGTTACTGTTTCTGAGTCAAAGAGAAGTAAAAATAGGTCACAAAAAAGGCGAGTTTAATATCCGGAAACTTAGCTCTCTTACAGAACCAGCCTCTTCCCAGCTGACTGAAAACCCAAGAAATCGATTTCCTAGAAGTACAGTGGGACTTTTGCTGAAGGCAAAGGGGAAAAAAGAAGACACTTAGCAGGAGCCTTCATTCTTTGAGATAAATAGTATATTTGTCTGTTGAAGTGTGGCTCTGAGCCCATAGCTTTTAAGACCACAGATGCTTTCATTCTAGCAGTATTAGCAGAGCAAGTTCACACTACACAGAATGGTGGAGATCAGAGATCCATCTCCATTGCCTAAGTTTCTCTGACTCCCCACAGTCAAATTTTTTCTGGATGCTTCAACATTTGGTGGAGGTCAGTGTCAGTTTAGGTGGTTTCCCACAGATGTCAAAAATACACAGGCTCTTCATATAAGCTGCAAGAGTGTACATGCTGTAATAGAGAATGTGCTGATTACTGCGATAGTAGATTTAGAAAACAATGCCATCTAGTCTGTTACACTGTTAGCCATCTTTAGTGTAAAGATGTTAATGAATCCTCAGAAGATTAATGTTCTTGGAGAACAACTGAAGTGCTTGGTTCTGTGAACGTAAAAAGGCAAGACTTGTTAGGGTGGACAGTAGTTTCTCTGCTTCATCCTACACTGTCTTAGAAACAAAGCAGGTAAAGTGACTCAAAGGAAACTCTGGTGTATCTCAGGGACATTTGGAAAAAATCCAGTGAAATAACTGTCTAGGAAGGACACAGTAGAGTGAGAAAGGCCAATGACAAGGTCTTTGGTGTCACCTGTGCTGAGTGGGAATTATAGCTACCAAAAAAAGCTGGTTAACAAAGAACAGGCAATGAAGAGGGTTTGGTGTTGGGAAACTACTCTAAGGAGGCCCGAGGGAGCATTTCTAAGAAAATGACCCTACAAGATGAGTCCTTGAAAGAGCAGTTAGGTCATCATCATTGCTTTCTTCACATCAGGCTGATAGGACAGAAGGTCTGTAGTCCAGCTTCTGTCTCAGAGGAGGGTCAGCTCTGAGGTCAAACCAGGTTGCTCAGAGCTTTATCCAGTCTGGATTTGAAAATCTCAGAAGTTGGAGATCGCACCTACCTCTCTAAGCATCTTGTTCTAATGCTTGACTGTCTCCATGGCAGGAAGACTCTCTTTGCACCCAGTCTGAACCTCCCTTGTGTCAGCTTAACGTTCATCATTTCTCACCCTCCCACTGAAGAGTCTGGCTCTGATTGTAGGTTATGGCAGGCTGCTGTTATGTCCCCCTGAGTCAGGGCAAGTGGCGAGTTGGAGCCAGAGATTCATTACAGTGCTCACTCACTCACTTTGTGCTTCAATTTTTTCTCTTTTCCTCTCCTGGCAACAACACAAGGGATTTTGAAGGCCAGTCTGGGCCCGAAGGCCCTGGACAGAAGCTCGTTATGGAGAAGCTAGTATCTTCCAGGCTTCTCTGGCATTTAACTGCAGATGAAAGTACTTCAGGACTGGAAGGTCAACAGTGGAGATTATGGGAGCAAGTGGCCCAGTAGTATGCTACGGGCAAAGTAGAAGAGGCATTAGAGAACCGTCTGTTAGGAATGAAAGGCCCAACACTGAGTCTGTTGTGTACGCCAGAAGCAAACATGCACTTGGCTTGTTCTAGGTTAAGGAGCGCAAATGGAGCTTTTCCTTTTGAATGTGTTCTTTCTGGGAAGCATCCATGCTCAGGGTGTGAAGTTGTAGGCTTTGGAAGCACTCTGCAAAATAACACAAGTTAAAAACCAGCTTTCTGCACCTTCTTGGTGTCTCCTTTATAGTGAAGCAGCAAGCCCAGTGTGTTGGTATTGCTGGTCAGGCTAGGTGGTCCAAACACAAATCCTAAAGAGAATTAACAAGGAAGGAGTAACTCAAGGCAAGACTGAAAAAAAAAACCCCACAACAAAAACCCCAAACCCAAAACAACCCTCCCCCTGCAACCACACCACAACCTGCCCCAACTGATTATGGGTCAAAATAAGAGAAAACTAAAGAAAAAGGAAGGCAAATAGTTGCAACTTACGAGTGAAGCTGACCAGGAGGGACCGTTTCTGCTGCAGGCTGTGGAGAGTATCTTCAGAACGAAGGTGACAGGACTATATATTCTGCATCTGTGGTGGGAAAGGCTAAAGAATTGAGCCCAAGCTATCCCTTTCCAGTGATCCGTCTATTCACCTGTGAGACATCTCTCCAAACTGGCACTGAGTAAATTTGCCACTGGGAAGGGATGATGGTTTATCTTCTGCAGTGATGCTCACTGTCACCAGACAGTGACAGTGACTCTGCCTTAGTAGGGGCCCAGCTGCAAACAGCTGACACAGACATGGGACTCATAGGATTGCACTCATGAGCTCATCAGGCCATTCGTTGTATTTACACCAACAGGCCTCTATATCTCTAGCATTCTGAACACATACATTGTTCATGCTAGATGACTCTTCTGAAAAAAGAGTCTCTTGTGATGTCACATCAACCACATTAGTAAGTGCTCCAAGTTACACCCAGGTTCAGTTTCAGAGCTAAATCTTTCAGGTTTGGAAAATCTGCAAAGGGGCAGCTGAATGTTGTGCCCCATCTTGAATCCCTACCGGTGTCCAAACCCTCAGATCAAGTTCTCCTGGATCCTGCTTGTTACTTCTGCCAAAATAAAAACCTTCCCTTCTCCGTTCTGTTGGGAGAGCGGAGCACAGACTAGATCTAAATATTCCCACAGGTCAGCCATAAACAACAAAAACCCACATACAAAAGAATCCTGCCTGGGTCACTTGTGATGCATTACAAAATGAGAACTAGAGCATGCATGCCATCTCCCATGGATTCTCCAGTCAAAGGGCAAACAGGGACCTGCTGCTGAACTATCAGCTTTATCTTTCTTCTACTTAGGAAAGTACGTTTTAAGAGAGATCTGGACTTGTTTGGAGTAGTGGCTTTGAAGAGGTACTCAAGGAGCAAAACAGCATAAAAATTTGCATGAAATAAACATTCTTGTGTTCTGAAGTCTGAATCTGTTGTCTGAATCTCCTCCAAATACTTCTGGAATCAGTATTTGGCATTTCTTCCAATTGTGAATCCTGACATATTTGGAAGAGTAAAACCGATACTGGTTGCAGACAGCAACGACTTTCTTCTAAAATAAATATTTCTGTGGTAAAAACAGAAGCATAAAACTAGAGTGCAATGAATAAAAAAGCCACAGTGTGATGTGCTTCCCTCTGAAACTGGTGGTATTTAGAGCATGTTAGATAATACAAGCAAGAGAGTACTGCTACAAGCAAAATACTTGTTGCATAACCAAGACAAGGGTGGGGGAAACCAACTCCAAATAGAGAACAGCTTGTAAATCGTTCTAACGAACCTGCAAGTGCTAAGAAATGACTCGGTCGTATTTGGAAAATAAATTTAGTGGTCTTCAGCCTTTGCTGGCATGGGCAATGATGGCAAGCAACTAATAACTTGTGGCTACAATATTGCATTCCCTTGGCTGTAGCTTTAATTTCTAATGGCTGCTGGAAATAGTGAAGCATCTTGCAATGACAATGTCACACTCTGGCTATATGTGGGGACCACTCTCCATCAGATCAAACTCCAGTATCTACTGTTACTTCATGATGTTTGGTTTTTCTGTACTAGAAAAGGTAAACTCAAGATTAAAAAAGTTTTCAAAATACAAGCAGCTCAGACCAAGGCACAAATTGGACAGTAAAGATGAAGTTCGGGATTAGCTTTTGCCACATGCATCAGAACATGCAAGACACGACACAAAAAGCTGTTTAACTAGAGGGTAAAATTTTCCTCCTTCAATCACTGTTTCCTGTAACACAGGACAGCTTTATCTCCTCTGCCAGTTCTGCGTGGATGCATACAAAACCACAGTTTGCAGTCCAAATTTCTTGGGTTTAACAAAGATCATACCATAATTGTGAGCATCTTCCCTACAGTATCTCTAAGGCTGAGTTTCCAGATATTCATAAAAGGACTGTAAAAATGTACATCTTCCTCAGATTTGCAGAAGAGGTTTGCTTCGAGAGAGGACGACTGCAATCCTCTCTGCAGAGCTGACAAGCCAGTGAACAATGTCAGTCTCATTTGATCTGTAATTGGAACAGGCTTTACGCTCAACAAGAATCTTAATGCCTAGATAAAAGTTGCATTTTTAGTATTAACAAGTGTAAAAAGACGGGTTATAATTTTGTACTGCCCATTGAAGTGAGAATTCCTAAATCTATCGGCTCAAGCAAAGTTAATTCTTACACTGATAAGGAATGAGAAAATGCATTCAGCTGAGCAAAGGAATTTAAAAATGATTTATTGGTGCAAAAACCTCAGTAGCTGGTTGTCATACGTGTCCTGACATGTAAATACAAAAATATTTTAGACACGAATGCCAAAACTAATCCCAGGGCAGTCCAGCCCTGTACAGGGAGCTGGGCAGATCTTTTGAACCTCCAGTCAAAACCTCAGTGCTGGCTGTCGCACAGTGTATTTCAGCCTCTGGGAGGAAAAAGGGCAGTCTTGGAACACATACCATTTTTGCTTTGCAAAGATAAATAATGACAAAACCCATCTGTTTCTTACAAACATATAAATTATTTTATTTACAAAGCCATGTTACAAAAAAAAATAATAATAATAAAGCAAAAAAAAAAATACAATCGCTCACTAGAGAATATCTCCAGGCCCGGTGTTGAACCATGGCAGTATCAATCAGATACATTTGTTCTGTTTTTCCTTTTTTAAACTGTAAGCCATAGAATTTACTATTTACACCTACTTTAGACATTTATTCTGCTTACAATTATCACAAGCATGGAATGAATTCTATTTGATACTGCTAATACATAAAGGTGCAGGACAAAGAATGAAAATACTTAGTGTTACAAAATATGGATTGTAGAAAAGAAATTGGCTGTACAAGTATGGCATTTTTTTTTTTTCTTAGAATGATTGGACATGCTTTCTTCAAAAGTCTTCTGGAAAAGGTTCTAAAATCTGTAGTAGGAAAGCACAATATAGCAGGTGCAAATTTATTTCTGTGCAACAACAGTTATTTAATATATCCCATGACTGACCAGCTATGCAAAACCCACAGAGTTTTGTTAAAGTGCCATGGGTCAACAGCATAACAAAATATAAGGTGTAAATAGAAAAATTTCTTTTTTTCTTCTTTTTTTTAAAACAATAGTTCACTGAGAATCAGCAATAATAGAATATGCTGTATAAACTATTCTCTACAAAGGTCAATCAGCACTATTTACAATTGTTACATCGATACAAAAGAAGGCATACAAGTTATCCAAGTCGCTTTTTATGGCTGACGGGCCTATGCATTGCGTATGTGTAACAACCAAAGCTTCTGAGCCTCTATTGCTGGAAACAAATCACAAGATTTTCAGGCAAAAGGGGAAGAAAAAGAACTACCGAGTGAATGCTACACTAATAATGCATTATAGGCTGGTCCAGTTTGTATCCATTTTTTCCAAATGTTTACTGCCATTTCACTTTTCAGGCTGAAATTTTTGATACAGAGAATTAAATAATGATTCTTTGATGATGAAAGAACACCATGGGATTTTACCTGGCGCTTAACTTTCCTGAAATGCTGTCAGGTGTAAGCCAGTTGAAAAAAAACTGAAGCAGCATTCAAAGGACAGGCTCCATATTCCACCTTTCCAATTAAAAGATGCATGGAAAGAGCTAAAGCTTCCTAAAACTACAAAATTGCTCCTTCGGTCACGGATTAGCATTTTTTCTCAGAAGCAACCACTGAATCTCACAACCACTGTCTTCCCGCAACACCTAGAAATAGCAGTTCATTGATTACAGAGGATGACTTTGTTACTGAGATTTTTAAACTCCTGCAGTTTTATAACTCAAAATAAATTAAAAAAATCAACATAGTACTGCTCCTAAAACTGAACAAGACAAAAATTGTGCAAAAATAACAAAGATATGTACACATTTTTCAGTCTGAAGAAATGTACAATAAAAACATAATTCAAAGAACATTTTAAAAATATAAACATTGCTTAAACTTTCCTAAGTTTCATACTGTTTCTGAAACTATACCGGTCAGTTAGCTCTGAAGTATAGCAAAACATAAATTATTACAAAATTAACACTATAAAAATTTATTTTAAGAATATTTCTAAACTTTTTTCAAAGGGTCTAGCCTTGTTTATAATTGCTTAAACATTTTTAGTCTTAAAATTTGCCTTAAGCCTTCTTTTTTTAAAAAAGAAAGTAGTAATAATCTCCCTATTTGCAGTCTCTCACCTTTCCCCAAGATGTAAATAAACCAGCATATAAGTGCACTTTTAACACTGTAGAAATAAAAATTAATTCCTCTGTACTATTGTCCAGTACCTAGTATTGGCTTCCTGATTATAAAACCTATATTTTATTAAAAAATTATTCAGTAATCCTATAAGAAACACTGTCAGTGCAATTCTATTAATGCAAGCCAATCTGCTCAACTCCCGTCCTTGCAAACCCCAAACTGTTTACTGAAGTTACCGAGCGCTGTGGTCTTAAGGGTCTAGAAACCCACCAAGGTATGGGGATTTTACCCATTGAGCCCCCAGTAATATTAATCACAGTTGGGTGCAAAATTCCTCTATGCGTCGATTGGAGTATAGATTCCTTAAGAGCCTGATCCCGGAGGAGGCTGAACACTCCGAATTCCCTCTGAAATTATTAAACGTTGGAGGTACAGAGCACCAGTCAGGATTAGTCCCTAAAGTTGCAGTGCCCCAGCTGTTTGCAAATTACTAAGAAATGCACTCAATTTTTATCCATAGGACAAGCTTAAATACAGAATTACTGTAATTTTTATTTAATGAAAAAATTTGGAGATCCCTTAAAGAAATTCAAATCATGATCTGGATTTTTTTTTTTTTTTTGGAATGTCTGCTGTGTTCTGGTAAGGAAACAAAGGGAGCATTGCAACGCTAACAGCTTGAAAGGCATGAAACATAACCAAGCGGAACGCACAGATCAGTGGCAAATACAAGTGAAAAACTAAACAAATCACTATTACAGTTTTCTGTAAATTTAATTCTCTTTAAAACCACAAATTCATAAAAGGTTAAATCCATCTGCAGGACATAGAAAAGAAAAACCCTGTGGAGTAGGGCTGCTGAGAGCTAGAGATTATAGGCTGGTTCCTTTTCCTTGTTACGGAAGAGTCCTTATTCTACCAGTCCGGTTTGATGTCTTCTAGAAGAGAAACCAGAGCCAGGTTCAAAATCACAAAATGTCTTTCAGCACAGAACACTTCAATAACATCTGCGTCTGACAGAACTCAAAGCAGGAATTTATTTCAAGTACCTGAACTAAATTCCCTCCCTGTTTACTGATTATGTTAGACCTTTAAAAAAAGGAAGTGCTTCAAATAAACAGCGTATTTCCTTTTGGGGCCGTCTGATTTTAGCAAGCTTTGGTGCATCTCCCGTTCATTAACTTGGTGTATCATTACAAATAAAGAGCAGCAATTAGAGGACAACGCTGAAGAATCTTTTCCTCTACACAGCATGTTTTCATGCACAAGGAATCCCCACACAGCATACACGTTGTCACCTTCCCTTAATAAACCGATCTAGTTACTCAGTATTTAAAAACCACCGCATACTGAGGTCTTGAAGTGTTAACACATTCAGGCACCTAAAAACACTATGAAGACAAAAACACTTGATTAGTTATAAACCTGGAACAAGGATAAAATCTGGAGAAAACAAGCTTTTAACACATAATTTGTATTAACAGGCACAAATACTTCGACTGTGAAACTACCATTCCACAAATATTTGTTAAAAACTAAGTAGGTTTTGTAGGGAAAAGCAGTATTTTTTTATTAAAGCAACAGTAGCTGGAAAAACAGGCATGCTTTTATGTATACAAGCCCCTGTTCAGGTCTCAAATAGATGCAGCAACATTCAAATTTAACATGAATTGCAAACAACTTGTCTGAGTTTAACCTGGCTGCGTTTAACGCAATGGGAGAGAGCAGACAGGCCCACCACAGTTAGCCTCGGAGCCACCCGTCCCCCGCAGGAGTACCCAACAGCACAATGCGCTTCAACAAATGTAGAAAAGACAACAAAAAAGCCCTACTTGTGTGAAATCAAAACAACCACAGGGCACCTTTATCTCACAGCTCAGTAATGGGAAACACCCAGTTACCAGTGGCCGGTGGCTTTGCCCCGCTGGAAGGTGAGCGGGGAAGCTAGCTGTCTCAGGAGGGCTGCACGCAGCCATTGTAGGTTTGAACGAGACAGGGTTTACAGCCTGCCGCAATTCCCTGAATCCCTCATTCTCACCCAGTCACTGAAGCCTGTAATGAGTTAAGGACCCTTCTCCCTTCTCTTGAGAAGCAGCAATCTTCTCGCTTCCAACGCCCCCTCTGCACCAGCAGACAGCCCCAACAGGTTGCCTGACCAGGTAACGCACTGGAGGAAGCTCTGAGTAACTGCTCTTTGTTCACATTTAGCTTAATGGCTGCAGTTGTGCTTCAAACTGCGTTGTTGAAAGTCTGTTGTTCTGACTTGTATTCGTGAAAACGTGCCTGTTTTTTCCAACTATAAAATCCAGTGCACAGCAGCGACTGTCTGCCTACAGACCTTGCTTCACTTGGGCTCCTTGATTATCACGGCTCTAACAGCACTAACATTACAAGCAAGAGCGCTCAGGTTCCCCCAGTAATATCTTTACTGCCACAGCAGATACTTCCAGATCCACTTGCTGTGACCTAACTAATAACACCTTTATAAAGAAATATCATAGCACAGTTCGACTAAAATTCTATTCCGTGACTCTTTAGTTGCTAGATTGGAGATGGAAGCTTTCAACAAAGCAGCTCAGATTTATTTTGACAGTGACAAGCAGTCATTAGATAGGTAATCGTTATTCATGGTTCCAAACACTAAAATCCTGTGTTAGAGTTTAAAAAAAAAAGTTTAATGAAACTTAATACATCTTGATTTTCTTTTGTATTTGTATTCTGAGCTCCATGTTCAACTACCAAACTGACAGAAACATATTTTTAACAATACAGAGTTTGTGGGACTTAAAACAAGCAAGCACTTCTATTTTGATGAAGTTATGGAATAGGGCAGCTTAAAAGCTCAGCAATAGCCTCTGTTTACATAAGGCTGCCACAAAATTAATGTTTTGTACTGTTAGGTTTTCCCCATGGGATCCAGGCAACAGATCCCAACAAGCTCTGCTCCTCAGGTCCTGTGTATTTAATACTAACACAGGACCAGGAGGTTAAAGCAGAAACAGTTCTGCACTTGAGAACAGCTTTATCCCACATTTGTTACTGGCAGTTGGATGACAGCCTCTCACACAGGAAAATGCCACTCCTTAGAAGTATGAAGAAACTTTCCACTTTTTACCCCTTCAGAGTAGTTCTTCCACACATATACTGCTTTGCATTCAGCACCATGTGGCAGTTCGTCTCAAGATGCGAGCGATTCAGAGTATTTTAACAGGGATGCAGTTGTGGGTTATCACTACTACAATCATTACTATTTCTTTGCTGTGTCTACACAGCAGAAACCGAGCAGCACAGCCATTTGGAATAACTACTCCTGTATAATTTAGCTGGAGTATGTAACAGAAGTCTAAAATACTGATTGGATGTACAGAAAAATCCTCTGGAATTTTTGTTTACTTGTGACTACACCTTGCTGAGGTGAGGAACCTTTTCACACCAAAGATCTTCATAATGAATTCTCAACAAACTACTCAAGTGGGAGAGTCAAAGAGTAGGGGCCATATTAAAAAAAATAAACTAGTCTATCAGTCCTCCAGACAGATGAGGGCCGGGTCACAGGTCATGGACCTGGCCTCACAAAAAAGCTGAGTTACAGAATTTAATTACCTGACTAGTTGTCTGTGTGATAAACAGGTATGGTGGGAGCGCTAAGGATTTCTCACAGTCTAAGAAGAATTCAGATTATGCTTAGCTTAGTTTTGCTTTCAGATTAGTTCTCTGGAATAGTCAAGTGCCCCGTCTCTGTTCTGCCTTTGCTGCTTTCACTTCTGGCCTATTTTTAAATGCCATCCCTTCTATGCCAGTTTGGGGACTCTGCTGTGCCATCTCACGCAGCAGGGGAAGTTGGACAGAAAAACCACATCAGCGTAGCTGGATCCTGCACAGACAGTTTCTGCTGCTGCTGAGTTTGTGTCACCAAAGCAACAGCCAGTGAGCAGCACGTAAGCCAGCCTGGGGCATATTACAGGTGGTGAAAAACAAGCAGAAAACTTGTTATCATAAATCTCAGAGGGGAAAATAGCTGGAAAAAAAATTAAGTGAAAGGAGAAATCTAATATTAGTTCACCGAAAGACAGCTTCCATAAAGAATTGTATTCATAAGGAAATTGTATTTTAAGGTTATACAGCATAAAATATTTCAAAACTGCTTACAGACTACTTCAGTACACCTTTTTTTTTTTAGTTTTGAAGCAACTTACTTGTCTGTTGTGTACAGGGTTTGATGTACTCGAAGGACTGGATTGTGACAAAGCTACACTGCTATTTTTTCCAATCTGAAAGACATTAATTGAGCAGTAGTGAGAGGCACATTTGTCAGTTGAATGCAGATGCTGGTAATGGCCTTCCCTTCCTGTGTAAAGTGGCACTAATTGCTCTGCATTTGGAACACAGGTATTTTGCTACTGCAGAAGATACACTTTATCAGATAGAATCATAATTACCTCTCAGAGCCTGTATACTTTAAATAAACTCTTAAAAGGCATATAAATACTATTACAGGTCAGAAAACACAAGAAACAGTTACCGGGGGAATATGGATTGTAAAACCCCACCTCTCTACACTGAAATACTAGTTTCTCTAGTTACTGCAGTCACTTGGCGCAGCTAGTCAGCAGCTGAGAGCACACAGAGGGCTCAGGCTCACAGACTCCTCCCCAGCGGACCTTCCCAGCTCCTGGGGAGTTTAAAGCAAGTGGCCAACCACCACAGCATGCCCTAAGCTATTCCATTTTCTTCCATTTAGAGTCTTCATTTACTATTGCTCAGTAAAGCAAATATTAACCAGAAGAATCAAGCTCCAGAGGTTTAAATTTGCAATTGTATCAATTTACTGCATCAGAGAATTTCTTCAGGAATGAGTGCAAATTGCCAGTACACATCCATGCATCTTAAAAGTACTTAAGATGAGCCCTTGCAATATTCAATCTGCACATTTCAATGCATGACAGATTACAGCACTCTGCAAGAGCAGTCTGTCTGAGGTTATTCTACAACGACCCATAAACATAGCATAGATGTTTCTGTTGTGATGCAAAAGGGGAGACAGCTGCTGAGTCAGAGGAGCAGCTCCTCAGGGGATCCAAGGCTGGTAAAAATTAACCGTGGACACCTGCCTTCAAATGGCAGGTGACTGGATTTTGAATAGTTATTCACAAGGTCGGTGGACTTCAAGTAACATCAGCTTTGATCATTTGATGAAGAGGTAGCAAGGATCTGTCTTCTAAACAGTGAGAAATACAGGTGCAAGTTCCTTACTGAAGAGATGGGGCTGTGGTGTTGGCTGGCAGGGTTTTCACCAACATTACAGTTTTCTGCTCCCCTTCTGCAACGTCATTTGTTATTCTGCGCTTTTACATATACAGTGTAAGGTAGCCTCTGTCTCCCTATCTATATCTGCCCCTTTTCACAGTGACTGTTTAAAACAGTGTCCTCTGTTCACATTCTATCCAGAAGAAATGTTTAAAGTTTTTATTTACAGCCAATTCTGAAGGCAGCTTATGTGGTGCACAAAAATTAAAAGGGTAGGAGGCCTCTGCCTACCCTGTTCCCTCCAGCCTGCTGTTTCGCACGCCACAGCTGTTCTTCTCTAGGTAGTGATGTGCCACATCAAGCTTTCCTTCAATACACAAATCTTGACCAAAGATTCAACCTTGTAACATCTTTCCTATCCATTCAGAACATCATGACAAACCCTTCTTCTCTACATCCACCATTATAATATTAATAAAACCCTTTCATAATAAAATACGCATCCATCTTTTAAATGGAAAAATAGCCACTAAGACATTGACTTGACATTGGAGTACTGTGTCCAGTTCTGGGCCCCCCAGTTCCAGAAGGACAGGGAACTGCTTCAGCAAGTCCAGCGGAGAGCTACCAAGATGATCAGGGGGCTGGAGCATCCCCCTTATGAGGAAAGGCTGAGAGACTTGGGTTTGTTCAGCCTGGAGAAGAGAAGACTGAGGGGGGATTTCATCAATGCCTATAAATATCTAAAGGGTGGGTGTCAGGACGATGGGACCCAGACTCTTTTCAGTGGTGCCCAATGACAGGACAAGGGGCAATGGGCACAAGTTGAACACAGGAAGTTCCACCTAAACCTGAGAAAAAACTCCTTTCCTGTGAGGGTGGCAGAGCAGTGGAACAGGCTGCCCAGGGAGGCTGTGGAGTCTCCTTCCCTGGAGACATTCAAACCCCACCTGGATGCGTTCCTGTACCCCCTGCTCTGGGTGTGCTTGCTCAAGCAGGGGGGTTGGGCAAGATGATCTCCAGAGGTCTCTTCCAACCCCTACCATTCCGTGATTCTGTGACTTGCTGAGATCCTAGAATCATGAAAGGGAATATTACACCTCTTTAGGCTTCATTCGTTCAGTGCTCCTAGGACTAATGGCCTGACTCTCTAAATAGGACATAGGAAGCAGCAACACAGCTTGCAGCATTGTGGTCAGCTTTGAGCTGCTTTACCATCCTACCTTCACTTAGAGCTGGAAGGGCAGCACTCCAGGACAGAAGGGAAATTCAGAAAGACTGAACAGTTACAGCACTCCATGTAAACAAGACTCCCAGCTGTGTTGGGTCTAACAATGGGAGCATCACTTCAAAAGGATTAGGGTAAGGCCAGGACTTAAGTCCCTTTTTTTCTTTAAAAAATAAGGTATACTTCAAAACCCAATGGTTAATGCTTTCAGTTGCTATCTACCCAGGCCAGACTTGAATCAAATTAGAAAAAAACCAAACCCGGAGCCTATCACCAGTCAATTTGCGCTTGCTTTTTTTTTTTGCCTTTTTTTTTTTTTCTGTTCTTATTCTCTTAATTTAATTTGAGCAATTACATCAGGGAACAGGAACAAGATTTTAAGTAATACTGATTTTTTTGGTGGTATTTTTACTGTGATTGCATTTCTAGAACACGGCAATTCAAAACAGCAGAGCTTAAAGGGGATTTCAGGTGTTGCATTCTCCAGAGTTCTAATATTCACATATAAAGTATGTAATATTATTTGCCCCATATGTTTAAGTGGGTACAAATTCCATTTATTGATAGCACAAGTAAACAGTAGGAAATGTCTATTTTGTTATCACATGCAATTCAGTGTCATTGACACAAAGACAATTAGCTGCCAGCCAGACATCTGAAAGACAATCAACTCCACTTCACCTCCTACTTTTGATTACCAGTGCAGCTCCAAAAACAGCAGCGTAAGGGGAAAGCTTACACTTTTACATATCTACACCAGGCATATATACATGTATAGCTGTACATGTATGTAAAAGCATTATGTTTAAAAATCTATGTATCATTACACACATTTAACCTTTTACTTAAGGAAAAAATATCAGTAATACTCACAAATTTACAAATATTCAGAGAAGACCTCTATTTTGATTCTTCATGGTTTATTTACTTCCATTACTGTGCAACATGCTAAAATATGTCACAAACTGGACCAGAAACATCCCACAGGAACAGATTTAGTCACTAGGGGAGTCAGAATTTGAACTCGGAACCTCCTGCATGTATCTCTAAGACTTCCTCAGGCTGCGCTAGCTACAGACACAGCCTACGCACTGTGAAAAGAGGATACAATCCACTTCCTACTACCAATGTTTGTACCAAAGTAACAATTTGTACTTGCTTTTTCTTCCCATTTGCGATAGTATATCTCAGGGCAATTTAATCTTTTTGGAGACAAACATATTTCAAAAATCAGGTGTGTGACAATGAAGAATTTACAGCATCCCCCACTGACTTCAGTGACATAAGATTAGTTCTGATTGCAGGACCCATTTAAAAGGCTTAAAACAGAAAGACAATGCCACTACCAATTTTTAAAAGCCAAACAAGTAATCTTAGTTGCACCTCTGCCGGAAGTAGGGAAGGGAAAAATACACCTGCTAAGCTGTTCTTTGACACCTTCATTCTGCCTGCAAAACAGCAGTTTCAGAATGAGTTTATTCCCTTCTTCCCTACCATTTCTGTCTGCTATTGCCTATGGATTGCCTTGCCTGAGATCTTACCCTTCTTATTTCCAAATTCCATTTTATGTGCGATATCCTTAGGAAATGAGAGTTTCACAGAAGTTCAGAAACAAACGAAAAAATCTCCTAAGCTACCTTCTCTAGATTTTCTGAGGTATTCTATTTGCTGTGGTTTTGTCTTCCAGAGGCCAGGGCCAAGCTTTGTTCCTGTGCACTGCACAGCACTGGACACAGTAGCAGAATGCAACAGGAGATCTTTATAAAGATCACGTTGGCAGTTTTTCCACCAAATTTTACTTCACATGCCTTTTACTTTACTTGCCTTTATATAGCATTACTGAAGGAGAAGTCAAAGCTCTGTTGCTAGTGACAATGAAGTAAGAGTGTGTAACCTTATCTGTTGTACCAACTTCAATATTCTGAACACACGCACATTAAAAAAGATAACCAAATGTCCACTAAAGGCCATCTGGTTGAGGTCCTAATTTCTTAATTTTTCCCGTTTCAAACAGGAAGCAGCACCTGAGGTCAGGCATCTTGGACTCTCCCCAGAGGGAAAGGTAGAGGCAAGCATTTTACATAAGAGAAATGAGGAGGCTTGTGTAATGTTAGAAGATGAATCAGCAACAAGTGTGGGAAAAGAAACAAACAGAAATGCTGACTCTTATCTTCCTGTTTTAATGACACAATTTATTTCGAGATGAGAATCAAGATCCAAAATTAATTTCTAAGAATTATGTATCTACTCTGGACATTCAATCTTACTTTCAAAGATACAAATGGCTGCTTTATTAATTGAATTAAAAAAATCTCATAAGATATTTTAAGAAAGTATAGATATCTATGTATATGTATTTTAAACTCTCAAAGCATCTTTCTATGATTGGTACAAAACAAATACGTTTCTGTATGAACCTAGAAAGTAAGCCATGTGATGAAAAGCAATCCGAAGCAAACATTTTATTTTCAGAATGCATTAAATATTTCAACTAAGTCAGACATGCCCTGCAAAAAAATAACTGGAAGAGTCCCTTACCTGCCGAGAGATGGAGCTGCTCGTAGGATCTGGCACCGCAGAAATAAGGTTGGCAGTGCTCTTTCTATGAACACTATTCATACCAGGCATTTTAGTGATTTTACAGGCTTTGCTACTAGAACTAGAGTTTTTACGTTTTTTTCCTTCTGATTTGTCGAAAGAAAGGGGTAGAGAAGACACTGCGTTATGTGCTCCCAGGGAGTGGTCCCCTGAGTGGTGCACAAGAGAAGATACAGACAGGTTAGAAGAGTCAATACTGCTTACTACCATGCTCATATGTTTCACTGAGTCTGTTGAACTACTTGATAATGAAGTCCGTCCTGAGGGCTCCGATTTGGCACTGAGTGGGCTTGTTCCGTTATTTGTATTGTGCACAGACATACTGTTATAGGAAGATGTAGCCTGATAGGAGTTCAAAGTTGAACTGGGGTTCAGGACACAGTTCTTTTTGTGGGACCCTGAAAATGAAGATGAGGAAGATGTCTGCAAAGATAATGATGATGATGACGACTGCGGCTTTTTCTTCTTGTTACTTGAAGACTCGTCACTGCGAGATGACAGGTCTTTCACTTTTGAGGATTTGCTGGTTTTTGTTTTGGATGGCTTGTGGGATGGGGAAGGGATGACTGCTGGCACGGGTGACACAGCCGATGGCGCCTTAAAAGTTGAGTCCATGATACTTAGGCTTGCAGCCACATGAGGGAAAGCTGTAGTGTGTGACATAATGGAATTCGTATCTGACGTTGTCACAAAGGCTGCATTTGATAACATGGCTGATGTCATTATGTAAGAGGAAGAAGTGATTCTTGAAGTGATAGGTGTTGAAGGAATATACACCGCACTGGGGTTGCTGAAAGGCTGCAAGACTGATGCTGGAAAAGGAGTGGAGACGTGTGCTGCTGGAGAAGGCATGGGACTATCTGCCGCAGGAGGAATTTTCCTAAATAGAGAAGGGGTGGGGGGCAGGGAAAGAAAGCAAGCTTTAGACACATAAAACATTCCATCCAAACAATGCAGATAGGAATTGATTTCTGGGACGGACAACCTTCTTAAAAAAAAAAGGCAAACCTAGTTCATCCTAATTTTGATTCCTATTCTACCAACCACATATAACTGAATATTCACAGTTCAAGATCAGCTCTGCATTCTACAACAGCTTAAAATGCTTTTACTTCTGTTTTTTTCCCCCTTCTTTTGAAACGCGCAATTCCATTATGAGGTTCTTTGGGATTTAATACAAACAACAAAACCAAAAACACATGTGTTTTAATATTGTAAGGATTCAGGAAAGCTGGGTCATGAAGTGTATTTTCCTAAAAATTAATTTTGAAATGAGGCACATTAAATCCATGGAGGCAGCGGAGACCTAACAGAAGATGATTATGTAAAGAACTATGCAGCATAATTTTCCCTATAAAATTCTGTCATGGTACATGAGCCCCAAACTGTGTAACTCAGTTAAACCAGAACTGAGCTCCACCCAGCACAAGGGCCCCATGTAGCAACGAAATGCATAGTATTACAATTTAATCACTTTATTACAAATTTAATCTCCTATTTTCCCCTCTCCTATTTTACCAAACAACTTAAAAATGCAAATAAAATGCCTGGCTGCGGGATCTATAAACATTTTAGTCACTATGTTTCACTCATTGCATGCGTTTTGCTTGAAAGCTCAAGTTGTGGAACAGTTTCAGTATCAACCTAAACTGACAGGTTAGATCTGATGAGGTAGTAAGTGAGCCAGTTTGGGGGTTTGCGAAGCACTTTATCACTGAGCTTAAAGAGGAAAGGAGGAAAGCTCATCCCTCTCCACTGCAGTGCTATTCCCAACAGCTCACTGAGAGCTGGTTAGACAGGATTAACTAGATAAGTTATTGATTAATTTCACTGATACTGGAAAATTGACAGATCATTAAACAATGCTTGATAAGCTTAATAACTAGTTGAATACTATTTTGAGAATAGAATTTAATATTAACTCTGAAATTAGTAGAATGTATTCACCTTCCTTTCTACTCACCCACCATCTTCTATTATTTTATCTAGTCCAGTGTTAAAAAAGAACCAGACTACTATAATGTCTCTTGGAAAATTATCATGTGAGCTTTTCTCATTATTTGGACTAAAATTTAACTCACAGTTTAATCCTATTTCTCTTTGTTAAGAAGCTGAACATCACTGTAACTCTGCCCTTGTTATCCACACTACTGACACCTTTTCAGTTTTTAAAGGCTTACTCTTGCCCTCAAAGAAGTATGATAAGAGAGCAGCACTGGGTATGCTGTTTTATCACAAATCAAATTCTAATTACAAGTGTTCTTTCCTGGTATTCTTCCTATGGAGACTGTCAGACAGGACACTGTTTACGGCACAATTACATAAGGGATTACATACAGTCTACGCAGCCAGAAACGAGGGGGTCCTACTGCCCGTGACTTGCTACACGAACAAAGCTGCTTATCAGATCCGTTCCTCAGTTTATTTTTGAAGAAGGGTCAGTAATTCTTAACCACCTTTATAAAGTACTTTGAGAACTAGGGATGAAGTGTGCTTTGTAAATGTCATTATTGTTCTCAAAATACGGCCTTGCATCTCTCTACCCCTTGTCTCAGCCGGATGAGCTGCTGCTACAGAACTGCACTAGCACTGGTTATAAAATAACAGCTTTACGCATACCCTGCTTGGGGAAGACAGGAAAAGATCAGTCCAGAGGAGGGTTGAGGACAACAGAAGAGTACAATAGGGGTTAAGCACCGTGAGCTTCCTGTGTTACAGAGACAAGTAAGTACGCGTGGAATTCATTAAAATATTAGAGATCACATAAACAGCTAGCATTTGGGAAAACATTTACAATTGGATTTAGTGGGAGCAGGATGAGGCCTGTTTATTTCTTGTATCATATAACTACTATAGAGGTTATTTGTGTTTTTCATGACAGTAGTGGTACTCGTGGCACATTTTCTCAGATGCGTGAGTATCTTTTCTCCTGACAAAGCCAATAGATAACAAGTTTTAATCTTCCTATTTAAGGAAACCAAATTAGTTTTATTTGTGGAAGGCAACAAACACTAGTCAACAGCCAAATTTATAAAGCAGGAGAGAGGAACCCTTTGCAGATCAAGCATGATCTGTCTCTAAACAGACACGACGCTGGCCCTTTTATGGCAAACCCAACCATTTCCAAACTATGTCTCCCAGCACAGTAGCACTGTTACCATCAAGTTACCAGGTTAGTCAAACAAGCCAAGCTTTAGTGTTTCAAAAATATATTTAAATAAAAACCAAACCTTGTTTATCTAATGGCTGGCATCCAATGAATATAACACAGTCCTGATAATAAACAGTGACATGAAACACTGCACTTTAGTGTCATTACATTGGAAGAAGAATGCATATTCTGTAGCAGAATACCCCCCAAAAAATCAACCCTATCTGCACATGCTAGGAGCTCTTCAAATATTCTTTTTTAAGAACTAGCATCTTTTTTAGAAGTGCAGTCTATGTTAATGTATCTGTGTGACCAAAGCCTATAGTGCTTGGAGCCTGTGTACATGATACAGAGGTGCTTCAACAGTAATAATCAGAATTTTAAGACCCCAAAGCCACTACGGGCACTATGGACTACAAATTGATCATATTCCATCTTACGCACAGGCAAATGTGTTCCGAGTTCCTTATCTTACAGTGCATGAATCTTACGGAGCAAAGTCTGAATGGTGATACGGGTGCATGATACAGATGTAAAAATCTAGGCAAAATCTAACCTGTGTGTTATAAAAGGATATGATATCAAAACGTATATCTCCAAACCCAGAGAACACTGAGCTTTAATGCTTGTAAGTAATGTTAACAGAACTACTGAATTACTCCTCCCCAGATTCAGAAGGACTAAAATAAGTCCTCAATCCGGCAGAAATTTACACTGGATAGGAGATTGTTCTGTTGTGCTGCATATTCCTTACCAGGGAAGACAAAATCTGTACTCGTGTCACTGCTACGCCTCAATACAGAGGTAGTTTTACAAACACTTCCCATGGAGTGTTTAGTTTAAAAGTTTTACAGAACTAAAAATGTAAAACTACCCACCAAGTGTAAAAATGCCACTTACTTCCACATCTGTGAGTTCAAGTGTTTTTCTACCATGGAGTTTAGTGCGAATCGAAAATGGTCCCATCTTCTGTCAAAGACATAGTACCCTCTTCCCATTAAGCGACTGCCATATGAACAAAACTGAAAGAAAACATATTTCAACATCGTTTATAAAAAAATATTTCTACATAATAAAATAATTTTCATTTGTAGATCAAGAAACACCTTTGTAACTTGTATCATGCATATGAAACACCTTTAAAAAGGTGTTTTTTGACTATCTGCAGCATTAAGTACTTTTTGCACGAGATACGAAATACATGCATAATGTTTCAGCTTAGTGTAAAGTATCCTTCATACTTGATTAACAAGTCAGTTTACTATCAGGTACCTATGTGTGACAGGGAAAGAATATAAATACTGAGGTACTGTTAAGGAAGGAATTCTGGCTAATAATACTCTTACTGCCTCGGAATGAGAGTTACACTGTTCTGTGCACATTAAATCTCTTAATTGTGTAACAGGAATAAAAATATAACTGAAGAGGAAAAAGGTGCAATGGGAGCATCTTTAGTATCTATTTAATAAACAAACAAACCAGAGACATTTCAGTAAAAAAAAAATTATCATCCATGACACCTGCGCTACAACAGAGCATCAGATACACTCTACACAGTGTACGACAATCATCTAGAGAAGTAGTAAATATTTTAAGAATTCTGCAGAGCTCAAGAGTATTTGCACCGCTTCCTCTAGAGAACTTCCTGAGAAGTCCTACTACACTGAAATGGTATGATCAGGAATCTACCCTTCCTTCAGTTCAGTCTTACTGGTCTCACATTACATAGAGAAGTGCCGCAACACCTAGTTGAGGGAGAGAAACCTGCTATAAATCACCTTTTGAAAACAAGGCAACTCTCCATCACGCAGGGACGAAGTCACACAAATTCTGGCTGAGAGCAGAGCTACTGATGCAGTAGAAAAGCATCCGTTTAAAGTACTTTTCAGCCTAACGGACAGCGAGCGGTGACTGTAACTGTTTATCTTAAGTCTGTTTCACGACAAGGTTAAACAGGTTAATTAAAACCACCACCTAAGTTGATAAACTAGCTTCACCTCCCAGTGATACAGAGCAGTTACCAGTAAGAGGCAGCTTAAGAAGCTACTGCCTTTTCCCCATTGGTTACTACCACCTCGCTGGGAGGGGGACCACGCAATGAAAACAGTCCACATCAATATGAAATTTAGCAAGTTAGCGTGAACCGTGCTGAAGGCAACTCACACCCTTTTCTGTCTTCACATTGATAGTGACTAAGAACAGTTGCACTACCAGAAGCTGCTTCAGTTGAGAGATGCTAAGATTTCAAAGATGAGTCAGTGGGGTTTGCCTTGAAACAGAACTAGGATCCTAAACCAAAATGGCTATTGATGGCCATGCCTCACTGATGATGCCTGTACAAGAACTGGCTGCACTGAGATTTTTTTTTTTTAAATTGTGTGGGCACATATACAGTGAGCCTTTAGTTTTTAATTAATAAAGAAGCAGCCAGCAAAAATGAAGCAGAACACAAGAGTTCCAAGGAAGTAGGAGGTTACCACATATCATAGTACTATGCGCACTAGAATAATTGTTATTTTTTGTGTAAGAACCAAATACAGAATTTCATCTGACAGTCATTTTATGTTCAGCTCACACTTTTTCCTGGTGTCTGACAGTAACAAGCTCTCCTTTGCTCTAGGGAATATAGACAATGCTACAGTTATCAGTGTTCACTTCATTTAGCATATCATATGGAAAACACGTAAGTGAATTTGTCATTAATTTTATTCCTTGGCTTAATTTTCATGAGAACCAACTGCTTAGAAGTTCAAGAGTTCCCCCATTGCTTCTTGGTCTGTGCAGTGTAAACAAATTCATGCCGCAGAGATAACGCCACAAGGCAGCTCTTACTACTTACAATGAGATTTCTCACTAACATGGAAGAACGACAAAACCAGCTGCCAGAGAAGCACATACTTAAGCCAGAGCAGATGGGCTATGCCATGCTCTAGACTTTCCATTTTTAGCTAAGCAAAGCAATAGCTTCTATGTCCACATATACTCACGTAAATGATATTACTGCTTCAAACCAGACTGTAAAAATCAACGAAGCATTGTAACAGCCCTTTGCTGCCCTATGATTTTCAGAACTATAACCAATTGCAAGGTACAGTTTTGTAAGAACTATGACAACAAAGAGATTATCTGTTCATATGTCAATTCAAACAGTGCAACTTTTTCACAGATTAGCAGAATTACACCCAAGTTGCAGTCTACAGATAGGAAAATCTAAAAACCAGAACTTCTGATTTTCTGCTGCTCGTCCTGTCCTGCAACCTAGCAATGTTTGTCACATGCCCTGACCAGTCTTCTCCTCCTACCGTATCCCATCCATACCATTTGCTGTCAAATGTATTTGTTCTCTTTAGAATACAGTTTCAGAATGTAAGAATTTTTACTAAATTACTTCTTTTCCCTCCCGTCTCTAATTATGTAAGAATAACGGTGAGGCATGCCAGAGACAGACACATACCCCAAGAGGCCTGGGATGGTGTCCAGAAAAATGACAGTCTAATTTCTCAGATTCTTCAGCTCCATCCGCTTCTCCTTCATCACTGGACAATCTGCTCGTTAAATCTCCTCCCATGGAAGGCAGTGGCAGTTCTGGTACATACCCACTGTGGTTTGAAGAACTGTTGCTGTTTATGCTATTTGCAGATGATGGTCTAGAAGGAGAATATACATTTAAATCATCAGTGTTCAAAGGCTCTGCAAACCCACCTGCAGGAGCCAAGCGTCAGAGTAAATTATACCAGAAATGACCATGTAAAGAAGGACAGTAGAAGACACAGAACAGCTGACAATTGGTCTTGTCAGAAATATATCACGGGTTATCATTGAGTTAATGTTAGCAGCACCTTTGTATTGGCTGAAATTTTAAATTTGCCATGAAGATGAGTTTAGGATCTTGAGAGAGGTAAAGTGTATTAAAAATGCAAACAAAAATCACATGTGTAAAATCTTCTTACATTGCATCATTACTCTCCTACTTGATTGATCCCAAGGGTTCAGTTATGAAACTTCATTTCATACCGAAATACTAATGAAATTAGTTTATTAAATGTAATAAGAGTGTTTAGCTGACATCCTCTACAGCTGGATTAGTAAGTGAAGTAACTGGGAGAACCTCTTACAGCAGGTAGGTTTTCTTTACCTTTGTCTAAAATCCAAGATAACAAAGTGGGAATGCCTTTGCACCACACGGCACAACGGTGCCTTGCCTTTCAAATGTAGCTTGGAAACAAATCATATTAGAAGTGGGGGTGGAAAGGGTTCTCAATTACAGTCTGTACGACCAAGTATGTATGTGGACCTCTGAGGTTGGAGGAGATGTCCGCATTGAGCAAAATCTGAAGATCTTCTTCAATCTCATGAATTTATGCTATCAGGACACAGCAATCACTAAAACTGTGGACAGGTGCCCTCTTCTGAACTGAGCAGGGATTGCTCAACGATGTCCATCAGCTAGAATTAACTGGTGCAGTTGCTGTTGCAAGAGATAGATTGCGCGAGTGCTCCTTAGCCTTCAGGAAAAGCCAGCCAGGCCAAGCCAAGCCATCTCCAGTGAAACCAGCAAGCTTTGCCTCAGCAGAGCAGGGAGCACCCACATAACCACTTCCAGCAGCAAAGCTGCAGGCTTGCTGGCTCCCAGCAGAGTGGTAGCGAGGCTTTCCTCTGGCACAGCTGCTTGCAAAAACAGACAGAACAGAGGCACTGCAGCAGAAACAGTACTGTAGACTGTACAAACACAACGTATGACTGCTAAAATCCTCCTCCTTGTGTACCACTGCCTTTGCTATTTCTTCAGCTGACCCTCGCTGAATCGCATTCCAGTTTTGTTTCTTCGACTGTAACACCTACAAAAAACAATGTCTCGCTGTCGTCCCTCTGTGCTCCTCTCTGTAAGGACTGCGTAAGGTCACTCCTTTTACAAGAATTATGCAGACTTCATACCAATTTATCTACAGGTATTCTTTCATTGCCCTTTCACTCAAACCCTGTAAGACCCACCTCTGCCACTGTATGAAAAAAATTTCATTATGGCTTGATGAACACACCGAAAACAGTGGAAATAGCTGTAAGACTTGAGATGATAAATACAATATATATCTCTTTGAAACAGGGACTGTCTTAGTACAAAAGCCCCAAACTGGGCACCCAATCCTGACCAAGGCTTCTGCAAAGAATAGAAATGTGAAACAAAATAAATATGAACAAAACCAACTTGTTTAGCTCTATCTACTCCAGTCAAAACTAGTACCAAAAAAACCCTAACCAACCAACCAAAACATATGGGAAGTTTACCAGAGGATAAGCAGAATTCAGAGATCCAATACCTCAAATCAGTTTTCCTAAAGAGATGCCTTTAGAAGTTCGCATTGTCTGTCTGAAAACTGGTTTTGTCCTTCACAAGAAAAATCTTCAAAATGAGGAAAGACATGCTATGGACAGTTTCAAGTCAATACTTTTAAGAGCTAGCTGCTTACATTTCTCATTTAGCACCGAACGACACCTTTTTTTACAAGACATTCCCCTGATGTAATTGGTAAAGTATTTGCAGAGAAAAATTCTACATAAACGTGGAGAATTTCACCACCAGTACCTGCCCCAATTCATGTAAATAGACTTTTGCTCCCAAATGTGCCTGTATGACTTGAATGTAAACTTTCCTAATTATTACCGACCATTTCAGCCAAAAAATACAGCTAGTCTGAGATTCCCATCGCAGGGTGGACACAACTCCTTACCCCATTCCCAATCAGATCACGGGCTACCATGGACAGATTAAGGTTAATATAAATGCAGTTTTTCTTCTACTGCTAAGAAAATCTCTTACATTAATATGTTTTATCATGCAATAGCCTAAATAAATATCAAAGGGTTACAAAATAAGCTATATGACAGACTACAACATTTCTTACAGCATCTTCAGGATGCAGTGTTCCGCGCTGGGGAACTGCTTACCTTGGAAGTACAGAATTTGGTGGTCTAGATTTTGCAGGAGATGTTACTTTAGATTCTTGCCCAGAGTTCACTGAAGATCCTGACAGAGAGTCTTGTGCTGGTGTGGGCTGGCTCTGATAGCTTTCCCTTGCAGATGGTGGATGCTCTTTGTCTTTTGCAACTTCTTTTTCCCTGGATCGAGCTTTGTGTTCAGCTAGAAGGATGTCAAACTGTTTTTTACGGCCTGGAACTGCTCGTCGATGATTAAGTGAATGAGTCTAAAAATAGGGTGGTTAAAAAGCATTTGTGTGTGCATGACATTGTTTATGAGTCCTCTATACTTCTGATACACCACAACTCTAAAAGATAAAATCTACTTCAAACAACTTTAGCCACAGTTATGGAAATAAAGCTGTTATTCCACATTATCTTTGATAATTTATGAAGCCATTCTTAAGAAATGCCAACATCAAGGCTAAAATTACTTTTTGCAACAATTTTCATCTAATAGAGTCTATTGACTTACCTTTTCCAAAACAGAAAATATAATTCCAATAATTTTAAAATATTAAGAAGTAACGTCACTGTAGCTCTTAACTTACAATTAAAAAATTTATTTCATTGGATTGAAAAATGTGCATACAATTTAAAGCAAATTTAACTGATCAGCTCTACTGACAAGCAGCACATACACATACAAATGTTCATTATAAACGTCTTACATTGCTGCTGCTTTTTGACATGAGACTTATTACTATCAAAGGGCAGCCTCCAAGTAATTTATTATACAAAAATCATGTTAATTTTTTACTAAAAATTGACTATACTTTAACATGGTTGCACACAGGAACCAAAAAAGGAGCATTTGAAATAATACTTGTGCTTCTACATGAAACGTTAATGCTTTTGCATAACAAAATGACAAGAAAAAAAATCTTTTTAGAAATATCAGTGGAATAATGCAGATGCTCTGATTCAAAGGAACAGAATTACTCAAAAGAATTACCTGAAGACAGCGCCTGAATACCATACCCATTGTCTGTAAGACAGGAGCAGGTATGACCTCTCAAACTACTGTGGTAGGATTTAAACTATAACAAAGCATCTGATATTTTATCTTCTAAGAAAAATACCTTGCAGGTGAGCGATCTTGTGCAAGGTTTCTTTGTTTCAGGATCCAGTACTCCACAGTGTTTGTTTGGGTCAAATTCTCTTTCTGTTTGATGGGGGTTGGGGGTATGGGGAAAAAAAGGAAAAAAAAAAAAGATTGTTACAGAAATTTTAACCAGAACAGCTATAATTTTTGCTTGATAGCACTTAATTCAGTCAGGCTCAACCTGAACCACTGTTCCCAACCCCAGCACCAATCACTAGTGTGATGCGCATCACTCACAGTTGTGCGTTTTTTGTCCTTTCATGTTTCATACTATTTAAAGCGGGATTTCAGTCACAGACTTCACAGAAATAACTGCTTACAGAGCTGTGCTCAACAGTGTGGCCCAAACACAGGACCAAGCCAAATGCCTGCGAGTTCAGTTCCCCCCTCTAACGCTGGCTGCTTCTGAGGCCGTGAAATACATCATTTGCAAACCTAGCATCTGAGTTTGGCTAAGACACATGCAGACTTAAAATCAGAAATGCTTTGAACATCATTTCTTTGACATACTCAGAAACTCTGAAAAACAGCCTATGGTGTCTCAAAAACTAATGCAAGATTACTAGTGGCGTTTTAAAAACAAAACTTATCTAAAACTGTCCCCCAAATAGGTGTAAAAATAATGTATATGTTAGTTCTTACTTCCCTAAGTGAAGGGAGGCATGGAGTTTTAAGTTTGCAGAGATGATGAAAAAAAGGCATTTACATAAGTTCTACTCATGATTAACATGAACAGTGCATTAATATTTAATATGCTGTATTTGCATATTTCATTTTCATTAATATTTTAGTATTTATATATCACAGATAGCATCACCGCCTTTAGGTTATGTTAACATAATTTTAGGGTTTGCACTACAGAGCTTAAAAAATTTTACACTTTTTCATTTATGCCACCAAAAAAGACAAACCTACTGTTATCTTTCCACACCTTGATATCACGTTTAAATTGGCAAACTGGTTTGCTTTTCTTTGGTAATGGAATATAAACTATTTGCCAAAGCCTACTTTAACTATACAGTGGTGCTACATTCAGAGTTAATAAACATCCGGTACTCAAATGCAACATTTAATCTGAGGATCTAAAAATTCTCTATAAACAAACAAATGGGAGCTAAGATGAAGACAGCAATTCACAGCTATGTTACAATGTTATGACAGCATCACAGCAAGCAGAACAGCTGGAAGAAGAAACAGGAGGCCAAGTAGCCTACATTGGACAACAGTTGTCATCCAGATATCACAATTACTAGCAGTTTTATGTATTCTGCTATATGGACTTAAGAATAATAAACCAAACTTTAAATGGTTATGTTATCAACCTATCAGCAGAGGCGAACCAAGAAGCGAGCTTGGAAAAACAGCTGGCACTGAGGGTTTTGCTGCAATCTACGAAGGGACTGAAACCTGTCACAAGTAGTTGTAGTTTCTGTGGCCATTACAGCACAACAGAAACAGAAAAGTAGCAGTGTACAACTACAGAGAAGAAATATTTTTTTTCTACTTAACGGATGAAACTGTGTGTTCATAAACTTAATTATGAGTTTAATAATACTCATTATTAATATGAGTTAATTCCCCCTGCTTTTTGAGTGTATGATATTCCTATCACAGTTTCCTAAATCACCAGCCTAAAAACCTTCAATGCAAATTAAAAACACCAAACTAAATAGACCATAGGGACCACGGACTATTTCAAATGCGAAATCCTGAGGGTAATCATAAGGCTGTGGAATATGTTCTGAAAGTCATCAGGCAAGGACTGTTTCGGACCAACAGGGAAACACTTCAAAAATCAAAAGTGCTCCTCACTTGGGGAGCATCCAGACCGCTGCTTGTCAGAGCGTCCTGGCCAAGAAAGACTCGCAGGACTGATTATTGTAAAGCCAGTTTTCAGGAAACCAAATAGATGTAAAATCAACAGCATGAATTATAGTCAGAAAAAGTGGAAGCCTCCGCCATCTACCGAACAACAAAGTAACGTGCTTTCCCTGGGAAACAGAAAATGCTAAACAAACAGAAAACCACGTCTCTGGGCTGGAGTGTGTGTGGCTGCTCCAGACAAGTCGTGAACATCTAATTGACAGCTATGGACCTGCCTGGTTTGGGCAACACTTCAAATGAAAATTATAATCTTTTTATCAATTAGAAATGCAGCTTCCGACTACTTCTGTATTAGGAAATGTGTAGTGTGAGAAGCCCTAGACTCCTGTGCACAGGCACAGCTTGAGAAAGCTGTTTCTCCAGAATGGATTCCACTTCTTCAGGTTCGGTGGACAGAGTAAAGAGCATTCATTATAGGCTCACTGAAAGAAGGGGAAGGGCCAGAACTGAACTGTCTCAAACTCCTGTCTGCAACACAACAAATATTCTTGGTGTAAACTGGGTGTCTGCATTCTTTAACTTCATTCCAAAGACAACAAGAACTAAGGAAGATTTAAGAAAAAAAAACCATATATTTTTTTGCAGTTTGCTACTACTGATCCACTTATGGTGGGCAGCTACAGACTGCCTTTTGTGGTTCCAGGAGCTGTTTCCTCTCTCTCACCAACAACAGTGCTCCTGAAAAGAGGGCAGGTTCATTCATCACCCAAACAAGCACTAGCTCTCAGCAAAGAAAAAAACCAAATTTCAGCCACAGTCAGGCAAATGGTATGAGAGAGAGTGAAGGTTGCCAAAAAGGAAAGAAAACAGATGTAAACCAGTTGGACCTATTAAGGAGCTTCAAAAATTAACAGCTGCACAGTTCCACAGCAGCGGACTGAGAGAAACCTAAATCTCCTAGCCACCATCTCATTCTTTTAATGTGAAATGGATGAAATTTATGGGATATCTAAAATAATAATCTCATTGACCTTCCAAGATCTTTTTCTCAGCCTCTGCACAGTCCTGTGTAATAATGGAGAGGAATCCATCATAGTGACACACAATCTTCAGGCAATTCATCTACAGCGCTCTCAGGACTTCTCCTGTTTGCATCATTGCTAAATTACTGTGTTGCTGCATCAATACGTGAGGCTCAAGAAGCAAGACTGAACAGATTTTAAATCTGGTAATTATAGAGGAGCTTTAAAAAAAAGTATCAATTCTGTGCATTTGCTAACCATACAAAAGGAAATGAATGCCTATCGGAGTGCTCAAACAGTCCTGTGCAGAGTTCCAGCCTATCTGGAAATTTCCACCAGTGAAACGTCCCTTAGCCTAGAAGACACTGCGAGTGACAGCTCAGAGGCGGAATAACAATGGAGTCAGCTCCACAGAAAAAGCAAGCAAGCTGAAGGAAGGCTGAAGGCTGAAGGAGAAATGACTCTCCTTTATGAACACATTTCAGCAAGTACTCGTACAGAAAATGTACGAGTATCACCTACAGCCCTGCAGGGGTACGTGGTGACACGAGGAAAACAAGTATCTCATAAAGCTTCAGATTCAGTTGCCCAAGTAGGAATTCAGAACTGATTAGCTAAATTAAGCATCTAAACCATTAAAGGAAATAATAGGTTAAAAGAAACCAATATTTTAAATTAACTGCAAAATATGGAGAGTTTTTATTAGAATAACAAATTGGATCTTAGAAAGTAAAATATAAGGTTTAAAAGCCTAATCAGCTACTTTCTTCTTCATATCTTTTTCATTTTGTGGAATGCTATCATGAACAACGGTTCTGTTTTCCTATATGCCACCTTTAACTCGTTAAGAAAGCAATCGGTGTACCAAATCCTTTAAGGCAATGGCCTTGTTCCATACCACACACAGCCCTAGCAAACACCTCACGCCGCTCTGGACTCAAGCCAAGGTAGCAGTGCCATAGGCTAACTGCCAAATTTGAGAAAATGGAAAAAATAAACCTGATATTCAGTCAAAAAATTGAGCACACTCAATAACTGGAAATGAAAGCATTTATCTTGTACAACTTATACTTGGTTCATAACTAGTGCACATTTAGAAATCATGTGAACTAACTTTCTGCCAAATAGACGATCTAATGCGGATCATGCTGCCATTAGCAAAATTAGCCTTTCAGTACACACAAGAAGTTCCTGCCCAAATCACAAAGTACTGCCAGCTGATGAATAGACCCTGCACAGCTTCTGAAGCTGTAAACTCGAGTCAGTTACTTTTGTTATTAAAAAAAAAAAATCCCTCAAAACACTTTGTTTTCTTTCATTCTGAACAAAAATATGTTTTCAAGCTTTAAGGGGCAAATTCTCTATTTGCTGCCCAACAGCTAGCATGGGTCACCTCTGGGGAAATCCACAGAAAATAATTCTTCCTCCCAGTGGATGGCAACCTTTCTAGTGGAGCCTCTGCCCTCCCCCGATGGAGTGTTCTGTGCTTCGGGGTGGCAGATTTGCATGAGGACCTACATCCCTGGTACTGCCCTGCCTAAGGCCATCCAGGGCATTTCCACATTTAGCGTTGCTCCCTCAACCCCACTGGCCTGTCTTCCTGAGAAGGATCAAGATCCCCACGCTACAGATGTCTTCACTCATGTGTGAATCACAGGGCGAGAGGGGTGGAGGGGAATGATGGCTTTTCAGACTTCCGCAGCATTTCCCATATCTTCTTAGAGTTTTTTAGTATATAAATACAAGAAGGAATATTCTTTAAAAAATCATGACTTAATGTATAATCCAATGTCTTAAACCGCAACTGTTCGACTTGATCATGACAATACTAAAGTCACCCAATCAAGGCACATTTTCTTTTGTTGTAAACAGACCCAAATTTCATAATGGCTCAAGGAAGCCTTCTGCCTTTCTGTTTTAATGAATTTACATCCTTAAAAATTTATATTTGTCTTGCTGTCCAGTTGAGAGATGCACTAAACACTAATTTCAAGCTGAACAGAATGTGTACTTTGAAAATATTTTACACATGCTAAGAGTGTGAAAGCTTTCTTTTTCATATATGCAAACTGGCATCTTACAGTTGAAAAAAAAAATCAACCCAAACCCAGGCTACAGCATTTTATTTAGTACGTTATTTCTGAGCTATAGAAATATTAATGAAGAGAGACTACCTCAGAAGATGAAATACAACATCTCTTACCTGAAAGTCTTTTGTAAGGCTTGTTACTGCTTTTAGTGCCATTTTGGTGTTTCTTGTCTATTGATGAAGTTATAATTCCTTTGCCATTCAGAATCTTTTCTGGTGATGGTGGCACTGACTTGGATGTCAAACCAGATTTAACCAAAGTTGGAGCAGGTATGGTGGATGAAGAGGCTGATGAGGAGGTGGTGGTGGTAGTGGTTGCAGAATTCATTTTAACATTGGCACCATCTGCCTTCACTAGGTTAGGAATTTTCTCTAGACTGACTACTGGAACAGGAACGCTGTAAAACCAAAGAAAAATCTTTAAGTTGTATTTTCTGTACCAAAGACTGACAGTTACTTAATCCCTTTCCACAGACAAAAATTTTGATGCAAGTGACACAATATCTTCAGACCAGACTAAAACAAAATACTTAGTACTATTATTGACTCTTTTTGTTCAATTAAATGCTGATGAAATCAGGTACTTGTAAAGCCCAGCAATGTAGACAATTATGAAAACAAAACTTTGTATTTTTTTTAAGATCCAATCCCCTACCATTCATAAACAAAATAAGTCTTTGGTACTAAGCAAAACATAACCCCTTAAGTAATGGTCCCAAGCGTTTAGCGCAAGCAAAAATCAGATATATGTATGCTGTACTAAACTCAACATGTTAATGAAATAGCTTGCTAACAATATTAATATTTTTAAACAAAACAAAAAATAATTAATGTGTTCATATATGTCTGACTGACATACAGGATAAAAAATATTTTAAGCATAGAAATCTTAACAGTGGTCCCTTCAGAAGTAATAAAATCCTTGATGAATTGAGCATTACTAAAATGTATTTGTAATAAAATATTACAACCCTAAAAATAAAAATTCCCAATATAATTATTAGCTTGGCCCTTCTCAGAATAAAGTTTGCAATAACTAACTTTTCCTAACTCAACTACCACCACAGGATATCTGCGACACTAACAAAGGCTACCGTCTCAATTTGGCAGCAGCAAAGATGAAGACAAGTGATTTTCAATTCCAACATGATTTCAACATTTCTGGCTCCTATCTGCATGAGGAAATATCCAACAACAATAACTGATTTCTACTTGCCCAACAACGCCAAAATTGGATGTCTTGTGACTACCGATTAATATATAAAACAGAAATTATATTTGTGACTACCAATTAATATACAAAACATAAATTATATTAAACAAACCCAGAGAAAAAATATTAATTAAAACCCCTAAATTCTCAGAGCTTTGAGCCCACATTTCATTGGAGGCTGCAAATGAAAACATGTAACTTATTCAGTTCTTCCCATACACTGCCTGAAGAGTTGCTTTTGCCAAAGAGTTGACTACCTGCCTCGTAAGCAAATTCACACACAGGTCATGCAAAAACGGCCATTTCCAGACTAACATTACACACTGAATAAACAAAAGAAACAAGGTTTCTTAAATACAAATGCAATGGTGACGTCTAAAAGGTAAACCAAATTCTTCATCTAGAAGAATGAGAGTCTCCTTCACAGTATTCCTATTTTTTCCTTTCTAATTGCACAGAACTAAGCTAACCTCCATAATTTAATCCCCAACATAAAGGTGACAGTTGAGGAGGTTGTCCCACGCAGAAAAAATTCTTAAAACTTGGGGATTCTTCTATTATTCTATTATTATCTTAAAGGTTTAACTTGATGTACAGGGTTAAAGGTAAAATGAAACTTATTTATAAAGAGCATGAGATGACCCCTCAGCAATCGTACTCAAAGAACATCACTGCACCAATTTTGCATGGCAGGGCAGAGCTGCTACAAGTGCATTACCAACATGATGTTTGTTAAATACACAAGAGCTGTTAAATCAGTACATATTCTTAAGTGCACTGGCATGTTGCAGCTCAGGTAAGCAGTTTCTTGTCAGAGACCATACTGTTGTCAGTGTCCCAGGACAGGCAACATTTGCCCGCCTGTATGTCACTGTACAGTCTGGAGCTTCCCCTCATTCACAAGTCTCACATAATTTTAGACTTTTGTGTCTGAGGAATAGCACCTTTGCCACATTCTTCCTACAGAAGGAATGGTGAGCAGATGTGGAGTTTCTAAAAGCACAAAAAGATGACTTTGAGATGGCATTCTCCATGGGACGCCCTTAAACGTTGGAAGCAGGGTCCAAAATAACTCAAGTCTCAACCTTCCTGGGCTACTACAAAACCTCTGTTTCTCCACAGCTGATAAGCAGAAAGTGCAGCATGTGTGGCTGGAGTGGACTCTGCCCTTTTTTTTTTTTTTTTTTTTTTGAAATAGAAGTGGGTACTACATTCAACACTAAGGAACTCTAGTTTCATCTTAGCGTAATACACAAAGATGGATCGATAACCAAACTGCAAACTGAAGCTGCACAGGACTAGTGACCGTGGTTAACTACTAAGGACCAAAAAGGTAAACAAATCAGAAATGCTTATGTTTATATTTGATGGTCAAAGACAGTTCTTTTCCCAAACTGAGTTTTTCTGAGTGCAAATTGAGGATTTATTTAAAGGTCTGTTAGAAAAATAAAAAATATGGTGCTTAATCTGGTTTACTGTATTTTAAAAAGAATTTTTAAATGAAGAGGCTGTTTAGATTTATTAAAGACAACTGCTGAAAGGGACAATTAGAAAACCAACATGTAACAAACATAAAAACAGAGGAAGGACACGTGACAACCAGTAAAAATGAGAAAAACAGGAGCACAGACAACTGCCAAAGATAGGTTAGAAAAATCTGTATTCAGTAAAGACAAGTTTACTTTTTTTTACAAAAGAAATTCTAATAATAATAGCAGTATCTACTTAAAGGACAGTAAAATAGTAATTAGTGATGCAAAAATGACAGAAATGTTCGGTATTTCTTCTGTACCAAGAAGGAAGTATGATAATGCTTTCCAATCAGATCAAAATGGGTTTTGATTCCCTCAGTAAGTGTAAAGTGCCAGCTGAAAGATCATAAAATTTTTTTTTTTTTTTCATAAGCAAATCTGGATAATGTGGCCATGGGTTCCGAAAGAGTTGGAGAGATATTGGGTCTCAGCAGATTAATTGGGATTGGAATATTTAGCAACTTAGAGAAGCTAGTTGAGTGCTGCTGTTGCATCCACACTGAAAACCCAAACCAGAGTGTCTTGGAAGAAAAAATGGAAAACCTAATAAAAATAAACTGATAAAAAATTAATTCGCATGGTTTTGCTGAAAATCAGATCTTGGCAAAGAAGTCTAGTTTCACTTTTTCATGAGGTTACCAGTTAAGCTGACAAAGATAATGGTGAAAATGTTCTAACTTTTGAAGGGCATTATAAAACGCAGCTAAGAACAGTTTAACAGCAAACGTTAACAACTATAAAATTAGAAAATAGCTTTTCAGAGATTTATAATTCAATAAGGGTGCTTGCTAGGGGGACTTTTTAGCTATCATTACCAAGTCTGACATGACTGAAAATGTCATTGGTCTTTAGAAATAAATATAAGATTACTGGTGATAACATTTGCTGATGGAATCAGGATCAAGGGAAACTAAATAATGAAGAAACAGAGGCAGTTATAAAAAGCAGCACGGAGTGTTTGGTAAAGTTCATTAATTCAGAAAGAAATTTTAATACAAGCAAATGTAAAGCTACACATGAAATAAGCTATTCAGTCTGCAGAGAAATACAGGAAAATAGTGACAAATATATTTAGTAGTCACAGTGGATAAGCACTATGAGCTTTTATTGTACTGTTGTGCTTATATTTAAAAAGGGATACGGCAAATAAGGAGTAAATTTAGTTTTCACACATCCTAGGGAACACGGATACTGCAATATGGCGTCCACTGTTTCTGACCAGTAGTTCAACACCAGTGTTGATGAATTTGAAGGGAACCAGAAAAAGGCTACAAAAATATGTGAGAGCTACATGAAGTGCTTGATGATGACAGGCTTCAAAAGCTCATTCTCTTTTTCAGATAAGATAACTGATTTCCTCCTGTTTTCTCATGCTGTTTATCAGGCAGTTGGACTAGATGATTGTTGTAGGTCCCTTCCAACTGAGATATTCTATTCTATTCTAATTCTAATTCTATTCTGTTCTAATTCTAATCCTGTTCTATCTACTCCTTCAGCAGAACCTGTGACAAACTCCCAAAACAAGACTGAATTTCCCTCCTAAGTATTTTGTAGCAATTTATTTTAGTTCCAAGCCATTGCTTGTCACTGTCATTCCCAAGCAAGAAAAACAACTGTAGTACATCACAACACTCCTTGTACCTTGAGCTCCTTACTACCTCTGTTTTCCTTTCTTCAGGCTTTTAAAAATTATTTTTCCTTGGCATTATGTAATTTTGCTGGGGTTTCTTTGGGTCACTCATAACTATATTAATTCTAAAATCTCAGCCACTCTTTGAACTCTTCCAATTTGTGAGAAAAGAAATTCACAAACATTTAAAAACGTAAAACACTGTTCTATTCTACATTACTGGGACCACCTCTACAATGTAACAAAGTATTTGCGCTTTAGTGGTTAGAATATGTGGTCCAAGTTAACTCTGCTGAATTTTGTTTCCAGTTCCATGCTGCATTAAGAATATCCTTAAATCTTGACTAGCTTCACTTTCTCAACCTCAGTATGAATAATTCCCTAACACAAAGAAATAAAGACTGAGAGATGATTTAAAAAGTCCTTTGAAAAGTGACATGATACATTTTAAATGATTACTCATAGGTATACCTTTGTGATCCTATTTCTGTTTACAGGAAGACTGTCAGTTTTCTACATGTTGATGAAAACCGTATCATTTCCATCTCGTTTTCTTCATTTTCAGAGCTTCTGGCAGGCAACGGCTAATCCTCATGGAAGGTGGTCAAGGAGACTTGCTTCGGCTGGTATCTCAGGACTAGCTTACTTTAACACTTTACCCCAATTTTATACTGCCTCAGGATCACAGATGGGTGGAAACTAACACCCTGTAGCATCACAGCACCAAAATTCTCCAGGGCAGCGCTCAGAAACTCTGCTGGGGCACAGCAAGCGAAGCAGCATCCTTTGGGCAGGTCAGCAGTGAGGGACAGAGTTCCTGGCCACAGGAATGCCTTTTATGAAGGGTAAGTATCTGGGGTATTCTTATTAATTATGATTGCTTGTTCATTATTATTGTTATTACTACCAATAATCTCACTCTTTGCTTCTTTCTATTTTCTACCCTTTTGCTATGCCTTTTACCACCTTGACTGCAAGCTTCAGAAAACGATGGTTTACATTTATCTTGTGCACAGTGCAGCGGTGCTCCAGCACTGCTCCAGTCTCTGAGCACTGCTGTATTAATAGCAATGATGTTAGAGAGATACAGGGGAAAAAAATCAGAGCTGACAGATATTTCTGGATGATGTATTCGTAATAAACCTTCATATTCCAACTACAAAAAGGGAAGTATTAAAACAGCAGCTAGAGAAATGAAACAATTCCAGATCTCTCTCATCTGATCATCCTGATCATGCTTTTTAAAGCATTAGCCAAGAAGGAACCTGAACCTCTGCAGCTCATCTTAGAGCAACACAGGATGTGAAGAGAAAGAGCTACTCAATCAATGTTTAAGATGATGACTCAACCAAAACTATAATGAATTAAACAATGGAAGAGTTGCGTCTATATGCAGGCAGGCATGACAATAGACATCTTCTGGACCATGCTGTTGCAGGGGCTATTGGTGAAATACTACTGCTAATTGGAATAGCTAAAATTTAAAAGAAATGCTGTATGAAAGAATCAGGGAAGCACAACAAAGGTTATTCCAGGTCTGGAAAGCAATCATTACAAGTGATACAATTCCTGAATTAACGTAATTTGATTACTGTCTGGAATAACCTATGCCAAGTAAGTATTTGTGGTACGAGACTACAACGTAACAGACAAAAGCACTGAATAACCGGAAGCTTCTAAGGACGATAAGCCACCACACTCTTGGATACACGATGAATCCTATTTGCATTTCTGAGACAAATGTATTTGTGTCAATTGAGTATTTCTTTCTACAAGATAAGGGGGTGAAATTCTATGGCTTGTACAGACAGCTGAATGGAAGATACAATCTTAAATTGAAAAAGAATATATTTTATGGATAATTTCTCCTTTAGGAAAATCAGACCTGCTGAATATTTTCTAGAGTTCAAAATAAAAATTATAATCCACTAATGGACTAGGAACAAACACTTTTTCCGTAACAGCTGTCAGCTCTCTATTACCTCTGATGATTATCAGACTGATTTTACTTTTTAACAAGTCATGTAATCTAAGGCACTCAACACTAAATTTTAAAAGACAATTTAATTGGTCTCTGCTTCAGACTGTTTGTGATTGGTTAGGTGATGACTACAATATCTTTAACTACTATAAGCCTCATTTTTCCCCACTGGTAAACAAAACTACAGTACTATGTCCCAGCAGAGCTGCAAGAACTAAGTAATTCACAGGTAGCCAAAGTATTAACAGAGCAGTACAACAGTTTTGAATGGCTAAATCTACCTTGTCAATCATCAGTAAATGTTTGGGATGTTCCCTATAAAGGGAAAAAGGGATTGGAGGAAATGCTCAGTTATTTTGTTCCCTTCCAGCTTTTACTGACTGACAGAATGCCATCTGTTGCCAGAATGGAAGACATTGTTTATAGATTCAGTTAGCATGCTGGAATGTGGATATGTAAGTTGCTGCCTGTAACACTAAGACAAGAAACAGGTTTATAGTCAATAGCATTAATACTCTAAAGTCCTTTCTGATTTTCTTTTAATTAGACTTAAAAAACCCTCTCTTGGATAAAATTCCTCTCCAACATTTAGAAGAAAAGGTCACTATTCAGTCAAGAATACTTTTAAATAGTAAATGAGGCACGTACATCTTACCTAGAATAGCCTCCATCTCATCTGTGTGTGTGTAATCTAAACATCCAGATTTTCTAATTTCAGAATTATAGACCATAATTGTCCAGAATGCTCATCATGCCTGTAGAGATGGTGGGTTCATATTTATAGGAAGATTAGATTTTGATCAAGTCTGTTCCAGTGCAAAGTAAATTCTGCAGCTAGGCAGAAGCTGCTCACTGAATTCATATCAACTAGTGCGTGTTTCAGGCAGAAAACATGAGCTGTTACTTTAACATAATTTGAGTTTATGCTTTGTCTCATGGGTGAATGGTTTGCATTAGATTGTTTACTGCTTTGAGGCAGTTGTGTCCAGAAACCCTTACCTAAAATCATGACTGTCTTATGCTAGATATTACATATAAAAGGGAAGGATCTTTACACAGTAAGTAGATAAAACTGAAGAAAAAGGAAGCCCTACTATCTCAAGTTTACAGACACAAAACTGAGGCCGAGGAGACTGAGTTGTAACAGTAGCCTGTGCAGAACCAGGAACTGAACCCATATCTCTTGAGTCACCAAACTAGACCTAAACGCAAAGCATCTTTTCTGTACATAACTAAAGACAAAACAGTTTCTTATGGGATAAAATAGTGGCCCAGTTCCGCTCTCATTTACATTTTTGCAACTTGGGTGCTATCATCACAGTCACGGGAGGATGGGCCTAGCAGTCTCAAAGCCTGTATGTGTGTATATATATCACAGTACATGATGTAAGACTCCCCTGAAATAGTGATTTTTGCAGCCAGAATTTTCTTCTGTCTTCTTATAAGGCATCAAACATTATCAAAATGCAGAATGAGCTCCAACATCAGCTGCTGGTGAAGAAAAATGACTGTAACCAGTAAGTTTTCATGAACATCAATTAAGCCAATATTAAGAACTCTGCAGAATTATCCTACTGTTTAAAAGCATTGGTTTTAAGGGCTGATACTGTAATGGAAGATAGACCTTAAAGACAGCGAACTGGGTCAACATCTCACTTGCTGTATGCATCTTAGAAAAGCGACATTTGATGTAACATCAGGAAAGTAACCCAGTCCTTCCTCTTCCTCTCTCTCTCTCTATGTATAGTTTTATTTTAAAACATCCCAGTTTCCTGCCTTAGAAAATGTAGAGGCTTAAACTGTAAACTTAGCTAAGATGAGAATATGGACTCTTTTTTTTATGATTGTGAAATATACATAAAACCACAGAATTGTTTAGGTTGGAAAAGACCTTTAAGATCATCAAATCTAACCATTAACACAACACTGCCAAGTCCACCACTAAACCATGTCCCGAAGCACCCACATCTACACGTCTTTTAAATACCTCCAGGGATGGTGACTCAACCACTTCCCTGGGCAGCCTGTTCCAGTGCTTGACAACACTCTTGGTGAAGAAATCTTTCCTCATATCCAATCTAAACCTTCCTTGCCGCAGCTTGAGGCCATTTCTTCTTGTCCTATAATTTGTTACTTGTAGAGCAATAAGGTCTCCCCTCAGCCTCCTCTTCTCCACACTAAACAACCCCAGTTCCCTCAGCTGCTCCTCATCAGACTTGCTCTCCAGACCCTTCACCAGCTCCGTTGCCCTTCTCTGGACACGCTCCAGTGCCTCAATGTCCTTCTTGTAGTGAGGGGCCCAAAGCTGAACACAGTACTCGAGGTGTGGCCTCACCAGTGCCAAGTACAGCTGATACAAGCCAGGATGCCATTGGCCTTCTTGGCCACCCGGGCACACTGCTGGCTCACATTCAGCCGGCTGTCAACCAGCATCCCCAGGTCCTTCGCCGCTGAGCAGCTTTCTAGCCACTCCTCCCCAAGCCTGTAGCATTGCATGGGGTGGTTGTGACCCAAGTGCAGGGCCTGGCACCTGGCCTTGTTAAACCTCATACAACTGGCCTTGGCCCATTGATCCAGCCTGTGCAGGTCCCTCCGCAGAACCTTCCTACCCTCCAGCAGATCGACACTCCTGCCCAACTTGGTGTCACCTGCAAACTTATTGAGGGTGTACTCGATCCCCTTGTCCAGGTCATTGATAAAGAGAGTAAACAGAACTGGGAGATACTGGAACACAGAGACGCTTATTATATTTTGTAACACCATCATCTTTGGTAGCTATTAGTTTGGTACTTACCATGGTTTATCCCGTGATACTTTTGAAGGAAAGACTGTGTGCTGTTTGCTACTGGAGGTAAGTAGATTGTCTTTGGGCGTTTTGAATGGCTTTGAGTTGCTGCTGACAGGGTTATGGCCGCTGATACAGGATTTCGGTTTCATCTGTACTAGGGATGTCCTGGAATTGCAGGCTGGAGAAGCTGGAGAAGGGGAAGGTTTACACATTGAACCGTGTCTTCGTTCTGTAATGAAAAAATAATAAGTTTTAAGGCATTTCATAAGCTAAAAGGAAAAAAAGAAGTCAGGGAAGAGGAAATTGTTCCTTTCTATGCTAGTTACAATGATTGCATCATTCCGAAGAATACCAGTTCATTACTGTTGTGAATGTAATCAAGCCAAAGGGTAATTAAACAAAATCAGCTCCATGGAGTGCTCTGAAAAATGTAAAAAAATAGCAAAATAAATGCTAATAATCTCCCAGAAAATTTCACCAAGAAATCTCAAACCATTTTCTATGCAATAAGCAACCACCAGCATCTGTGTGAGGTACACTAGGTGTCCCAGGTCTTTCATGTAAAGAAGAAAGAGGAGAGTATGTAACAACAGCTCAGCTGAGTCAGTGAAATACTCTCTGATGGACGTGAGATTGCTTCTATGGTGGTTTATGAAGAATTCATGTGACCCAGTTATTGGGCAGTTTATGATTATCTTGCTTCAAGTTTAATGGTAAGCTATAAGAACAACAGCCGAAAGACTGAGAAGTAGCAAAAGGTCTGCTGCTCCCAGCCCTTCCAGAGAGGCAGGCTCTGCCTGGTTCGTAGCTTGGAGGTTATCTGCAAGCACCAATCAAGGTAAAAGCTTATTTTTTTTCCCCACAGAGCAAACGGCAAGTGCAAAAAAGCAGGAAGTTTATATATCAGTCACAAACACTGCGTCTGGAGGTCAGGCCCTTGTGTAAGCGCTGTTCATGCTCACATGAGAGACCTCTTCAGTACTGCAAAAAGCAAGGCCTTGCTGACCCTGCACAACAGGAGAATAGACTTCAGGGCAGACACACTTCAGCAAAATTGTTTGGGTTTGGTTATTTTGTTTTTTATTCGGTTATTTGGTTTTTTAAAATCTAAATGTCCTATCCCTGATATTGTTAAGTAAAAAGATTGTTTTAAGAAAGTATTTGGCTATTCTTTACAAATTATATACTTCTCCAGGGGAGAAGTGCTAGTGCTTGGCCATCTGGCTGATCACAGTGTGCTGCAAACAACGTGCTTGGTGCTGTGAACTTCAGCACAACTACCAAATACTACAAGAGGCAGGAGCTGTTTTTTGCTGAGAGACGCTATAAATCCTGAACGGTGCCGTCCCCGCATTTGCAGGAACGCGCTTTCCCAACCCCTTCGCCCCGCAGTGAGCCAGCCCCGGGGCTCTCCAGCCAGAGGCAGCAGGCAGCACGGGCGGGCTGGGAAAGAGGAATTTTCCAGTCAGCTGGGCCGTGCTCAGCAGCAGCTGATTCTGGCTTGCCAGCACTGAGAGCCTCCATGGCGGGGACAGCCAGGTACCCTGCTACTGATATAGTGATCAAACGCAGTAAGCATACTGTAATTATAGACCGAGAACTTTGGATAAGCTGGAGTTTCTCCTTTAACATGTGACAATTCTTCCTCATTTAAAGACTTCAGAACTTAACTTGAAGAATCCAAGTGGGTGCTACTCTTTGAGCTTGCACAGCATCGCCCCATCAGCCAAGAGCAGGTTAAGGAAGCAACAGCGACCTGCTGCTGCAAGGAAAGGTTTTGTATTTACATCATCGACCCTGTGCTCAGTAGTTTGATATTTCAAGGACAACTAAGAAAAATTTTCCCACAGAGAATCAAAACATGACAATTTGTCTGGCATCCTCACAAGTAAAAACTTGCCAGTAGCAGAAGGATTCATCCGTGATTAATACGCAATAGGCGAATACCTCAAGAACAAAGATAAATGCTTAAAAAAATTTAATGAATATTCCAAACGGTTTCTATTATATCTCCAATGACTAAAGGCGTTTTCTATTAAAGATCAAGCACTTCCATATCTTCATATATCCAGCTTTAGTTACAAATGCTGAAATTCCCCCCAGGTTCTCCTGCAACTGAAGAACAAAACAGTCTTTATTTTTTTTAAATACAAGAAGTAGCTCCCCTCACACCACAAAAGCCAACTGTCACTTGCCAGTTTTCACCCCACCACACACCTCAGTGTGTAGCCTCTGCCGTTAAAAGTCCTTTGCAGCATGCAGTTAATTTACATTCATTTCACCTCACATTTGTGGCAACAACCATGTAAGCTACCCATCTGCCTCTGAAACGCACCGTTCCATTCACTGAGTATTTATTTTGTTAAACAATAGTTATGGTTTCAAGAGTCACCAACCTTCTCAGCAACTACTTAATCCAGTTAAATTAGCTCAATAAAAATTTGCAACTTTCCCATTAATTGCTTGAGAACTGAATAAAAGGAACTGGTACGTAACCAGCAAAACCAACCTGTATATAAAGTGAAACTTAGGAAAAAATTTGATTTCCATACACAAATTATATAAATTCAGGATTAATTACTCCAATCTGACTGCCTTCTAGGAAACTGTGTCTTTGGTATCATCCCTATGGATATATTTGGAAGTGAAATACACTGTTATTAAAATTAATCTTCCGGAAAGACGGACATTCAAGATACTGACCATCTAAAATTATTTATTAAAGTAATCTAAGTGTCACATGCCATAGTGAGTTATTTTTTAACAGTCTCTTTACATTGGATTTTTAGTCAAGCTAAAAGTTTGGTGCTTTTCCCTAGACAACTTTCTCAATTTATTAATTCCCAAGAGCAAACCAGTACATTAACTCTGGATTTTTTACTATAACAGAAAATGGTGGAAGAGGCACTGTTGTGATATGACGATATAATAAAATGCATCCCACTATTTTAAATAAATGTTTACTGAAAAGATAGAGAAGGAAAAGATAACAAGATTATTTATTTATCTGAGTGTGTCAGATTGGTGGCCACTCTTGTGATCAGAACTACTATAACTGGTGTTTCCTTTTACCTCCTCAAATTCCCCTCTTCCCCCAAAACATGGCTTCAGAAAGTCTTCCATGTTTTAGACAGACTCTGATACATATTTGAGAACTATCAACATTGCTCAGCTTCTCTTGAAATTTCCTAGAAGCAAAATGAAAATTATGACCATCGTAAAGTCATACAGAAGGAAGAACGTAAATAGCCAGTGCCACACAACTGATGGTGTTCTCAAACACTGCTAGGTGGGTAAAATCTGCACATTTACTCACGTAAGCAAATGTCACTTTAGTGTCAGCAGAAGGTGGCAGCCACACCTTGCAGGCAGGGCCACAGCAGAGAGCTGGAAGAGTAACTCCCTCCAAGGGGGCAAAAAACCACTGTTTGAGCTGGGCAAGCACAGCTGCAGGAGGCTGGACTTGCCAAAGGCATGAAACGTCACAGAAAAATCTCAATGGTGGGTGCATAAATATTGATATATTCCTTTTCAAGAACTATTAGGTTGCCTCTTGCTTCCTCCTTCCTTACTACATATGTGGAAGTAAATCACCCTTAGACATAGGTAGTAAGTTTCAAAGAAAAATGATGGGAATGTATGGCAAAACAAGAAGGCTGTCAGCTGTCAAAATCAACTGCTTAAACCAGGGTTGTGGTGCTCCTCTAAACTGAGTTTCCTGGTTAGATCTGCTTTTGTAAAAATTACTACTGATTTGCCTATTCATGTTTTACATACATGCAAGGAATTTCACACAATACAGAAACCTGCTATTATACAGCCTATGTAATAAATTAATATGTGAATAAAAAGACATCTGCACAACAGATGTTGTTATAAAATTAGATATTCACATACTAACACATTCAGGAGACAACTAGTCATCTGCATAAAAATTTCTATGCTCGTTTGCAGTTCAGGTTAGATCTAGCAGGGCAGGTGAACTAGTACACACAGAGCTGTGGACATGGCTGTCTCTCTTTACATACAGAAGTGGCACAGTCACTGGACATAAATGAACCTAAAGTAGAATGAAAATTTTTGCCCCTAAAAATGAAAAAAATCCTGCAAGGCAACTAGAAAACCAGTTATTACTCAGAAGATACTAACCTAAATTCTACAGGCATTTCAGTTTCTGCAGAAGCCTGCAAGGCTATGAATGTGTGCTCAAGTTTAAAATATGAAAGAGAACTTTTCCAATTCATTTAAATACTTACACATGGATGTTTGAACTCTACATAAATAACAACACATATTCTGTTTTGTTTCTAAATACCAGTTGCTGTCAAATCCAAGAGCAGAGAGAACACAATCAAAGTTACAATCCTCTTTACTGCATTAATCCTTCTACAACCTCTCAGCTGTCTCAGCATAGCTACTGCAGCAAGTGACAAGCAACATGTGACTTCTGCTGTCAAGCAGTTAACGTATTAATGACATTCATCTCGGAGGAAATTTTAACACTTTCTCACTGAATTAACTGCACTTTCTAGGGAATCAATTTCAGATCAATATCTGTTATTTTTTCGAGTCAGTGGCAAGCGTCTAAAAGCCCAGCGCTACATACCATCTTAATGTGCACTGCAAGCTAACTGCATCAGTAGCATTGCGAACGATCTTAAACTATTCCAGGAGATTCTCCATGTCCTATGGAAACATGGATATAGGCCAACTTTCTCAGCCAAATCTGAATTGTTTGTAGATGTGAAGTCCTTATGTTGTTGGAGACTTAACAGTCCCTGAGTCTCCAGAGCTTCTCTCCTATGCCCTTGTACTCCATTTCTAATCCTCCTTCCTGCACCCTACACAATGCAACCCCATACCTTTCCCCAAAACCTCTGCTGCAACTGCCAAAGTCCTCTAGGTCTGCCTTTGAATGTGTAATTCCACTGGATCCTCTCTGACGGGTCACCAGGGAATACTAGCAGCTGTTTTGCAGGAAACGCCACATCTCCTTCTAATCACAAGCAAAAAAGCAAAGCAATAGAGAGGCAACATGAGCTCCAGAGCCACAAGCACAGCGTGTGGGAAAAGGAGGCAAAACCACATTCTGAGTAGAAAGTCTCTTCTCAAATTTTTGCCTCGACTCTCTCACACAAAATCAAGCACTCACTCAGCTCACAGCAAACCTTACGGACAACGACACAACAGTAAATATGCTGCCAGTAAAATACGCCAACCATGTTTCCAGGTGGACTGCAGTAGTTTTCTACCCAGAAAGATCTTTATCTTATCCTGAGGTACCACTGTAAATATCTCTAATTTAGACTACAAACAAAAAAAATTTTTTAGGATATCCCACCTATATCCATTCTTACCCAACACGCACTACCCAAAATTCATCAAATCAAGTGAACAGTTGCTCACAGTTAGCGTCTTCTCCATCGATGAGACACAGAAGTTTGCAAAGGAAAAAAGTCATGATATGACTTGGGAGCAGAGAAAGATATGCCTTTGGTCTTTCAGTATTTTTTTTTCAGGTAGTTGAAACAAAACAAAAAAAAAGGTTTAACGCTGTCAGAAGAAAGACACTAGAACTTTGTCAGCACCAGTCATTTTGAAACATTACTCTCGTTTAGCACGATCTGACTTCCTGCATATAGGAGGCCTAAAGCAAAAACCAATTTTAGGTTGACCCACGAATAACTCAGAGCCCCAGTGTTACAGATTACAGCTTGGTATTACACTTGGTAAAAACAAACAAAATATCATTGCTAAAACCCAGAAAGGTAAGAAAGTTATTTGCTGCTAGTAAACATTACAGATTAATAAAGCTCCTTTTAAGCTTGTATTCATCACGGCCCTTGAGTTCACAGCCCTTTTACTTAAAATAGCATAAACTAATTTATCTGACTGCCCAACGTAATATAAATACTGTTTGTTATTCCCCATTTACAATATTTCAGCAGATGGTAATGAAATTTAGTGTCTAATCCACAACGTGATTCTGTTCCAGTAACATATCACAAGCTTGTTGATGAAGATGTTACTTATGGTAACTACATACACCACCTATGCACAAATTAGTTTTTCTGTTTACAGTATATCCTGAGGTGTTTTGTTGCACAGCCCTTCACTGTGCAAAATTGAGCAATGTATACTTACATATTCAGTAAATAGTAAGTGAAACCTGCCACCTTGTACCGATCCCAGTTCAAAGTTTGCAAATGTACTTGGCATTAATTCTAATAAAACTAAAACAGGAAAAAACCACACATGCCCGAAAAGCAACAGCCAGCAGCCAGAAAACTGAACAACTAGACTGCTTGCAGAAATGTGTCATCCTGCAGTAACTGGCAGCTGGTTCATAACAAGAGTTCATAAACACCTTGTAAGCACTTTCATTTTGCAGCCACAGTCTGAAAAAAACCTAACAAAACCGTACATGAGGTTAAGCAAAAATAAACTTGGATTTGATGCTAGCAAACTACAGCATAACATTGCAAGACCGAAGGATAACTTTACCAGTTTTTTTGACAAAACACTATTCCAAGTCCGGCTGAAAAAGTTTGGAAACAATATCCGCAAACCGTTCCACCCTTCTTGCACTGCGCACTGGAAAGGAAACAGCACAGTCGGTTTCATTTTGATACTTCTTGTAAACTGACAAAGGAAATAAACTGCCAGCTCAAACCCCCAGACCGATCCGCTGCGTAAAATGCAGCTCAACAATCGCAAGCTTCATTCCAGGTCAAATGACATAATTGGGAAATTATCAAGTGCTAAAATAACGCCTGTTCTGCTGGTGTTTATTTACAATAAACACAAGCTTCGCTTTCTGACATAAACCCACGAAAATGGTTCTCCATTTCACAAAGTCTACAAGTGAGTAGGATCAGCAAAATTATGCAAAACATCCTGCTAGAAGAAGAAATGTAAACTGAGCCACTTACAGAGAGGAGCAGGCTGCCAACTTAATCTGATTCTACGACGACTGTAAACATGTACTTTTGGAATGTGAAACGATTCACATTGCCACAGATGCCGTCAGAGAAACACAGCAACGTGATTAGGTATTCTGCACACGGTAAAAAAATCAGGCAGATGACCTGCTGCAGCAAATACCAGATCAGCGCTCTCACACACCAACTGTTTTGACTACAGGCACTTGTTAAGCACCAAGTTTCAGGTCCTACCAGTTGGACACCAGAACTGATCGTGTGCCAAGAACAACAAGCGCTGAAAACGGCTGCGGGTTCCCCCCCCCCTTTTTTTTTTTTATAATTGTTGATACAACTCAAGTAGCTGCAGAAATGAACCAAAGTGCAAAATTAAAAGCAGAAAAAAAACAGACGTATATTTAGAGGAAGACACTGCATTTTTTTCTTTCTCGATTCAGGAAAGAAGGAGGGTGTTTGTGTTTAACACAGTAGGACGAACTGCTGTTTACCTAAAAAATCTTCTATTTATGGGATAGCTTGTCATTTGCCAGGGTAATTATAAGAGACAGGAGGAATAACCTCTAGAATATCACTAAATTACTCTTAAGTGGCCAAATCTCTTAAAAATGGCCAAATTCCATAAAAAGCCACACACTCAGCATTTCCCAGAACTCCTCCATTCCTCTTCCTTAGAAAGAATAAAAAAAAAAAAAAAAGGGGAGGGTCAAAAGGAACTCCAGTGTGGCAAAAAAATTGTTCAGATAGTGCCATTAATTACACTAAATGTAAAATGAAGCTGCTGGGTACTTGTCTGCTTCTTTAACAAGGATTCTGAGATCTAAAGATGAAGCTCCAAGGTACCACTGACGTATCAGAGAGACAGGAAAACAATGCAGGAGTGAATACCTTGCCCTGGTGATAATGTCAGTCTTCACATCACTGAGCTGGAAGACATATATCTAACTCTGGTGTCAAGGCCTGCTTCTTCAGCTATAAAAGGGGATATTAATGATTTACAGTGTTAACTTGATTAAAAAGAAAGAGTTGGAGATTTAAGTAGGAACGCATCACTTCTTGTAATGACTTGATTCTGCACATGTAATCAATATTTGCCACCTGACACACTGCAACTGCAGAAAAAAATTACAATTTTCTGCTATAAGCCGTACATGTTTCTTAGCTCAGCAAGGCCAAAAATCCCACTTCCCCTCCCCCTAAAAAAAGAGAAACAACATAGCAAAGTGAACCCCAGGTATGCACTTTTTTGAGTGACGCTCTACCAAAGAAAAGCCAGGAGGGCTTATGCAAAGAAATTTCCCCTTCTGCTGGAGGAGATGCTCCGGTAGTCCAATGTGAAACTAGGGAGACTTCCTGAAGCGCCTGGCAGTGTTTGAGGTAAATACCATCTCACACCTTGTGGCCGGTGCTTATACCACAAGGGCAGCCCTCACAATCCCTCTGCACTGGTATCTTATTACCTGCTGACCAGGGGTAATGGCATTTCCACCATTTTTGTTCTCCAAGCAAGGAAATGCATTATCAGCCTTAACCTTAGGGCGGGCATGTCAGGTGAAATGCTAAAATACTTCTAGCAATCGAGCAACAGTACTTTCCTTCAAGCAAAGGTAAGCACGGCCAACAAATCAGAATTTTGTGGGTAATTTTATATGTGGAGAGGAATCTTTTATTTGGCTGTAAGAAAAAAGTACCTTTACATTTCACACTGAAATATAACAGGAGGAACAGCACTCTAGTTCACTAAATATGCAAATTTAAAAGCAACTCACCCACTAATTCCTCCAAACATCCAACTTAAATAATTTTACTCCAGACACACTGTTGCAAATAGAGGAAAATTTAGCATTGCCATCCTCTCATGCTTCATATTGTGTAACAGACCCGTGTCCTCAGGCCTCAGGCAGACCTTTCACATTCAAGGTCATCTGACAATATGTATTTTTATTTATTTACTTATACTTACCAGGTAAAATATTTCACTGTATCTCTATTTCCATCTTTAATTACATTTACAAAACAATAACAGAAAAAATTAATTCATGCAATTTATTGTTTTAGGAACTCATAGGATGTTCCCCCTCATCTATCATAAAACTATTAACAGAAAACTAATACTTCTTTAATGCTTTACTTAGTCCAAACAGATGTAATGGCATTTCTTTTTACAGATAAGAAAAGATAAGCCATAGAAGAGCGAGATGGGACTACTGAGGTGGTTTGGCACAAAACAATGCTGTACTATGGCTCTGAGAAAACAAGCTATCGTTTTTAGGAGACTTATGTTCTTTATTTCTTTTTGTGCATAATATCATGTCAGATTTTATTCAATATCAAGATAACACATTGCCAGCTCATTTTATCATTCCTTAGAAGAAACTTGTACAAAACCAGTAACTTTACTGAAATTAGCCCAGAATAGTAGCTTTGCAGGACTCATATATAATCTATTGTTTAAACCTTCTGGCTTTTTCAGCTCTGTTATTTGGGATCCAAAACCAGCATCTGGTGAAACAATGTATTTCTTAACAAGCTGTTTTATAAGCAGAGAGATAATGAAAACTGTTTCTTCTAAAAACCCAAGGGTTTGATCCCTAAATTTGCTCCATCTCTGTTACCCTGAGCTTCTCCGCCTCCCAGCGCCCTCACCGTTTTATCCCGTATCCACAGTACTTTGCTTCCCCCCCTCCAAAAGAGACAGGATAAGCTCCATCTGGTCTGTGGGTACACATGTGACAACTGTGAGTACAAGCATGCTACTGCCACATGAAATACTGTTCTCTGGGGGCACATTAATTAAGGTGTCTCTTCACAGTTGCTGATTTTCACAAGATTGCTGAAAATTCATATTTTTGAAGCAAAATTGGCAAAGAGTTAAAAAGTCTTAGACAAATTTGGTGTAATCACATAAGCCTTATAGCTATTATTATTATCATTACTATAAGAATTATCAGCTTTCAGGAAACTCAAAAATTATATATGAAATTTTTTACTTGCTTCTCTGAGTTTGCTACTCCTCATGGATATTCCCAGGCATCAAATTAACCCACTTGGAATTTTCTGACATCTTTTTAAAATCCAGGTAACCAAACAGATCTGCCCAAACGAGGACACTGTTATGTTCTGAAAACTGAATGAGCTTACATTTAAGTTTCAATTCACTTTATCAAACCCTGCTACAAAAGCAGTGCAGGTGCCCGTGAAGAATATTTCCTCATTCCAGATGTTTTGGGTCACTCATCTTTCAGGCACATTATTTGCCATAGATAATAAAATCCATATTTAGAATGCTGCAGCAATACACACAAGTGCTAACGCTCCAATATACAGCCTCCCAAGTGAATGTGCAAAATAATTCCTGAAGAGGTCACTTGTTCATGTTTCCCTCACTACATACAACAGCCCTTACAAACAAGAAACCAAACTCTCAACCTTACACAGGACAAAACTGAACAGACAATGCTGAAAGACATACCCAAATACCAAAGTGGGTTTGTAGGGCATTTTTTATCTGTTCTTCTCCCCTAAAAATCTCTTTAGTTCTATACTTACTTGCAACTTAAGATCTGAAAAGACAGTTTCTACTTTAACTTGCATCATTTTTGACTTCTAACTGCAAACTAAAGAAACTCAGACCTAACCGCACATGAATGAAATAGATGCAAATCAACCTCTGAGTGTCCAAGTAACAACTACTTCATATTTTGGCTCTGAATGCACCTTTTAATCATTCTTCACTGCAACCAACTTCATGTATTACAAATTACTTGTTTTGAATAAACTGTATACCTATTCATAATACTAACTGCTTTCCCCTCGTTGCCCTGAATGGGAGAGTGTTGTATGTCTACAATTTTAAATATCTGTTCTACCTATATAAAAGATTTCTTTCAGATGGGCCTTTACTCAGTTTTTTTCAAGCTATTATATAGTCAATAACAAATCGAGACTTCAGAATTTGTTGAAGCACGGCCAGTGTTTCAGATGCTGTGTGAAGAAAGGTATTTCCCAAGGCCACACACCAGTTAGAGTGCAGATCTGAATCTAAGGCATTCCAAGTTTATGTACCCACTCATGTTGCCTGTCGTGTATCAATGTGGCAGGAATAGCACAGGGGAAGGAGACGGGTGACTTTCATTACAGCTACCTACCAAGATGCATGAACTCCACAAAGTGGCACAGCTGTGACAGTCCAGCTCTGCAATTCAGCTTTCCCCTCTACCACTTCCAATGCCTTGAATAACCTATCATCCAGTGCAGGTGGTTCCAACTTTCTATGCATCTTCTCAGAAGCATACACAGACTATATTTTAGGAAAAAATAAATGTGTAGATGCTCACCAGCTGACGATACAGGATGTTTTCCCTATGAGGCACTCCAATTACTTTTTATAATTACTTACATAAGCTCTTTGGGGAGAAAGAAAAAAACCCACTTCTCATTAAAACAAGCCATAGCTCAACTCAGAACAATTCCTGTGAGTTTTAACATGGACAGTAAGCAAACAAGCCAAGATCATTAGAATTCCAACTTGCAAGCATGTCCACATGAATGCACCAGTTTTACCTGAAGACATTTAACAATGAGATATGCAACAGGAGGTCTCTGAGATCATGCACGCAATAAACATCTTTCCAAAGTATCAAACATTTGACATGCATCAGTCTTTTTTGATTTCAACCACCTGAGTAAATCGAAGCATAGATAAAACATATTATGATTATTTCCTACCAGGGCTTATCTGGCTTTTTATAGTGCTAGAACCTGGCTTCATCCATGCTTGGTGGAACATGTCACTTCAGGTGGGAAGAACGAATAGTACAGCTGTTTGTCAAGAGACGAGAGTAGTCTTTGGTCAGCCAAGAAATTATTATAGGGTGAGTAAGCTTGGAAGCTAACAGGAAGAAGAGAAAACAATTTTAAGACAAGGATTTCAAAGTGGGTTATTTATAGAGTCAACACTCAATTATCCATGGTCAGATTATCTGTCCCAGAGATGCAGAAATAAATCAGCTCCAGCTGGGTTCATTAGCCTAGGTGCAGCTTGGTGAAAATGTTCCTATACTTCTAGGGATGGTGTGGGTCCAGAAGTCTATGCAACAACTTACTTTACAGTGTAAGACTGAAGTCCTTTTTTTATCTAAAGTGAGGCTTTTTTGTTGTCTCTGTATGGCATTGCCAAAGGCAAGAGCATTGGGGAAAATGGCAAGGACTCCAGATGAAGACACCACCTTGCAGTGTTACTCCCATGTTCTGGGCCCCAAGAAGCTTTATTAACTCAGGCAGAGCATCAAGCCCGAGCTGGCTGTGTACATTCCTGCCATGCTGCGTCAGGGCTGCATCCTCTGCCTGGACACCAGGGAGCTGGAGAGCTCGGTGCAGACAAGCACAAGAGACTTGTGACAACGCAGGAGCCAGGTACCAGCCAGCATGGCAAACACTAACAAACCCAAATACAGCTGGGATGGCCTCCATGCAGAGGGACTGAGCTGTGAGATCACTTGAGATTATGACTTACAGTTAAGTCATTTAAACCAGATATTCTAAATAAGGGAAAACTTTAAAGACAAACGCTTTTCTAACTGTAAGAAAAACACAGCAAGAGACAATACCGATCCAGTTTGAAGCTGTTTCCCTGGCCACAATGCCAAAAGTGTAACTGACAGTGAAATAAAAAGGCAGACAGTAAAGGAAATGGAAGAAAATCCAACATTATATTTCCTACCTGCCAGTTGCTTCCTCTGAATCAGACTATCTGTGTTCATGCTGAAGGGCTGAAACCTTTCTCCATCTGCCAGGAGATAGCGAACTCCAGAAGAGACTTTATGCTCTTTAGACTCTTCTGGAAGTTGTCCCTCCTCATCAAATTGATGCTGCTACAGTTGAAAGAAATCCTACTGTTTAGAGATAACAAGAGATACTTCTAAATTGAAGGAGTTTGAGATTCAGTTTATTTTCCTCCAGCAATGGGAGTCACTTGACCAAAGAGGCAGGGAAAGGACAACAAGCAGGATACTGGCATGAAAAATCTCAGCTATAATCAGCTGACTCCAGCTTGATTACAGAGGAGGAACTAAACTCTCTATTTGGCAAATGGATCACAGAGCAAGTCTTTTCCAAAGGTTTTTGCCGAGTCTGCCAACTGGTAGCTAGACAGTACAGAAGATTTAACCAGCAATGGCTAACAAGTGAACCAAAAGTAACCACGACTGAGCTATCACCCCTGGAATTTGCCTACTGATTCTAAATACTGAGAGAAAAAAGGTTTATTTACACTGAAGTGCACAATGTGTAGCAGAAAACTGCTCAAGTAATTTCAAATAATAGCAGGAAACAGAGGGTCACAGGGCATAGGACAAAGTAGAGGAAGAGGGTTACCTATCTCACTTGAACATCATTGTAACACTTGCAGAAATCGGCAGGTCCTAAATCTACAACCTTATTACCCCTCCTTTCCTTCTCCCTAGTCCCAAATGCTTTGACCTTCCAGGTTGCTTAAGGTCTGAAAAACAAGTAATTCAAGAAAAACAATAGTTCAAAAACCACAATTCACTATGATAGCTATTACTTATCAGAGAACTCTAGCAGTTTTAGTTATTATTTCTCCTCACATTTCAGATCCCTAAATGCGTACTACCTAAGAGGTGATAACAGTGGAAATTACAAAAGGTTTATTATCTTTCTTTGCTGTTTTACCTTAGGACACTAAGTTTACTCTCAGTGTTAGGGGCAAACATATTTTGGAAGGTGTAACATTCAGCAAACAAAAGTGGAAAATATATCTTCTGCTGTACAGTATTTGCAGGTCTTGTGTATGGTATTTATCTCAGAATACATACTAATGAGGACAGCAGCAAAAGCACGGGAAGGGAAGGGGCTCAATTACTGCAAAAAAACAACTGCGCGCAAAAGACTGTTAAACTTTCAAAAATTCATATCAACAGGAGGTTTAAAAGTTTTCACCTCTTATTCGCTGTAACAAGATTAGGTCAACACTTCCCTCCTTCCCCGCTAAGCCCCATCAAACTGGGAAAGACCATAAATGCAAAACCACCACACAACCTCACTGCCCTGCTGAAAGTCTCAACTGCTGTAACATTTGAGGAAAGACACCCAAGGTATTTCCCCTTCCTGGGGGCTACTGCCACAGCAAATTTCAGCCCATAACTTCCAGGTAAATTGGCTGCGTATCTGTCAAGCACATACAAGTGAACCACACTTACATAAACTTTCTGCTCCATCACTGCTCTCCCCACCCCAAGATATCAATTCTAGCCAGGAACTTGATTAGCAACAGACTGTGAAACACTTTCAGAGAACTTCAGAGGTGACACTTACAAAAGGACAGTGAAATTTTACAGCCTGAAGGCCTCAGAGTAAAGTGTGGCACCTGGCATGAGGCCTTGTGTGTTACGGCTGCAGTCATACCGGGGGTCAAACAGAGATGCAATTTCTTTTTCTGCTCTTCCTCCCTTTTAGAAGGTTCATCTGGCTCACCTTTGGCTTCAACCTGGTATTAATACACGGTTGCATTACAGTGTAGGAATAGAGACCGGGCACCTTATAAAAGATAACCTTGAGCCTTTCAGCAGCTGCTTCCTGGAATAGGCTGCTCTCACCCTGCAAGTACAGCGCCTATTGCTGCTTCCAGATGTAGCCTCATAGAGTCAGTACATTGAAATAGGCTTGCTGAACCCACTTTCACAAGCAATCTTGATTCATCCAGCATCAGGGACCTCTCTCTTTTTAATAATTTTATGCCAATTTACATGTCAGAAATCTTACATGCTTTTCCCCCCACCTCCTTTTGGTTAACTGAAGAAATAATAAATACTGGAGTAATATGGACTACTTTTGTATTTCTTGTCTTCCTCTTCATAATTACCTGTTAAAATCTGTTACATAGTGAGTTTAAAACAAATTATTCTATGCTGGTTTTGTATTTTAATTAAATATAAAGCAATACTGATCAGATACCTCAGGATATTTCTAGCTTTACAGAAATCAGAGCTCATTTAACAGCCACAGTATTTCAGAGTTAGACAGATACCACCTCCATCAGATGACACTGGTTTCAGGTAAACAAGTATGTTTTCTTTTTTTCCCCTGAAAACTCTGAACATTTTCTAGAGTCACTTAGATTTCATAGTTATAACAATTTTTTTAAAAAATGCAATGGAAATAGAGAACTTAAAGTTTTTCTCCTAAGTTCATTAGTACAAATAGAGGGAGGCTGCAGTCCATGCACACAGCAAGTAATTCAACTGTAATTCATGACACAGCACAGCAGAGGTTAAATGGAAATGCCGACATTAAACCTGATACTATATAGCCCTTAAAGCTTGCAGGTAATCCCTCTCTTTCCAAGAACTCCACACTGAGAGAAAACAGATATATTTAGAGAATAATTCAGTATCATGACAGTATTCACCTCCTTTTAATTTAAGCTTACACATCTAGAACCATATCAAATCTTCCAAAAGCAAATGCTCAGCAATTGCTTGTTCTTTATTCAAAAAGCTCTATGGAATATATATAAAGGAGTCCATAAAAAAGTTGACAGCTACTAATTCAAGAGTCAGCAGTTTCTCATTATAGTGGCACATTGTGTTTAAACTGCTTTGGTACCACTGTCATGTTATTAATCAAATAAAAAAAACCCTACCCCTATGAATTACATATTTCTAAAACACTACCTATTGCCAATGTAATCAGACACAGTTTGTGGTATTTTTTTTTTATTACACCATCACACGTGAAATATACGTGGTATATAACGTGGTATAAACATATAACATACAAATACATACTATGCATAAAGGAGAAACCACAGTAACTTATCTGCATATATGGGTCTAGCTAAGTTTCTAGTTACCTGCCTCTGCTTTTCTTTAACCTTTCCAAAGCAGCTGCAAATGGACCTTAGTGTCTGGTCACAAGTTAAAAATCTTTGCAGCAATTTGTGCAAATAAAAGTCACAGACTATATTAGGTTCCAGGACTGTAAGCAACACGAGCTATCGTATTTGCAAAAGAGCATGCTGATATAGTTGAGGGGGAAAAAAAAAAAACCACAGTACAGATAAGCAAGGGTCAAAGTTCTGGTTACGCTTGCAGTTTCAGTACTGGCACTTCCTGATCTGAGTCTAAAATACTCTCAATTAAATCTATTTTGTCCTTCTGCACTAAAGTAGTGAACTACTATTCCCCACCCCCTTCATATATCCACTGCTCTGCTCACTTAATTATAAACCATTAGGCCAGTTTTAAAAGGTCTTCAGTCCACAGGAGGCACTGCAGAATTAAGTCACCCAGGCCAGAGCTATGCTTAGTCTTAAGGGCTGCACCAAGCTCAGCCCAGGAAAAACCTCCCATAACGGGACGGGAGCTGTAAAGGTACACTTGCACCCTTCAACGTCTCAGCACGTTTGGAGACCGTAAGAGTTGCTGACAACCCTTACACACATGCCACCTCCCTCTGCATTACACTGGTATCTAGAACAGTGGATGTCTCTCTCCAGCAACAGTTGTGTCGTATAGCCTTGTAGGGCTCCTGCAACAGGGTGCTCCCCCCGCTCGCTCGTCCTTGGTGGCAACAAACCAACCCAGGGCCTTTCGTGACCCAGGCTCACTTCGGACCCCGCTGCAGAACCCCCGCCAGCGGCACCTTCCCCGGGCGCGCTGACAGGATGCCCTGCGGAGACCCGCAGCCCACCCCCGGCGGAGGCACCGGCTGCCCCGCCCGCTGCGGGTTGCCGGGAGAGCCCGGAGAGGGCCGGGAGAGCCCGGAGAGGGCCGGGAGCTCCCCCTCCCGGGCCCGCCGGCAGCGCCGAGCAGCGCTCGGTAAACAAGAGCCGTATTTACTGACGGCTGCTCCCGGGGGCATTAGTCTGTGGATATTTTTGGTTTTTTTAAAACTCTCCGTACTCACCACAACGAGCAGGAAAAGCCCAAACAGCAAAAAGCTAACGCTAAAATTTTCATCGTGAAAACCCTGTTTCATTTATCATGCAATTCTTCTCCTGTCAAACTCCTAATTTAGTTCAGGACGGCTTACAGATAGCAAGCCCTTCAGCCAAGGAGCCAGCAGTACCTCAGCTTCAGGCACCTCCAGAGAGGTCACACGCTCCGTCACCTCTCCCAGGCCCTAGCACTTGCTAAACTCACGGAATAATGCATGGTAACCGGGAATTAAAAATTAAGCTTCTCAGGATCTGATTATCTTTGATTTTTCCACAGCAGTGTCCAAGCAGACCCAGAATTAAGATCCTGTTATAGTCTGCTGCTGGATAAACATGAAGTTCTTTATCACCTATTTTTCTTCTTACAAGTACTCTGTACTCACAGGTACACCGATATCAGAGCCACAGTGTCACCACCTGAAATAAACTGCTACATCAACAAGCTGAGCTTTGCTCCGGCACAGCTCTGCGTGTTAAAGTGTCCCCAGCCGAACCCTCAGCCAGCTGACCGCTGCTGGAAGCAGTGGGTTCCCCCTCAACTGGAAATACTTCATTCGGCATAACTGGTGCGATTTGGAATGGAAACATGTTTAAAACTTACCTGATGCCGTTACAAATAATTTGTTTCAACTATATTTAAAAGAGCAGGCTCTCAGCTCTCCCCTCATACATGCAACTCCTCTTGCAGCCAAGTAGTTCTTGGCTTGTCCACGAAAACCAGCCAAAACCATCAATTTGCGGCAGACCAGCATGTGACCCCAGTTTAAATGCAAATTTATTCTCACAGCTGTGTCCAACATGAAACACATCGACAAATGCAAGCTCACATCATAATGTACTTATAAATGCCTTAGGATTAAATTCTATATATTTCCACACGTGCACGGAGCACTGTTCCCCAGGAAATACGTTCTCTGGAGTGCTGTGTTCCCCGGCCACGCACCCTCCCCAACGCTGCAGGGATCCCAGTGGGACAGCAGCAGGAATGGCCCCGATTTATTCAAGTTTCTTTCTGAATCACAGAATCATCTGCCTGAGGCCTCAGAAGAAGAGAGAAAGCAGACGGGGAGTGTGAAAACACGGAACCAGCACTCTCAAAGATTAGTCACGGTAAGTAAGCTCCTCAGCAAGTGCCACAGGTCCTTCTTGCAGCAGTTTCAATAGAAAACAGAACTGGATTGAAGACATCCTTACCCACTGGACCCAAACTGGAGCCCAGAAGTTTAGCCAACTGATCTTTGAAGGTGCATAACCTATTGGTTTGTGGGTTTTTTTAAATTTAATTTGAACATGGGTCTTGAAGTAAAAAATAAAACAGATTATATGTTTGGGGCATGAGCCTACTTAAGCAAAATAATCCTCAGTGCTTCTGGATTTCTGTGTAGGAAAGCATTCACTGCAGGTATACGTGCCTCACAGAAGAGGCAATCACTGAACCCAAGGAATAATGAAACAAAATAAAATATGGGAGGAGAAATAAGTGGAAAAGAAAAAAGTAACATATAAGTAATATCAACATGTAAATAAATAATAAGACAAATAGTTAAGTAAAAAGTTGAAAACTGACTGGAAAAAAATCCAGCAAAATTACATGCTTATAAAAAGCTCCAGCAAAGCTGAGAAATTGAAGTCTGAAAGAAACTATGGGTCGTGTTGCATACATCAATCATTTTATGGCTAGGATGTTAGATGCTGCCAACACCTATTGGCATGTCTCAGGTTCATGCCTGTGGAGCCGCTGTCAAAGCACACTGTAACACATAATCCTGGGATCCATGGGACTGCCAGGCTGCTGCAAAGTGAGTGGTGATCGCTGCCTCATGTGAGTGTGTGATAAAGGTCATACCACAGCTCTTGAATGGCCATTAAGTCATTGTGTGGTTATGACTGTTTAAAATATAACACAGGGTAATGTTAAGGAAGGGTTGACATCCATGTAGAAACAAAACAATGCACCAGAATTTGAGGGGGGGCGGATCCATAGTAACCATTCAAACAACCTAGCATAATTAAATTCAAAATTATGCTTTCTTTATCTGACAATAAAAATCCATCTTCTGAAGAGTGAGGCTAATGTTAGCTTTTGTTTAAGATACAATCCGGGTGTTGTCAGTTTTCTGTATCTTAATATTAGGTGTCTCAAGGATCCATCGATAGATTGCCTGAACCAAATGTTTCAGGAAGTGATAACCAATGTTTTCATTTTTCAATCTAAAAAGGGGAGTTTATCAACAATATCAGATACTTATCTAAATATAAAAGCACTTCTACAGTTAAGATGAAGATCACAGACATTTACCTTATAGATTAACTTCTTGTAAATGGCTTTCTTTATACAGCATACTAACAGAGACAGTTTGTGCTAAGGACAGACAAGTTCTGTACTCAATCATACAGAGAAAATATTGCACAGTAGATAATTACTTTCTAACTCTAAAATCGTACCACACAAGTTCTAGGTACTGTGTAAAAATCTGTAGAAAGGTTGAGAACAGGCAAGCCAATAGTTAAGAGATCCAATTCACTGTTGGTAATATGGAGGAAAAAACATGTTTTTTGTAAAGGATCACTCTGCTCATCTCACAGGCTTTAATTAAGCGGCTAAGAAGTAAGGAGCAGCTCAGAGCAATTCTGTTGTAACTTGCTTTTTTCAGGCTATAAATGTGGCTCTGGTAATAGTAGTACTACATAAAAACATTAAGGAGACTGCCTATTTACCAATGCCTGGATATAGACATTAACTTGCCTGATGTCAGCATAAAGTTGGGACATGAGGGTGTTTTTAAGACTATCTTGAAAAGAAATAATCCGATCTCTGTAGTTAGTTTTGGGCTGATGGAGCTGGGTTTGTCCCTGTTGAACACTCTGGCCCGATATGCCAGCAGCACTTTACAGCAACTTTCTTGTACTGTGCATCAGAAGAATATTCCCATAGAATTTTCAATAGGACGCCCCAAATTTAAATATTAAATGCTTTCCTGATGGACACTGGCACTAGCAAACAGCTTGCCTGGCAACATTTCTTAGTACCCATTACACAGAGACTGCAATGCGTTCTGGGACTAAAACTTCAAAATGGAGAAACAAGAGTGCAATCTGTTGGGAGTATACATGTTTCTTGCTAAAGCTGTGCAGGCCTAAAATAGTGCCAAAATTAATTTTGTTTCCTCATACTGCTAGGTAGGTCAACATGCAGGGTTTTTTTTTTCCCCACCTAGAAGCAAGACTATGGCTTCACCAATTCACACCAGAGAAGTCTTCAGGCAAAATTAACCCAACAGAGAAACAAAACACCAGCCTGTATATTTGAGTGGCAGCTGTATGAGGTGTTTTGGGGTTTTCTGTAATTGTATATTAATCTCACTCTGAGCCCCAAATCAGGTTTCTTATGTTTTAGTGCCATGGATATTTCAGCACCAAAGAACAGAAGGAGGATATTAGAGAAGTGCAAGTCAGAGCACTTCGGAAAGCCAAAATTGTACTGATTTTGCCTGCAGAGACTATTTCAGAAGAATCCCTAGAACTGTATCTGATTGTTTCTGCAGACGGCTGGTAAAAACTGCCAACAGGTATTTTATCTAAACTGTATTTAGCAGAAGACAGGAAAGGGGACCCAAATTTCTATGAATTCCAAGTATCATGACTCAGCAACTCCAACAGATCAAGCATCTGATCCATTTTCAGAAACACACTCTATGAACCTGTGTTTGTAGCCTATAAAACACTCTTGATACTCTTAAAGCATCATAGACCTTCAAAACCAAATCAAACAACTGTTGTACTGAGGAAAAGTACAAAGCCCTGACTATTAAGTGGTGCTTGCCAGACACTCAGTTGTGCTTACATTACCCTACAGATCAGACTGATGCCTTAGCAGTCCCGCATTTTCAAAGCAGCTCCTCCAGAAAGGCCATGGCATTGTGGCTTCTTGTTTAACCTCTTGGAAATGAGGGGCCAGAAAGGTGATGAAGACAGGTTTAACTGAGGAGTGCCTCAGTCCTGCACAGCTCACTCGTAAATCCATAAATTAGACTATTATTTTTGGGAAGTCCTAGGAGGCCTGAGATATATTCATACCTTGAGATACTTCCTTTTCTTCTGCTTGAACTACCCATGTACCTGACATTTGTCTATTTCAGGCAAGGAACAGCCACTCCAGTCCCTTTCACTTAATTGCAGTCAGTCCTTGCATGATGTTTGCCCCATCCTTCCCCATACGGAGACATATAACACAGTTCTCTCCCTTTTCATTCTTCGTCCAGGCCAAGAAGCTGTTGCCCATTTAGACGTCAATATGCATATAAGCACAGGGCTTCTCATTCTTGGTCATGATCCCTAGGTGCTCCTCAGAGACAAGTTCCTCTTTTTTTTTAATAAGAATTGTAACAACAAAATTAAGAACAAAATTTTTTTTCAGTTTTGAGTTGAACAGTTTTCTTGATGTAAAACTTCTAACCTAAATTCTCTAATCAAGTTGAAGTACCAAGAAGTGATCTCTCTGTCTTTCCAAAACAGAGCTACAGTTAATATTGTAAAATCACATAAAAACCAGTGCTTGTTCTCAATTGCTTATAAATTATGATATCAAAGTCTTGGGCACCTCACCAGTGCCACGGAGTTCAGCAGTACCACTACAGGTGCAGCATCGTGCTTACGTGCTTCTAGGATAACTGATGAAACTAACCCAACAAGGAATGAACATTCCTCCTCCAGCACTTAAACCTGCAATTCCTCAAGCAAGCTCATGGAGACAACAGATCCTTCAGTACTTCTCTTGTACAACTTTTTCCACTGCTCTAGGGCTCTGAAGGCTTTTGAATATTTTTAAAGAATATTTACATGTTAAATGATATACAAAGAGCTAATGAATGCATACGTAATATATGCAAAAATAGTTATTTCTTATAGGAGCAATGCTGCTGTACGTTGTAGTGGTTTCCTAAGTTTATTCCTTCTGTCCTCACACACATGTCGCTTCCTTAAGGTGTTACACGGAAAAGGCCTCAGATATGTCCTTTAATGACTTAGAGCAAAAAAGAGCAAATTTGTTGCTTGATGTGTGCAATGCTGCATACATCTTTACAAGCACCCCAATGTTACATTTAAGCGTGAGATTCCACAATCCCAGGTACTAGCTGGTATCTCTCACTGACTTAATTCAACTAATAATAAAGGTTTATTTCAATTAGTTTCTTAGTCTCGCATTAGAATCAGTGATTTAGATTTAAATTACATTCACATAATTTTCATATCCTGTGGGTACGCACGTTTTGACAGTACTGCAAAAATGTACTGCAAGTTGCATAGAAGTTGATTGAAACCATCAAACCAGTATTTAATTGCTTGCTGACATGTACCTCAACACTGACTTACAAAAAATAGTCCAGAGTGGAGTTATCTGAACGTACATAAGTACACCCAGAAAACACATTTTAAAGTCATCTGCTTGCATAGAAGGAATACAGGTTTTACTACTACATTTTTAATTCCTGAATCAAATATCACAGCTTTTTTTCCATTATTTGCTCTGTGACTTCATGTACCACCTCAGACTTCCAGAACTTTTTTCCACAAAATGGGTATTATAACATTCTACTTTTTAGATTCAAATATATATTAAAAAAGTTTTAAATAAAAATTTCCTTACTTCTTTTGTTCTGATCCCCAGCCTTTGAAAAACTGCAACATCCGTACAGTCTCATTACATGCATTTGCCCAGATAATATATAATAAAAGCAATCCCTAAGTAAAATTCACAAAGTTTTTTCAAAAACTTGTATTCAATCTGTTACCTCTTCCCTCCTGAATTCATTCTGCAGAAGGCAACATTCTGGATATGCTGTCCAGCAGTCCTCACCATTTTCTCCCCATTAAATTCTCATTTTCTACAATTTACAACTTTTACTTTAATTCTGTTCAGTCAGAATACGTGGAGTTTTAGACTTGTCCTTCTAGGCTTTCTGTCTTTTGATAACATTAACAAGCTCACTCCACACATTAAAACTTACCCCCTCCTACATCCCCCTTTAGGGCTGTGAATTCCTGTTAGAGATGAGCATGCCTTTTCCGGGGAAAAAACCAGCATGCTGCCACCAATTCTTAGACATATCAACAGTCTGTAGATACCAACTACCAAAAAAAACCCCACCTCAAATCCGAACAAGCATAGCCCAGAAAAATACCACTTTAAGATTAATTCAAGCAGCAAATCTTTCATCTTCAAGGTCAGGTGTCCTTTTCAAAAGACATTTTAAGATTGTAGTCTAGATAAAACAGGCAGAGCTGATTTAATAATTAATTGCTGCTGCTGTTCCCTCTTATAAGTGCTACTCTGAACCACACGTTCTCCCTACTTTTAACTTGCACCATCTCTGGCATTCACCTGCTGCCCTGATGGGCAAGCTTAGCTTGCTAAACCAGCAGAAAACTAACCAAAGAAAGTGGGGAAAGGTGCAAACCCACAAATAGATCAAACTGAATATCTTTCTCCTTTTATTTGATGGCAAGCTGAACAGTGTCATTACAGGGCAAGATGAGCAGCAGAAGCGCTGCAGGTAAGGAAGATCCCAGGACTGGGCAGGAAGGGCGAGATGAGAAGAATGGCCTCTGCCCTCTCTGCAGCAGCATGCCCTAATTGAAAAGATCCATTCAGGTGCCCATTAGATGCTCAAGGAGCAACAGTCTGGCACAGTGATACCCAACAGAGCCATAAAAAGGGCACTGATGTCACCCAACAGAGAAAACATCCTGGAGAGGTGGTTACGTTTTAAAGCTGCTGAAGGTTTTGCTGCTGTTAAAACAGGTTCCTGTTTGTTTTACAAGGACTGCGGCTGTCACTCGGTGATCAGTCCTCGCTGGAAAAGAGCACTGCTGCACCTTGTGACCTACGGCTGCTCTTACCTCTCAGCCTCCAACCTGAATTGCCTTCTTCCAATCTATGAGCATTTACCACTGAGGCTCAACAGTTTATTCCCACAAAACATCACTGACCGCTGTCCCGTTTATAACAATGTTATTTTGGGAAACAATGGCAAGCGTTAACAGTTTGGCATCAGTCGCCTGATATTTGTACCACACTGGCTGGTCTTAGCTAACCTAGCTGCCTTCAGTTATGGCCTTCATATAGTAGAGAGGACAGGACAAATGTGGTAAGAATGAGTAACTAACCCTTCATACAGTAATATTTTGAGAAACCTGAACTCGATACAAAAGGAGAAAAACTCTTCATTCATTACCTCTGTGTATCACCAAGAAACAGTGTGCTTCATTTTCAAGGACAAAACACTAAAATAACTTAGACCTGCTGAGCCTACTGGACACTGCAGGCCTACTTTTACAAATCTAAGAAAAGGCTATTACAGAAGTAATACAGAGGCATAGGGAATTTGTTATAACGCTTCTATACTCGGTGTACCTTGCTAGACTTGGGATTTAACGCCATAAAAACATTAGTACCGTACTTGTGAGACTAATACATTTCATTACAAAAAAAATCTAATCCTGCCACTAAAAATTCTCTAGAACCTAAACTTTAAAATAAAGACATTCTGCATTTTTAATTTGCCCCAAAGTTTTCAAATAAAAGGTAAACTGGAAACAAAATGGTTGTACTGTTTATTTTCCCACCTAGTTAATTAAAACACTTTTTTTTTTTTTTTTTTAGTTAAAATGAGAATTAAAAAGAAATCTCACTATACTAAAACTAAGTTCTACATTAAAAAAAGCTTTCACTGTACTAAAATCAGTAAGTCAGCAGGGAATAAGTAAAACACAGGTTGCTCAACAAAAGAAAAACCAGTATGAAAGATAGCTTAACACTGTTAGGCACGAAGATGTAAATGTTCATTTGTACCACAGCAAAGTAGTTACTGCGTTTCTTGCAACACTATATGAATATTCCATATGTTAAGGAAAGAGAGATCACTAAAGCAACAGACATCAGGAAGCCTTTCAATGATGTAAGACTAGGTGGATTGCAATCAAAGTTAAAAAAGCAAACTGCTACAATATGAGAAGTTTTCTGTAAATGGCTAATCCACATTAATAAAAACACCACTAAACATCACTGCAGTTAATTTTTTACTTTAGATTAACATCGACTAAGACAAAACATATTTTAATAACGGTATGGTTTACATTTTAAAATTTAGTAATTTTTGCCGTCAGTACAATCTAATGTTTCTAGGAATGCAAGTTATTTTTATTAGGCAGCCAGCTGCAGACATTGCTGGAAGTCAACTATGTTAAGTTGCAGAAAAACTGGGAAAATTACCATTTGTATACTTTCAACAGCTTAGGGAACATGTGAATGGGAACTGTGTTTGAATGGCAAAAGTCAAAGGATTTTGAAACTAGATTAAAAGGAAATAAGTAGTGATTTATTTGCGATGTATCTTTTTATTCCACATAAAACTGCTTGTGCTTAGTGACCAAGATTTGGTCCATGCTTACAAGAAGGTACTACTGCAATGATGTATTATGAAATAATCTTTAAAAAATGAACTATGAGCAACTGCTTTACGGAAGTACTTTCATGCACACAGCGCTAGGGAAGGCAATAATGACTAATGGGGAGAGGCAATACTCGGCCAGCTGAGTCCCACAGCGTGGGGGAGGCACTGCATACCAAGGAATGCTTGCAGGGAAGGTAAAACAGATGCTTTTACATTGCAGTGAAAATATAAGGCAATAAAATAAATAACCTGCTCAGCCTTTCCCTCTTGTAGTAATTTTTTATATAATTAAAATAAGCTGCTAAATGTCAGTGTAATTATATAAAAATTCCCTTTGCTATCACTTGCAAAAGCTAATACTGAATGACTACCTTGCATATAGATGTCTATACTGTCTTCACCTAAAGACAGGTAACCCTAGGACTCCGTGTCCGTACCACATGATAACATGTGCGAAGCCCACATGATAAAATCTTAGTTTCTGTAATAACATTGATTCTCAAAATTTCAACAATCTTCCATTTTACAGATAAATCAACAGACAAAAGGTATTTTAAGCCACAGCACAGCTTCCTATGCAATACTCAGCATAGCTGTCATTCTTCAATTTAAACAAGTTATTAATTACTGCAGCTTCACCCAGCAACACTACTTATGCATATTTCTAGATGATCTAATTAAACTTCTTGTTCTTAGTAAAAAAACCCAGAGTTTAGTTTTTGCAAATAGGTATACTTTATTTTTTAAGGAACAAATATAGACAATGTTTCAAAATCTCCAGAAGTATCTTTAGGTGATCTGAATCAGACACTTAATACATCCACTGCTGTCTTTAAGGGCGTAGAAAGCAGCATCAGCTAACATTATGTTGACCACACTTTGTTCTTGGAGCACACGAGGCATGGCACTAGCTCAGCACTGGGGCCACTCAACTTTATCAAATCTTAGAAAACTCACACAGAAACTCGTGGCAGAAACTCTGCAGGCTCAGAGCCCCCAAACCATTTCTCCTAAACGAGACCAGTACACGTCTTACTAACCAATGGGATCTCAAAGAAGCCAGCTATACCTGCGTAACATAACATGCCTGTGCTGTATCTGTGGTCTTCCTTCAACTTGGAGGGTTAAATTATTTAAGAACAAACCGACCTCCCCCAAAGTAGCTGTTAAATGCAACATTTTAAAAAACAATTGGGACTGATCTGTGTGGTTCAGCTGAAGCTGAGCTTTAAAGTGAAACATATCAGAAAAATGAGAATGGCAAAGCTAAACCAGTACAATCAGCTTAAGTCAATACTGATGCTGTCTCATCCAGTGAAAACGTCTTATGTGATTGCACTAAGAAAAAGAATTAGTTTAAGGGGGAAGAAGCAAAAAAAAAAAAGAACCAGGGCCAGGCAGGGTGAGATAGAGCCTTTAAAAGCCCAGCACAATTTGCAACACAAACACTGAGGAGCAAGTGGCTTCCTCTTTGAATGAAGGAAGGGTCTGACCCCTTCCTGTGTCACAATGCCCCGCGCTTACTTTACATGTTTTCTACTAGCAGTAAACCAAACATAATTTCTATCAGTTTCACAGACACGTGTGTACCAAGAAAGATACCATATTGATATTACATCCAGTTTTAGAGAAGACAGAGGATGCATTTGAATGAGCACCTTCAGATCTTTGCTGTCTGGACTGCCAAGTAAGATTGCCTGTGACGAAACAGATTATAACTTTTACTTTATAAATTAACATTAAGTTTTTTAAGCAGATGCTGTACAGCCACATAAGAACACAGAATGACTCCTCTAAAATTTACAAGAAAAACACAGGAAGACCATAAAGAAAACGCTAGCTTGGCATGCAATGTAACTCCAAAGGTACGCTTTACAAAGCTGAGTTAAGCCACGCTTTATGCATTCATTTCCTTCACTGACACAAAGTGCCCAGGTCAGACCTTCAGTTAGCTCACTCTTACACAGACACACACACGTTTCAGATGATTATGATTATGTTAATTGAAACTAAGAAGGCTGTAATACATTCTCAAGAAGATTTTCTCATAAAAGAGTTTTCAAAAAATGAAAGTCATAGTGGACCCCTCAGAATCCTGTTTGGGTAGATCTGAGTGGAGTACAGTTCGTACTCTCCAAAGCTGAAGAAATGAAGGCTGCGAAGTAAAGGTGCGACATGATGCAGCAGCAGAGATGACAGTTTTGTTAGATCATAAACACGTAAAAACATCACCTGCTTTACCTGCTTAACAGCTAATATTACGCAACTCTGCAGAATGTCAGCTGGCATACGTATATTCTCTTGCTATTAATCAGAACTTTCCAATAGCTATTCTAACTTTCCTTAAGCATTAAAGAAAATAATAACATTGGGTTTTCTTTTTTGTGTTGTATGTATGGTTTTTTTGGGGGGAGGGGTGTGTGTGTGTGTTTATAATCAATCTGACCTTACAATAAAAGTCACAAGACACAAGGCAATTCTACTAAAATGACATTAGACTAAGATAGTTTAAAAACTGAAAATCTTTCTGCATTATAAAATGGAACTATGGAGCAAAAACTCCATGAATAACTCATGCTTATAACAAAGTCTTGCATCAACCTAGCTGATTTTTTTTTAAGTGTTCAGTGAAATATATTTGTTTCTGTAGCTCTCTTTTGAAACCATGACACTTGAAGCTCTATGTATCATTTATTTGAACTTTGTTTCACCTCAGTGATACTATCTAGCTAGAATTGTCACATCCATACCTGTGACTTAAAAAACAAAACCAAACCCACGTTGTCTGCTTAAACTGCGCTTCTGGTGCAAATGCTGGCAACAACTTCATATAACTGCATCACATGATAAGCAACTGGAAATAAAACTGTCCTAGCACAGGGGCTACTGAGTAACTTGAAGCCCTCTCTGCAGATGAAAGCAAAGCAGAAGAGAGGTAAGCCAACTTCACCAGGTTTCACTGACGCAGATCTCAGAAATGCAAGGGAGGAAGGCACTCCACCTTTTCCCGACTGCATTTCCAAAATCTACCTTTATATTTTAACTTTTCACCACACAGAGCCTGAACAGGCCACTCACAGGCTCAAGATGACTGAGCATCCTCAAATTAGGGCAGAAGCAACAATTCAGCTTTGTTCCCTTAACTGTTCCCTACAACTGTTTGCTGTGAGTGCTAAGAGAGAATCACAGTGAGAAAGCAGGAAAGCACGTGGATAAAACTGGCACAAAGTGTCGGGGAGGAACAACCTCAGAGCGTGTACAGGCAGGATCTTCACTTGACCCATGATAACTGTAATATAAAATCTTTTCAACTCTCTGTTTCCAAGAGCTCCAGAATTGGGGAATGACTAAAAAGGTATCGTAGTGATCTCAAAACTACTGATGTCTGTGAGACATGGTAGTCCAGTATTTGTGCTTTTGTTTCTCTAGTTTATGAAAATAAACTAGAGTAAAAGCTGTGAACATAATATGGACTAGATATGAAAATATCCTGACCTGTCTCTCTTCCTAGTTCCCTTAAAACACCCCAAAACCCTGCTAAGCATGTTCCTTGGTGCAGCATTGCTTTTGACCTTTCATGCTTGCCCCTTTCAAATGCAAAGGCAGGCTAATTTCATCTGATTTATTTCCAGCCTACTAGATAAGGCTTATGGAGCAGTAGGGATCTGGGCTGTTGAAAAGAGGAAACCCCAAAATATTCCAGTTCTTCCCAAGCCTGACAAACAGATACTAGATGAAGTTTCCACAACTCCCAGGACTCCAAGCTACGAAATGTGACCTGTGGCACCGGGGTTGCATATAATATCCTTGTGCATGCCCTTCTTCTGCTCTTGGGGGAAAATATAAGGGATTGTTTTTTTGATTCGGGTCCCGTCCATGTGTCTGCCCCCCGCTTTACCTCTTTGCAAGAAAAAAATGCCTGACCTTCACAGGGCAAATGTTTCAGCGCAGCTGGGGTATTATCATGCCACGTGTTAGGGTGTATTTAACTCGGTGCACGTATAGCCCATAGCTCTCTACAGCCACCAAAATGACTGGACATGAGCTGTGCAGCGATGAGACAGACGAATCATAAGGGAATGCTCAGGCTTTGTCAACCAACCCACTGCTGGTAACTGCTGTCTGAGCATCCTGATTGTCCACAAAATTATTTTATATTGAGGACACATCAGTAGTTATCACCGATCCAACGAACACAGGAGCCAATATTATTATGGCTTTTTCCCCCCCCACATACCAATTTACAATTCTCTGACAATTCTGTGACTGGCTTTATTTCTCTTTTATGACCAGCTACTTTGGCTTGGTTCAGAGAGTGGATTTGGTTTTAAAATTCTGACTGTTAAAATACTAAATATTTATAAATATTTTTAAAATTAAAAAACCATTTAAGTGCTAAGTGTCTAAACAAGAGAGAGGTGGCGAACCCCAGTTAGATGACTACTTCCTCAATTAAGGTACTCGCCTTTCTGTAATCGATCTGAACCCAAATCTTCCCCTTTGCAGAAGACGACTCTGACTATGACGACAAAGCATTGTGAAGGGTGTTGAGGGGGTTTGCTCTCCTTCCCTCCTGCTGGAATTATTTCAACCTTTTATAAACATATTTTCTTGAACCACAGATTGGGTCCCAAGTGAGTATCTTACTTCTCAAAGTTAGGGATTACCTCTCTTACTTTGATCAACAGCTATTTAATTATTTTATGCAAAATGAAAACATCAATAGGAGAGAAGAAATCAGTCTGGACTTGAACTTGTGTCTTCCAGTAGCAGAAGCACCCAACCCCTCAGCCTTCAGGTAATTCTGAGCCTCTCTCAATCCTTTCCATTCCTTTTCCATATAAACACACACAACTGGAGAAGCAGGCAAAGCCTTGCAAGCAGCATTGTTCCACCACTCCCTGGCAGATGAGATACCCCAGTTCCCATCAGCATTTCTTTACGGAAAGGAGAACACAGTCCATGTGAGTGATTACAAACACCCATTGACACCAAGTAGCCTGCTTAAGGTGCTCTTGATTCAACTTCCCTTGGATTAGGGAAGAAAAGTATAAATAGGATGTCCCACATTGCACATTAACTGTTCTAACCTCTACACGAGTGGCTAAAAGATCAGAAATAATTTTGCAGACCTAGACTTTCATTTCCTCTGTTTTTTTCTTCAGTCTCCTAAAAGAAAGATTTTTACCTCAGGCCAAGCGCAACACTTCACCTCTAAGGGCACGAAATTTATTTCGGTAAGAAAATGAGAGAAAAATTATAGTCAAGCCATTTCTTTAACATGAACAACATGTGTGTTCTCTTCTTCAGCGAGATATATAAAAACAAATCCCAATTTTTTCAAATGCATCTACCCAGGAAGTAGCAATACACCGCTCCCTAGAAGTTATTGTAGCATTACAGCTACAATTGCATTCAGGGTACAATGGATTGATTAGCCAATATATATGTATACATTCAGAAATGCACATGCACACATAGACTCATATGCATAAAACTCTGCTTCTTTTCTAGTCCTGACAAAAATGACCTTCATATTCAGAAGCTCTGAAGGACTTGAAGATCCCGTCTCCAGATGAAGCAGTGGCAAAGGAGGCTGCAAAGTGACTTGACAGAGCTGGACCATCTGTATTCATCCAGGAGCTCCCCAGAAGCCATGGATGCAGTTACTGAGCTACTAGCAAGCAAGCAAAGCCTCTCACTGAAAGCTGCCTTGTACCTGAAGATCAGAAAGCACTATCGACATCTGGGGCAGTGCAAAGAAATAGAGAGTAGCAAGTCTGAAACGTATCCAAGCCAGAGGGTTAGAAGCTGTAAGAAAGAACCAAGTTAGTGTACATATGGATAAGTATGGTGTATTGGGGAAAAGTCAGCATAATTTTGTGAAAGACTGTTATGAGTCACAGATGTCCTGGAAGGCAAAAAGGGACATGTGGACAAGGGAAATCCAATTGACACAGTCTACTTATATTTCCAAGTGAAACGAAGCCATGTATTCACATTTCTTAAAGGAAAGATAACTGCTGTGAGACAGGAAGGAGGGTTCTAACCCCCACCTGAAGGCTAAGAGACTACTTACAAGGCAAGCAAAAGAGGGTAAAAATGTTCCTCAAAGAAAGAATTTCAGCAGTGGCATTCAGCAAGAGCATGCATTAGGGCCAGAACTATTCAACATAGTCAGAAATGATCCAAAGAAGAAGGTGATTAGTGAGAGAACAAGATATTTGGTATATAATTACTCAGAGTACTAAAGATGAAAATCAGCAGATTGCAGAAAGACCTAACATTACTGAACGGTATAATAAAATAGTAAATGAAATTCAATGTAGAGAAACGTAAAGTGACAGACATGGAAGAAGAAAACGATCTTAACTATGTACAAAATGATGGTCTCTGATTTATTATTACACAGTAAGGAGACACTGGTCTTATAACAGTTCTACGAAATTATCATCTCAATGATGTGTAGCGGTCACAAAGGCAAACCAAATGTTAAGCAAGGAATATAGCACATTATACCACTCATTCCCCCCTTTCAAAAATGATTTATGAGTGGGGCAAGATACAAAAACACATAGCGAAGACATGGAGAGTCTACAGACTGACAATTAGACAGATTTGGACCTGTCAAACTGGATGAGTGATGACAGAGGAGGGTTATGATGCACATTTATTATGAAGGTGGACAGGAAACGATTGTTTGTCACTGGTTCAAAAACAAACCAAAAAAGGAGGTATTTCTTCACACAGTGTACAGCTAAGTTTTGAGAATCCTTTCTACAGGACCCCATAGCTCTCAAGTTTCCATTAAGTTAAAAAAAAACACTGGGTCAACAAAACTGTTTAGCAGCACAATGACAAACACCGGACTTTTCTTTTCAAGGTTCAACTTCTTGGTGCACTGTTTCTAGACCCATCGTACTAAACATGCGGTTCCGCACCGTGGTCTTCTCCACAGCCTTAACTGTCGGGTCCTGACTACACCTTTCCTGCCCATGCAAAATTGCTGAAAAGCTTTATTGCCCATTTCAGCATTCCTACTAAAAGTACTTGGCATTAGGCAGTAACAAAAAAGATTTATTTAAACCGCAAACTAATCCTTTGTTGTCCTAGCCAAATTCAAAAGCATTATTTTTACTCCTATCTTAGAGTTTTCATCTACCTAGAGTCACAGAATGAGAAACACTTGTCTTCAGACTCATTTGGACACGCACAATACTACCGCAAGTTTGAGAAAGCTTAAAGTACACATGAGGATGCACAGGTCTCCATAGTTCAAGCAATCCAGTGACCATCAAACACACACTGAAGCAATCTGAAACACCTATAATCAATGTAGGCCTTTTCAGTATTGTTGGCAAATTACTGGTCCATGTTTCAGCTTGCACAGATGTACTCCTGCTTCAATATTTTAAGGTAAAAGCAGCACCAAAAATGAGGCTCCTCCCTGCCTATCCTTCTAAGAAACTGTATTTAGAAAATGAAACAATTTTACAATCACTGATCTCAAACCTGAAACTTAAAATTTAAATATCCTAACAATTTTAAAATTTAAAACCCTAAAATTTAAAATTCTCTAGCTACACAATGAGTAAAGCACAACATTGATGATCTACTCATGAAAAGAATACCTTATCAAACACAGGGATTAAATTGAAAGCAGGCACTCAAATAATGATACATTAATGCTTGCCTTAAACACATTTCTCATATGCAATGCTTGATATTTTATGTAAGTATGGTATTAGTTATACTTCACTAGTTGCAGAGCAGATGCTAGGAATGATAAAGATTCTTTTGCAGAAACAAGAAGCCTGTCCAAAAGAGGGGTGGGGGTGGGGGTGGAAATCTGATATTTCCCAGAACACTAGTTGAAGAAAATGTTCCTGGTTAACAGCATCACTGTCTAACAAACACAAATAGCTAGTGAGGCAAGCTTCCTAAATTTTAGGAAATGTAAGTAGGTTTTGGTGCAGGAAGCTAAATGAAATATTCAAAATTGAATCAAAAACACATGCAGTGAGGTGAACAAGTTGCTTATCATCATTTGCCTAACACATTTTAAATAGTTCTTTTAGTATAAGTTGTAGAATATGATTTTATTAATCTACCTAGATGAACGCAAAAAATTTTATTTTGAAAACAGAAGCCTACAGTAAGTCTAATCTATCTGTAATAAAAAATATATTTTAGAATAAGGCCTAATTCAATATTTTAGGTTTTAATATGACAATTATTACATTAATATAACCAGTTAAATAGAATAGCAATCACCTATTAAGATAATTGTACGAATCACTATAGGAGTGTGAAATGGGAAACACACGGAGCTTCAGCTGTATTTGGAATGATGAGAATTTTAAGTACAGTATTTTATGCATGCAAATAAAATGTTTTGAATAGATTTAGCACTAGTCAGGTACCAAGAGGTTGTGTACTACTATTATAATGAAATAAACAGAACTCACTTGATACTAAACATGGAGCTGTGACAAACATGAGGGAAAAAAATCTTACTAAAATAAACAAGAATATTTTAAAAATTAGGAAGGTATACAAAATATGCAATAAATAGTATTACTGAAAATTGTGGGAAAAGTATCTAATGTATATGTGCAAGCCTTGTACTAGCTAGTTTATCACAGCTGAGATCTCCCCCTACTAAAAAATAAGGGTTTTTTTAAACACCAAATAAAAACCCTATTTCTTCATGACAGACATTTAATGTAACTACTTCTAACTTGAAAAAAACATAAAGCTCTTGAACTACAGCGCCGTAGTTATTTAAATTGCTCTCTGTTGCACATCTATGAAAAAGGACATATGACTATCCTATCATCCTCCTGCAAGTCAAGGTACTTTTGTCTTCCCCACTGCACCCCAATTGGCCTATAGATGTTAGCAAGCAGTATTTCAGACTATCAGTAGTAGTACTTCTGGAAAGTAACAAACTGCCATTCCAGTTTTCTTTCCACTCACCATTGTACATAACAAGGTAGTCTAATCCTGACAGCTGTGAGGGCCAGAGCTATATTCTGGGGTCATTCAGCCTCCACCCATGCCCGGTTCTCCAGCTCTGAAGGGAGCTCTGAACACACAAGATGAGTTGCACCTCCAGCCCCACCTACACCACCTCACATGCAAACTCAGCAACCACAACTCATGGCACTGGAGATGTTCAGCTGCTAGAGAAGACACTACACAAAAACTGCTGCTGTTTCCTTTGGGAAAAGCCAATAGTCGATGGACAAAAATAATCTTTATGAGCCAGACTGTAATAAAAATTTCAGTACAAGGAGACTAAGAAGTTCCTAAACTTGTGATATGCTTTGCAAGAAATTGCTAAACAATAGCAGAGTAGAAATTGCAACAGTCAGAAAATTAACTAAACACAAATTATTTAGAAAACTGCTAAATGTCATGGTCAATGGGCAGGGCTATATGCAGACAAGACTCCTACAGACTTGAAATGGAACTTACAATATTTGCCAGTGACTAATCCAAGTGTTAGTTACCTTCTGCAACACATGCATAGTGAAACACTTGTACTACCAAAAAAACCCCACACCCCACCCTCAAAAACTCCACAACTTTCTTGTCTGATTACAAGCAGGATAAACAAAAAAATAACAGAGAGAGGAGACTTGCTTTTAACACTTCTATAATTCTGAACACTGTGAAGAAGCAATGAGTTCTTAATTGGGCCTTTGGCAGATTCAGATTCCACTTCTAATTTTCTTTCTCTACTGTGCATCACAATTTGATATAAAAAATTATTTGCTCTTGCTTATCTTCTACTCAACAAAACACTTCCAAACAGTGAATTCAAAAAGCTTTTAATTCTGTTTTGGACTTTATCTAGGAATAGGGCCATGAAGTCTTTCTTTAGAATTATTTTCAAACACATCCCTTATCTAAGATGGAAGACATCCACCTTATTCAGACCAAGAAAGACAAACTGTAGAAAACTTCAAGCCAAACACTCCTATTTTGCCAGATTTTTACAGGTTATGATGGAAAATTTTCACTGTACCTTTCCCCTCTCCCCCACCATCACAAGCCCATCCCTACGCCAGTGAAGCAGCTGGAAGAATGATGCACTAAACACAGCCCTGTAAATCATAGTATGTAGGAGATTAAACTTAAGCCTAATGCTACAGTCAACCTTCAACAGCTGAGTTCTATTAATGGACTCTCCTTAAAAGAAATCCTTATTGGTTACTATTTAAAACTTCATCTCTGTTAAAATCTTGACTGAAAGAAATTGCAAGTGATATGTATCTCCCATCAATGCCATGACAACAACACCCAGTTCAAGTATGTACTGCATTGTTTACCACAATTTATATGAAATAAAAAAAAAATACAAAAGGGTTCACTAATCAAACACTATCGTGGAATACACTATGCAAAAGTGATAATTTATAATCATAGGAATTATGTGTAAACTAGAACTATACACTTCCAGTGCACTGAAAAGCCCAGTATCATTACTACTCTTTCAATCTACTTCCTATGACGATTTATTTAAGATGAGTATTGTAAAATTACAGCACGGTCAAGGCACTGTAAAGGCATAACTTTACAGGTTAAAGTAAAAAACAGAAAGAACAGGGAAAAGACAATTAATCAATGTTTTACTTCCAGAAGGCGACAGGGTGGGGAGTTACTATGCTTTATAGCAACTGCATACATATGTAGCATTCTGTTCACTGCCGAACGTTTTCTTCTGTTGAACACTCACTGCTCCCTGATGCACAATCCTTTGAGATTCAATGCTGCCAAAATGTTTGTGCATTCTCAGACAATCTTTTGAATGTAGAAAATTGCAATTATTGACACATCAACCTAGGGCAAATTTTTGAAGTGCAGAAGTTATCTACGGGAAGTTGTCAGCTTCCGACTCACACTACTCATTGACCTTGTGATTCTCTATATATCATATCTATTTCTGTATTTGAACTTCTCTGTTTTAGGCTCTGTCACTGATCATGAACTAATAACAACAAAGAAGAAAGCAGTTGAAGCAGTGGGATGATAGTAGAAAATATTTAAAAAGCCAACCCTATCAAATACTGTGCTACGTGTTTCTAAGCAAGCAGGTCAGCAGGTCTGAACACAGCTCCACACTTAATTCCCACACTAGACTAAGAAAATAAAACACAACATACTCCTTCCAGCCTTGAGCAGATCTCAGCAATCTGCAAAGTGAAGGCACATTACATTTGCTGTTGCTCTGAGCATCAGCAGCACATTTTTCAGTCCCTATCACAGTTCATCCCTTGGATCCGGGTGTTTCTCTCCACATTCAGGTTTACTTTGATACATATCCAATACAAAAAGCATGCGCTAGTCTTGTTTTAGCCTGGGTTATGGTGTGCCTGGTGGTTAGGACATTCTTCCTCTCCTAGAAGATGAGAAAAGAGCTTCTAGGTGGTGAGGCTACTAAATCCAAATCACTCGCTTCCTGGACAAGTAATGACAGAGAAGGTAAGATTTTGGTTTGTTTTGTTTTTCTTGAATGAACATGGCCTTATCAATTTATCTTTCATTGAGCTCTCTCCAGAGCACATATGAAAACAACAAGCTGCTTCCAGTCCTGGATGAGCACAGTAGCCAATACTGAGGTGACCAACACTCTCAGCCATATGAGCGGCTAAGGATTGTTATGTATTGCTTGTTTGAATCAAGTATTAAAATGTCAACTGATTATCTTTTATGCACCTAAGTGCTTTTCTGAATCTGGCCAGGGCCTATCAGCTACGACATAGAGCTAGTCTCTCCAAGGAGTAAACAAAGAAAGATTTTGCATTTCTGTACCTATTCAGAGTTTCAAGAATCGCTGACAGTCTAAAAATATGGCACTCCAAGAATATGTAGGGAAAAAGATGAATTCGAAAGAGTACTGGTTTAGCTTTGCCTTTTTGAGGCCAACATTCACTCTACCTGGATTGTCTACACAGCCATGTACTATTTCAGTTCTATGGGAGTGGCGCAAAAAATGGCTTGCAGCCGCAGTTTCACAGTGAGCGCCATTAAGCTGGGCTTGGAGAACTTGCAATGACATGGACATGACAGACCCGCATAACCTGCATGTACCATTTCAGGAACTACAGCTTAGATTTTCATGACAGAAAGGAGACAGAGGATCATACCACTGGTACCTTGGTCTCAAGAACAAGATTTCTGACAAAAAGACTGAAGCTAAAGCAAATTTTTTGTATGCTTTCAGCAATTAGGGGTTTCCAATTTAAAGTAATGGAAATGAAAGTTGCAGAAAAAAATCAGTGTGTCCTAGGCAACTGCACAAGTAAAAAAGAACAAATGATGTACACAAAAAACATTCAATTCCTTCTCCCCCCAGTCCCACCAAAAGAAAAGGAAACTTGGGATTCTTTGTCAGTCTAGCTGCTACTGTTTCCATATTTAACAAAAAGCGGGAGGGACGAGAGTAATTGTCATTATTTTAATTCTTTTATGCAGTGAAACCTAACTACGTGACACACAGAAAGTTATTCAATCAATAATGATATCGTATAACAAGTTTGACAAGGCTGTGAAAAAAGAAAATCGCAGTAACAGAAGTAGAATCACTCAAAATGCCATTGTCCTTGAAGGGCACAAGAGCACTCCCCTTGATAAAAGGTCAAATGCAATGGATAAAATATTACCAATTACAAAACCCCAAACAGCTGTATTTAATAAAACCCAAGGCCAATTACCAATACCAGAAGCAATACCAATTTCAAATCAATAGTTGAAAATAATATAAAAACTGAGAATAATCCATCAAATGTGACAGTGATACCCATATCAAAATCCTTATGCAAAAAGAGATGCCAGCTAGTAATGTTCCAGCTCGTGTTAAGAAAGCAAATAATTCTTATTCATACTGTAAGCTCGGCCTTCTTGTCTTTAATCATGGTTCATTAAATTGTAACGCACAACTATTACAATGCAAAATAGCTAGTCTGAGTAATTCAAAATATATAACCTCTCTTAGGAAAAGAATTATGATATAGAAAGGAAAATTATTTATTTATATTCTTCAGTGCTCCATTATTTTCTAGCTTGTTTTTCTTTTAAATGATGCTTATACAGACAAACGGATAAAAAGGAAATACCCTTTTCCAACTTTCATGAGGATGTCAACCCAAGGATTTATAACTCAGAAGTAGTGAAAATGAAGCATAGTTTTTTTCTTTCTTAAGGAATAAGAATTTCTACTTCGTAATTAGAAGCCTGTTAGAATAACCTTAGAGACAGGGAAGATAGATAGCAACGAGTCTCCAATAAAGAAATTAGCAAAAGAAGAGATCTTGATGGTAATTTCTCCTTGACAATGTGAACAGTTCTCCTTTGTATGCTACGACTTCATCAAATGGGGATTTAACTATTCAGTTCACTATGATACCCTCCATAGTTTTGGAAACTGCTCTAGGGTATGTTTGGCAACTTTCTTTGATGGTTATACTGCAGTTATTGTTTAACCAAGCCACATTATTTAGCTTGGCTAATTCACCTCTTCCCCCCAACTTTACTTTTAACACTTTCCTGTCATTAATTTATTTCCTCATATTAAAAGAAAAAGTCAAGATGTTTTGACAAGCTCTCTGTATGTACACTGATTCTTCATCACTGTGCCAGAGCTACCTTTTATGAGAGATTTTCCTTTCAACAGGAAAAGAACCAAGTTAATGAGCATTTTATTGTTTGGAACACTTGAAAAAAATAACCAGAACTGTATCTGATGCTCTTTATTCTAGTAAAGGACAATGCAATATAAGAATATGAAGCTTTACTTTCTCTGGGGCCAAAGGAAAATAGAAACATTTCCTGGGAAACGGTACGGATCACATCTTAACATGTAACAGACAGACTGTCACAGAATTGGAGTTAACAGAATTCACATGGACAGTGCCCAGCATAGGCTGCCACCCTAAAAATCTCCTAGAAAACAGGTATGTTGGAGAAAAAAAAACCAAACAGTAAGAACATCATGGTACTTCAGGGAGACCAAACCACTACACTTTTGGTGCCCCAAGAAGTGCTCTATATCTTCTATATCTATATCTTCATTGGGGCGTTTGAGAACGAAGTCTCAAAACTAGAACTCCCCCTGTGCCAAGTACACTTAGAAATGCTACAAGCTGTATAACTAGACTGACTTCTCATTTCAAACTACTTTATGGAGAAATAAATAAAACTACATGTCCACACATTAAAAAAAAATAATCTGAGATATTGTACCACTGCAACAAGTTACTCCAACGGACTGACTTCAGAAGCAAACACCACTATTTCAACCCTATTGTTGAGGACATTATGATATACTATAAGTGCACAATAATACTGAATGACCTCAAGAAATTATTTGATTTACATAGTTCATCCAGCAGCCTATAACAGCAAGTCTCTCTTTCAGTTGGGCTTATGCCATATGTACATGAATGATTTAATCCTTACAAATGGATATAAATGTTTATTCCAGATACAAGGAGGTGAAACTGCTCTTAAAAATAATTCAGTTTTTCTCGACTTAGAGGCTAAAACAGATCTACTACTTTGCAGTACTGAGCTTTACACGGTGTTTATTACAAAGACTCTCAAGTCCAGCAAGCCAGTCCTCTAATGAGCCAGATCTGTTCTTTTACCTTTCTGATTTCTGCTGTACAATGCATCACCTCCCATTAAAAAAGCCTGAACCACAACCAGATTTTTCTCTTTTTCTGCTTGACATTCCAGGAATCAAACCCTTAAAAGTTAAATAACAACATCTGCCTCTATAGTCTTCACAACTTCCCAGTGCCATCAAGGATGGCTGCCATCTGTCTGAAATTAGAGACAAATGAAACAGTGGGTCGTCTTATGCTCTGGAGGAACGCAAATGCCAGCAAGGGCTCAAGAGAAGTATACAGAAATGTTTGCTAAACTAAGCATTCCAGTGCTGTTCCAAAGCCAAGACCTTCAAGTTACAATGCAGGGAACCTAGAAACATAAAGCACGTGTCTGGCATGGGTCTAAATCCTTACCGAGAGAATATGGACTGGATCTTACCAGGGGTATTAGTAACAAATCACACTTTGTGGGAGATTCTGGGATAGATCTCTACAAGTCCTTGTCAGCAGCAATAAAGACTCCCCATGACACAGCCTTCAAAGAGCCAAAAAACCAGTAGCGGCTTCTAATGCTTTCTCATTCCATTGTCTTTGTTACAACTTTAAAGCTGCAATTCAAGACATGTAAAATAATGCACTTATGCTAAATATGACAGCCTAAAACACCTCAAAGTCTACTGACAGGCATGTTCAGCATCACTGAATTTACAAGTATACTGATGCATGGCCTAAATAATTAAAGAAAATCTGATCCACTAAACTGATTGTGCCTAACAGGTGGTAAAACTCTAAATAAAACTGGAAGTTAAACATTCCTGCTTCACAGAAGAGCCCAGTGCAGCCAGCACCAATGTTTCAAATGTCTCTTCTCCAGACCTTTCTCAATGGGCTATTGATATCATAACATATCCAGTGAGAGACTTTTCAGTCACGAGCAGCTCACAGTTGGTCTGTTTTCTAATGCAAGATTTTTACCATTTTCTCACCAGACAATGCAACTACAGATCAGTTAATGAGACCCATGTGTAGCTTACACATATCTTATCAAAACAACTATGTGTCAGTAGATGCACATCACTTATATAACATGTAGCACTTTTAAGAGACTGATTTTTTTTAAAAATAAATTATTAGACATTTTACAATAATTCACAAGAAACCTTTTCTATTCTAAAACTTCTTTTATATGGTTTTAGTACATCATCCTTTCTGTTTCTTTTTTAAAACAAAATATTTGTCTTTACATTCAAAGCTCTTCCACAGGCTTTTCAGCAATATTCCAGTACACCTTTCCTGAAACAAATATGACCAGATTAAGTACGATCTTCAAGAGGTAACACCTTTGGTCAATTATTTTCAGTATTCCCCAAGTCTTTATTCAGCTTAGGCTCTTAAATCAAGCAATTCAGAATTTAACGCTCAATGGTTCAATGTAACAGGATTGCTGTAATGAAGATGAAGTAAAAGGAATTTTATAAATAATGGACTAATAGAGAAAAGAGAAAAAGAAAATGGGATAGTGACTCACAGGATCTTTGCACCTAACTGGCAACACACTAACACTGGCGGTAACTCGTTACTTCCAAAAAGCTCAAAAGGTTCCTTTTAACACGGAATACTTCACTCTCATCTAACAGAAAGATCATTCCATATGCCTCCTACATGAAAACAGGACCAGCTTTCATACTGGTCCCCAAACCAGAACGTCATGTCCAGGAAACAGCACAACTATGGAAGGCTACAGCAAGGTGTTTTATAGGTTCTTCTGTTCTGTAGCGGATCTTTTCTGAATGCACCAGTTCAGTGTTTATAGTATCCACTGTACCTGTGATCATATGCAGAGAAGCTTTTCTGTCACTGAAAGAACCATAAGATACCTGAAGCTGGGCAGGAAGAATCCACATATGACTAAGGGCAGGAAACAAATTTTGGAAAAAATAGTAGGTCTGCTCATTAAAACACTGAAATGAACACCTGACCTCACCATTAAATTAGTAAGTCCTTCTCCCACTGTACTAGTACTTTCAGAACTTTTCTTATTCACTGGATATAAATGCTGTAATTCCACTATTACAATTTTTTTCACAATTATTTCAGTCTGGGTGAAACATCGTGGTAAGTCATACAACTGCCTTTTTAAGATGAATGCAGTTGCTCCTGGTTGGTTGTTAGCAGCCCCTCTATAAAAACCCAAGATAATATTTTGGTAATATCTCTTTAAAAGTAAATAAATGACTATATTTTCTGTTCATCCCACTTACATTTTCCCCTTACTGAGTTTCTTTGCTGTCAAGAAGACTGAGAGGGGCACAGGATTTGTGAAGTTTATTTGTCATATGTAGGCAAGGAAAATCTTGCTGGGGCTTTTTTTTCTTAATGTATTTAATTGATTCCATCCTCAGTATTAATTACCATTCATTATTATGCAATCACCTTCAAATTAATTTGATTAAACCTCATGCAAAGCTAGCCATTCCAGTCACATTTTGCAATACTTTACAAAAAAAAAACCAAACAGAACAAAACCAAAACCACCACAGAAACAGACTGCTGGACAAATAACAAATAAACCACTGGATAAGTAATAAATAACCCAGACCTTGGGATTAAGTTTTTCAGATAATATTTGAAAGTAGTTTGTTAATCAATAGCAAAAATTTCTAGCTAAAGTAGTTCTGCTTACAATCAACATAAAAATTGTCATCTTTCTGTTGTCATACTAACAGAAATAAATATCTGCACATTCCTGCAGCTTCCCAAATGAACGTTTTTCAAGAGAATCTTAACAAACGTGACTCAACATGCCAATTAGGTAAAAAATTAAACCCTATGATAAATATAAAAATAAGCCCTATATACACCTATGCATAAATCCCATTAGAAAACAATCCATAACATCCAACTTCTAGTTACCATAGATCAGTATCACAGCCCTCACTTTGCAGCTTTGATAAAAGACAATTCAATGTTAGGTCATAATAGTTTTAGCCTAGCTAGTGTCTAACTAACAGGATTTATTTGTTAGGTTAATTTAGTATATGTTCAACTTGAAAAGTCCAGCTTCTACAACAACTAATTTAACTTCCTCTACAGGAAATACACTTATTTGAAGGCATCGCTGGTATTTTCTGTGGAAAGAACACAAGATAACCAGAAAAGTATATCTGCAATGCCTCTGTCATGATCATATGCAATGATTCTTAAGAGAACCATACGCCAGTTTGGCACTGTAATTCAGGAAAGAAAACATTCACTTACCGCAGTGTGACTGGAAAACCTGTGGCTTGACTACCTGATTGCAGATATTGCACACTACAAGATAGAAATCATCATGAGCTGGATAATGGCCAAATAAGTGCATATCTGTGGGAAAGTTAAAAATATATACAAGAATTAGAAAATATGCTTTAAATATATATTAAGAAAAAAAATTGAAAATACTGCAGGGCCACTACTGTTAATTAATTTATACAAAGCAAATTTATACACTGCTCCATAAGAGCTTCTTACCAAGCTAAAGGGATTTTTTTTCCCTTCTGGGTTTCAAGGCCCTATACTAACACTGCAGTCTCATCCCTCAGTCTGAGCCAGAACACAGGCAGCAACACCTTTGTCTTAACACTTACTGCCAAGAAGTGGAATAAGAATTTCTGTACTGGTCAACTGTTGAAACAGTAAACGAATATGTCTTTTAAAATCTCTGCCTAAAGATCCTTTTAGAAAACACAGCACACGGGTTATGCTTCATGTCACAATATTCCAGGCTCGACTACAGACTGCTAGAGAAAATCTCCTGCTTAAAAGCTAGTTATAGTAACCAAGGTCAAGGATCCTACAGCTTAAAATACAGTCAGGAATGTCATCCCTGTTTTGAAACAGATGTCATGACATGAAATTTCTGATTCTGTGTGAATGTCCCTCCTAGTTCAAACAGCCTGCTGTTTGTCTCCCCAGCAAAAACTCTGGGAAGAGACAAAGATGGTTAATGAGGTATTTCTCAGTGATGGCACTAGGAATTTAATGAAATCAAAAGACGGGTACAGTCAGACAATGATGGGCACTTGTCCCTCTCGGCTGAAACACATCATGCAATACATGCATTCTTAAGCCATTACAAACACAGAGTAAAATAGGCTTAAATTACTACTGAAGGCCTCAGAGCTCTAACATTACAAGTGAGGTAACTTGTTTCACCCTGCATCGCTGTAACTTAAGAACAAGCACACATACTCATCCACCACAGCTCAGAGGGCAGAAATTCCTGTCACTTTTATGCACTTTGGTGTGATCATGCCACCACGCCCAGTGTTGTTAATGAAGGTGTTGCTGCATTAGTAACCCTGTGCCGAGTATCGGCTGCACAGATCGCAAAACCTCTCAGAAGAGGGTAGTGACATCTTTATTTAAAGATGATGTAAAATGGCATTCCAATGTTATTCAGCAGCATCCGAAATCTATTACAGAACTTGCAAATGCGGCTTCTGACTCAGACGAAAATACCAACCTGGCGCCTTTTAAATAGGAGGAAAAATGAGAGGACCCTCAGTGAAGACAACACGCATGACAGCAGCCATGATAGATAAACATCAACAACTAATTCCTACTTCTCCAATAAGTCATATCTTGCTTTAAAAATAGTGATTATTTTTTTTTAAAGTGACACATGCAGGTACTTTATTTCATTAGTTCTTAACCAAGGCAAATATTTTGGCCTTAGAATTATTTTTGTAAGTAATTCTGCCCTAGTCTGTACCACTATGTAAGTAACATCACTGCTTATAATGTCAGTACTTGCCACGATGAAGTGCAAAGTGCCTTCAGTCCGCAAAAACCCCACAAAGGAATGGGGCAACCCTCTCACAGTAATTCAGGCAGTATCACAAGTAGATCCAAACAGGCCTGTTCAAGCATTCTTGGGCACAAATGAGCACCACCAAGCTGCAGGTATTTCATAGTCTGATATGATGTGAACCGTCCCTCTACCTCCTGAAAACCAAAAGCCTCTCTCTGTTACTGCTCATACCAGGCTATGAAATCCAGTTGAAAGGTTAACCAATAATGACGCCTTCGCAGTGCTAGTCTTGGACTAACCAAGCCTTCAAATGCATTACAGCCAGATGAAGACTATTAACACACTCAACTTCAATTTAGAAGAACAGCAGTGGTGAGGTGTAAACTTCTTTGGTAACTTCTTCATGTAGCTAGTGTTAGTACTGATGAAGCCAAAACTGTATAGTTAGATTAAATTAAATCCTCCCTACTAGTAAGACAAACAAACAAAACCCTAAGCAGGCACTACGTCTGGCCTGTTTATTTTATTTCTTGTTTTAATATTAGAAGTCAGTGATCTCAAAGGAGAAAAAAGAATCACTTCACATTGGCAATTCTTACCCGAAGATATTTTTGACCAGAACCACAGATTTCCACTAACAGCACTGTAAACTCCATAGAAAGGAGTATTTATCCCACGTATAATTTGACACAAAGTCTGAGCTCAAAAACATGCATTTAATTACAGTTATGAAGTATTTCAAAAATGGTTAAAACATTTCAGCAACTTACAACATTTTTTTTCTGTTGTTTGAATGGTCTGGTGACAATCTTGTTATGAAAACATACAGACTTTGCCCTTTACAAACAAAAAAGTTACAACTCTTTTCCATTTAAAATTCCTTAAGTCCATTTAACCTTCAAAGCTTTAAAAAGCTTTAAGCTCTTTCAAATATGCCCGGCTCTGAGGCATATCAAGTCTGGCTGGATCCTAGTCTTGAGTTTTTATGAAGTCTGGCTGCAGGGAGTAACTTATAAAAAGACATAAGGTATTAATACTGGCGAAATCTATCCAGGGATATAGGTGGAATAAGAAACCAGGTTAGTTCACAGCATCACAAAGTCATTTATGTTTTCACCAGACACTGTCAAGGAGATAGAGCAGTGAAGGAAAAGTTCTGGTACCTGTGAGCTTGCTGCAGAACGCTGGCAAACAGCACTGCACCTAACAGGTAAATAACACCATTTGAGTCTTTATGATACTGAGACAGCAGAAGTCGAGATGCAAAGAAACTGCACAGACGTGTAGGAGAATGCACAAAATGCTGCTGTGAGAAACACAGCATCAAAACGATGCACAGGCGCAGAGTAAGTGACATCCTGAAGCAGCACTTCGGAAGTTTTTTTTCATTTTCAGATGTCTAGAAACAGCCTAGCAGAGATGCAAGTGTCTATTGTAAGTGTGAGTCTTCTGATATGAAGTTATTAGCTACCTGCCAAAAGTCCACGTAAATTAATTGGAGAATCTCAAGGGCACAAAACCACAGGTTGAAAATCAGAAATAGGAATCACACTACACAAATAAATTGTTATTGAATCAGAATAGCTAAAAAGCTTAAATTAAACACTATCAGACTGGATTCCTTAAAAACCTCACTATACAGGAGTTTGTAAAAGGAAAATTCATCAAGTCCAAACAGGTTCAACTAACTCTGTTAGTTCCTCAATGCTAGCAAGACTGGCACAAATCAGTTTTCATTATTAAACTCAAGATTCGTAAGCACACACAGAGTATATATAAATTACTTTTTAATTAAAACACTATGAAGCATTAATATTGTCTCACCAGAAATTCCAATGGGGGACACACTTTACTGGGCATAATAATATTACAAATGCAATCCAGAGCAGAGAATTTACAATGACGAGAGCAAGTAAAGTTTGAAATTAAAAAGAAAGCAGAAAATATAAAGAACTATATATCTTTCTAGATACGTTTTCTTGTTTTTAATAAGAATAGTTCAATGCTACCATGTCCTATTCAAAGCAACCATGACTGAAGGGTTGTTCTGGACACTGGAATAATTCTTAGATCAGATTACAGCCACTTGACAATCTAGACCTTGGTATGAGCAGCAAAAAAGACAACAGCGTCCCCAAACAAAAATTTATCTTCTAGAGGCAACAATCCCCCCTCCATGTCCGCTTAGTTGAAAGCAATGGTGATAAGCATTTCAAGAGAGGTTAATTTTGGAGAAGAAAACAGCTCTCTCCAAAGTTAGCTCAGAAAAGACTTCTCCAGGGAAAAAGGTAAGACCACTGAAGAAGACAGCAGATAACTGGTGAATAAGGGGAGCAACTGTCAAACCGTACTGAAATAATTACCAAAGTACAAAAAAAACAGGGAGGGGCAGAAGAGCGACTGCAAAGAGTCTTTATTTTCTACCAACATCTGGATTCCCCCTAAAACAGAAACAAAGTGACCAAGGTGTGCACTACTCACCCCAGACTGGCACGGCCACCTCTATCAAAGCCTGTAATCTGCTTGCTCCCCATGTGCAAATACAGGTAACAAGACTGAGACAGAAAGAGCTGCCCAGCCCTTCTGGTAAGTAAAAGCAGTCCATGTCCCCCACCACAGTTACCTCATTTTACTGGAAGATGCTTTCAGTAGATTTGAAGAAGACTCTTGATAGCAAGAAAGAACAGAGAACTTATTTTCAAGTACCTGCACACTTTGCGGAAGTGTTATCTCCACCTACCCCACTCCTTGCAGTACTGAATCACCGTCCCCTCAAAATGGAATCCTTTGGCCAGACATGTCTGTTGATACTGTACACCTACAAAAGCCTTGCTTGGAAATGAGCTATTTGACTAACAGGATGCGAGTGTGTCCCACATCACATGAAAAAATATGCAAGATAAGTGGAAATCAGGGACACTGAATGCTGACTGTAGGAAATACAACCTTCCTACATTAAAATCTTAAACCAAATATTACTTTGTATATACTTCACTATGGTGCTTGGAAAATAAATATAACTTCTGCTTATAGTTTTCACATAACTAACATTTGCAACTAAAAAGACAGCTGTAGCTGTATGACAGTTTTGTAATGCATCAGCTTGGTAAAATGTGCATTAAAAACACAAATACCATAGAAACACAAGAAAATGTTGCTTCTGCAAATCGTGGCATGAAAATGCAGGTGTCAGATATGACTTTTTATCTTCTCCAACTCATACAAAGGAATTTTTTTTTTTAGTAACAATCAAAGCCAGATGACTTATATGAAGTTCCTTCTCTATTATTATATAATTCATAATCATTTACATCCAACTGTACAATAAAACACAAGCTAGAAATAATCTAAACCATTCTCCCACTGCAGAATTAAGGTTGTTGAACAGTAAGACCTCACAATTTTGCGTGGGAAATTACATTTTTAATGACCATCTTTTGCTATAAATTATACACACTTTAAACATTCTCTTATATATCAGTTCCTCCACTAAATATACACACAAAGTCTGCTTTGAAAAATATTAGTGATGTTTATTTGTAAAGAGAGAAGGGAAGGGTGGAGGGGAGAGAGAAAGACTATTCAGGACACGCTAGTTTAAAACTAACAAAGAAAAGCTAAAAAAAAAAAGGCAGTGGCAAAAATGGCAATGGACAAAACCAAATCCATGTGGTTTCTCCTGCTCCTGGAGATAGATTTTTAAACTCCATGTCTAGAAACGTGCTCAATATCTCCCTCTTGTTCCACAGAAGTGACAAATCCCACCATCATTTAAAAAATAATGTACAAAATCTTTCAGTGAATTAGATTACTTTTACATTTGAGATTATTTTAAAAACTAAGTAATTTGAATGGTGAATTGAAACTTGAAACTGAAACAATACAAAGACATCTCCAGGGTATTACTCAGACAGCAGTTAAACATGCTTACATAGACAGGTTAGTCTTATCTTAGAAATAAATGTCACACTCTTTCCATTTAACATCAGCTTTATTCTCCCCCAGGTATGGTTTTCCTTTAGCTTTTTTATGCAAAAAACAGTAAGTTGCTTCAGTAATTAGCTGGCCAGTATAAACTGCATTTTACCTCTGAAAATGCCAGAGTCACAGTTGCAATTAATCACACATCTGTTTAAGCTGAAAGAGACCACTGAATGTCATTTACTCCAAGCCCCTGCTCAAATCATGGCTAACTTCAGGGTCAGGACCACAAAGTAATGCTCAAGCTCATTTCTTTTCTGATGGAAAAATGCAGGTAATGACTGAAGTTAACCATGAAATTGAGGAAAAAGTAAAATTAAAATATACAGGACAGAACTAACATAGGGACAAATGCAATAGTCATAAGTCCTGACTGATGTCCCTTGGGTGTTAATAAAAGGAGCCAAAAATTCTGCATGCTAAAAAACCAAGTGATTAATGAGAAGAAATCAGGAATACTGGAATTTTCATCAACAGCACTAAAAAATGAAACACAACAGTGACAAAGGAAAAAAAAAAGGCAGGGAAAAAACCAGCAAATAGACTTTACAAGAGTCACTGTGGTAAAGAGTCAAGGTGATGACACCTTTAAACCAGACCAGTAACTTCAAATGGTATGCTGCCTCCCAGGTTAGAGCAATCATGAGGATGCTGACAATCCTAAAGAATGTTGGGAATTTTTCATTAATTATAGTTTATACAGGAAATACTACTGCTATTGACTTGGAAAGATTTTGTACTACACTGCCTTATCTAGGCATTTTAAAATTGTATTGAAGATGGAAGTTGTGCCTTCCATTCCCAAAGACCCGTAACAAAAGAAAAAACAAGTAGATCATAACTAGGAACTGGCGATCTAAGCAAATATTGTAGATTACTAGTATCTGCATACTTTTTGTAATAACAAACTGTTTGGAAGGGATTATGAAGTAAACTACACACCACTGCCATTACTATTTTGCATAAGACACTATATATATATTTAAAAAAAAGAACAAACATGGAAAAATGTGACAAAGCTTTTCTTCCACAATTCAGAAGACTTATGAAATTTATGTAGGCTGTTTGCCATCCCAGCCTAAAATAATTTGGCAACACAGGACCAGAACTGCCTGGGCTACCAGATTATCACATCACAAGAATACTGGAAGAGAAAACCCCAAACTCACAGGTCTCTAAAGCATGCTGCATACCTATGACACCAAGAAATCTCAGCTTTTCACATCTTAAGATATCTAGAGGATAAGACAGTAGCTAATGTAAGTCTTTGCTCTTTGAAAAACCTACTTCTTAAAACTTGCTTATATGGAGGCACATGGCCCCTTGCCCCGCAGAGTAGGAAGAAGACAGCTCATCCACTTATGGAGTCTTTATTTCACTCTCTGTGCACAACTCAGATAAACCACAGCCTCCAACACCAAATAACTAGTAAAGTGCTCAGCTGCTTTTCTGTGTGTGCAAAGGCGCTGAATTTCTTCTGTAACAATCTTCTTTCTGTAACACAGTATGACACTCAAAATAAATGTTGCTTTGCAATTTTCTGTTTCAAGAATAAATCAGGCTGCAGTTCCTCAAGAACTTAAACTGATCAAAGTTAGGCACTGGTATGGTCCTTTTTGACTCCAAGCTTCATATTCCTGCCCCTCGCTTGTGCTTGTACCATCAATTAACTGATTACACAAGGAGTCAAATTCAAGACAACTCTGAACCAGGAGCAAAGTAACAGGAGAACGGACAAAACAAAACAGGAAAAGGTTTTCTGACAGTTTAGTTCCCTGAGCGGCAACACTGCAGAACCTGATGAACGCTACCGCTAACATAAGGGAGCGGAAGGAAATGCCGTGCCCAGAACTGGAGAGCAGGGAGACCAACAGGACCATGACCAGTTAAAACCACTGTGGAGCAGCAATGCCTTCCTAGCTCGTGCTGAAATCTGTCACACAGGTATCTGTGCAATATTAAAGGAAGACACTTGGCTACAAAAGAAACTTTGTAAAAATAAAGCTACTTGTTAAAGGTAGCAGTAAACAAATTTATTTATCTGTACTGTATAAAAATGTTCAGAAGCTTATTGTCTCCTTTTACATAATTCTTTATGTTTCTAACACTTCAGATTACTGAACTAATCTTTAAAACCAGGTTCCCGCTTCACCATTGAACTTTTCAGTTATTTTGTGCAATGTAACCAGACAGGTTAACGTTTACCTTTTCAGTCCCTTTCCTGGCTTTCCTGCCTGACCTTCAGTTAAAGAGTCTCCTCATTTCTGATGTGAAGAGTGTAGGTAATACTACGAAGAAACCAGTGCACATTAAGACAGTGCCATACACCACTGAGGTCTGTTTGGATGGTTATGAGAATTTTGGTTAATGATGTCTTTTTAATTTTTTATCATCAGAATTTAAACTACAGGGCAAATACAAACATTAAAGCTGCTAAAGTACATCAATAAAGTTTAGTGAACATCTGCATTTGGCTGCTGCAGCTCAGAGCTGGAGTAACAGGGAATGGTCCTGGAAAGGACCAGCTAGAGCGGAGACAGACCATTCACTGCCTTGGCCATGCTCTGCACTGGCCCATCTCCTGCAAGTGCTCACGGAAGAATTTGGAGAGTGGAACAGGGCTGAAAGGCCAAGGGAAAAGACGATTTACCAGGGTGACAGGCAATAAAACCCATGCTTGTAATTGAAATGGACATCATTCAATTATACAATATTTAGTTTTGACAGATAAGTGTAATCATAACATATGAACATGAGGCAACTCTAACAATTCTGGTAACATCAAACTACTGCCTACGAAATGATAACTGTTCTTACATTTCTCTTTAATGATTATATTACACTTCAGGGAAATTATCTCAAAGACCATCGTCCTCATGAACCTAGATTTTAAGCTGGCTCTCATTTTACATAAAACAACATGCTCCAGGAACTAGAACAACTGCTTACAAAATCTACTATTGTAAAATTCCATAAAGTCAATACCCAGAAGGAAATCCTGCTATGCAGTAAAGAGATACTAGTTAAGCACATTAAGGTCCAAGACAGAAACAGAAGAAAAAAAAATCCAAACCTTCCAAACATCAGCTAACTAACTTCTCTCACAAATCAAGGTGAGCAAAGCACAAGGAAAAAATAGACTTTCATATGTTCAAAAGCAAGCTAGAAGAGTCGTGTAAATGTAGACAGTATCTTCAATTAGATGAATAGGTAAACAGTTAGATCTGGCTTTTGGGCTTTGAGCAGATGTGTGCCCCAAAATTTTCCCTACCAGCTACAATTAGTCTAATTAAAGATATCACCTCCAGCTACAAATTTCATCTTGCTTACGTCTGGAAATCTTCAGGACAGCAACAGTATTATTAAATGACAGCAAAAATTAAATTACTGAGGGCAAGGAAACATTAAAAGATACATGATTTACAAGGATCCAGACTATGCACTCTGTATCCAGAAGCAGAGGTGACATCCCATTTGTAGAACATGTAGCATAACCGCCCCAGACTCCTGAGCATATCGAAGAAGTCCTCATCAGGAGACTCTCTTACCCTGCAGAAACAATGGATTTCTCTTAGATGCCCATGTATATCACTATCAAAAACCTTGGAGAGGGAGCATGGCTGCACACAGGTGTGCATACAAAGGATAGAGAATGTGCAGAAGGATTATCAGTCTCTGCATTAGATTTCTGATTTCTCAACTTCCCACAGGCAGGCATAAGGTGAGGAATAGCAGGAAATAATTTTCATTTCCCTCATAATTCAAAGTGAACGTCATGCACCTTGACTAGAGAGCCACCATGAACCACTATATAGCAACAGAACAATTCTTCCTTGAACATGTATCAAGAGAAGTCTCGCTGCAAATGAGACTTGTCAGCACAAGTAGTATCCTTCATGGATGATGGGACTAAACTTCAGCTCAGATTGATGTATGGCTCTCCTGAATTACATGTTTGACCTTTAGCAAGTTAGAGGGTTGCACCACAGACATACTTTCTAAGAGACTTCTATAGCAGGTGGACTCTGCCAGCTTCTCTTCTCTGGGAGAGCACACCTCAGCCCAGGAAGAGATGTCAGATCTGCAAGCTAACTACAATAACTCACAGAAATACACAGTGTTTCAGTCTTTTATTTTCCTGCCATAAGGTGGTTAAGCTTTCTGATGCCTAGCCAAATACAATAAAGAGGCAAGGAAACAACATGAACATACTGGTCCCACAGATGTAGTAAGATAAAGATCTGGAGATACCAAATGCTGGTTGAAATGTAAAGGGTCTTCTCAAATTTTTTTCTACAGTATTTCTTATATTTCTAAGCTATTTCTAAGTACTTAGGCTATGGAGAGGGTTCCTGGAACCCCTTCTCAGCTTTCAACTTCGGCCTTACAACAGCTGATGATGACTGCAGGGCAATAGCTTGGTATTGCTGTCCTTCATTAGTGGAATGAGCAACCCTTGTTGGAGCCTGAGACGTCAATGGGTTTCAGAAAAGCATATTGGACTCTGCAAGTCATTAGGGTCCTGAAAATCCAAATATATTAGTCTGTCTAGAGCCAAAAGTAAAAACAGAATCAGTGACAATTGGGGATTCTTTTGCTGGAAAAGATGGGCCATTCAAATACTCCTACAATAGATCTAACTTTTTGATAGTCTGGCACCAAGAGTTTGTTTAAGAGTGCCAATGGGGAAGGAGACTTCTTCCCTTTTATCTGTGAGGAAAACCATCTTCTTGGAACCTCTACAGCTGTACTGGTATCCATCCAAACACAGGTGATTTCCAAGACTGCCAAGACTGGCACCACAAGGCAAGTGGTGTTGGAGGTAGTGGGAAAAAAGGCTTTTCAGGTCCTTCAAAGCAAAACCTGCAGAATTTGAATGATACAGCTCTGCTTGACAGATGGGAAAACACACTGACTTTATGGTAACAGAGAACAATCATTCTTTATGGAAGTTGCCTATATACAAGGTATTGTGGTTTCTTACAAAGCCTGTATTAATGCAGCTTATAGACTGGTACCAGCGAACATGTATCTGCCTAAATCTTGCTCTCCGAGTACAGATATAGTTGGCAGAACACTGCTAACACCTGCACCCTGCATAGCAGCCTGCTACTTCTCTTCACATCTGGGTGGCTGCAAAGCTTCCCTGTCCCTTTTGTTACAAGGCTGACCTTTCTTTCTGAGCTTCTTGGTCAGCAAAGCTTAGTCCAGAGGATGGTGATCAGATCACAGCAGTTGAAACGAAAGACAAGGAAAGAAAGTGGTCATGCTTAACTTCAGCTTAGTAGTAACATAAGATATTCACCAAGTACAACCTTGCTGTTGTGACATGAAACTGGGGGAGAGCTGCAACTGTTATCACCCCCCTGACTTTGTGTACCAGAGACTTTAGCTTTCCAAGCCAGCTGGAAGGTAAAATACTGACACAGTTAAAAATACTTGGTCTCACATACAAGAATGGCACGCACTACTCCTGCAAGAACCTGTTCTGTGCACGTAAGACATTTTCTCCTTACAGGACACCAATTAAGACTTTTAAAAAAGAAATAAAAACACAAGAATTTTCATTCTGGAGAAATGAAGGTCTTTCTCTACTTCAAAGCAAATCTTGCAATTATCTTTTAATGCTCAAATTTAGTCAACAATTGCTAGCCAACTACCTCAGAGAACAAACTGAGCTCTTGTGAGGTTATGTGAGGTTGTGAGGAAGAGCCAGAGTGACCAGAGAAATTTATTTAGTTCTTAGCTCCCCATAAATGTTGCTTCTGATTGTGGCTGGCTGAAAAGGTGAGAAGACAGCATAAACTACTGTCAATTTGTCTTCCGTATCACAGCACAACAAGCCTAAGGGTTTCGCTATAATCAATAAGTGTTTACTAATGATGTAGGTATGCTATTACTTGATTTCACACCAGTAGGGTTTCTATATGGACTTAGTGGAAAGATTTGAAGCTTTCCATTGTGCAAGTAAAACTAAATAATTTAAATAAAAATCAATTAATAACCCATCTGTAAACTACACAACAGTATATCTGTACTACAGATGATCTTTATAGTGGGTCAGGGTAAGTACTGAAGTATTTTTCCTTATTTTTCTCCATTTGCTAAAACTATAGCTTCAATAATCTTATATTAAGTGATCAAATCTTAAGTGATCTGAAAAATAAAGTTTGAAAGGAAAATAACTTCTCTGATCTTTATTGAATTTTTTTTTTTAAGGAAATGTTGGATACAGCCATATTAGGGACTACTGAATGTGCAGCAAAAAACCAGAAATCTTTTAAATACAATTAATTCGTAATACTTTATTTTAGTAAGTCCATCATTCGGAGTGCTAGTAATGAAATATTACAAGGATTGCAGGTTTTCTTCTTTCATTTTCTTGTCAATGCACACTAACAAAGATGTTATCTATGCAGTCAAACAGTCCTCAGGAGAAAAATCCCATGACTGAAAAAAACCTTCATTCCTATTTCTTCTGTGCAGACTGCCATGAAACAGATTTTAATTCTCCAACTGGTGCTTTCTTCATAAACACTCAGCAAGACACAGATGACACTCACACGCTAGCCTGCGAAGCTGTATTATCTTCTGCAGAAAAGCAACTCTGGTTTAAGGCAGCACAACTGGACTGAAGGAGAACTGGCTTAAATCCTGGCTCCTGAACAACATTCTTGCATGACCCTGATTAGATTTTTCTGTGCCTCAGTATCCCATCTCTAAAATCAGGATAATATGCTCTTTGTCTGCCCTGCCTGTTTAGATTGCAGCCTTTCAGTATTCTCCTACTATTTGTCCATACACTGCAGCCACAATGGGGCCCTTCATTTTGGCTGGGACCTCACTATGGCTATAGAACGAGGAACAAATAAGACAACTTTCAGTATGTTTTAGAAGCAGTGCGTGCAACTGCAACGCTATTGCAAAGACTTGTTAAACAAGTCTTAATAATGTTTAAAAGAGCATTTTCATATCCAAGTGACATATATAATTGCAGCAAATATTCTTCTTTGTTGGCAATATCAAATAAAACTTTTGTTATGCATTCTTTACAGAAATCCTGCTTTGAGTAAGCACATAAGTTAAGTGTTAAAAAGAGTCCTGTAAAAACGAAATTGTCACAGCTTTCTAGCCCAGCTCTTTAATAACAAGAAAATTATTATTATAATAGAAGTTCAATAATATAGTATCATCAGGAAAATATTTCTAGACAATGACTAATGAGTACACTCTTCTAATTTTTCTAGCAGGGAAAATGATGACTAAATGAGAAAAAAACGTTAAGAATAAAATCCCTAATCTCACCTATGTAATTTTTCAACATGCTAAGTATCTCATTGCTTGTCCATGTACAGGAAGGGCGGGCCCGTACGCTATTCTCATTTCATCAAGTGTTGTTATGGGTGCCTTTAATGCTGTCGGAGTATCCATTACTGCTGAGGAGAGTCAGTATTTCTTTATAGTCCACAACTCAGCCATCAGAAAACTCAGAGAAAACTGAAATCCAGTTCCTCCTCTTCCAAAGTGTCTGTACGGTTTTACCATCAAGTTACTATTTCTTTGTGACAAATGAGGAAAACCCCCGTTGTTACAATAGGCCTAAGAAAAAGATGCTATGTAAAAGTGCAAGTTTGGTGTGTCATCTTTCACTGCTAGGTTGCTACTTCGAAGTCACTAATGATTAGTACTGTCCGTTAGATATTTGGTGACTGCTGTGTACCTAAATTAGTTAAGAATACTTTGCCAACAGGTGCAATCACAGCTAGGTCTGGGACATCACTGGTACGCTATAACAGAAATGGAGCTAATCTTCAGCAAATCACATCATAAGATACTACGAGGGAATTTGCTGTTTACCTGCTCTACAGTCAATTTCAGTTTCTGGGTCTGTCAGCTCTTCAAAAGCATAGCTAAAAAAAAGGTGAAACATAACTAAATATCTAAATACTTTGCACCTCATGAAATTTACAACACATCTGCACTTTACAAGCGTAACAAATCTGCAGCATTCAAAAGCTGACCAAACAAATTAAAGAGGGCACTTTCTCTTCAGTCACATCTATCAATTTCTATTTTTTTCTTCCAATAATTGCCTGGCTTTTTCCAATCTCCAAGTCCATTGCCAAAGGCACTTCTCTTTCGTTACTTCACTTCTCCCTTCAACAAAAGCCAAGGGCAAGAAAATCTTTTCACTTAAGCACTGAAGGTGGGACTTGATGATCTTAGAGGTCTTTTCCAACCTTAATGATTCTATGATTCTAACTCTCTTCTCACCCAAGATGGAACATGCCCACTTGTTCTTAATCAACAGCTGGATATTAAATGAAAATGTATTGTCTACATGTATTGCCTAAGTGTATTGTCTAAAAGGACACAAATAATTCTTATGCCAATTCTCTGTGCTTTTTCTGTATTGCCTCCTACACCTATAACAGCACCTCTCTTCAGGAATATTGCCTCTCATATAACTCGTCTCTCCTAGAAGTTACTTCCAGATAGACTTTCAGTAAGACCATCTTTTTCCTTCATACAATTGCAAAAGAAATGGATTTCATTCTCTTTCTACTTGGTGTGCAGATTGAGGTACCTCTTAAACTGCTCAACCACGCTCTTTTTTTTTTTCCTCAGAGAACTTTATGCAAAAGAAAAATAAAGGAGAAAGAATTCATTAATGGATAGCATGATATGGAAATATCAATGTGAAACTTTTTAACCGAAGTCCGAATATACAAAAACTCTACCCCAAGGTCACTTAGAAAAACCAGTTAAAACAGGCAGTAATATTTCCTGTAGGTTGAAGAACAGTCTTTAGTTCCACTAACATACAACTCCAGAAAATAGCTCCCCTGTTTTAACAATTCTGCTCTCAAGGGAATAATTATCATTGCAAGTACAATCAGTCAAATATTTTTACTGTCTGGAAAAGCATACATACATCATCAGCTCTTACATTGAGATTTATACAGTACACTTAGATGCACACCACAAACATTTTCCAGGATAGGAATATGCTCCTACTGTTTAAACACGTTAGGTATGGACAAACTAGTCTGGCAATGCAGCACTTCATACTGGTACAGTAGTTTCTTCCCTGTTCCAGGAGATATAGGCACAGCGTTGCGAGACTAACCCAGTCCATGCCAAGAGCCTGCTGCACACCTCAGGGAGCGGACTTACCTCCAAGAGACACAACCCTTAGAGAAGAACACAGTCACAAAGGGCTTGGGTCAGTACAAGTCTGTATGCCACTAAAATGTCCATCAGATCTTCAGTATGAACATCCTAAAGCATATGTACATGCTGCATTTGGGGGTGCTCTCTTCCTTCCCACTCCCTCCTTCTCCCAGGGGTGCTGCTAACAAAATTACAGTTTGTCACAGATACAGGATCAACCACAATTTAGAGCCTCAAAATAAAGCTCTGCAGTTAAAGTGGTCACCCTATAAAGGAGCAAACTCTGCTATCAAGACACACTCATGAGATTCACTACCATTAGATAAGAGAAAAATGAATTCTTTTGTTGTTGTTGCTACATCAGGCAAAAAATGCCTTAAGAAACTTGAGCTTTTACCAACTAAAGAATGAGAAAAAGAAACTGTAAGTATTTCCCCTATGAAATATCAGGAGATTTTAGTTCTGAAGACTTAAAAAAAATTTACAGAGTGAGTTTAAAGAAACCTGCCCATCTAGTAGTACTGAAACAGCAAAGGAAAGAAATGAAAAAGCAATGGAAGACATGTTATTTGTGTATGTCAAAAAAAAATAATCTTCTGCACTTGTTATGCTTCACAGTATCTACTCATAATACAAATCATCAGTTTAATATTGTCACTCAAAGGCATACACATTAATATAATAAAAGCTATTAATGGGGCTCTTTCCTTTTAATGAAAGAAAAAAGTAGTTTATTAGTTCAATCACGTTATTGTTCTATTTCAATTTCTGCCACACTGAATACTGCACAAATCATATTCTGACCTGCACCTATTTAATTCTCACTATTTAACAAACAAAAAATTATGCAACAATTTCATTTTCACATTCTTAAACAGAGACTTAGAAAAGCTCCAGTTGTCATTGGAGCTGGCTTGTTTGTTTGTTTCCTGGACAGGAGAAAAAGGAGGCTTTTAGGGAATGAACTACTCAAAATACAGAACAATAACTGTTTTTCCTAATTTTGATCTTAAGTATATGACTACTCCAAGAATCTTTCCAGCTCACTCTTCTTCACAACGTTACCTCACTTTTCACTATTTGGCAGCAGCAATGACTTACTAGTACTTGGTTAGTACTTCAGGGGGTAACTCAAATACCACAAGGTAGCACTTCTAAGCTTGAAAAGTCTTTCTTTTTAAAGGAAGATCACTGCATGAAATCAAGAATCAGCAGGCTGATTCAGATCTTGAGATGTGCTACACTGACAGAAAAAGTAAGAATATTTTACAGCCATTTGACAGTAGAGGTAGCGAGCCTGCTTCTCAGTGCAGCCCCTTGAGTCCAGTTTCCATGCAATGGGTACGCTGCAGCTTCATTGCTCTTGGCACTTCACTGAGGTTAGGATGCAAAGGGCTCAGCCATTTTTACTGGGGAGCTAAGAACATCCTAGGGACATGCACAAAGAAAACTGTGCCAAGATTAAAGTAAGCTGCTGAAAACGGGTCTGCCCAGTGACTGTCACAGATTCTCGGCACAAACATGCGAAAGGTCAGCAACACCTTTTGCTGACATGACCTGGTCCCAAAAGTGATGCTTTCACCAGCACCCAGCTTCCTAGATTAATCTCATCCACCTAACAGCTCACTGACATGAGTGGACCACTTAACACTTCTTATGCTGCAGCCTGATGCCTGTCAACTTTGCTTAGAAGGAATCTCCCTTCCAGCATCATACTATTCTGAGGATTTGGGTGTAGCAAAGCAATTGTTCATTTATTTCTGAGGATTTTGGTGTAGCAAAGCAGTTATTAATTTATTTCACCCAGTATTACAGTGTTGTGCTGGCTCTGCAACAGTTAAAATCCAACAAAACAGTTCTGTTTAAAGACTGATTCTTCATGTGTTTAGAATCGATGTTTTTTCAGCTTTTCTTCAAGGCTGCTGTGCTTCCTAGTACCCCATGATTTACCTAATTGTAGGATCATTGGAACAAGAGGCTTCCTAGACAGAGTCCAAGACACAGCTTTTCAGAGACAGTCTCAATTCTCTGGCACTCACCTGGCTTCAGCAGCAATAGCACCTTGAATAGACAATAGAAAAAGGAGATACAGAAGGAAAAATGCACTGCTTTGAGTCATGCATTTAAGGTACACTCCAGCATCATAAAGCAGTAACGAGTCATCAAGTTTCATGGAGGGAGACCACTTATGAAACCTTTTCACCACCCCCATTAAACAAAACTATCCTCCACACTATTACAAGGAGCAAACCTTACCCCCATTTACTGTAACAGTATGGGTCCTTGGAGGGCTGTTATTAATTACTGCACAATCCAACAGACAGGACAGCAGACAAAGGAGGAGCCAAACCCTGCATTCCTTCATCATCTACTGGGAAAACTTTTAGCCAAATTTCTTGAATTTTTAGTGTCCTTCCCTGTACATGAGGAGGAATTATGTACATTGTAACTCCTAATTAAACACTTGAAAATTAATTGATGAATTGAATCACACAAGAAAAATAAGTATAACCATTATTATACATATCTTAACATATGTTAACACCTCATCTGCAAGTTTATGTGATAGTTACAATGACGTAAGTGACAGCTAATTCCTATCACAACATTTCATCTGGAAAAAACTCACTGGAATTACTACTCTTCCAAAAGACTGAGTTCAACAAAATTCAGCTTCTAAAAAAAAAACCAGAAAATAGCTTACGCACGGTACAGCAGCCATGCGAATGAACATCTGTCCACTGAGAATTGTTTGTAGTTCCACTTGAAGAACATGCATCAAGGATCGGAAGCAAACTCCGAACGGCTTGTGTGAGCTAAAGCTGCTTCGTTGTGAAAGGGGTATATACATATCTTGAGGGATGCAGCATATCTCAATGCAGGACTGCACTGTGTACACTGTTGCAGTGCCAGACCTGTGCAACGCACCTGCCTCAGGTATCTTAGCAGAAGTTGGGTGAGAGATAAATGTGGTACATGGATTTAATGAAGGGTAAATGAAAATAACTTCAGACAGAATCACTATTCTAACCAAAAGAGGCTATGAAATTCTTTGTTAAGGAGGCTAAATATCTGAGCATAGAAAAAAAATGCAGTATGCACTAACACCCCACTCAGCACAGTACAAGCAATGACCATATACACCTGCAAAGTGCATATTTGGAGTACACTCACAAAACCTCCAGCTTCCTTCTGACTCTCCTGTTTGATAGACATGTGAGTTTTGTTGAACTCTGTATCTGAATGGCAGGAGACACCACTGGCTAATGTAAACTCCCTGTTAATGAAGCTTCTGTAAATGATCTCTCCAACTACTCTGCAGTTAAATACCATCCTGTTTCTGACACCACACACACAGTCTTTCCAACAACAAGGATATTCTGTAGTTATCAGAGCAGAAAGGCTGAACAGTCCATTAAATTTTTTTCAAGCATTCATGATAGTAAGCATCTGCCTAAGGATAACTCTTAAACCCAGAATACATTTTCTTCCACAATGTTAAAATATAAGTAATCTTCAAAGCTTCTATCATAGGCAGAGGGTTCCTAAACAAGTTTCATACCTCCAAGTGCATTTACTCTTTTAAGTCTCCAAGTTCAAGTGCAGTACATCATTTGATACTTAAACAGAGTCAAATGGCCACACTTTAAAACTTGTGTCTCAGTTGTGAGCATTAAAAATTTGTCAAGAATCTTTTCAGTTTATAAAACTGAACTCTCTTTTTGATTTGATTAGAACATGTTTCTGCAATCTAAAAAGCCACCAAGAGCTGTAAAAAAAATCACTACGTGGAAGCACATATTCTGAGTAAGTTCCTAGGATGCATAGTTACCGCATGACTACACAATAGAATTAAGGCAGTCTGGATACCTTACCTATAATTTTCTTTACTGGTTTAATGAGTTTCTTTAATGTCTGAAATATCACTTTATAACATTATCACTCATTACCTATATTTGCAATACTTAAAGGATACTTGCAGCGTCACTTTAACTATTAAAAAATATTGTAATATTACATTTTCAACAGTTTTATGTTAGTGACTGACAATAAAAAGAGGTTTTTTTTTCTTCCTCACTGTATCATCCTAAACTCTTCATAAACACAAATCAGAACTTGCTAATTACAATTCTATTTCTTTATCACTTAAGTGGAAGCTGTTTTCATTTCATGAACCAGCTGAATTTTACAGCTAATACAACCCAAGTCATCAGCTATTAAACTGAACAACAATACATTAACAATTTCAATGGAAAACATGGGCATAACTAAGATCCAATCCTAGATTCAAAATCTTAGTCTATAAGTGCACATACATAAAGTGGGAAGATTTAGTTTCATCTAAGAGTTACATTTTACAGCAAGGAGAATTTTGCAACTATCTACCACTTACAGTTCAGAAGCTGGCCATTTGGCCATTCACAATTAATTTATTTTCATTCAGTATCAACAGGGTATCTACCAGAAATGAACAGATGACAACTCCCCTTGCCAAAGGAAGGAGGGGAGGGAAAAAAAAAAAAAAGAAAAAAAAAAGGGAGCAAGCATGAAAAAGACATTATAATACAATAAAAATCACGAGTAATCATTCATGCCTAGTTAATTATCAAAACGTGCCCCAATTCTTATTAAAATAACATAGCCATAGCTAGCTCACAATCACTGTTTACATTCCAAGATAATTTACAAGCGCTTTACAACTGCATGTTTCAATAACCTTACAAGGACTTTTATTCCTCTGTGGAAACAGAGCATTACAAAATGTCAAACTTGTTGCAAAACCGCTGATGAAATTGTGAATAAAATCATCTCTGCTAAATTCCACCAAAAAGATAAGCTATACAAAAAAGAATTAAAGCATTCCTCCCATGTGAATATTTCTCTCTGAAAAAAAAAAAGATATTTGAAAATTTACATAAATAATACAGGACTATTTTTTCCAGTTCTATCATCAACTGTTACTTCACACACTGGAATCGTATTTCACCTTAATAAAGTTACAGAGCAAAAGCGCCAATGCCTAAACTTATATTTTAATGACTGGGTTACTGTATTATCATAATGATAGCTGCATACAAGGATATAACAATCTTCTTCAGTGACATGCACTGATTTGACCGCGTGGCTTTCAATTACATTCAGAAGACTTCTAGATTTTATAATCTCCCAACATAAATGAAAAAGGATTATTCTCATTTTCAAAATAGTCAATATTCTGAACATATAAGAAAGGTTTTTGGACACGTAAGGTGAACAAGATCATCCATAATGGGAGCTATCCCGCTGTTAATGAAAACTTTGCCCTCTATTTTGCCATGCAGAGTGCTGAACACACATTCCAAAGGAACTGTGAGCCATCAGTAGCCCAGACACCATCAGAACTCGGGACACTCTAAGCAAACAAAAACTTAATCATTTACCACACTTCTTGATTCCTTCAAACAGATTCTGGCAATTTGCAAGCTCCCATAGTATTCCCATTAGGCATATCTGAAGCACTTACACATAAAGGAAATTAGGCAAGAGGGCACGCTACTAGCCAGGACACATCCCCTGAAACTTCAGAAGATACACTCCCAGAACTCTACCACAGTACAAAATCCCCCCACTCCTCTTTCCTACCCTTCTTCTCCATGGTAATTTCCTCTCATCTCTAGCCCTCTGCGCCCTTTCACCTGCCCAAACCCCTCTAATTAAAAGCAAACCTATGGCAGAAAATGCCTGGAGCAACTCAAAACCAAGTAAAAGAAGATATCATACACAACAGCAAGTTCCTTGCTGCAAAACGTCTCTCTGAATGAACCAACTCCATAGGAGCACTCTGAGTCAGTTTATTCTCATCAAAAGAAAATAATGAACTGATATACGCTAAAGTGAAGAAAAGCCTCCTTCAAGCTATGGAACATACACAGTAACATCAAATTGCTACTCTGCCAACCACTTGGATCTAAGAGCAAATTCTGAGGAAAGAAAACCCCACAATTCAAAACTATCTGAGGCTTCAACAGACAGGTTAGTAAAGTGCAGTCCACAGATATTCCTGTATAAATAATACACTCCGAGGCAAGGTTTGCCAGTGCTGTCTGGACAGAGACCTGGATTTTGCTAAGTATCTAAATTTGTTTGACTGCAAGTACAGCAAAATTTTAAACATGACAAAAGAAAACAACAACAACAAAGCAACACAACTATTCTAATGACAAAATTTCTTCCATAAGATAGCCCAATAAGACCGGCCCACTCTGGAGAGATATGGAAAAGCAGTTTTTCTCTCCTCAGACAAAGGAAGAATTAAAACTTAACTTGCCAGCAGCACTGTAAAGCTGTGGCTGGACTCAGTCTCCAAGTTCAGTATGTACCTGGTCTTCCATTACCCTGCTGTTCATAAAAATATCAATGGTTACTCAAAGTAAGGCAAAGGGGGATGTGGCCTCTGTACAGGTGCAACTAGCTACACTGTGTAAATAACAAGATAGAGGTCTTTGGGGAATGTTATTGAAAATATGCCATTTGCTGCAATTATAAGCAGCAATTTTTTTTTTACTCACCTCAGCCTCATACAATCTCTCAATGAGGATGCATCCAAGCAAAGCACTCCAGCAACACAAATGGAAGTTTATCCTATGTTTGGAGCAAGTCACTTTCCCTCTCCATGTTTCTGTTTCTCCATCTGTGACACTTCACAGAAAGCTTGAGAGGTGTAATTTATTAGCAGCCGGCCAAGTGCTTTAGACAAGTATGTTACTAAAGCATTAGAACTGTGTTCACTGGTTCTGAAAGGGTAAACCATCAGTCAAACCAAAATAAAACCAACAGTATCCTTAAAAGAAGGCTATGCTTTTTAAACGCAGAAGTACCATGTTTATCTTATTTGCCTTAATAGAAAAAAAATCTCCAGACTTTAGGTATTTTATTATAGTAGGGCACCAGAGATCCGACTTTCTTCTGAACCCCCTTTCCCTCTGTTTACTGTTACCCTTCTGAAGGAGGTGATAAGCAGAGAGAAACAAACCGGTAGCGCCAAATGAAAGCAACACGTGCCCAACCAGATTCACTGTCCCCAGGCCACAGGGGAAGACCTCTACACACCAAGGCCCGTCAGCAATCTTTAACTGACGGCAGATGTCAACTACAGCTGTCTGATCAGGGCAGAAAACAGTCTGGCTGCTAATACAGATAAGGGCAAATTGTTCCCAACACCTGCAAAAGACAATATATTAGGTACTGGCAGTGAACACTGTTTAAGCACTAGGCTTCTTTCAAAGCAGTATCCATGTGGAAGTTTTTATATCTACACAAACCCAAGGTTCAGGCTTGCACTCTTTTGTAAATGTTGCTTTTGCTGCAGTATCACTGAGAGAATTCTCATGAAGCCATCCCTGGCAAGAGGAACAACCCAGTTAAAATACTGACAATGGACAAGGATCATCTAAAAATACTGACTACATAATACAGACACATATTGACCAACTCTCAAACACTAGTTCCACTTGAGAGTATATGATATATACTTTTGATAGCTAAAACCAGTTGCTTTAAAAGAAACAGCTGCATCAAAACAAGAAATCCAAAAGAGAGACAGCTAAATAACAGTACTGACTTCTTGTAATTTTCAAATTATTAAAAACATGAATAGCCAAATAAAACAAATATTCTTCAATGCATCACAAATTAAAAACACCTTTCATTTAGGAAAAAAAATCCCCAGCACACTGTATAAGATTTATAACATCAGATGAAGGAATGTAACTGACGCCTTGAAAGAAGGTAATTTTGAATCACCAGATACTTAGAAAAATCTCAAAACCCAAAAGCAAACGTGATTACAGAGAATTTTCTAAATATATGAATATACGTATACATATATACATATATTTTTAGGATATCTGCTGTAATCTGTCTGTAGATTTTCAGCATACAAATATGGCAACGCTGCAGTGCCATCCTTCATCTTGTTCTTGCTAACCTTTTTGTGTGCTTTAGATCTTTTTCAGACTGCAAATGCGTATTTGTACTGCACTTTGCTGCTGGTTTAGCCAGCAGTTTAAAAGATGGCCTGACGCAGCTGTCAGGACTGTGCACTAGCTCTCTGCATCCCTAAGCTCCCACATCAGCACGAAGTGTTTCAGTCCCACACTTCCAACTCCACACTGCAGAATCTCCTCTGCCTATAGCATCCTGAAGAGTCACTACAGTAAAAGTAACATTTTTTCCTCCTGACAGGTCAGTGTGGCTCGCTCTCAGCAGGTGACTGGCAGCAATAAAGTAGAGTTTCAGTTCAATCAGATGTACAGAGATGGAAGCACTCCTCTCCTGGAGCTGGCATCTGACCTATGTGCCATATCAAGTACATACTGTTTAGCAAGAGCTAACAGGCTTCTTCACATCACTGCCATTCAGGACAGGAACTCTTCTGGTGTGAGTGACTGCTGTCATTTGTCTCCTGCAGAAACACACCTTGACATTTTGGTAAAGGAAGCGGGGAAGAGAGGAAGCGCTTCTTCATAATCAATAGACATCAAATGGAAATGCATGGTTCAAGATGCCCTGCTTTTTGATCGGCAGGACACCGACATGAAAAGCCAAGGGAATACCCAGAATGGTTTGGTGCCATCACGTGCTATATGAGGCTCTGAAGCTCTGCAGCTTGTTTCTCCTGAAGCAAGCACTTTTGGAAGATGACAGTCCTGATCCATTTAGACTTTGAGACCTTGTCATGACAATCTAGAGCATGATTTTTTCAACATGGACCTTGCTCCTGCAGAAGGCAAATGAGAAATAAGAACTTTGGTGCTGTTAACTTCCAGCTTGAATAACAGCCATGAGGAACACTACCCAAGGTGAAGCCTTGAGCTTTCTACAGTACCATGCAGTTTCTGTACATTTTAAAGACCTTTATCTGACAGCAATAGTGAGATAGATCTGCCTAATATACAGCCCATCAAACCACTGGCTTGGCTGGTCACACCATGCAGGTAGAATAACTTTATCTGACTGCTTCCTCCAGTTTTTAATGAGTCTGTCCCTACCGCAGGGTATCAGTCTCCTTGAACTCCTGCTTTCAGATTAGAAATTACCCTTTTTAGTGCCTTATGTCAAAGCAAATATAATCTTTTGTTGTTGTATCTGCCATAGCCTCAAATACTATTTACCTGAATGCAGGTATGGATTAAATGATGCTGTGAAGGTTAAGTAAACCAATCATCTGCTTGATCTTAGCATGGTTGTTAGTATTCTGCAGAGAATACTGGCCTAACAGTAGATCCTGGCCTAATCCAACATTTGTGAAATGGTGGATAGAGGGATCTACATAGTGAAAGGACCATGACAGGGACAGTCAGTCCAAACATTCAGTCCAGCTCACTACACAGGTAACACACTAAAGGTGACTCCAAGTGTAAACTTCTAAATATTTTGTAACTACTCAGCTAAGAACTGATGGATCAGACACCCTATCAAGCTGTACCACCTTGTCACAGGCAGCAACAAGGTACCAAGGAAGATTCCAATTCCCTGGACCTTTAGAACCCCCTCATGGTGCTACTAACAAGGTAGCACAGGGCATGTGTGACCCTGTACATTCCCAACCAGAAACAGCCTGAGCTCACGCACAGAGAATTCACATGGGTCTAGAACAGAACACACACTGATACACATTTGGAGCAAACCTCATCATCTAATCCAGTTTGTTTCAGCCTTTCCAGCTGCAGAAAAACAGTCAAAGAAAGAAACGAAAAATCACCTATTCCGCAGTCCTGAAATTCTCTAGTTTTTGTAGGGTGTATAAGCCCAAAAACCCAGCATTTCATAAAAATAAATCCAACATTGCATATTTTCTTTTTTAGAACCTCAGTTTATGCTGCCTTCTTTTACAAGTTTTTGGAGGCAGCAATACTGGTAAGGGGAAGAGGGAGAAGAATTTGTAAACTTGAGATACAGCACATTTGCTTTCCAGTTATTTTGTATACAGTGCTTATACAGGACCACCAACACTGGGGAAACCTCTGAAAGTCTGTCTTCACTTAAAGTAAGTTAGGTTCTTCCTTTAACCCCACATATACAACATCTCTCATCTACGTTGAACAATACCTTAAATCAGCATTGACTGGCCTTGCTGTGGGCGTAACCAAGAGAAAAGGTGACCCTTTTGCTCAGACTGGTGATGATTTTACAACAAAGAGGCAAACTAAATGATGCAAGTGCTAATGTCCTTCAAAAGATTCCTACTATTTCTTTTGCAAAACCAGGACAAAAATTGTTCTGACACAATTCATTAGAAATTACAGAGCCTCTAACCTTACATAAAGATTGACCTGCTATGTCCTCATAAATCCATGGGCAAGAAGGCAGCACCAGGAAAAACATGTTAACAAAGGTTGCTTTGCAAACAAAGTAAAGCCAAAGAAGGTGTTCGGGCCCAGCTGTCAGTTACATGAACTTACAGTAAGAAGGCACAAACTATCTGCAATGCTTCCAAGAAGGCTAACTACTATATTGTTAAATGATTAAAATATGCTTAGAATTAATGACTGGAGGGATATTTGTGGTTTTGATTACCAGAAAAATATAAAGGAAGAATGGAAAGTGTTGCTTCCTCTTTTACCTGCTATTAAAGGACAGTCCCTTCTCACCCATCCTGCTGGAAGGCTGCTTTTTCGCTTTGGTCACCTCATCTTTCACATGAGCTTCTCTTTTAACAAAAAAAGCATTTAACATGTATGAAATCTTAGGGAGGAGAGGAATTAAGAACAAAAATCTTACGATCTGTACTGAATTTCTATGGTAAACAGGCCACGGAATATCAGCACATTATTCTAACTCAAACCCAAGCTTTCTGGCTGGCTAAAGAATCCTTCCTGGGAAAGCATGAGGGCCTTATGCAAGGATTTTGTGCAACAGAGGGTCTACTACATCCCTTGATAAGCTGTTCCTATTTAATTGTATCATTAGAAAAGCACACCTTATTTCTAGTCTGAACAGATCTAGCTTCAGCTTTCAGCCATGAGAATCCCCTTAATCTAGCTGACAAAGAACCATCTAACTGTCAGATACCTTTGCCCTGCCTAAGTACTTATAGATTTATCAGGTAGCCTCTACCGCCTGTTGATAAACTAAATAGATTGAGCTTCTTAAATCTTCCATTCTAAAGCTGATTATCCAGACCTCAAATTAATGTAGGTTTTTCTGAACTCCTTCCAACACCTGATGTGCACATCAGAACTGGGATACTGAGGTAAAGCTGTATAAAAAGCAGTAGTATTCACCTCCCTCCTACTCTCCCAGTCATGCACTTTCAGCCTTCTTCAAGACTGCTTTGCACAGGGAGTAATACTTAAATTAATCAACTGTCTACGGTAATTCTTCCTTCCCTACTTATATTCTAGATAGAAGTTCTTCCTTACACAACAAATTCAGAATGGACCATGACCAAATTTATTTCTGTTTGTTATAAAGAAAAATGTATGTATTTTTTAAACCCCAATTGCATAAGCTCTATGTATGATGGAATGTATGAATTCAGTGCCTGTGTTTTACAAGTGAAAAACTGCAGAGAAAAAGATTACGTTGCAATTGTGTAATAGTTACCCAACTTAAAGCCACCTCTTTAAACTACTATTTCATTCAATAAACTCGCCACTCCCAGCCTATTTTGCACTACGGCCTTCTGATGCTTGCTTGTATATTCACCTCTGGAGGTGCTGAGTTGCCACAGCAGATTTTATTTTCAGCAAAATCTAGTGGGCACAGAGAAAGATTGCTTCAGGCTAGAGGCAGTGTTCTACCAGACAAAAGGCAGAGCTGCAGGCTAGTCATAGCGGATTTGCTAATGTTATAAATCTATCCATGTAGGCAAAATTAATTGCCAGTTTTAATCTTCAATTATTACTGTATCGCCAGCTAGTTTCCCTTCCTATCTTGGATGAAAAAAGAACCCAAGTAAAATCACGAAATGTCTAGGCTGACCATTTCCACAAACAGAAACAAAAAAGCAAAGTGCCAAAAAAAAAAAATAATCACAACAACATTATAAGATTGCATCATATCTGGCAAAGTATAAATGGTCTTTACCAGCAGAGCAGGTGCAGAAAAGATGATGCTAGTGATGGAAAGGAGCAAGCAAACTAGCTTTTTGAGCAGTAACATAAAATTCTACTTTTAAGTAATTTTAGAATTATAGAAAAGCACCATACTAGTATTTGCGGTGACTTGCTAAGATATAGTGAAGTATTGTGGGGTTTTTTTTCTACAGTAAGAACCAGCCTATTCTCACAAACTTGGTTTAGGGAACTCTTCCTTGGTAGAAAGATTAACCCCAACAGAGACGGCAGTCTCTGATCACTACTTAATTTTAATGAGAAAAATTACGTGCCCATGGGAGCATTACCTTTTGGAAACCAGTAAACAGAGCACTTGTCAGTAAAGTCTGCCATGACCTCTCACAAGGAAAGGTAACGTGGTTTGGTCATTTTGCCTTTTTTTTGTGTGTGCGTAAATAAATACATTCTATGCACCTGTATTCTCTTTGTAACCTAGAAATAAGGTATTGTTCCCTTCCTTTCCATTCCAAATCATTATGCAGTAACATATTTCACTGAGGACTGGATTACACCCTATCACTACACAGTAGGCTTCCAGGGTTCTTTCGTTTAATTCCAATGCAGGTAGGATTAGGCGTTCAGCAACAGCCGTATTTGAGTTCAGATATGCCCCTGCCCCCTTTCAGTGACAAATGGATTAATTTCTGCACATAACTGGTTGAACACTTTTGGCCTTTTTCTGATGAAGGTGATCTATAAACATTACCAGTAGTCAGCTTGTTTGTTCTCATGATTTCTTCCCATTCATTCATTCCCTCTGCCTCTCCTCACACTGATAGGTGGGCTGGAGGCATGAATCACATTCCATATTTTTCCTCTGGATATATACACACTGTCCTGATTATTACTCAAAGCAGCTTTAAAACATGATTTTGAACACAGAGAAAGTCTCTCTCAACCACATAGCATTAAAATGAACAAGCTTTTAAAAGCACTTGTTCTGTGTGTTGTTTTTATAGTACTCTCTGCTTGCACACAGTATGTCAGAAATCTGCCATGAGAAGTCCACGTTCAAGGGGTTCTCCTGAAATAAATTCAAACTTCAGAGGAATCTGGACACAACAGACTCACGCTAAGGGTGAAAGTCCATAAGAGTCAAAACTGCTTAGAATTTTGCATGTCATTTATCCTCCAATCCTGTAATATATAAACAAATGGGCACAAAAATACAGAAGAAGAAGGAGGAGGAGTACGAAAGAATGACAAATGTTGCATACACAATGTATTCGTTTCTCTTCACTTTTTGCCTAGTATCAAAACTAGGGCACCATTCAAGAGAACAGATGAAGTTGAAGCCTAATAAAAAAAGGGAATGTTTAAGTATTTGGAGAATAGTGGGCATGTTTATGGAACAGAGTTAAGGAAGATAAATCTTAATCTTTCAATTTTTATGATATTTTTGCTGTCTGGCAATTAATATTAGTTTCACTTTCCAGCTCCAAAACAGCAAGACAATATTAACATGACAAATAAACTTCTCTCACTAGAAATCCGTTCTGTATGCTACCTTCTTGTGCACTATACTATCAGCTTTGATGCCTCCTTCCTCCACATCAACTAATTATTCTCTACCTCCTTCAAATTCCTCCTTAAAATAGCTGCCTGCATAAAATTTTTCAACATTCAGAGACCAATTTTTGTCTCCACAACACACACTGCTTATGGCTTTGTCTGAAGTGCTTTGTAAGCTCTCTGAAATATAGACCATATCTTACTGTTTTTTTAAAGCTACCACTTTTATATGTTACATCATTTGAACATGTTACACACCTCTCCAAAACTTTTCCAAATGTATACTTAATAACAAGGAATTAAAAAACAACCCACAAAACATTCACATTCACGATAAACTCTTACCTTCTAGGAAAGCAATAAAAGTTTACAATAGCTTTGATTTGCCAAAAAGCCTGGAAAACAGTCAGAATAGTGACAGGTATCTTGAAAAGCTGGAAACAATAATAAATGCCACAAAATAAAACTTGTAGCATTGCCTCCTTCAGAGATGCAGGTGAGAATATCTTTTTCTGATGAACAAGGAACCCAAAAATATGTAAAGCTGCATTACCCCTTTCAGAATCTAAATACCTACAGGGCTTGGTAACATTCACATCCAGTGTGCTGTGACTTATGAGAGAAGATGAAGAAAACTTACACCAAGCACAGAACGCACAAAGACTCTATGAAAAGCACTACACACACACCTCACAGTAATTTCAGGAAGTTAAACATTTTTCCTCCCATTTCTCCTTATATTTTTTCATTGCCATGCATTCAGTTTCTTAGTATATTTGACCAAGGTTCTCCAAGTCTTCTAAAAAGCCAAAAAATAAAACAAAAGCATGAATATAGATTAGAACCACAAAACTTTATGACAGAGCACAAAAAAAACCCAACCCTGAAAGACCCTGAAGAGAAAATCTGAAGACTTTTTTTCTTTTCTTTTTTTCTCTCAGTAACTCCACAAGACAATGTGTATAAGCTGTTGGGATGACTGAACATTAATAACACACAGGGACAAGCAGAAAGTTGCTTGGGAAAGGCAGGCAAGGTAGTGGGTAAAACATTTCAAGTCAAAGAATCAGCTCAACCCTCCATGCGTGAGCCAACAACTCTTTCCCACACCATTCTCTTCTTCCTGTCTCTTTCCTCACACAGATGTTTAGATCTACTAGAGAGACGCAAAAACCTGAGCTAACTTCTTAAACACTGAGGAGCCTGCATCATGAATGACTACCATTCCATGTAACACCTCAAAAATCATTAAGACCTACTTTCTCAGGAAAAAAAAAAAAAGTGCTGTATCATAAAGCATGCCTGCATGTAGCACATAGACAACAACAACCTTGCGTTGTCCTGGAAGACAAGCAAAAGCCATAAAATGACGTTTACTACAGCACCACGCCCAAGCTCTGATGATACACCCGGCACAGTACGACATTAGCCAGGGCCCAGTCCATGATAATGTAATCCTATGGCCTTGTCTTGGCTCTGGAAGAAAGAAGCAGAAGTCAGGATCAGTATGTGATGGATCAAATAGATGTGTTATCTACTTATGTTGCACTGCAAAGAACAGAACTACTGAGCTAGACACCAACAAGCTAACTACTTTCATGTCCATCATGCAATATAAGATATGCCAGTCACCAAAACATAGCAGCATTCTGCTGCCACAGCCATGGTCTACACAAGCTTCTCTCTCCTTGGAGAAATGGCAATATTCTCTCGATTTCTCCAAAATGCTGCTCCTCTTAAAGGCTTTCAACTTTCTCAAAGGCACATTATGGATTCAAGCATGGGGTTGTCAGAGAATGCAAACTGCTAGCAGTCTTCTCTCCAGTCATCTCCAAAAGAATCTTGCTTCTGAGAATCTGACCCAAAGGCTGACCTGGCATACACTGAACGGCATCAATTTACTCTCATTATTCCCATCTCATTATTTCTGATACTCAGTACTCTGTCCTCTTGCACAATGACACAATATTTTTTGCCCTTTTTCTTTCCACCCTTGACGGTTTTTGCTTCTCCTTCCCCCGACTAGGTCGAACTCCACCAATCCTGAACCCATGCTCCTCTTAGATACCCATTTTCTTCACTTTATTCTTGCCTGTCCTAGAATTTGCAGTGGAAAAGGAAACCAGTCTGGAAATAAGGTTATTGCACATTTTATCTCTCTCACTCCTGCTGCTTAGTAAGCTGTGCCATTCTTCCAGTTGAGCTGAACCCACACCTGCAATTTCAGCCTTTTTTCCTCCTACTTTTGACTCACTCCTCAAACCTTTTCTCTTGTATCCATTTCTTTCTCCACAATAGAATGCAAATATTTATTCCAAGAGAGAGCCAGAAAACATAATAATCATTTCACATTCTCCATTCCCACTCCCTTTCTCTTCCTTACAGCTCTCATTTCTTCCTATTACAATATATGCAAAACATCTGTCCCTCTCTTTCCACCTGCCTCACTCACATTGCCCCATACCTCACACCTTCTTCTTCCTCTTGCTCTGACAGAAGAGCAGGACAGCCAGTTGTACCTACGTTTGGAACTCTACCTCTGACCCCTTGCTTCTCTAACTACACCTCCCATTCTTTTTTCACCTCTAAGGTCATTATGAACTGTTTGATAACAAATTCCATTCCTAATTTGTCTGTAACTTCAGCCTGAACTCCCTTCAGCTCTCCCTTGCACTTCACTGAAATAATTTTCACTAAAGTGTCCAAAAACCTTTTATTTTTGCAACGTCCAAATAAGTTAATAAATTCCATCACCCATAACCTTTGTGCGTTCTTCACAAAAATGAAATGCATTTCTCCTTCTGAAGAATTCATTCTCCTTTTCTGACTTCCATGACTCCACCCTCTCCTGCTTCCCTTCATCCCCGTACCAACCCCTCCACAGGTCACTGGAAGGTTCCTTATTCCTCCTTCTGGTAAGGCTCCATTGAGCTATATCTTTTGTCCTTTCCCCTATGTCTCGGAATTTCATCCACAAACTCAGCTCCTAAGGAGGCAGGTCTCAAATAGAGCAGATTTATGTCTAAACAAAAAATCCCAGCCTGTCTTTCTGACACCTCTTGACACTGAGTAATTCTCAGCTTCAGCTCAATCGAGCTAGAACAGAACTTCAACCTCACCTCTCCCACCCTCTTTTCTCCACCTCCTTTCTTGACCACTGTGGGCATCATTATCATCTTGCCTATCATTCAGATATTAAATACTAAGTCATCTTTGACAATGACTTCCCTCTTGCTCCATTTATTCAGGCTATGTCTATATCTAAATGATTCTTCCCTTCTTGCACCAGTAGGACAAAGTCATCTCTAAACATCTTCAGAGTTAAAGGTTTGTCCGTCCGGGCCTTCATCTCACATTAGTTACCAAAACCTTCCTCTTTTTCACCTTGACAAACATTATCCTGCTTGTTCACACTGTTACAAAAGTTATTTCTTCTATATTGTCACACCATTATTGCCTCTGCATCCTTCTATGCACAACCCTCCATTCCATCTTTCAACACTGGAACGACTCATCATTGCTTTCCAGGCTCCTCTGCCTTACCTACACTCTGCTGCCCACACCCTACTTACTGTCACGCCATTAACTCGTATTTCTAGTTGGCTCACGATGTCATTATTCATTTACTAAGCTTTTAACAACCTGTCTGTATTTTCATTCAGGACAACTTCCACACTTGAGTAAGGATACCTTCCAAGCTCTTGTAAAACTACTTCACCACACTCCAAACATCACCTTAAAGCTCTCCTTGCCACAGTTCTAAGAAAGCTACTTTAGGCTAAAGCCTACCACTTACCATATTGAGCAACTACGTGCTTTTGTTTGTCAATATTAAAACTCCTGCTTTGTCATATATTAAAAAATTAGTTCTCTGAGGCACAAAAATTTCACAATACACACATGCACACACCCTTCCTCTCTGTGTCGGTACCCTTCACAGTAGTGTTTATTCTCTGATGGGGCTGCTATGCATTAAGATCATGCAAATAATAATAATACTGCCTCCCCATTCATGGCAGTAACAGATTAATTACTTATATTCATCCAGATGATTGTCCTCCGACTGTCTCCATTATCTGCCACAAACAACAAGGTTTTGGCTCTGTCAATGGTTGTTGTGGTGGCGTGGGTCCAACAAACTTTTCAGTTTAAATCATCAGTAGCATCCTGTCTCAATGAGACACAACCAAGAGCAACTTAAAAGAATAACTGGACATGCTAACTACCACTTGATAATCTATCTAATCTGGACAATCACAATACCTATTACAGGTTTAAAGACTAACATACATTATGATTTACACTTCTGTAGATCTCTCTTTCCATTCTGACCATTTTAGCTCAGCACAACAACAAGCTGAAGTCACCCTATTCTGCCACTGGAGAGGTCCATCCGTTTTGTCTTGGTAGAGAAGACACTTCTGATAAAGCAAACCTATCAACAACTATTACTTATATGATGTTAGCAGTGTTCAATTAAAATAGAGCTTCAAATTCCCAGTCTCTGCCCACCCCCTACCTCTAGCCCCCTGCAGCAGGAATAGGAAGAGAAAGAATAACGGGGCAGAAAACATCAAACACTGTATATTAGAGAAAAAATATAAACAAAAACAAAGAAAAGAGCATAGTGAAGATCACCACACAGAATCAAACCCCATGAACTCTTGCCCTTTGCCAGTCATTCTTACGTCTTGATGTTACTTCATCAGTCAGCCTTCTGTCTCTTCTGCTGAACACCTGCTCCAAGGGAACGGAAAGGGAAGCAAGCCTAAACCCCTTGTGTACTGTGTGCAGCTCTGTCACAATACAACTGTTTCCGTTTTACAGATGATTCAGGAGGGGCCTGGGGATTAACTGAAACTGCACCAGACATATATTGGTACCAGCGGCTGTGCAGAACCTAGACCTTTCGCCTTCAAGTTCTTTGCTACTTCTGGCTGATGCCCTTTCCAGTCTGGGAGAACTCCACTTTTTTGCGAAACACCACATATTTTATAAATGCATCCACACAGAAACCAAAAAGCAGCAAGACCAAGTAATTCTGAATTCTAATTGCTGTCAAGAATACAGATAAATAGGAAGATGTGTTGGGCTTAAGGGCTGTATTATTAACATAATTTAGTAAACTATGAAAGGAAATTGCTTAATAATAAACACAATATTTTGGAAGTAAAGATGACATCTCTATTTCTATTGAATGCAAGACCAAGAGCAATGCGAAAGCCCCCTTCTCCAGCAACATCAGTGGCTTTCAGGCATAACTTTTAATAAGCCATGCAACCAGTTATGACAAAACCACTCCCTCAAATCATCAACGTTCAGATGTAGAAAGGGACACAAAGAAGAAAAAGAGATAAACGCTGCATGCAGTAGCTGGTTTTCCTCTGCCCCACATGGGTCTTAAGTAACTGTGCTGGATTCCACCTCCAACCTGATTCAGCTTAGACAGCTGCACAGCACCACGATAAAAAATTGGATCATTTTACCCACATAACGTCTATCTTTCTTATCCAGCAAAAGAGCCCTCAGAGACTTCTTGCTATAGACTTTCTGAGACACCTCTGTCAAACTCCCTTACTGCATCACAACAGCATTCGCCACGGGTTTTTTGGCATTTAAATTACCTAAAGACACCAGCTTTACCCGGTATCTTGCATCATTAACTCCTGAATCAGCTTTTTCAAGGACAAGCCAAAGAACTTCTGCACCAAGTTGAACTTGGAAGACAGACAGATCTGGTAACTTAATCCACGCCCATATAAACTGAAAATCTTTCTTCCTAGTTATTCCAAAATTACTCTCAATAACAAGCTGTCACGGCACTCATATAACCTTATGGTGGAGTCAACTCAATGAAATACTCATATCTATATACTATTTTTACTGCAGGTGATCTTTCTTAATAACGCATACAGTGTTATAAAACTAAACTTTGACTACAACTATCAGAAACTTACACTTTCTGCATACATGACTCCTGTGATCCACAACTTAAACAAAACGTGACTTGAAACACATTTTCTATAGGATTTTCCACTGCTTCCATCTCGTACACCTCAGCCTTGGTTAAATGTCTAACATTTTTTGTCCCAAAGGTAAAGCAGAAACTGATTATACCCTAATTTTTAATTAAATGTGAACAAAAGGCCCATTTCAAGAAATTACTCCATTTCACAGTGGAAAACAGTTCAACTCTTGTGTAGCCTTTCTTTATACATGGAAACCTATATTTCATCTATCAACTATTAGCCACATACAGAAGCAGATCAACAAGAAAATACACGGTTTTGTATCTCAGTCAAAATTAGATACAAGAAGTCATTTCACTTTCTGTGGTGACAACTGGGCTTGGGGTACACTCTAGTGAACACGTCATTTCCCTCTTTCTCTCAAGTCCCGTTATAAATTACAACAAGTAGAAGTAATGTCAGGGACAGATCTTTAGTGACAGTGCTGTCAGTTGACAGAAAACCACGCATGGTTTCCCCACTAGCATCTAAAAGACGTACCTTAAACTACAGGAGAACTAACCTCTTAAGAATAATTGTTGCATAAATACTGGGAGAAGTGTCACCTGAATACCATCAAGATATGTGCCACCTAACAAAACCAGAATTTTTAAAGAAGTCATTTATCGAACAACAGTTTTAGATACATATTCAGAAACATCAAAATCCTGATTCAAAACACAGAATGTCTGATCAGAGAGCATCACCATTACTCCACTCTTTTTATCCAGTGTGTGGGCTGATGAACTAAAGGACAGGCTTCAGAAAACAACTATGAGGATAAACTACAATTCTGACTACGTTTCTGGGCACTATCATACATAATGTTTCATTCTTCCTCTGTCACCATTCCTTGAGACACATTAAACGAGGTGACAGCCACAACCAGGAGCCCCGCCACTCCCCTGCAGAAGCTGTCCATAGGAAAAAGGGAAAAAAACCCAGACTCAGCTATCATATACTAAACTGATCAGGCACTTGAACACCAGAATGCACACTAGAATTCAATCCCACTGTCACTTCCCATCCTAAAGAAAACCCTCATGAGGACCTTTGCTCACTACTCTTATTTCCAGCATAAAGGTAAGAATGGTAAGAAAAAGTCTCTCTTGACAACAGCCACACTTTTGTACCCTGCCAATTCCCAGTTCTTTCACTCATCAAGGTCCACCTGAATATTATATCTGTTTAAGAACCAGTATCTCTGGAAGACCTTATTAGCTTACAGGGAAGAGGAAGAAAATTATACAACATTCACCCCTCTCTTTCGCCCACTGCAAAACCAAAACCAACCCCAAATTACCAGCTAACATGGTCTAAATTCAATAACCTCACCTCTTTCTTTTGGGGTGTGTGTTTAAAACTTTGTTGTAATTTTCTTTCCTGCTCAGCCCTTTCCAGCATTCTCTCCCACCACAAAAAGGTGAAAGATGAAGGCAGCTAGGAAAACCAAGAATGTTATATGCTGAAGTTTTTGTTTGATGTTTTTAAAGGAGACAAACAGCACCACTGGCAAACCACTAGTAAACAAAAAAATAAATAATAATTTAAAAAATATCAACTCCAATCCCTATGCTTACATTAACCAGCTGTTTCTGTCGTCTTCTTTCACAATCTCCTCATAAATAATTTTAGTTCTCTTCCTCTTGCTTTTCATAAAGTAGAATGTTGTATGCTACATGCTTTTTTTTTTCTACAGAAGTGTTCCCTACCATCCCCCAACCTCCTTAACATCTTATTTGTCCATGAAGAATGATAAAATCATAAAGATATTTTTCTGAAGAATAAAAAAAATACTGAAAAAAAACCCAACCCCCTAACCAGTATCCCTTTAATTTTGTTCTGGTGTTGCCAAAGGATTTACCAAAAAAGCTTTCCATCAGATATTTCTGTGGGAAGTCAAAATAGGAAAAATATACTGTAAACAACTATCCAATAGATTTAAAACTCCAGTTTGCAGCCAGTAATCATCCAGTAAAATGGTCAAATTTTGGGCTGTCTAATAAGGATAGATAAACTTGAATTTTAACACAACATCAGAAAAACAGAATAGAATTTTTATGTAACATCCTTAATGCTAAACAATAATGAGTCAGTATGGTTAGTGAAAAGATTATCTAAGACAAAACACATACATCATCAGATTGAAACCTCAATAATATAAACTCACTGAACTGAGAAACTGAAGTTGACTATGACACCAAGTACCCAGATATAGATCTAAATCCTACAGGTCATATTCAACCCTGATGTAGTTCTTGAAGATACACAGGATACCTTTTGCTCCTTTACAGCCTGTGCCTACCTAGAAATACTCCCAGCACTTAATGCTTGCACATTTTCTAAACCAATTATTAACAGGAGTTCTGTACATAAGACAACAAAATTCACATTCTTCTATTTCCTTAAATGTTGTATAAAGTAAAACATATGCCTCTAAAATTAATCTAAAATCAGTTACAGGCTACGACTGATAACAAAAGATCACTGTATCTATCTCAGGCATACAGTTACTGTGACTTTTTACAGGACACACATTGTCAACTAAAATAAATTCCTTTTACTATGCATGCTGTGTACAAGAAAATCTTCAATTCTTCAAATATGCCAGTCAACTTTTTGAAATTCAATATAAATTCTAAAAGCTACTCCAATTCTGACAACCCGTCTTTTAACTAAGCCGGTTGGTTGGTAGTGATTTGTCAGATAAGTTACACAATACTGTTTCTGCTTCCTGATTAGATAAGCAGATAAGTTTTTTTCTTCTGGCACAAACATTTAGGCATGAAATTTTTCATTTTCTGTGAACACTTGCAACTTTGTAATCCCCTCTCCCCAAATACACATGCCAGTAAAAGTCAGCCATGGACATACTGCATTTGCTAAAGGAAAACATAAAGTAAGTATTAGCATACAAAAAGCAATTCCATCTACAAAGCTGAATAAATGTTCAGGAAATTTCTCTCCCTCTGCGCTGCCTACATGTACACGATAAAGGAAAGCAGTGAGCAATATTTCTACGCCTTTGCTTCTGCCCTAAAGATGGGGCAGAGGGGGCACGTGGCCTTAGTGCATCTCTTGCATTACAGAAATGAACAGCACAGCCAGACTGCGACCCCTCTGCCCAGGGATGCGCTAAGAAGTATCAACCACTTCGGCAGGCAGAGAGTTGGCAGTGTTTCTTTGCACTATCACCAGGGAATGCTGTCTCCCAGGTCCCTGCCTGGGTCAACAGGAGGAGGAAGAGCAGCCCATCGCTCTAAACACATCTAGTACACAACCAGAAAGGAGGCAGCAACATAGGGATGAAGCTATAGCTACAAGCATTTGTTGACACCTGACATGATTTTTTTTTCTACAAAACTAAAGTGAACCACCTTGGCATGGTCTGGAGGAGACCAGCATCTTCCCACCCCTGCCCCCCTCCATGCTCTCTGCAAAGAAAAGGATTTCTCTAGTCTTAAAAGGCTCCTTGCTTAACTGCTTACAAGGGAACAGCCACATGAATCCGGTCATATAAACTAAAGTTGACAAAATGCAGAAAAGTACTACAAGAAGTAAATGCGATGAGATCAGATTTTAACTGTCTTTATCAAACAGGACAGTAATTTTTGATACTTAAACCCTGTCCATCCATAACCCTCCAGTTACCTTTTTTACACACATAAAATCCGATTTCTGTAAGACACTGCTTACAATCTCCTGGCACCACAAATCCCAGAAGGCGGCCCACTCAAACAGATAAGATTGCAAAGGAAAATGAGTTGGGTTTGGTATTAAGACTTAACATGACCACAACCCTTGCCCATGAACAAAGCAAACAAAAAAAGTCAACAAGTCACACGACAGATGCGTGCAAATCAGAAAAAGTGCCAAGTGTTTCTGCAAGTACATGAGCAATGTTTTCTGCAGACCAATCTAACTCTTCAAATTTTTCCCCACCTTTACTAATAAGGACAGTGAGGCTCAAGGAAGATTTACAGTGGGTGTTCAGACAAACAGATGGGTGTGGTGAAAACCCCTGTATTAACAGACTGCTTAAGTGAATACAGTAGAAATATTTCAACACGTACTAAATTTAAACTTTGTGAAAGTTCTTTGGAAGTACTTGGAAGCAATGAAATTCCTAAAGCTTTTCATTTTCTAAATATAATAGTCAGTTTTGGTTTTTTAAACTAATAAATGCTTCACATCTGTTGCGATTATGACATCAGCAATGAAATCACAGTTTGGAAATAGTTTTTCCTGGATAGTGAGTTGGAATAGCGTTCCTTTGATGGAGTGTCTAACTGCCCCAAAACAGGCAATGAGAGACTAGAGCTGATAAGCTAAACTGAATCGTTCTAGGAAATAATCTGCATGTTAGGAATGTCTAAGGAGTAGGGATGCACTTAGATCTTTATATCTCAAGTAAGCTTGTAATAAGAAAGTGTGTTCAGGGACTTCTAGGTGCAAAACATTTTACCTCAACAAATTAAGCCCATTATGAAGGCCAAGCTCCAGTAGCAAAATTTCTGTTCAATTACTTCTGAATCAAACATATGCTCAATTTTACTGATAAACATACCAACTGTTTGAGCTTTGAACTTTTTACCTATAAACATACTACATGAAAACCCCAGTTCTGCTTCTAACTTATTTTGGGGCTGGCAAAATAGAGAGGTTCAGGCATGTAAGAATCAGGACAGGAACGCAATCAAGAGTGGCACCACTATAAAGGTCTTTCGAAAGGGAGGTTTTATGGTAGTTTAAATAATTCTATTTAACGTGTACTCCATGCAATTTTACAGTTTATCACACAAACCTATGTTACTGATTCTTTTTTCAAAAGTTATTTAGAAAACAGAAGATTCCTTTAAGCTGCCAAAAGGCTCAAAATTAAACACACGTGTAATGACAACTATGTTATAACAAGAAACTTAACATAATTTCAGAATATATATTATGTCATTACAGGTAATAATGGGATTTCTCTCAGCATCAGTAAGTCACACCAAGGTTTCACTATGATGGGATTGCTCATTATGAACTGACTTCACAAGAAATATTTCTCATGACAGAGGGGTTGTATATGTATACTGCCTTCTTAACAGAACAGAAGGAAACAGAAAGCTACTTGAAAGTATGTCCCAAACCATTTCACTAGCTGCATTAGGTGTTACCCCAGCATGATGTTAAGGAGACACGTCACAAACAGAATGTGTCAATTTGATTTGCCTACACTCAGCTCACCTCTTGCAAGTTTCTCCTCCTGCAACTAACAGAGCTGTGTCAGGCACCGCATATTAGCAAACACCATTAGCCTAGAATTTGCCTGTTCGTACCAGAAAACCTGATGGCCCAAAAAAACCATTATATTTGGTTTTGCATAATATGCATGGCTTAGCCTCACGTAAGATAGCATTAGATGTTGGTCATGCTCAGCGGTGAGAATGAAAGAATAAAATGCGACTTAAGCTAAAGTGAATGAACTCAAAGATCAAAACAGACCATTTCTCTCCACGAGTGAAAATGTTTTTCACTACAGTCTCCAATGATAATATAATGCTTAAAGTTGATGCATGGGTTTATATGCTTATCTTCACACAGAGGCAGGTGAAGCATTGCACCATGAAAGGAACGGGTCTTCAAAAAAAAAATCCAATATGGCCACTGATGTGTAGTTGTCTTTTGACTTAAAATTGCCTTATCTTCTACCATGTCTGTCAATTGCACGCATACACCTGTTATACTCGTACTTCAAAGTAGTTGACACAGTGACAGTCATCTGTGTGTATCCAACCCTGAAACATTCTTCATGGCAGAGAGATCCACATGCTATTAGACTACTCTGTCAAGGCCAAACCACAGTCATCCACAGCCACCAAGAGACAAACAGGTAGAGAGGTGTGCCAGCACTATCCACTTACCTTCTTTATTAAGCCTCATAACCTCCCTGCTTTTTCCACCCTCCTTTCCAGTCTCTTCTAGATCTACACCTGCAGAAGAGAAGCAGAGTCAGGAAGCACCGAGGGCCAAGAGGTGTGCATTTATTGTTTGGCGGGGAGGGGAGGAGAGGTGAGGAGGTGAGCGGTGTTTCTATTTGCAACAGCAAAAGCACAATGGTCGGAGCATCTGCCAGTGAGCGGAACCGCCGGGCCCCCCGCGGCAGCACCCTCCGGCCCCCCCCCCCCCCTCCCCGCCCCGCAGCATCCTCCAGCCCCTCCGCGCCGCGCATCCTCCCCCTCGCCCCCTTCCCCCACCGCGGCGCCGGCCCAGCGGCAGAGCACCCTCCGCGCCGCGGGGCAGCGGAACGGCGCGGCGTGCGCCAGCGCCTCCCGCACACATGGCACCGGGGGCTCGGCGCGTCAGCTGAGCGCCCGGGGGGGCGGCACCTCCCGCCCCTCCGCGCCGCGCGGGCCCGGGAGCGGGGAGGGAGGTGGGGGCGGCCCAGCCGGGCCCCGGGCCCCCGGCCCCGCCGCCGTTGCGTGCGCTCCGGGGGAGGGGAGCGGCGTGCCGAGCCGCGGGCCGGTCCCTGCCCTTACTGTGCGGGGGGGCGGCGCCGTGCGCGTGCGGGGGGGCGGCCTCCCGCACCCAGGCGGCCCAGGGCTGGCCCAGGAACGCCTCGGGACTGGGCACGGGCCGCTCCAGGGCCGCCATGGCGCCGCGCCTGCTCCTGCCTCCTTGTTGCTTTTCCCGTTTCCTTCGGCGGCGGCGGCGAGCGAGCGAGCGAGACACGGGATTCGAGAACGCCGCACGTCATCCTCGGGACGTTCCGCCGCCCACACGGGGGTAGTGTCAGCCCCTGCTCCCTATCAGATCGGGCTCCCCACCGCCCAGCGCGCATGCCCGCGGCCCCCGCGCCTGCGCGCTGCGCCCCGCGACGCCGCCGGCAGCCGGGCCTGCCGCCCGCCGCGAGGGGGGCGCGGGGCCCGCGGCGCCCCTGCGCTGCCCCTCCGCGGCCTGGCCCGACTAGGCTCGGCTCGCCTCGCCTAGGCTCGACTTGGCCCGGCCCTGCCCGGCGGAGCCATCGCCGCCGCCACGGAGCGGAGCGGGGCCGGCGGCCGAAGAGCCTCGCCGGGAAGGCAGCCGCTGGCGTTGCGCGCCCCGGGGTTTGCGCGCCCCGCGCCTCGCAGCGCCCCGCAGTAAGTCCGTGGGACGCGCTTTCGGTAATTGCGGCACGGCCCCCGCGCCCCGGGCCGGCTCGGCCCCTAAACGGTCCCGGATTGTGGTGTCGGGGTTCCCCCTCCCCCGCCGCCTTCCAGCTGCGCCCCTGTGCATCACCTATAACCACAACCACAGCCATTTTGTTGTCCAAATGCTACCTAATCCGTGTCTGAGCACAGGCTTCGTCTGTTTGTGGATGGTTTTTTTCTTGGTTTGGTGTTTCAGGCTGCGGTACAGCAGCTTTGAACTCACAGGTCCTGCTCCTCTCAAATAATACCGAGGTTTTCATCTTGCTGTACATAACATGGGAGATGTACATGCCTTTCGTTTAATTCTAGGGCTATGTCGGTTTTGGGTTATTTATCCATTGAGGTAAGAATAGAAAATAACACTACTGTCAGGATTTTTGTACTCCATACATATACCTAATTTCCATAAGGAGTTACAGTCTAAGCCTATTGCTCCAGCTCACACCAATTAAGCCAGATATAAACACCACTGGCAAAGGGCTGGGTTTCCTTTAAGCAGCCTCACTGACTCCACATGCAGCATCTTCTGTACAGCCCCAGCAGGGGTACTGAAGATTGAAGTTTGTGGTTCAGTAGACACTTCTCAGAGTGGTGGTGCGGGCTTTAAGTGGCCCCTGCCCTGTCCTGCCTCTCTTACCAGCCACTTGTTTAAGACCCTTTGTCACCATTCACTTTTTGCTGGTTCAAACCACTGTGGGACAACACTAGATTAATCTAGGCTCAAGAAAAAAGAATAGCATTTGGGACCTGCTCAAGGCCTGGAGCAGTCGCCAGAAGGGCAGGACAGGAGTTGCTGCAGTCATAGAATCATTAAGGTTGGAAAAGACCTCTAGGATCATCAAGTCCAACCATCAACCCAACACCACCATGCCTCCTAAACCATGCCCTGAAGTGTTGCGTCTACACATTTTTTGAACACCTCCAGTGATGGTGACCCCACCACCTCTCTGGGCAGCCTGTTCCAGTGCCCGGCCACTCTTTCAGTAAAGACATTTTCCTAATATCCAATCTAAATCTCTGACGCAGCTTGAGGCCCTTTCTTCTTGTCCTATCGCTAGTGATGGAGAAGAGACCAACACCCACCTCACTACAACCTCCTTTCAGGTAGTTGTAGAGAGCGATAAACTCAGCGCTACTGCCTGTGGAAAGGTACATGGTACTACAGTCTACAATGGATTTAGGTAAATTTCAGACAATTTCATTGAGACTGGGCTCTTTGCAGTGCTGAAATGGATAAACACTGGGGGCGAAGGACAAATACAGTGTCAACAGATGCAGTGTTAAATACAAGCAGCATTCACAGTCCACCTCTTCCAAAAAGTAGCTGGAATATGCAAGTCCCATCGTTAATACCCAGACATAAGCCTAAAAGCTTTCATACTGAGTGGCTTGGCCAGAGTGCCTCCAGTCATGTAACATTAGCTACAGGAAACCACAGGAACAAAATTGAAACAACCAAAGAAGCAGAAAGTTCACCAAAATATGCCTCAGAAGAGAACCAGTCAATCGCAGCAGGCTTATTAGCAACCAATGTGAAGCAGCCGTAAGATGTATGACCTTAGATATATTACACATGGAATTTCCAGAAGCAGGAGGTGTAATCGTTGTATAATACAAAGCCCTGCAAGACCTATTCTGGAGTATTAGGTACAGTTCCTAGCCACCAGTTTAAATTAATCTTCCTACAAAAAAGTGTGGAAAGGGTTATCAGGATGATCAGGGGAATGAAGGGTCTATCATATGAGGAGAGCTTGACTTAGTCTAGCAAAATTCAGCTGGGAATGGATGTGATTGATGTTTTTAATTATAAGGAGACATAATCATCAATGAGGAAGAAAAAGAGTAGACATAAACTGCTTATGCTGAGGTTGAAAACCCTGCTCACCACACATAAAACTCTTTAGTCAGGAATGGCAAGATTGAACTCCTCAGGAGGAATGATAAATGACACAAAGTTGATAGTCAACCATGTTTGGCACTTTTGCTCAAATTCACTGCAAGATAGTTGAGCAAAAGTCTTGACAGCAGCCAAATAGTCTCATAATTAAAGAAGCTACACTGCACAGCTTATACCATAACACTTCTGTGATTACTCAAGACATATCTGGAGAGAAGATAGAAAAGAAAGACGCGTGAGCACCCAGGAAATCCCCATCAATTAAAACCGACGTAAGATTTTAGGGAAGTACGTATGGTCAAACATCTAACTCATATTAAACCCTGCCACAGGATACACAAGCAATAAAGCAATTCCTAACCACACAACTGAGAAAAAAGGGGAGAGGGAGGGGGAAACTATTTAATACAAGCTGCCACAAACCAAGCAAAAAAAGTGAAGAAACTCTCCAACTTTAACACATGGCACTAATCTACATGCTGCTTACCATGACACACTGCAGAACTACAGTCTAGGCTGTAGCTGAAACAGACCATATGAAGGAAAATTAGCATAAAATCAAAGATGCAAGATGTACCAATTCCTTCCTAAAAAGAAACAATCCAGCAACTTACAGTTTGAGAGAAAGGTTTCCAAAGCCCTCCCAGAGGAATTCTTCCTCCTCCCTACCATATGTATTCAAGAACAACATTATCATTAAACAAATGGTTGCACAATCATCAGGACAGATATGTCTGACTTTCCAATGATCAGCATCTTTTGTGTGAAAAGTGCAAGTTCTGCTCTGATTAAGTCTATGCTACCTCTACAGTCTGCAACAAGGAGTGAACCCCATCCCAGAGCAAACTACAGATTGGTTTTCTCCATGGGCTTGTAGGGCGCAAGTCCCAGAGCTGCAGTAAAGTAGCCTCCATTCTGCACCAGGGCTTCTCCCCAAGAACACTATTTCGCTCCAGATTGGAGCCTAATCAAACTAGTGTATGTAGCATGGACAACTGTGCATTACGCTCTAGAGCCCTATAGTGAAACAGTAAGAGAGCCAATCTGACATTATAGTTTTTCCCATGGCTGGGAATATATGTAGTTCTCTCATGAATGTGAACTCAGGCTGCAGCTTTACCGTAGCGGGTGCATTTGGATGGTTTCTTCTTCCCTTTTCCTGGCATCTGCTTTCACGAAATTTGTAGAAAGATAGTTCTATTTAAGACTTTTTCTCCTCTTTCAAATTTGTTTGTGTTAATCAATGGATCCAGAAGTTATGAGTGGAGGGGAAAAAAGGGAGGGAAAGGCACAAACATGATCACAGAAGACTTATTTCCATAGGAAATGAGTAAAAAAACAGCACGTGAAAGTGCAGATTAAACATCCTGTTTCTTTTCCACCTGCTCACCAATACAAAAATTTCATTCTTCTATGACCTTGAATGAGTCACTCTACCATAGAAAAATAATTAAGTCAGTCAGGAAAGGTACTTCTTTCCCTCCCCAGTCCCTGTGGATCTTGTTTTATTTCAACTGCCAAGTAGGAGCTTCCTTTTACTATGTAGTTTTTCAGAATTTAATATAAAGCAGCCTTAATCTTGGTTGCAGCTTCTAAATACTACAGTGATCCAATCATAACATGGAATTAAAAAAGTAAAATATAAGCAAATTAAGGCTTTTAATTAATAAGCAGCAAAATATGGATGAAACGTTAATCTTTTTAATCCATATGTCACTGGTCTTTTAATAAGATGATCTCCAAATGCAAGCTTTCCGCTAAGTAACCAGGAAATAAAAATCATATGTTCCTATATCTACCTACTAGAATTATAAAGACTTGGGCTTTATAAAAGCACAGGAAAAATTACAACATTTAGAAGAGATCCAAAGCTGTGTATCAATCTTTGGCTTATGTGGAGATCAATATTTACTTTATTTTCAGGATCTAAATGTTAAGAGATAACAAACTAAAACAGCAGTTCTCACATGTGGCTATCAGGAACGTCATATGTAGTCACCATGTGCAAATAAATAATGACATGATTCCATTTCAACTCCACTGTCATACACTGAGAAAAAAATATCATGAGTTTGCTGAAGGTGCATGTGTAGTCACAGCAAAAGCAACAAAAATTTGTGACCCTCTGCTTTAAATCACGTATACCTGGCGATAAGGGAGCCAGATGGCTTTAAACCGGTTACAAAAGTATTACAAAAAAACAGCTGTATAAGGCTTCAGTATCATAACAAGATTATAAACATATGATGTTCTTGTGACAAAGGCATTCTGATTTAAGGAGTTTGGCAAGAGATTCATTAGGTACTTCTCAGGATCCTATTTTGCAATGGATTTACCACAATAGTGGTTTTATCTTATATAGCAGAAATTATTACATAGCAGACAGTTTTATGAACCCAGGTATCTGCATTGGTGGGAATGGAACAGTAAATGAATCACAAGACTTTAATAAAGATAGTCAGTGATGGAGTTTGCATAATAAAAGCACCAGCAAAGTAGCTGGCTGTCAGTCACAAAAGTACAGAAACTTCAATCCTCCTCCAGGATTTTGAGAAATGTAAAGCTAATTTATATGTTGACTTGCGTGCAAATGATTTTTATAGTGGATTTTTACACTCCTGCTAATTTTAACCTGTAGATTATCTATCTGTAGTCTCTCTTTCCACAGTGGATAAATGGAAGTTTCTTTTTAATACTACAGCTGCACTTGAGGGGAAGAGATACCAGAGAAGGTGCAAAACCCACCAGATAGATAGTCCTGCCTTTCTTTGGCGAAACTGATTCTGAAACTCTTTGGTTTTTTTTAAATACAGTGTAGCATCCTAGTCTGCTATGTGATAATCAGAGTTGCTAAATTAATTGAACAAAACAGATACTTAAAAAGTCCTATATCTAGGTTTCTGAAAAAATATGCATACAGGATGGGCATTAAAACAAATCAGCACTTAGCAAGCAGAATATAAAAGTCGCTATGAGCCACTCTCCCTAGAGCCACTCTGGCCAAAAGTTCATTCCCTGTGCTGTTTCTGAGCTCTTCATAATTTCAAAAGGTGTCTCAAACACCATGTGAGTGCTATCATAGAAGGCTTGAGCTAGAAGACTGTATTAAATAGATACTTATAGCAGAGAAATCTATTTTAATGTCCTCTGGAATAACACAAGAAAAAAATCTAAATTAAGCTTTTGGTTCCATCTTAGCCAATGAAGCCAGCACTTGAAACAGAAACAGTCAGAAAAATGGAGAACTGAAAAAGAAATTCTAAGCGAGATACTCTTGTATCCCAACAAAAACATATTTCTCAAACAAGTGTTGCAAATTGCTTCACCCAAAACAAAACAATGCTTGAAACACTACACCAGCACTAATCAGATGAAATGAGAAATCTAAAGAGAGGTACGCTGCACAGATCTATGAACAGAAAATGCACAATGAGATAACTTATTACAGTGAACTCTAGAAGGTTTAAAGGAAAAATGCTACCAAAAAACAGGCCATGAACTAGAGGTGGAAATCAACAGTTACTACGCATTTCAAACCCAAGAGTGTTATGCAAACACTGTGAAAAATAAATTGACGTCCTTAGGTTCCAGTGTCTAAAAGTTTGTTCTAAGTAATTTTGCTCAAGTATTGGTTGTACATAGCACTGTACTGCAGCTAATTTATCCTGCTTTTAAAGAGAATAATTTATCTTTTCTACTGTATTACCATAGCTGGAGTGTTTCTGATACTGAAGCTAGTAATGGTAACTATCAGTGTATCATAGGACTGCTTTGTACAGTGCAGACATGCATCCTCACTCGACACAGGAACTTACCAATTGCTTGTAAGACGCAAAGCAGTTTCATTTTTTTTCTGCAATGGTTTCAGGTTTCAGCGACGAGTCTCTGAGAGTACAGTTCAGACTCGTCTTCCTTTCCAGTATTTTCTCTCCCTTGAGAACATTCCCCATGTCCCAGCCTCCACCAAACACCTGAACATCCAGTCTTAGCATTATGGTACAACCTGTATGAAACATCGATCTAAAACTTGCTTCTTAAAACACACTATTCAGGGTTCCTGGTCTAACACTTCATCACGTGGACTTATGTCAAGAAACAGAGCATTAGACCAGGTCGGGGAGTGCATTCACTGCAGAATACTGAGAGGTAGAGTCATAACAGTGTGGCTATTTGGGAAGATGGGATACATGAATGACAGGTCAAAGAGTACTTGACAGGCTAAAATTCAATTTTCCTGTGTTGGCAGGTACTCAGGAAAGATCACAGAGGAATTGTTTTAAAACACTGCCAGTGTATGTTTCGTACTGCTTCTTAAAATTATTAAGTGTATCTAGCACTGATGCAGCAAATCACTTGTATTTTACTTATTAAATATTTATCTATTTTGTTTTATTTGAAACAGTTTCTTGGTAAATAACAGCAACAATAATACTTTTGAAGGCCATATCCAGAGTCTAGACGATGGGTCTTAATGATCTGGTTGGGACAGAAGAGTAGAAACTTGTAGGAGTTCCCTTCATTTTTGAAAGACATGGCAAAATTATTTAGATTTTGAGATATAAAAGCACTTGGGGATGGAGAAAGTTACCTTGCCTCAGTATTAAGTCCACATTCAAACAGCATGCTACGGTCCTAAGCTTTGCTCTCTTACAATGCCCATGTGAATAACAAAAACCACAAAACACAGGTCCCCAAAGATCTTCACACATTTCTCATGAGGTAGGCATAGAAATATACTTTCATTAAAAATTAAGTTTGCCCCGCTGAATAATGTATGTTATAACTTCCCATTCACCAGCCATGTTTGTGTGTGTTGGCAGCACACAACACAACAGCAACTTACTGCGGCTCCCTTACTGCCTCGTAACCAATTTTCTTCTGTTCCTTCTTAATGTAGATGCCATATTTTTCCTGTTTGTATCCCTCTTTCTCCCAAACTCTTCTATCTTCTGAATTCTGTTCCCTCTTTTCTGTCACTTTTACCCTAACACTGCAGGGTGGGTTTTCATCTCCCACAAGGTCACTATGCTGAAGCACCATCTTGGGCCTGTTTTTTCGCTCCCAGCCTCTCATTCACCACCCTCCCACTTGGGCCCAGCTGCCTCACCAAACACTACCATGTGTTTTAATATGCCCTGCCTTGCTTTTTATCCCCTGCTTTGCAGTTAGGCGCCTCTCCTCTCCCCTGCCTCTCTCAATGGAGGACAGGTCTCTCCCATACATCTCTCCCAGGCCTGAGTCATCTCTCCACCTCCCACCAGCGAGCTGCCTCTCTCCTCACAAAGCTATTTGGAGTTGCCCTCTTCTCCATTCTGAACACTTCCTCACCTGCTTGGGGAAAGCCCCCTTTCCTTCTCCCCTCCTTTCAGTGGCCAGCTCTCCTCTGCCTCTGCCTGATAAGCCAGCAATCCTTCCCAGCCTTGCCCTGACCCGGGCTGGAGGCTCCTTTCCCTCAGGGCAGGGGCCTGCCTCCCTTCCTGCCATTTCCACAAGTGCTGGCACACAGTCTGTTCCCCTATTCCAGCGGCTTGCTGACCCCCACTGTAAAAGGGGACTCATCCCTGGCAGGGCTGGGCGGCACGCATGAGTGGGCCGAGGGGAGGCACCCCAAGGGCTGCTCAAACAGCAAAATAAAGATTTCAGCCTGGACAGGCTGTCCCTCGGCGTTTGGGAGACACTTGAGTTTGCTTCAGCCCAGCTCTGAAAGTTTGGGACTGTCCAGACAAGAGGTTTTGAGTGAGGGTCAAACTGTGATGCCTTTGGTGGAGGTCACGTTTGGGCCCTAAATCGGTTGATAGCAGAGAGGGCCCAGCCTGCTTGCACGGCTCCCCAAGCCCTTGGCTGCTTCCAGAAGCTGGCTCCAATCACACCTTGCTTGAGGTTCTGAAATGTTTTGACAGTTGTTATGGTATGTCCTATTTCCAGCCTGTACAGGAAGCAGACATGTTGAAATCACAGAAGAAAGCAAGCCTGTTCGTCTTGTATTTCTGGCTGAGGCTAGAAGTGGAGTGCAAGGAGTCAGTTGTGTCTCATGTATTGTACAGGGAAGTCTCTTGCAGCTTCTCACATTGACATGCTAGGTTTGTGAAGAGCTTTGTCCTCATAAGCTACCAACCTAGGAGAGTCAAAGAGTATCTTCTAATAAGGACTGCAAATTCTGTACTCAGTCCAAATGCATCCCAAAGTCCTTAGCAGGAATTTGGGCATAGTGAGTGACGTGCCTGATGACTAAAGGCAACTGAGGTGAAAAATACATTTCATTTTTGAGCATTGGCTTACATGCAATGAGAGGTTGTTTCACAGACATTTTGATCCTTCAAAATGTCTCACAGGCCACTCTACACTTCTGTCATCAAACTCTTCACCAGACATTTTACAAAGGCAGTATGGTTGCAGAGACCAGATGTGGATAGACCTCAGTTACAGTCTCACAGATCTAATGAACTTTTTAATTAGATCCTCATCTTAATGATATAAATAGGTTGTTCTTTGATAGCCTATTTATTGGAAACCTATGGTTTGACAAGTGTTCCTAAGGCACTATTTCCTCCAACCAAAAAAATTATAAGCACACAGTACTAATGATATTCTGGGGTTAAATGGAAGAACATAGCCAGTCAAGAATTAAAAATAAAAATTGAGGCATTATTAAAAATATCCCATATTGCCTATGAAAGGTGCACACTTCTGAAATGCATAGGAGTTAAGATTGCAACCTTCCAGGTTCAGATTAAGAAAATCTTTGTACATCTGTGGCTATCAAACATTTTAAATGGCTAATAACCTCCAGTGATGCAGTTCTGTGCATTTGAGTCTTGTGTTGTAGATACTTAGCATGTGACATCTGGTATACGCAAAAGTTACAAGACCGATGAAGAGTGAACAATGCTGTTCTAGGAAAAAAACCAACAACTAAAAATCATTATAAAAGTATAATCTGAGTATTTTGTAGTTCAACTTCAGATACCCCTTCGTTTGATGCAAGATTATAGGCAGAACTGGCTGTCATTTTCCAAATCTTTCGACAGATTAAAAAAATGCTTGTCCTTCAAAAGACATTGGACATCTGTCTCTGTTTAATTCTGCTTAATAATAATAATAATAATAATATCAATAATAATGATGAGGCAATTAAAATATTAAAATTCAATCCAGGTACTAAACACAAACTCCTCTTCCTCCTCGTGTGAATTGGGGTCTTATTCTAAATCTGAGCTCTTACATTGCATTCATATTCACATTCAAGGACTCTGTAATAATCTGATAATGCAATGCCTGTTTTTCATTCTGCCTTAAGGACATTTCTTTTCCTCTTGGCATTGCAGCTACTAGTGACTTCAAAATAATGTTACAATTGTAGCCTGCGATATAGGAAGGCAACCAAGATCAGAAGGTTTTATGTATAGTGGGCTGAAAAATCTTGTGAAAGATTATTTGTCTAAGCATATTTTGACTGCCAGTTCTCTATGGCAAGAGGTGTTTACTCTTCTGTTTACAAGAAGAGTGGAGCTTTTTTTGTGCCCTCACACATCAGCATAATTAGCACAATGATACAACTCGGTCAAATATATTAGTTGCATATGCAGTGGCATTTTATTGAATTATGTGTTCATATCACCATAGAGTTTGGCACTTCTAAATATTTCTAAAGTTGTTCTTAACCAATGGAGCAAAACTTATGTCACGCTGTTATAAGCAAATACAAATATGAAGTTAGAGGCTGTATGTAAACAGAGCAAGTTATGGTGGTGAATAGACCTAACAACTGTTCCTTGATAAAAACATTTGATAGCAGTACAATATGAATTCCTTGAAATAGAAAGTTGAGTCTATGTTGGAGGGGTTAGAAATGGCCTTGTTTGGAGAATATACAGGTGCATGGAGCCATGAACATGTGTCTTCTGGATTTGTAGAGGGAAAACTTGAAGGGCATCTCTAGGTCCTGAAAGTGAATTCCTCCATTTATTCAGGGTTTAATATTTTTGCTGATAGGAATTTTTACATCAGCTGACAAAACCCTCTCAGTCTGTCAATCTGAATCTTGATGTAGCTAAGTGTTCTGTTCGGTTCTCACACTACATTTGTGGTGTAACTGTCTAAGAGCATGCTAATTTCAGCCATGGCTTTATTGGTCCTAGATTTTGCAAAATTTCCCGTACACACTTTTAAAACAACAGCAGATAATTATGAGAGTTGGCAGATACTACAGACATAATTGTTTTCAGCAGTTACCATAGATGTTTTATAAACATTTCCCTATTCAAACCTGAGTTAGTTCAGGGCTGGTAAAATACAATCCTTCCTATTGTCTCCTGCCCTTAGTGTATCCGCTGGGTACAGCAACCATCAGGTCCTCCCTCTTTCTCACACCTTCTTGCTCTTCACCTGCCTATCTCCTGTTTTAGATCACTGCTTCGGGTGGTTTGCCAGGCAGCCTCTGTAATCTGCTGCCCCTACAGTGATCCAGCCTTTGCAAAGGCTTCAGAAGAATTGTACATCAAAATAACTATTCCATCAAAAATGAACCACATCTGGAAAGATGGTTGAACTCATCAGCATTTTATTTCAAAAGGGAACACAGACAAGAAGTTCCATCAGTATCAAAATGCATGTGTTAATATTTAAGGAATGATGGTGATGTTAGTCTGTCATTTTATTTTCCTTTTCTTCTGTCCTCCTCTCAAACTTGACCTCACCTGGGATTAAACAATCAGAAATGTTGTCACCATAACTTGCTTCTCATGCTAAAAGAGCAGAAATAGGCTGACCCCAGCACACGACAGAAATGGGTGGAGTGGCAAAAGGTAAACAATAGTACACGTGATCTTGACCGATTAATTTGTACCAATACCCTGCCTGCAGCACAAGTGGCCATGCATCAAGGATACGATAGAAGTTTTCCTTTCTTTTCTATCCATTCACTTCCCTACTGTTTACCTATGCAGCAGGAGTCATCTTAACAGTTGTTAGTGAGATAAGATACAGAATCTAATATATCTGCTTGTTCCTCAGGAAAGAATCTTGGTAGTTTTGGAATGAATGTCTTATTCTCTCCAGGATCCTCTGAATGTAAATTTGGAAAGAGGAATTTCTCAAAATAATTGAAGTTTAAATGCTGAATCCTAAATATATTTATTTTCTTTGCTTTTTTTGTTGGTGCACACTGCATACATGCTTTAAGAGATTTCTTTTTTGTGGTTGCTATGGTAAAAAGCAGTCCCCAGTCCTTTTACATAAAAGCCATGAACAGCAATTAACTGTTTAATGTTGTAACATACAACAGCTCTAGTAACACCTTAACAGCTTTGAGCATGGTACTCCATCGTCTCAGCAGATGGTGGTTTTTGGCATTCTGTGTTTTCAGTTTATTCTTTTCCTTTATAATCCTTGCCATTATATCTTTTGACAAATGCTTCTGGACTAACTTAATTGCAATTTGATTATACTGAGGCATTCGTCAGATATTTTTGTACTTTTGTTAAAGATGACCAATACATGAAAAAAAGGTTTGTACATGTATCCCTGACAGCAATTATAAAAGCAAATTTTAAAGTACCTTAAGAATCTGTTTTTTCTCACCTGTAACCATAAAAATACAGTCTTGAAATACCCTTAGTGTACTTTAGGAGCCCTACACCTCAACAGAGAAGGACACATAATTTATTCTTTTGTGAAGAAAGAACAACCTTGAATGTTTGTCAAGAGTCTGAATTAAATAAGACTTACCAAATTCAACATGTTTTACCAAAGGGAGTTTTTCTTTATTATTATTTCTATAGAGCTGAAGACTGAATTTCCCATGAATTTTGCTCATTGTTTTATAGATTTGTGACTCATACAAATCCCTTTTAACATGGAGTTTCAAACATATTCAGAAAAATGTTGACTTTGTCCCAACATAATCAAGAGTGAGATTGCCTGGTGAAACTGTTCTTCAGCTGCTCTCTCTCTTTCTTCCTTATAATACATTTGTATTCGATTTCTAATTTTTATTTTTTGTTAGAAGTGGATTCTTTGGATTTAAAGTCAGGACTTTTCTTCATTTTGTTCCTTGAAGGGATTTTATGTATTAAGCGGGCAGGACACATCAGATGTGTAATTCTGTAATACAGGACCAAGTACACTTTTTTTTTGGTACCTTCAGCAGCATCATTAACATTTCTTCTTCTTTAGGAAAAGACAACAATAGGGGAAAAGGAAAATAACAGTTTTCCCAGAATCATAACAAGGTAATATTGCAGTTTCAAGTTTTAAAATATGTCTCATTCACAGCTATTTCCTGGCTGACTCCAGGTTTCTGTGATTATTATTTATTCAGTGCTGATAGTGTGCTTGACATTGTGCAAATATAGAAGGAGATATTCATGTGGACTATCTGCCAGGATTTCCTAGTTGTTAGTGGCAGTGTTAGCCTCTTCAAGCAAAAGCTTGAGGCTGTCTTTAAATGGAGATGCTTATCCATCCTGCCAGCATGCAGCTTTGTACATATGACCGTGGGAAACACTGCTCAAATGCACCCAGCAAGGCTTTGGAAGGATGGACCCAGTGGAGTTTAATTTAATTAGGACAGCAGCAGCATGTGGTAGCCCTGACTGATCAAACCTTTCAGAGCACTCATGATAATTTCAAAAGCTGGAAATTTTTTAGGGAAAGGTAACTGAGAAAAATCAATCCTCCTGATTTGCCTCCTAAAGATTCAGAGAGACTGTTTGCCTGAATGCTACATGCTTTTAAAATCCTATGTCTTCTGTAAAGTCCATGAACTCTTTTGTGACTTACCTGTAGGACCTACCAACAGCATGTGTGCTTAGTTTACCTGGACAGTGATGGTGGTGTCCCTCACGTTGTTGCTGCCATTGGCAGACTGTCCGCTGCCAGACTGATATCTGTCACTGACTTTGTCAGAAACAATATCTTCCAAATGGTAACAGTGGAAGGCTTTTGTCAAGGACTGATTTCTCAGGTTAGTGGCATTTGACAAAAAATAATAATAATAAAAAATCTTAGCCTAAATGAAAGGATCGTTTGTCTCTTTATTAGAAGAGTTACCATCTTTGGATTTCCTCTCCAATGGAGCCACAGCAAAATCATTCTAATAGATCAGATTTTTAGTGACTTTTTCTTGACCTTATACAAGAAAGAGCAGAAGGTTTGCTGTTGGCTGTTTCATAAATGAAGAGTATTTTCCTCATGAACACTTAAAAATAACAATCCCTCCCAAATCCCACAAAAAACCCAACTTGCAGTGAGGGAAAAGGTGGAATGCAAATACTAATCCTTGTTTTCTCCTTGGCTGGGATGAGCATTTCATTATCTGGTCCTTTCAGATATACCAGCAGAATGAATGAATGAATGAATGGTGAAAATAAGCTTATCTCTTTGTCTGAGATGGTGATACCATCCATCCAAGCTATCACTCAGAGGCCTTCGTTAGAGGAACACAAGTCATATATAGGAGTCAGTATCAAAAAGCCCTATGTCCAGAAATGAACACCTCTGCCACGTATTGTACAGAAGCAGCCAAACCAAAAAGACTCGTAGAAAAGTAAGCAAACCTCTGAGGGACTTGAAAGCTGAAGTCAAACATACTGAGCTCAGTTCAGAACTGTGAAGACAGTTAAAAAAGTCTAATGTGTAAGTTACAATTCCTGTATAGGTCATAGTTATTTCATCCCAAATTTTGTTTGGAAAAGGAAAGGGAGTGCTCAGATTTCCTTGACTCTCCACCCTCCCAAAAGTCTTCCCTTTGCTTGCAAGCAATTTTTTACATTGAGCAAAATGCCTGGTTTACACTGAGAGGGAAAGTTTAATTATTCCTCATTTTACAAATCCTCCACAATATTTATTCAAAAGATTGGCAAATTCTAGGAAGTTCACCCATCCCTGAAAGAGAAGTTTTGTAAACAAATCTGGCAACAAATGTATTTTAACAGCAGCAGCCCTGCTAATCTGTCAAGATGTAGTTTGTTTCTGACACTTGATTAAATTCTTTTTGCTTAAGAGTAGAAACTAATTTGCTACAAACAAGCCATTTAGCTGGGACATGGTGACTGTCCCTCTGATACTTCACAGAGCATTAAAGTCAACAGAAAAAAGCTAATAGTATAAGGTTTAGCACTTTAGAAGAAAAAAAGAACCAAAACAGAAACAAGGCTAAATTTCTGTATTCACAAAATAGCAATAATATTAGAGGTTTCAGGGTTGGTAAAACCCATTTATAGTGTATCCTGCAACCCAGACCAGCATTACTCCACATCCTCTGGACACAAATGAAGGTAGTGTGTTAGGCTATTGGTTCCACAGGCACTTTCTTGCCCATACCCTCTAGGTCCTGGCCATTTGTTCCTGGCCATGTCATCCACTCACTCAGTTCTTATCCAGCATCAATTCATGGATCTAGTTCCCTGTACAGTAACACCAGCAGTTGTGTGGGCTTATTAGCCTGAGGTAGCTCAGGCTGAGATGAAGCAACTGAGTGGACTGTACAGCTTAGGCTGGTTTTGTCGAGAAAAATGCCTGTGTCCAGACAAATTGTTTATGCAAGGAAACAGTCCCAGAGGCCTGCAAATATCAATAAAGCAAGATGGTTAAAACCCACTGTCTGCCATTAGTGTCAATTGAAACAAAAGATACATATGTGCTGTTGTTAAACATGTGTGGACATTACCTTAAAGCTGTGCATGTCCTGGGGTGAAGGCTTGGCTGGTGCACATGTCAGTAGAGCCATGACTGTACCAGCAGGTAAAATGTCCATCCTTCCTGCCACTTCCCCAGCTCCTTCAAACTTAAATGACTGATCCAGACCATAGTGAAGTCAGTGAGAGCTTTCTCCCTGTGCTGGATCCACCTCTAGGCAAGTATGCAGCCTCTTAAGTATGGCAATTAAGATATTGAGCTAATGTTAGTAGTCCCTTCCTGCCTGCCTAGAACACCCAAACTGTCTGAGCTAGCCTTCATCTCAGGCAAAAGCCTGAGGAAATCAGCTGAGTTTATGTTGCATCTGAAAGGTCAGTCTATCTCCCCATGGCCTAAGAGGTATGGGGGAATTCCAGAACTTGGTGCCAGCTTCTTGGTATTTATTTCTGGAAGCTGTTAGATTTTTTTAGCTAATCTTAGTTATGGGGAACTGAGATGATAAGAGTGAGGGTTTTAGAAAGTCACATTTATACGTGCTTTAAAATGTGTTTATAGATCTACCATCCTTGCTTTTCAGGTTCCTTTTTAGATGGAATTTTAATTCGACATTATTTATGGACAGTCAGGACAGTGCACATATTCTACTTGTTTTCTAATACCACATGTAAGGCCTTTGCTAAGTGAACCTCCCTCGGAAGCAAAGAAATTACCTCTAAAAAATCCTAGGAGTTTGACATCAGTAACTTTATACACTACTATTATTGTGAGACATTTTATTACCCCCTCTTTGGGGAAACTTGTGATACTAATTTTTTGCAGTATATTTAAAATCAGCATAGAAAAGGAAAAAATCCCCTGTAAGGGTTTATATTTGATGATGTGAAATAATGAATTTTTAAAATATAAGCAAATTAATTTAGCAGCCTCTTGCTTAATTGGGATTCATGCTATTTAAAAGAAAACGGAGTGTTGGGTGTCTCAACTATTCCAACCTGTCTCAGACTGAAAAATAATATTCTTTTTCATTATTGACTGTGATTCCCTCTGTGATTTAATCCTTTTCTTTGCATGGTTAGTCGGTAGAAATAGCGGGAAGGTCACAACCGCAAGGAATGACATGGCAATTAACTCAGAGGTACTGTTGGGATATTTAAGTAATTTTAAGTCGACATATATAAACATTATGGTGCTGGCTTGAAAATCTGGACATTGTTTGCAGCTGGAATATTTGATTGTTTAACTGATTTTGATTTTCAAATTGCTTTTGAAAATCAACCATTGGTTTGAACCTGCTCCAGATGGGCAATGACTGAAAATTCTTATAATCTGGCATGTATTTTGTAGCATAGATAAGTGAGCCTCATTAAAAGTATCTCAAACATATGTACTGATTAAAAATCCCCTCATCTCTGGCTCAGCAGGGTCTTGGCTGAAGGGAACTGGATCACCCCTAAGGGCTCTTTCTGGCATGACAACAGGAGGAAGTTAATAATGCTGTTGCACACAGAGGTGAACATATAATATGTTACGGTCCAGTGTGCCTGCCTATCAGTGAATGCAACATGTCATAGGCCAGCGCTTATTTCTACAGCGGTCAGTGGGAACTCTTGTGTGAGTATGTGTGCCCTCGCCTGAATGAGAGCCACACAACTGAGATCATGGGGTTTAGGAGTCTGAAAGCGATATTTTGTTTTTCCACCAACAGGTCATCAAAATTATTGACTACCTGGTTAAAAAATGGTACAGAGGGGCAGGCACTAAGGGTTGGAGAGATGTGAGCATCAGAGTTAGCCATCCTGAACTCCCCTGTCACTATGGAGATACAGACTGTTCAAAAGTAGAGTGCTTCCCATCCTAAAGGCAACAGCTAAAGTTGGTCACACCAGTTGTGCCCTAATGGTATTTCTTTGTTTCCAAAAGAAGCCTAGGGTGACTATATAACATTAACACCTGCAGGTTGGTGTTTTAGTCATTTCAAGGTAGGTAAGATAAATCCTACCCCCAACAGCATCCCACCATTCTGACTGCTACTTGCTAAAGCACTATGTGAGCACTTTTGCACATTTTTCACAATCTCTGAATGACTGTGAATGGGGTGTCTCCTCCAAAACATTATGACTCAGTTCCCACAGACACTGTCATTTCTTTAAAGGAGAAAATGTACAATTTTCAGTAACAAGCTTGACAAAGACACTGACCAAAATGATGTCCCTGGCACGTAATATCCGTGGATTTTAGTATGCTTTGTAACCATTGCCTACATGAATTAAATGGCTCTTTTCTGTTTAGACAGCTGGATTTCTGTGTGGCACTAGATGGCAATATTCCCTCAGCTCCAGCAATGGTCAGGGGAGTGATACATGGCAAAGGGACATATTCTGACCTTGTTTCCTTGTTATCACCCATGTAGCTCGTAACAGCCAGGTTTTAGGTGACTGAGGTCAGTCTGAGCTGCAGAGGGGTTTTTTTTCTCTCAGTGTATTCACCCACCTACCTTTACAGCTTCACAGTTGTCTGTCAAAACATTTGTTGGACAGTACGTTTACTGTGTGGCATCTTCTGTTTCTTTAAGAACACTCTTGAGGTCCCAGGCTGTTCCATGATGTTCATGCTCAAATCCACATGCAAGAAATATCTAAATCCAGAGTATTACACTGCTTTCCTGCTGCCTTTTGTGTATTAATGTAGTGGCAGACTCAGTTAAATCATTACTCAGACATAACATTGCTTCATGTCACTTGTAAGTGGTTTATTTTTTTCACTCATGTTTGCCCGCAGATAAAATAAGCATAATCTAAACTCAGCAAGTGTAAAAAAAGATTCTGTGTTTGTACCTAGCAGAATTTGGCCCTATCCCTGTCTGATATTTCTAAAGGCTTTCTCTAGTCACAGAGCTTACAGGCAGTGAGGAACAGAGCCAGCGATGAATATTGCATCTGTCTCCCTTGCGTGATTAAGGTTTTGTTTGCCTTTGGGCCACTTTATTCTGGCCTAGGTCTATTGAAATTGCCTCTTTCAAAATCAGGCTTGTCATCTTTGTCAGACCAGGACTATTAAAATTATTTGCCAGTAGCCTAGATGAAATAGTAGTGCTACCCAAATGTAGAAGGATTCCAAGGATGGCTTTAGACAATGTATGTCCCAGGCAGGGCATTGAGGTAGAAATGGAAATTCTTGTGGAAAAGTTTTTTTCCTGTTCCCTTACTGTCGTAGGACCACCCAAGCCTCCTGTTCAAGCCGATGCCTGCCGCTTCCCATTCACTCTATCACACAAACATTTTTCCAACTTATAAACCTACATCCGTGCTGCCACCGCTCTACTGCCACATGCTTCTTAGAGCAAAGATGCCAAAACCATATCCACTGACTCCTTTGTCCTCTTATTGCATATCTCCATGTCCTCAGATCAGGACACCAGGTTCACACGCCCCATCTTTTTCTTTCTTCTACTCCTCAACATTCCCAGCGGAGACACAACTTTTTCACCACCATTTCCTTTCACTGTCTCATACTTCACAGCCCCAGCTTCAATTCACTGCCTCACAAATCTCTGTCCTCATGTCCTCACATAGCTGAGTAATTTGTTGTACTACTGCATTGGGTATTGCTAAACATAAGAACGGAGCAGAAACAAAAAATTATACACAGGGTCCTCAGGTGGTATTAGGCTACTGCATGCCATCTGATCCATGGTAATATAAGAACTGAGACTCCATGAATGCTGTAGTTACCATCAGTCAGCTGATGGATAGTTATTTGATGGGGGGAGAAGCTCACAGGAACAGCAGAAGCACAGAGCCCTCAGCAGTCACCTGATTATTATTTAAGGTCCTGCATAAAAGAGTATTGTCCTTTTTCAGACACTTCAGTCCAGCAGCCAGACTGCAGCTTATACTGTGAAACAAATGGGGAAGGGAGTGAAAAGCCCCTCCTTACTCCATTACGCATGTCTTCTAGATGCCAGGAACACAGGAACAGTCGCAGAGGAGGGCAGAAGCCACATCTTTGCCAGGGGAAGCCTGTGCTAGGAGTGTACGCAGTAGTTGTTTTTTCCTCACTGGCTTTCCCATGCCAATACCTGGAGGGGAATGTCCTCTTCCAGATATGGGCTGCTGCTGGGCTACAGTCTGGTGAGTAGAGTCAGTTCAGCACCCTTTGGGGCCTGAGGCAAAACTCATTGGAACTCTGGAGTGATGAGACAGAAAAGGACAGGGATCAGGGAGAAGCAGAATCAAGTATAAAGCAAGCAGCTGAGATAGAGATTTGGTATCGTGTTGTACTACATCTGATTTCAAAGTCAGAGGAGGAGGACATAGAGCTACTTCTGACCAGTGCCTCTGGGGAAACATGGCCATTGAGATGGGTGAATGAAGGTGGCTATAACACACTGTTGCACCTCAGGGACCTGGCACAGGTCACTCCCCACCACAGACTTGGCAGTGCAAGCAAAACTGGAGTGTTTCTAGAGCTACATGCCCTTCTTTCATCACATGCCCTTCCTCTGCTCTCCTGGAGACCTACAGAGCCCACTTGAAGATCTCAAAGTTCTTGAAACCATAAACAAACAAAATTTCACAGGGTTAGGGAGTAGTGAATTATTCTCACTCCTTCTGTTCAAAGGATGGAGGACCTTGGAGTGTTGATGGACAGCAAGGTGACCATGGGCCAGCAATGTACCCTTGTGGCCAAGAAGGCCAATGGTACCCTGGGCTGCATTAAAAGGAGTGTGGCCAGCAGGTCGAGAGAAGTTATCCTGCCCCTCTACTCTGCCCCAGTGAGACCACATTTGGAGTGCTGTGTTCAGTTTTGGGGCCCCCAGTTAAGGACAGGGAACTGCTTGAGCAAGTCCAGCAGAGAGCTACCAAGATGATCAGGGGACTGGAGCATCTCCCTTATGAGGAAAGGCTGAGAGACCTGGGTTTGTTCAGCCTGGAGAAGAGAAGGCTGAGTGAATATCTAAAAGGTGGGTATCAGGACGATGGGACTGGACCCTTTTCAGTGGTGCCCAATGACAGGACAAGGGGCAATGGGCACAAGTTGGAACACGGGAAGTTCCACCTCAATATGAGAAAAAACTTCTTTCCTGTGAGGGTGGCAGAGCAGTGGAACAGGCTGCCCAGGGAGGCTGTGGAGTCTCCTTCCCTGGAGACATTCAAACCCCACCTGGACGCGTTCCTGTGGCCCTGCTCTGGGTGTGCCTGCTCAGGCAGGGGGGTTAGGCAAGATGATCTCCAGAGGTCCCTTCCAACCCCCACCATTCTGTGATTCTGTGGAGTTAGGTGTAAAAAACTGTCCACTTCCAAGTGAAACTCCACCATCTGAGCCCTTGCCCTGTGCCTAGCCATGCTCTTTTCTGCTAATTCCTCACTTTTTTCTTTCTTCCAAAGCCAACAGAAAATATTTTACTTCTGCTAAAATGCAAGGTTGCTTTTGCAAAATATAATCAAATTCCTAATGCTGATAAAATAAGATACAGTGTGTTTCATGATGCAAAAGCCTGTTTAAATAATTCCTGGTGACATATTAAAATACTTGACTAAGTGAAGTGCATTATGCTGTGTACATAGAAACCTCAGAGTTTCTGTACCCATATTTGCCCAGAGCATTCTTTCTTGTTGCATTTGCATCATTTTCTACTTCACATCCTTGTTCATGTATTTACCAGTCAGCTCTGGTGGCCAAGCAATTACAATAACAGACAAACTTGTAATACACAGTAAATACTGTATCATGAGGTACAAATTATTGCCACATAGGTTCAGGCCCTAATCCAATATCCAGTAAACTCAGAAAGAAGACGTCATTGGCCTCAACACATTTTTCACTGAATCTTTACTTGCACTAGAACTTTTTCTGGAAGAGAAATCACATGATTAAAATTCAAGTGACATATGTGACTGGTGTGGGCAAGTGACATTTCTCACAGGTATTGAATCTTCTACACCACTGCATGGTTTTGGTCTTGAATCACAAAACACAAAGTAGTTACTGATAACATCTACTTTTGCTCAGGTGAATGAATATTGAAGCTTGTGTTTCACTGACTTCCATGTTGTGTTAACACCGAAGAAAATGTAATATTTTTAAGCAGCACAAGAACTTCTTAAAGAGAAAACCATTTTGCAACAATGTGTTTTTTACAGTCATGGTGCCTTACAGTCGTCATGATTGAGCTTTGGAGTGGGACCAAGAACTTTGGCTTTTCTGGACTTTCTGTGTCTGCCTCAGTCCACAGTTGTCAAGATGGAGTGGAGGGAATGGGAAGGATCAGAACAATCTCTGCTATCTTAATACCTTACATACTCCCAGTCTTCCTAAAATAAGCGTTCAAACTCTTTGTGGCAAAACACAGACTCCCAGGATTCCTTATTTTCTGGGAAATACTTTCATCCCTTGGGTGTATAACTGCTGGAGCAATGGGAGAACTTGTTTTCAGTACTGGCAACAGCAACTTTTTGGACTTCTCTGAGTACTCATCCAGATTTTAGGCTGTTCTTTACTTAAATCTAGATCCCAAAAAACCCTCTTGGTGTGATAGAATCACTTTTTATTAACAGACACCTCAAGTTAATTATCGAGAAGGTGACTAGTTGGTTTATCTGTCTACACGTCATTGCTAGAAAATTGATGGCCCAGATATCTGCCTGGGACTTCTTTGCATAATTGCATAGGTTACTAACCTTGCTAAGCTAGGATCTCTTTAGGTGAGATTAAGGTAGCCTGAGCAGTACTCACAACTTCTAGTTTGCTCTTGTCACTCACAAATGGTACAGAGGAAGCTTTTAGCTCAGAAATCAAATGAAATGGTGCATACGTTTTTGGTGTAGGATGCTAAGGTACTCTTTTAATATTTTAGGAAAGGTTTCCAAGGCAGTGGATGGAGAAGCTGTTCTGTTTAAAGAGAAAGAAGATGAAAATAAAACCTGACAGTCTAGGTAATTTAATTAATGAAATAACAATAATAAGTACTTTTGAACTGAAGTTGGATCAGGTGTGTGAAAATTCTCCTTAGGCGGCTCAATTTTTGATGAGTAATTACCACAGTAAGAGCAAAATGTCTCCTTTTCTGTGAGTTGGCTAAGCAGGAGAGAGCCACTACTCTGGCTGAAATAGTCATTAATGGGAAAATTATGTCTTGAACCTCTGATGCGTTTGAAAAGTGAAAGAACATTTCTTTCCTGTTGACAGACTGGAAGTCAATTGAGAATTAAAAGCATAGAAAAAAGATTCATGTCCTGAACCTGCACATTTTGTTATGCAAGTAGGCTACTTCTCTGAAGCTGGCCTCTGTTCAAATCCCTCACTTTCCTGAGGGCAGGCAATTGAAAGCTTGCATATCAAGTTCTGCTTTGTCCCACCCAATATCCCTCACTTCACATGTTCTTTCTCTCTGCATCCCAACCTAAGACCAGTGCAGTCTCTCGCACTCTGATCTGTTGGTCTTTCCCTTGGAACCAAGTTTCTATAATTTCTTGAAAGATGTAGCATCTTCCTCACATTCTGCACCTGATAATCCAGAGGACATTTTTCAGAAGTGGATTTTTTCTGCACTGCTCTAAAATGCCCATGTTTCAAATAATCTTGAAAACCAATGAATGATTAAACCCCCAGTTTGTTCCTTCACCTTTTAGTTTGCTCCAATTAATTTTTCTTCCCTCTATTTTGCCTGCCAACTCCCTGGTTGCATTCTTGCTTGTGCTGCCTTGACCTCTTTTCATCTAGCTGCTTTATATTCCCAGGAATCTCATTCCTGACCTTCCTGCAGCAGCAGAGCCCACTGTTGCCAGCCTCACCAGGGAACTTCTGCCTTGCTCACCTTCTCCTAATTCATCTATTCCTAACCAGCTCTATATTTGATGATATGCATATACTTATTTCAAGTTGATTTTCAACCTGTTTGGGGCTCTTTTTTAACTCTGGCTGCTTTTTCACCTTATTTCTCACAACCTGTCAGGATGAATCAGAGAACCACAGAAATCCACTCAGCAGAGGAATATAAGAAAAGGGGGATCTAAGGGAGGAACTGAGAGATTGTGCAGTGACTGAAGGAAGAAGGAGCCAGAGCCCTTTCTGCTCATATTCACTCCACCTGTGTGAGCTGCCCTCTGCACTCTCCTCCCTTACTGTGTGCTACACTGGGTTCTCTCCCTGTCTTCCTGGTCATCTTTCTGGTCTCTTCTCACAACATGCTTGAATCATGAGGCTTATCAAGGACTATTTGAAAGCCCTGGAGACATATTTCAGAGAGAAACAGAAATTAACTATTCTATGGATATTCACATAGCGCCTGAAATAGTTACCCATTGCACTTCCAGCTGAAGCTGGGGAAAGGCTGGCATTTCAAGTGCATATGCATTCCAGATGCCTTTGCCATTCATGTCTTCCATATCCCTCTATAGTGTCTTTACCACAAGATGTGCAGAGAAAAGTCTGATTTATGTATATGGACACTGAACTCTTGCTGAAAGTAGATCTGTGTAGGTACTCAGATGAAGGAAGGACAAAACAAAGAAATTGAAATATGTATTTATATGGAAAAAAACCAACCCAATCCCCCAAAAACCCAGCCTAAGAAGTAAGAGAAAGAAAATAAAGGACAAAAAATTGTGACCCCTGAGTTCTGGGGAAGGCTTGGCTATTCAGAGCATAGGTTGAAAACAGTCCCATCACTTCAGCTAGATATTAAACAAATTTAAACATGTATCTGAAAAACTGGTTACTTTAAAACTTTGCCCAGATGTTTCTATAGTTCTTTCAAGATTAAAAGGAACAGCAGTATAATGAGATAGGTTATACATTGCAACTAAAAGGAGGCAATAAAGCTAGCAGCAGTTTTACAGTGTTCTGATAATTAGTAAAAGATCACAAGCTTATTGTACAAGCCTGGTTCATGCCTGTGCACACAGGTCTCATCTTTGTGAGATGTCCAGTCAGATCAAATGCTTCTTTGTAGACACAGGAAATGCATATGAAGGGGTGGGCAATGATCTGGTAGGTAAAGGGACAGGCTAGACTTCTTGCCAATATAAATATATTTATGTAAATATCAGCATAACTAGGTCATTTGAGGGTGAGGTTTTCCATAATTTTTTTTATGGCCATGAAGTCTAGGCACACATTTCCTGAGGCAGTGGAAGATTAGTTTCCTCAGTACTGCAGGCTGATGCAGTGTGTGCTCCCAGATGGTATGGTGTGGCCACAGTCACTTTAAACCCAGGCTGCATATGGACTTGGCAAGGCCCTAGAAGTACCTTAAAATAGATGCAGATCAACCATCAAATAAATGTTTCTTATGATTCCCCAAACCAGTATCAGATACGTAGGTATGGCTCAGTTCCAGTCAGTAGGTTTTACCGATGCATCTTTTCCAGTTTCATTTTATCCTCCAGGAGTAGAGTCCTCCAGGGCACATCTGTACAGTAGTTTAAGGTGTGCATGCAGCAAGCATAGGCAATGCCCATCCCAGCGTTAAACTAGCTGTTCACGTTCAGCATGTTCAATTAACGTGCTTGTACTACAGAAAACACAGGAGCACAGGTCAGAGATTTCTGAACTACTGTCAGCTTTCACTGGGGCAGCCACAGGGTGTCATGCAGAACCATCTAGAGATGCTAGCTTAGCTCACAAATCAGCGTGGTTTCTCCAGAGCTGTGTTAAACCTGAATCTCTGAATTCTACCTCTTAGCAGAGGTATTAAGTTTCTGTGGAGGTGTTGAGAATCAACTAGACAAATCCCTGAGCAACCTGATCTAACTAGGCCTGCTTTGAGCAGGGTGTTTGACTAGATGACTAGATGACCTCCAGAGGTCCCTTGAAACCCAAATTACTCTATGAGTCAATGCTGATGCACTTATATTGCATCTGATTCTAGTATTAGTGTCACATCTATACTATGCTCCATGAAAAAACCCTAGGACTGCCCTTAGATTTAAAAAAGAAATGTTTCATGGGTGTATGTGTGCTCTCTGGCTAAATGCCTAATCTCAGGGAGCCAGTGCACTTTGCATAGTGGTCCATGCTGTTCCTGCGACAGCTGCAGCAAAGCTAACTTCATCATGTACGTATGCTGCAGTCTTACCTCCAGGTATGCAGTGTGTGTAGTCTGAGTAATTCTCTGATACCCAGAGGAATGAGAAAACTTCAGGTTTTTGGTTTAAGTAAGAAACAACGAGTATTTGGGCCTGGTGTGTGAAGAGAGCACCTCATTTGCCAGAGTGATGAAAGCAGCACAGTATTTCCAGATTTAGAACTTAGTAGATTCTTTTGATAATGCTTCAATAAATAAGATGATTGCAGTGAAAGGACTATTAGTGATTGTTTTCTCAAGCGTGGCCCAGGTCTGTGGATGGAGTGTCAGCAAGGAGCAGTTCTCTGACAAGCAAACAAGCTGACGGTGTTTAGAAACTCCCTTAGTGACACGGGTGCTTTGTTTCGTTCTCACTCCACAACATAACAAAGAGGAAGAATTTAGGTGGAGCTGATGTAAACTAAGGAAAATATACCATGATCCTCCTTCAGTTTGCATTCTGGGAACATGAAGGACAGGGTTGTAAAGATGATGAAGAGCATACTCCTTCTCCTCATTTTGCTGGGACTAGTATCTGGTAAGAACATGATTTCATTACACTGCTAAAATTAGAACACTGTTGGCTGTTGTGCTTTCTCTTGGGAGCTTTACAACACATATTTAGGGATAAGACACAGATGGAAAAAATCAAGTAACAATTATTTTCCTACTGAAATGGATTGAGCTCTGTGGTTACAGCAGTATAATGAAGAAGAGAATATGACTCCTAGGTAAGACACTTTGCTGGATGAGGCACTTTGTGTGCAGTAGCCACTGCTCAGTGTGGCAGTGTTGGAGTGGGAAAGAAAGTCAGCTCTCCAAGAAACAATATCTGCTATTAATACTGCGGAATTCTCCTTTCAGATGTTGGTAACATTTCTCTCTGATGAATCAAAACAAGCAAACAAACAGGACCAAACAGGACCACGCTTGTGGAGTATATTAGTAGGCATATCGTTATCTTTGCCTAGTGTAAAAACATGGGACATTTGCCAATATGAATATGTGCACGTTAGCAACTTAAAGTAGACCTTCAGACTGCAGCCTGTGTGGCTCATGGAGCACTTGATGTTGCTTGTAGTAAGCTAGCTGCTCACGTAGGGTCACTTTGCTCTCAAGGAACTGAGAGAATTCTGCCAACACCCAGGAACTTGTCAGTATTTGTTGGTTTTCCTGATGGCCCCAAAACTATGATCAGGACACTGCATGTGAATCTTAGCTTTTCTTGAAAAATAGTGGGTTTTTTAACCTACATTGTTGTGGAGAGGGAAAAGCTTGAACGTGTGACTCAAGCACACTGTGAAGACTAACAAATCACAGATAAATAAGACTTAAATATACATACAGTTCTGAAAGCCAGTCTCATGATTGCTTTGTCTTGGACTCAGCATTTGTCAATGTTTGGGATTGGTAATTCTAGATAAATAATATATTAAATTGCTTCAGGCATGTTTTGTTCTCCAAAGTAAGGATGTAAGCAAGGACTTGTGAATATGGAAAGGGGGCTTTTGCAAAATCAATTGGAAGAAGAAGCCATTTAGATGCAGTACTGAAAATTTCGGTTAAAAATAAAGAGCAAGAAGTAAGAACTTGTGATTTAGAAATACAAATCCTGAATAAACAGCCAATGAAATCTTTAGAGGTAATATAAAAATAGCAACTCTTTTCTTTCTACATTTCTAAGTGTTATAAATAATTTAATTGATTTTATGAATGGTTTCTACTAATGAACTGTGGCTTGCTGAGGGAACTGCATTCATCAGATACTGTCCACAGGAGATTATATTCAAAGTTCAGCTCCATTTACGGAAAGGTATCCCCAGAAGCCCCTCTCAGCCTAGTCTCATTTGCATGGGCAATTTTTATTGATGATATTTTCCAGAATCTGTAAGAACATTGATAAAAATTCAGTCCTTCACTGGGTCCTGCTTACACTGACATAAATCAGTAACAGCTGAGATGAACTCAGTCCTACTGGAGCGTCAGTGTGCCTGGTTCAGATTAACTCTTACAGGCTGTTCCCACCTCACAGCTTCCCACATCCCAGCCTGTACCTCACTCACCTGCAGAGTACCTCCAAGGCCTTTTTCTTCATAAACACCAGAGTAATTCCATCCAGATCAGTGATCCATGGACCTGCTGTATCTGGAGCGTGGGAGCATCAGAACCTCCATGCAGCTGTGGAGAGGCTCTGGGTAAGCACCTCAGCTCTGCCTCCTACCAGTGAGGCTCTGTGCTCAGAAGAGGTCTTCCCATAGGCAAACTCTCCCACCAAAGCCTAGTATGGCTGGTTACATGAACACCACCAGCTGTGCTCCCTCCTTCTCCTCCCCACAATGCAGTGAGTCTTGCAGGCTGCAAGAGGAAGAAGTGGAGGTGTCAGATGGAGTCATCCTGCTCTAGGAAGTGCACCAGGAAACACTGCAAGGACAAGTTCCTCCTGGGATGGGGTGTGGGAAGAAGGGAGAACATGGGACTCCATGTTTTGTCTTGTGGACTCATCCACAGCTATTAGTTTTGCTTCTCATGTAGCAAAGGCATTGGGATCCTAAGTCTTCTCTGATCCTACAGGGAACAGTTATTTGAGAGGCCAGTAATAGGAGCAATGTCCATCACACAAAGGCCATATGTGGGCTATCCCTAAAATGCTCCAAAATTTTTCTACGGATGTAGGGAAACAAGATTTTTTGACAGTTTGGGGAAAAAGTAACTGAGGCTTCTTCTAATGCCATTGGAAAGTACTGGAGTTGAACTCTGCCCCTCCAGATTAAAAAGCTTGCTGCCACTGCAGGAATAGCAGTTAGAGTGCCTCTGTTAGCTGATATGGGCCATCCCTCTCCGGCCACATGAGAAGGGGCAAAGGGAGATGGCTCTGTCCCACACCGCAGAGGTGCTGCAAAGCAGCAGATTTCACCTTGGCATTATGTTCCCAAGCTCCAGGCTGAGCCTGAGCATCCAGGCGGAAACATGCTGGAGCCCTAACGGTCACAGGCTGGCTCCCATAGCAGCTTTTTACCTTGCAGCTGCCCAGCAAAAAAAAAAAGACTTCATGGAGCTTTTGTTACAGTAATTGCTGGTATGTGAATGGCCTGGCCAGGCCTTTGAGTGAGCAATATCTGCCTCCATCTTGGCACACAGTATGTCGGAAATTAGACTGAACACAGCCAGCTTTCTTGGCAAGTGTTTTGGACAAGCCAGCGAAGCTCCCCCAGGCAACATTTAGTCCTGCCATAGTCTCATGTTGAGGTACATTGCCAGTTTAGGGATGTCCTGATTTATGTTTTCTAGACAGTCATCATGAGATAAAGCACCACAGGCCTTTGTTAACGTAACAAAACCCACACACTAAACAGCAGAGCAAGCACAGATTTTGTTTTGGGGAATCCAGAGGTCTGACTGAGAAACAAAGAGCTTACGCACAGACATTGGATGCCACAGTGCTCTGTGCTGCTTCCAGGCAGTTTTGAACCCTAGGGTGCTTTTGTGGGCCCTCATCTCCTCCAAGGAATGGAGGTTGCTCTTCCATGCTCAAAGCAGAAGACACACAGCGCATCCGAAGTTGCTGGTAACCCACACTACTGATGAACCAGGCATGCACACAGCTGTGCTAGAAAGAAAAAGAAAAGGGAAAATGGAGGAAATGGGTGCTGCAAATGGCGTAATTCACAGAAAAGATTACTTCTTTAACATTCAGCCCTATGCGATTCAAGGTGCTTTCTGATGTGATTAGTGCACAGAGGCAGCAATTAGCGCAGAGGTTGAAATAATAGAAACATGTTCAGTTTCTTTGCTTCTATATAAAGGCATATATGAAAGCAAACAATGCAGTCACAATACTACTTTAACATCAGTCACTCTAGATATATAGTATAGTACTGAATTAAAGGAAAGATTGATTCTTTTGCCATTAGCACTGGATTTACTACAGTGCAATACCACCATTCATAAGCAAAAAGAGAATCAGGTCATTTTGTGCTCATTAATAGCAGCTCTTGGCACAAGCTGTGTGCTCCTGCTAGCCTAAGATTCCCAGAAGTAATTTTACATTCGTTTTCATCTTGCAGGAAGAAGAGCCCTGTTGCTCAAGGGCTTACCTGCAACAAGCACTGTTGAAGAAAATGCAGCAGCTGGTGTTTCAGTTTATACCTTTAATGTAACTGTTTCTCCATTGTCTTCTGAAGGTGTTGCAATACTTCCTACAATAATAAATTCAAACCCACTTACAGAGGCTTTTGAGATTAAATCAAAGGGAGATCTCGAGTACAGGGTGAGTTTTACATCTAGCTTGAGCAATGTTCAGTCATGCAGGCTGATGCGCCCTGGACTACTGAGCACTGACAGTGCACAGTGACTCATCTTTTAATCAGAAAAGAGTTGCAAATGCAGACTGTGGTAGTATTTGGACATGCTGTAATAGATACGGCAAATGAGTAGCAACAGTGATTATAATTTTTAATTGCATTACCCAAAAACCACCTATGACTATAATTCCATTTATTCTGTGATAGAAAAAATGTGATTTTTGGAAAACAAAAGGTGGAGAAGAACATGTAGGACCTGTTTCTGTTTTGAGGATTTGTCCATAGTTTTTCAATTTAATTTATATGAAGTCATTGTGAATTTAAATGGCTTAGTTAAACCACACGCAGCTTCTGTTTGGCCACTCTTACCTAGAATTAAAATGAATTTGACTCACTTCCAAAATAAAGTAAGCTGAGTCAGATTAAGTCATATTTAGTTCTGAATGAAGCCTGTGACACATGAGGAAGTTATCTTGAGGTAAGAAGTTATCACACTTCCACACATCTGTGACCTATTTCTATCTATTGCGTGCTCTTGTCCGATGGCAAATGCAAAGCAATTTCTATTACTTCAGGGTAATTTTCATTGCTGGATAAATTAGCAAGTATTAGCTCATATTTGTCACTGGCAATGAGTGTTCAGATGCATAACAACTTGTCATCCCATTGTAACTCACTTCTATGTCTGAGCCTGCACAGTGACACAGAATTGTGCCTTTAAAAGATACAGATAGACACTGAGTAGAGACTTACAAAGTTAATTTGAATATATTTTTCTGGGTGTTTCCAAGGAAGTTCACATTTTCACAGAACTGATACTAGAGCTTTTTTCTTGTTCTCTTCGCTAATGTTTCTGGGAGAAAAGGTGGGGGAAGTAAGACTGTGACCCCAGGCGGTTGCAGCTTATTGATCCAACCTGTCTGGCTTCTGCCTCCCAGCAGAGTACAAAGCTCAATTGTGCCACCTCTGCTGGTTCTTTAGCTGGTCCCCAGCCAGATCAGTGAAATGGACAGAAAAAACTCTCAAAAAGCACTCTTTCACCTGTGAAGTATGGGATGTGGCTACACAAACACCTGAACTGACTCCGCTGAGGGTATCTAACAGGCAGATGGAAATGGATATGTCCCTTAAGCTAGCTTTGCTGACAGAGAATTCATAATGTGGGACTCCCTTCCTAGGCTGTATTTTGGCATTTCAAGTTAAAGCTATCCCTTCTGCTGCAAAACATAGCCCTTTTTTATATCTGCTTGTTCCTGTTCCATGCCATCTCTATACTGTGCAGCATAAACATTTTATTTTGCTGCTTGTTGAGTGGGACTGACAAATTAAACTGGAGGAAAAATAACCCTGCAAATAGGTAAAAGTCTCTCCTTGTTTTTTTTTCATGGCAGGGATGATGGAGATATTGTTCTAGCACAGTGCAGAGAGTGACACAAGGGTGAAATAAATGGCCAAGAAAGGTATAGGCTGGAGACTGCTTCTTCCAAAGTGCCAGTTTATATCCATTTCATACTAGAATGGCCTATTTGGACTTGGTATGTCTTCCTTGAACTGTGGGTGTTTTCAGGGTTTCCTAACTCACTTGAGAGACTGAAACAAAGAGGTTGGGCCAGTGCATATCAGTCATGGGAAAATGATAAATAAAACTACATACGAATTCTGCAAACTAGCAGTTGAGTGCTAATTACAACTCATAAGGCAAGGATAAATACACAAGTGTCCTTAGTTAATTTATTTGATGAGCATTGCTACTTTTAATTATCTATGCTTTGTTGTTGCAGATTGGTACAATATTTTGTAAAAGTAATGTGATCCAAAATTAGATACTTCAGCGCTACCTACTGCCACTAAATCTTTGCTAAGATATAGAAAAATGAAGTATTTAATGCATGAATTATGTTGTTTGCAGATTAGCTAAGTACCTCTTAGCACAGGCTTTCCTGTATTTATGAAGCACATTCACTCCTGTTGCAGCAAGGCAAGGCAATATCACATTTCTTGATATGTTCTGAGATTTCTGAGAAAGTCCCTGTTTCTGCGACCTGGGCCCAGCCCATTCCTCATCTTACTCTTGTTTGAAGAATGCCATGGGCAGAAAATGTGTTGAATGCATGAAAACATACTGTTGCCCGAAACTACCATGATGCTGTTGGTGGTGCTCCCTCTGCATCCCGGGAGTGAAGGGGCAAGGAGGGAGCAGTGAAATTCCCAAATCGAACAAGGGGTAGACAGTTATGGGATGACTCTAGACCCCCTTTGACAAAGTCTGCAGCTGCTTCAAGTGTGTATGGTGCTGTCTTTATCAGTAAGAATTGCTCCTACCTGGAGAAGAGGTGAACTGTGGCTCACAGCCTACACCAGTGACAAGCTGTTCTGTAAAGGAGAGTGGAAGACAAGTATTTAGACAGTCTGGCTGTAGTTACATGACCAATGAAAATATTTGGCTGTGAACTGGAGGGATAATCCCCAGAGCACGTAATTTCTGCTTAGAATTGGACAGTTTCTTATTCTGAATTCATTGCATCTGTTTACTGTATTTAGGTCTCCAGCAAACATTCATTTTGGAGAGCAAGCTTCCCATTGGTGTTACAAGCTTTTGTAGAATGTTTTTTCTGACTCAGCATCACTTCTATGGGGAACTTCTATTTGTCCAATATAGGAGAGAAGGAGACCACCCAGAACACAGTTGTTTTCTCCTGCAGCAGTGTAACAAAATGATCCAAAAGGTTCCAGAGAGCAGCCGTTTTACATACCTGAAAGAATAAAATGTTTGTGCTTCTGTTCACTCTCCTCCGACTTTGTTAATTAACTCTATTTTGGCTTCTGTCTTCTAATTGTGATGCCGTCACTTTTGCATTTGTCCTCTGGCCACAGCATCTCATCTAAAATCAAGGATTGATTTCATTGTTCTCCTTCTACATCCTCTCTAGGCTCCTCTGCTCCACAGTATTGTAAATACACTGACATGCTCCTTGCCACACGCACTTGTGAGCCTCAATTCTTCTCCTTCTCCAGTTTCACAGCAACCCCACTACTGGTGTTCAAGCTTCAGAGTTTTTTAGCTACACAGCAAATTTAACAGTCATCTTTTCCTTTCTTGTCCAAGAAAGGAAAGTTCTTGTTTCTTTATTAATTTCAGCAGTGAATATCATGGCATACAACATTCAGCATCCTGCTGTTGCTCTGGACTCATCCTAAATCCAAAATGAATTTTTTCATATTTTTAATGGAATGTCAGTCTTGTGCTTATACAGCTTCTGTGTTAAGAGGTGATGTGCGGAGCTGGAAGTCTTAAAAAAAACAACCCAAAGTAAACATTTGCCTTACCAATCTTACAAAAATTAAGACCTGTGTTATTTTTTAATTAGTTCAACATATTCACCAAACAGTTCTGGTCCCTCTCGCATTCAGTGTGCTCGTGGAGCTTCCCCCTTTCTTTGCTTTCCTGCAAGTCTTCTCCCAGACGCAGCTTATACAAGGAAGGGGCTGGTACCTGCTAGACTATACATTCTCCTGCCCCCACGCTCGTTATTGCAAATAAATGGTCTTCCCCTTCGTGCTCCTAACCCACAGAAACAGTGAAACTACCCTTGGGTCCTGCAGGGCTTCCTCCCAGTTTTCAGTCTCATCACACCTCGACTGCTCCTGGAGCTTGGTGAGAAAAGGTGAGGACTTGGCACAGACAAGTTACAGCAAAATGTAGTCCTGGCCTTGAAGGCAAAGCATGGCCTTCAAGGGCATGTGAGGCAGGACAGCTCCTTCTAGGCTTTCTCTTCCTCAAATTGTCCCTCACAAAAGAGGTCCTTGAGTGGCTCCATGAAGCCATAACATTTTTGTCTTTCCACTCTGCTTTTCTCACATTTCTGCCACTGACAAGAAATGTACCAGCAAGTAGAAGATGATCTAAAATACTCACTGCTTACTGATGGACAGTGCCCCTTTACTTGTATTTACTTGTATAGACTCTGACTTATATCTCTTTTATCATGTGCTAAGAATAATTTTTTTCTTTTCAGGTTGTTACTACTGGAAACCCTGTCATAGATTATGAAACTATGCCAAAGAGCTTTGATTTACAGATTTTTGTTGAAGATACAACTGGGAGAACTGACCTTAAAGTACTGACTGTCCGAGTAACAGATAAAAATGAACGTCCTGTATTTCGAGGAAATATGGCAATTCAAAGTAAGGTGGTGGTGGTATTTGAAAAGAACAATACTTGAAAAGATGACATCAGATTAAAAAGCCACTATAGCTGCATACAGTGCCTGTAGCTAAAGTGGTCTAAGCATTTCCCTTTTGGAAAACAAGGGAGGAACAGGACACTTTTTATCAGAGCTTTATTTTACACAAATGTTTGGAATGCTTCATCTCTGGAAATGCTCTTTTAGTTTTCTTAAAGCTTTGACCAAAAATGATTTAACCATTTTGAAGCACCTGAAGAATTATAAGAAAGAAAAATATTTTTTATACCAATAAATATGGATGTTCTTTTTTTGATGAGATGAATACCTACCTAGAGTTACGTATTAGAAACTTGAAGTTTGGTGGGGATATAACCATTTAATATGGGTACATGTTTCAGTTGTTTGTTGAAAACTGGACAGATTTGGAGAAGCAAGATAAATTTAAATTAGTGTGTCCTGTGTATGTGCAAGAATTTCTGAGGGGAAACAATAAAAAAATTGCTCTGCCAATGTTTCACACCTGCGTATTGCATTTGCACCTGCACATGAGAAATTAAGTGGAAAATTGGTTTTGAAGAGTGAGATCTCAGAGATTGTGCTCTATAGTGGTGCAAATGGATAGAGGCAAAGAATTCTGTCTCCTGTGTGGGGCAGATGGCCTCAGCCAGGTTTATTTTCAGACCACTGGCAAAGGTGCAAGAGGGAGGAGTTTGCAGTAGCCTTAGGAATGAGGCTGGAGTGTCTAAACCCTGGCTGTCAGTGCAGGCTTCGCATGCCATGTGGTACATAATATGAGTGACAACACCATCAATAAAAAGGACAGGAAATAACTGTCTTACTCTCTGAGCAACATTATCATGTTTATTTACTAAGGAGAGGACCTGGAAAAATTGTACCATGAGGCAACAGGGTATGGCGATGTATTTATTGTGTGTTTACACACAGACAGAACAGTTCAGGTAGTGGGTAAAAATATGCTCTTATTATTTCACGAGGTGCTGACAGCCTGTTTGAAGTCTTGATATTCTAACAGCACTGTATAGAAGAGCACTCAATAATTCAATATTCAATTTTTTTGCTGTTGGAAAATATCAAACTGTGATCTGTTTGTGGTAGGCATTCAAAGCTGGCAGCTGAACACCTCCCCCCACACCCCCACACCCCTCTCATCTGGACTAGCAGCAGCATTGTATAGGCTGTGACTTGCAGCCTTTGGAGTGGTCAGGGGCTGCAGCCTTGACTTCTGCCTGCTACAGAGGGCAAGGCTTTTCTGCCCAGATGTGTTCAGCCCAGGCCTGCTCAAATGCTCAAATCCAGCTGGCTTCGCTAATGCCTCCGAATCACATTCATGTTCCTGCTTCCATAAAATACTTAGTTTGTAAAGCAAATTACCTTCCCCTAGGGAAGAGGCTGTGTCATCTCAGTATAGCTGGTGCCTTGTGTATCATGGGTGCTGCTGGAATCTAATAATAATTAAATGTGACACTTCAGGGGATCGGCACAGCATGAAACGCACTTTACGTGGGAGCTTGTTACAAATAAGTGCATCAGCTTAACTCTCAGCCAGAGCTGCCATAAATTGGTGAGCACAGATGTCTGATCTGTCTAACTGTGTGGCTTTAGTTAACAGTACCAGCTACAATTAGACACTAATTGCGCATTCGCTAGTTGTGAAAAAGCATCTCCCTCTCATTAAACTTTATATTCATATTGTTGTCCTCTGGGAACAACTCATTACGCTTCTCTGGGATTCCCACTGCTCTGATGAGAAACAGCAGTCAGCAGGGGTCACAGTTGAAATTAATAGTCCAGAAACAGCGGGTCCAGCAGACACAAAAGGGCATAAAGCAAATAATGTGATCTAAAGATCAGTTGTTCTTTTAATCGCTATAGCCAAGGAGAGCTAAACCTGTTGCCAGTGCCCCAGTACAGGATGGCCTGGCAGTGAGAAATCCTGACATGGAAAGATGTACACCTTGCACTGAATTAGCACCCTTAATAAGGCAAAAATTTAAGTCAGAACAGACCATCCACTGTTTGTTTACCTCACAGGTGTAAAGGAAAAGCCGAAATTAAGAGGAAAGTCTCTGAGCTCTCCTGGCAGGGGGCGGGGTAGGTGGGAGAGGATGGTGATGAGGACCTAGCACAGGGCTATGTTCTCCCCATCTGCATAGTAAAGAAAGACACAGGTGTAGCCCAATTGCATTGTTTCACTCCATACCTGGTGAGCAGCTCAAGACAGGCCGTAAGTAAAGATCAGTCTTTCTTGCAAAGGCACAATTCATATTGCAACTCACAGTGATGGTTGCCTGTTTACAGATATGCTACTGGTTTCTTTTTATCTTTTGAGTATTTGTGCTCTTTGTGATGATTTTGGAATTACACTTGTGAATTGAGAAGGTGTAGCAGGCAGTACTAGGTCTGGACAGCTTCAGTGTACCAGTATGTTTGCTGCCGTGTCCTTTATTCTTACCCGATTAACAATGGTTATGCTTATATCCATGCAGCCGTAATGATCTATGTCTTGGAAGGAACACCTCCAGAATGCATTTACAAAGTTGATGCAGCTGATCCTGAAAATGCTGAACTCAAAGTAAGTTGTATTAAAGAAAAAACCCAGAGATTATATAATCCACTGTATCTGAAATGCTAATTGCCAGCATCTTTCAACAAATTCCTTCCTTATCAGGAACACAGGAAAAGGTTTAATCAGGAAAAAAGAAGCATTTTCAATAACAAACTAAGAAAACCCAGACTCAATGTTTGGGCACAAATTGTATTTTGAGTTCTCAGCCCTCCAAAATTAAGGGATATTGAATGCGGAGTTTGATATACTTAGTCAGAGATACAGCAGAAATTGTGTCTCTCTTTTTCTTTTAGATGGCTTGCAAAACATTTCTTGTAGATGAGAGCGACTAAAAGTTAATAAAATTTTTGACCTTCTGTATCACAATGTAAATTCTTTTAAATGAGGCAGTAAGGAAATCGCTTACAAGGCAACTGAATCTCAGCTTTTTGACAATCCCAGGGCAAACTGTGACCTTCAGTTAAGAAAGTGTGTTAGCTGATCTGAAAATACTCTTGGTATCAGCAAAAATTTCTGGAAAGTGATAAGTTTGTTTGCAGACAGGGGAAAAGTATCTGTACTTACCTAGGAATTGGGTTGTAGCTTTGCTTTATTTGCTTTGGCTTTTAAAAGACAGCACATTCAAGAGCTGAACCTGAAGATGCTACTTGAATGTGTAGCATTATTCAAGAGAGCAATTACCTTGAAGTCTGTCCTCAGGCTTTGCCCAGTCAAACCACCAAACCTGAGGTGGTCAGGCGGGAAGCAGAGGCCTGGGGTTTAGCTCTGCTTTGTTTCTGAAAGCAATGGCAGCAAGTTCCACATGCCTTCTAACCCCTGACAAAGCTCAGGCATAATAAGGAGCTACAAATATAGAAATGCTGGGCAACAGGTAAAATAATAATCTGGAGAAGGAATTTAGAAAGGTAAACTGGCAAAAAATTTGTTAATATAATTGTAATCACCTAGGTGCTTTTTTTTAAAACAATTTCGATTAAATCTATCACTGCAGGAGGCAAGTTGTTTCACTTAGCACTCTGTACCTCCTGTTTTTTTCCCAAAAGATAACATGAGAGCGGTTGCATCCCCTGGACAGATCTGGTCAGTGGATTTTGCATATTACTTGTATGGTGCATGACCCTCTGATGTTGTATACTTCAGACTTTATGAGTATTATTAACACCTGCACCAGCAAAGGAAATGTCCTTGAGGGCTTATTGGTGATGGCCTGGCAGAGGCATGTGGACAGTAGCAGGGAGGTCATGGTGGGTGTGTGGTAGCTACCCGCAGCCAGGATCAGGGTGCTGCCTTTCTCCCTGCTCTGTAGGGTGTCAGGGTGCTCAGCTCCTCCCCGCACCCATGCACTGGTGCAGTACCCATTTGCGTTGTGCAATCACAAAGCAGCTGCTGCTACATGCCACCACTGAACACCTGCATTAACACTGAGCTGTTGTGAACGCCTTTCAGCCTCACACCCTCACATACTCTGTGAAAGTCCACTCTCCCCTCCTTGGCCTCTCCCATCATCCCACTCCTAAACTTCATTGCCTCCTGCACAGTGAATCTTATGCTCCCCAAATCCAGCCTCACCCCTTCTTCTCTCTCTTCTCCTTTGTGCTCTGTTGCCACTATAAAGCTGATTTTTGCCTACTGCGCTGTGGCTCTGCTGGCTGGCCTCGATGTTAAATTCTCCTTGCAGAGCTGGAGTTCACAGAGATGGAGATTAGTGTGGGCTTTATTTTAATCCAGTGTCTGTGGCTCTCCACTGGCTGTCAAGCAAAGCACGTACAACCACGTTTGAGCTGCTTCGGCTCAGATGATCAGGGCTTGTGCTGGCATCTGCATGTCACCATGTTTCACAGTTTTGGGGCCAATACTGTAGTACTACTTGGCCCATTTTACAAGACAAGGAATGAATGGAGGGATGTTTAAAGATACAAAGACTAATTTCCTGCTCTCTTCATTTCAGTATTCACTGCTCCCTGCATCAGTGCCATTCTTGGTCTTGAAAAGCGGAGCCATTTTTTCCACAAAAAAGTTTGATTATGAGAAAGATCCACATTGGTGAGCATGTATTTTATTTACATGGTCTATTAACTTACAGTAGGCAGAGAAATGTTTTCCTACATAACCACCAGAAGATTCTTATTTTGTTTTATTATTTAACAGTTATTTTTTAAATATAACAGTGACAGATCCAGAAGGACTCAACTCGACTAAAACACTGAATATAAATATAATTAACATCAATGATGAAAGACCTTACTTTACCACGTGAGTGAAAAACTTACATTGTACTCAAAATCTAGATGTTTTCCCACCTTTACTGCTTTGGCATCAATGGGAGGGTATAACGTAAGGGCAAGTAAATATAACAAAATACTACTGAAAACAGTATTTTCTTTTTTTTTTTTTTCCTTTTATTGCTGTTCTTCTACTGGAAAGCTTTTCCCTCATTTCTCTCTTTTATTCTTATTTGTATTATTAACAGTTTGAAGTTTTCCAGGCTCTGCCTTCATGCTAAGAACAGCCAAACAAGCTTGTTGTACTTGTTAGCATTTAGAGAGGTTAAAGCTGTGCAAAGACCTTTGGACAAGTTCAGACAAGGAGACTAATTTTACACTGTGTGAATACAATCATATAGAATTTACCCTTCATGCAGATGTGCATTTCACTGTAATGATGTTTATTCATGCAGAAATGTCTAGACATAAAAAGGTCTCACTTTTGATCTGTCTTCCTCTTCTTCCCAGACACTTACGCTTGTAAACAATCCTGGTGATTTTTGAAACTTTGTTGTCTCTTACCATGTCATAAGCAGGAAATTGTGTCATAACATGCAAGTCAGAAATAGCTTTTGAAGACTAATGGAGTTTTAGTTGGAATCAGGAATATTGTTGAAAATTTGGAAAAATGGGAAAGAATATACACGTGCCACCAGCAGGCTGTTTTATGGTGGAAAGCATGATGGGTGATTGTTTCTGAAACAGGAGTTTGACAACTATTGCAGTTGATCTGGTTCTGTTATTGATTTATCTTTGTCTCTTGCATGAGACACTAGTTGGTTTCAAGACACACTCTTTATATCTCCTGATCCTGAGGCTCTGCAAGGTCCTCGCTGAGAATATTTAAGATGGCTGCCCTCCTGCCATCTGTGCAGAGGAGAAGGCAGTGTAGCACTGGGACATGCCAAGAGGTTTCCAGCCACTTATTTGGAGCAATATTCTGGATGCTTTGTGGAGCCAGAGCAATGCACGGCTCCTGGGCTGAGGCCAAGGATCTAGACCTTGCTGGGTAAAGGGGTGGACAATCTGAAGAAACTGAAAAATGAAATGTTAGAAACAGACATGGATTTTTTTTGTTGTTGCCACTTATTTAATACTTGAACTTCATGGCTGCAATAATCTATAAGGTTAACAGCTCGCTCCATGTTACTGTAGTGCTACAAGCAGGAGGAATCCTCTTCCCAGTGACGTTTGCACATTGTGTTCTGGACTGATTATTTCCTCCAAATACTGCCATTTCTGTTTATTTATCCTTATGTCTGGAATGCTAAAGGAGTACTTTAAGTATTTATCTACTTTTTTGAATTAGTGAAAGCTGCAGTGACTTGAGCATCCATAACACCTAAGGTCTAAGACTCAGTTCTCATATGGCACAAATAAGGCCTGGTATTTGCCTGAATCTTCTCCCTTTTAGATTGACACTACAGACCAAAAAGAGCCGCTCAGTTTGTAAAGAACTTTAGGTTAAATTACACTTCATAAGCTGCCCTCAGTATGCACATGTGTGGCCGCTCCCCTGCTAAAATGTGAGCTGCATGCTGGGCCTATGTACTTTGTGACACTATAATAATTAGTGGGATGAGAGCTGGGGAAACTCGACTAGTTAGCGAACCTTATTTATTTTCTCCCCCATCAAAGCTTTCAAGAACAGAGTTTCAAAGGGTCTTTTAAATTGTTCCCATAGTATATGCAAGCACATCTGTTTTTGGTGTTCACAACACTACATTGGCATTCAGCCTTTTGAAATTCTGGCTGTTAAAATCAGTGGAAAACTTGTGGAGTCAGGAAAACAAAGGAGAAGACAAGAAAACAAACATATGCTTCCTTTGCTATTACATTGCAGTGTCTAAAAGGTCTGCTTCAACCATTCTGTAAAAAACCAATGGCAGGTGGCAGACAGATGGACAACAGGACACAGCCCAGATCTAGCTGCATAGGAAATGGCCCCAACTCCTCCCCAGCTGTACTAGTACTCCGTGCTACAGGGATGTGCTCAAAAACATCCCATTTCTTCCCAAGAGATCTGGTGGGGACTGGACAATGGTTGGTGCAGGGCACAGGGGAGCTGGTAGGGCTACAAAGGTGGAGCTGTGGTGAATTTTCTGTCCACAGAATGGTTGGAGTTGTGATCGCTGTGGGCACAGGGAGTTCCCTACTTTGAGCCAAACCCAGTAAGAGCTGTCCCTCCCATATTGCCCAGTGATCAGAGAGGCATTTTGGGGTGGCATTTTTGGTCACAGTGAAGGAGGTACATTGCTATTTGTTTTGTTTCTGAGTGACTCTGGAAGCAACAGGAAAACAAGGAAGGAAGATATCCAATGCCAAGAGCAAGACAGAAACATAATAAATACACTGACTCCCCAGCCTTCACAAACTCCTTGTTTTCTTCTGGCTGTAAGTTAGGTGTTTTTACTGGGAAAACACTATGCGATTTCTGTCCTGTATGCTTTCCTTTTTTCGTATGAGCTGACAAAACAGCTGAAGATACTGTGTCTTCTTAACCATTTTTAAAATTGCGAGTGGAGACCTGGAGGCATGGGATCTTCTGTTCTGTCTCTGCAGTTCTCTGCTCCGTGGCTCCATGGGCTAAGTGGCCCATGATGTTGGTTTTCAGAGGACAATAAGGGCTTATGCTTTCCTTTACTGGGAACTATAGATTAGTCAATTACCTAAGTGGTGGCATAGGAAGCTTCAAATGTTCAAAAAGGATTCAGTCTTGAAGCATACTCCTAATGCTTTTCTGAACTCTTGAGCACCTTCCACTCCCTTTGATTTCTAAAAGCAGGAGATGTTTGTGTGTTTGTGTGTGTTTCAGTAGAATAAGTCAGCCTTCATAAATTCCTTGCACAGTTTTTGTGTGCTTGTCCACACCTGCTTTTGCATGTGGTTCAAGTACCATTATTGCATACCTGAGTACCCATGTGAACATGCAACTGCAACCATTATAAGCAATCCTGCACAATTACCTGTCAGACTATATCTGAGCTATAAAACTCACTTAATTCATGGGAAATTTGGGAGCACTGGCATACCAAACAGCAGCAGTAAAGAACTGTTTTCCCTACATAGAATGAATCAGACAGACAGATGTTGCTGGGAGTTTGGAGCGTGTCCATCTGGTGGGCACCCACAGGAGTGCTCTTCCCTGCCTCCACCTACTGCAGGGGCAACTCAGCTGTTTAGTAGTACTGTTGTCCCCCAAAAGCCTCCAGCATTCATTCCAAAAGATGATTAATTGTATTACTGCATCTATTTTTGTTTTTCTTTTGTAAAATGAAGGAATTAAAGCAAGTGGCATTACAAGCTGGTGGCTTTGTAGGGAGACAGACTGCATGACTTAACAGCCCCTTCCATCTTCAGCTTCCATGATTCTGTGAAAGTCAAACTGTTTTTACTGTGAAAAAGTTGCAGGGGAAGGACACTTACTTGTGTGGCTATGTCATGCTTTATGATCACACACCAGTTCAGCTATTGCTACACGTCCAGCTGGCAGAAACAGTGACTGGGATATTTACCCTGACATGCAATGGCCATCTCTGAGTCCAGAGTGGCCATGGCTCTCCTGCTCAGTTGGCTGCTCAGCTAAGTCTGTGTTCAGCTGCCCTTGCAAACACAGATGTGTGCATTGCTGAATTTATTTTATCTTGTAGAAAGCAAAGAATCTACAGGATTCCAGAGGAGCAAACCCTGGGCACCGTTGTTGCCAATATGACAGCTAAAGATCCTGATGATGAAGACTCTCCCAGCAGACTTTTATACAGCATCCAGTCTTCTGACAGATATTTCTCCATAAATCCGTGTAAGACCAAAAAAAAAAAAAAGTGCTTTCTGACACCTGAAAAAGAGAGTGGCTACTTGAAGAAAATTTTTTTTTTGCCTTAGTTTTAAACTGACTTACTTTATTCTGTGGCTACCCCTAGAAATAAGAAATGCTCGGTACATTATTAGGGTCAAATTCTTCAGTCAGCGGACCAAGATTCAGTAAGATATCTTGAAGGAAGTAGACTAAAGGTGACTTACTGACAAATATTCATGGTCCCTTGGGTGGAGGAAAGATTATTTGCCTTCTTTTCAATCTCTGAGGACTGAAGCGACCCTTTCTGGGGCTCCTGAAACAGCTGCACATAGTTAGACCATAATGTCCTCTTTCCAGCCTGAAATCTGCTCTAGCATTGAAGTGCACAGCAAATCTGCACCTCAGCTTCATTGCTTGTTTCATGACCCTTCTTAGGCAAGGCCATCCAAAAGAGTCCTCTCTCTCATGCTGGTCCTGTCTCCCCATGCTCTCTGGGGTGTGTATACCAGTGCCCTGAGGTTTTTGCTCCAGGGCTGTCATTCAGTGACTCCTTCACTCCTTGTCTGCTATTGCTTTAGAACTGCTTATTACAGCTGTAAGAGGTGCCACACAACACAGTGCTGTGGGGGATCAGGATGATCCTTAAATGCTTTGGATCCCCTATGTCCTTTGGCCATGTATTGTCACCCTCCCTGTCAATTACACTTCAAAAGGCAGAAGATATATACACTGCTCCTTTACCTCCGTTGTGCTCTGGGAATAGTACTGTGCTCTGACACAAAAACCTCTTTTTGAAGAGAGGCTAACAGAAGTGAAAAAAATATTAAGTGAATGGCTGACCAGAGCACTTGGCACAATCTGTCACACAACTAAGAGCAGCTCTGTTGATGTGTGAGTAGATTTAGAGGTGCTGAAGGATGCTTGAATAATAACAGTAGGAAGTGAAGCAGTCTTACTAGCTAGAGGCCCAATGTTATTCAATATCTTTATAAGTGATCTGGATAATGGCATCAAGTGTAGCCTGATGAAGTTTGCTGATGACACCAAATTGAGCAGGGAAGTAGACACTCCAGAAGGGGTTGCTGCTCTGCAGGAAGATCTGGACAGGCCGGAGGAGTGGGCTAACAAGAACCTTATGAAGTTCAACAAAGAGAAGCGTAAGGTCATGCACCTGGGAAAACATAACCCGGGAGTGCAGCACAGACTGAGATCCACCTGGCTGGAGAGCAGCTCTGTCGAAAGGGACCTGGGGGTCCTGGTAGACAGAAAGCTCAACATGAGCGAACAGTGTGCTGCTGCAGCCAAGAAGGCCAACAGGATGCTGGGTTGCATCAAAAAGGGCGTCGCCAGCAGAGAGAAAGAAGTCATCAGCCCACTCTACTCAGCGCTTGTCAGGCCACACCTGGAGTACTGTGTGCAGTTCTGGTCCCCAATACACAAAAAAGATGTGGTCAGGCTGGAAGGGGTCCAGAGAAGGGCCACCAAGATGGTCAAAGGACTGGGAAGCTGCCATACGAGGATAGGCTGGGAGAGCTGGGTTTGTTCAGCCTTGAGAAAAGGAGGCTCAGAGGGGATCTCATCACCATGTACCAGTACTTAAGGGGTAGCTACAAAGAAGATGGAGACTCCCTTTTTACATGGAGTCCCATGGAGAGGACAAGGGGGAATGGACACAAGTTGCTCTTGGGGAGATTCCAATTGGACACGAGAAGGAAATTTTTCCCAGTGAGGACAGTCAACCATTGGAATAATCTCCCCAGGGAAGTGGTTGACTCGGCCACGTTGGACACTTTCAAGAGTCATCTGGACAGGGTGCTGGGCCATTTTGTCTAGACTGTGCTCTTCCTAGAAAGGTTGGACTAGATGATCCCTGAGGTCCCTTCCAACCTGTGATTCTGTGATTCTGTGACAGCACAGGCATTAGCAGCTCATTGTCCTCGATGCTTTGTGAGTGCACTCAACTCTGACTTGTATTGACTCTTTGAAAGCATAAGGGAAATCTAATTGCTTTCCAAGCCCTCTGCTGATGCCACCTGTAGCATATTTTTGAGCAATGGTTGTCTGTCAATTAGTCTTACACATGACTTTCAGAGCCATTTTTTATAATTTTGAAAAATAACTAAACCAGGCATGATTTGCACAGAACAGAATACTTTTTATCCTGCCACCTGTCTGCTGAGGTACGATGTCCTCTTGCATGCACACCACAACTGTTTCTTACTTCCCTCCATGGTAAGCATCTAACTTCTGGATGCTTTCTTCCCAGCAACCGGAGTGCTGCAGGTGACTGGGAGAATTGACCGAGATGCCCTTCCACTGCGGCTCCATCCTAACATTTCAGTGATAGTCCGCGTAGAGGAAAGTCCCAGCAGCGATCATGCCAGCGAAATGGAGATCACAATCATTATTGATGATATCAATGACAACCCACCAGAATGCAATCCTTCTACCTTCAGGTATTGAGGGTCTTCATTGCCTTAATGTTGCCTTGTTGCCCCAAACCAGTGTGCAGCCTAGGGTTCACCAGTTAGCGTCCCCAGACCTACTACAGCTAGAGGTTCAAATGGACATTTATCTTTAAGCCTTTAAAGGTTAATGTTCACTGTAAATGTCTTAGGGCACAAATCTCAATTTCCTGACATGTTTAAACTGGGAATTTGGACTAAAAATATCTGTGTACTTTCAGATACTTTATTTATCTTTCTTTCAGATACATAAACCCTAAGGATATCAGAGACATGTGTTATAGAGTTACTTTTCTAACCCATTCAGATCCAGGCTCCTCCTTTCTTACTTTATGCTAAGCTGTGAGTCATTCGCCAGGGGAAGCTTGCCAGTCAGTTCTGGAATTTTATTTTAAACTTCCCAGTCTTCTCTTCTAAATCTCTCCCGGGGGACCTGCGTGATTTTTGTCTAATGCAATCCGTAAGATCTTCAGAGCCCAGATTACCTCTTGTTATAGGTGTCCTCTGTGCATAGCAACTTAGTCATGGACTTTGCCATGGCTATGAATGCTCTGAGACCTTTGTGATTATCAGGTGGTTTATACTTGTAGATGAGGTTATACAATTAACTCCATTTTACAGATGAAATGTGTCATAGAAAGACTGAAGTAAAAATTGTCCATCTGAAGTGACGTGCCTGGACTTTGATCTTTCAGGGTACACCACATTGCATAGTGCTAATCTCCAGGTGCACTTTGGGTAGTTTGACGGTTTGACGGTCCTGCAGATGAAAAAAACAGCATCTCAGGCCAAGTATCTATGCAACGAGGAACACCTAGTTAGTGAGGATCTGTTTAAAGTGCTTGCACACTATCTAATAGAAATGTCTTCATTTAAATCACATACTTTTACGTACTGGCAGGAAGAGAATCCAGCTCTTCAGAGTGCTGCTTAGTTACAACATCCATGACAATAACACAACAGTCTCTGTGTTATCTAGTGAGCTTAAATTTTATCTGAAGGAGGCAAAAATAATCAGGGAAAAAATGCAATCAAATAAAGAACTAGTCTTAAAGGGATTGTGCAAGGAAACAAAATCAGGGCTTAATGGTATTTAATTTGGTTCTTCATTCTTTTTGTATTGAATTCTCTTGATTAAAAAAATTAAATTGACACCCTCTGCCCTCAGTTCTATTATGTGCATCACAGGGATCCTCACTGTCAACAGCAGGGCCAGAAATGCTAGTTTCACAAAGGAGCAGAATGGTCCAGCTATTAGTTAAGGAAAAAAGAATGAGCTTCTCATCAGTAGAATATTATAACACACTGAAGAAATGAATGTTGTAAAGATGTTTTAAAATACTAACTATTAATTGAACTAATCTTGAACATTAAGATCTCATGGCAGCTTCTGAAGTTTAGCTGAGTTCCAGGTTTATGTTTTGGATCTGGCTAAATGTTTACGTCCTGCTCATTGTACAGGGCTGTTGTCCACCACAGTGTATGAGTCAGATACTGGGTTGCTTCATCAACAGCTGCCTATTTAGATCTAGGATTTCACTTAGAAAACAAATGGCAGTCAATGTTTTGGCATGTAATATATGAAAAGTTGAAGAGAAGAAATATAAGTTGCTCTGATGGGAAATGTGTTTGTTTTAAACAGGAAAGAGGCAAATGAAAATATGACTGCTGGGACATTTCTTCTTGATCTTAGAAATTACTGTAAGGATATCGATGTTGATCCATCAAACAATCGATTTAATTTCACTGGATTATCTGGTTTTGGAAGCAATAACTTTGCTTTGGAGTCGACTCTGTCTGGAAGACTTGTGGTCAGTTCTTTATGGCTTTATTTTAGATTGTCCAATTTCAGAAATCAACTTACGAAATATTACAAGTTCTTTGAATTCATTGTCTGTACAAGAAAAAAAGAATTCATGTCACAGTGGATATGATGTAGAAAATGATTGTTCAGACTGGGTGTGAACTACATACCTTTTGATAGGATGCTTTCTATGGATTCTATAGAATTTGGTGAACAGAGAACTGTTTCCTCCAGTTTTAAATAAATGTGATAGCTATGATCGGAAAAAAAATTCCTTTTTTAGGGAGTGTGAAGCATCAACTTTGATATGGATAAATAGAGATATTTGATGCCATTTCACACCCATTTATTCATGACAGACTGTGGAAGATCCTTGCTTTTCAGCATGAAGAATTGAAATACTTGAGAAATCCCACACTCAGTACCTACTTCCCAGCTTCACTGGTCAGAATTGTAAAGCCAGTTTGAGTGGTAAATTTTTACAGAAATGTGGTGGGATTTGCACTTGTGTTATTTTGCATGTCAAAATATGGGTTCCTTATGCTGATAGCTGCTGGCAGATTTGCATTGGCCAGAACCCCCACCAGTTGTTGCTCATGTGCAATGGTGGTTGGTTTGTTGCTTTAAAAAGAACTGTGGACAAATACAGAAAACAGGGAAACATAACAAAAAATAGACATTCTGTATAAGAGACAAGAGCGCTAAGGAGCAGTACATACAATTTTGTATGGCTTTAATTTCTGATCTGAGGTATGCATGTCAATGAGCACAGCCCTTAGCTGCTTCCTCTGCCAACATAAAAAGCATTTTCATTGCTGCACAGGATATGATTGTTGTCAGCCCTTTGATCACCACGTATGTATAATGTAACAGGCTATCTGAAATGTCCTGTCCCTGCAGGAATTTCCCTGTAGACAATAAACAGTAGATGCTTGTGCTTTAGTCCTGTTCCACCGAGTTTATGAGGCTCCTACAGGAAGACAGAGAGTTCAGGAGATTATGATTTAAATATGTGTGAGCCACCATTCAGTAACAACTTGGTTCCTGGATAAACACTTGTGGCTGAAACTGATACCTTTAACACACGTCTGCAGGCATGAGCTCAGGGAGTAACTATTACTATTTAGCAATAGCAGATTCTTGCTGAGTCAACAAAAGGCACAGCAAATAGCTGGCTCATTACATACACTTTGAATTAACCTGGTAAAAGGCCAAGACCTTATTATCAAAATGATAAAACTTCCTGAACTTAAGGGGAAGATATTTTGTTGGCAGAAGGAAAGGTGAATTGCCAAGAGAGTATGAACATGCAGAAAAAGCCTGGAATTCAATTCTGTAATTGATTAATAGCCTATATTACTCCTACAGGGCAGTTCTATATATCCAAGGGGGAGACCACAGTTACTGAAGACTGAAAAAAGTAATTGCCATCACGTGTATTGTGACTTTATGTAAGGAAGTATAAATACAATTGTGTTTCTTTTTAATTTAGATGACTGAAAGTATTGATTTAGAAAACCCAGCTCATCCAGGAGTTGAAGTTTATTCTTTGACTGTTAGAGTGCAAGATATTGCCTGTCCTAGCTACTCAAGCAAGTATCCCTTTTGCACTTCTTTTGATATTTTCCTGTGCTGTAACAGCACGGAGAGAAGAATACCATATGTATTTTGAATATATGCATGAGAAAATTTCACAGCCATACTTAACTAAGATTTGATCTTCTGTTATATTTCCAGATATCATCTACATTTACATCAGGATAAAGCCAGTGAATGAATTTTTTCCAGTCTTCAGTAATTTATCATATGAATTTAATGTCCCAGAAATTATTAAAGGTACAGTAAGTAGCACCTACATGATAGAAATAATGTCTTGTGATAAGTACCTTTTTGATCCAAATGAATTTTCATCTATTTGAATGAGGAGAATGGCTCAAAGTTCCAGTTCAACCAGGGTTGCACCATACAACCACCTACTACCCTTAAATAGACAAAACTGGCAACAACTCCAATACTACAGATGGAAGCTGAGACACAGACAAATTCAGCAATTGCACAAGAAATCTGTGACAGAGCCAGAAACCGAATTCAGCTGCCTTGTTTTAGACCGTCTTTCTGCTCTTGCTAAATTAGCCTTTTGGGGGGACTGTGACGGTTCAAAGAAACCACTATGACTGACACAGAGGAGTGAGGACTCCCTTGGCCCAGGCATAGTGCAGGATGGCCACCCCACCATCCCCTTAGACCCAACTCACCTCAGGTGCAGTGGGTACCCTGGAGATGGGGTGGATCCCTGGGAGTGCTCAGAGGGGGAGGCTTTGCCCGTCCAGGCAGCAGCCAGAGCAGTTCCTCGTGCCCAGAGAAGGATCCTTCCCATTCCTCCAACAGCCCAGGACCAGTGGCTGCAAACATGGCATTAAAACAGAATTTGTTGAAACTGTTCACATGCTTGACTCCCACCTCATCACCCTTCCTGTCCCCTGGTGGATCCTGCCAGCCTGCTCTGTACTGTGCTGCTTTGGGCATAGAGAGGCTGGCTCAGGAATGGCATCTTCTCCAGCTTCAGCCTCTCCCTCATATGACCCAACATATCAAACACAGGCCTTCTGTCCCTGGACCTCCCTTACTGGGTTTATTCTGTTGGCTGAAAAAAAATTGAGAGGTCCATTAGATACATGCTGGATAAATCTTGACCCTCATTCTGGACTTCCTAGCATCACAGAAAAACTGAAGATGTAAGGGACCTCTGGGGGTCTCAAAGTCTAACTCATACTGAAAGTGAAGCTAGTTTCAAAGCTAGATCAGGTTGCTCAACACCTCATCCAGCTGAACCTTTAAAATCTCCAAGGATGGAGAATACACAGCCTCTCTGAGCCCCTGTTCCAGCTGAGCAACCTTCATTACAGGTAATTTTACCTTGTACCCAGCTTGAATTTCCTATGTTGCAGCTTGTGTCTCTTCTCTGTTGCCCTTTCACTGTCCCTTCTGAAAAGAGTGTATCTTGGTCTCCTATATTATCACCCTTTAGGTAATGGAGCAAAGTAATTAAATCCTCCCTTCACCTTCCCTGCTCCAGCCTGAACAAGCCCAGCCTCATCAGCTTCTCCTCCTGCATCCTCTGCTCAACCCCCTCACATTTTTGTGGCCCTTCCCAGCCTTTCTCCGATTTGTTAGCATCTCTCTTGTACTGGGGCCCCGACACTGGTCTCGGGTAACTTTGTGAGTGCTGAGCAGAGTAGAGTAGTCACTTCCCACCACGTGCTGGTAACACACTTGTTAATATAGACCCAGTATGCAGTCTCCATTCCCCCAAGGGTGCCCTGGTGGCTCATGTATAACTGGGCCACGAAGGCCTGGGGTCCATTCCTGCAGAGCTGCTGCCTGCTCAGTCAGTCCCAGCATGTGCTGACACATGGGCTTGTTCTGGCCCAGGTGCAGGACTTTGCATTTGTCTGTGCTGAGCTCCACGAGTCCTGCTGGCCCATAGCTCCAGCCTGCTGGGCCCCTCTGAACAGCAGCCCTGTCCTCCAGCATGTCTGACACTGCCCTAGGCTGCTGTTACTCACGAACCTGCCCCAATGACCACGTCACCAAGGAAGATGTCCAGCTGCATCACTGCATCTGAGTGGAATGTGGTGAAGCTGCCCATGAAACTCCAGGAGATTTAGCACACAGATAATCTAGCACCTGCTTGAATTCATCAACTTATTCTGGCAAGGGCAAGCTCAAAGCACAGGCAAAGGCAGCTGTGGCTATGGCCAGCAGCACTGTGGGCTCTATGGTGCTTCTATGTCCATTTGCTTAAGCCAGGAAGCAGGGGCTTGAGGGAGGGAAAGACATGCTTCAAGCAGCCCTACCAGCCTGCCCACAACCTCCTCTCCCTTGCCATGGGCAAAGGAGCAAGCTCAAATTTCCAGCCCTCGCCTGCAGCAATCTGTTTTCTTCCTTTTCTGGTCAGGATGACCCTGCCCAGGTGCACAGGTCTGCAAAAATCACTCCTGCCTGCCCTGTGGAGAAGCCGTTTTCAGCCACTGCTGAGTACGGTGAAGCTGCAGCACGGCCTGGGAGGGAGCTGAAGAGACTGTGGAGGCTTGGGTCAGGGCTGGCTCCTGGGGGTCTGCCAGGCACAGGGTCGCTGGCAGCCCTGGCTCCTGAGGGAGCCAAACTACCAGGAAAGCAAGGAGGGCTAAGGGGGGACAAGGAAGCACATCAGTGGACCTCAACCTTCAGGTGTTCGTACCAGCACCTTACATTGCTCAGCGGCCTGTTGTTCTTGCCCAACCTTTATTTCTATGGTGCATGGATGAAGCTTGGGTTCCTACACTGTTTCCCAGTGGGTACAATGCAGCAAATTTTGTGGCATTTCCTATTCTGTGTGTATTTCCTCACACCACTGATGTGTACCTTAGAAATATAATACTTGAAACCCATCTGTGACACGGATATGTCTGTAAACCTCTCTGTGTCAGCTACAGAACTTTCCTGGATACTGAGACTATCAAGAGAAATGTTTTTTTCAACTCAAGACTGCCTTTTATTTTGAGCTGAGTTGACATTAACAGGGTGCTTGCTATTGCTGTACCAAACAGGACCCAACAGTTTGCAGCAGGGCTGGAGTTCACAGGGTGAGGAAAGAAAAAAAAAAGCCAGCCCTTCATTTACATCCTCCTTCTGTCTTACTCAGTGCATGTGCACTATTCATCCTGTATATCCCCGGGTCTTGTGCATGCATTTAGCATTGAATCAATGTCTGCAGAGATGGGTGTGCACAGTCCCATCTTCATTCCCATAGTTTACAGCACAGTCATTTGTAGTTTGCTTCATAAATGCTCAGCACAAAGGTAATTCAAACCGCCTTTCAAACACCTTGGAAGGAACAGCAGCAATTGCTTTTCAAAGCAGAGTCTTGTTCCTCCAACCAAGCCAGTGCTCGGGCTGCCACAAAGCAGCAGTTTGTGCGCGTCTCTGCAGGGCTCAGGGTGGCCCTCACCACCAGAGCACTTGTTGTGGTTCTCTACAGACTCTTTGTGTTTTGGTATTTATTGCTAGCAGGCAAGCCCATACATGGGGGAGCCATAGCACAGCATGGTGAACTAGTATTTCTAACACCTTTGCTTTACTTTTCTGGGGGTGAAAAACTCTTAAAACAAATCTTTAGTTCAGTTTCATCAAGTTTTGGTTGGAACAAGTATTCTGTACTTATTTTTCCTTAAAATGGTAATTAAATATGGAATTTCTGTGTCTCAGTCGGATCCAGCATTGGAAGAGTGAATGCCAGAGACAAGGACTGGCCGCCCAGTGTCATCACTTATTCCATTGTAGCTGGAGGAGGCACCAGGGATTATACAAATATCTTCTGGATCAGCCCAACCAAAGGAGATGTGAAGATTTTAGCTCGATTAGACTATGAAACAACTCAGAAACACATTTTCGCAGTGCAGGCCTCAGACCAAGAGAAGACTGCAACAACATCTGTGAGTAAATTCACTCTACTTCTCCCCCTTTATCTACATTTTTCTCTCTTCTTCCTGACAAGAAGAGCAGGCAAAGCATTTTGGTCTGTAAAAGGCAAGTCTACCCCTGCACAGGGCTGTATATCAGTCAGATGAAAGAGGTGGTGTTCACTCAGTCTTGCTTTATTTCTTACAAAAAGGAATTACAGTAATATTTTTGTATTTTTAACTCTGTGGGTTTTGTTTCTCAGTCTTTTCTTCTTATTTCACACGGGCAGTGAATTTTTTTTCTGTGCCCTAGACAATTTAAGATATTCTTTTTGGCTACACATGTACTGGAAAATGGAAAAATGAAAGGGTCTTGAGGCCAGGTAGCACAACCTAATTAGCCATGCTTAGTGCCAAGTCCTCTTTGGATCTTGTGTAGTGCCCCTTGGTCCTCAAACATAATTTTGATTTTGTATGTGATGTTTTTTCACTGCAAAGTGCCCAGAATAATGCAAGAATCATGTTGCAGTCCATCAGAAATGTGTTTTTGTGGGCTGGGACAGAGGAGATACGCTGCATACCTTGGGGATGGGATGAGGGCTTGGGCAGCCTCTTGGAATGATATCAGAAGGTCCAACCAGTACAGTTGCGTCCACATGGCCTACTGGGGATGGGCCTTTACATGTGCCTTCCCCTGACCATGATCTAGTTTTGACCCAAATGGTGCTATCTGTCTGGAGCCAAGAGCCTGCCAGGGAGCATGATAACATTAAACAGTAGGGTATTGCGCAGGTTTGCTGCCCAGACCTATTTTATTCAGAAGAAAAAATATAGACAGTATATCCACAAAGGTATTTTACAGTCACTTCTTTCAAAGAATTCCAGTGTCCTTCCCATACAAACTCCTTTTTATTCCTTTTCATGACTTCTCCCTCATGACTGGAGATGCTAGGTGGGAGGTACTTAATTTCATTATCACCTATAATATTTCAAGGTGATGATTAAGGAAAATTTAGCATCAGGATCTTGTAATGATGACAAGTTTATCTCTTGTATGTTAAAGACTAACAGACATTAGAGGAAGGAGCTTTGAGAAGGGTAACCTTTTTCTCTCAGCCAGCAATCCCAGCTGACATTAAGCGCATCTGGTGCTACCTGCGGTGCTCCCAGCCAGGCAGAAGGCCAATACCAACATTTATCTCTCACTGGGAACAACCAGTCTATAAGAAGTCCTCTTTCCTTCCATGGACCATGCTGTGAATTATTATTAAATATGTTAAGAAGCCTAACTAATGACTATGAACCAATTTGAGAGGTTTGAAACAACGTTTAATGAATACGTAGTACTATTATTATTTCTTATTCTTACTATGACACAGTTCAGGTAATTCAAATAGCCAGACACATCAGATCAAAACCCCTGTGGTTTTGGAAGATGGTTCAGGTTAAGGAACCTGTTCCCAGAAAAGTGCTGATCACAAGAAGAATTTAAGGTCAAATGATCACAGACGTTTTCTGGTAGAAACTAAATGGGAAGAGAGGTTCATTGCTCTTCAACTGCTGTTGATCAAAAGAGCAAAATGGGCAAAGCCAAACAGTTTCTGAAGTTAACAAAATTCTGGCTCAGCACAGTGGAGGAGCTTCAGCTTGCTATTGCTCTTTTCTTTCAGGTAACTGTCAATGTTTTGGAAGTAAATGATGAAGAACCAGTTTGTTCACCCAATTTCTATTCGTTTCAAATCCCAGTCAGCTTAGCTGTTGGGACCAATGTTAATGGCTTCAGGATTGAATGTCAAGATCGTGATTCTGATCCCAGGTCTTTCCGTTACTTCATTAATGAAGGTACTATGTCACGGTGTGTGAGCTGGGAGCATTGCAAAAATTAGTGAATGCTGATGGTTTGCTTTGACTCATAAATAAAAGTCTTTCACAGTTTGTGTGCTACATCTCACGGAGGGCTATTTGTGATCCACAAGTTTTGCACATCATTACTTTCCTGCTTATCAAAAGAGATGTTTCTCCACAAATTGGCTACTGGTGCTACCACCTAGAACCATTCCCTCGCAAGACGGCATTGCCTACCATGTTAATTAATTGGCAATTAATTGCATAATTGCGAAGGACTTCAGAAGAATGAGCTGGAATGATATGCAGGGTCAAATTTCACTCGCAATTACAGCTAAGTAAATCTTGAGAAAGGATGGTGGGCTCTGTTACTCTACATACCTCACCTTTACTTGCTGGTACACTGTTCAAAACAACTGGGCAAAGTGCATGTCCTAAGCCCATGCAGAATGCATTAAACCCCCATTTTAAGACTGTGTGTTTGAACCTAGTAATCAACGGCATCTACTCGGAGAACTGCTGTGGTATGGGATGATGCTCAGCTTCACAAAAAGAAGAAGGCACTCTCTTGGGGCAATTTCTTTTTTTGTGCTGAGGCAACTGCTAAGAAGGAGGGAGCAGATTGTCCAGGTGCTAGTAAAAAGCTGTTAGCATAAAAAGAGAGAACCTCTGTCCTATTGAAGCCCCTTAACACTGCAGAGGACCTCTGCAGCAGTGGTATTTACACATGAGCCCATATGACTCCTGTGTTTGCATCAGTAAATCAGGGTCTGGCCACAGGTCCAGTATTGGCCCATGCTGCTGAAGCATTAAGTTTCGTTGCTGGCATGATTTTGGTCTATGCCAAGCAGTACATTCCCAAAGAGATCCTGGGCATTGCTGAGGGACCTGGGACTTTGTCCAGCAGGCCCTCCGTATGGGCTGACCAGGGTGAAGGCTTAAGGGTTTTGCTGTATGGAGTAAGTTGTGCCATGCAGTTGGCTGGTCTGCAGTTGGCAGGATGTAAGGACATTTCATTCGGGTGACCTCTTGTGTGCCCTATGGCTCTGAAGTGTTTTCACAGCCTCCTCTCAGCTGTGTCCCCATAGAAGGTTTTATTCCATATTTTAAGGTTTTTATGACTATATTGTTTTATCTGATTTTATATGATATCAGGAAGATCAAGGATCTGTTCTTATCAATGATATTTCACGGCACAGGTGTATATTGCTCCATAACAAGGTCTCAACAGAAACTGATCTTCTTGCTTGTTCCAACCATTTATTTTAATGTAGGAATGCTTTTCTCTTTTATTCCTTTTTTTTTTTTTTTTTTGCATTGTTTTGGTTTTTTGCTACTGCTTGCAGGCAATGTGAACAATCATTTCACCTTTTCACCAAGTGCCGGCTCCAACACATCTCGGCTGATTCTTGCATCGAGGTTTGACTATGAAAGTGGACTTGATACAAACTGGATTTACAGACTGCGTGTCTATATAACAGATGACAATTTACTATCTGCCAGGGACAAAGCTATACACCTAATTAAAACTGGAACATTGTCTTTAAGCATCAGAGTTATCCCAAACCCAACTACTGTCGTTCCAACAACAGTAAGTTCACTGAAATTTATGTCCACTTCTCTGACTGTTTCATGGGCTACTTTCCATAGGAGTGAAGAAAAGAGCGTTGATGTATGCAAAAGGGAAGCAAAAACCTGCAGTGGGTCCAGTCCTGGGAAGTGCTGAGCCCTGTGCTCTTACACTGAAGCCAAAGGTGGTTGATATGCTCAGCATCATGAAAGATTTGTCCCAGGTAGAGAGTCATAGCATATGTTTTGTGTTTTAGTTTCTAAAACAAAAAGGGCAAGTAGCCAAAGGACCAGGCATGCTGCCATTACCATGTAACTGGAAAGTTAAAGATTTTGGCAGCTTATTAATAAAGGAAAGAGCAGGGGTTAACCTTTGCCCAGAACCTTAAAATTGCCTCATGCATTTTGCACTGCCTCTTTTTTTATTCATAGCTATTCACTTCCCCAGCTGCCTTGCACTTTTATGTGCTTCTTTAGCAGTGGGACACAGTAATCTGTGGCTACCAGAGTTGAAATAGGCAACAACAATAATGACAAGAAATCCTCATCACTTGGAAGGGGCTTTTTTCCATCCCTGAGGTTACCCTCATGTAAAACTTTGAGCAGCCTGTCATGAAATGAAGCGGTTGTACACGGCCTCAGAGTGTCACTGAGGTTTCAGAAAGTTTCAGACAGCAAAGTCTGAGGGGTGGGATGGGTCTCTTCTGAGCTCCCTGCCCACATGGTGGTCCATAGCTGAGGCAGGGAAGCCTGCACAGCTTTCAGCAGCTGGAATGGGATCTGGCACCTGCAGAGATGCAGGTCTGTGTCCCAGCAATATAGTCTACTCCTCTGCACAGCCATCCCCAGAAAGCTCTGGCTCACTGGTTTTCATTTTGGAGCTGATTTCCATCAAGCTGGGGCGGGATGTTAGGGGAGTTTGCTTTCTCTCTGCCTGCAGTAGCAGCACAGCCTAAGGGTATGGACCACTGTGTCCTCATCCTTGTGCTAGTTGCTGCCTTCCTTCCTTGCTGCACCATCTTTCTGTCATCTAGAGTCCATCCATTTTTCTGCCTTCCTGCAGATGGCATTACCCTTTTCTCTCTAATGTGCAGGAATGAAAATATGAGGATGATGGTGAAGGGGTAAAAGAGCTGCTAGGTACTACTGGTAACTAAGCCAGAACCAGGGGATCCTGCAAACAGCACATGCAAATCTGGATGCTTTGCTGTGAAAAAGCTTAAATCCAAACTTGCAGACTGATTAATAACCCTGTTATTATTTAATGCTCTGTTGGGAAGGAATAAATGGTTTTCTCACAGCCTTCTCCTCCCCTACTTGATGTGGAAATGAAAAGTTAAGCTGAATAACAAAACTTATTCTGTATTTCTTTCCCATGCTTTACCACACATGCAAACAGTCTAGACCACATACCACAGTGCTAAATTTGCCTCTCCAGAGATATCAGCCTTCCACTTTCAGTCTGTTTTCCAGAAGAGCAATTCCATTACAGCAACTTCTCCCATCACTACTCCTTACATGCGTTCAGTGCAGCAACTTGACGACTCAGATGCTGGAAGGCTGGAAGTGTAGGAAATAAGCACCATTGCAAAAAGTCACTTGTGACTTCAGTCCCAGTGAGGGTGGAGTGGTGGTGGTGATCTTGAGATTATCTGAGAATTTCTCTAATGATTGGATGTACCTTTATTGCAAGGCTAAATAAATTATTTTAAAGGTATCCTTAAACAGGAAAGAAATAGATACCCTACTAAATTTCATACACAATATGATTACAAATATCTTACTGAAAATTAAATAAAAACTTCAGTAGATGATCAAAACTAATAGAACCACACTAGGTAATGACCCAGGTAGAGCAGACAAGTAATTTCTGATCCGTGTGAGGACAGTTTCATGATGGGACCTTAATGAATGAGCTGCTAGCACCAAGTGCTGTGACAGCTCAGAGCCGTGTCTCCTGGCACTTGGGAAGATGTGGGAGATTGCAACTGCTCAGGAAGTGTAGTTTTCCCTTATGGAACAAGTCACAGGAAAAAAAAAAGGACTTTCATTTATTTTTATACAATAACTCAATTCCTTGGGGTTCAGCTCCTCTTATGAAGGGGCCAAATGATCACTGCAGTGAAGATGACCTACTTCCAGTTTTGCCTTAGGTAACAAGAAACCATTATCTTGGTAATGGCAGTATTCCCTGAACTTGCTTACCCTCCAACAGCATGCTCACAGCTTCTCCAGCAACCTGAGGCTTTTAAACCCCACCATGGCATGCCTCTTTTAATATAAGTCATTGAAACATAATATGGAATCTCCTTTTTGCACCGTGGGTGGGCTCCATTTCACCTGCCTTTGACTGCCCCAGGAGCTTGGTGGTTCATTTCAGTCATCCAAGCTGCCTCGGCGGTCAGCAGGTACATGGGATGAATACTGTCTCCAGCAGATACTATCTCCCTCTGCCCATCATCTGCAGAACCCTGGGGCAAGCTTGGGCCAGATGCTTCAGTGCAGAAGTTCAGCCAGATGAAAGGTGCCGTTGGTGCCAGTAACCTTAAAAATATGCAGCCTTGAGGAACTTCTCCTATCTTGTTTTAAAAGCCTGGCTTCACTGTTGTGATGAAAACAGAAAACCTCTACTCTGACTCGGCGTGGTACGTGCCGTTTGTCGTCACCCTTGGCAGTTTGCTGCTCCTCGGACTGCTGGGCTACCTGGGCTTCCTGCTGGCGACGTGGGTCCGCACCAGCTGCCCACTGGCAGGCAAAGCAGACGGTGCACCTCTGTGAGTCCTCCCAAATGTCACACTGGGGAATTACCCAGCAACACCTGTCAAAGACAGAGAGAACTCAGGCCTTTCAGCTGTAATAAAATCTATGCTTTGAATATTTTATAGCGGTATGCCCTTCACTGTAGTAAATGCTATTACCAGCTAGAGTGATATTTAGAGTTAACAATATGAAATCAAGGAATAATGTCCATGGCATTTTTTTCATGGATTTATTAATATTAGCATTAGCGGAAGATAATAGTGGAATTAACAGTTATGACCTCTAAAGGCAGCTATGCTTGTGAGGCACAATCAGAGTCTGTGCCTGAGTGTGCTGACGAAAAATACAAATGTTGTTGGTTTGTATTTGGCTTCTCCTCCAAGGGAGCTCCCATCTAGGTAGTTACTGGATGCATTTTCCTCCCTCTCAGCTATAGATCCCAGAGTCCTTTCCAAACCTTGGTGCTCGTGCCAAATTCTGTTCTGGCAAAACTTCTGCAGATTTCCTGGAGTTTTACCCAAGACCATTGCACAGCTCTGGCCCATAAAGCTTCGCAGTACCTCTAAGAGCTCATGCTTGGCAAAAGCCACGGAAGCACCTGGGGCCAGCTCTGGTTCATTGTGGGAAGAAGCAGAGATCCCTGATGGCTGCCTTCACAGTGGGCTAGAGCCAGACTGCCTTTAAAATGAATTTTTACTTCACAAAAAAAAAACCAAACAGCTCTTTAAGTGGACTGGGATTAAAAAAAAAAAAGGATTCCTATAAATATTCTCAGGATTTGGGCATAAATTTAGGAATTATAGTAAATATAAAGACGTAATATATGATTGTGATTATAATTCAAATGGTGTGTGCAAGGAATTTAGTAATTTGTGATAAAATTACAAAAGAATCTAGCAGGATATAGCTTGGCTATTGTTATTATTTATTAACGGGGCAAGTGATTCATTAGGAGCTAGGCTGTCCCATTAAAAAGCAATTTCTGTATTTTCAAAAATATTTACAACCTTTCAAATATTTTAAAATGTATTATCTGAGCACATCAGATCCAAAATATTGACCTTCCTCCAAGGACAGAACAAGAGGACAATATTTTAAAATATTTTTTTCCAGATTACATAATAATATATAACAATAAAGAATAATATATATAACTATATATAGAATAATATATAATAGATAGAGAATATAAAATAATAGCTATCTATAATAAGAAAATTAATAAATATATTATCTTTATCTTAAAGATAAGAAGGATAAAAGCATCATGCTATTGTCAATATGACATTATTTTCTTTAGTACCATCCCGTCTTGGAGCGATGTTAGAGTAGTGCTCAGGGCTGTTTTCCTGTTTGCGAGCAGCATTAAATGATGCAAGCCTTCAGTGAAAGCAAAACCAAAAACCAAACAAACCAAGCAAATCCCAGAACTCAAGGAAACACATCCTTCTTGCCAAAAGAAAGACAAGAAAGCATAGTATTTTTATGTAGGCAAAAGTACGACATTTGTTAACTACGCTCTTAATCTTTTTTTCATTACAGGATAAATGCTCCAGGTGCGTGTCTCTTTTTCTATATTTTAATACTTTACTACAAGACCTTGTTTACAATTCAGTGTAAAATTTGTAAATCCATCTCTAGACCAATAAATTTGACCCAGTACAAGAGTACTGAGATTAACGAACCCTGGCTGAGTATGGGAGGCCTGCCTAAGTGATTTCATGGTCCTTTTGCTCTTCAAATCTTTTAACTATTAGGTAAAAACCAAATTCATAGTAGTCTGGTATCTGGCATGGATGCTAAAGAATTACTGTGGTTTTCACATGCAATTCATATGCTATCTGTTAAAAAATAATGCCATCCCTCTACAGCACCTTCAAGAGTCCTTTCCACTCTAATTGCCTTTTCTCTGATCTCTGCATTTGCTCCCTTGATACCATTACTTCAGGTACTTGAAGATTTAAAGTGTTGGTGCTTTTAAAGGGGTTTGTATAACTTAGCAGGGGTATAAGTTGCACATTAAAAAAAAAAAAGTGTTTTTTTTTAAACAATCTTGTTCCTTTTAGTCCCATTATCTTTCTGCCAGTAAGCATAGCTTATATGGGCTCAGTAAGACCCTGCTTTTATACTCCTCCTTAACTGGTATCTCTCAGCTTGAAAAAAACCACATGACTAACAAAACCCAACAAAATTAGCTGTTCTCTTGGTTGCCTGATTTGAGACATTTCAGCATTGGCTGGTTTGCAAAAAAATGGATGCTTGGTGCTTTCTGAAAAACTGGTTCCCAAATGCTGGGCAGCAAAGGCCAGACAGAACAGGTCTCCTATCAGTGCTCAGGTTGAGACCCATCTGCAGCACTTTAGAGTACTGCACGCCTGGTTGCAAAGCCCCTTGGTGTCCAGGCATACAGTTCTCCAAAGAAAGGCCATTAAACAAATTGGCAAGGACTGAGCAAGAAGAAGTCATAGCAACTATTTGGGTATCATCCACAAATCCGTGCTGTTGAGATGCCCGTGGCACTGCTGCTGTATTTGTTTGCATGTGGGATGAGTTAATAGTGTGGTAAATTCACACATAACCAAACTGTTTTTCAGAATTTTACTTGACTGGATCTGCAGCACTTCCCTGTTTTGTCTCCAAGCGCATGTTTGAGTGCACAAGCTTTGCCACTACAAACATTCAGGGAAAAAAATCCACATTTGTAGTTCAAATATCCCCAAAGGTGAATTTCTGTATATGTTCATATTGTTAAGAAAGGGAAATTTATAAAGAAGCCTTTTTTTTTTTATTCACTACCAAAGGAATAAGACTTTTCATGGGTAAACTTTTGATTAGTCATTGGCAACTGTGGATTCTTACTCTGAAATACTATGAAGGAGTTTGCTTTTCAGTTAGGATGAAGGATCAACCTTTGAAAAGAAATAAGGCTCATTTGAGATGTCTCAGAAGTTGAGTATCAAGAATGTCTATTTTTTTTTTAGGAAATCTTGGCTTTAGTGTCTATAGTCACTGTCAGAAAAATCTGATTCTTTACAATGTGTGTTTTCCTTTCTGTAGAAAAGAAGAAACCTAAGAAAGAAGTGGTTGTGGTAAGTACTGCTGGCCTCAAAACAAAACCCAGTTTTGTCCAGCCCTATCATGCAATATGATGGTAGGACCCTTTCTATGAAAGGTGTCTGTTTTCCAAAGAGAATATAAAAATGATAGGCAAGGAAAAAAGGATTGTCCCCAAATGCAAAACACTTCAGTGCCCCAATTGGCCTTTGTATTTGGAGGCAACACTGGGTGTGAGAGGTGCTCCCCCCCTTCTGTGGCCCCTTTGCTTCCAAGTGCCGAATTCTCCAGCCCCTCTGGCAGCCCTGTATGTGGGAGGCCAGAAAGGCTGAACCTGGAGCAGTGACAAGACTCGTTGCAGCCACACAGGCAGGATGACAAATGCCCCAGCTTCACTGACGGCAATGTTGTTTTGCTGAGACACCACTGACCTGTGCAGCTAACCCTGACCCGCCTGAGTGCAACCAGTAAGTGCACAAGTGTACCCAAGCTGTAGAGTTTGGTCTTGTTAAGCTGTTTGCAGCAAAATGCCATAGTTACTTACACTGCAATAGATGTTTCTTTTTTCCTAGATATTGGGGCTTCTTCATTTTTCATAGCCATAATAGAATAAAGGCTGCAAGGTACTTTCATTAATGTCCTGTCCCTCCCCAGGTTCTTCAGAAAGAGGATTCCCAAGCCTCCTGTGGGTGGAGGTGACACTCTTGTCGTTACACACGTGGAGGCATTTAGCATGTCAGACCTTATTAATTCTGCTTTGAACATCTAGTGGCAACACCCTACACCACAAATGGCTTTTGTTGCCAGTTTTTTATTAAACCCAGCCTACAGGAATGCAATGTGCAGGTCATACAAATCCACCTCCATCCATGTGGGTCTTGGTTTCCAAGTCACTGCTCCTCCTATTTACTTAACTAATTCACAGGATTCATTTCACATTTTGTCTCTCTTCACAGACAATGGCAAAGCTAAACACTGTCTTTGATGGAGAAGCCAGAGACCCAGGTAATAAAAAGCAATTAACACTGGATATGAATATTTGGCTGGAAACAAACTGGATTAGTTGATTTAAATATGGCTCAACATTTGCTTTTCATATTTCAGGTTTGCTGTTTCCAAGGAGAATGGGAGATATATTTCACAGATAGTGAAAATCAAGACAGTGCCCTAGTAACATTTCTAATGGTAGAATATACTTATGGCCCTTGAAAGCACACATCCGATGGCCAGATTATTCACTACTACTCTGCTAAATCTGAGTGTATGGATCTGGTATAGGAAGGTGGGAGGGGAGGAGGAATTTGCTACAAGCCTACTGCTCTGGTGCTGTCATAGCTACATAGTTTCACCCTTCTCACATCTGGGGAGTGGCCAGCAGGTTAACCTAGCAGCAGATGTACTGACTTAATCTCTTAAACCTCTCTCTGGATGCAGGGCAGGTGGGTGAGTTACTTGCTCCTGCCCAAACCTCCTCCCTGCAGCAACAGTGCATTGCTGCTGTTTACCTAAGGCTCAAGCATCACTTGTTGGAGGGGAAAGGGAAGACCATTTACTTTTACAAAGAGTTGTGGTGGCATCAGCTGCTGAGCATGACACCAGGCCCCAGATGTGCTAACTCTGAGCATATCTGATTAACCAGCTGGGAAAAGTGAAATCAAGGCAAAAGCTGTGAAAACCAGGATGATCCAGGAGGTGTAGCGCTTGCCCCCTTCCCCAAGCAATGGCCACTGTGCTCTGGAGCAGCAGGGTTCGTTACAGATTTGTTTTTTTCTAAGCATTGATCTGCCATACCTCATCCCCCTGAATCATATCCCCTGCCTAAGCCCCACACTGTGGTGCTTGGCCTGGCATTAGGGTGCCCAGCCCTGCGTCTAATAGCTTAGGGCTGCAGCATGCAGGGGAGGGCTGGTAAATGTGATAGTCAAAATAGGTCTTTAACAAATAGATCCAAAAATAGGTCTGAAACAATAGGTCTAAAAATTATCCAGAAGAAGGCAGGCTTGTTTCAAGGCTTGGATTAATCTGGCCCAATTTCCACCCAAGTGCCTCTACCTTGTGTTTCTTATTAGCTGGCTTGGAGCTGTCAGATGCTGTGAGCTAATAGGAAACACTAGGCATGGGGACATTGGTAGAATTTGGGTGAACAAATGGGACTCTACAGTGTAATTAAGCCCATCGATGAGGCTGTTTGAGGCCAATTTGGTCCGGGTCCAAGACCACCTGCTATTTATAAAGAGATCTGGAGGGATGGGCTCTGAAGTCCCTGCTTTTCCCTATATAATTACACTTGTAAAATATTAAACATGGATGTTCCCTAGGCTACAAGAATTACTTCCCAGTGTTTTTGCAGGACAGCTGGTGGCTCCCTTCCTACAGCAAACCTGACCACAGCAGTATTAAGGATATCTGAGTCAATCTGAGCTGACTCCCAGAGCCATAGCATTTGCGTCATGCCTGACACAAACATTAAACTATAACACAGCTTTGTGGTGTCAGCAGATGTGTGTGTTCCCCACTCCTCTGCTTTCCCCTCCATGGCTCATCCCAAACCCTAGAGGATCAAGCCTTGGAGATGAGATTTAATAATTCCCAGCACATCATCTGTTGCATATGGTTAGGAGGGATGGTCAGGAGCTGCTTCCTGATCTGGGATGCTTTAACATGCCTGCCTTGTAAGCAGTTTAAAGAAATAACATATAAAAAGATCCAGTTTCATCTTTAATTGCTCAAATTGTGTTAATGTGTCAGAAACTATTAATTCTGATACAAACTGTAACACGTAGTAACGCGTAACCACCTTTTTTCCCCAGGCCTTAATGGTCTTTTGTTTGTCTTGTATTAATAATGTTCAATTACAAGAAGTGCCACTATAGCTCCTGATTCTCTCCTGTTTAGCAAGAGACAGCGATTTAGACTGTGAGGCAATCACATTGGATGCATGGCAATTTTTCCACCTATCTCTAGTTAGTAAATGAACTGGAGGAGAGGATACTTGCTTTTAACGCACAAGTAGAAATTACCCATAAAATCTGAAGAGGGACAAAAATCTTTCTAACAAGGGAAGGTAGACATGTGTGCTAAACAACCCAAATTTAGCAATATTTTATGTATATGAGGGAAGCATGTACTTGCACAAATGAAAAATATGTAGTATTTCACTCTATTAATGACTATGTGCACAGCAAGCCTGAAGGAAAGCGTTTTATGCAAATGGCAAAACAATGCATACAGCCAAAACTCATTTGGGATCCCAGATCTCCAAATCTTGGGTCAACCTAGATGGTCTGGAAGATGTATGTAGCATATTGTGTTCCTAGGAGGTTTTGCTACATCAGCTAGGTAACTCTATTTGAAAAAAACGGGCACAGGCATACACAATGACCTTTCCCAGCATGGCCAAAGGCATAAGTTTTGGGAGACTCAGTCCTAACAACTAAGGACTATGGATGTGTTTGTTACACTGCCCACGTTAACCCATGGTAGCTGGTAGCCTCTATCCAAAACCAGAGGATTACAAGGTCCTATTTTGAACATTTCTATTCCCCAAACTGCAGGGTCAGTTTTTATACTGATAGAGTAGCATCTCTGAGCAGCCACCATGATGCCCAGGTCCCCACGCTGGCATGGAAATGAGGCTTTCCCTCTCAGGGCTCTCTTCCCAAAATTATTTGATTTTCCAGGTCCTTCACATTCCGCATTTCAGCCCCATCCTGAGGACTGCCACGTCTTAACCTGCTAAAGCAGGAATGATTTAAATCCATTGTCTTTTCTCCCTTGCAAGTCACTGGCAAAATGTACGAATTCAACTCACGTTCAGGAGCCAGGAGGTGGAAGAAGAGTGGTGAGCCCCTTCAGCCAGCACCATCTGTGCAGGTAACATCCAGTACCACAGACAATGGTGGCCAAAGGACAGACAGAGCAGAGGCACCAAGCAAAAAAGAGCCTTCAGAGAAGAGGAAAAGCCGTCAGCAGGGACAAAACCCGCTGCCAAGCCCTGGGCAAGGCAATCAGAAACACCAGAACAGGATGGGCTGAGGTTACAAAAGCAGAAAGAAGAGTCTGAGGACAGAGGATTGTCCTCACCAGCCCCCCAAAGCAGATACTGACCTTCTCTCACGTTAAGCCAGCCTTAAAGCAAGGTGCACAAGTATCCAAGGCACCGCCCAAATGACCACTGCTCCAAACAGCCAAAGAATTAACAGATGCTGACATATGTGTTTTTCACTATACATATCACAGCTGAAAACATAAGGTGCCCACTGCTGTGTAAACTGGACCCAAAGGCAGGATGAAGCCGGACTTACCTTTGGCAGGTGCAGGTAAGAGTGGAGGAGAAGGGGAGGATGTGAAAGGGGGGGGAAGAGGAAACAAAAGCAGAATCCCAGATAGAAGCATCTGCTGCCCACTGGCCCTGGGCTACAGCTGCTGGCAGTCTCCTCCTGGAAGAGCTCTGCACCTCCAGATTGGCATGGCCATATCCTCTGACGACATCTGGGGAGGGCAGCATACACATGGACATGCTTTCTCACTGGTGAATGGGGTCTCCTCTCCCTGCTGAGCAGCAGAATGGGTGAAAAGCACATTAGGGTTGAAAAGCTTGCTGGTAACAGCTGAAAATATTTTCTTTTCATTCAGTACTTTATTTCACTGCTTCCTTACCCTCCCATCTTGCTGTAGAAAAGACCATGGCTTGAAAGCAGTTTTGGAGTGGAGAAAACCCACAGTTTGTTACGGTATTTCAGGCTGTCAGGTCAACACTATCAGCTTATTTATCTTTTGTAGCATTAGGCACATTCAATATCTCCACCTTTGGTATTTCCTCTGGTGTATTTAATGTTTTACAGAATCAAGTGCAACACACACAAAAGAATAATGACAATAAACACATGGGTGAATCTTTCCTGAGTGTGGGCATGTATAACGTAAGTGATGTCTAAGAACCTGATATAAAACACGCAAACCCTACAAGATTTCAGAAAATCATTTTAATCTGAAGAAATTTGTTTATAAATGATGACTTAATACTGTTGGCTTCTTTTCTTTACTAATTACAAAAAGTTTTTTTGGCAGCAAGGGACTGATACCAGGTGGCAAACTCTTTAGGTTTAGGACCTAAACTTGGTTTAGGTTGAGCAGGGACAGTCAATGCAGATTTTATCCAATCTGTCACATACACTGTTTTTTGTCGTACAACAGAGGACCTGGATGGGGAGACCCAGGGTAATTTCACAGGGGATCCTACACTTTACAAAACCACCCATCATGGTGCTGCGGCTCTTTGCTGCGCTTCAAAGGAGCAGTTTGGCTCAGGAATAACTTCCCTTACAAACACCAAACTTCAGTCAAATGCCGTTTCATTGTGCAATCAGAAACCCAGCGTGTCATGAACACCACGGTGCTAGAGATAGGAAAGAGTGATTTATACTCTCTGAACATGTTATCAGTTTACTGTGTCTGTGGTGGTTGCTATAGCATTATCCAACCTCCAGCACTGTCAGGGCTGGTCACACATTCAGATCTCCAACCCACCATTGTTTGCATTCATTTGCTATAAATACAATAGAATCAATTTCTAGAGAGGTGTTTTTCCAGTGACATAGAGAAGTTCTGCAGTAACTGGAAGTACTGCTGTTAACTCTGGATCTTTCTATCACTCTGACACCAAGCTAGCCACAGGCATGCCTGGCACCTACAGATGTTAAACCTTCGTTACCTGAAGAAGTTAACTGCATTGCTTTAATGACAGGAAGACATACAGGCTTTTGTGTTTATTTTCCTGAGCATTTCTCTAGGGCAGCCACTCTGCTTCCTCAATTCCTCTCATTCACTTTTGTGATTAGAGGTAACTACTTTTTTGTGGGTGTTTTTTTTTGTTTGTTTGTTTAAGGGGAGGCAGAGACAGGCTGTAGTTTCATCCAGGAAACCTGGAAAGAGGTGGATGAAAACTCATCTTTCTTTACCGCTCTTCCTGCTGCTGAACCGCACAAACTTCTTGCCTTCCTTCTCAGGACAAAAAAAACCCCAACAATAGCATAACACAGTATTACAGCATGCTCTGAGCATCCATGTATGCAAACACATTTTCACAGCCAACACTGCGGTGCTTTAGTCTCCCACAGCTGGCCAACTGCTGGATGAAAAGCAACTAACCTCGTACTGATGCTGACATACTCTAACCTCCAGACAACTGACAGCTCTACAAAGAGGCACCATAGGTCTAAGAGCTGCCAGATCTAAGAGCTAATACCACCAGGATGCCTCCATGCAGTGGAGGTGAGTTTAGCTGGTGCACTCAGTCTTTTGGGGGGCAGGTTCAGACAAGAGGAGGCATCTTGGGAGTCCCATGCAACTTACTACATGGGGAAACAATATGGTCTCCACCTCCAAATAATTCTGCATCCTGATCTTCACTGTAAGACCTTATTTTGGCCATACACAAAACTACTTTCCTTGCTGGGGATCTACAAAATCAAGGAATAACAAGGCTTTATCAGAGCATCAGCTTTATGCAAAAGCAGCCCAATTTTCCTATCAGCCACCCCTAGTACTATTGACTTTCCTCCCCATGAAGAAATAAAGAATGAATTCAGGTCTCACTGAGCTGAAGCACAACCATCCATTTCTTTGGCCTGTCTTTGGTAAAGCAAAAGCAGAGAAGACAGAACTGACTGACCCAGATGTACACTTATTGCATATTATATGAAGCAATATATGAAAAGATACTTTGAATATATGTAAAAGAAACGTGTTGTTTCATATAATACAGATTACAATACTTACACTGTGCAGTACAGCTTTAAATGTTAGAAACCTCATTTAATTGCTAAACCAGCTTTCGTGCTTTTGCCATTCAGAATGTCTTTGAGAACAGTGATTCAGTGTTGAAAACTGCCACTAGATGGACTGAGAGCAAGGATTAAGTGCAGGCTCCAGACAATAAAAGCATTTAATTATTGGAACAATTAGCTAAGACTGTGAGGCTTTTCCATCATTTGAAGACTTCAGAAGTCAAGAATGGCTGCTGTGTGCTGTAAAGAGTCAGAGTAGATGATGGAAACAGCCTCTCTAGTTTTCAACAGCTCTGTTAGCCTCTGTGCATACAGTTACAAGGTATGAACTGTGGTGTCATTCACTTTAGAGCGATGATGATGATAAGCTGAGACTAGAAAGGGAAGAAAGGCATCTGGTGGTTCAAGCAGAGTGGCTGGGGGCAACAGTTCCTGACCTCCAGCTGCCTGTTACACCGTACCTGTTAATTTTATCTAAGGTCTACAAAAATCAGTGTGAATTCTGCCACAGCTTTTGATTACTGTCTCCACCTATTACACATCCCTGAAGTGCTTTGAGACCTTTGGATTAACATTGCTTTGAAAGTTTCAAGAGCAATTACAAAAGAGCACAGGTCACTTTTCCTGACTGGGACTAGTTCCCCCAGTAGTTTATGTGTGATGATATTTCTGTTTTTTTAGTGGATTTCTCCGAAGTTAATGTACTTCTAATGCATAGATGCTCTGCTTTCATATTGGTATTATCTATAGTACTTGCAGTAAACATCAGAAGTCTCAGTTTCTGGCCATGTAACTTCTTTTATATCAAAGAATGTAAAAGTGCTGATACTGTATTTGTTCACAGTCTCCAAGAGAACAGTTTCAGGTGCACAGATGGAGAATGTCTGCCCAGGAGGCTGCCACTTTGTGACTGCTCACTAGGAGCAGGAGATGGGGCTTGGACCTCCTCAGAGAAAGGGGGTCAGACAAAGGGAACAAGCCTTCTTCTCTTTTCTTCTGAGCAATGAATCTAGCTGCTAGGTTTTTTTTATGATATGCAGATTGCAACACCATAATGGAAATCCCATTTTAACAGCAAGCAGCCACAACTGCATATTGCACATACCCGGGTTGATCTGTTGCCTGAGATCCCGCAACCACAACAGGCCTTTGCAAGGCTCCAGCTGAAAGGCTGAACACAGGCTCGGCACCCGCTGGGCTTCACCCACACACGCCTTGTCAGAGCTAGTTGCTGCAAGCTCCCTGTGTAGTCACTGGGGAGAAGGAGACACTTTGGGGGTGACTTATTGCAAAGCAGATACATGTCTAGAATAGATCAGATGAACTGTGCCCTAAAAGCATCTCTTTCTGGCTGACTAGATCAGATACCAATGCCTTCACACCACACACACAAAGGAAGATCAGCTGAGTCTCAGCCCAGGTTATTCAGGTGAGGACAGGTCTGTGCCACTGCTTCAGTGCCTGAGAAAGCTGAAAATCAGCAGGAAGCTGAGCCTGGAGGTGTGCCTGGCTCTGCCTGCCAAGATCCCAGGAGAAGATGGGGCACCACCTACGCTTTGCTAGTGCTCTGAGGTCTGCAGGCTGCTTTCTGGGACCTGTCTTTGGGGTCATTCTGCATCTGGAAGCATGTTATGTGTTTCAAAGCAGCCAGGTAGAAAAGCATGGGCCTGGCCAGGAGACTGAAGATGACAGATACCAGCTTCAGTGAGTTTCTGCACCAAGCTCTGTATTATTGAGTGAAAGACACACTTGAAAATAAAGTAGGTGAATAGATCTTACTCAGTGTTATTCAAGGATGCCAATGCTCTGTGGTTCTCCGCTACCAAACTGCCACAGGTCAATAGACCCTCTGGGATCTGATTCTGAAGCAAGGTCCTTGCTTAACTTCCCAAGCTTGAAAAAGCAGTTGGTGAATGAAACAGGCAAGGCAAGACTTGGCCCAGCCATGCGTGCCCGATTTTCAATTTATTCCCGTGGATATTAGCAGGGGCAGGAGCGGTGTGTTCGTGCAGGACCTACCTGGATTAGCCCCATCGGGCCCAGCACAGCCTGCCCTACCCTGGGTGCCCACACGGGGCTTACCCCACAGCGACCTGCCTGCTGGCAAGCTGTAACAGCCGGCTGTTTCCGGAGGGGCTGTGCGTATCCCAGTGCAAATGAAACTCAGGGAGGGTTTGCCGGCTGGTGCCCATCCATGTAAGCAGCAGAACTGGTGGGCCCGCAAGCTACCAGATCCGCACAGTTGGCAGAGCTCTGGGCATGGCCTCTGACAAGGGCCAGGTGGGCTGCCAGCACAGCACACGCCCGCCTGGCCACGCAGACCCCGGGGGAAGGCGAAGCATCAGCATCCCCTTTGCTGGCCGGATCCCAGCTCGCTCTAGCTATCTCTTCTCTCCTGTAATTACTACAAACAATAGCAAAGGGGTCTCTGCCATCTGGTCAGTGACGAGTCAGCTGAAGGCTCTCACCAGGGCCTCTGGGCACTGCGGACAAAGAAGAGGGAGGCAGGTGATGCTCTGCATTTTAGACAGGGAAGCTGAGGCAGGTGGGTTCCTCCGCGGAAGCACGACTGCGGCGTGCCTGAACGTCCGAGGCGAGGCCTTGCTGCTCTCGGCTGGCCTTGCTGCTCGCCGAGCCGCCGTGGCCCGGGAGCTCCCCAGGCAGCGCGGCCCGGTGCTCCCGCGCCTTCCTTCGGCGGAGCAACACTGACCCCCGGCGGCCCGGGGAGGCGGGAGGCGGCGGGGAGGGCGGCTTCTGCTCGCCGCACCGCTCCGCGGCTGCCAGCCCGGGGCGGGGGGAGGGAAGGGCCGGCGGGAAGGAGGGCAAAGGCGAAAAAACCAAGGAAATTTTAGGGGAAAAAAAAAAAAGGGGGGGGGGAAACAGCCGGGTCATTAAGGCACCATAACGCTGTAGACATAACAAGAAAGAGATGATCCCGTTACAGGATTAATTTTCTTGCAGAGCACACTGGGTCATTTCTGGAGCGATCAAGCGGCCCGTTTTCTGTCCTCTTTGAGCTTTTCCCTTCACCCCACCGAATCGAACCCTTCCTTACTACTTATGTAAGCCACAGGATGGATGCTCCTGTACTTCATCAACTACTCTTTTATATCCGAGCAGACTGGGTGCAACTAGCTGGCAGGGAAGGATGCTCTGGTATTTCTCTACATGGCCACAGACAGCAAAGCAATAAGGAATTGGATCCAATCCATTTTCACATTGAATTTCTTGAACACTCCTCTGCAATATCCAGTCTGACCGTGCCTTCCCACTTCATGCAAGCAGTGTTACCACACCGATACTTACAGAGGAGGCTGTGCTTTTCCCACTGACTGCGAGCAACTAGGGCTATCTAGTGCACTTGCTTTGGCATGGCCTTACAGATGTGAGAGCATGCAGCCTGTGGCAGAAGCATCTACAAGATCAGACACCCTCAGAATTCCACGGAGTGAAAAAAAGCAGTTCAGAAGTTCAGAACAGTGACAGCATTCAGAGAGATCAAAATGGACACCAGTTTTTGCCAGCGACCTTCTGTCAGAAGGTATTTCCTATTCCCTATACAGAAAGACAGCAGTGCTTACTTATTATCAAAGATTAAAAGGCAAGGACTGAAATCCAGATATACAATCTCACCTATTCTCTGAAAGTGTCTGAAGAAGTTGGGAGACCTTGGTTTGTCAATGACTGCCCCAAAAGCCTTCCCAGGTGCCTGAGCATGCACTTCTTAGCCTGCCCAGGGAAACCAGAGTCCTGACAATGTCCAACAGCGAGATATCAAGCTCAGTGAGGAATTTCCCCAAGCACATTACCTGATGCCAGGTGGTGTTTTGAGGTCCTACTTGCCCCACTGGCTGTGGAGGGGATGAGGGAAGGGGGAAGCAAGCAGAGCATCGGTGTAACACTCCCTGGCTGCCTGCACTGGGTGGATAGTCTCCGTGGGGCATCTGAGAGCTAACTGGCTTTAGTGCACCCTTCAGGACCAGAAAAGCTGCAGCTGGTACCTTACACCCTTTCATCCCTTCTCCCCTTCACTGTTGTGCTTGATGTGAGGGAGCCAGCACAGATGATCAATGAATAACTAAAGTGACAGATGTTTCAGGCCAATATTTCAGTGCTGTTCTGACAGGTAAGTCAGGACAAAGGTGGATGCTCCCAGGGATTTCCTCACACACAGCCAGGGCTGAATCAATACTGTGTTCTTACATGCTCCTGAAGAGATCCTGCCCTGTCACTGAACCAGAAGAGGTTTTTTTCCCCAAGTTAAAAGAGCATGAACTTACCCACTTAGTAAGATAAAGCAGCCGCCAGCCCCAGGGTGCCTCCAGCCAGAACTCAGCTGTAATTGCTCTGCTGGCTCTTCTTGCATGGAAGATTTTCTGTCCTGTCAGCTTTGCTAGCTGTAAATCGTGACTTCTGGTTGCAACTGACCAGTGCCCCAGGGGATTTGTCCTGAAGGGACTGATCTTTCACAGCTGTGCCCATTTTGGGGCACCAGTGATAATGCATGGCAGGTAAAAACTCTGTCACTCCAGACTGAAGGCCTATTGCACTTGTATGGATCTACAGCAACTGCACAGGACATAGGAGAATAGGTTCATGGCTCTTGAAGAAGAAAGCTGAGATCTTCCAAGTTTCTAGCACTCCTGTCTATTTCCAGCAAGGTTAAAAGCTCTGAAGTGCCCACATTGACCACATGTAAAGACAGCCAATCAGTAAAGTTCAAAATTAAACTACTTCCTTGTTTAAGAGCTTTCAGGGCCTCAGGACAAGATGGGAATACAGGCCCTTTGGCTTTTTTGATTTTAGCAATGCATTTCTCAGGTTCATTTCTTGGTCTACCTTCATCCTAGAGATGCTCTTCACGGAGCTGAATGCAAACCACACAGCCTCCTGTGCTTGCCAGTCCTTTCTTATTACTTTTGATGCACAGTCTCTGTGGAAACTAAAGCTAAAAATAATCACCCTCATCTCCTCTACTGGCACATACTGTTTTCTTCTTTAACTGTAACTGCTTGAGCTACCTGCATTCCCAATCTTCTGAGAAAAGACCCTACAAATACCATGTCATTTCTGCATGAGTCCTCTCCAGGGGTACTGCTGGGGCTGTGCCTGGGGTCATTGCTGGTATGCTGTCATGAAGATGCCATGTATGCCACAGTCACTACTGGGAACCTCTAATAACTCTGAGTTCAGCTCTGAGCTTTTGCAGCTTGAAGGACTGTATCTCTCTCATTTTCTGCTTTGGATCCACTACTAGCTTATTGCATCCTTTTCTCTCCTCTTCTGCTCCTGATCAGGGATCTCTTCCTTGCTGGCCAGCTCAACAAAGTGAAAGGTTCAGTTGGATTGCAGGCTGTTTCCATGGTGTAAACATGACTTGATCCAGAAACGCTCCATGTCAGTAAAGAGCCCAAAGACAACACTGGTCCTTTTGATCAGGGGAAGGTTCCTGAGCTGCAATATTTCATGAAGCCCTTATGTAAGAATAGTTCAATTTCAGTCTGAAGGCATCATAGCCTCCTTTTGCTGTGTTCAGTCTAGGACATTTCATGGCCCCAGAAAAGGTGTTTTTTCATAAGCTAGCCAGCACGTGTCCTTCAGAGTTTGCCAAGTCCTTTGTTTCTTAGCTGGACACCAAGCTTTACATCACTGCAGGAAGTGACCTTGACAAACCACTAATGCTACCCAAATGATACTAACTCCTCTAGCTGAAGATCTGAGCAATATAAAAGAATCAACAACAAAAAAAACCCCACCACCCAAGATCTTCAAAGCTACAGGCACCTCTCCATGGAAGAGGGGATGTTTCATTTCAACCCATAGGACCAGGGATGGTATAGAATAAACATTCTCTAGTTGTTGTAGAGCTTATGAAGTGCAACTTGAGGATAAATTCCTGTATTACTGTGACTGTTGTGGAAGTAGCTAAAATATTTTGTGTTGATAGAGACAGAGTAAAAGCAGAAAATAACTGCTTTGATCTGAAAACTCTTTTAAAAGAAAATACTAAGCAGCTTGAAAAGTAGTACAGTCTAGTGGCTCAAAAAGATAGCAATGAAATACAGTATTTTCAATTCAGAAAAGGGGAAAGAAAAGCCACATAAGCAGAAGACAGCAGAATCCAGTAGAAGGATTAATATTCACAGTGCAGCCATTCGCCCTAGAGCACAGGAGAGCTCCAAGGGAACCTGATCATATTAAACGTGAAGCTAAAGTTAGATGCTTGCAAAAGCGGATCAGGATGCAAAAATTAAAAATAGCTGCTGTATCTGCAGAAAGTCGTGGAGAATTATTTTTTAAGTCACCAGAGGTAGATGATTTAGGGGATGATGTGTATAAATGGGAAAAGAAAAAGGAGCTGGGAACAGCAGCATGTGTAACAACTGATAGATTACTATGCCAAGGCAGGGGGTGCATCAGGTAAGACTTATTCCTGCTTTACAAGACAAGAAATGACCCAGGGGACTTGGGACAGATAGCTGCTGATCTTGGGTCACAGAAAGCAAGCTCAGCTGCGGACTAGAGTGCAGTTGTTTTAGAGACTACACACTTTTAATTGAAATTAAATGGGCATATTGATTAGAGCTTGTGCTAACACCAGCTTTTACTCAGAATCTGAGTAAAGGATCAGTACACAGCCTCCTGCGTGACTGCATTAAGTCAAATTGCCAAACAGACAGAGATGAAGAAATTGCAGCTGGCAGCATCAACATTAAGTCACAAGCCAAGAAAAGGCAGAGGACATCTCATGAATAAATGAAGAATTTCTCAGATACTGCCAGGATGTAATACCAAGTACAAACCACCTGTTGCTTGTGGGGCACAGGGACCTGCAGCCCTGCTGGCAGCAGCAGCAATCAGTCAGGTTCCTTGATCAGGGGTTGGATTATGGGAACTGGCTGCCCAAATTCATCCTCACTATTTGCAGTGGCTGCTGGTATAGCAGAACAAGAGGCAACCTACATAGAACCAGCTAGAAAAAGACTTTGAAAAGTTACCAAGTGTTATGGGTTTGCTCCAGGAGGAAAAAGAAAGGGGGGGTGGGGAGTTCCTGTGTTGGCCAAGCAGGATCCACAGTGAAACAACTGAAGACATGGATAGTGTAGAACAGCATCTGGCTGAGGCAGATTTTTTGTAAGGCAAGAATGAAAGAAAAATATGGCCAGGGTTAGCAAAGATTTCTCTAAGCCTTAGAGTGCTTACCCTGAAATGAAGGGCAAAAACTGACTGTGTCCATATGGGCACAAATTTTAAGGATAGCACAACTTAGCGGTATATTGCTGCCTTCCTGACTCAAGATGAAGAATGAAATACCCAGACAAGAGTGCTACCGAGCGCAGGCAAGTGTTTGGAAGTTGCAAGTGAAAAGTATAAAGAAAGCTTCTAAAAACACAAGTCAGAAATTTTGATATCTTTTTCCCTGCTCTAAATACAGAGTGTCCATAGGAGGGTAGTGTTATTAAGGGCACACCTGGATGCACTTGACATGAAGAAAAGGGAATTCCACATTTGAGTCAGGCTCTAAAAATACAACTCTGCCAGCATACACAGACTTGATCTTAACCTTAAAAGAAACAGCCTCATTTGCTAGTTTTAAGAGGAGTACACACACTCCTACCTGTAGCATTCTTTTGAATAATTTCATTATTCAGGTTAATATTTAAAGGTGACTAAGCAGCAAAAACTAGCCTCTGACTTTGTGACACCACCTTTGCTTTAGGCTATACAGCAAATCTGCTCTGAGCAAACGCCTCCTAAATACTGCCACAAGAATAAAAGCAGGTGATCCAGGATGATCTAGAATGTCTGATGTGCAGTCATGACTTGCTCCAGAGTCAGGCATTTGTGAAAGCACCAGGCAATATCTTTAGACAGGTTCCAAGAGTGAGATACCCTACCAGCTCCCCAACAGTTTGCAGCAGGGCAGACAGCCAAACCAGCATGGTACAACACAGCATGGCCAAGTTGCCCAGCTTTACGGGCTGCTCAGTTCTAGGGGATAGGGGAATATAAAAATACCTGTAGCTACCCTGTATCTCAGAGCAGGTGATGAACCCACAGTTTTACAGCTCTTCACATGTAGACAGCACCCATCCTCTTTCCTGCCTTCAGCAAAAGCTACACACCTACACCTTCTACTGCTAGCAATAGGAGGTGTGCAGAGACAGAGCCCTGAATTATTCACTGCACATCACAACAATGCTCAGCTCTACTGCAATATAAGCTATTAATACTGCTGACCCACCAGCTGGCATTTCAGTGTCCTGGCTCCAGCCTGCGTTTGAGATGGGTTTGCTTGCTGGGGTGATAGTGGCCACAGCGATACTGATCCCAAAGTGACTCCATTCAGCACTGTCTGCACTGACCTCTGGAGATTTAACATTGCCAGATGTCTCCTGGGCTTGAGTTCCTATGGCTTTTCCTCCAGGTTGGTGGCACAGCTCTCAGCCACCACTGACACCACGCTAGCTCCCATGGCAGGGACTCTTCTGGGAGTTAGCACACACAGTATGTATATTTCTCAGCATTGTCACACAGGCCTGACCCCCAGATCACTGGTCACAGCACTGTAAACCACAAATTACTTAATTCCTTACATACTTCCTAATGCTGATGGGATTCTATTCTCTGCCACGGAGTTCCCTATTGCTATCCCATACCAATCCCTCAGCTTCATCTTCCTTCACTGCCACTATCCAATCTTTCTTCCTGCTGTGGGTTTCTGATCTCAGTTCCTCTCTTTAGTACCACACCATGCATCATATTCATTTCACTTGATAGAGATGCATAACTATAGCTTGCTAGCAGAAGAATTCATGCAGCGTGAGAGGATTTTCATGAGCTTGCCTCACTGATGGCTACAAGAGAGTTTGCTGCCAGCTGAAGGTACCTTGCCTAAGTTCCAGGCCCTTTGTTCCCTCAGTACAGAGGAATCAAGTGCACTGCATCTCCCGATAACAATGGTGATTCTTGTGTAATTAAGATAAAGCTGGTAAATCAGTCAGAGTCCTTTTTTTCCTCACTCTCATGAGTAAATAAGACACTGAGTATTTTGGTGCTGCCAGCATGAATGGGATGTCAATTCAAAGGCAAAGGCTGCTCAGCCCTTTGTGGGTGTCCAGGGTAAATGAGAGCAGCTGCTTGCTCCTGCTGCACAATGCTTTCCATTTCATCTTGGCTGCAGGGCTCTAGCAGACATCAAAGCTAGCAGTATTCTGATCAGTCCCTCCCCCTTGTGAAGGAAAATAAGTCTTATCCTAATGAACCAGAAGAGGACATGTGGTTATTTTTCCTTTTCAAAATCCTGCTTGCTGTGGACTACACATCACACTCACCTTAGCCTGCAGAGCCAGGATGCTGGTACTGTTTAGCTATATAGAACATACACATATGCAGCTTTAATTTCTACAAAACATAAGCACATATTTTACCAGTAATAGTCCGGTCTGCCATCTTTGGTCTCCCTGTCTTCTGAAGGAAAGCACTATAGGGATGGAACGCACTTGTTTCACGTACAAGGAGTGAAAGGGAAAGTTCAGCCCTATGGAAAACAGGAATGTCTCTTTGCATATGAAATTTCAGTTTTTGTTGGAACAATCAGTCATAACGTGCTAAGCTTTCCAACTCTGTTTCAGTTGTTGGCTAGACCTTAGCCATCAATCAGACATATACTGGTCTAATCCATTCCTGCTCCCATGTGTACAAAAATACACACAATTACCATTTTATAACTAAGCCATCCCAATGACTAACAGGGCTATTTGTGACAAAGTCAGTTTGTTGTAGAGCTGGAGCTTTAGTTGGTAGATAAGCACATACTAAAAAGACAGGAACAGAGTTTCGTTAAAAATACTAAAAGTTAATTAATAAAAACATTTTAGCCACATCATGTGTAAACTTAAATCTCAGGGGAATAAGAGATTGAAAAACTTAATTGATCTGTAATTATCAGTGCTTTTTCTTAGGCAATATGAGAAGTCATAGAGGTTTTACATTTTAGGATGAAATACATATTTTAAATAAGCATGCACAATGACAAACAGGGAGCCTCTGGCTAAAAGACAAAAAAAACAGGAGGCAAAGGCAAACAATGGCCCATCGGGTGTTAGGAAAAAAACATATTAGAAAGAAGGTACCTCTGGAGAGAATAAAAAAAACCCAAAACAAAAACCCACCAAATGAAACTTGGTTCAGCCTCTTGCTCAAAGCAGTACTAACTTTGATTAGGTGACAAATAATAATTTGCTTCAGTTCTAGTTTTGAAATGTAAAATATAGTAATAAAATTACCAAAACATATAAATACTGAACTTCTTAACCTTGTACTAGTGATCCTGTCATAGCTCACCACGATGAAATAGCAAAGCTTTATATCTCAGGTGTCTGCAATTACATTAAGAGAGCAGAGAAAGTCCAATAGTCTTGACTTGCCCCCCAAAAAACACACCAACCCCAAATCCACACACCACACCACCAAAAAAATAAATCCTATGTGCAGTAACAAAGTAATTTTCTTTCCCCAGCTCTCCTCTGTCCCTCTCTTCCCTGCTACACATAGTGATATAGATATAACATTACAAAACACGCCATCTGTGACAACTGTCAGTTCAGAGCAGCATTAAGTAATAAATGAACTCACTTCAAGGAGGAATGAGGATTTAAGGTCCAAAGTTAGTATTTGGACCATGGAACTGATGCAAGCAAAGAGGTCAGAAAGGACACCACAGAAGTTGTCAGCAGGGGTTCTCGAGAGGCAGGAGAACAGCTGGTGCAAGAGCACTTCAAAATAACACCTCCTTATATTTACAGTCAATTGACTTAGTACTTTAAATCTCAATAAAAGCTCCGTATTCTATGCTAGCTAAACACCAAAGCACTGTAATTGCTATATAAGTAACCTTTCCACAAAAGTCACACTACATTTATAGCTCAGTGCAGTTCTGCTGGGTAGGGCCCCAGCAGAGATTAAAGAAAAGATCACATTTGTTTTTTATCATCGATACTTCCAGTGAAGCTTCAAGACCCAGTTCAGACCACTGAGATGACAGAAGACTACCCAGCCATAATTCGTATTCTGATGGTAAAGCAAGCACAAACAGCATGGGACTGCTAGAAAAATGCACATGCCCTGGCCCACTTGAATATCACATCTACCCAAGCAAGGATGTGGAAGTGAGCTGGGTCAATCACTGTGTTAACACCAATCTGCTTAGAGACCTTTGAGCATGAAGCTAAAAACCACTTTATTGGCAAAACCACATGGTGGTTTCATCAGCCCTTTAGATCAAAGCCCAGTGTTTCTACCCCCCTCCCCCCAACAAACCAACCAACCCATAATAGAAGTAACTGGTTTCATGTCTCACTTTAGAATACAAGAATGATATTGCCCTTCGTAATAATGATAAACCTTATGCCCCAGTCTTCTCCCGCTGAGAATTGCCTCTTGAGTTGCAGAAGGTCCAGGACACAGAGGGAAGGTCCTGAGAAGGCTTCGTTATGATTTTGAGTGCCATACTTTTGATGCAGGAGTTGGAACTGAGTACTGCTTTTCTCTTATCTTTCCTCAAGAGTCCTTTGTAAGGCAGGGTAATACTTGCTACTTGAGTAACCACTGAGAAAAGTCAAGCCTGTTCCCTTGCAGCAGTAACATGGCTAGTATTACTAAACAGAAAACAGCAGCAGCTCATTGCTTTTAAATCCCTTATCCAGGAACAGGGAAGAATCAGAACAGCATGCTTTTAGAAAAGGACACCTGAACATTGCACTTCTCACCCCTTCCAAAAGGAAATTCAAATGAAGTTTTGGACAGTTATAAGTAATGAAAGCCCCCAGTATGGGCTGACAGAAAGAAGTGCTGGGCAGCACCAGTCAGCTTTAGTCTACAGGAGTGATAGTCCGCTCTACAAAAAAACCAAGGCATCAGTGTAAAAACCCTTCTTTAGCACAGATAACAAGGTCAGCAATAGCTAAAGCCATGTCCCAGAGGCTACAAAGCCAATACATTTGCACTGTTACAGCAGTAAGGACTCAAGGCACATTCTTTCAACAGCAGTCGTACTGAGTTTTGGACTCTTTGGACTGCAAGCTTACTATCAGAAAGTCAGTAGCTCATGCACACCGAACAATTAGGATTTGTGCTATATACATACTATTATGTCTATTTTAATCACAGTTTAAACAAATCAAAAAGCTTTATTAGATTTGTCAATACAAACATTCTTTCTGGGCAATTCACAGTCAGTCAGATATCTTAAAGAAGCCCACGAGAAGAACCAAATATTGCTCCCAATGAATAAGGTGAACAACATCAATGAAGACTTAATCTTATTCAGACATCTCCAGTTGTGTCCTTTCACACACAGACATTGTTTATGCACCTCAAAAGGAATTCATAGAAGCCCAGACACTAGCAGTTAGAGTATATCAGCTTTGATTTCCACAGTATTTCTGAGAGTTTTGGGCCATCCTTTAGTTTGGGGTTGTGGTGTTTGTTTTTTTTTCCTCCTTCAAGCATATAGGTCATCTATTGCACACATATAAACACTCTCATCTTTATTAAATGATTTTATAGTGAAACTATAAGGCATCTTCTTGTTCAGAGATTATCCCAAGCCATTAAGTAGTAACAACGTAAGAAGTAACATCCTTCCAGACAGGCCTGTCAGCAGATTTGATACAGTAATCTGAATGGAATATCTGGAAAGCTACATGTGATGGCTGCAACTCTGACAGAGCTGAGAGTTCTACTTAGATGGCTTTTGCAAGTTATCAGTGATACTAAGAAGCCAAACTGCATTTTCACATGCCCTAGCTGCATTTACATTTCATTTTTTCAGCCAAGGCTTGTTAGAACAAAAGAAGTTGCAGCAATAACACAAACAGTTGATTCTCACCTGACCCTCCTATGAGGCTAATTTAAGAATCTGAAAGGGTCAGCAACCAGATAACCTCAACATTCTGCTCCTCAAAAACTGTAATAAAGCTGCATATCTTAGAAAGGTATAATATATTTCAAGATATTTAAACACTTCAGTTGGAGTATCCAAGACCTTACATCAAACCATAGTACAAAATGGAAGTTTGTACGAAGTATCATCAGTTATTATTTAAATAAATCCTAATGGCTCCGTGCTCTTGGCAGTGTGATATAAAAGTGGAAGCACTTCAAAGTATCACCTTGTTTTTATACTCGTCTTTGAGTTGGATATGTTCCTGGACTTTGAGAAATTCTGCTTGATTGGTTGTGCAGGTTGGTGTCCTTGTATACAAACCAAATATTTCCTCCCCATAAAACCATATTAAGTAAGCCAAACACCTGTAGGTTAAGAAAAAAAAAAAAACAGATTAAGATATTAAGTTGGGTGGGTTTTTTTTGTTGTTGTTGTTTGTTTTTTTTTAAAGCCAGACTATGACTTCAAGGCAAGCCAGAAACAACCACCATCTTTGACACCCCTTTGGTTGGGACAAGACATTTCCACATTAGATTGTAATAATCTATTTTAACAGACTTCTTTGGAAATCAAATAGTCAACTTTATACTTTGCATGGAATTAAACAAATTCTTTTCAGGCACTCAGCACCTCTACATATGCACATCCAGAGCACATGGTTAATTATTACTGGGCCAATGAATAACAGCCAGGATTTTGAAAAGCAGAATTCACTAGGAATATCTTACAATAGGCCTCATTTACCCAGCTGTGAAGAGGTTTTTCTATGAACATGAACTTTATATCTTTGTATTAAAAGGATCTGATGTGTAAAAAATGTTCACAGTTGATTAAAAAAACCTAGGTTTAGCACCAAGAGACAGAGGAGGAAGCATAGTGTTTCCTCCTTACTTATATTGGTCAGACCATTTGGGTGGCTCAGTAACATATTTTAAAGGTGCTCTTGGCTACAGGCAGAAATAATAGAGACACTCAAATATGTCTGGAAATGCTGCATCTAACAGCTCTAGAGACAGATCCTAGCAGTTGTTTCTTTTAGTTTCTTTGAGGGAACAAGTTTCCTTCTAATGAAAAAATTTCGTTGGTGTTTTACCACAGTGTTAGTGGGCCTAAGTGACTGATAAGATTGCTTTATGGGTTAACACACAAAGCAACACATGCAATCAGTAGAACAGGGCTCTCAGGTGCCATTGGCTATTTTCTAACACATTTATTGTGCCCATATGGCAGAAGGCATACATACCACAGACACATTCAGAGCTCCCATCCTGGTCACAGAAGCAAAATGACAAGTTGTTCCTGGTGCTTTACAGGACTCAATTCCTGGAATAATGCTGGCCCCTGTGGATATTTTGATGTCAGCAAGTGCCTTTCCCCAAGCAAAAGTACTGACCAGCCACAGAAAAGCTGTGATGACAGTGATAGTCAAGTCCTGCAGAAGAGAAGTACTCATCATGAGGTTAAAAAGATGTGCATAAATGTACATAAGAGAGCAAGGCAGAGATAGTATCAATTATATTAGCAAAATAATGGCATCAGTGCTGATGATCACAAGCAAATTTAGCCATTAACAAAGTTGTAACTACAACACAAGTTATAGTCTGTGTGGATAATCAGCTACAAAACTGTATGCCTTTTGCATGTATCAAGCATAAGCAATCTTATCCTTTGTAAGAAATGAGTTTCTCAAATCAGATGCCTAGCACTTCTGTTATAAAAATTTAAGTCACAGTTTAGTAAAGTGGGGGTGACAGGGGAGAAAGAGAAGAAGATTTAAATCTGGATGGCTGATATGTTGGAATTTGGCTTGAAAAGTCACTAGGACTGTTTCTGGGCATGCTCTGAAATTTCTTATTCTGTGAATCAGGGCTTTGGTACTTAAGGTGATTAAAATTCAAAAGATACCCATTTCCCTCTGCCAGTTGCATCTGTATAGCAGGTGGTCTGCACAGGGAAAATTCCCAGAGACTAGTGAAGGAGGTTGCACCTATGGAACAACTGTATATTCAAATACATGATACAATACAGAAGTTTTGGTGAAGACACTGTTCACGTGAAAAGGTGGAACTTCATTCCACTCTGCTTCAATAACAGCATAAGGAACGATGCCTTGGATATTCAAGGGCTTTGGGCCCTCTTTTCTTCTTGAGTGCTCTAGTGACTAGTCCGAGATACTTGTGTTCACGCTCCATCTACTGAATATTCCTAAGTTATTCAGATAGTCTTGATTAGCAGTATTTTTCATCTCTCTGTGGTTTCAAAGGTAAAACATTAAAATATCTTAGTATTACTTACAGTTAGGGGAAACTTGCTGTTTTGCTGATACACATGCTTATATCCAATATATACCACAAGGGCAGCAATGCAGTAGAGGAATACCACCACTGCGAGCGTAACAAAGAACTGTGCAGAAGAGGAGAAGTTGCCCACGAGATAGACGTCAGTCCAAGTACCACCGCAGCGTTTTGGGTTTGGTGCACTAAATACAACAGTGTTCAACCTGCAAAGATTATATCTTTCATGTAATTAGAGTTTACTATACAATGGACACTTCACACAGTCATGCTTTACAGTAACAGTGCTTCAGCATTCTGGTTGTGTAAGTTTACTCTAAAAGGCAATTTGTATAATGTATCAGTTATACAAGACAAAGATTTGTCAAGGTATCTGAAGATTGTTCACCCTCCTACATTGAGATATGCGATATCAATTTCAGGAGAAGAGTCTTAATTTTACCTCTAGAGCAACTGAAATAAAAAACCCTGATTTGAAAGCAGACTTAATGACATTGTTTCAGAGACTGGCAGTTAAACGTGGGATCAGGACTTAAAAGGCACAGGAAGTTCAATAAAACCTGTGTGACAGGCAGCAACCACTCAGCGACCAGCACAGAATAATTTCAGATTCCCACTCTCCCCTCCAAGTAATGCTGGGTTTTCTGACCAGATTCTATACTTCTGTAGTAGCTTTTACTAGCTGGCCTCTGAAGCTGTTTCTATACCTACATCTATGCTTACTGAACACATCTGGAACACTGACTGCACTTGTTATAACTGTGCAGCTGTGAGAACAAGGAGGAAGCCTTCCTCCTCATGCTTCAGGAAGGGATCTTATCTCTACAAGAGCACTACAACAACAGTGGAGTATTTAGTGTTTCTGTACCCAACACCTTCACCAAGATCATAGTGGAATAAACTGAAAATTAAGTTTTTTCCATTCAGTCTTTCAACAAAAGCACGATGAGGGCACAGCCAAAATAAGATTATCTGGGCCTCCAAAGCAACCACAAATTGATGAAGAAATATACTGTTAAAATTAATTGTATTGTTTTGTTTACTAATTACCTTCTGTAGCATTCATGCACCAATAGAATATAGCTTAAGGTAGAGTGATACAAAGCAGTAATACAGCCTATTGCCGTTTCTACCTACTTCTTTCTATAGGGCACTGAGCACCACAATTCTGTGAAAAATTACAAGTAAGTATTTATTGCTACTACAGAGCAAGCCAGAGGTTTCATATGTACGTTCAGATATAAACAGTATGTACATATTCATAGGGAGACAGATAGGGAAACAAGTTAATAATAAATAATTAGTGTATGAATGACAACTCTAGAGCTAATACTCACCTGAATGGATAAGCAAAAGCAGCTGTAACTGTTCTGTTTACCACACCTTTGCAGGAAACTAGAAGGGTAGTTTCGCCTTGAAAGCCTCCACATGTGGCAAAAGCAAAGATGGAAAAAATCTATAGGAATCAATACATAGACGTATTAGTGCACACCACTATAGCTCAAAGAACATAAGCTCAACATTTAGATGAAACAGCTAATGAAGGCAAGAAATAAGGACAAAGTTAGCAATGGTAAAGTATGAAATGATGTCAAGAGGTAATGAAACCATCGAGTTTCTATAATCCAAAATTATGAGCAACACCACTAGCAAAAGCTCATTTGAAAGCTCTTTTTGTTTATATTTTCTTAGCTCAACAGAATTTTTTTTTTTATTTTGAATGTTAAAAGCCAGCACAGTACCTCGTGCAGTTGGTATGAGAAGTATTTTTAGGATCGTCAGACAACCACAACCAAAAATTAGAGTAGCTAGAAGGTACATGCTCAGAGTATTGCGTACCCGCTTGGGTACATAGCTCCCATTTTCCCTTTGTTCAATAGCAAAACCCTAAACCCTCAATAATCAGGATGCACAACAGCACAAATTACTATGACAAACTTGTGATTAACACATAGACTTGATATATCTGTCAGGAGAACTGTTTTCTTCCCTCCCAGTCAGAAGGCTTAGCTGAAGAGCAGCTTTGTGTTGAACATCCTCCATCAGTGACACAAGGCAGGGGAACAGACAGGCCAGTAGCACATGCCTTTTCAGGCCTACCCAGCTAAGACACAGTAGCAAAGCCAGGCCTGGGAAAGGAAGAGAAAGAGTTCCACAGTGAGAATAAGGCTTTCCCCTGTGCCTCCACAGCTCCACTTACCCACTCAAGGACCTTAATGAAGCCCAGAGGCTCCAAAAGCACACCAAAGTCCACCCTCAAGCCAGCCATCCTGGGAGACACCAGAACAACCAGCAGAGGTCCACACCACCACCTGTCCACAGCTCCAGTCCTGTGCAGACACTCCCTATAGGGCCAGCCCCTGTGCTCCTCCCTGCCACACCCACTTACCTCACACTGGGACTGGCCCCACCCCTCTTACCTCACACTAGGGCTCTTCAGCCCTAAACCAGAGGCCAGGGGAGGCTGGTCCCAGTGGGAGGGGAGAGCCTAGCTGTGTGGGGTGGGTGGTACTGTCATGGAGGGCTCTGTCTGTGGGCCAGGGAAATGGCGCCGTAACTGCCGTAGGAAGGAACAGCTTAGGCCATTCTGTGGACTGAAGCAGCAGTGATTTCCTTCCTTCCTTCCTTCCCTGGGAGGCTGAGGGGGCTGTGATGAGCTGAAGCCAGAAGGTGTGGCCGCAGCAAAGGCCATGAGTACTGCTGTGTAAGGGCTATGTGTCCTTGTGGCCAAGCCCTGCAGGAGGGACAAGCAGGTAACAGGCAGAGGACAGCACGCTTCAGAGGATCATCTGTGCCATACCTTGATTTTGGTCTCAGTGATTTTATTAGCAAATGAGGCAGAGGTTCTGGACAATTCAGGTGCAATGGAAGCTTGCTGTAATCTCATCAACTACATTTGACTTTTTTAAGCTTTAAATAATTTTTGTGGTTGTGCTCTATTGTTCTTATGTTAATCTTCAGTGAAACTGAAAAGCTAAAACTCATGTTTAAGTAGACTGTGAGGGAGGCTGCTCACTGCCCTCCTCCCTCAGCAGAGAGCATGGCTAGCTGATGTGGCCCATGGACACAGCACTCGCTACAGCAGTGTCTTGGCTCCACTTCAAGATTTTCTAGAAGCTGCTTCTGGGATCGCAGGGTGACTCCTGGGAACGCTCTTCAAGAACATCAGGGTGCCTGGTGCTGCTCTTAGGAAGGGATAGCTATGGGAGGCTGTGGCTGTTTCTAGCAAGATCTAACTGATCTAGAAGACTCTAGCAAGCTCTGTGAGCTGCTTCTGGACAAAGGGTGCTGGGAGATTTTGTCCCAGCTGAGCGCTGTTATGGCTGCCAGGCAGCCTTGCAGCAGGTGCTAAGGAGATGCCAATGGAAGAGGTGGCTTGGAGTGCAGCTCCTGGGTATAGGTAGTGAGTGCAGCAGCTTGTACAGAAGGGGGCCAGCAGCCTTCACAGAGCAGCATATGCATGCTCAGCTGTGGTGGTGGTGTGCTGCAGGTTACGGTCCCCAGCACTGTCAGGATCAGCTGTCCCTGGTGCATCAGAAGCTTTGGTTCAGACTGAGCTGCTGAGGGGTGGTGCAGCTTTCCAGTCCTGGGGCTGGGGAGGGGTGCCTGGGGCCTCTTGCTGGGGCTGGGAGATACAGGCTCCTTGCCTGCAGGAGGTGTGCATAGGTGGAAGGTGTGTGTCACCAGGAGCTGTGGGAGGAGGTCAACATCCTACACAGCATCAGAGGTAATGAGAAAGGGTTCAACTGGATCTTCTCTGAGACGCTGCAGCTTCAGGAAGCTGAATTGACTGCATTCCTATAGGAGGAGCAGGCAGAGTCTGTGCTCAGCAGGTTAGGGAATGGAGATTCCCATGATGGTGAAAGTTGGAAGATTGTGACTCCTGGCATCAGGAGCATGGCTGCAGCTACAGAGCAGAGTCAGTACCCTAGTAGCAGACAAGGCATTGAGAGCTTTCTCAAGTGAAGCCTCTGTGCCAGCTGAGCCTGAGTTACACAGGAGCACCAGGAGCAGAGATGACTGACAGTAGAGGGAAACTTCCTCCTGCATGGGGTAGAGGCCCCTACCTGCTGTCTAGGGAGGTTTGCTGCTTACCAGGGACTTGGATCCAGGATGTTGTGGAGAGAACAAACTTCAAGCTATTAATCACTTCTGCTCTTCCACGTGGACACCAACAATACTGCCAGGGGAGACCTGGAACATTTCAAGCATGATTACTACATTGTTCTGGGTTGGCGGTCAACATCTTGGGGGCCCAGGTGGTTTTCTCCTCAATTTTCCCAGTGAGGAAGAAGGGCTTGAGGAGTGAAAAAGGTCAACAATTTTTTGGGCTGCTGGTGTCAACAAAGGGGATTCACCTTTTATGACCATGGAACATTCTCTGAGGACTCAGGACTATTAAGAAAAGATGGGATCCACCTGACCAAATACGGCAAAAGCATCTTTTCCAACAGGTTGGCCAGGCTGCTGACGAAGAGCTTTAAACTAGGAGTGATTGATTTGGCATCGGGGAAGAGATGATGACCCACATTATGTGAGAAAGTGGTAGACTAGTTTGGCAAGCAAAGGGCATGGGATGATATGATTTCAAGGAGACACTTTGAACACAATAAAACAGGGCAGAAACCCTGCCCCCCAAGTGTATGTATGCATCTAAGGAAGTGCCTACAGAAAAGCATTATGGGGGAAGATCTCATAACTTTTCTGGGAAGTCAGCATGAAAAAGTGCCCGTCTACAGTGTTTGTGTACACATGTAGCATGGGAACAAACAGGAAGAATTGGAGGTCACTATGTAGTTACAGGGCTACAATCCCATTTGGATCATGGAGACAGCATGGGATAGTTTGTGTGACTGGAGTGCTGCCATAGATGCACCCAGGCTCCTTAAGAAGGACAAACCAGGATGGTGAGGTGCCCTTTATGTGAGAGAGCAGAAGGAATTCATGGAGCTCTGCCTTAGGATGGATGATGAGCCAGCTGAGGGTTTATGGGCTAGGATTAGAGGGCAGAACAGCATGGGTGATGCTACTGTGGTTGTCTACTACAAGTTACCTGATCAGGAAGAAGTAGAGGAGACCTTCAGATAACCAGAAGGTGGTCCTGGTCCTCAAGGGGAACTTTAAGCACCTACTGGAAGGGCAATACAGCTGGGCACAAGCAACGAGGAGGTTTCTGGAGTGCAGTGATGACAGCTTACTCACAAAGGTGATGGAAAAGCTGATGAGGTGAGGTGCTCTATGGACTTGATACTGACAGATAAGGAAGGACTGGCAGGGGTATGGAGGCTGGAGGCAACCTTGGCTGAGTTTGCTCTGTGACAGATGTTATTACTGTGAATAAGTCGCGGGAGGCCAGCCAAGCGTGGGAATACAGGAGGAAGATTCCAGGTTGGGGAATACATGTGAGAATGGTAGCAAAATGTCAGTCTTCAACTGGCCTGGGGCTGCACTGCTGCAAAACATTGGCAGCAGGGTCTGACATTCTCCCACAGTTTGCCTTGCCATTCAAGGAGAATTTTCAACCCTAGCTTTCTGTACAACAAGCAAGAGAGGTGCTGAGATCTGCCTGCTGCTACGGGTTCCTGGAGGTAGTCTAAGTTTAAAGCTGTGGAAAGGATGGCTCTTTCCTTTCTTTCTTTGCTACGTTACAAATACAGCTGCTGCACTGTGTGGCAGCCTGATCTCTGGCTGGTGTCTTTGACTTTGTTCTCATTTGTGCTTGTGAGCGTAGCATGGACTGCACGCAGAATATGGTCAACCTCCTGCTGTCAAATGTTGAAGTGCTTGTCCTTGAGGGTAGTATAAACTCTTAAAATGATTAGAATAGGCTCCTTTATTACATGAAAATGACATCACTGTTACCTCAAAATACAATGAATTATTATTACTGATTCTATTAATTCCAGTATCTGTAAATGGCTTTTAAATCTGATGTAACTGTAAGCTTGATAAGCATAAATACTAAGATAGTTATTAATAACAAGTATGTGCTAAATTTAATTTTTAAAATGTTGTGTTGTCTTAATTCTGTCATGGGAATAGAGCTCTCCCAGATGTGTGCAGACTTTTGAAGCAGATAAATGATCAGCCACTCCTTGGAACAGGCTACTAAAACACTTTTAGTACTGTTAGAAATCACAGCAGGGTATCACAGGAATTGGAACCCCCCAAGGTGGTAAGAGGGCCCTAAACCACCAGTTTGCAGAATGGCACCTTGCATTTCCAAATGAAGCTGACAAGATCTGTGAAGGTCCAGATCTCCTGTGTGTGTTCTCATTTGGTCTTGGACACAGCCTTGAGAAAGCTCCATCTCCTGCAAATGCATTGCTTTGTGGTGCCATCAGCCCTTTAGTACAGCAGGGGCAGAGCTGTCTGCCTGAGTCTTCATCCCACGGCTTTGGGGGTGCTTTAGATATGCTCAGCAAAGGCTGTCTGAGTACCTCTAAGATAAGGTTTAAGACAATAAAATTAGTTCTCTCCTTAGTTATAAAGAATTTATAATTTGACTTCATAAGATATGCCATTGATGTTGCAAGGGGAGAACAATAAGCTGTGATTTTGGTGCTGAAATTAATCCCTCTTAGAGGCAATGGAGCTGAACAGTGGGTGCAAATTAGGCAACAAGACCACAGCAGAGCTGTGCAAGTCTCCTAGGGTCTCTTTTATGGGGATATTGCGATGGCACAACTAAAACGTGCTTTAGTTTGGGCTATACAGGCCTTGTAGGATCACAGTCCAGTGGGGAAGTCTGTGGAACTGACTGTTTTTCATGGTGGTGTTTCTAAAGCAGCTGGTCAAATACCCTCTGATCTTGTAAGGGTCTGTCATAGAATTAAAAAAGCAGTGTCCAATCCAGAAAAATGTACCCTATGGGAGATTATCTATGCTACCTACTCTCTGTAATCTCACAACCCCTGCACTGCGATCCAGACAAGCAGTGCTGAGGATTCAAGCCACCCTGATTAGCTTAGCTGCAGGAATAGCCAGTGCCTTTAACAAGTAAAATAGGAATATGAAAAAAGGGACAGACCAAGATAAAAGGTGGAATATCTATTTGCTTATCATCTCCACATCTTCCATGCCCAAGAAAAACTGTTCCAGGTACAAGCGGCATATAAAGTCTTAGTTCAGTCTAAATGAACCAAGCAACTCCCTGCCCCCCATCCAATATATCCCAGTATTTTTTTTCCTCTTCCTTCTTTGCCATGTTCTACTTAAACCTTGTAAGCACTGTATCTCCCTAAAAATACATATAGGCACTTGTTTGATTCCTCTCCTTTTCTACTTCTCAGTTATTTATAAGCATTTCGTTGTTTAAAACATTCTTCATAAATGCTCTCAGCCCTGATTGATGTTTTTTTTTTTCTCCCCTAAGTCTTCTCAGGTGTCATATGTCTGGTATGGATGTACTCTGAACTGTATACAATGTTCTAGCTGTGGACTGAGTTCAAAACTGGAAAAGGCTCTCAATTTTTCGCTCCACATACCTCTGAATGGGGTTAAAAGTATTTTGGAATATTTTTGCATTTCAAAATGATATCAAACACTTCAAATATAGATAGTACTTCCACAGGGCTAATTTCATAAACTGGAATCAATTCTGAATCAAACCTCTGCAAGGAAGAATTTAAGCAGGTAGACTGTGTATTGTTTAAGAGCACCGAAAAAGCCCACTACAGAAAAGGAGTTGTTTTGCTTGGAAAATCAGTTTGGCTTAGAGAGAAAGTGACAGAAGCATAAAAATTATATAACAAATGGGAGAAAGAGAAGTTGGTAATAATGAATAGAAATTAGAAAGCAGCCTATTGCAGAAAAGTGTTAAGAAAGCAAATGGGCCAAGGGACCAGTGTATGGTCTATATAGCCTTGCAGAAAACAGCAATGCATTTTTGAAACACAGGAGTAAGAAAAGAGATTATACCAAAGTGAATAGACAGAAATTATGGAAATCAACTAAAAAAAAAAGACAGGAATGGCCAATATTATATTCTGTATTTGGGGAAAACCAGGAAAGTATTAATATGCTAATCATGTAATAAACCCTTTCCACTCCAGCAGGGCTCAGGGAAGTGTTGAGTCACATCTGCTAAAGCTTTTATATCAGTTGTGAATACCCAGTGACCCCAGTTTGGACAGGGTTGATAAATGGGCTCTCTTAATATGAACAATGATTGTCGGTCATCTTTGAAACTCTGGTCAAGATCCAGATGTCTGATGTTATGGCAATATAGGCCTATCCATTTATCACTGTCCCTAAGAAAAAAGATGGGGTGACTGATGCAGAACCCTCTTGACAGAATTAAATTAGAACAATATAGTTAATGTCAAGCTACATGGTCATTTGGGAGTTAGTTTTCACTGATTAGCCTATGTTTAAGCCTGTGCTTAAGCAGTGATGATCAAAAGACTGGGCTGACACAGCTAATAGTTGCCACTGTAGCATAACAGATATTTGACCTGGTACTTGCTGAATCTAGAAGGATATAAAACTGATTTGAAACACAGATTTAATTAGAAACCAGGTAACTGATAGGTGTTAAACTGAAAATCAATATGATTAATAAAAGAAAAAATTCTCAGTATTCTGAGTCCCATTCTTTGGAAAATATAGAGGATGACAAAACTGAGGTTTATACAACTGGTGTCATGGTGTCTGACAAGGCTGTGGGAGAGACCAGTGGGATTCCCAGCTGCCCTGGGGAGAAACGTCTCCAACAGAGAAAGCAAAGCGCAAGTGCCCTTGTGCGAGGAGCAAGTGATCTTCCTCTGGAGCATTGTGCAGCAGTCTTCTTCATTAATGCTTCTAGAAGATTAATTCAAACTACCTGGATAATTAAGGGCCACAGAGAGCTCACTTTCTTAGACTGAAAGAACTCCGGTGGTTTAACTTAGCAAAATGAAGGGTAACAGAAGGTATTACTACTGGCTTGAAGTACACTAAGGAATAGATGCAGGGAAGGCAGAGGTTTATACTAAAAGACAGTTTTACTACAGGGATCACTGCATATAATCAAAGAATATAATTTATACTGTACATAAAGTGTAAGTATGAGATTCTGGAAATGTCTTCCAACAGAAGGCAAACATTGGAGGCTGTTTTAAAAGGGAGTTCACAATAGTTGTGATACTGTTGCTTGTCACAGGAGTGGAAAAAAACTTGATGATTTCTGATGTTCTTTTCCCATCTTAATCCCTTATGCAGGCCAAACAAAGATTAATTCAGGGAATTCCTGAGCTCTGTGTTTGTAGATAAAGCAAGAGTGGATGATTAAGTTAATACTTATCTGGCAGGGGAGACACCATTGCACAGGACCGCTCTGCCCGCAATACCATGTATTCAGCAAGTCTGCTGCAACTTTGGAAACTCCAGGTGGGGAAAGTGCCAAATTAAATAAATCTCACCTGTCAAATAGCTGTCTACAGGTTGTTTCTTGTGATGTAATAGGCTGTATTTTCCTGTCCATTTTACTAGCTATCTGTCTGTTTTCTAGTATCTTTGCATCATTTTATTTGCTTGTGCACTCTGATACTTTAGATCTTTTCTCTTTAGACCTGTTAGTGTATTTATTATTCCATTTATTTCTCTTTTGGCTCTCTGATAACAATGCTAAGTTATATTGTTCCTTTTCCCTGATTTCTGTGACTTTATTTTGGCTTTTCTCCAGATTTTGGAAATTATTGTTTAATGTTGTCTTTTGCTAAAAGTCCTTGAGACATTTTTCACTGCATATGCCATTCATCTATCATATCCAAGCAGGTTTTAAGTTCTGTGGTTAATACAAGTTAGATTTTCTGAGACACTGTATCAAATTTTAAAAATAAATTCTAGGCATTTTACACTGCCTTATTTTGTTTATTCATAGCAGCTTAGTACTTCTAAACTATTATGTTGCTTATTAGCACCCTTGCTGCCTTGAATGTGAATTTTCTACTGCTCCATGTGTAAAAATTCCTGTTATTCTCCTTGATCCCCATGGAAACCACTGAAGGGCAGGCAGTCAGGTGCCCTACTCCCTCCCCCCATTTCTGTCTACCTTTCCAAAGGGCAAGAGGGAAGGCAGCCCTTCTCAGAGAGGCAGTAGCTCCTCTGGACGATGCTTCAGAGCAAAATTTCCTCGCAGCTGCTCTTGCCTCCAAAGCGGTGTGATTTCCACCGGGGATCAAATCTACAAACAAATCTGTGGCTTAATTTTCATAGTTCATCACTTTGTAGGTGTTAACTAGGTAGCTGTGGGACCTGCCCTGTAGAGTATGCTGTATGTGCCTTGTTCTGTAAATACACCTTGGAAAGTCATCACAGAAGACAGAGTTCTGAAACATAACAATTAACGGTAAAGGACAAAGAATATGATGTATGCACTTGGAATAAAAGTTCTAGATTACTCTGTAGACTTAGGAATCTTTAGCCAGAAATAATTTAGTTGCTTACTGGAAGGGTTTTGTGCGGGAGTGCTGAGTGGCTGCAGAACTGTGCAGACAGAATCCAGTTGTACCATCTAGTGGCGTGTTGTGATAGTGCATGCTGTGGAAATTGCCCATTTTCAGGATAAAGTGGTTATTATTAATGTAATAAATTATTACTAATTTATGTTTGTCATCTGTGAAACCCAATAGAATTTCTTGGATGAAGGGAAGACATTAAGAGTGCCACAGATGCTGATTGAAAGAGGAAGGCATGGAGAAAAGGAGGTAGAACATATTATCTGCTTCACTCAGATCAGTTAAGCTTGGTGTGGGCATCAGCAGTGTCCCTTAATATACACTAGTCTCACTAAAGCCTAGCATTTGCTACTACGTGTCAGCTGTATCTTATGGTAAAGAATACCTCTGTAGTGCTATCATTAATTTACTTTTTGATGAATCTGGAAATCAACACACCCCCATCCCCTTCATTTTCTGAAGGCAATCTCTGAGAACTAATATAGTAAGCTAAGTTTTGACCATATCATGCCACTTTCAGGCAATACCTGTCCAGCAGAACTTCAGTCCACTGCTGTGTTTTCTAGTGCTTTATGTGCTGCTTGGTTGACACTGCCAGTTAAACAAACATACTTCATCCATGGCTGCACTGTTCTCGGCAGAAGTTTATATTGTCACACATTTGAGCAGACAGGATGAAAAACAAATCCGTGAATAGGCTATTTTTTGTACCAAATGGATGCGAAGAAGATTGTGCTGGCACAAAACCAGAGGTAGTCTGGGGACAGGAACAAGCAGCTGCGGGGTGCAAAATATCATTCTCTCAGCTACCTCAGGGATTTCTCCTTAAGCAAAGGCTAAATGATAAAAGATCCCCAAAAAAAGAGCTGTCCCACACAAAAGACATCAGGTGTCCCACTGCAACAAAAAGGAAGATAATCCCCTTTCACAGCAACATCCTAGGAGTTTTCTGAACCACAAAGAGCAGGAGAATTTGGCTCCCAGCAGAAAATGCAGGGTAGGATGAAATCCCTTGGGAGCTCACAAATATACTGTACCATCCTGGACTAGACTCAAGATCAACTCAGAGCTATGTACCAGTTTCAAAGGGCCTGTTGTAGCATACTGAGCATTAAAGAAGCTCTAAAATGTGTCCATGCAGTCTCAGCTCTACATGCTGAACTACTGCTGCTATGCTGCTATAAAAATTGTTTGCATTTCTAACCAAATCTCATTAGAAGTTTATGTATAATTAATTCTACAACTGAGCTGAATACATTACTTTTTTTCTTCTTTATTTTTCTTGAATGTTCCAAATTTCCCAACTGTTGACAAAGGATGTGTTAATGACACTATTATGAAGTTCTGTTGTTTACTGTTTTCTTCAACAAGTAGTAGTTTTATTGACTTTGGCAGAGAGATCGGTGTTTTGCATGATTTCAATAGATTTTGTGACACAGAGGCATAATATAAACCAAGATGTTCCAGAATAAACAGGACTATTACTACCAGATGGAAATTGTCCTGCAGCATTATTGGACTTGAAAAAACAAAAACATTTTTAGGAAAAACATTTTAGAAGTCAGTTTAATCATCTTGAAAACAATATCTAAGTATAAAATACTGTTTTTTGAGAAAACAACGGAAGGATATAAATAGTAATTATTTCAGATCTTACTACTTTATTGTCTATGCACATATTCAGAATATGTTAGTCTTTAAAAGACATGCCAACGCGCTTGAGTTAGTGAGCTAACTAGACAAAGCAATTTGAATCTGAAATGAGATATTTCTGATTATAAAACAAATAAAGGCAACTGAAACTCGGCAGATACTCTGATAGCAAACTTAATATACATGAACTTAAAGACAGGAGATGTTGGCTGACCTTATTTGTAGAGCTGGTCAAATGATTAATTGTGATTTTCAGATGAATTCTAAATTTATCCTGGTAACAATAGCTTATGCAATCAGTGGATAATGAGTCCTGACACATGACAGGTTTATAACTCAAATCCGGGTCATGGACATCAGGCCACAAAATAAAAATTAATCTATTCAACAGCACAAATATTTCTGATTCTAAATGGTGAGAAAGGAAGTCTTGTGTACTTGGTTAGAATAACTGTACACAAATACAGATGGCCAAGCAGGTGTTATTTGTCTGCCAAATGAGACACAATAGATATTCTTAAAGAATCTGTTAAGAATTTAGAAGCAATGAAATGCACTAGGTAGATTGTATCTTTCAAATCACAAATTGCCAAAATACACATGGATTAAATAAAATGTAAACTGCAATGAGAACTAGAGTGAAAACTGAAATAGAGGGCTTAATAAAATTAAAGTGTTGCTATGTAGTTAATTCAGTTATCATCTGAATGGATTAAATTTTCTAGAAAACAAAACAGAAACCAAACACATCTCAAGCAGCCTATGTAAATGAAAAAACCTTTCTTAATCACAGAATGGTAGGAGTTGGAAGGGACCTCTGGACATCATCTTGTCCAACCCCCTTGCATGGGCAGGCACACCCAGAGCGGGGGCACAGGAACGCGTCCAGGTGGGGTTTGAATGTCTCCAGGGAAGGGACCCCACAGCCTCCCTGGGCAGCCTGTGCCACTGCTCTGCCACCCTCACAGGAAAGAAGTTTTCCCTCATATTCAGGTGGAATTTCTTGTATTCCAACTTGTGCCCATTGCCCCTTGTCCTGTCATTGGGCACCACTGAAAAGAGTCCAGCCCCATCCTCTTGACACCCGCCCTTCAGATATTTATAAGCATTGATAAGACCCCGCTCAGTCTTTTCTTGTCCAGGCTGAACAAACTCAAGTCTCTCAGCCTTTCCTCATAAGGGAGATGCTCCAGTCCCCTGATCATCTTGGTAGCTCTCTGCTGGACTCGCGCAAGCAGTTCCCTGTCCTTCTTAAACTGGGGAGCCCAGAACTGGACACAGTACTCATTTACACAGTACAATTTAATGTCATTAAATGCAAATGCTACTCAATGAAAATAAATAGTTCATAAATCCTTAGTCCTTCCAAATGCAAGGGTGAGCTCTCTTTTTGATGAAAGCCAGGAGTTTGGCCAAGTCCAACTTCATGTAGAAAAAGCAAACTATACTCTTAGCACTGTAATTTAGTAGCTACATGTTTAACACCTTTCCTCCAAGGCTGCTTCAGCCCTTGACATTTAGCAGAAAAAAACCAAGTAGGCACATGGTGGCCCATAGACTTTTCTTGCTGCATCCAGAGTCAGGGAATAAATTTGGCCACTGCCAATACCTGCCAGCCACACTGTGGGCTTCAACAGGAGGACTATTTGGCCGAATATGGAGCAAATGAGAATACCAGTTGAGAAAGATGTTGCAATGTCACCAAATTATCCTAGGAAAACAATATCACAGAGGAAACAGATGAAAAGGATCTCCTATAGGCTACCTGAGAAGTCAGGTCAAATACTTGGGCTGTAAAAAAACTGGCCATCACAGAAAAATTTTTAAAAATGAGGTTTAAGATTTTCTTTAAGAATTTTTCCAGTTTAATTTTTAAAAAGTTTTCTTATCTTTCCAGAGCCTTATCAATGTGGTGAGTGGCAGTATAAATGCAGAGTAAAATGTAGTCTAAAAAAAACCAGAAGAAAACCTTAGTTTTTCAAGGTGCTTCAGCTGCAGTAAATTAAAAGTAACGGGGACCTTCCTGGACACGGAGGCCAGCTGGCATGGTGTTATCTGACTCTTTGCTCATAAAACCTCAGCCTCCAAGCCATGGTGGCTGTGTGACCTGGTGGGAATGGTCTGTGGATCATTCTCACTCCTGAACTGTGCATGGGAGTTCTTTGGGAGCATGTCCATGTGTCTCTCTCCTTGCCACTCTTGAATTTTCTCATATAAAATCATCATTTTTGTGGGAGGGCTGGAGGACCCATAGATAGAGAAGTTGCCTGGGATTTCCTTCTCATTCCCTGTTGCTGTGACTTTCATTGCTCTCTCACCTCTCCAGGCACTTAACTGCTTGTGTCAGTCCTTGCAAACCTGATATCTCCCTTCAGCCATCACCTCCCTTCTTCATACCGCCTCCATTTTTCACAGGATATCTCTCACGTTAATCAATCCCGGAGGAATTTTTCCAGCCTCCTGTGATGGGAGACAGCAGGCAGCAGGAGGCTGGCAAGAAGCCAGACAGGCAGGGGAATAATAATGCTGCCTTGTCTGCTCCAAACCCATTTTATTGGAAGTGTCCTGCTGTACAAGCCATTTCGTGAGCCATTCATCATATTCACAAATGAACACTTCACTTGGAGAAAAAAATTGAAGAACAGAAAGCTTAGAAAGAAAGTCTAGGTTGCCTAATTATGTAGTTGCTCTGGGGTCATTTATACATGCTGGTGCCACTGTCATTGCAATGTGTCCTTCAGCAGATATCTGCGTGTCAGTAGAACACAGCCAGTAGCACATGCCTTACCTGTGTACACCGCTTTAAAGTCTCTGGCTCTGTTGTGATATAAGAGGTACCCGTTGTGCTGTCATCTCACAGTCATGTGCTGCTGTGCGTGTATGTGTGTATGAATATATAATTTAAAACAACAAAACCAAGAATCAGTTCTAGGAACTAATACAGCTCGTGTTGCAGCGCTGGAAATGCTTCCTGGGGATTTTTCCAGTCGTTGGTTTAATCAGTCTTGCTGGTAATCTGTCAGCCCCAGGCAGCATTTTGGTAGTGCATATTAGTGAAACATAAAGCTGGAACAACCTCTGAGGGCCACGGGCAGCAAACTGTGAGACTGTCCCAGCTTGGCTGGTTCTCCAAAGGCATAAATCCACTGTTATTTCCTCCCTTCATTCCCCTCTGCTCTGACCATGGGCCAAATTCTGGGCTATAAAAAGCGCCTAAAAATTCTACCTTCTCCATGCTTTCCTATTAACATCCAAGAAAGAGGGTTTGGGGTTTTTTGGAGCTTCCTCAAACAGGTATATGTAGGCTTGGCACATAATGTATACACACATAATCTACATTAAGCCATAAATTTCAAGCACCTGATTAAAATGCATATTGTTAATGGAAGGCAGAATTTATGGCCTAAGTGCTTTGACAAAACCTTTTATAAGATGGAGCTTCGTTCGATTTCTTTCATTAAGTTGGTATAAAACATGAATAACTCCCTGGAATTCATATCCTAAAAAATGGATGCCATTGAGCATCTCCCATGGAAATAGATAGCTTTAGTTGAAGAATCTGGCTTCAGTGCAAAAGCATAAAGGTATAAATCAACCCAAATGCGAGCAGTCATATATAGAGGTGTGCATTCCTGTGGAAATACTCCACTTTTCTCTGTATACATAAGCTGAGATTCTCACCTGGACAGATACTACCAAAACTGGATACAAAGAAGAAATTTTTATGATGAGGGTGGTGAAACACTGGAACAGGTTGCCCAGTGTTCAAAGTCAGGTTGGACAGGGCTTTGAGCGACCTGATTTAGTGAAAGATGTCCCTGCCTTAGGCAGAAGGATTGGACTATCTTTAAAGGTCCCCTCCAACCCAAACCACTCTATGATTCTATGAAAAATTATGATCTAAGTTACATGGATTCATCCTTTCCCCCGAGCTTTTCCCTGGATGAGACATTGTGACAGCCATGGGAGTCACTGAGTTGTACAGAAGATCTCCTTTTTTGCTACAGCGCCTCTGGTGAATGGGTTCCCTCACCAGATCCCATATGTCACAATTCATTTGAGGCTGGGAGTAACAATTCCATAGTTTTAGATATCTTTCCCCTGGTTTAGGGCACTGCTGGAGAACAGACTATAGGGTCAGACAGGCTCCAGATCTGATCTAGTATGGACATACGTAGGCAGCATAAATTTAAAATTCCCCACGCCATACTGGTGACACTTCTCTTCACGTGGTCACAGTAGACTAATTCCTTGGTAGCTTTCTTTTCAGCTTTTCGGCAAATGCCCATTGCCAAGTGAGAGGGGTTTAATGGCTTGGCACAAGATTCAGGGGGTGCTGGAGATGTCCCTGCTGAACTGTGATTGAATGTCAGCAAGCCATTAGTTGAGATTGTTTATTCCATGCTGATCACTTTACTTCTACTTAAACTGTTCCATTAAAAATAAATGTGCTCTTCTGACGGCAAGCTGATAGTCCTCGCACAAAGCTCGCTTCGACGTGAAGCCCAGCAGCTCGCAGTACAGAGCTGCGGGCAGTGCCTGGCTCAGCCCCAGCCCTCCTGGCTGGGAATGCAGTCATGGGCTGTCACGTGCCCGAGGCCAGCCTGGAGCGCTGCCTTGCCAGCTCAGACATGGCAATGTCCTTTCACGCTCACAAGACCCTGACATGCCTCTGTCCGAAGAGCTCTGCATACTTGGCAGCCAGCCTGCTTGTGTTTTTCCAGAGGCACGTGTTCAGTGACTGCTGCCGTTAGCTGTAGCAGATGCAAGGAAAACATTTTGTAACCCTGGAAAATTACCAGTACTCACACTCCATCTGACTGGTTAAAAGCATCCTCCTCCAATGGCATCTCTGGATGGAGAAGCATCAAGGAGCATAAGCAATAAGCTAGAGCTTTAGCAAAGAATGAAGAAGGGCAGGGAGAGAAGAAGGAAAAAGCAAGGAGCAATTTTTTCTCTCTTCAAGAATTTAATGGTATTATTTCTTATTCCAAGTATTCAAAAGTTAATAGCTGGTCCTCAAAGCCATGCTGCTTTTAAGCTGTGCCGTTAGCTTAAAAATCAGGCTCTTTGTACAGCTGAGATTCCTTTTTATTTGTCTTCTGATCCTTTACCTTTAGGAGGTGACATTTGCCAGCTTTTCTCTGCAGTCTCAATAGTTAGAAACCTACTTTTCATTGTCGTGAAAGCTGAGATCCTCACATAATCATATGACTCCAGAAGCTGGAGATAGAAGTACATTGCGTCCTGTGGGACCAGCCATCAGAGGGCTGGCAACACTGCAGAATTTCCCTGGAGAACTCATCCTGCCGTGCTTAATGTCCCAAAGATAACATACGAAGTCTCAGATGAATTGAAGGAGCAATTTAAAGGTCGTATTCAGGCCCATGCAATAAAACAGCACAAGTCTAGAGATCACGTACCTCTCAAGTTGGATCTCTTCATCAAGGCAATGCTGACATTCAATTGACCTGAAGACTGGATTAAATTTCACTCAAGGTGCATTCAGAAGAGCCAACAGCTCTACTGGTAACTGCAAAAGTGAATGGAAGCAAAATCTCAGAACTAGAAAAGTGTTTGGGATTTGGGTCTTTTTTTTTTTTTTCTTTCTGATAGATGGCTTATTCTTCCCAAACCTCTTGTGTTGACCAAAAATTGTGTCTAATTCAGAATGTATCTTTTGGATGAAGGTAATGGTATGATATATACAGAGAAGAAAAATATGTGAAATATTTTGATTAATAAGTTACATATCTATAAAATATACATTCATAGGAACAAGATCTTATGTTTACATGTTTTCAATTAAAATGCTGTAGTTTTAAAATTTTAAAATTTAAAATTTTGAAACCCTGTTTTATTCTGAAATTTGCCTTATTTAATAATGAGAATAAATTCAAACCCAGTCAGACACAGAACATATAATTTTGGATCCAACAAAATCTTCCAGCTCTGTGTGAATAAAATGTGTTTTTTTCAACTGCCATATTAAGAAAATCACTCCTCAACATGGGACTCATCTCAGACACTCTGACAATGCAGAAGATTGTCCAGGAGCCTGTGTGGAGCCAGGGCTGGAGGCAGCAGAGCCCCCAGAACTGCCTCACGCTGCTGTGAGTACTCTTTGGGCAGAGGAGGTCACATTGCACCCAGCTGCTGCCTCCTGCTCCAGCCGGTGGAAGGGCACATTGGTTTGAGCCAGAGCTTGTGCAAAAGCTTGCAAGGGAGCAGCGGGGTGTCCATGAATTTTGCAGTCAGTTGGCAGTGCATTTTCTGTATTTCTGTGTTAGTGTAAAACACCCAAATGCCCTTGCTGATAGTCCTCTCGAGGACATCATCAGCACGGCACCCAAGCAGATCCAACTTTTTTTAGGATGCAAGCTAGCGCTTTTGTCTTATAAGAATTACTACTAAGGAAAGGAAAAGCAATAAAAAGCTTGCCAATGTTTGGATTTTTTTCTCCATTATTTGCAGAGGCCAATAGAGAGTTTCATTATCTTCTGGGTCATGGAGCAAGTCCGGACTGAAGGTTGTGCTGAGGGTTGGATTTCTCATCCCCATTTAGGTTGACAGCTCTGGGAAGAAGGGTCACATGCTGCAAGAAGAGCCCTCGGCTACTCTGAAAGTCCAGAAAACTCTGTCTCGGCAGCACGTTTCTGGGAAAGGCATTTGGCGTAAGTACTGAGTGGGTGTTTTATGGCACTTTTTGCCTCCATGAGGCACTTTTTGCCCAGTGCCTTTCCAGTGGTAGGGGATGGGGTAGAGTGCCCCAGCACAGGGTGGGGTGACATGACTGGTTGTGGTTTAGCACAAAAATAAAATGCTGAATGATGGAACATGCTTAGACAGGAAATCACTTATTTCTGTGTGGAGCTGCTATGACAGCAATGTTGATGTTGGATCTTCCCTGTCTGAAAGAAAAAAAGTAAGTTCAACAAAAATAGGGCCTGATTCCTGTTGTTGCCTCACTCTGGAAGGTGGTTTTCTACAGTTTCTGTGCACAGAGAATCAAGCACGCAAGCTGCCACAGGTGGACCGTTCTACATTTATCTTCCTTTATCTACAATATGCACAGTCCTGAGTAAGGAAAAAACAGTGATTTAATTCTGTCTGGTTGAACCCAGTAAGAAACAAGGAGGGATTTTCCAATAGCACTTGAGGCAGTTTCATTTCCATTGCCCTTGAGAGAGACATTTATAATCCTGTCACTTGAGGGCAGCTGCTTGCACTCTTAACTCCTGTGCTGCCTTTGGGGAAGAGGGTAGTAGTCTCCAGTGACCAAAAAAATCTTCTCTGGTCGTTTCATGTAGGAAAACTTAGGATTTCCTGGCACCAGAGTTGGCTCAGCTGTAATTTTCACTGCAGTTGTCATGATTCCTCTGAGAAAGATGCTACGCTCTCTGCTCAGCCCCCTAGCAAAAAGGACAAACCTCATCTTGGCAGATACATGTTTGTTTCTTTTTTTCCCTCTCCATGAGTTGCTGAGAAAAGAAAAGACAAAAAGAGCTATTGTTTCATCAACCCTTTCTCCAGCACTGCAGGCCATTTTAAAGTTTTGAACAAAGTGGGAGCACAGAGTATTTGTGAAGTTGTGTGGCAGCAATTGACTGTAGAGGAAAATCAATGCTCCCATCAACCAGCTCAACAGCTTTGTGTGCATCCCCAGCTGTTTCGTTTCCAGATGCTATGCTTTGCTCTAGTAATGTTTCCAGTTGTCATTATCAGCCTGAGCTCTACATTTTACCTGCAAATGTTTCAACTTAGTTGACATATTAACAGGCTCAGGTTAAGCCTCTTTAAAATGTGTGGAAAAGGAGACCTGCACCACAGAGTTGGGGATTACTTGGGAAATGGCTTACGAGAGACTGAACAATGAGGTACAATGGCAGTAATGTGCGTCCATTGACTCAACAGAACCTATGTCTGATTTATAGTGATTTATATGAGACCAGAGTTAGGCACAGCCACCCTGGGGGTTTTCAGGCCCAGGAGAACAAAGCCTTGGGGCTGAGACGGTGTCTCTGTAGCTGCTGCATACCTTGGGCTCACACTCCCTGGGGTTTGTTTGGCAACTGCTTTGCAGTTCTCTGCCTTGCTTATGGAAGCAAAGGATGAAGCAGCAGCAGCATCCCTACCTCCCCCAGGGTTTCCCATTCTTGTTTAAAAAGTAGGTCTTTCCTTGAAAAAAATCCTATTTGTTCCCGTTTGTTTACATGGTATCACCTTCTCCTCTCCTTTAATCCCTCCCAGCCATACCTGCCCTCCCACATTAAGCCCACAGGTGCCACAGTGGCCTCATTGGATTTATAGGCAGTCGCCAACCTGTACTGGCTTGTTTTGCAGGAGGCTGCCACAACTCCTGGCCTTGTCCTGGCAGCTCACTGCCAGCACTGGGAGCTTCATGAAACCCCTCCCTGCGACTGTGCCCACCAAAAGTGTGCATCCTGCCACTCAGTCCAGCCATGGCAAATTTGCTTGCATCCTCTTGCAGACAGTGTAGGTCATAGCCAGCAGCTACCTGGGTTGGTGGACACGTGTAGCACATCCACACATTTCTAACTAACAACTATCTAAGGCAGCTTAGCCTCAACAGTATGAAGCTGCCCAGCAAGACTGAGCCACACATCAACCTTCTGCTGCATGAAATCACTCTTCTGGGGCTTTAAAATCCACCTACTTTCATTTAAAAGAAACACAGTCAGTGGGAGACCAGTGGTTGCAGTGCAGCAGCAGTGATGAATGACATGGTGACATGCATGATGCAGGGACCGTCTAATGCACTTGCTGTGCCGTCATTTGTGCTGCCACACACTCTTCAAGGGAACCCCATGGTAAGGAGAGTGATGGCAGTGTCCTCACTAGCTGACTGTCAGCTGGGGACCAGTTACCTAGCCTGGGGACACAGAGGGAGGAAGATACTCTCCCCTACCCTTCTGTCCACAAGTGCCCCAGCACAGGAGTGAGGAGGCAGGTAAGAAACCTGCTTGGGCCATGATGGGATGTGGGGAAAGTGCTCACAGAATGAGATTGTCCTTCACATTACTGAGGCTGGAGCTACAAACACTGAGATTGATTGATACTGGCTTCTCCCACAGTGCCAAGTCAAGCAACCTAGCTCCAACGTACTGCTCAATCCAGCTGTGAAGGCATTCAGTTGTCTTATGTCAAAAGATATGTATGTGGTGGTGTGTGCATGGGATTACTCCAGCAGGTCTTCAGGAATCAATGCCACCACTGAGCATGAAGACTTCGCTGCAGAGGAGCAGCACAGACTCAGGATTGCACTGGTGGGGACATCCTCATATTTTGTTGTCCTTTGAGAACGACAAACCCAGTCTTTTGCTCCAGGAGATTTCAACTCTGGCTCTTGGCAAGATGCATTTCTAGATCCTAACTGGAGGGTTCGTATGTGGGTTTCTACCTTATTTCTTTTATGATTAGTAGAGGTTACAAAGTATTTCCCTGTAGAAGGCCCCATAGGCCTGCTGAGAGAAAGTGCCCCAAAAAAGCAAGCAGGCAGGGAAGGGGCACAGCCCGTGCTCAGATGGCATTATGGTCAAGAGGCAAAACTAGGTGTGATACACTCTGCCAGTGCCATAGAGCTGCAGCTGAGCACCCTCTGCAAGTCCAGCACTGGTTTCTGTCTCAGAAACCTAAAACAAATCAGTCTCAAAGCTGGAGTAAAGGCAGCATTTTTTATACTAGTTTGGTTGCAAAACCATATATTCTAAATAAATAGTCAAAATAAAGACAGTCCTGAAAGAAACCAATTCCATCTAACAACGGAAGAGGTCAGAAAGCTGAACAGGGATAGTTATTTAATGGATTCCTCCAGTTCAGTTGCTGAAATAAACTTTCTTACCATGTTTTTATAGAAAGCAAACCCAAGGTAAATAAAATACAGTTACTTACTATTGCTATTTGAAGCGGGACTGTAGCAAGGGCTGGATGTAGGACTGTACTAGACATCCCAGGAGGCAGGCGATGCTCTGCAGAGCTGAGGTGAGGCTTGTCTCCCAGGCCGGGTGCTGTGGTGGCTGCTGCACAGGAGCTGGGCTGGGCTTCCCACCTAGCACAGCTAAGTGTGAGCCTGAAGGGACCATGTCAACCTAATGTACAACTGTTATTATTTCTTCCACACCAGAGGTGGGCAGGACAACCTATAAACACATAGAACACAAGTTGACATTGACTTAGCTTCAATGGCATTATTTTGGGCTGAAAAATTACATTATTCAGGCTGCTCTGCTTCTCTGGGATCCTGCCAGCGCACTGCGGGTGACCGGGGACCCCGGCCCCAGATGGAGTGCCCACGGCCCAGGTTTCACCCCTCTCACCACCCCACTGGCTGCCTTGGGAGCTTTGTGGCTGCTGGAGGGTAAGCCTCCAACAGCCGAGCTGAATCCTGCCCCTGCAGCTCCCAATGACAGTGCCAGCAGGAGCTGGGAGACAAAGACTCCCCATCGCCAACAAAACCCCAGGTCACGAGGGAAACTGCTGCATCACCCCAGGTCTCAGTGGGAGGATGTGTCCCTCTGCCTGCTGCAGGGGACGTTGGATCCCCAGCCACCCCTCAAGCCCTGGGCATAGGTACAGACACCTGCCTGAGCACCATGGTTTTGGGTGACTCTCTGAGCTAAGCTCTGGGTGCCATGCCAGTGTGACTGTGCCAGTGGCTACGGAGACTGTTGGCAAGTGTCCATCAGCAGTATTGCCCTGCAGGAGGAGGACGCTGAGCTTTGGTGTGAGATCAGTGCATAGACAAACTAATTCCCAGGTAAAATGTCTACTAGAAGAGAATTAGGAAGCGCGTGATCCAGTGACTGGTTAATTAAATGTTTACTAAAGGCATCCTTGCTTGACGCTCTTTGGATTCGGACTGGATTTACTCCAAAAGCTTCAGGGACTTACATTTTTTATGGCATCTAATTTTTTATGACCCTTGAATTATCTGTTTCAGATGAAAAAAAGGCTTCAGACTTCCTTCTCTTTATTTATTTATCTATTTATTTATTTATCTATTTATCTGTTTATTTATTAGATGTGTTTAAGCATAATACTTTTGATTCTTGGCTATTGTTAATCACATATAGCTCTGCAAACTTAAAAAAGCCCCAGTATGCCACCTTATTCCTGCCTATTCAGGAAACTGTTAGGCTAGACAGCAAGGAGGCAAAATAATAAGTGATAAATGATTTTTTTGAAGAGCAGACATTAAGAGCAGACGTTCTCCCATTTAGGCTGGGAGAACTGGGTTTGTTCAGCCTTGAGAAAAGGAGGCTCAGAGGGGATCTCATCACCATGTACCAGTACTTAAGGGGTAGCTACAAAGAAGATGGAGACTCCCTTTTTACAGGGAGTCCCATGGAGAGGACAAGGGGGAACGGGCACAAGTTGCTCTTGGGGAGATTCCAATTGGGCATGAGAAGGAAATTTTTTACAGTAAGGACAGTCACCGTTGGAATAATCTCCCCAGGGAAGTGGTTGACTCGGCCACGTTGGACACCTTCAAGAGTCATCTGGACGGGGTGCTGGGCCATCTTGTCTAGACTGTGCTCTTCCTAGAAAGGTTGGACTGGATGATCCCTGAGGTCCCTTCTAACCTGTGATTCTGTGATTTTGTGATTAATTCCAGATGAAGGAGCCTCATGCCCAGCCGCCAGGGAGAGCAGTTCAGAGATGATCAACTGAGAGGGGGAATGGTTTTGTCTTTCTGGGTTTCAAACAGATATATCTCTTTCTCCAGCTGGGGACGTGAGCAGCACAAGTTTGCATTGATTATACGCTGCCTGGCATTAAAATGTTGTTTATTCCTAGGAGGAGAAAAATCAACAGCAGCAGCTCTCAAGAGGACTTGCAGCAGGATGCATTAACAAGCAACGAGGAGGAAAGACAGGCCACTTAATGTCATCTCTAACAACCACAAACCAGAACATTAATTTGGTACTTAGGAATTTGAATGAGAAGGGCACAGCTGCACACAACCTGCTTGGTTGCAACCCCAGTGGATTATGAAATGTGCTGAGCAAATATAAGTCATTGTTGCCTTTTTGGCCCTAAGCCACAATAAAAGATAAATGCAATGAGCCATAGTTTCATGCCTTTGGTGTGCTGTGGGGCTTAAGGCCAAAGGCAGCATCATTTCACCCAGATGGGAAGAGTATTAGTACCTTGCCAGTGCAGGCTTTGGAGAGTGTTATTCCAGGATGAAGTCGTCTTTTTTTTTTTTATTTTGTTTTGGCCTTAAAAATCCCACTTTTTCCGAAATTAGAATCAATGTAATTGGTTTTGTGTGCTTTCTCTGGTACAGTAAGCAAAGGGGGGAGTGGGGGAAGGGAAAAAGAAAGACAGTTTACTCACCTATTTTTAATTATTTCCTTTGGTTTCCCCCACCCGTCAATTATTGCCAACGTATTTCCTGGACAAAAATACCTTTAACAGAGGGCAGGATCTTGACTGTTCCTTTATCTTCCTCTAACCACATCTCACAGTAGTTCCAGCCCAGAGTACTTCCGTTGGGGGGTAAAAAGCAGCAGCAAAACAGTAATAAGCCTCCTAAGGTTAGTTAGTATTGGTTAGTAAGACCAACATGTGCCTTTAGCTTAATGTTTGTTCTTTTTTTCATTAGACATCTTGCACTGCCTTTGGTGAAGAAGACGAGAACCAGAAATGCAGAGAACCTGTTACTATGAACCTGCGCTATTCTGAAAACTGAAACCAAACCCATCAAACATGGGCAGATTCAGTAAAACAAGTACAAAGGGGCAACTCAACGTCACCCCAGCCCTCCCTGTGTTGCACGTAGGTTCAGGCAAACCATGCGGTGGCTGTGTCCCACCTCCGAGCTGCTGGGAAGAAATAGCCATGAGGCAGAAGGGGCTTTCCGATTGCTAACTAACATTATTTTTGCATCAGTGTATTTTGTGTGCAGCTCTTCAGAGGAGGTAATGGCTGCACGCTAGCCTGTCCAAACACAGAGTTCATGCTTTGCATGGCCACGGTCATAGCCACTGGTCAGGGAGTTATTTGAGCCCATTTTGGAAGAAATACCTGGCAGGAAAGTGATGTCATTGCACAAGGTTGTGAGTTTATTCTAAAGCACAGGTATGAAGCCTCACCTCGCCTGTCCCCACCTACCCTGTAGCTTTCCTGCCCGGGCTGCTTAGCAGTCTCCTCCCAGGAGGGGGTGAGCTTTCCGCTCCCCAGAAATCCAAATTTCAAAGCTATTGTGAACTGATGATTACAAAGTGTTTTGGATTAGGTCAGTTTAAACATTTTGGCTTTAAATATTAAATGCAAAAATACTTAATTTTTATCTCAATTCTATATTTTTTCTATTTTTTAAATTGTAATTCTATTTTTTTAACTCCCAACAGTAGATAAACTTCATGTTTGAAGAGTTATGCTTACAAACTCAGCATTTCAGCATTTCCAGAACTTCTCTAACCAGCTATCAAATGGACAAATTCACTGAAATCGAGCTTTTCTGTGAACTGTTCTGGTTTTAGCAAACTGGCATTTTTTAAGGAAAAATATGCTTCACAGGAGGAATTCCAGTTCTCTTTGCCCAAGTTATTGTATAAAGACTTTCATAACACTCAAAGGTCAGTTTGTTTTCTTGGAGAAAGTATGCTCATATTTTCTTCCACACTCTTCTAACTCAAAAGGAAATAAAAATAGATAAACATTCCCCTTTTGGTAGTAAAAGTGCCATTTTGTACTTCTACAAGCACTTTATACATTTGAAGCACCATAGAAAAAGTCATTAAGTAGCTTAAAACTTCTGAGGCTGAGCTGGTGAACCTGTGGAAACTGGTTTCACAGCTGGTGAAGCTGTGGACACGCTGAAGCCCCAAGGCTGAGGCACCTCAAGCTCACTGGCTTGCAGAGGTTGTCATTGGCTGTCAGGCTGCGAGGAGGTCCAGTGTCCCACAGCTCTGCACAGGGTCACCAGCTTGATGGCTGTGCTTTGGTCGGCAGAGCCCTGCCAAGGCTCCCAATGTGCAAAAATCCCAAAGCTTACCTTGAACTTGGGGGTCTGCTCAGATGAAATCGAGCTCTCTTGACCCCCAATTTACTCTCAGTTTTCCAGAGCCAGGATTTCATCCTGGCTGGAAACCCTGCTCTTCTGGCATGATCCTAAAGGTCAGCAGCGCTCACCCACCTGGCAGCCCCACGTCCCAGCCCCTGAGCTGCCGGGGCCACACCACTTACAGACAGCCCAAGTAACTGATCTCTTCTGAGCCTTGCCCTTGTTGCAGGAGGTTGTCTCTGTTTAATGAATGTTAGATTCTAGCATAGACAAAGGAAGCCGTAGTTTTAGTACATTGCGGGCGGTGTTAGGGGAATCCTGCAGGTAATTCTGCAGGCTTGATGTGATAGTATAGCTGTGGTTTACTGCTCAGTCAATTAATTATTGCTTCTTTGTTTATTTATGAGGGGTCAGGGTCTTTTTGTACTTTAAGAGGTAATGTAAGGCAACTTGTGTGTAATGCAGCAGCGTGAGCAGGAGAGGAGCAGGCCAGAGGGAGTGGGTCAAGCTGCCCCTGTCGGAGGGCAGTGCCTGCTAACGGTGCCCAGCTGACATAGGTGTTTGCAGCAAACACTGTATTAATGCTGGGAATGGTGTAGGATACACAGCATACATGATCAGCCATGAGACACTTCACACTGAAACCACGGCGTCAGCGGAAGGCGTGTGTGGGAATTATAGTTCTTGCTTTAAGCAAGATGGTATTTCCTTGTGAATGGGGCACAGGAGGTGACATCCAGGTTTACAGACAGGCTCTGCCTGCTTAAGGAAGCAGTCAAGTCAGTTTAATGAAGACTGTTTGGACTTCTCCTGGGTACATGCTTATTCTCCTATTTCTTGGAGGGCATTTCCAAAACTGTTGTGATGCCCTGGATTGCTGATGCTCCAGGGAGGTAAGCTGCTCAGAACTTGAGTGTCATTTACTGGGTATGTAGGGTCTGCTCAGCCCCTCACTGGAAGCTCAGGTTATGTGCTCCTTCCCACTCAGCATGTTCTCAGCAGAAAAGTCCCAAGTCACAAACAACTGAAAATAGCAAAATGATCTCATAGATCAGTTGCTAAAAATACGGAGAAGAGTCTAGTTACAAAAACTGTGGCCGGCTAGGTTGTTATTCACCCAGCAGACGAAGGCATCAAAAAATCCTGGATTCTTCCACTTTCAAAGTAATTTTTCCTTTCTGGTGTTGTCTGCTGCCGTTTCCTGACTGGCACCAAGCTGACACTGAGCCTGTTATAGAGGATCTTATTCAGAAGGAAGCACCAATGAACGAGGTAGGGCTGCAATGCATCTCATGTGGGCCCCTGGCTCTGCCAACACCTGCCTATCACCCAGGGGTGTCATGTCCTGAGCCTGCACCAACAGCAGAGAAAAACCTCACACCCTGTCCTGAGATGGCAGATGTATCCCCAGGGGAAATAATACCCATACAGACACAAGGCGGCTGCAGTGGTTTTGACCAGAAGTCTGATGCTGCCTAGAAGACCTGATGTAGTTTTGACCTGAGGCTGCTCACTCACCGTCAGGACTTACATGGAGCTCGGAGTGGAGTTGTTACAGGGGCTGCTCCTCACTTGTGCACGTCGCTGGGCTGTGTGGACAGAAAGGCCGCTCCCGAGACCAGCATCCAGGCAGCAACTGCTGCTGGAGAGGGCTTGCTGCAGGGTCCAGGACAGCCTGGACATGCCTCTTGGCTTTGGCTTGGCATCTTCAGGGAAGCAGTGTGCTCTGTGTGCTCAGCCAGCTCCAGTTCAGTTCCACCCTCCCACCTCTGCTTGGACAGGTGTGATATAGTAAAGGCAAAGTGCATTTTAGTAAGTTACAGCCAAGATTTTGGAAGCTGTAAGGGCACTCGTAAAAGCTATACAGCCCTCGCCAGTGCTTAACGGGATGCCCACAGCAGTGCCTGTCCCTCTGGCTTTACTTAGATGCACGCAGAGGGATCTGGTGTCCTCAGAGCAGCCATGTCCCTACAGACTCCTTTGGTCTGTATGACTTTGCTGTCCCCCAGCTTGCAGCTAGGCTGACCTGGAAGTCAGTTTTGAAACACAAATGCATCTCACATGGACAGCTTGGCCTGGTGGGAAGCACTTTGCATGCTAAACAGTGATTGCCCATCCCTGCTCACACCTAACCAAGCAGGAGCAATGTGGAAGAGGAAAATGCACTTCATACAAAATCTTTTTTTCCCCTGGGGTATGCTGGGCATTTGAGGGGAGTTTCATTTTCATCCTCGGTTGGTTTGCTGACCAGTTACTCCCCACCTTCTTCTTGGTATTATACTTCTCTGATCCAGACTTGGGTTGTATCTAACTGAGCAGTTTAAATTTCAGCCTGCCATGAGCCCCATATGTTCACCCTGGAAATGCTAATGCCACAGTGGCCTCTCTGTCCCCAGCTTTGGATGCTGCTGCCCAGGGCCACTGGCCCAGGGGGCTGGGAGGACAGTGTGGCAGCTCCACCAGAGGGTAGAGGAGGAAGAAGGAGACTGTGGGGTTGCTCCATACCAGTGGCTATCCTGCACAGGTGGAAATCACACCAGGCAGAGCCCTCTGCTACACCACGGGGGGTCTCACAGTCCCCAGGGCACTGCATGTTGAGGCCGCAGTGGGAGTGTGTTTCTGTAGAAGATGAAAACTCCTGGCTCCCAGCGAGTAAGCAGGGATGGAAGAACCCAGAGAGGCAACCAGAACAGGCTCTGGGAGGTGTATTATGGTGCATTATCTCTGTTGCACTATAGATAAGCCCAAAATCCAGCACATTTTATGTCTGTGCTCCTCTAAAAAAAACACAGGTTCCTCTCCTAGAGAGGGCTATTGAGCCACTGTGTGTTGCTAAGTCCTGGCTGAAGCAGATCGGTCTTTGAGCTCCTCCCTTCACAGAAGACATGATGTCTGTGCAGTTACCTGGCACCTGCAAGCTTAGGAAAGGCCAGGACTTTCTTCTCCAGAGCCTTGAGGAGACCTATTCTGTAGGAAAGCCCAGTGTCAGTCAGATGCAGCACATGACCTCACCTGCTGGGTGGTCCCATTACTGACAGTGGCTATCCCACCCAAGTGCCCACAGCATCCCAACATCCCAGAGCCCTGCATCCCCTTCAGACAAAATTCCTAAGCTTGGATTGATGGCATTGCTGGCTTTCTTTGAAAGGCAAGCAGACCCCAGACTTATTCTTCTGTGACCATGTGCACATTACCTTAAAGAAACCAGTGCTGACTAAAAACCGTCTGGGCCCTCTTGTGTGTATGACTGTCACTGGCATAACAGGGGCTGGGGGCAGGCTGCCCTTCCCACCAGAGAGTGGGTATCACTGGCTTTCCCTGGGTCATATTTATCTCAAGGAGTTGTGCTCTCCCTTAAAGATGTTGTTTCTTTACTGTCTTTTCCTACCTCATCAGCATTGCTCACTGTTTTGTGGTGACTTTTGGCACATGAACATGGGTGAACACTACATTTATATTAATTTCAGAAGCTTTTAAATGTTGCTGTAGCAGCATGCTGGGGGCAGATCATCAACTAGATTTAGGTCCACCACAGCTATCTTCCACCTTCTTTATCACCAAAGTATGTGGGTTTTAATTTCATATAAATATAGCTGCAAGCTGCATGATCCTCTTCTGGTTCTGTTCAGGTGCTGAGTGCCTCTAAGTGCCCTGACCTGCCTCAGCTGGGACCTCCCCTCACCCCCAGCCCATGGCCCAGGAGTCCCATTGCAGCTCAGCTGGAGCCCCGGTCTGGTGGCTCAGCAAGTTTTGTCTGACACAGACAATTGCCCAGGGACAGATGGGCTGCCAGGTCTGGACTGTGTCAGGCAGGAGAGTCTCCATGGCGATGGTCCCCACTTCTTGTGTGACTTTACCTAGCTAACACACAAGTCTCAATCCTCCCCCATTGGGCTGTGTTTTGTCCAGCCCAATATCCCCAGCAACATTCCTTACTTAAAGGTATTTCCTTTCATCATTAGGAATTGCAGTAGAAACCAGGATTTGGCTGGCAGCACTTCCTGCTCAAAGCTAAAGGGAGAAGGAGACCCTAAATGGAGAAGCAGATAATCTATAACCTTTCAGTTCAGAGCACTTTACCAGCTAGTAGTGACAAAGTGAACTAAATAGGGCTGGTGTCTTTTTAATGATGGGATTGTAGGCCTACTGAATAAAGAAAACCATCATAACGCAATGTTAATTCCTCCAAGACAGTACAGCACTGTGTTTGCTCCTAAAAACTTGTGCAATATGGTATTACTGGATAATTAACTACATGGATTAAAAACTGGTTCTTTTACTGATCTCAAAATATTGATCATTGGGAGTCACCAATAACTGTGACCATGTTTAGCAGTGATGCTGAAGGGCTGGGGTCTTTTTGCCCCAGTTCAGTTTGTTCATCAGTGAACTAGCCAGTAACATAAAATTTCTGCTGATAAAGTCTGTGGAAGACAGGTAAACTGGAGGGTAATAAAGAGGGGTTAAGACAGGTTACTGTTATGCAAACCTGACTTGCCTGGTCACAGTCCCATGACATCCACTGGCAGGTACCTAAATACCAACTTACACAACACCAGAGACAGACGCACAGACTGTCTTGGCAAGCAATAATTCAGAGACAGATTTAGGAGTAATCATAGATGATCATTTCAGCATAAGCTGCCAGTCAGGTGGTAGCTGAAAAGGCTGCTTACACAACCCTTTCACATATAAAATGGAGCTCTCATGAAGAAATAGGGCAAGATTCCCTGTACGCAGAATTTGTGAAAGATCATAGCCCGTGAAAGTTCACTTTAGTCTTTATGGACATTTCCTTCTATAGATAAAATATATACACAGCTATATACAGCGGTCTATTAATATATAGATAGGTTACATGTTTGTGTGTGTAAAATATATATGTATATATACTTATATTTATGTGATCCCTGTACAGTCAGTATATGTAAAAGACTACTTGCCAGTGATCACTTCATGCCCAGCAAATATGCCAGAGGCACCTCAGTAGTTTCAATATACCCTCATTTCAAGTATAGAGATGACCAGGTTTATATACCTATTTTTTCAGGACATGAGACACGTCCACAGAGCTTTGCATGAGGGGTCTAAAACAGATGGCTTACTCATGTCTTACTCAGCTAGCATAAGACAGATATTTAGGCAAAATAATCAACAGGGCTACATGCATTTTCTAGCCTTAGTTTCCCATGTACTCTGGAGTCTGGTTTAGCCCAGAGTCCCTTGTTAAATACAGTAACTTTTTGGAGTCCAAGAATGAGTACCATGCAAACTAGGTTCTCTCTGCCTCTAGTCCAGATCAGATTTCATTTCTATGAAATCAAAGATTGCTTGTGAAGTGACTGGTGAGGCTGTCTTACAACATCCAGCCTTCTGCTCATGGAGTCCCTGAGAAGCATCACCAGGTGACAAGCCTCCCACAAGTCGGTCTTGTCAGTATGGTTCTGTTCCCCACCGAGAACTGTATTGCAACATGGCGAAGACAGCAGAACAAGGATCTGTTTCACAAATTCCCCAAGTTGTCTGGGGTCAGGTTTTCCAAATTTTCAAAAGACTTTTGATCTTGTGGACAAAGGCATAGAAAAACCGAGGGGCTGGATGCTGAAGGTGGAGAAAGTTAACTTTGAAATTACCATGGTAGGAATGAATTTAAGCTCCTAAGAAAGACACTGCATGACACGTGCAAGAGAAAGTAACTTCCTTTGAAGTCCTTTGAAGGAGTCAATGGGTGTGTGGAAAAGGGAGACCCTTTTAATATAACCTACTTTAATTTCAAAAAGGCATTCAGCAAGGTTTCTAATCAAGTCTTGAAGGAAGCTAAGAAGTTTTGAGACATGAGAGGAGGTCCTCACATGGATACAACATCGATCAAAGGATAGAAAACGAAGTAGGAAAAATACTCAGCTTTCACAGTGTGAAACTCCATTTAGTGATCTCCGCTGGAACTCATGCGGCTCAATATGTTATTAAGCAAGGATGGGTAAGTAGGTGATAGTTTGCTGGAGGTGCTGAGTTACTCAGGGTAATAGACGGGAGCTGGCTGCAAAGAATTGCAAAAGGACCTTATGAAACACAGAGACTGCAAATTAAAATGGGAGATGAAATTCAACATAAACTGATGTATACAGGAAAAAAATAATCCTAACTTCATATATTAAATGATGTGTTATGATTCATCTACTACCACTTAAATACAAAATCTTGGGGTTATAAAAGAATAGCTTCATAAAAGTGTCAATACAAAGCTCAACACCAGTAAAAACAAAGAAACATGCCCTAAGCAATTGAAATGTTAGGCCAGAAAAGAGACTGTAACACAGAGCTTTACCCCATTGTAGGAAAATTACACATGGCTGCTTGGCGAGAGTGGTGTTTTCCAAATTCCATGTGTTTTAAGAGAGTAACGGATAAAGAAAGTCAGTTGGAGAAGAACAAGAGGCAGCCTTCGCCAACATGCACCTCAATACCCTCACCTTTGCTGCAGTGTTATAAAAACCATCTCAGTGACAGCATTTGTGTCTAATCAATTGACTTGGGAAGGAATTGTTATTTACAATCATACCACAACCTGCAAAGTCACTCCCTCTTCTCATGCTGGTTTACAGCACACCACATATTCAACAACCATATGGGTTCTTGTTTCAAAAACCCTTTGGGCAGGACCCCATTGTAACATGGAAGAAACTAATGAAACTCCATCCATGTCTTGCTTAATCTAGTACAGGCTGTAAAAGACAGACCAGGGATAGAACAAGTACATGCCTTTTTTACAACAAAACAGCCATGGGAATAGTCTCCATAGCTATAAGCAGAGCTGGAACTGAATTAGGCTGACCAAACCCACCAAAAATGCTTTTTAACTCCAGGGTTCAGGATGGCAGCATGCTATGTTGTTTCATATAGCACTGTACTTTCTCAGCAGACACACGACCCAGCACTGTGGTCTATATACTTGAGTACTCTTGCTATGCTGTGTGCCAGTGCAGCCTCTCTGCCTGATGGGATTATCCGAGTGTAATACATGTGGAATCTGGATGAGACTGCTGAGTCAAGAAGCACCTGCAGAAATCAAGTTAAAGTGTTTGAGCATTCAGCTAGAAAGATTATATGTGTACATTTCAGTAGATGGCATTTATAACGAAACCAGTTTTTAAGAGAACAAAGTCTCTCAGTTTTGCCAGCTCCCATGCGTCTATTACCATTTTCATGGTCACAAATCAAGACACAAAAGGCAGCAAAGGGACAGCTTTCTCTTTTGGTTTTACTGTGAGAAGCTGTTTGCTTTTGTCTGAAGGTGTAAAGATTGCAAAACCTCATACAGAGGTGAAACCTTCCTTTTTATCTTCTGGAGATTTATAGTTGCAATAGAAGTAAATAATGGTCTTCAGGCAACAGTGCTGGAGGTGAGACTGCAAAAACCACAGTGTGTGTGAAGAACAGTAGCTTTAATGAAGTTTGTCACTGGCATTTGGCTTAACAAGTAGCTACAAGCCTTGAAAAATGGATTAAGGTTAGACTGGGGGACATGAACAGACCACTGCTTTGTTATCACAGGGACACGGCAACACTCTCTTTTGGTTGAACAGCCTCAGTGTTTTCACAGATTATAGGATGGACTTGAACCTGCTCAGCTGAGACAGAAATCATAGGGAGGCACCCTCACCCGAGAGAGACTAGTTGTCATGCTCTGACCTTTCTGTGACTTACAGATATATCTCTACCCAAAGCCATTTCGCCCAGAGATTATCCTCTTAAATTGCTGGGGTATGTCATCCTTCTGACACATCCAACAATGAGCCACAATTCCTTATGCTTAAAATAAGGTAGCATCTTTTGGACTAGGGAAAACTTCCTTAAAAGTGAAGAGCATGCCAGCCTTGTTCTTTACACTCAGAAAGCTGAGGAAACTTCATCCCAAATGATCTGATAAAACAGCTTTTTTCTTCTCCCTTTTTTGGGAAAGGGAAGGAAGTTTGAGACCGATGTTCTTCACTTTTCCTTAGAAGATAAAAGGTTGAGGGTCCATACTGTTCACCTGATGGGGGAGTGTATTACTTCTATTACTTTTATTAATCTTTTGGTGATACGAATACTCAGCCATTATAAAATAAGTTTCCTCATCTCCTTTCGTATAAAAGAGCTGATGTGAAAGCTTTAAATAATAACCAAACTAGCATCAAAGAAGGAAAAATGCCCAGCCCTCACGTCTTCCATGCATTCTTTAACTACCCATTTGAATTTCTTAAATAATGTAATTATTGAAAATTCTGAAGCCATTTTCAATAATTTATACTTATCTGGCTTCATACAATATGTTTACTTGACACAGGCATAGGAACAACCACCAAGAACGAGATCTTCAAATCTCCCAGGCCAATATTAATCATTGAAGCATATGAAAATGTAAATAGTTATACATACTAATAAATTAGAGTATGCTTGGGTAAATATATTTAGTGATCTAGAAACAGCTTGAATTGATTTAGATACAATCTAAATTGCTGGGAAAAAAGGAGTTATACAACCCAAATTTTCTGATTTTTTGGCTCAATGGTAAACAAACAACAAACTTGCCCTTCTACTCAGAAAAGTTGTATAAGAGGGAAGTAAAAGTATTGCTGGAGGCACGATGGCTCCCTATTCAACCTTAAGAGACCTCTCTGCTCCAGCCAGAGGCAGGGGAGAGGACTGCGCTTCTGATTCCAGAAAACTTCACCATAAATTGAAAATTCTAGAAAGTCTATTCAAAAAGCAGTTAGGAGTACTCAGATAAAGACTGATAGGGAAATCATATTGAACAAAATATGTTACTTAAAAAAAATCCAGCTGACTTCACTCTCATATCCTTTGAACTGCTGGACTGTGTTTCAGCAGAAATCAGAGTACCTTTCAACAAAATACCGTGCCACAGGAAAATACTTTTTAGAAATGCTCTATTGCTAAGTGTTTTTCATCCCTTACCATGAATTGAAAACAAACATCTTCAGGTAACTGTGAAGGGTGTTTTAAAATCATTAACAAGTCAGTTGGGCTATTAGTAAAATGGAAAAAAATTAATATAAGTAACATCCATGGTTAACAACTGTGATTTTAGTAAGGGTGACTTTACAGAGCATCTTTAATCTCAATATTTCCTTACTTCTGATCACCAGATTATTTGAAGGCATGCAGCTCTCCACACGAGGTCCCTCTATCCACCAGGTTTAAGACAGGAGGAACATCTTTCACTCAAGTGTTTACAAATATCACACAGAAGGTACACACCCACAGGACCCTCACGGGGCTCTCATGGACAAAAAACCCCCCATAGGTTACCAGGTAGAGATGCAAGTACCATGGCTCAAATGCATCCTCACAGTTCCTGCCTTGACCAGCTCAGCACAGATACTATTTCATTAATTACAGCAGAATTAGAGGACAGAGGAAGAGACACATTTGTGAGTCCCTTGCCTTCTCCTGCACCATCTGAGGCCTGGAATTTCCCTGCAGACTGCTTTGCGTGATGACCTAGGAGCCTACCACTGCACGCTCACCATTAATAACTTTAACTTGCACAAAAGCTGATTAGAGTGAGAAAAGCTGAAATATTGTAGCTGGCGGCTACCAGCATGGAAAGGAGGAGGAAGCAGCCTGCCTACCACTTTGGCTGTGCATGTTCTTGGTAAAGATAACGTAACAGAGACTTTAAAATCAAGTGCTAAAAAGGCCATTTATGGTAGGCTACAGGAGCCCTTTTTACATTACAGTATGACTTGAAGGGTCCAGCATATGGTAAATAATCTTTACACTAGGTGCCTTTTACACCCATCTAACAGCACCTGTGTTTAGAAGATACCCGCTGCAATTTAAAGGTATGTAGGAGTTAAAAGTGTAATTTCTTCAAGTTATGAAAATCCTGTCCAAAGGGACACAAGACGTTCTCTCTGTTGAAGAGCTGACATTTTTTGAGATACTGAAGTGAACTGAAGGCTGCAACATCTTTGGTAAATTTGCTTCTAAACAAGCCTTTTTAGTAGCTTTAGAGATAAAATTTAAATAGCGAATCTTTATTTGAGAAAGGATTATGTGAAATATAAATAGAGGATGATTCCTTATACCAAATTCAATTACAAGTGCTTAATTTTAAAACACAAACATGCAAGTGCTGAAGCACAGACGTGCTCACACCCTAAAAAACATCCTCTTCTCTAGAACTGAACTGACTGTAAATTCACTCATTTAACCACAAGCAGCGTGCAAGCCAACTGAGCAGCTCTCCTACAGCGGACTGTAATGACAGCGCAGCTATGCTCCAGTCTGTGCTTGGCAACAAAGAGCACAGGAATGAAATCTGATGCCCAACATCACAACTTAAGACACAGTCAAATGGCTATTATTTTCACTGCCAGAACTAAACTTTATTTCCATGTGTATTACATACTGGTATTTGATGCCAAGTACATTAAAATTGCTTCAACAGAGGATTTAAGTGAGGAATAGTTATTCTTCACTAAACAGGTTAAGAAGGAATGTAAAAACCTATAAGAAAAAACTGTTTAAGCTTTGTTTTGATTTTGGCAAACCAAACAGTTCTCTTCTGTTCTCTCCTCAGATCTTTCAAAGTACCAAAAAAAGCATCTTTTCATAGTCATGCAGCTCAAGGAAAAAAAAAGTGTCTTATAAAATCCATTTCTTATGCTAAATATGGTTACAAATAAGAGTATTAACACAAAACTCCCAATTCCTATTTTTAAATACAAATACTGTATTATATTATGAAATGGGGATAATTAAAATATATCGATGACTACAAATCTAGTAATTTAAAGCAAACGTAAACATGCTGTTTGCTTTCAAGTGGAAGAATTAGGATATTGTATGGTTCAAGCACTGCAGTAATTTCTGTCAACTCCTTGATGGCCAGAATGTCAAACCGCCAAACACAGAGACACATGTATTCAGATCTGAATAGCACCAGGTGTTTTTCTTGTTATTCTTTTTTTTTCCCCCTTTTAAAGATATTAACATTTAATAAAATGAGTGACGTGACAGCTTTCTGAAAGTGACACGCACAAGTAGACAATTTGCTTCAAGTCTCCAACTAATAAGCTAAAAGTTTTGGACAATATTGAACAATTACTAATGTTATTCTCATGGTACACAAGAAAACAGTGCTTCCACAGTATATCCTCAGTTCTCAAGTACAAAAATATCAGTTATGGGTAGTCAATAGTTATCAAAATTTTTATTGGTACAGAATGAAAGCAGCATTTACTTTATTGTTTTTAAACCATACATCATAAAATTCCCTAGTACACATGTGGAGGAGTGAAATAGGCTCTGCACTATTTACCTGCTACTGATCCTAGGTCCAGATTTAAAATCTTTCCTGGCCAAATACAAACAATATCATTAATAGCAAAGGGAAGGCAGTTCCTCAGTGTGAAAGGTCAGCATTTGGAATATTACTAAAGCACTATTTTTGAAACAATACATCACTTAAATGTATACTTACATACACTACAAGTGGAAAACAAATTTTTATTAACAAGAACTATTGAGACTGGGCATAAATGTCTTAACCACAAACCCTGGAAATATTATGGGTGCTTTGATGTGGGCCTTTTTGGCGAGAGAGCAAGAAAAATGAAGTATGGCTTTTCAGTCTTCCTTTAAAAGCATGTTTTATAAAATTTTGTAGGCTTAAATTATTTTAGAGGACCCCTAACATTTTCCTGCAACATCATTTACTAATCAGAAGCATTAATTACAGCAGTATATTAAGCCATTGGCTGATAGTCGATCACCAGCATAATACAGGAGCCATTTGCTTTTGCTGTTGTTTTTCGTTTTTAAGTAAGGGAGGTACTTTTCTAGCGAGAGCCATCCTACAGTACTACCAAACATTTCAGAGGTTACCACATAGCTTCTCAAATAAAATCCACAACAGTTTTGTATTCCAGCAGATATTCAAACCAAGCATATGCAGAGAGCAAATACAGTCAAGTGCAGACAGTTCAAAAGTCTCTCTCAAACATATTGTTTTACAGTTACCCTCTGCAAAATAAAAGCCCCTCCTCACCCCAGTGAGACGGGGCGAGAAGGGGAAACAGGCCTGCCATTCATGTACGAGTTTGGCTAGCATAAAGTTTTATTGAAGTTGTTAACAAAAATAGTTAAACATTTTTACAATTTAACATCCAGTCTGACAAAAGGCAAATCAATGAAAAAAATACAAAAAAGTAAAAAAGTGCACTACCCAGTCCAGTATTTTGCTTTAAAGTCATGTCACTTACAGTATATGAAAAATAAACCCAGAAGTGTAATTACTTTAAAATACACCGCTTCCATATTTCAGTATTTTACACATATATTCTATAGTGGAAGAGGAGATCTCTTAAAAACTTTACTCTTAAAATATTGAGGTGCATATGCCAAGTTGGATAGACTTGGCAAGTTAAGTTGCAGTAGAGAATCCTTTCGAATTTGGCATTTCATTTACATACCTTACAGTGCCAGCAAGGTCTGTAGTACCTAAACCTTCTAGTAAGAACAGTAATTTTCTTTAATGCAGATTTACTAATACAGACAACTACAAGAAACGGTGAGGTCAGCAATTCTATGGGATCTTAGGGAGATACGAGTCCTGATTTAGTTGTCAAATGGTACAATGTCACAACAAACTTTAAGGCCATGTTTTATTTGCTGATTAATGGACAAAAGGCAATGGATTTCCCCCCCACCAAATATTTTCTTGAAAGTCTGTGCTCATAAAAATCATGAAAAGTTGGAAAGACTTAATTATTGAAACTTTAAATATATTTTACACAATCTTGTTTGTACAAAAATACAAGTTAAATATAAACATAAAGCAATCATGATAATTTTATGTAAATCCATTTTGTGATATTCTGTTATATATAAAAAAGTTTCTCAGCTCTGTCTCATTTGTGAAAAGATCAATACCAGATTGAATCACTATTGGCAAAGGGCCCTAAAAAGCACACTTTAGCATTAAATATGTTTTACAATGTAGAGTACCATTTCCTGATTTCATCTTTTCTAAAGACTGGCAAAAGATAGGGCAGTATGTCCATAAACCAACAAATAATTTGGCTATAATGTCATAAAACACAAACACACAAATCTGTACAATAAACCCAGTAGCTATGCAGTACGTACTTGTTACACACACATACACAGACATGGAATGAAACTTAATGAGATGCCACTTCTAGTTCACTGTTCTTCAGCCTGGCATTTTGTCTGACTTCATCAAATGAGTATGACTTCGTTACCTTTCCATTCTTAAATACAGTGTGAAGGAGATCCTGCAAGAGACACCACTGTTTTAGCAAGAGTGATTTGGCAAATGAAGAAACAACATAGGTTACACAAACTCAAAAATCGAGCACCCAAATCAAGCCTGGTAGGACTAGAGCTTTAGACTGTCAACGCACTAAATCTTTACAGCTTCTTTTGACACCTTTCTCTAATGGATTTAGGCCATCCTGTGTACAGACAAATGCTTTGTGCTGAGCAGTCCCTAAAGTGAGTTATCCACATCTGGCCTAAACCAGAAACACAAATGCCAAATATAAGCTGCTAGAGCAGCTAGTAAGAAAGGAGAAGCTTGACCAATTAAATACAATTCAATTACAGAGGTTCAAATGAAGTCTATTTCCTGTAGAGGAACCATGAAAATAAATTAATAAATAAAATCTATCTTCGCAGTGACTTTTGCACATACATTTTGTAAAACGGTGTTTGCAAGCACTTTGTGATATGGCACACTGAAAGAGCAATAAGCACCACTTTGTACAGTACAGTTAGCACAAAAGCAATGTTGAGCAGTCACTGTGCCCGATGACCTATTGCAAGGACCTGGCTTTAGGGAAATGGGCCCACAAAAGAGTACATTTCCCAGGAAGCCCCAGAACCTATACCACACAAATAACCTTCTCTAATATCCCAGAACAGAAAATTTCTTAATGAATTATTTCACCTGTCAAAAATGAAGGAACTATATATTACAAGCCATTTTTGTTTGCATCCAGAGCACATTATCTACAGTGTATATAACTCTGTTTTCTGTCTTGAAATTTCTCGGAGAGATCTCAGTTTTATGCTGTTGCACAGAACGGTATGCCCAGTAGAACCCCTCTGCCTACCAGCACAGAAACATGCTTCTGTACACCAGAAATCCCAAGAACCTTCTAGCTTCTAAAGGCTGAAATGCAAGTTGATAACTTATTTTCAATCCTTTTAATTCAGGAAGAGACTCAACATTGCATTGATTGCACACTGAAAACATAAGAGATATCCAACCGAAAGCCTGAAATTAGCATAAAGTTTATGCTTATTTTACTGAAATAGCATTTCATTTTGCAATTGTAAATAATTAACAGGGATTGTGAATTCCTGCTTTAAATTTACATCTTCAAAAACTGGGCATCTACTCCATGTAAAGAGCACTAACACCTGAAGGAACTATTTAAAAATCTCAGTGGGGAAGTAGAAACAAGTTTTAGTTACATCTGTCCCTCTCCTGACTCCAACTCAGGTCACTACTCAAATTGGGCAATACAGCCCATACTACCTGGGTAGCATATATTCTGCAACACTGAGACATCAGTTTTGGCAAAAAGCAGCAATGTTCTCTTGTTTCTGAAGATAAAAAAAGCCACAGATCTCTAATTGTAAAGCCCAGACATTCTACTGGCATCCTAACATTCTGGTGTCACCAAATTTGGCACTGGGGACACTTCTCAGGTAATAAGACAGGAGCTGAAGACAATAAAAAATAAATTCTGAAATTAAGTTATAACCTGCTTTTTCTCAGTCTATTTTTGCATAAAGAATGATGTAATACATTTTGAAAATTCATACCTGTCCATACTCTTCAAGATCTCCTTTGCCTTCTTCAAGTGTCACATAATCTCCAGTAGGTGTCCTATGCAACGACAGTCTGCCTTTCTTTGACCTTTTGTTCGGATCGGCAACCGGATCCTTGAAGACATTTACCTAAAATGAAGAGTGTTTTTTTAAAAGGAAAGGGCTTTGTGGGGCTTGTATACTAATGCAAATGGTGGTAATGTAACGGGAGATATCAAACATGTTTTCAAGTGGGTAGGCCTCTATTGAAAACACAATGGTAGAAGCTGTACAAAGACATACCCCGAGACCGTTGGTCACCACGTAACTACATTTGAAGGAACAGTTTAAGAGATCTCTGGTTAGTTTCTGCAACAAAGCTCCACCAGATCCAAAGGCAATATTCTCAATACTCCATTTATTCTTCTTCATTCCCTCCACAATCTAATAAGAAAAGGAAAATTATGATGGAGCAATACTTTTAGGCCATGCCATTTTTCAATAAAAATATTACACTACTTCAACAAGATGCTTTTACAGACAATTAAACCAACTAACATTCAGTTTCCAGGAGATGTACATAACAATTCTGCCAATACTTGGCATGCTGTTTGCATTTTTATTTGTGATTCCAGCATGGCATAATTATAGAAAGTTTTTGCTGTAAAACTATTATCATGCCAGCATATATATTTTCCAAACTAGGGTAGCACAGCAATGCAATGCCCAGACCATCAGAGCTCTGAAGACAATAGACTTCATGGGAGTATTTCGGCGCTTTTCAATTTGTCAGAATTATGGAAGACCTCAGAGCATAGCATGTATCCTGAAACAAAGCAGTCATCTTGCTCATCAACTCCAGAAAGTTATTACCCACTTTGACCAATGACTTCAACAGAGCAGTTTTCCTGAAAATCACATTGACTAAAATTAGATTAACAATTTCAAAGACAGGAAATGGAAATCCATAAAGCTGCTCAAAAAGTTTGCTTTGCCACTTTCTCAGGCAGATACAGATCAATGTGGACTGCACTGCTATCAACAGACAAGTTAAAACTTACTATATAATTTCCACCCTCTTCCTTCATTCTGTCCAGACAAACATGACATCCTCTAGCCTGAAGTAATGGGTGCTAGTTTAGTCATGCTCATAAATGGCCAAGATTTGTTTCCCTTACCTGAAACATTTATGACAGCCCGAAATGATGGTTACAGCCCCAAAAAGAGAGTGCTTGAATTCTGATCTCCCAACCATTTTACTAGCAAAAGTAGGTGAGAAAGTCTCACGGTGGGTAAAATAGCAAAATTGCATCCATTCAGAAAAAAAGGAATGTTAGAAGCAGAGTGGAAGGAAATAATCTATGGGGAACAGCGCAGACTTTAAAAAAAATCAACATTGTCAGATATCTGGTAGTCTTTTCTGCACTCTCAGCCTCCTGCATCAAAATGCAATGCCAGAGTAACACTGAACAGGACCGTTTCAGGAGCTACCGATGTCAAGCCACTTTAAGGGACAGCTAAGGCAAAATTAAAGTTTCATACGAATAAAACAAACAAAATAAAGAGACAATTTCAATTTCAGGCAGTGGCAAATGGCTAACTAATGTAAACAAAAGAGTATAATAGTATTTCATTTATCCATTTAGTCACATGCAGACTGTCTCTTCACAGATACTCTCAAAGTCTGAACGGCTGACAGAGGCCAGCCAACAAGAGAGGCAGACTGCAGAGCCGTAACATTCTGAGGCTATGCTCTGAACACCTTCCCACTCCATTTTTAGCAGAGATTTCCCCAGCAGAGATCTCATCAGTGAGTTTCCATCATGCTAATGGTACCAGCTTATTCAGCCTCATCCAAGAAGCCAAGCTAAATGAATCTCAGGTCCTACCACCATGACTTTCCTATAAGGGAATGCTTTGGAAGCTCTGCATTCTGAAAAAATACCCCCTTGATAGGTGACAATCCTGTGGATTTCAGCAGTAACCATCATATCCTTTCAGACAGTGACCACGCACAAAAGTAACCCATGTTTTCAGGTGATTAGGTTCTCCTGGAAGCATTTAAAAGGGATACCCAGGGAGAAGAAAGGATTGAAATGAATGAAATCCTCCCTTAAGCATCTCAGAAGTAACTAAAGATGACAAAGGAAGGGTAAGAAAAGGGATTTTGTATACCCTCTCCCTAGGCATAAAGTCCAATAGTACTGTAAAAAACCAGACCTGACTGGGCATGGATAAGGCTTATCTACACTGTCTTTTGAAAAGGCAAATGCAGGTAAACTCCACCAGGACTCTGGTCAAGTTGTCAAGATGCTGACCAAGCCTGAAGCCAGGCGAACTGTTGGCCAAGCCTGAGCCAATGTATTCTCCTCCTTTCCTCACCCAGTTTTATGTAGATCAGGTCTGACACTGAACTTGCTTGAACATGCCTGGAAGATGTGGCACAAACTTCCCTGCATAAACAACATCCTGCCTAGGCACACAATACTTAGACTTCATGTTTACTGATACTTGTAGGTTAACAGATGCTACAAGTATAGCATAGCTGAGCCATGGCCCCTTAACCTTCTTGCCTGGGTGAGAAGAAATGTGAACCCCCTTTCAGCTAGTGTTCCTGCTCTCATTTACAGATGGTTTGTTCACTCTCACTTACCCTGGGTGTGCCAGAAACCTCAGTTCCCCTGGGTGAAGAACTGACTTCCACCTTTCCACTCTCTCCCAAAATATTTCTTTACCCAGACTGATCTTTGGCTGGTGAGGGGTGGAAGGGAAGGGAGATCAAGACTAAGTTGAAAGGCAGCTCTGACTATCAGTGACCCTCAGCAGGGGCCCAAATAACATCTTCGTTAGCTATGGGAAAGAGATGGCAAACAGTAGCAGTAATAGGGAAGAATAAAGGAGAGATCTGGAACAACTGAAGCCTCCCCCAAAGGAAAACAATACCGAAGAATTTCTTGCCTCACACTTTCAAACCTATACGGGGAGAACAGTCCAGGTGTCAAGGTTTTGACCAACTTCCTCTGACCACTATGAGCATGATTAATATTTCAACTCTGACTACAGATTAGAGGATTTACTTTGTATAAAAATTTAAAGACATCTGGAAATTGAATGTTCAAAGAAAATCCTTTGAAAGTGTAATATATTGTGGAGTTAGCAGATTGGAATGATTTTAAGTGAAAATGCTAGAAGAAAGTCAGAAAAGGTTCCTTACCTGTTCTACCAGCATCCCCTATTAAAACAAAGAGTTTTAGAATCCAGTTTATACTCTGAGTTTTTTTTTCCTATATTGTTGATTCAGCTAGTTCGGACAGTTAAATGAGACTGATTGGTCATTACTCATTCTAGATTTTCCTATTGTACCCATTACCTTTCATCTGATCCGCAACATTAAATCATGCCTAGATTATAAGACTGATATGGAGTAATTAGAATAATCACTTGCATAGGCTATAAGAGGGGGAAAAAAAGACGGCCGCAACAATACATTCATATTGGTTCATGTAAACTCCTTTTTGAAAAGGATGAGTTATACTTCAGGGTTGGGTTGGTTTTGGGGCATTTTTTGTTTGTTTGTTTAGTTGAGGGTTTTTTTTGTTTTTGTTTTGTTTTTTAAGTGGCAAGCTATTACCTAGTCTTCCAAAAGTCAGCATAGTAACCTTGGTTTTGCTGACATAAGAGGATAAAGAGATCCATGAAATTTAAAGATGACTAAAATTAGGCTGCAAGATCATGGTCTTTTTGCTCCAGCACAACTTGCTAATGTCAAATGAAAAGTGTCTCTTTCCTTCCTGCCTGCTTCTCCCAGCTCAAAACAACAGTTTATTTTCTCTCCCATATTGCGCTGGTGAGTACTGGCTCCTTCTCTGGGCCAATTTAATTCACTAAACCACAAAATCGATCACTTTTGGCTGAGTTAGTTTGCTGCTACATGTATAGGCTAAATTAGTTTAATGTCCAACGATTCAATGACCAAAGCTGACATGAGGTGCGCAGCAGGATTAGAGCCAGGAAGGGATGAGAAGGTGGCCCCTAGGAAGCAGTGAGTTATGTCTGCTCTGTACGTCTTGTGGAACTGGATCTTCAACTCTCTTCTACTACATATTACAGGTCGGCTTTTCCTCATAATCAGTTACAATTTGATGAGGAAAACATGTAAACAGGCAGATCATCTGAACAAAGAATTGCTTTTTCTGCCTCTTATCTCCCATTAGCTGCTGGGATTATTTTCCTGTTCTATTTAGAACTTGGAGAGCAGTGCATTTTTTCCTGTAATGTAAAGTTTTTAAATACTAGTTTTAATATTTTGATTACAATCGATGCTGTATGAGCATCCTTGAATTTTGTCCAGTATAACTTACAGAAAGCAACCTTTGAATTCCTTACAAGAAAGAATAGTCCAGTTTTCCTTGTCATTACCCATGAAAATCTCGACCACAACATACTTTGCCTAACACAGGCATCAGTCCTGTTAAACAGTTATTGAGAACAAGCAGAAGTTTATTTAAATAATAAAAAAAAGTATCTTCCCCTAGTATCTAGTGATTAGGCTTTCCTTCCAGCTATGAACCTCTCACACCCGTGTTAAGCACATTAGCACAGTTGTATATTCTCAAAAAGCCACATGGGACAAAAAAATAAAGTAAAATAAGATTTCCTTTAAAGGCTACTGGAGGAGGAACAAAACTGTAGTGCGTGATAAGCTACAGCTGGCATATCAGGTAACAATCTCAATATTAACTGCTCTCTGTGGATTGAGTCACAAATTTGAGTTCTGCCATTGAAGTTCACATTATGTGACCACGTTAGATATGCAGACAGTTTCAGACTAAAAAACAAGCGTGATGTGTCTCTCACTCCTAATTTTGAGGAACAAAAGTCAACTGTTAAGAGAATCGAAGGATGTGTCAATCTAGAAAGCTAAGACAAGCATCAATAAAATCAAGTAAAATTTATCTTAAATTTATCCAACTTACTTTGTTTTTGAACTCTAATAGAGCTGAAGATGAATGATCAAGAACAAAACCTGATGAAGGCAAGTCCTCCTCCTTCTACATGCCCCTCATCATCTGTAATTACTGCAGTCTGTACCTTTGTAACCACATTTTATTACCTAGTATCTCCATCTGGTCAATAGTGGTGAATTTGTAACTAGTTTCAAGCATGCAACATTTACTAAATAACTAATTTTTGTCTCAATGAAACTGCACTTTTGACTCAGACTACAATCTAGTCTGTTATACATATTTTCTGACCTTTCAACAATCCTATTCCACCAGTTGCCAAATCAATGAACTAGCCTCCCTTATCCTTGGTTTTAAAAAGCCTCCTTCAAAACTACACCTCCAATATTTGAGTGCAAGCACACTTCAGATGGTACATAACTAATGAGCCAAACCAGTTAATTACTACTATTGCTATAGCACAGCAATCATGCAGTGTCCCTCAGATATCAATGGAAGGACCAAACACTGCCAGATTTTGATTTGAATTAGACTTGACAAGCAGGATGAAAGCAAACAAAAGGAGAGACAGTGGGAGGAGATCGGTTACAACAGGGGAATTAGGAAATGCCTTTTAGGTTTTTTTATGCATCTTAATAATTCCCTGTGGAGTTTTAATGAATTTGTTTTATGCATTAGGATATTGCTGCCAGTGTCTGGAATGAAGGGCAGGGTGGGGTCAGCAGCCTCTGCTGCAACATCTGACTAGTCATAACAGAGTCCAGATTAAATATCAACATTGCCAGTGTCACCCTGACACATGAACAGGATCTCCTACCTCTTGCAGTGTGTTGATATCCACACCATCCCCTTGAATAACTCTGAGATATGGTGGCAGCAACTTGTAGCCTTTTGAGTTCTCTGTAATGGGAAACTTCTTCCCTAAGATCTCCAAGACCTATTGAAAAGAGAAGTGAGACAGTTCAAAATAAAAATAAAAAACGTGCTGTTCCAATACAGAAACACAATTTCCACATCTGAGTCTTGCTCTTTTGCTCTCTCAAAAAAAAAAAAGAAAAATCCATAAATATACCCACATATCATGCTCTAAGTCTATCCACATAAGCACACAAACAAAAAGCATGCCAGCCATTGTGGTGGAAGCCATTAGATTAAAGCAGTCACAGACCATATGGCCTTTATGAACTTGTACCTGAGAACTGATCAGAACCATGCTTCCCTCCTTTCTCTTTGGTCGCTGTGAGTTTTTGCTATTATATGTGTCAAGTGAAGATTCTGTCATTCTTTTGACCTCCCTTAAGAGGTTTTCTGCGGTTTTGTTAGCCACCAATAATTAAAATGAAACACTGCAATTAGGAGTTGTTTCTTATCAGCTCTAATAAAGTCTTTTTGAAGTTCCTATTTGTGATATGTCACTTGTCCCAAAGAAAAGGGTTAAAGCTGTAAGGATCTAATTTGATCAAGTACAAACATAACTAAAATCTCCCCTAATTTCTTATTAAAACAGTGCTGCCAATTACTCAAATTGAGAGGTATCAACAGCTTTTGTTATACAACTGCAATGATCATTATGCTCTCTACAGCGCTACGAGGGAAGAAGCATTTTTCAGCTTGAAGGTCATGTGCCACTGACTTAAATGCACATCTTAGAAAAGGGAGAGTGCGCTAAACTTGTATTTGTAGTATAAGAGAGCGAATTACATTAATACAGGATATCAAGATGCCTAAACTTGGTGTAAAGAAGTCTTATTGGCCTGGTATTTATTAATACTCAAGTTGTTTCCCATTTTATTTGTTATTAACTGATGAAAGTTTATCTTTATATAATCATTCCAGCATCATTAGATAAGCAAAACTGGTAACAGTTGTAAAAGCTGCAAGAATGGGTTTGATGAAAAAGATTAAACTATTCAGACTGAAAAAGCTTCCCTATCTATATTCAGATGAGGTAAATGTTTACATTTTTCATAGGCCCAAATTATCCAGCGTCAACTATATATTATGCATACCAAGTTAGAGCATTATGTTTCCTATGTTTGTTAGCCAATCATTGCAAAACAAACAATTGCCCTTCCCAATCTTGTGTACAAATGACTTCAAGAAAGGATTACCTTTAAAACAGTGTCAAGGGGATTCCCAGAATCTGGTCTAATAATAAGTGGTGCCTCTGGACTTCGGGCTTCAATTATATGCCTTAAGTCATCACCCCATATTTTTTCACAAGCATTGTAAATGTCGTAGCTGTCACTAACCACAGATACAGGCACTGAAGAAAACTGTGTCACTATGTGTTCAAAAGCATCTTTTTCATGATCTTTCCCCCAAGCTGTTATGGTACTGTAAAGTCAATGGAAAAATCCATATTAGAGCAGCATTTATATGTTAAATCACACATTCTGTATTTCCTACCAGAAACAGTTCAAGATAACAATAGGCAATATAATTACAAGACAGCATAAACTACATGCTTATCAGCTCTTTGTTGCATGGATAGTAAATATACTATATACTAAATAAACAGCACCCTGGATTTATCTTTGGCAACTCAAACACTTGACATATGAAACTTCTTTCATAAGTAAGTGTGACTTTTTTTTTTTTTACATTTGTTTCTGTTAAATCTGAAATTCAGACAGTTAGGGAACTACAGATGCAAGAACAGAACATCTGCTCTGGCAACTTCAGATTACAAAGCAGGAAGTAGAGAACTAGCAGCATGTATTAGAAAAATCTTAGAAGAAAACACAATTTATATTTTTTTAATAGTGATTTAAAACCATTATGCTCACTCATACAAACATTCTTCTAGAGGAACCGCAGGGCATTACCCTTGGTACAAGGGTACAGGCAAGAACATAAAACAGAGGTGCTAAGAGAGGTAATAAGTTATTGAATGCCAGCTGACCTGCAGTAGCTGTCCTCTATGTGGCTGACACTGACCAGCTGACATAAATGACTTCAGTAACTTGTGTGTGAACACCTGAAAATGCTCTCAGGCAAAGCGTAGGTGTGCAGTAAGAGCTAGGGGGAACTGAATTTTTACATAAAGTGCTAGCATTAACTACTGTGTGGACAAGCTCCAGATCATATTAGTGAAGAGATAAAACAAAATTTGTTTCAAAGAAGTTGGGGCAGCCTGAGGAACAACCCTGGTGGCATGCCAGAGGCAAGCACTACACTCACAACACAACCTCATGTTGGAGATTGTGGAACTGTAGAACAATTCTGGAAAAAATTGTGTCTCTTGCACGAAACTCTTTTTGTGTATGAACTTGGAAAGAGTGACTGCAGTCTGCATTTGGTGATGCAAACTTTAACTAGGACAGTTTAAGCTGTCTGCTCTCATACCACCACTTCAATATGCTGTGCAAAAGATGCTTGATCTCTGATTCTATGTGTTTGTTTTCATTACAAAGAATTTTATAGTTGCTTGGGCCATCATTTTTGGGCTTAACTGTAGTATTAAGCTAAGCTAAGAGAAGTTGTTTCAGACTGTGCTGGTTTTGGCTGAGGTAGAGTTAATTTTCCTCACAGTAGCTAGCATGGGGCTATGTTTTGGATTTGTGCTGAAAACTGTGTTGATAACACAGGGATGTGTTAGTTACTGCTGAGCAGGGCTTACACAGAGTCAAGGCCTTTTCTGCTTTTCACCCCACCCCACCAGCACAAGGTACACAAGGAGCTGGGAGGGGACACAGCCAGGACAGCTGACCCCAACTGACCCAAGGGATATCCCATGCCATATGACATCATGCTCAGCAATATAGAGCTGGAGGATGAAGGAAGGAGGGGACGTTTGGAGTGATAGTACTTGTCTTCCCAAGTAACCATTATGCTTGATGGAGCCCTGCTTTCCTGGAGATGGCTGAACACCTGCCTGCCCACGGGAAGCAGTGAATTAATTCCTTGTTTTGCTTTGCTTGTGTGTGCGGCTTTTGCTTTACCTATTAAACTGTCTTTATCTCAACTCACGAGTTTTCTCACTTTTACCATTCTGGTTCTCTTCCCCATCCCACCCTGGGGGAAAATGAGTGAGCAGCTGTGTGGGGCTGAGTTACCAGCTGGGTTAAAACCATGACACAGACAAAATTGGTCACTTCTACTGTTCAAGCAGGAGTTCTAGAACAGCACTATAGCAATGGTCCAGAAAGGTATATGAAGCAGTGTTCCTTTAAGATGATCACTACCCTCTGAGGGCTATTCGCATAAACCTTTCCATTATCTGTCTTGCAATCCTAAGTGAAAATACTCACTACTTAAAAGCACTAGATTTTATACTCAATAAGAAAAAAAAAATAGTCATCCCTTCCTTATATTCTGCTTGTTTCAGTATGCAGACATGCAAGTGAAATCCAAGGATTTGCATTCACTCCTGACCTTGTACAGGATTTGGACATAAAAAGTGAGAGTTCTTCATCTCAAATGTCTGTTTGAGATCAGTTCCTTATTCTCAATAACGCATTTGCAATTCTTAGTGATAGTTCAAGGATTTACCATTGGCTGAATTAGTCATGCTGATGGGAAGCTTTAGAGCAACTGCGTCTTCTGGAGGGAGAACATGATCTGGGAGAGTCCAGAATTGCAACTTACATGGTTTTTCATTTTCAATTTTATGTTTAAAACTAAATTTAAACTTAATAATGTGAATCCTCAATATCTACTTTAACCTGTAAGCCTTTAAGTCCATTCTAAAAACAATCATCCAAATTTACTTAGGCACTGATAAGGTTACAGTTAAAGACATTTTAAACATATTTATAGCTAAGAACAACCATGCCACTATTGTGCACCTAGAACATACAGAGGCATCAGTATTGAACTTCAGCCTCAACAGCTGGATCAGTCATGGCTAATACTATATAAGTGAAATAGCTTAATATTTCTGGATACAAAGATAGATAAGAACAAATTACGTTTTGTTAAGCTATTTTTAAAAAGGCTTTAACAGCCCAGTATCTTACCTGTGTTCAGCAGCTGGAACAGAATATCCTGGAACCGGATCCTTTGTACCGTAGTACTTTTTAATTAACGCAATTCCTGCTACAGTGTCTGTTCCTTTGAAGTTCACTAAATGGGCTGAAGCTCCTATTCCTGCAGTCTGACAAAAATGCAGCTTTCAGTTGCCACGCCAAGTACAGAAGCCTAAATCTAGTCACCGCCTAGCACTTGTTTGTAACAGCAAAACTCTGACTCAGTTTCCGTTTCACCAATAGTCCCTTCATGTATTTACACAGGAAAGCCAGCTTCCATACAGAAAAAAGCTTTCCCAGTCTAATGCTCACAGTTCAGACACATACCCCCCCTCACCCCAGAGCTCCCCCCTCCACAATAAGTCCAAACACAGTGCTCTATGCATTCACAATTTCACTGCTGAACAGGGACACAATTGTTAACAGATACATGCTTCAATCCTTTATAGTTAAGAACAATTAAACTTCTCAAATTATTAGACAAATAGTATTACCTCTTGTGAAGAAACTCCTCTGTAGCCAAAGTCATGCAGTTTATACTCCAGTCCTTCTAAGCTGCCAGAAGTCTCTAGCAAATATTTGGCCAAAATCTTTTTCTGCTCTCTAGAGTTTGTAGCCACTGTGATTGGATACCATGACTGCACAAGAATAGTCTAAAACAAAACACATCACATTATTAGGTCTCTGTTTGCTTAGGATTTAAAAAATCCTCAGTTTGCATTTAATCAGGCACAAAAGAGTATTTATTTTCATTGCCCATTCAGAAAGTGCTGATGCCTCCATCAGTTTGCTTTAGGGCTAAAATAATTAGCCTTTATAATACCTTTATAAGGTAGGCCAGCTATTGACCATCTCAGGAGTTATCACTTCTAAGCTACAGACAAATAATTCCCCCCATCCCCCATCCTCCTTTCCTTGTGGATAAAAGTACTGTGTGAATTTCCTGTAAAATTATTACAATCTTTTGCCAGGTAGGGAGTAAAGGTCTGCGTAAAAGCGCTAAAAAAAAATAAATATTCAGGCTTACTTAAAGCGGAAAACGAAAGCTCCCAGAGATTCCCCATAAACCAATAAGGGATGCTGCCTTTACGGGCATTAATATTTACTTAGCAAAAACATGTTAACTTTCCAAAACTGACCTCTATCCAATTTGTGAGCCAGTAGCACTCTGGATCTGTGTTTTCTACTGTGAAAAGAACGTTTCCTCTGGGAATTACAGAGCCCTCAGGAACAGCCTTTATTTCTATAGGAAGATGGCCATCGTATTTCTGTGCAAGAAACAGTAATACTGTTAGACAACAGAAAAGATTAGGACCTACCTCTCTTTTATTTGTCTACTATGGATAAAAGTCTGGCTATGAGCTTATTGATAAAGCTGTTGTCTTCTTCATTTCTTTCAACCCTAAAAATAATTTGGTTTGTTTGCACACCCACCAGCACCACCCCCCACCCCCACCTGCCAAAATCCACATTTATCAAAAAAGAAGGAAAGTCCTGTAACCTAAAAAAATAGCCTCTTTATCAAACCAAATTATGGTTATCAGTTGTACTCCTTGCACAAATTGAGTCAGGAAGGCTTAAATATTCTATAAAAATACCTCAGTTCTACCCACAAAACAAGAAATATTTGCTACTCCATTTTCTTCAGTGCTTTCATAGGAAGTAAGCTAAAGAGTTTAGCTATTATCTAGGCCTTCAAAAAAACCTCTAGTTTTGCTTAGTATAGGTGTACGCTTTGTTAATTTATTAAATGGATCCTGTTCTAATTTCTATTTTAAAGAATATTTTATCATCTCAATAATTCAGCAAACATGAAATCTAATATTGAAGTGTCATTCTCTTGCCAAATTCAGTCTTTCATCCCTGAAGGACTAAACACTGTCTGAAATATGCCTTTTGAAAAAGCGTAAGTTGCAAACAGCAACTCTAAAAGAGTAATTGTAACTTTCTAAAAGAGCTCTGCGAGCTAAACTGATAATACTTAAAATGTTTTGTATATTAATATTTTTTGACAGAAAGCTTCTCATGACATATTCTTTCAAGGCAACAAAAAAAAAATGCATCAATTAAGAGAAATTACACAGATTCATAAGTAGCATCAAAACACCTAACACACCAGAATTCTCTTCTACACTACAGTTTAAAAGTTTCTTCGAAACTGTAATATGCTGAAGAAACTCTGTTTATATACCACACAGGGTTTAGTTGTCAGACTTGGAGATACCTGTTCTATATTAACAAAGGACAACGAAGCCTTCAAAAAAGGCTCAAAATAATTTATTAATGATTCAGTGAAGACAAAAGTATAGTTAATTGAAAAACAAAACAGACCTCAAAGTTACCATAGGCGTCAATTTTGTCCACAGAGAAACGCAATATGGTCATGCTGTAGCACTATATTATAACCTTTTTCAAAATTTGTAGGTAAAAGCAGCTTGTACAATCCAGGGCTTACATCTCTATCGCTCATCAATTCCTACCAACTTCCAGCCTTTATACCACCCCCTCATTCTTCAGGCAGTCTATTCCTCTCTTCCACCCCTTTGCCCTAGCAGTATTTAGTCATTCATTTACTCTTGATACAAATTCATGTGTGTACATTTCCAATTCATTTTGGCACTTCGCTCATACAGCCATTGCTCCCTCCACTTTACCTAACACTAAACATTAGGTAACAGAGCCAGAGAGCAAACAGTGGTAGGTATGTGAATATACACAGGAATTCAGTGAGCAGAAGCAGGGTCTCTGTGTGCATATAAGGGCATACAAAGACCCAGAGGGTACATACACTTCCAGTTTGAGCGCCATCCACATCCAAGATCAAGAAGTGGCAATCATATTTGTTTATACATATGCACTAATCTAAAAATAAAATCTGTCAAAGGAATAAACAGTGTATACAGGAAGGCTTCTTTTGACTAAACCAAAAGTTGAACGGAATTAGTTAAACGACACTGAAACTCAGCGTAGGCAGACATGCAGCATTAAAAGGGTATTAATTCAGTTTAGCCAAAGAGGGATCAAGATTACTTTAAATACAGATGAGAGCAGTTCACAATGTATAATGTAGCTTTAACACAAATATGGATTGAATTCACATCTGTAGTTATTTGAAATGTATGCAAGCCCTCTACAAACCTCTCCATAACTCCCTCTTACAGAACAGTGGTTTTATTTACCTTGCTGCTATTTGCAGCATTTAGTTGAAATTTTCTTTTCTCTTGCACACCTTATGGTCCACCCTGGTTGCAAGATGACATCCAGATATAGTCACATATAGATGCCACCGTAAAATATATACAGTCAGGGTATCCAGGGAAAAAATAAATGCAAAGAACTAAAAACTGTGTTTTCAAATGTCAAAAATATCCACTCATTAGAACCCACAATGAAACTTAGCATTTAATTAATCTGCAGAGATTGGAACAGCTCTGATGAATGCTATTAGTCTGAATCTGCTGCTTTTACAGTTAAGAGATGTTTGCAATTACTTGAAGACTGACACCTTTTTAAACAAAAGGGAAAGAGGATAATTGTGGAAAGACTTAATTTGGAAGGGTTTGTTGGTCAGAAGCGCTCAAGCTTTGTATTTCATACTAAAGTTCAACTTGTCTCTCTGAAAAATTTAGGAAACAATTGAACAAAACATGTATTTTCTGGAACTATTTACACATGCAAGAAGTACAATGCTTTCTGCATTAGAATGAAAATGGTTATGATTAGTTACAGAAAGCAATGTAAATGATGCAAGCAACCACTAAACATTATATTACATATGAAGACTTCCCAACAAGCCCCACTTATTTAGCTGGCTGACAGCAACCATAAATCCCTATTACCTTCAAAGCTGTATTTGGCATCTGAAAGAATGAAAATTACTTTTCTCTAAGGAATTACAATTATACGATTATTCTTTGACAGCTGCTACTTTCTGTACACTACACATAAAAAGCTAAATTTACCCAGTCTTTACTACCATGGTTAAAAGGAGAGACTGCTGTATTTATTCTACAGTTGATTCATAAATCCTTCATGATGATCTCATACTATTTTCATAAATTTTTTACCTCCAGAATATAGTTCCATCCCTTTTCGTTGAAGACATCATCTTGAAAATGCTCCCTATATACTTCTTTGGCTTCCTTGATTTTCTCTTTGGTCACCACTTTACCTGTGGTTTCAGAAACAGATGAAAGCTTAGAAACGTATGACATTCATCAGTTTATAAAATAAATAACAAAAAGGTTCAGACAGAGAAAAGTCACTTTGCCTCCAACAAAGACATGGAGAGTGTGTCAAATGCAATATACTAGCTATGTTAAAACCAAATTTTACTTTCATTTATTATATAGATTAGGATGCTCAAGAAACCAACAAGATAAAATACACTTGTGGTTTGCAGATGACTCAGGAACAATTTGAGATTATTACTCTTACGATGGTCAAAAACCTATCAAGAGTTTTAGTAGCAGTGCTTTTCCCAGAGGAAGGTGATGATTGTGCAAACTGGCATGTGCAACAAGACAAGGGTTAAGATACACTGCTCCAGGGAAAATCTCTGTGGATAGGCCTTACAACCAGTCTTTGATTGACCACCTTGTGATAGGAACTGACAGACTAACCACATTATTTGTATAAGCATTGCTACTGCTGTAGAACCAAGTGTCTACTGGAAACATTAGATAACAATCCTCGGATTGCTAAAGAGGAAACAAACAAGATTATTAAGTATTTTTATTATAGTGAAATTCCAATCTTTGGCAGAGATATTTATGGATTCTGGATCAAGACAAAGACAAAGCCATATGACTAAACTTTTCCTTCTAAAGCTTGGCAGAAGGCAATTTGCATTCAGGTCAGAACAGGTGATATTTGCACATAATGCAAAAAGCGAACAAAATCTTAAACAGCGCCAAGGAATTTTCAGATGTTACTCTTAAAATTGTCAATATTGAAAACACTTTCATACATAGCTGCCATATTCAATGATCTAAGCTAAGTGGCAACCAAAATTTTAGGGAAATTAAAACCTCTATCAGTTTACACAGTAAATAAACCAGTAAACACAGACTAAACTTTATGTTCAAAATGCAAAATGTATTTTCCCTCGAATCTTCTGTCTTCGTATGATTCTATGCACAGCCTTGCTCTATTTCCATTAATTTCAATTTTGCCCACTGAAGTTGCGATATGAACACCTCTTCATTTTTAATAAAACACTGGCATAAATAAACATAATAGACAGGTGTCTGAATTAAGAAGTCAATAGCATTTTACGAGGGTGGACATCTCATTTTCAGAATCACATAAATAAGATCTTATGCATGTCACTACCTACACTGTACCAAGATAACCTGGAATTGTTTCAACTATAAGACTCCAGTCTTGAGAAAAATTAAGACATTTATTTACAGGTAAAGTTTTACTGGAACTTGAGACAGTTACCTTTTAAGTATTTATTCAGAATGTACTGCAAACCATAAAAAACAGTTTCTTCATATTTCACTTTCCTTAATTTGGAATTTTCGGTCTTCTTTTCACGACATTCAAAGTAGGAATATACTTTGCTTGTATTAGGTGGATATTGCTTGTAGTGTGTAACCTACATTAAGAAAAACTTCAGTAAGAGCTTAAAACATCACTACAAAGCACAAGAGAAATCATATTTGTACGTTAAAGCTTAGAATAACTTCAAACTCTTCTGGACTATTATTATTTATCCATTCACATTCTACACAGTATTATGGGGATTTCCCCTTTTTAACCACCTTCAATTTTCAGCTCAAAAGACTGTTTTCCCTACCTTATTCTTTGCTTCTGTGTCAAGCCTTTTCCCCCTAGAGTAATCTTCATGGTAAGGTCTTGCACTCCCCTGACTTTGCCTTAACTTGGAGAGACTGGCTAGGATTTTAGGAGCAGCATGCAGCAGCATGCTGGGTGAGTTTTCACCCTCGTGCACTCTGGCCAAGCCTAATAACTACAGGAAGCACGAAGTTGCCTACCACTACCAAAGTGGAGGTACCTGCTCGTATTTGAAGTTTTGAAGGCTGTAATCTCATAGCTGAAATAAAAACCATCCAGACTCAAAAAGGCACTGACAATGGCCTTTACCCAAGTGTCTCGTCAGATTACAAACCTGTTACTGTCAGTAGTGCTGTTAAAAATCTACCTGAGGTTTGTACCTCCCCACAAAGTTTGCTAGGTGGACTTTCTTCTGATCTTTGAAAAAGTTCACATTCAGCATAAAGGAAGCATGAAAAGTTGCACCCTGTGTGTATTGCATGGAAACCGGTCATACGAATATACAATGTGATGCTGGATTCAACCATAACAGCTTTTTTTAGCTACTGATGGTAAATCCACCCAGAAATTCACTTTGACTATGTATCATTTAAAACACACTAAACATTAACACTTAAACCTGCAAAATTTTATCTCCTAATGTGTAAAAAGCAAACTCCATGCAAAATCTGGAATTCCATATTAGACAAAAAAGAATACACAATGACATAATTTTCATACTGTCAGTGTTTAAATTACAGAATACGTAAATCATTTTAAGGCATTCCCAAAGGTGAAGCTATCAAAAGTTTTCTTACTATGATGAAGAGTCTGTGAACAAGTCTATACATTCCATAGGGAAAAACTATTCCTACGTAAAGTATGTTCTGATCATATATCAGAAGACTCAAAAAGGTGTGAAAATCATGTCTCAATTTTTCTCAAAACCCCAGATTTATAGGTTACAGCACAAGTTCATTATAAGTTTCTTGCCGTTACTTCTTACTCCAAGTCACCTTAAAAATTTTGTTTCTAATATCACAAGGAATTGGAAAACGGATAGTTTTACCACTTCTTCCTTATTGTCCTGTTCTTTAAATGTACCTCTGACACTTTCAAAATAAAACATTTGAAGGTTTCCCTTACCTGTAATGCTAAAACTGTATATTAAAGGATTTTAAAAATACAATTTTCTTTTTCCTCTCAAATGCCATTTATATTTAGTATTTCACTCAGTTTGGACAATGAACTGGACTGCTCAACTGTAATGTTTGGTTCTCCTGTACCAGCACAACACTGTTATGGTTGTTATTCCAATGCTTCAAAGAAACATTCAAATAACAAAAAGGTCACTTGTCAAATCTTTCCGTTATCTTTACTTGTATGAAGTTTTCAAGACCAATCGAATAAAACCCAAGCTTGTCATAGCAAGTTTTCTGCCTTTACTTCAAGCACTACAATGCATGCATTTAATGGAGCACAAACCTATTCTGTTCCAGTTCCACAGCCACTCAGAAGCAGAATGCTTAAGAGTAGCAACGTTACACCCAAAGACAAAACCTGGATTTTGGATTTAGTTCTAGCTATTAATAAATGTCTCCCTCCACGAGTTATAACATGTCCTTTCCCAGTTCTACGCAGAACTTCCAAAAAAGTAAATCACACTGCCAGCTCACAGAAAACTCTCTTCAGGGTATCATCATGTTTAAAGAAAAAAAAAAAAACCAAAAAAAACCCCCAAAAAACCCACCCCACAAACAAAAATTAAAAAACCACAACACAATCCCCTAAACCTCCCCCACTTTACTGTGGAGCAGTAAATATGCTCTGACATGTCTTTCTAACTAATGGGAATACGAACACATACACACACCACCCCCTTACAAAAAATTGTATTAAACAGACTCCAAGAAAATGAGCACGTAAAATTAAAATGGTTGTTCACTGTAGGGCACAGAGGGGAGAAACTATTTGCTTGACCCTGTTGCCACTTATGTAAGTTACAACTGTACAAAAAAAATTTGCCTTTTTTTATGACTAGGACTGGACTTTAAGTTGGTGCTTCTTTATGATTTGATTGTATTACCTGGGAACTCTGTTTAAGTTTGTTTCCGTTCTTCATCCTACTGGCATGCTACAGCTTCATGATTTCAGGGTAAACACTCAACACAGGGCCCACCAGCTTCAAGTGTACTTAGCAGACATCCCAGGAACAATTCCCCAAACCAGTATCTGAATTTCTTGTGACAAGCTCTAGAGCAAACCAACCTAAGCTGCTGTTTTCACCACAACAGTTCAAGCAAAACAAAGAAAACTACATCTGCGTGAGACTGCCTACTCAGGTTTCTTTAAAAAGTCTAATTCTCCAACTTACTAACTATAGGCAGGTTGCTGAAACCAACACCTATATTGTAATGAAAATTTGTGTGATCTTCTGCTAGCACCTTTGAAAGAATATTTGACTTTTGCAGTTCAAAGGCATCTCCTCCAGCTAAATGCTTCTCTCCATCAAATGGGATACAGGCCCAAAGCAGCTTAAGCTGTACAGTGCACACATTGAGTTGGTGCCACCTTTTCCTACTGCATTTAAATACAGGCGTTTTTTAGGGACCTCCCATTCTAGCTCTGCTTTGAAACATGATCACAAAACATGGTGCTCTGGCTGCAAATCAGAACTCGAGGGCTGAAATTAGCTGGAATGTTAACAGCCAGAATTATCCTTTATGTAGCATACCTAGGGAAACATCTCCTCCAGACTACCTTGCTGGCAGTTTCAACTTTAAAGAAGAAAAAAAACAACCCAAAAAACAATCCACTCAAGTTCCTCAAACATTAAATCACATTTTAGCTAATTTTTCTGACACTAGATTAGATCTTAACCTGAAAATATATACTGACTAGTGTCCAGAAAATAGTTATTTCTAGGGATTCAAACCTAAATAAAAAAAATTGTGTACGCTAGAAATGTCATTTTATCAATTAAATTGCTTCAAGTACTTCAAAGAGGTAATGAACTAATTTTACACGAATTATATGCGTAAAAGTCAATTATATTCTTCACGCATTAGAATCTATTTAAACAGTGAAAAATACACATCCCTTGCAATTAAGATATTTACGTCTAAATAAACTTTACATCTGTGATTTTAAATAACTTGTGCTTCTTTTGACATTCCACAATGCTGTTAGCTTTATCTATAAAGCTGAAACACCCTTTGGGTGACTGCAAGGCATCCCACAGACTACTCAGTATTTAAAGACACAATTGCAATCTTAAAGAACGACACTTTCCAAGGACTGCTTACTCCAGGCATGGTGTATTCGTACATGAGAAGTTAAGCACAAGACCTACATCCTCATCTGGCCGCCTGTTTTGTTTCCCAGGTCTCAGGCAGGGCACCACACCTAGCAGGAGCACTTGCCCACAAAACAGCGCGACAGCTCTGACCATCAGCTGGCATTTCTGGACTACTAGGACATGGGGAAATAATACCCATCCGCCATAGTGATGGTCAGAAGGTTTGGCATGTAGTGAAATGCCTGGTGATAAAAAGCAGTCTGAAAAAGGATCAAGCTCTAGGGAACAGGAACAGTTCGCAGAGGAGACAAAGAATGCCACTGAAAACAAACAAACCTACCAATCAAACAAAAAAAACCCCACACCCCACAACACTGCAAGGCACCTGGACAATGACAACTATGCTTCAAAAAATGCCTCAACTTTCCTTGCTGTCAGATGAAGTTTTGCATCTTTCTGTAATCTAAAGAAGAGTAGAAAGAACAACCGGTGGCAATGTACAATATTTGAAATGTATTTTATACGACTTACGGATCAAGACACTATTGATAAATCTATGCTTTCAGTCAGGGGATGGCAGAAGCAGGACTTGTACAGAGGGGCTCCTGATAAGTAGGAGTGACTACAAAGTCAATCGGAAATCCCTTCTCTACAGAAAGAAACCCCACCAAAACCCAAAGAAACGCCCCTACTGGGATTAAGAGTCCCAGATCTTACAAGAAAGCAAACCCCCAAAATATCTTCAAAGGCCTTTTGATATCTAGTTCAAAGGCTGTAGTGTAGGTTTTGTCTACAAAAAGTATAACAAGTAGCCTTGGAACAACCACCTACAAGGTTATGCACTATGACTGAAATAGAACATACTTATTCCAGTTGTAGTAGCTCCTTTTTCAATTTAATCCAAAGCAAGCTATATTTTGAACAAAGAATACCTCCACAAGGACTACATCTACTTAACTAAATCAAATCAACCCCTTGAGAAAAACCATGAAGCACAAAATGCATTTAGATTAGCCATCCAAAAAGACATACCAAACATTAAGAGTTAAAATTTAAGAAAAAGGAATTAACAGGTATTCATCACAAGACAGGGATAACTGAGGTAAAGGCTGCATTTTTACAGGCTAAATAACAAAACCTTTGGCATAAAAGCCAAATAATCTTATAATCTACAAGCTTTGTTGGACAAGGGATTGCAATAAAATTATTTTAAAAGGTTTTTTTTAAGTCTATGTAACTCAACCATTTGAAAACATGAGAAAACCAGGTCTGACATGAGTAGAGAAGTCAGTGTGGCCAAATTCTCCTCATGCTCACCTAAGGTTGGATGGGTGCTAACATAAGCCATCAGAAAGACGCTTCTAAGCCCTGCCTACAGCGAGGAAAACAAAACCCCAAATATCTAGCCAGCAGGATCTTGCTCGTACCCTAACTCTACAAGTGATGATACCAGTTCAACTAAGATGGTATGTGAATTTCCTGGGGTTATTCTGAAAAATCTTTAGTGCAAATGGGTACAGAACAACCCAGCTACTGAACCCATGGCACTGTACAGTCACAAATGTGAAGAACCAGAGGGTCGGTGGAAGATAAACCAGAAGAAACATGGCCCTGGAAGCTAGTAGCTGGGCCACTCAGCTAGGGCACCTCAGGTCTGCAGCAAGTAATGAGGGCCCAAGGTATGGGTTGGTCACTGCTCTGCAAGCCTTGTTCGTATACCGAAGTCAGCTGTACCGTTTCCATTGTAGGGGAAAATTGACCATAGCCTGGTTTATGTGATGAGTTAAAATGAGAGCTATGGTTGTGGGGTGCAGCGTCAGAATGACTTCTTGACACTGGAAGAGATTTATCTGGGGAATCCTCACCTCCATACACAACTTCCGAGTTAGACGATTCTACTGCAGTGGTGCTTCTTGCATTTACACTGGGGAGACTTCTGCAAAGCTCCCCATTAGGTACAGTATTACATAGTACTTGAAAACATTGTGAAAGAGGCCATGATTTGAAAGACTGCTTTACCTAAACCTTCATGAGGTTTAGCCAATGGAGCAGTTAAAAGCAACGGTTGCCAATAACCTATATGGAAAACAACACCGTTACGAACAATGAGATGAACCAGTACTTTGGAACAAAGGGAATGCTTTATCAGATATACCTCACTGGGATGAGGCATAATTAACAGCAGTTATGCGGTAGTGCTGACCCCCTTCAGGAAAAAAACAACTGCTAGTCACAGTTGTCGTTCTTTGTGGGTTATATTCAACAAGGATGCTTTTATAGCTTTCAAAGCAATCACAAAAAGAATACACAACACAAAAGTGGAACTATAAACCAAAATAAAAGTCAGCGTGGTTAAATGATAAGTTTATTTGAACAAAAGAGAAAACCTCTGAAGAATCAATCTTTAAGAATTCAACAAAAAGGGTATCCAACAATAGCAGGTAAAATGCAATACACTTGAAGTGAGTTTAAAAAAAAATAAAATCAATTTAAGAGTAAACTACAAGCTTACTATTTAGGGTCTACATGCACTTCAAAATACCACAGGAAAGTAGCCTTAGAGAGACTCCAGACCCTGTACTAAAAATGCATAACTGAAACAAATACAGATTAAGATAGTGTTTTAGAACTAAAGTGAGACTACTGGAAGATACCTGCTTTTATGAGGTAAGAGGGATAAGTTATTGCAGGTTATGACTGAAAACTGATCTTGTACCGCTTTCCATGTCTCTGTATTCGCGTTCATCCATCATCTCTTATATGTGTATGGAAAAATAAGAGGACCAGAGGTGAGCAAAAAAATTTAAGAGATCAGTCAGTACTAAGAAAACTAAGGAATTCAGCTTCTTGCATGTGCTCTCCTACAGAAGCTGCACGTTATCAGCAGAGGTGCTGTAAGTGACCACATCCACATTCTTTTTAAAAACAAGGTCAAGCATACGCACTAGAACCAGATGTATTCTAAATTGCTCGGAGAAAATAAAATGTTTAAAAAAAGGTAAGCAAATTTCTTTACCACTAAAAACATGCATGTGTTTGCATCCAAGATTATAATAAAAAAAGATGACAAAATGCCTTATGTTTACTGTTTAGATGTTTGTGAATAGTCAGCTGTACTACTACAAGTTTCCTGTTCCTTAATGAACAAAAAAACCCATTTACCTTTTCAACAATGAAAGTTGCAATTATTGTGGAAGGGGTTACTTTAATTTAAAAATTGGATGAATTCTGTACAGTTGCAGTGCTCCTTTAGAGCAATGATGACTTGGGGTTTGTAACAGGACCATTTGACTGCAAATCAGAACTTGGAAGATAACGAAACTAGACAGAGTGAAGATTGCTTCTTACAAGGAGTGCCGAGCCAGGAGTGCCGAGCCAGGAGTTTCCAACGCTTTTCCACTGACAGAATTACAAGAGGTAAGGGAACACATTCATACTCCCACCACAAGATTTTAATTAAATAAATATATATAGATACATGGGCTGCTGAAAAGAATATTTTGTCGTCATTAAGTACTAGTCAAAACCAATAAGCTAAAGAGTACTCATGTTTCTTCCTTGCATACCTCTAGCCTTCTAAATAAAGGCTGTCAGAGCCTGGAATGAACACACGGTCATATGCAGTGCTTCAGAAGTAAGTGCTCTCCTACATCCACGCAGAGTCATTCAAACTCGGATGTCATTCAAAGTGACAAATACTTAAAATTCAATATGTAAGGCAAGCAAAGTTGAAACATATCTTTTACGCTTCCTTGAAGCGTCCAGAAGGAACCGAATTCTGAAACAGACCTCATTTACAGTCTAGATAGCAAGTCAGCTCCTCCTATGGGGTAATTGCATGGCAGCTTATTATAGCTATCAGCTTAATTATGAAACATTCCAAGCAACAGTAATACATTTCATTGGTAAAAGCAAAATAAGCTATTATTACTTCAGTGAACAAGGTTCAGTCCTTGTTTTGATAGCCTTTCACCACTTGCCGCTCAGGGTCCATCCAACCCTGGCCTGGTATATGCCAGTCACTGGTCTCTTCCAAATGAACAGCACAGCTCTGCCAAGCTCATTGTCCCAACAGTTTCAGACTACATATACCACAGAAAGTTTCCTGCCTGTGCAGAAACAAACAAACATAGGATAAACAGAGCATTGGGAATCAAAGGGAAAGAAAATGGAAACATGGTGTGCCAACAATGTCAGCCAAAGGAGGAGCTAAAGGGCATGGACCCTTCCGCTTGGGAAGTGCAATGAGTGAACAGAACCCTCACGGTTGCACTGGGGCAACATTGCCAGAACTCCTTGGTATAGACACCAGAGTAAGACATCATGCAGTATGAAGAGTGAGCTTTAAGGAGCCTGCTGATATCCCCTCACTTGCAGCTTTCTAGCAAGAAGGATTTTGACTTCAAATGCTTCCCTTTTTTCAGTAATAGTGAGTAACTGGCAGAAAACTTTACTATTGAAAGCATCATTTCCTTACTGGACATTCACACAAAGAGGTTCCGCAGATAACACCACATTGATGAATTTCTTGAAAGTCTTACGATCCAAAGAATTAAAAATACTGCTGTTATTTATTAGCAAGATGTACACATGCCATACTGTATGCTCACACCCAGACTCTGAGGTGATGGCATATAATACCCAGCATGCGGGGAATTCTACTGCTGCGGAATTTAGAGAAGCTTAAGAATATGCAAAGCACACAGGAAGAAAAAACCTAACTGATATAAAAACATTTATCTTATTATAGGGGTTAGAGATAAACTGGACAATTGAAGATCAGCCTCAAAATCCTGGAGCACTTGTACAACTCAGTAAGTCCCAGTTCATAATTGAAGCTCAGTACTGGGTCCAGTGTGTGGCAAGTCTCTGAAATTCACCCATCGGGAACTACTCCTATTTAGAAATATTGAGTATACTGGAAATCAGCATGATACTGAGTTGTTTGGTTTTGGTGTTTTTTTTTTTCAAAAAGTGCTTTTAAGATTTTGAAACTGAGTATTTGATAAGCTTCTATGAGTTAAGAAGAAATGTACTATGATGCACGGAGAGACATGAAAATAGTTTGGAGGGAGGGGAGGCTAGATTAACTGTCAACAGACAAGTCTTTGCCTACCAAATTACTTTGTTTCTGAATTTTTATAGGCACTAAACTAGTAATCAGTTTTCTCTCCACCCCAAAATTGCAACTGTAGCAACACATAACTGGGACACTGGAGGGAACACTCAAACTAATGAGTTGTGACAGATATGACCCTGAGATACCGGAACTTTTTACTCATGGACAGCTGCCTAAGCTAGGGTTGTACTGTTTAGGACGGTCTGCACATTTCTTTTCCCCTGAGCTGTTTATTTCCACACGACTTTCATCACCAACATTAGTTTGCATGGACCAGCACCTACTGCAATAGGATCACCAAGTAAGCTTCTGAACTGATAGATGTTTTTCCTCAGAGTCTGAATGTTACATACAGTACTGCACACAAACAGGTGCTACAATTGTGGGTACAGCAGAAATATCTAAAAAAATCCCAAACCCACAACATAACAAACCACAAAGCAGGAAAACATACAAGATCAATTCTCATTTTTGTTTTAATTGCTAGTAAGAGTGTTTGGTAACTCCTGTAAAAAGCTTGATGTTGCAACCTACCAGATATTTTAGTGTAATTGTTACCGAAAGTGCTCTCACTAAGTGTGTTTCATTGATTAGGAAAGGACAGTATCATCCAGGGAACAGATAAGTGATGTTTGCTCATATTACCTAACAAGATAAAGAAGCTACTTGTTTAAGGATTGTTCAAAGACACTGGGAATTCCCAAGATGTGGAAAAAAGCATACAGTAGGACAGACAAATTCAGTAGGCCTAATAAAGCAAATACGACAATTTCAACTGTTTTTAATATAATACAAAATGCTGCCACAGAAAACTTCATCCAAATTCAGTTTTAAACTGGAAAAAAAACCCTCAGGCCTTTACTTGACCTCTTTAAGATTTCTACCACTCCTGGAATGCTACCGAATCATCCTTCCTATTAAACAGCAAACAAAAGAGAAGCAAACTGGTCATCTGCCATCCCAGTACTCCTCACTACCACTGATCTTAGAGCAGATTCAGCGAATTTAGGAAAAGTAGAGTGCAACTTAGATTTAAAATAAATACCATTTAAACCCAGGCCTACAATACTTAATGTGATTAGTTTCAGACATGGAAGAAAAGTGAATCTTCCATAGCTGAGTAAGTTTGATAACAAACACACATAGCTGTTAAAGAGTGCTGCAGCTAGATTAAGCCCTTAATGAAAGCAGTTTTGCGAGCCCTCAACAGCAGTGGTAGGATGCTCTGACTGAGCTGCTCTCAGGCTTGTCAGCATCTTCCAGTCTTCCAACATACCCTCCCACAAAAAGCAACAATAAATGTTGAGAATTCCTTTACAAGAGCAGCATCTTTGTGTATCATCACATAATAATAATATTACAGAGGAGTTGGGAAAGGTACAACAGCACAAGTCACAATCGGAGCACATACTGAGGCTTGTACTTTGGTGGTTAGCCAGTAACAAGACCTGGCCTTAACACTGTATTTGCTTTTCCAACTCTTCTGTCTAGAAGTACCCTCCCCTCCCCCCCAAACCCGTCCCAGCAGTAAAATTTTTAAAGAGCTGTAACATAACAAATGCTTTATAATGACAATCAGGACTGTTACTGTAATTTTGTTTAGGGCACCAACAACCTCTTTGACATTGCAAAGCAGCTCCTGAAGGAAAGAAGTTAGTTTTGCAGTCTAGGAGACACAGGGCACATCTGTACAACCAAACTTGGGGAGTCACACGCTGGGTCTGCCCAGCGCCTAGAAACGGCGTGCTTACATTAATGCAACACTGCACAGAAGTAGGACTCCGGCCTGGGCATATTCACATCGTGAGGCACGTCAAGAGCTTCTGGATCAGAAATCACCGGATCAGAGTGTGGACTGTGCGCCTGTACGTAGCCATTGCTATCAAGCAACACTATTTTCAAGTAATTTCAGGGAATGGAGGGAGGATTGTGAAGTGTGTTCCCCACTCTGAATGAACACGTTGCCTATAGCACATTGACACCGTGATGACCAGAAACTAAGCTGAAGACTGGAAAATACGTGTTTTGAGTCAGCCGGTTCCCCAGAGCGCTCTGCACCACAGCCAGATGCAAAACTGCAGGCAGCCAGCAACCGGCACACTTTCGCCGCCCGAGTTGAGCGAAGCGGGAGAAACGAGACACGGGGGAAAAAACCAGAGGAACTGCTGTGCTCGCTTTCCACCCTCCTACCGAGGCAACATGTGCGCCCGCTCCCGTCCCCGCCGAGGGCAGGAGGGCTGCCGGGAGGGCGGGCAGCCCGGCGGGGGCCGCGGGCCGGAGGATGCTCGGCGGCGGCAGTCGGCCCCCGCCGCAACGAGCCCGCCATGGCCGCCCCCCGCGCCCTGCCCGCCCCGATCCGCGCCCGCAGGCCGGCGGGACGGCGCCGGCGCCCACCCCACCCGCTTTCACTTTCTTTTCTCGCCCAGCCGCCGGCGCCTCCCCCGGCAGCGCGGCCCTGGGCGCGCCGCGGGGGGAGCGGGTTCGGCCCCTCGGCCCTTCAACCGCACCGTGGCTGAGGGGGGCAGCCCCCGGCCAGGCCTCCGCCGGCCCTGCTCGCGCCGCCCCGAGGCCGGGCACCTCGCCTCACGCCTCGGGGGGTGGGGGGGGGGGGCGGGGGAGCTCCCAGCCCCGGGCGGGCGGGCGGGCAGAGGGAGCCGGTGGCGGCGGGGACGGCCCGGCCCGCCGGGTCCGGTGCGACGGCGGCGCCAGGGCGCCCGCAGAGGTGAACCCCCCCCTCCCCCCCGCCGCACCCGCGCCCACCTTGTAGGAGTCGGTGGCGAGGAGGATGTTGAACTCAGCCCCCGCCGCAGCGCACTCCATGTCGCCGCCGAGCCCGAGGCGCCGCCGTACCGGCAGGGACAGGTCTGGGCTGCGCCGCCGCCGCCAGGCGCTCCGTGCGGGGGGGAGAGAAGAGAATGGGGGGCCGGGGGCGGGGCGAAGGGGATTACGGCCGGCGGGCGGGCGGGGACGTCGCGCGGCTCCCTGCAGCGCTGATAGACCGCACCTCCCCGCCGCCGAAGGAGGCGCCCTGAGGTCAGTGGGCGGGGCCGAGGCGCCACGCAGGCTCTGATTGGACCTGCCGCCTGGTCGGTGCAGGAGAAGGGAGGAGGTGGCTGTAACATCACGGGGGGCGGTGAAGAGTCCCGTTCTGCACGTTCTCTTTCATTGGATTCCGGGCGGGGCCGGCTCGGTGACGTCACCGCGCGGCCGGTGCGCGCGCTCTCGCTACTGGCTGGTGGCGCGTTACGGCGCGCGGAGAGGGAGTGGCCGGAGTGGTGTGCGCATGCGGGGGTTGGGGAGGGGGGAGCGTCCGGTTTCGATTCTCAGCGGCCGTCGGAGGCGGTTGCGGAAAAGGGTGGGCGGCGGATTCAGTCCCGGCGGGGGCCGGCCCAGCGCTCCCAGCCTGCTGCCGGGAGCAGGGTGGCTGCGGGGGGAGGCCCCTGCGCCCTCAGGCGATGAAGGAGCCCGCGCTCATGGCGGACGGCTGCGGGGGGCGGGTGGCCGGCGGGCGCGCAGCCCGTGGCCTTGCGTGCCCCGCGGGGCGAAGGGGCCTCTCGGGGAGGGCCCAGCCGCGAGAAAGGGCCGGCTGAGGGGACCAGCCCCCAGGGGACGCGGGTACTGCCGGCAGCGCTCCCGCCGCCGCACCATGCGGGAGAGGACGGCGGCGGCCGCTGCTGAGCGCGCGGTACCGAGCTTGGGCCAGGGCGCTCGGGCTGCCCGGTGAGGAGGAGGAAGGAGACGGGCACCCGTGCAGGGGAAGGAGGCGGAGAGCTCGGGGAAAGTAGAAAGCGCCGGTGGGCGCGTGGAAAGGAGCTACAGCTGCCGCACGGAGAGCGGCGGTCGGGCGTCCCGTCACCGGGCCCGGCCTTCCGGGGTGCCGCAGCCGCCGCCGCCGCCGCTCGGAGCCAGCCGGCCCGGTGGGGGAATGAGATGCTTTCCTACAGGACAGTACTTCTAGCCCTCTTTTAATTAGGCGTCCATCTGAAATGACATGTGAAGAGACGTATGCCGTCCGAAAGCTTTCTCTTGTATTCATTGTAATTGGCCTTCTAATCTGTCGGAATACTTGGTGTTTTTGAATCATATTTAGCTATTATTTGAATTGTTCCATGACGATAGGAAACGCTACTTCTTCTGGAGCAAGTGGCAAATACGGTTTCTGGCACAATCGTGGCTCTTTCATGAGGGGAAGGTGGTTTTCTTGCTCCCTACTAATTAGATGTACGGAAAATAATATTTTAAATAACATGTGTATATAACATTATTAATAACAATATTGACCATACTACCAATTGGTACTGCATTAAAAAAGCTGCTTAATTAGCCTTTTCTGTAAAACCATTGGTGAATCAACACTTAGGTTGACATTTGATAATATACAAATCTAAACCCAAAATTGTAGAACTCATTATTCTCTATTAAGATGATTCAGAAAAGATAGTCTTCACCAGCCAGATTTTCATAGAAATATGAATATCTAAGAAAATTGCAAAGAAGATGAGGATCCAGATATTTTGGACCTGATTCTATATCAGTCCTGGTTGATCCATAGTTGCGTGGTGAGCCACATTCTTTCAATTACCCTTGCATGCCCCTGTTGATTTCAGCATGCTTCTTGCTTTATGCATTTCATGTGAGAGAAGCACGAGGTCTTTTGTTTAATTGTGACAACTTACTCTTAAACCATTTCCTTAGTGCTAAAAACCCCTAGGATTCCAGTGACAGCTGCTAACCAAGCTATATGAAACTACTCCCATCAGTTTTTCTCAGGAGGGAAAGGGCTCCCATGGAGCAGGAAGAAGTCAGTGAAGTGGTTGGAAACATTAAGAGAATGTGTCTATCAGGAGTTCCCTGTATGCTTCCCTCTGCCAGCTCTGATTTTGTGCCCTTTTGCAACAAAATCTGGGAGTAGCAATGGTAACTGCTGTTATTGCAACTAACTTTCCTCGTCTTAGATTTTTCCGCTTGCTCTTGTTCAGTCCCATGGACACGAAGTTATCTTCTTGCCGTTACTTCCCCATCACAGCAGAAAGAGTTGAAATTTCCATTTTCTTTTTCCGGGCTCTCTGTAGCTCTTTGCCTTCTTATCTCTTTGTCCTGTTTGTTGCTGCATAGCCAACTCAGTCTGCTCTCTTCCATTAGCAAAACTTATCTTAAAGTGCTGTTTACCTGCTAGTCTAGAAAGCTGCTCTACTTTTTTCCACATCCTCCTTAAATATAAAATTATTTTTCTGAAGTTGTCTGAATTTGACTCTTCCTTAATTCCCTCTGAGGATTCATTTCAAGGAGTGTCCCATTCAATGCAACAACATGATTATGTGATAATTTGTAATTCTCTTCATATATGAATCTCCCTTGTTTTGTCCCAAAACTTTTGTCATTTACATCTGAATTTTTCCCCCTTACCACATCCTTTATCTGTGTATTTTTCATGGTGAAATTTCTCTGCCGCAAACGACAAATGCTAATTTTTATTTGGAAAGTCTATTGTAATATAAGGCAGATTAGTAGAAATAAAATAATTCAATCAGATCAGTCTTTTATCTTAACTGTTGCAAGAAATTAGAAAAGTTGGACAAATACTACAGGGCTTTTGCTGGTGTTTTTTTTTTTTTAAAAAAAAGACATTTTCGCTACAGAACTCTGCTGATATATCTTCAGGTCTTCAATAGAATAATTAATGATGATTTGCTCAAACAGAATTTTTGTCAGCATCTTTCTCTGCCTCCTGCTGGCTCTTTCTTGTATCTTATGATGTGCCAGAACTTGAATAATGGTTTAATTTAGCTCATATGAAGATATCTAAAGCTGTATCTGTAATGAAATATTGTAAAGTTAGGACACTTCAGAATATTAATAGAAAATGGTATTATGCTAAACAGAACTATATTAAATCACAGTTTGCTGGTGAAAATAACATATTTTAAGTTTGGAAAAATTTAAATACAATTCTTGCAGCGGTAGATGGTGGGAGTATAGTTAAAATGGCAAAAGAGAAATAATCCTAGGAACCTTGAACACTTGATTCCTGTGCTGTATGTGTCATCTGTTATCTGTGAAAGAGACTTTAGACTGTTCATCTGCCTTATTGAGATTGGGATTTGTAATATACGTGGGGCTTAACTTCTCTCTTCAGATGGAACCACACCAAGAAATGTTAATAAGTTTAAATGTGAGTTCAGCTAAATGATATCTGAAACAATTTAGCCTACTGATATAGTCAGAGTTCTTCAATAATTACCTTCTAATGTTTTCCTTTGGTGTATGAGGGATTTTTAGAGGTATTTATTTTATATATGTTTAATAAACGAAGCTTTAATGGTAGCTTTGATAAAGTCACATTAATCTGGGGGCATGTTTTGTTCCCCAGGGATTTCTGAGAATAAATGATACTCTGCGTAACGGAAGTGTCCAGTCAGCTTTTTATGTATATAAAATGTATAATGTAGTCTGCTGCTGTATTTGGAGGAAAGCTATTCTGCAAAGGTGTCCTCACGTTGATCTCTTAGGAAGTATGCAAGGACAGCCAAGTTAAGATGGATATTACATTACATCCCTTTTTCAATTGCTATTGCAAAACTTGGTATTTATTTCATCTAGCCATGAGTGTCCCATCACAGTTGCATTGATGATCTATGTGACTGAAATTTCTGCACATGCCATGGTTATGCACAGAGGGTGAATTTTTCCTCCTAAAGGGTTTCCAATTCTTTTGGTCAGTAATTCTGAACCCAAACCAATCCCCCATGCTCCCTTTATCTTGGTGATAATTCCAAGGCATACTGACAGATTAAATGTCAGCATTACCTCTGAATACTGTTTTTCTGTTCAAATATGCTGCCAAAACCCCAGAATTTTAGCTGTATTCCTTTGTGCTTTAGGTTTGGTGCAACGGGAGCTTATGGTGGTGTTTAAGCTTATAATGATTGGCAACAAGTCCCCTGGTGCCTGACAGCCAGGCTGGTATTGCTGGAGTTTATCAGACATCTGTCACTTTCCACCTTGGTGCATAAAATTCTTCGCTGTGAGGCTTTGAGGAAAACAGAGTGGAGCCTGTAGACTTTTTTTCAAGGCTAAGTCTCCTAAATCTCCTTTTATCCTTCCTAAAGCTTCCCATCCTACACGATTCTGCAGCATCGGTGTTTCCTCTGTGTTCTTGTACTGTTCTTTCACCTTGGATACCTGGCAGGGACTCCAGAGTTAATCAGTGCATAATTGGTTAAGATCATATAAGTAGATTTTAGTGGGCTCAATAATTTAATTCTCATTGCTAAACAGTTTCCATCAATAGTCTTGTTAAATAGTATCTTAATCACAAGGAATCATGGAGAGGTAGATTATTTTGTATAGAAGTGAACAAAAAAACCCTGGCACATCATTTTAAATCATATACAGTAAATGAAGCGAACCTAGGATTTCTCCCCTGTAGTTTATCCAAAGGCTTGTGTAGAAGTCTGATTAAATCATAACTCAAAATACTCTTTAAAAATATGTGTTATGCAGACTCTATAAATAACTGAAATTAATATGTATGAAAAATAAGAGGAATTGCTTTATTTATGCAGTATACAGGGCAAGGTTAAATCCACTGCAAGATTCTGTTTATAGGAGATGGCAGATTCTTCTGGTGAGCAGTTACGCTAGATTATGTGTAATTTGATACTTAGATCTTTTGTCTGTGGGTGTCTATATATGTAAAAACCCCTAATATTCTGTAGAAATATGGCGCGAAGGTCTGCCAACAGAAGTTCGTGTTCAGTCCATGGCATAGCATCTCTTTTCTGAACTCCAGCTACCAAGAGGTGTCTATATGACTGCAGGACCTGGGTCAGAAGATTCACAGCTCAGCACAGCTAACCTTCAAATGTTTGCCAGGCTCTGTACTTCTGAGCATGAGTCACAGCAAGTCAGTTTTTCTTTATACCTTCTTAAGAGCTGTGTCTCGCCATGAGGTCTTATCTTTGGAAATCAGTGCATGCATATCTGCTGGGAGGTGGATTACTAGCTTTTTAGACATGCTATGAGACTTCTTGCCTTGATTTTTTGGAAGAGGTGAATTTCAGATTATGATTGTGGCTTTGTTTCACAGCAGGTAAATTTTTATTTCTTCGCGTGCATTGCATAACCAGTATTGAGGTTCTTTAAAAAGTAACAAAAGTTCAATCACTTCATTGTTCAGAGTAATGTGAAGCTGAAATAACCTGAAAATGCTGTTACACAGGTGGATGAATGCCACAGGACACCCTGAAGTTTCCTGTGTTACGGAGATGCCTGACTGGTTCTGCATGGTCACGGTGGATCCAGCACAGTTCACTTGCTTTGGCTGAGTCCTGAGGCTCCCTCTGCAAAGAGGGATCCAGGTGGATCTGCTCTGCATTTTTTCAATGCTTAAGATTCCTTATAAGCTGGATGGCAACTAAGTGTTGTGCATGGATATTTGAGTGCATCTGTCTAGCACCAGCCTGGATCAAGAAAGACTTTCCAGAACAGGAGCTTGCTCAGTCTAACATGGCTCCATGAAGTTAAAGGTGCTGGTGTTCCACTTCTGCATTTTCCTGGTTTTGTACTATGGTCCAGATATACAGTGAATGGAGCTGGCTTGGGTCAGCAGAGCTTATTCTTCATGTTCCAGATCATATAAAAATGGCTAAAATGCTTCCAGATCTGAAGTGACACTGAAAGCTGTTTAACCTTGTTTGTGCAACGCTGCACCTGAGCCGATAAACTTTGTATTAATAACGTCTGAGCTATACAGAGTGTGTCCAGGGCACAATTCATGTGAAACTGGAAGAACCCTGTACAGCCGATTAAGTGATGGCTGTGGAGTTTGGGATGCAGAGCAAGAAGGGAGTTGACATGAATATTGGACTTAATCACCTGTTCTTTGCCCACACATCAAGGTTCACAGACATCCAAACAGCTGGGTTTCTTCTTTTAAATCAAGTAAACGTGAGGTATTATCTTTGCCTTCCAAACCAAATTTCCTCCACTTCATTACAGTGCCCTGAGGCTCAGCTTGGGCAAATAAAGTAGAGATTACTATAATGAGTGCATCTGGCTTTTACAGGAAGAGTGAAATATTTCCAATAAATATATTTCAGGATTCAGGAGTACTTCTAAATAGTTTCTGCAGCAGTGTTTGGCCTATGGAGAATTTGCGATGTTATGACATGGTATGAAGATTTTACTGCTGTTTGTCTAGAATATCATTTGTATTTAATCAGTTTTTACTGCTCTGGAGTGAAACAGTAAATAGTGAGTCCTCTGGAGCTGAGATCATTTCTAGTTCTGTGTTTATCACCTGGTGTGGTGAGGACTGATTCAAACCAGAGCCTCTGCACTAACACAGTAACAACAGCAACCACAGTGTCTGTGGGGCATGAGTGAGCTTTGTATGGTGGAGGCGTGAGAGGCCTGAAGCTGAACTGATCGATTTTTGTTTTGTATTTTACAATACACAGTATGTATCTGAATACAAGAGATGTACAGTTATGTGTCCAGGTGAAAATACAAGGTTGACAACACCCTTTACACCACTGAGTTAGCAGAACATGCAAAGTTCAACCATGCTGCCACAGTTATGTCTGAGGACAAAATGACAGTTGTCCAGTTTGGAAAGACAGGAAATTACTTTCTCATGATCCAGGTCTCCATGTTCATTCTAGCAAGCTGAAGGTGATATTTCTCTTCATTTGATTTCTACCTACCTGGGAAGAAAAGAAAAAACATGGAACCTACTAGAAACACTGATTGCCCAGAATTTCTGTTTACACTATGTAGACAACATAAAAGATTATGGGTATTTAGTGATTGTTCAGTTTTTGTAAATTCATGCTGGTTTTGCAGGATACCTGAAGCAAAACAAGGTAAATCGACACATTCGTAAAAAGCAGTAGAGGGCCAGACAGTAAACATTTTGCTACACCCATCAGTTAGAGAAGTTGCAATTTCACAGTTTATGACATCAGCCAGTCTCCTCACATGAACTTCAGCCTTGAACTGTCTTTTCTCTGGGGTTGTGTTAACACGCTCAGACACTTTTTACTTAGGTGTGATCCTGTAATGTGCAGTGCTTCTCCAGTGAGCACTCTGAGCTGCCACTGACTTAAGTTTGCACAAGATCTTGTATACTGTTTCTTTAAAGAGAGAAAAAAAGGAATAATTTATTTATGCTTTCTGAAAGAATGGTATGAAGGGCAAACTGTACTGAACAGAGTTTTCTGGCAAAAAAAAAATCACAAGGCTACAAAATTTATCACACTACACATTTAAAGAAATGTGTGATTTTTCACTTGCACCCTTTCTAAAAGAGAACTGCAAGGTTTATCAGGCAAAGACCTTGCTCCTGCTGTTCCTGAGGAGTGTGAATATTTAGATTATAAAGGGATTAGGACAGAGCCCCAAGCATTGTCCATTTTCATAACGGTTCATCACAGATTATAGTTTGACTAGGGGACAAATTAAGACTGTTTCAGTAAGTCAGCAAGGGTATTTGTAACTGTGGCCAAAGCTGTGATACTGCATAAGAATGCAGGGCTGTTCTGCTAAGTCATCCTAGCTGTAGGTGAGAAAACCCTGCATACAGATGCAGAATCATTTCTGCTCGCTCAGTGCTGGTGCATGCAAACTGCTGCTGGACTGTACCATGGCTTGTGCTTCTCCTGCGCAGAGGTGTAAACCAGAATTGTCTAGGACAACACCTTTGAAACTGGGCAAATCCTCATGGAAATTTATGTGTGGAGTTGTATTTTGTTGCTTCTAAATGTAATAATGAAGGCAAAAAAAGATGGATTTAGAATATTAGCCTAAGCCCATAGCCAGCAAAAACTACCTCAGGTCCTTAAATTCAGGATGTTAGCAGTTTATTGACTTGAACAGGATTAAAGTCAGCATGTTTGGTGAATACTTGTGCAAGGGATGAAGTAGTAAGTGTGCATGCACTCACTTGTGGAGCTGGAGATCGTTCTTTTGGATGTCTCAAACAGAAATGATCTCTGAAAAAAAGTTTTGTTTTGTTTTTTTTAACAGTGGTCTTACACAAGATTTGCACTGTGCGTAGGGCATTTTGTTTCCCAAGACCTCTGTGGACTGATTTATGTGAAATGCAGAGTCATTGGAGGAGCAGACACCCTCCTAGAGCAGTGCCCCACAATTCCTATGGTTACAGATGAGGCGTAGGTTTCTTCTACTTTCTTTCAGACCCAATCCGTCTTCAGTTCTCTCCATGATAGACAACCCTGAGTAGGCTGGCATGTAGCCTAGGCTTGCCCATGGCCAGCTGGTCAGGGAGCTCTGCTGGAGGGCACAGGCTGGGAGAATCCACGCGGCCCCTTTCTGCGGTGCTGCTGTTTAAATGAGTGGGCAGTTTTCTGCTCTCAGTCTCCACGTGGAAAAAGATTGCAGCTGCATTTTGCAAAGAGCTTAATCCCATTAGAGTGCACAAAGCATGGCCTAGAAATGCCTGCTGGATGTAAGCAGAGGGATGTTGTCTGTGGATGCTGATGGGCTGAAGAGAGGCAGGCACCGAAGCAGTCAGGCTGTGGGCATGCACAGAAGCAAAGGGAAAGGCACCAAGAAAGTCTTTGGGCCATACAAATAGGCACCTACTCCATTATACAGAGTTTTCTATTAGTGGTATTTTTTGATTTAGGTCTTTTTTTTCTATTAAATTATACTTTACTCACCTTTGTCCTAATTTTAATTTAGTGCTTTGTAATTAAACATAAATGAAAACTGGAGATTGGAGCCTACTGTGGCAGAAGAGGAGACAGAGATGAACTTTATGCATCAATTTCTATACAGATCAGACTGATGCATAAATTAAAAAAACACCTCAAATTATGAGGTGCTACAAGAGGTGCTGAGAAGTAGAAGGAAGAGCTGCCTGAGCCTAGTAGGAAAAGAGATGGCAGGCATACTATGTAACAGCTTGTGCTGCATCAGGAATCAGTGTGGGATCCCAGTTTGAGCTATTTGATTTGGATTGTGCCTACCCAACAGATACCTATCGGGTCTGGCTTTCCTCTTTCACTCTGGTGACATTTGGAGAGTTTGTCAATCTGATGAATTGCAGCGAACCGAATTATAGCTTAGCACCCTGCACATGGTGTTTTCTTGCCAGTTTCTCTTCTGCCCCTGGTTTGCCAAGCTCCCTGAATTCAGTTCCTGCTTATGGTGTCATTTCTTCCTCAGTGGTCTCAAGAAATGAACCAAATAATTAAAACATACCCCTGAAATCCACACTTGTTTATAGCTAGTCCTTACTCTGGGATCATTAGCAAGGTGCCGTTTTTCTCTCTCCGTAAATCTGATCCTGAGATCTCAAAGTTAGTGGAAACAGGAGTGAGATTTTTAGATTGCTAATTTTTATAGGTAGGATTTATGTGTCAAAACAGCACTGAAGTTATTGCTTAGGATTTAACAATAGTCAACTTTCTGGCAATATTACTTTTTAAATATGGAAATGAGATAATTGGGGGGGGGGGCAGGGGAAGAAATCCAGCATTTAGCTGATCAGGTAGCAAATAATAAACATTCCACAACTGTTTTGGGAAATTTCTTGTCCAATGAACCCAGTGAGGTGAATAGCTAGCTTGTGACAATCCTTGGTGTTAAATGAAATGTGAACCTTTCCATAGCCTCTGTTAATTTTATGATATTGAACCAATATCTTTGTTATGTTTTCATTTTCTCATTCATTTTGTCTTTCTATCTAAAGCACGCATTTTACTGCTTCTGGCAGCAGTTTCTTCTTGCTGGGGAAGCAGCAGATATATGATGTATTTGTTTCTGGAGATACCTCCTCCTATGGTTCACATAGTAATGTTTTCTCTCTTTTATAAACTGATGATAGTAGTGGAAATTAATCTATATTCCTGTTAAGAGTGTTTATTTGTCACTTTGTATTTTTTACTGTTTATGTATTATCCAGTCACCTAACTTACACTGTCACAAAGGTCTGCCATTTGATGACAACTTGATTCTAATTAAAAGTTTTAAATTTAGAAGACTTTTAAGATTTAAATAACAATTAACTGATAAATGTGCAATATTTGTTAATCCCAAAGGTTTCTTTTACAGAGAGAATGCAAATGCAACACTGGAAATTTGAGGGGAGAATGTCTGATTGTGTAGCTCAACCTAGAAAGGTTGGACTAGATGATCCCTGAGGTCCCTTCCAACCTGTGATTCTGTGACTCTCAAGAAACAGTGTTCTAGTTAATGCTGAAATACCAACAAGTCCAAACTTTTCCTCCCAAAGGGAAATATTCCGAGGACAAGGTGGGTCAATTAACTAGCATGGAGCAATGGAAAAGAGTGGGAGTGAAACTAAAAATTGAAAATAAATGGTCCAGAAGACAACAGTGAAAATATATATGTAGAAGAAATGGTCAATCATCCTTGTTTATGCAAACGGTGCTGGAGTAATCTTCCTCACCCTCCCTATGAGTCATGGCTATGGGGAGGTTCTCAGGAGTTCCACTAGATCAGGAAATCAACAGAGGAGTTGTGTCCTGATTTATGTGTTGAGTCGCACTGTGGTACTCTGGTGTTCTGGCTGCTGGTTATACAGTTAAGCATCTTTTCTAGCATATCAGCTTTCCAAGAGATGTACCCGAGATTATTTCATATGGTGCACAAGGCAGGGTCAGAGCAAGGAGGATGGCGATGAAGTTCCAGTCTCACAAAGGTGATGTGAGAACTCCAGATGCAGTCAGGATGTGGTATGGTTCCAAATTCAGACCTGGCAATTAGAGGACATTCCTGGAAGCAACGGTGTATGTGTAGTCTCTAAAAACATTATGTTATTTTGAGCTGGTGAGAAAGGAGATGCGTCAGGAGGGAAATAGGTGAGCTGAAGTCTTGGCAAGTCCTGAGCCCATTTCTTTTCCCACCATTTCTTGTTGGATCTTAGGCAAGTCACTTAAACTCTCTCTGATAATTCCTAGAACCGTCTGGGTTGGAAGAGACCTTGTAAGATCTCTAGTCTGGCCTGCTGCTCAAAGCAGGTCAATAAGGAAATTCAGACCATTTCGCTCAGGGCTTTGTGTTAAATCTTGAAAATTTCCAAGGACAGAGGTTCTTCAGGATCTCTGGACAATTTGTTCCAATGCTTAATTATGATCAGCTCAGCCTCACCTCATAGGGCATGTGTGATCTGATCACATTGGATGAGTCAAGATTTCTCAAGAGATACTTGCCTGAGTCCTCTTCCAAGGAGAAGATAGTTCTCCTTTACCCCCCTCTGCGGCACAACAGCTCAGGAGACCTTGCTGGTCAGGTCTGAGGCTGAAGGAAGCATAGAGTACCTCAGCCTTATCTTTGTCCACTGTCACTAATCACCCATCCCATTCAGCAGCAGGCCCATTTTTGTTTATTCTTTTAATGCTAATGGAGCAGTAGAAGCTCTTATTGTCCCCGATGCCCTTTGCAAGTTTCAAGCTAGCTGAGCTTTGGCTTTCCTGACATTACCTGAGTGCCTGGGCAGTGTTTTAATATTTCCTTTGAGATCCTTTTTCTGTCCGATCTGTTTGTCCATCCATCCAAGCATCCCAGATCTCAGCTGGTATGACTGATCTCATAATGTCTCAGTGACTCCAGTGATGTCATAGCTCTGTATCCAGATGCAGAGCTCTAGCTGCTCCTGTTTCTCTGGCTATGTATGGGCATTTGAGGAGGCCCCTTTACACTTATTTTATCCTTTCTAAGGGGTCTCGCTCCTGTCACCTTGTCTCACCTACTTAACCACCCTGACCTCCCTTGCATACCTGCAAGCTATTATCACGGTTCCTTAATGTGTCTTGTTTGAAGTCCTCTTTACCAGTTGGCAAGCCTATTCCTTCCTTGTAACATGAGGATGGTTGTACTTTTCTGTCTCACCAGCATATTATAACGATAAATATATTACAAAATCACAAACAGAGCTGGTTGAAAGCAGAAATATCTGCCTTGTGCTAAACTTTTGGGTGTGAGGAAAATTCTTTATGTTAGAAACAAAGGTAGAAATGTAAATATTTGATGTGGAAGGATTTATTAATAATTGTTTTAAGATAAATACAAATGTTTTGTTAAAAACAATCTTGGAAAATGGTGAAACTGAGGCAGGGAGCTCAGCTTCAAGACACCTGCTGCTGTGCACAACTTGGATTCTCTGCTTGGGGCCCCAGCAGGATGAAGGGAACTGGGAGACTGGAAGCCATGGGAAGAGTGAAGGAACCTGGAAGCTTTGGACCCAATGGTTGCAGGGTTTCTCTCCTCACTCTCTGTCAAGTGCTAAATAAAGCAGGGTCAGCCATACATTTGGGGTTTCCTGGAAGCCCGAGCATGCTCTAACCTAATAAAAGGGTTGGAAACAACCAAGATAAGATTTTATTTGAACTTCTCTTTTTAAATAAGAAACTCTTTAAAGCCTATATGTATTCATGAGATGTGTTAGTTCTAGCTACTCAGTATTTCCTACCTGTTAAGTTAGAAGCTTCCCCACCTGCTTGCTCAGATAATGCAGCACTGGTGCTCTGGTAATGCAGGCTATTGAGAACGCAAGAAACGTTGGTCCATCATCATAACCAGAGATTACGGAAGACCCTGAATGTTATGCCAACAGTGAAGGAAGGTGGCTACAGTGTGGTACATGAATAAGCTGTTCCCCTTTTACTGTGCACAGGCAGTAACCTCTTAATGAAGATAGCTTACTTTTTTTGATGACACTTTTCTTCAAGTGAGCTGACTGGAAGACCCATCAGACTAGAGAATGCAGCATGCAACAGAAGTGCCCCCTTGAAGGACACTACAAACAATGTAAATACCTTTGAGCAATTGCTGTAGTCACTATTTCCTCTGATTGTTGACTTAAGGTGGAAGTGATTCAGAATGGTTATGGTTCAGAAGGGGAGCTCATGATGGTGGGACAAGTCTGTATAAGTAATACACACTGAAATCTTTCTCCATATAGATATTTCTGTATATCTTTTGAGAAAGTTTTTAGAGTCTGTAAATTCATCATAAGGAGCCAATACCTTCCAATACTCCTGCGAATACTTCTGTGAATACTACTAATTTATTAATGTATAAAAGACTATGTTGTATTTTATCTTCTATGAAATTTCTGATCTTCAGTTGAGTTATCTAGAAGATCATAGTGAATTCCTGCATAGATTTAATGCTCTTGATTATATGTGCCTAGGGAAAACCTGGACTTCCTATAACATTTTCTGAAAAACAGCTAGAACTTAACAGAAGCGGTGAGATTGAAATGCTTTGGTCTTCTACAGCTCAGGTCTGTGCGAGTCTACCTGGCACTTAGTGGCAATCATACAAGTTACAGATACTCCAGTTTTGAAGGGCACTGCTGCAGCATAAACTTTTATTCCTTTCATACATACTAATTACATACAACTTAGCTGTGTGAATAGGGAAGGTTAAGAAGAGTCAAACTAAAATACATCAGCCTTGTTTAATTCTCTGTCACATTGATATAAAATAGGCATAAACATATTGAAACAAGTAGTAGTTATTGCTATATAAAACAGATGTAATGATTACAGAATTAGGCAAATTTAAGCTGAATTTTTCCCCTCTTCTGGTTTAAGTAAAATGGATTATCAGATGTGAGCTCTGATTCAACAAAGGCAAAAGTCTTCATTATGGCAGCACTTCAAAATGTCTTTTTTTCTGATCCATGTCCAGTTTGGTTAAATTGTAACAATTAAACCAAGATCAATAAAGACCTGTACCATTAGCATATTTTTTTAACATATCGGATATAACAGATTTTCAAATAATGAATAAAACTGCTGTATGTCACATTAGTGTGACTCTATATCCTATCAGTATCAAGCCTGTTAAATTTAATCTGATCAAGTTCACAAGGGCTGGGTTTCTCAGTATTAAAAGCACCACTACGAGCAGTAGTTGATTCTTACCTTCTATGGACTAGCCAGTGAACAAGATGAAAGGTATATTCTCTTATTAAAGTGGACTGCATTTTTGCTTTACAAGTATCAGTCACTGTTATGCCATTAGCTGAAGTCTTGCATTATAGAATGAAATGAAAAGTGTCCCTATCACTAAATTGTTGGAAGGTTTTGCTAATGCCATCAATGCAGCTAGATTTTGAAAACATATCTTTCTTTAGTGGAAGGTTGATTACATACACGTTCTGTAGTAAATGACTTTTTATGGACATCACACTGATTTTTTTATTGGGTTATTTCCCCAAGAACTGAAATTTACATTTTTCTGTCTCCTGCTGCAGAAGCCCAAAAAGATTTGAAGAATTTATACTCTGTGGTTTTTTGTGGGCTTATTATCTTACAGAACCTTACAGATTTTTTTTTAAAGTAAAATATTAACCAGCATTCTGAATAAATTTCCCATGTCTTCAGCTTAATTGGGACAAGGGTCTTCAGGTTATTTTTCACAGGTAGTCAAACACTGCTGTGTGGTTTTGAAAAGTCACTTCATTTCAGGGAGACAAATATATGAGAGATTTTGATCAATCAGATGGTAATCAAAAAGAATATGTTTTGTACTTCTATATCAGTCTACCCTCCTAAGATCTTAGAGCCCTTAGAACATCAAAGGAATGAAGGCTATAAAATACACCAGGTAGGTAACATTATTTTCATTTAATAAATGGGAAAATTAAGGCATACAAATTTGTAACCATTTTTTTATATGTCCACTGGGGTGTTCTTGGACAAAGATTTTGTGCCAGGCTCTGGGTTCAGAACAGTTTCCAGAACAGCATTCATTATGTTTAGCCCTTGAATTTTCCATTCCATGTAGCCATGAGGAAGGGTTAGCATTTTTTGTGGTGCTTTGGTCATTGTGTGTACCTCATTCTCTGACCACTTTATGTTCATCCATGACCTGTATTATAACTCAAAGAAGCCCTTCACTCAGCAGCTTGCTGCCAGGGCCCACTGGCGTGGGCACTGCATTTTGCTGTTTTTTGCTGTTATTCCTGTTAGGGTTTTTTGTGCTGTTCTTTCTGCTATCCTCCTTCCTTGGCTATTTCTTTTCTTTATCCAGTTTATATTTAGGGTTTTACTTTTTGCTTTTTGCTTCTTCCTCCTTAAACAAAGGTAGATATCCCAGACTTCATCCTCCTACAGAAGAAAGACGTGGGGTCTAGAGATTATTTTGTTCATATGAGTCTATGCTGGAAGACCAGGGTCAGGTTTTGCTGCCAGGAGGATTTCCTAGCAGTAGTGCTAGAAGGTGGTGGTTGTAGCAGCATATTGATCCATGAATTAGGGCAGTAAGTGTATGGTCAAGGGCTTGTCAAAAGTTAACTCACTTAAGATGATGAGGTCGAAAGCTTTGACTAAGAGTTCATCATGGTGCTGCATGTAGTTTGGCCTCCATGGAAGGCCTGTCATGGTAGAGGAAACCTGGGACACTGGCTTGTTGTTCCCATCCAAGGTCAAGAACAGTGATCTAGGTGAAGTCCATCCAATGGAATCATGAGGGCAATGGACTGTGAATGCAAACATTTTCCAAAGCTGTCCCAGCCATTCTCACTGCTGTAGGCCACCTACAGACAGTATAGTGTACTGGGTTTGTAAACAGGAGTTTCCCTTGTTTGGCATCAGCTAGAGAGGATTTCTGTGCAGAAGCCAGCTACATCCTATTAGTCACTCTGTTAAGATCATGCTGCAACTATTGTGTCAGTTGTGTACATTGTGATTGCAGTTCTGTGAGGAAAAATTGCTTTGAACAGCATCTGCTTTAATTTCCTGCCATTGGCCTGGTGTCATGGTGTTACTGTCAAAGTGCTATTGCAGTTACGTTTATTCACCTTACATGGGAAAAATAAGTGCAGCACTCTATTCCCCCACCTCCTTTTTCCTTTTCCAGAACTTCCTTGGTTATAGTGTCCCCTTCTCCACCTTTCATTAGCCTTGGAAAATGTCTACCTGTTGTCAGGCCACACTGACATTCCCAAGAGTCCAAGCAGTCATGAGCTGAACTATTCCAGCGATATGGTGGGTGAAAGGAGAAAGGCTGGAAGAAATAGGTACTTTCTGGTAAAACAAAGCAAGATAGGAACCTTTTAATTCTTCACATAGATGGGCCTGAAGATGCACAGACAATTATAAGTCAACATGAGACAGTGCATGTTGGAGACATCTTCCTCTAAAAGCATTAGAACTTACCCTTCCAGTCGCTACCTGAACACAGAATCCATGGTGTGTCACCAAACCCACTGAGAAGGGGGCACAGAGGCAAACTCTAACAACAATGAGAACTCCATGAAGTTTATAGAATCATAGAATAATTCAGGTTAGAAAGGGCCTCAGGAGATAGACTCATCAGTGGGATCAGACTGTGTCACTCAGGGCTTTATCCAGCTGGGTCTTGAAATCCTCAGGGGATGGAGACTCTGTAGCTTCTCTGGACAATCTGTATAGTTGCAGAGGGTTCTACTGTTGCAGGTGCAAGACTTTGCATGTGTCCTTGTGGAATTTCAGAAGGTTTTTGCTGTTCCATTCCTCTAAGCTGCTTAGGTCCCTCCGAATGGCTGCTATACCCTTGAGCATACTGTCTGGTTCTCCCTCCTGCCCTGTCAATTTGGTGTCATCTGCAAACTCTATGACAGTGCCTCCTTCAGGTGACTGGGAAAGTTAATGAACGGGGTAGACCCAATGATAGACCCCTGCAGTACTCCACTTGTTACTTGCCTCCAGGTATAGTATTACCCATTAACCATTTAACCGAACCGTCCAACCAGCCTTTTCCATCTAGTTGTCTGGCTATCCAGATTGTAACATCCCAACTTGTATACAAGATTATTGTGAGACAGCATGTCAAAAACATTTCTAAACTCGAAGTGAAGGGCATCCACTTCTCTCCCCCCACCACACATCTAGTCATTTTATCATACAAGACAATCAGATTCATTAGACACGATTTTCCCTTTGTAAAAACTATGCTGACTCTTCCCAGTCACCATCTTCTCCTTCATGTGCCCAGATATGTGCTCCAAGATGCCTCGCTCCATGACTTCTCAAGGGATTGTGGTGAGGCTGACCATGCCGTTTTTGAAGATGGGTGTAACATTTGCCTTTCTTTACTCATTGGGGATTTTCCCCAACCTTTCAAAAATTACAGTGCCCTGACTACAATATTGGCCAGTTCTCTCAGCACTATAAGGGTGCAGCCTGTCAGGTCCCATGGACTTGGATGAATTGAACTCTAGCAAGTCATCCCTGACTTGATTGCTGGTAGTTCTGCTCCTTGAACCCTGCTTTTCAACCCAGATGCCCAAAAGACCTTGTAATCAAAGACTGAGGCAAAAAAGGCAGTGTGTACCTCAGCTTTTTCTTGGTCTACTGTCACTAAATAGCCTGCCCCACTCAGCAATGGTCCCTTTTTTTTTTTTTGTTCAGCCCTCTACTACTAATGTAGTGATAGAAGCTCTTCTTATTACCCTTCACATATTCTGCAAGTTTCAACTCTGCTTGAACTTGTCTTTCCTAACCCTATCCCTGTGTGCCTGCACAATCTCTCTAAATTCCTCATTTCTCACCTTGATTGGGTGGTCTGTTACAAAGTCCCACCAAAGTATGATCTTTATTGGCATGTCTTCTGATCCTGACCCACAAGTTCTCAATCAGCATGTCATCTAACCCATAGGAGAGCTCCATATGTCCAAGCTGCCTCTTCATATAGAGGACAACTCTCTTGTCCTCTTCCCTCCTCTCATTCCTGAAGAGCTTCTATCCATTCCTCACATTACTGCTGTCATATAAGCTGTCCCACCATATCTCAGTTGTTCAAGTGATGTTGCAGTCCTGCCTGTAGTGTTCCAGGTCTTCGTGTTTGTTTTGCAAACTGTGGACATAGATATGAGATGGGTGTCCTTTTGCCCTATCTTGTCATTCATGACATCTCTCTTGTCCTGACCTACTTACATCTTTTGCTTTCCACTACCAACTTCTGTTTTCTCATCTAATTGTGGGTCATAACCTCCATTTCCCAATCTTTCTGGTTTATAACCCTTCTTATCGGGATGGCTAGCCTTTTGACAAAGATGCTCTTGCCCTACTTCATGGGGTGTGTCCTGTCACTCCCCCACAGTCTTCAATCCTCAGATAACATCCCATCTTGGTAAAAGCCAAATCCCCAACTGACTGCCAAAAAGGGTTGGTTAAAGTGTTCGGAAGCATACTGGATAAGACCGCTTCTCAGTCTGGATGGGCCACAGCATAGCATACAGCAGGTGAACAGCAAGTGTAGGAAGGGCTTGGTCTCTGTACTCAAAGGCATCGTCCACTCTCCTAGAGGACTACGTGATTCAGAAAGAGGTGCTCAGTTGACTCAGTAATTAGAGTTAGTTATAAAGTCCCAGCAGAGAAGGGCCTTTACCATGGTGTCCTTCATATACTGACTCTTCTTTTCCCTCCCCTTGCCTGTACTTGCTCAACTCCTCTCTCTGATCTGATGCATAGGCTGCTGCTGAGCTGAAAGTGTTGCAAAGAGCCTTGCCACTCAGTGACCTAATCCTCTTACAACACAGATGGCAAATGAAAAAGTCTCTCTGAGGCTTCTTACTTCACTGCTGAAAATGTAGACCTCAGCGTTGAGGGCACTGTAGGGAGCAGATAAGAGCGTTATTGTGGGTTTCGATACACATGTTCTCTCCACAAGGTTCTCAGATGGAGGGGCACTGGGTGCTGTCATGCTGCCTTGACTGGTCCTTCTGCCTATGGCCTAGAGGTAGATGGAGACTGGTGACCCTATCCTGTCAGGGACCCTGAATCAGAACTGGTCTGTTGACTTGCACCTGGTCTGCCCGTGGGAGCACCACTTCCACTAAAAGTGTGCCTATTGACTGTATATGAACTGGGTAGCAAAGCATCCATGCCATGCTGGTAGCACCAGCAGTCCAAAGACAGGGAACAGGATTGATAAATCCTTTAAGACAATTCAAGAGCACGCTTTGTGACCCTCCAGCCCCTGTTTCCTTTTTCTGTGGAGGAAACATCAGAGCTAATGAGTTTTCTGCCATTAGAAGAACACTTTCCTCAGACTTCTGCTCCACAGACCCCAGTGTCACTTTTTTTCCTGGAGAAGTCACTTATTCCATAGGGACCCCACCGCAACTTCTAGATCCTATGTCACTAAAGACATTGATAAGACCCTTGTGCAGCAGATAGATGAGGTTTGTGGTGTGTATTAGAGGTGTCCACGCCATTTGTGTGCAATGCGCATGGAAGGGCTCCTGAACCACTGCAGTGGAGACATGCGTGATCTGGATAGACCAAAATAACAATCCCCAATCTCCCACTAACTGCTAGTGGGACATAGCAATTTGACAGCAGCAGTTTGGGCCCAGTAGTTCACTCCAGAACATGTAGTAAATGCATACTGCAGACATCCCCAGAGAGAGATGTATGCTTAGCTGAACATTTGTTTTCCATAACACTGAGAGACCTGACATTGCCTGAAACCTACTTTGAACTACAGATAACTCTGTAATGGGGAAATTAGTCAACAAGCAAGATCTGAGCCAGATCTTTTGCAGCACGTGCAATAACAGGAGTGCAATCAATCTATACATAGTACTTGTATTCATCATGTAATAAGCAGAGAAGTATCTAAATAAGGTTAGACACTCAATCTCTTAAAGAAAACTAGGTTTTGTTGGGGATGGTAGAGATAAGGGCTCCACCTACACTACTGTTAAATGTTCTTTTATACCAGGGCTTTGCTCATATGCAGCCTTGAAAATGCTTCTCTTCCTCTGTGAATGCAGAGGTTCAAATCCCTTGGACCCATGGTATGACAGCCACATCAGCTAGCAGTCCACAGCTCACAGCTTCTTAACTCAACTGACTCTGGAAAAATGCAATCTCAGACTAATTAAATAGACAGCTGCAGCCTTTCACAAGTTGCAGTAATGTGTTGCCCTTTGCTGTTTCCAAGGCTTTCAGGAGGAATACAGTAACTCACATGGACTTTAGCATAGCCCATATGCATACGCAGAAATTAAACAACCCTTCAGTTTCCAGGTTTTTACATATATAATCAAGTGCAATGAAAATGTGATTGGGGACTTCAAAGCCAAAAGAAAATTTAAGGAAAAAAAATAAAATAAAGGCAGTGCAGAAGGAATGAGGAAGGCAGCCTGTATTTTAAATTATCTTATGCCATTTTACCTATCAACATTTGCACAGGAATTCTGAATTAGATTAGTCTTTTTACAAGCCCCCCCCAAATAGTTGGATTGATTCCAGCTATTTATTATGTGCTGAAGTACCTGACAGCTGAGAATGCATTGTCAGACATCACCTTCATATATCCTCAAGGAATTTCTCTTGGCCTTGGGAGAATATATGTAGCAAAACTCAGTTGTTGAATGGCTGTATGCGGCTCTCATCTGATGTCTAAGAACAGTTAAAGGCTGAGCATCTTTAACGGAATTTGAGAAAACAGGAATTCATCATTTGGCAGGCTGTATCACAATTTACTATATCAGACAGATGAAAGATATACCTGGAAAGACAGTAATTACCCTGGGATAAACATCAGTAAATTGTGAGTATAAAAGTTTGCAACTGTCCAGAGTAACAGGATCCATATACAAATATATATATAAAAATATATTTTTAAATACAGATTTTAATTTTTTTTTCAATAAATACATTTTTATTCATCTACCTATTCCTTAGAAAAATTACACATAGGAATTCAGTGGAGATACTGTTGCCATAATAGTAAAAAAATGAAGTATGTGGCAGGTTAACTGACCTATATATATTATTTCTGCCTGATGAGGGGGCAGAACTTGTACTAATGATTATGTTTTCACAGTCTGCAACATCTAATATTACAGTATAATGTATCTATGACTCAGACCCTCTTGGACTCTGCATGACTTGGGTTTTACGCAAAATATTTGCCATGTTTCACTTTCACATTGGTATTTGTTCTTTTATCCAGGGGTGTATCACTCACACATCCTGTGTCTGTATTTAAGGGGATCTTTAGCCACCTCATCTGCTGACAGCAGAATTGACTGCCTTGGCAATTGTGTAATAGGACAACTTTATTTCCACTTTTGATTTAGTCAAAGTAGGATTAGGGATCAGCATTAAAATGAAGTCCCTGGCCACTGCAAACAGCATTCCCTGAGAAGCCTCCATGGCTTTCTTCATTTAAAAGTATATTCTGAAAAGAGTCTTTAGATTTCACAGTGCACTCATTACGGACAGCAATATCCGAGGGTATTTGAGGACTTTATAATTGCTATGAGAGTTGACATTGTTCTTTATAAATTTAGCTAAGTACAAATAAAGCTGTCAGAAATTATTTAGATCAATGAAGTGATTGAATTAAAGCAATCATTGTACCTTCAGCTTTGGTGTGAAAAACAATCAAGCCTGAAAACTCCAAGCCAGCCAGCAGAAGCGAGAAGGATGGAGTCCATCTAAATGCACCAACTCTGCAGCCTGTCTCCACACACTTAAACCTCTCTTAATCCTTTCCCAAAATGGGCACAGATGGAGCAGGCCTGTGCAGTTCTTACATGATATGAGGAGACTGTTTTCCGAGCTCAGAGTATACGTACACAGAGGAATTGTCTGAGACACTTTATGTAAGCCTCAGTGGTTCCAATTCTCTATTTAAAATGTACAGAGTGGTAGCAAGATGCAGTGTGACTGTGGGTAGGGCTTTGACTTCCATTCTGCAATCTCAGCAGATTCCCTGTTACACAAATGTACACATACATGCACATGGCAATTGTAGGACTGAAACCCATTCTAAAGTAGGAACACTACTCGGCAGAGTCTCAGCAGACATCAGGCTGTCAGGTTTCTTTTTTTGCAATGCTTCCTGAGACATGGACAGGCAGCTACTTTTCAGACTCCCTTCATTTGGCAGCATAAACAAAAAACTCAGCTCTGATAATCTTTGGCTCTACTTCTAAGATGATTACTACAGATTCTAACTGAAGTGAGCCAACTGCTGATAGACAGAGTTAACCCTTATGTTCATGCTTTTGGAGATAACTGAGCTGTGCATCTTCCAAAGAGAGTGCTATAAAGATATTTTAATAACCATTTCTCATGCACACTAGTGTTGCATAGACACTCAGTGACAGTGTTTGTTTAAAATAAAAACTATTTTTTTTAATCTTATCATAAGGTAACTCTCACATGAAGAATCAAATCTCTCAGAATGGTTGCACACTGTCCCATGCCAACAGGAGTCCCCACTGCAATGGTCATAGAAGTTCTTGGTTGCAAGCCATCCTGCTGTCCTGCATGACCGCACAGAATCCATCTCTGTTACCATACCTGCTGCAATGGGCAGATGTTGCAGGCTGTAGGTAGCATCGCTTTGCAGTGGTGACCTGCCTGGGGTGAGCCTATGACCTGCCATTTGCCGAAAATGGTTCCAGCCTGCCCTGAAGTTAGTGAAAACCATACAGTGGAAAAACACACCCATGGGTGACCCATGCCAGAGTGGGGAGGCTGAGGAAGAGAGCAGCAGAAGCTATGACGTGCAGCCTGGCAGAAACCATTACACATAGGAGTCACGTGACAGGAGTCACGAAGTGCAGCCCGGCAGAAACAGTTACTTGCAGGGCCACAAGGACCCATCACATGCACTACTTCCACTTCCTATGCCACCCATCCCATTACCACAGGAGTTTTGATGCACTGGTTGTAACTGCAGCAAAAATAAGGGAAGTTGAGGCTGGGAAGGAGGGAGGATGGAGTTTTGTGTTTGTCTAGATGTTGGTGTGCTTCTTTCCCTCGATATCCAAATCAGAGATCAGAAGCTTGCGTGGCCCGGCAATAAATTAACTCAAGTAAAATTTCCCAACTCTGGACTGTTTTGTTCATGAAAGCTACACACAAAACTGGTTTAAATATCTTAACTTTGTACAAAAGACTGTCCTCCACTAGTATTTTTGCATCTGCAGGAACAGTTTGTACTGACTGTTTGCAAATGTCTTATCTATGTACAAATTCATCCCTTCTGCAACTGCTGAAGCAACAGAACTGTGTGAGAATCCCAGGGACACTCCACTCAGGATGTTAATCGACACATACACCTTTAGGCATACAAGGAGATGAGCTACAGCAGGAGCTACCTGGGGGAATATGTAGAACTGTCCAAAATCCCTATCTGGAGAGCTCCTGCGTGTCAATTACTTAATCATGGAGATGGTGACGAGTTCATACCTGCTTTCAAGGCAGTCTGTTTTTTCAGTTCAGCCCTACTATCTCTTCTGTGCTGCTGACAAGCTGGAGTGTTCCTGGACCACTGAAGGAATTAATGACTTAAGTGCACAAGGTACGGAGAGAGGCATAGCCCTGATACCCAGCTTCACCACAGTTATAAATATGGGACAGACTTGAGTTTCATACTTAGAACTTAAACCTGACAGCTTCTGCCACTCCAAGATACTTTCTTGGCCTTCAGAATTTGGAAATCTTTGTTCCTGGGTTATTGATCGAAAGAATTTATTCAAATTGAACACACTTCCGATTCATTCTGGATCATAAAACTTCCCAGGAAAAATAGTAATATTGTCCAAAGCAATCAATCACTATTGCAGATAAGCTTTTATTTAACCAAACTTATGACTTAGCTCTGCCATTTTAAGGGAATCATTGACCTCTGTCACATTTGTGGCAAGACAACCTTATAATGAGTTGTAATTGGGTGTAAATTATTATGGCAACTGTTACATTAACTTTAAGCTTTTCTTCATCTTGATATTTGCCATCAGTGGATTTCACTATTTGCATGTTGTCATGCACTGGAGCACAACAGGTACATTCATTAAGCAGTCAAGGCTAACAGAGAAAGCAAGGTGGCCTCACAAAACTTGAGATTACACTCTGCTGATTTATTTTGCAAAGGTAAATGGGGGTTGCATTGTGGCTCTGTTTCTTCTGGTCTCTAGGTCCTCAGAGACACTTTGTCTTTCTGAACTACCGTTTTCCCCCATCCCTAGGAACTGTCCAGGCCTGCCCCAAACCTACCATGTGGGACACTGAGCTGCTGAGGTCCTTTGAGCTCTGCTAGACCATAGTGTTCAGAATCAGCAGTTTTAATACATACTTTGAGAAGGGTAGTGGATTTGTCAAGAATTGCTTCAGAGAAATGTTTCAGTTACCAACACTACCTCATGCAGTCTCCCTTTCCCTCAATAAGTTGAAAGAAGCTGCCCAAGGATCACACCTCCAAGACAATGTCCACAGGCAGTTTAGCCTTTGTTTTACCAAATCAAGTAGCTCTCAAATGGGTGCAGGAGGCCTAGGTTGGATGATAACGTGCCAGAGGATGTTTTGATGCAGAAAAGAGAAGCAGCCACTCCCAGCAATCCCAGTAGTAGAGCTGCAGCAGTCTCAGCATTGCCTTGAAAGGTGTTTTCTCAGCCAGTCCGGTCAGCTCTTGCTGTAATACAACATCTAGTGTCATCAAGCTGGGGACAAAAAAAGAGGAAACCATATTTCTGAGAAATGGGTTTTGAAATAGTAGAGACAAGTATCTGATAACAGCCTGAGGTCAGGGCACTCTGCATCTGGGGCTTTCACTTCAGGTTCATGTTGTGAAAGAACTGTAACACCCTATGTGTGTCAGTGAATAGTGCCCAGCTGAGTGTGGTGTCACTCCCAACTGAACACTGCTGAAATACCAATGAATAAATAATAATCACCTCCAGTTTAGTAGCTGTCTGTGGGAATGGAGCACAGCACTGTTTAGTTTCAACCAGCAATAACCCTGAGCAAATCAATACCATCTGGTCTCAGCTCAGAGCTTTCCTGATCCGCATAAAATAAAATAGATGCAAAAATTTCAGAAAATAACGGCTACCCCCAGAATTGTCAGACTAGCATCATATGTCAGTCTTTCTTTCCAGCAATGCCCCCAGGGCTGTGCCCACTATTACTCAGGAATGACAACGCCTGGATTGCAGGCCTGCAATGTTCTTGCCCACAGCTTTGGGGTTCCAGCAAAAACAGAACAGGAATTTTGTCATGCTATTAAATTATGTTCATCCTTGCTAACCTCCGGTGATGAATGGCTCCATCTGAATTTAATGCTGCCAGCCTCTTTGCATCTGTATGAAATATAGTTATAATATATCTTAAGGACCTGTCAGGGAAAGAGCTACAGCATTTTTATGCAGGATAACTCCCTAAGGAAGTGGGATGAAATGGAACCACCTCAAAGGTTACTGCAGGAAAAATCATTTGAAGCAGTTCAGTGGGAGATGGGTCCCAGGAGGTCCCAGGGACCCACAGAAAACAAAGAGACACTGTTTCTGTCACAGGGCCATCCATGCTGAGGGATGACAAGCTCCTGGAACTGAATCAGGAGCTGGAACAATGAAATGGCATGGAAGAAACCAATTTCTTTTTTTTTTTTTTTTTTTAAATACAGCAGTACCCTCTCCCTTTCTCATCCTTACAAGTAAACAGGAGTCAGGGCCAACCCATGCTGCAGCAGCACAGGAATGATGGTGGCAGTGTTGTGCTGAGGCATGGGCTTTCGGTCAATGGATATGGGCAGCGTGGAGCTCAGCATTGGCTGACCTGCCCTGACAGGAGGCAGGATCATGAAAGGGCTTGGGGGGAGCAGCCAGGCACCATGCTGGCTAGGTGGTATTCCGTGGCTGCTTGTTGGACTGCCAGTGAGGGATACTGTGTCCTCTTGTGAAGCCCTGGGAAATCACAGTCTGTTTTAAGACCTCATAAAGGTTACACACAGGCCCTTGAGTCTCAAAGATGGGAGTAAATTAGGAATTGTTTTTATTCATCCCATCAACCTAGAAAACACTTACTTCCTCTCCTTTACAATAACTTGCCGTTTATCAACATCCCATTGAGGTTCATGCGCCACCTGGTTCAGTTAGGTACTTCAAGAGTAAAATAGGGGCTTCTCTTTTTAATACATGTCCTTGCATGAGACCAGGCTCCAGGCTTGCTCCCTGGCTCTCCCAGATATGTAGTCTTCAAGCTAATACTGCTCCTGCCATCATCTAGGAAACAGAGGGGTGCGAGCTGCCATCCTCCTTCCCCATATGTGCTCCTGGCTGTCTAGAGCCTGCCCAGGCTGTCTGAACCATCCAGCCATGGAGCCCCTGACCATGAGCAGCCTTTGCCACTTTGCCGTTCATAATATCCTCCACCAAACCAAGCTGAAGTGGTGCAGCTGCTGCATGTTCCTACCAGGAAGGGAGAGGGACTTTGGGGAGTAAAAGGGTGCTCCCTGCTTTGCAGCCCTGCTCAGACACAGTGGGCTGGGCTGTGCTCAGAGAGGGAAAGACAAGCTTGTTGCAGAATAAATATCATGCAGAGAGGGATTTTCCCACCTGTAGTCAAATACTAGGTTTTTTCTGCACTATCTACATACTGGCAGACAACTTTTAAGTGAGAATGAATATTTGCCTCCAGGTGATATGTGAAAAAAAAATGTTGATTTAATGTAATCCTGTTTCCTTGTCAGGGTTCCATTTCAAGCACAGGCACCGAGTTTAGCCACACTGAGTTTCTGAGTGCCTCCTGTTATTCAAGAAATCCCCCCAAGCCGAGCTCAGCACATCAGCAGGAATCCAGCTGACTTTCACTCCACATCTTGAGAGATGCCCTTTCAAAGTCCACCCTCTCAGAGACACAATGAACTTTCCATTCAGCATTTTACTGTCTCAGCAACCTAAACCATAAAGTTAGACTTAAACCTGACATACCTGGCAGTCAGGATCTATTAGGATCTGCCAGAGTCTTGACAGTCTGACCTGGGACTGTGTACAATATGGGAAGAGGTGTAGAAATGGAGGTGGCAGAACAAGGAGCAGCAACAGTGGTTTGACATGATGTGAGCAAAGTCATTGCTTGGCATTATGGAGGTGCAGAATTCCCTTCCGTGGCATGGAAACTGCTTGTCCCAAAGTAACAGAATCCTGAATATGAAATCTGGGCGTGCAACAATCACTTACTGAGTTTTTAGGAGAGCATTTAGACTACCTTGACTTAATCATGGAATAAAGTTGCTTGTAATCTGCAAAAAGTAAACTTATATCCATTGCACTTTGCTGAAGAGGCTGTTGTGTGTTTCTTGCTTCCCAGAGTTTGTAGGCTACACTGAAGGCTTTCCTGATGCTGACGAAAGTGTTCGTGCTAGAAAATGAAACCCTATTCTCTGGCCTGGAGGCTCCCTGGTATGGTTCAGTTTGTGTCCATACAGCCAAACTCTCTGATCACCAAAACAGATGGCTGCATCCAAACAGCCTGCAAGGGCACAGGCTCATGCCAGCCTGCACCTTGCCAAGACCTCACCTGCGCCAAAGACCTTTCTGACTATCTAATTGATGATCACGAGCTGATGCTCAGGCCTCAGTTCTGGCTCCAATTTGCTCTTTGTTGTAGATTAAGCCTCAGGTCTCACATGGAGAAGCCTGCTCTGGCTTAAAAGGAAGTGGTGTGTGTGATGGGGTGCTCCCCCCGTGCTCAGCTGTGCAGGCTGTAGCATGGCACCTGCTGGCCCAGCTGGCCTGATAGCCAGGGGAAAACTGCCTTAGCATCACTGCTGCCCATAAACCACAGCAGGAACAGTAGAGGAGCTGTTTCCTGGAATAAATGTGTGCACAAGGCAAATGATTTACGGTTTTCCAGGGAGGAAGAGGAAGGATTTGCTGGAGCTGAGGGCTGTCACGATAAAGGAGGAATTGTCCTGAATAGGAACTGTTGGATTTTTACAGGCATTTAGGGAATCACATGAGGACGCATGCATAGAGGAGGGCATGATGATGGCAATATCCTGGCTCAAGTGACTTTACAGCCAGGCTCCCTCAGCTGGGGCCACAGCAGGCACCAAGGGAGCAGCCACAGGCTCTGGCGGTCAGGAGGAAGGACTGGAGACAAGAGGAGGAGAAAAGGAAAGCCTGTGTGAGGGAGCAGGCTTGTGCAAGTTGTTGAGGGTGTCTGAGCAGGATGGGATGGTATGGAGGCAATGTCAGGTTTCAGGAAAGGCAAAAGAGAAGGGGAGATTGACCATAATTACTAATTCATCAAATATGAATTACTAACTCATATGATGCTTCCTCCCCTCATCTCTGAGCCAAGCCCTGCTTCTCCCCTCCCTGTCTTGCCCCACTTCTTTCTCCCATTTTTTACTTTTCTTCCTCCTCTTCCATCCCCCCTCATCCAGTCCCTGTGCACTCTTTCTGCATACATTGAGCATTTACCAAATGCATCAGGCAGGAGCAGCTTGGGGATATGTTGGCAAGTGTGGGGTCTGTAACCCTCACTAAAATCTTCCCAAGCCTTATTTCACTGTTGGGCTAGTCATGGCCAGTGTATGTGCCAGCACTGGACATGACATCACAATGCTCTGGAAGAGGACACACAGGACTGGAAGGTCACTATGCCTGTGCAATGGCCCCCAGTTGCGACTTCCTGGGGTGCCTTCAAGTTTGTGGAGACAAGTGTGTGGCAACTTGGGCTGAGCATGTAAAGCAGCAGGTAGGAGTTGGTTGCAAGGTTTTGACACCTTGAATGTCCTGTGATGTCATTTATGAGATAAGCAGTGAGAATTTATTGGATAACCATGTGCTTCCGACCTCCAGTGGGTTAGAGCAAAGCAGATTTTTTGACATCTCACAATCTGAAGAGCAATGTCAAGACAAATGGGAAGCACTGAGCATTTTGCAAAACATTTCCATCAGTGCCAGTCACCCTTTCTGGGTTCCTTTAGCAGCTGCATCCACCCAGTCCCCACTGTCTCAGCTTCTCAGAGAGACCTTACTGATTTGAGAGATGCGCGGGCAGAAGCCTGCCAGGAGGGATTTTTTGTCCCTTTTTGCAAGCCCAGCTTCCAAAATCAGTGATAACCATCTTTTACAACATGCAGGAGCCATGATTAGCCCTCCAACCAGGTAGAGGCTCAGATGAGGGGAGGAAGATCTGGGGGCCAAGGAGGGCCTGAGAATGAACATATTTGCCAAGATACATCCAGTTATATCTTACTGCAGCAAGACTGTGAATTGACGCACTTCCCCTCCCAGCACAGAGATGCCACAAAGGCATGCAAAGGGCTTGTGGTAGAAAGTGTTTCTGCTTGGCCATCTGGGCTTCTGTGCCTGAGAGGGGATTTGGCTAACCCTGAACATGATACCGCCTGCCAGATCCATCCATTTCTCCTTTGCTATCTGTTTAATACTCTTTTTATGTACCCACAGCAAATGGCAGACCACCTGTGTGTTTTATCCCAACTTGGCTAGCTCCAAAATGCAGGGTTAGATGAGAAAAGTTTTCCTCTGGACACAATGTTATTTTTTTAATGCCCAAAGTTGAAGTGGTACAAAGATCCACACCTGGATTTAGTTTATGCTGAGGGCATGGGTGGCTCAAGCAAGAACACATGTGATTGTGTATTTTTTTGTAAGCTCAATGTCAGTTTTACTGCAGTGCCAGAAACCCATAGGCAAGATTAGGATGCAATTGTGCTAGGTGCTGTACAAACATGATGAGAGAAAGCTATTTTACATTGAAATACAGCTTGAAATCAGAGGACTGTTTGTGGCTGGAAGTGCCAGTGATTATTTCCACTCAGACCAAATGGTTTTGCCTCCATTGCCTCTCTTTTGAGGGTATCTCTCTTTATATTGCAGTGCCAATCTCAGATTTTCCAGGCTCCGGGGGGAGATGAAGGGTGTTATCTATCATGCTGAAGGGAACACGGGCAGGCTGCATTTCAGAGGAAAGGGCTATTCAAGGGAAATGACACCACCAATACATTCTTTGCTGCAGAACAAGCAAACTCGCATTGCTACTTGAAATTAAAAGAGAGAAGCATCGCAAATCACCCAAATTCCCAGACATGGGAGAACCAGCCAAGTCCTGAATTCTCGCGCATATTTTACTTAGATCTGTGAGCAAGCAGACTTTTTTTTGGAGTGTTTCCTCTAGAGCTAGACAGAGTTTTGTTTAGAAAAAAATTATCAGTGTTTGCTGACACATATCTTACATTCATCATGACTATTTACTGATTCACTTGCCATGAATAATGGGATAGTAAATGATGAATATTTAATGGAGAGCACTCCACAAATGGTCAAGGCAACTGCAAAATATTTAACATTTCAGAGGAAGCAATGTATTTGGGAACATCCCTTCCTTTGCCCTTGTATTTCTTTTTAATCCCATCCCTTGTGGTGTGTGCCATAGGCATCATTGGCTGGCCCTGGGCTTTAGCATCTCTGATTATGGAACATCTTCTCCAGTGATGGGCATGGATGCCAATAGAATAAATGTAGATTTGGGATTTTTTGAAGGAGAAGGAGAGACACTAATGATGGCTGTGTTTATAATTCAGTATTCCTAGTTAATGGTGAAACAGCTTTTTATCCTATGTCTCTTTAGATCATACTAGTTGTAGCTGTACACACAGAATATCTGTGTTTAATAAAATTACCTTATCGGAAGAAAACTTTATCAAACTTCAGCTATGTGAACAGAAACACCAAGGGTCACAATGACGCTAATTTGGGGGGGATGCTTCAAACCCTCTGAGAAGACTGCTAAGGAAGTTTCACGGCTCTGGGGTTGTCTACCAGCTGCTCATCCACCTACTGCTTTTATTTGGCTTTTCTCTCCTCGGTCCTTTCCTCCATACTACCTCTCTGCGTGCCTGCCTGCCCACTTCTTTCCAGAAGGAAAGAGGCCAGACAGCTTCATGGGGAGGATTCTGTGCTTGCAATGTAATGGCACCACTGAGCAATACCCATTGACTAGCTAGGATAGTGTGCAGTCAAGGAGCTGAACTGCCTCTGCCTGTTGAGGAGGTGTTATGATATAATTCCCATCAACTTGCTGAGTACTTATTAAGCTGTGTTTTGAACCCTGTGGCTTAGACCAGAAAGCATATTTTCTAGAGACAGTTGTCTTAGTGAGTAACAAGAAGGTTGGCAAGCTACCAAGGGAAGTTGAACAAAAAGGTGATTTTCATTCTCAAAAGGCTGCTGAGCTGACTGCTGATAAGATGCCAAGCGCTTCCTAGCTCTCACAGATTTGGACTCCAAATTCACAGGCCTCCTGAGAAATTTAGGAGTCTCTGTTAAGCCTATTAAATCCCCCTGATGTTTCTAACAACAGCCTAGATTTTATCACTAATGAAAGAAAACTCACAGTTCCTCTGGATTTGGTCCATCTTATCTCAATGGCTGAAGGAGAGCTTGGCTAGAAGGATAAAGAACCATTTTTCTTTCTATCGGTGTATTATGCAAAACCATTCTTTTTGCATCAGTCCAAAACAGACAAATGCTCTGACATACTCTTGAGCGTTTGGGCTGGAGCAATTCAGAGGGTTACTGCTCTAGCCCTGTGGAGAGCCCTGTCCCTGAGTAAGGGCAGCAGAAGCAGCTCTGCATTGAGCTCCTCAGCCACCCTATCTGTGTATCAGTGTGAGTGGTGCCACTGGCACTGATGGAAGCTCAGTTTAATTAAAGAGGGGACAGGCTGCTCTTTGATTACCTGTGCCATGGGCCAGGAGCTGAGGATCAGAGCAGGCCACTACAAGAGATACTGTAGGAATGCAAGGTCATGGCAAGGATGAGTTTTGAAGGGACCTCTGGAGATTATCTAGTCCAGACCCCCTGCTCAGAGAAGGGTCAGGCTGCTCAGCAGGCTGCTCAGGGCTGTGTCCAGTGCACTTCTGAAAATCTATAACAATGGAAAACCCATGCGCTCTTTGGGCAACCTGCACTGTTGTCAGACCATCTTCACAGTGAAAAAGTGTTGGATTTTTTTTATGTTCAAGTGTAATTTTCTGTGTTGCAGTTTGTGCCCATTTCCTCTTCTGTCACTGGGCACCACAGAGAAGCCAGTCTCTGTCTTGTTTACTCTCCCCATCAAGTATTTTTTTATCCACACTGATAAGATCTCCCTGAGCCTTCTCTTCCCAGGCTGAACAGTACCAACTCTCTCAGTCTCTTCTTGTGTGTCAGATCCTCCAGTCCCTTAATCATTTTCATGGCCCTTTTCTGGACTCACTCCAGTACGTCCATGCCTGTCTTGTACCAGAGAGCCCAGAATGAGATGTAAGACACCGCTGCTGAGCAGAGGGGAAGGATCACCTCCCTCGACCTGCAGGTGATGCTCTGCCTAATGTAGCCAGGAGGTTGGTGACTTCCTTTGCTGCAAGAGCATACTGCTGGCTCATGGCCAGCTTGTCCAGCAGGACCCCCAGGTCCTTTTCTGCAAAGCTGTTTTCCAACCAATTGACCTGCCAATTCCATCCTGCTCTGGTGCCTGAAGTTATTCCCGCTCAGGTGACGGACTTGGTGTTTCCCTGTGTTGAGCTTCATGAGGTTCCTGTCCACCTGTTTCTCCAGCCTGTACAGATCTCTCTGAATGGCAGCAAAACTCTCTGGGGCATCAGCCACTTCTCCCAGTTTTATACTGTCAACCAGAATGCTAAAAGGGCACTCTCTCCCATCATCCAGGTCATTAATGAAGATGTTAAACAGTATTAGCCACAGTATCAACCCCAGGGTACTCCACTAGTGAATGGCCTCTGCCTGGACTTTGTGCCACTGATCCACACCTCACTGTGGATTTATCTAGTCTGTACTTCATTGGTTTGTCTATAAGAATGTTTTAGGAGACAGCATCTAAAACCATGATAACATCAAGATAAACGATGTCCACTTCACCTTGGTCTTACTGGTGAGATTTGCCTTTAAGAATCACAGGCCCCTGAGACCAGTGGGAAATGCTCTTCTTGACCAGGTGGGCTGTAGCAGACACCCACCACAACATTGCTCACATTTGTCGGTGCTGTAACCCTAATCCATAAGGTCTCAGCTGGCTCATTGTCCACCCCAGGCAGAGTTCCATACATTCTCCTGCTCTGGCACATAAAGCCTCTCCTCACTTTCCCAGCCTGTCATAGAACCATAGAATCATAGAATCATTAAGGTTGGAAAAGACCACTAGGATCAAGTCCAACTGTCAACCCAACACTAACATGTCTCATAAACCATGCCCTGAAGTGCCACATCTACCCTTCTTTCAAATACCTCCAGGGATGGTGACTCTACCACCTCTCTGGGCAGCCTGTTCCAATGCCTGACCACTCTTTCAGTAAAGAAATTTTTCCTAATACCAAATCTAAACCTCCCCTGATGCAGCTTGAAGATATTTCCTCTTGTTCTATCGCTAGTGACCTGGCAGAAGAGACCAACACCTGCCTCGCTACAACCTCCTTTCAGGTAGTTGTAGAGAGCGATAGGGTCTCCCCTCAGCCTCCTCTTCTCCAGGCTAAACAACCCCAGTTCCCTCAACCTCTCCCCATATGACTTGCTCTCTTGTCCTTCCTGGAGAGCCAGTATCCATCTATCCATCCATGGCAGCACTTCAGTTGGTGAGCTGGCACATCATGTCTCCCCGATCCCAGCTGGATCACAGACCTCGTAATTCCTCCTGTTTGTTCCCCATGCCACATATGTCAGTATACGGGCACCTCAGACAGGCACTTGGTCCTGCTAGTTTCCCAGAAAAGGTATGAGAGCTTCCCCTGTAATACTGCCCTCTCAGTGCTCCCTTACTTCTTTGCATGCACTTGTATTACACTATATTCACTGCAGGTTACGTGCTGCAGACTTTGAGCTGGAGTATAAGCCTCTAAACACAAACTGAATTTCCTGAGGCTAGAGATTAAACTCCAAATTCCCTAATCACAGAGACTTGTGTGGAACGAGGCTGCGGCATAACCCACAAGTCACGTCCCAGTACCGTCTCCTGCTGGGGACTGCTGTCCTGCAGACCATGTCTGCAAAAGCCCAGAGTTATTTCAGACTATGTGTGGACTCACTCTAATAAACTTTTGTAATGTGATCATATCTGATTGCTGCTGTTGGGTTGCCTACCTCACTCCACGCATTGCTTGGAAGAAGGATTTGGCAAACTAGTAGAGGGGTGTTGGGTACCTGAAACTCTCAGTACCAAAGATTTGTGACAGGTACAGAATGGGGGATGGGCCTGCTGGAAACCAAGACTGCTCCTATGGCTTGGTAGGTAGAACATGGAGGACCTGGATTGTTTCATTGCTGCTGCTGTTAGATTCCTGGTCATGACAGATAATTCTCTTTTGGAAGAACAGTGAAAGCCAAGATCCTGGCCCTCCATAATGGTTGTGAAAAAGTATTTATTGAAACAATAATGAGGAGCACCGTGGGATGAGAGTCTGAGATTGAAAAAACCTGTTATGGTTGTTAGGGTGCAGCAAATAAAACCTCAGGCAGCTGAGGAGGTATAAGTTTCGACAGCGATACTCAAACTCTGCCTAGAAGTCAGCTTAAGTGAGAAAAAAAAAGTGTTTCCTAGCAAGATGTAAAGAAGGATGAAAAAAACCTGTATTGTTTCCATTATAAAATAATTGCTGAAATGTGTTTTAGAATAGCTTTATAGCTGATAAGACAGGGAGCAGACGTTTGAGAGCTGATGTAAGGGATAACTCTTCCTTCAGGACATCTCCTTGTAAAAGCTTTGGAGAAAATAGGATAAAATGTAACTCATGGGTTTCTCTGGGAAAAGCTGATTTTGCATAAAGGGGGCTGGGTTTTCTTGGTCTTGTTTTCCCATGGACCAGTCTGAGAGCTGTATCCGGAGGCCACTGCAGGGGGGGTAACTGAATGGACACGTAGGAGCACAATGATGGGCTCTACACACTGCCGCTTTCTTAATGGTTTTCTCCTGGTTTCCATCTACAGGAAAAGTGATCTTTCTGTTAAATTTCTCCTCCTGTGGCTTCCCAAGTCAGTGGGTCACCTCCAGGGATTTGCTGATGGACATCTCATGAATGGCAGGGTACGCTATGAAACCAGCATTTCATGGGAATGTCTTGGATGTACAGGATAGCTTATTGTTACATGAACATAGAGGGCCTTTGTAGTGTATCAGCTGCTTTTGGGTTGCTGCTTATATTCATACTCAACAATAAAACAGTAAATTTTGAGAGCCTTCAGGCTTGGTGTCCTTGGGAAGGTGAAGCATTAAGGTATTGTGGCAATCAGTACTAGTCCTGGCAATTAAAAAATGGCCAGTTAGGTTCATTCCTGACCTCTTCTGAGCTATTGTGCTGGGTATATGTGGAAAATCACCTTTATTTCATATGGTTTCTGTCCCTTAACAAAGTTTTTAAAGCTTCTCCTGCCCATCATCTCAATGATGCTGGCTGTGCTTACTGCATGTTGTCAGCAGTTTTTCTCTGAGAGGACACAGAACTGCCAGAATACTACCACCAGTGTTTGGTAATCAAGGACCTTCATTCAACATCTGCATTTAAGAGAGGTAAAGACAAAGTGAGAAAATACAAGTTGGTATGTGTTCTGTAGAGGAGAATGCTTCATTAATATCTGGTCTGAGACTGCTGGGGTAGTAGCTATCCTGTACAGTCACTGTAGACCACCAGGTATATTTTGGATCTCCATAATCTGGCTGAGAGAAAGCCCAGTGGAGGACAATAAAAAATAACATGATTAAGTGAAACTGGATGCACATATTCACTGCCAGCACTATTAAATAAAATCCCTCCCTTTTTACCTTCTGTTCACTTCCATCCCTGCTCCATCCTCTTCCCAAAAATCTGCCAAAGCATTGCCAGCTTTTCATGAGAAATGGTTCCACCAGGAAATTAAATGTTGGCTATTACAGCTTACATGTTATGCGGAGATGAGCCTGTCATCTCCACAAATCAGTTTAACCATCACAAAAAATGTGCTCCACTCTTATGGAGAAGAGAAAGGTGAGGGAGAAGATTGTCTTAGGAAAACTTTCCCCAAACTTATTTTAAAAACCATTTGAAAAGGGTGTTTACATGGCATTCAGAGCAGAATTTGATGGATGTGAAACACAGAAGCAGCCATAACTGTTGAAGACAAATCTCAAGAATGTCTTTTCAAACAACATGCTGTGATCAGATCGATTCATCCACATGGAAGCAGAAATCTTGGGGACTACCAGAGAGGTTTTCTCGGGTTTACTTAGAAACATTTCCTGATATTTTCTTCCCAGTAGTTAGAAAGGGGAAAAGGCCACAGCCATAAAGGGCAACAGGAAACCACACTAGTTTCTTTTGGGATTTTGTTTTGCTTTTATTTTTAGAAGCCTGACGGACCTCCAAATGTTTTAAGTAAAATGTTTACTTGAATATGTTAGGAGCACTGCTTTTTACTACTGCCAATTCCAATTCTGCTTCAAGAACTGCAGAGTCATAAGCATCTCTTACTCTAAAGGAGTAGAGCAGGATTTCAATCCTAGTCTGAGGAGCTGAGCAAACAGGCTGGGCGATTTATCTTAGCATCGGTTTGGTAAACAGCCTAGGTGTGTATATAAAGCTTAGCACATGCATGAATGACATGCAGTAAGGCTCTAGTAGAATGCTTGCTGCATTCCAGTGTTTCCTAATCTGTTATGTTTATATATGCATTGTATATTTTTGTTATATATACGATGCATTCACAGACACACACACATATAGATATGATACACACACCCTGTTGCCTGCTGTGTTTCTTCTAATATGGCTATTTACTTCTGCTGCCTCTGCACTCTTGGGAGAAGCAGCCAATCCGAGAGGCATCGGTGTTGTTACAGGCTGAATACGTGACAAGGCTGTAGTGAACTCTTTTCAATTACCTTTCCTCTGTTGACCTGTCAGCTGGATGCCTTCCTTCAAAGCTGTGCTGTAGCAGTTTTACCATCAATTCCTTCATAAAAGTTGCTTACAACCCCATCATTGGTATTGAAGAGATGAGCTTTAAAGGACTATTGGGATGTCTATAAAGCACACTCACTGAAATGCAGGTATTTTTTAGCTCTCTTGGAAAATCCTTTATGCTTACTATAAACCCAGCTCACTTCTGATAAAGCCTTGCCATCCCTTTGGTCCTAAGGAGATCACCAAAAGCCTCAGTGCTACACCCAGAAAAGGTACAGTCAGTGCTAATTGTAGTTTGAGCTGTTGGATGCAATTAATCTACAAAGTCCAAGAATGAGACCAAAAGAGGAGGGTAGAAATTACAGCAGACTCCTAAACAGCAGTCCAGGTTGACCATTGGATCTAGTAGCGGATCAAAACACAGTTTTGCAAATATCATAGAAATTCAACAGTGAACCCTTTTAGAAAATGTTTCATTCTCAACTGCTGTTGATTTGAAGGTAGAGTTATCAAGGTAAACATATTTTTCAATTCCTGCCACTCTCCCAGGTGAAATGTGTCCCTAACTTTGCTCATCTGAAAAGTGCTCTTACTTACTGCAGCAGCAGAATTCGTACAACAAAGGTGTGAACATGAAGAAGCAGCTGAAGATTCCATTTTAATGGGGGCTTAAGGACCCACTTGCATTAACCCAACTGGACAAAGGCTTTCCAAAACTCCTGTGAAGACGTTTCCTTAACTTCATGCACCTAAGTAGCCCCTTGAAACCAAAAGAATTGCCCAGGCTTAAGATCAGCACATACACATATGATCTGCTAGTTTAGGACCATACAAGGGCTGATAATCTGATTATACACTCACACTTGATACAAACATGCAGGAACACAGACACCTTCTGATCATCAAGTTCATTTTTCCTAGAGTAGCAGCGTGTCATATGAACTCTTCCCTGACCTTATCAAGCTCAGTATAGCTCAGTGCCAAAGGAGTTCTGGCTTTTGACCCAGGTCTTGAGGAGTTCTTGAAGCAGGTGCTGAATGTGGCTCCTGTTCCCTTTGATTGCTTTGACTGATTCAGGGTTTGTCAGAAAAGAAATATTTCAAAGTACTTTTAAATCAAGCTTTGCCATTTTTCTGTTTATGCATACTCAAATGGCTGAGTCCAAAGCCATATACTACAGGCATGCACATATCCCTCATCATATTTTCAAACCAACGTCATTCATTTTAAAATGATAACACCTAAAAGTATGCATATGGAGAATCACAAGAAAAATGCATAAGTAATAATCATTACATAATGATTTGATTCAGTGATACACTGTCAATTAACAGATGTAGCAAAGTGCTTGGGTTTTCAGTTCATATATGAGCATTCTTGACATTTGATCAGTGCCACGTTTTGAGTTTCTGGAGAAGCCTTAAAGGTTAGTGCTATATTTCATCCTTCCAAGCTCTGCATTTGAAAGCTCAGTCCCATGAAGCATTACCTGGTGCCAAGGAAAGGCAGTCATTATTTAAATCACATTCTGACATAAGCTGTGCAGAAGTCTCACTTGGCATCTTCTTTGCAGGCAAAATCAGTACCTTCAAGAATGGTTTAAACCAGATGAAGTACTTCAACAGACAGGTGCAAGGAGAGGAGAGGAGAGGAGAGAGAGCTAATAAGCCCTGGATCACAACTTGGCCACCAAAAGGAGTAAATGGAAAGAAATCCAACTGGGGAGGGCAGAAGGGGAGGTAAAAGATTATTTTCCACCCACAGTAACATAGTCTGAGAAGTAGAGAAAGCAAAAAAGGGAGGATTTAGCAACCACTGGAGAGATTTGATGGGCTGAGTGAAACCGTCTGTTGGCTGGAGGAGACAGGGACTGGGGGGTTGAGGACAGCAGTTGTAGAAATACCACGGATAGAGGGATAACTACCCTGCTTGAGCCAGTTATTGGGCATTGGGACACTGTGTGAAACCCTCGTCTGGCCCTTGCGTGCACCAGCAGTCCAGCACCAACCTGGCTGCAGAGGGAAGGACGATGGGGTAGCTACGAGGGACAGCTTTGCGTGTGACGTGTTCCTTCTCCAAAGCCTGAGCTGGCCTGGGAGAAAGCCTTGAGGACAGCACCAAAGTATAAACAAGTAAACCTGCATCCTGGGAAATGCTAAGCAGTGTTGGTATTATAGTATAGTATTATGTTATAGTATAGTAGTGTAGTATAGTATAGTCAGTTAATTCAGCATGAGAGGCTCATGCTGAACACCTGCAGTAACTGTGGAGTGACTCCTGTCTTGAGCTGGGGGAGACACAGGGGAAGCTGAACATCATGGAAATACACTTTGGCAACAACCTTTATCAGGAAGGTTGAATCCCTGGCACAAGAACTGAAGAGTGTTGTGAAACAACAGTGGGAGAAAGCATGTCTGAGAACTATTTCTGATGAAATACCAGGGGAGAGTGTTCAGTACGAGCCAGGGGCTGAGCTGCTGAGAACTGATGGCAACAAAGCATGTCTGCGTTTCTGGCAAGCTGCATGCTGGCTGGAAACAATAAACTGTCCTACACGAAACTCTTGTGACTCATTGGACTCAAGAACTCATAGTCCTTGTCCCAAAATGCTGTCCTTCATGGATTAGAAGAGAAAAAAATACACGTACAAAGACTAAAACCATCTCTGCATCTTTTGCCTGACAAAAGCACAACTCCAGCAAGTGTATCTACGCAGCAGGCACAGGTCTTGCAGAGAAGATACTTACTTCTCTGTGCTTACAGACTTCATCCTTACACAGTAAGAGACAGTTAAAAATAGCTTGTACTACACAAGCCTCTTAAGACCAGTCAAGGAGGACTTACAAATGCATCTCAGGTGCCTTCTTACACACGCAGCTGTGTATGCCTTGTTTTTCCATGTTTATACAAGTCAAGAAGTGATTTGAAGACATAATTTGTAGTGTGGTGCAAGATATAAAAGAAAGCATCGGATGTCCCCCAAAGACCTGCTTTTTAACTCTGCTTCTAAGGTGGGATCTCATGTTTACTGCAATGTGGGGAATGACGCACTAGAGATTTTTTAGTTTGTCAGGTAAAGGCTGTTTTTTTCAAACACAGGATAAAAAGCCTTGGAAGAATAACTCTTGGATTTCATAGAATTGCACTGCAAAAATAACTTCTGCACCTTGCTAAAAGTGGTGATGAAATCCAAAACAAGAAATGGGATGAACATATATATTTACAAAGCTTTAATGGACTGAGCTAGGAAAGGAGATAATACTGTATTTGAATATAGAGTCCTAATGAAAGAATAAAGAAGCAAGAGGCCTGTGGAAGCAGCTAGCATTTCTCACTGATCCAGACGCCTAACATCTGTGACCTTTGAAAGAAATGTTCCAAGTAATAGTGATGACATCTGGTTTGTTGTTCTCATTCCTGAATCTTCTTGCCTGTAACAGCACAGAATAATCAGCAGTGCCTTGCACTCTTGACTGCTTGCTTTTAAATTAACATTCTCAGTCAAAATAGAGAGTTTTGTAAAACACAGTCACACAGAGTGGCAGATTTTTAGTTTTTGCTCCTCATTCTAAAAATTCTTCAAAGCCTTAGTCTTCTCAAAGAATAATTAAAAGGAAAAAAAATGGGTTTGAGGTGCTTGCAGAGACAGTTCTTGCAGAGGAGAACGCTCCTATGTCTAGACTGCTTGTGCAAATCTGGCCCCAAAGTTAGTTTTCTGTCTCAGCCAAACTCAGTACCTTATGACACCAGAAATAGGTCCATCCAGACTAAATTGCTGTGCATCAAAAGGACAGGATTAAGCAGCTCACAGGGCTGCTGACAGCACTGATCTGGGCAGAACGGGAAGCTTCCATGCCTGGCTGAGTGCTCTTTATCAGCTCTGGACTCACACCAGGCTGAAGGTGCTAAGAAAAAGTAATGGGCATGTGTACAGTGGTTGTACATTCATACTCACAGACTTACTCTCTCCGTACAGACATGCATACATATATATATGCGTGTGCATATATATGCTTATATAAACTGTATTGCTAGTATCTGTCTATGTATACAGAGACACATAATCACAGCATTATTTTAAATTCCAATGGTATTGGAGTTTCCATGGATCGTGAGAAGGACACGGCAATGCACCCAGACTGTCTGTGTGTGCTGTGCGGAGCCACACACCATCTTCTTGAGAAATGTTTGTTTGCAGTCTACCAGGTAAACAGTTACGTACAAGGCTGCAAGTACCAACAGACACTACCGGTGATTTGGCAACCTAAGGCTGAAGCAGGAGACGATCACAAAACTTGGCCTTAAAGCCACTCCTAACCCATGAGAAGCTTTGGACATTATAGCTTCTCATCCAGCTGCTCTTAACACAATCAGGTGGGAGCATGATACAACCCACATTGACAAGGGATGAAGTAAGAGTGTGGGCATTCATTGTCTACTGGCAATGGGGACTCTACTGATAGCTGGTGTGACATGCTGAAGCAATGAGCTTAGCATACATAGCCAGATTTGTCAGCTAGCGCTAGGCATCATCACTGGCTGCTAGATCTGGTCTCCTGTCCAGCTTTTCATCAGAGAATTACAGTTGGCAGAGTTCCCAAAGTCCCAGAGTGAGTGGAGGTGCCCCTCGTGCCAGCTTAAGCCCCTAGAGGAAGAGGATCAGGACTGCAGGTTCCAGGCACCCCTTCATCACGGCTTCACAGCACAGTGAAATGGGTACTCACACAGGTGGCTTCATGCAAACTTACCAGTCATGAGTCACTCTGCAATTCCACTACATAGACTTGGAGATTAGAATAGGGTTCACAAAGGTGAATAAGGAACAGGATTCTATAGTTTACATCTGATATGTCTTAAATATGCAATAAAATTCTGTTCTGCTGCTCACGTACATAGTGAGAGCCACAGAGCCAGCAGCTGTGACACAGAAGGTACCACAAGCACTGGATCTCCCCAAAGGAAGAGTGTATTGGCTGCCCTGCAGTCACTAGCACAAATTTTGTTCCTCCCTGGCATTTCCAAGGTGTTGAAGGTTGTATAGCAGGGCATGAAAAGATACTGGACTCAAACTTCAATTTTCAGATTTGCATAGGGCTGAGCTATGTGTTTACCTCTAATCATCAGGCCAGGAAGAACAATTGAGATAATTTGTCTGAGTCCTTACCTAATTTCCACAAATTAGTCCTTGATTCAGTTCTAGTAACTACAGCTGAATTTGGGGATATCCTTCAGAGAAATATTGACTGAAAACTTCTCCAGAGATGGCAAATCTATGACAATCATCATCATCCTCATTAGTGAAAAAAATTATATTGTATTTCTTGCTTAAACTTATCTATCAACTCTAAATGCAGAAGGCCATTGTATCTTTATCTGTAATATCAAAACCCTTTAGCAGGTTCTTACAGACTGTTTAGAGAAGATAAGTAGACTTTGTGTCTCCTGTAAGAGGTTCTTCAGGCCCTCAGACAGTATTGTTCTGTGCTGAACTTTCTCTGATTTTTTTGTATCCCTCTTGGAATGTGATGTCCAGGACTGGACACCATATTCCAATTGGACCCATGCTGAATGCAGAGGCAACAAACCTTACTGGGATCCTGCTCAGTGACAACCTGGGGAGTACATTCAAGAGCAGCATTGACTCTGAAGGTCCCAACATTACATTGCAATTTTATTACAACTGATTATCTATCACTAAGCCCTAATCTTTTCCGGAATTATTCCTCTGCAAGACAGAATACCTTATTAGGCAAACATGACCTGCATTTTTTTTGTTCCTACATATACTATATTTTATTTTACCAAACTGAAATGCCCATTATTTGCTTGTGCCAGTATTTTTACCAATTCCCCCAACATTGTCAATAATGATTGTTTTCTTCTGGCTCCCCCCTGAAAAAGACAAAGATCCAATGTCAATTTGTCTTATCTTTTATCTCAGCTAGAACACAGGATTAAGCAAGCTTCCTTACACAAGCATAAGCATACTGCTGTAATTGCATCATGTTTATCAACCAAACTTCTCAAACTAATTTAACATTACTTTTAAAATGAGAATGTAATATCTTTCATAAATCTAGGTTATGCAACACTAATCCTATTACCTTCCTTTAATTATTTATTAGTGGATCGCTGTACCAGTTCTTCCAATATTATTGGAGACCGACAGGTTGGCAATTAAGGGCACCTGAAGCACCAAGCATCCGATGAACTAAGACCCAAAGCTCAGACAAGGCACTGCTGAGACCTGAGGAGCAGCACAACTCACACCATATGTGGCAGGCCTAAAGTAATCAGATCAAGAAAAAAGGTATGAATTTTTAAGGTCTGACAGACCTTGTCTAATGCAGGGGGGCAGAACCACGAATGCCTCTGAGGTGGTGGGCAGTGGGAAGGCACCACAGGCTCATCCTTTCTCACCTGCTCTACCCACAGCCCAGGTCCCCATTCCAGCTCCCATCGCTATGAAATGCAGCTTGGCCTTGCCTTGCAGAGTCCCAAACAAGGGATCCCATGGCCTGGGGCTGCCAAAATATCTGGCTACATCCAGTGGTCCTAGTGCTTTCTCACTGGTAGCTGTTCTGGCCAGACTGCTGGTCAGCCTGGTGGTGTGGCCAGCCACGGCCACCATGGCCATTCCCTGTTTCCTCCTGCATCCCTCTGCACAGCAGCCTCCACTAAAGCTGTAGGCACAAAACAGGCTCCTAGCTTTCCATATAGCCTGGCAAACAGGCACCCATGCTCCGGCCACATCCTAGTGGCCTTTTCAGCTTGTGAGCACCCTGCTCCCTCAACAGGGTCTGAGCAGGGTCACAGAAGAGTGCCCAGAAGGTCAGGGTCCTTGATGATGTCCAGCAAAAGACCACTCAGGATGGATGTGTTAGAGCTTTTGAAGCCACAGCAGCTCTTCGCAGTTCCCCTTCATTGTGGGCAGCCTGTGATGATCCCCATAACCCATCCCAGCCTGATGGACCTTGCAGGGGAGAGGAAAGGTGTGGGCTAGATGCACAGCCATAATGACTGTGACCCATGGGGGTTTTTCTTCTTATCCCCCGAACAGAAGCTGCCCCAACCAGTCACCACCACATCCAGGAGTAAGGCCAGTGGGGTACCAAAGGCTGGGACTGGACACCCTGGCAGTGCACTGGTGTCTTCCAGACCCTGGCAGGGCCTGGCACTGGTCTTGCATATTCAAAGCTCTTGCTTGGAAGAGAGCTGACCAGACTGGGCTGCAGATGAGGATTGTGGTGATATTGTCACTGTGGACATAGATGCTTTGGCAATGTTGATGACTGCAGTTAAGTGTTGAGAGCCCCAGAGCAACTGAGATCCTATTTTTCCCTAGCAGTTCATACTCAGAATGGATGTGGAAATATAGTAGCAGTGGTGGGAAGATGTTGGTGCCTTCATTGTGTATAAGAGGAGTGGTCCCATGGGGATAACAGGCACAGTCTGGGGGCTAATACTCCCTCCTGTCCCCATGGCAGAGAGCACAGGGATTGAGTAAAGCTCCATGTCTGCCCTGCTCTGGGTCTGTGCATCTCCCTGGCAGAAGAGCAGATCCCTGGGCAAGCTCCACCTGCCACACAGGCTGCGCTGGGCTCTGCAGCACGTCCAAGCGGACACGGAGGACTGGTGGCATGAGCTGAGGCTGCTACAACATCTGCATCCCACCAGCAAGCAGGAGCAGCACAAATGCATGAGCTGCCTGCGGGAGCACTGCACACAGGCACGGAGGCAGCTGGAGGGAAACAAGGGCACAGCTCACTGCATGGACAGGGCAGGTGAAAGTCAGTCCCCACCTGTTTTGCTGTCTTCCTCTCTCTCTGTAGACATACATACATAAAAGACAATAAGCAAAACATATATATATTTGTATATATAAACAAACAGACCCACCCCACATACTTCACACACACACACGCATATACATATACATATATCGCTTTGTAAGAATAGTCTGGAAGTCATATTAAAAGCTTGCTGGAGCTTCCCCAATCAAATCATGCAGGAAAGAGGTGGTGTAAAGCTGTAATCAGAAAGCAATTTACCTTGTCATCTACTTGTTGATTAGCTGAGTAAGGGTTGCTCAGGGGTAGGGTAATACCTATTTACCAAAAGAACAGTTGCAGAAGTGTTGTGAGACTGGAGTCATGCCCCCTGTCATGCCAAGGTGAATGTTTCCTACTCCACTGCCTTTACTCTGTTTTTAAGAAGTTTCTGGTGCTTGAATAATACTTCTGTGACCTGTACTAGTGCATGAAGGCACTTGTGGTTCCCTTCTTTTGCAGGGTCCATGCAAAACTGGACCCTGCAGAACTGGAGAGGTGGCAAGGTCAGATTCCAGGTGGAAGGGTTGGATGCTGTATGCAGACATCCCTTAGGACAGTGTGTCCCAGGGTTTGCCCTGACTCTACAAATCCTTCAGGCACGAAGTAGAAATATACAGTCGTGGTCCAGAGCAAAAGCAATCAAATTTTGCATAAGCTGCCAAAAAAAATCATCAGTCCGGATTGTTCCAGAGAGCAGGCTGGCATGGGAGCTCACGCAGGCAGCGCTGCTGTAAAAGCCTCAGGAAAAGTCATTCCTGGAAACAAAACACCCACTCTGGTGATTTTCCTGAAGGGTGACACCTCTTTGAAATAGCACTCATCTCCCAAAGAAACAGTCTTCCCTGGGGCCTGGTGAGGAGGATGAGGTGGCAGCTAAACCCCTGCTCTGCGTAAAGGCTGCGTGGGGCCACACAAAGTCTGCACAGTACAGACAGGCACAGAAGTTCTGGGGCAGGGCACTGTGGTCCTGGTCTGAACAGTCCAATTAGGGCACCAGCAATGGAAGACTACAGCCCCAGCAAGTTACTTCAGAAGTTGAGCTAAGGGATGTCATGCAGAGCCCAGCTCCCGTCCACAGTACCCAGCCACTCTTGGTATGGATGTCCCCGGAGGAGGGAAACCCTTGTGGAGCAGCTGCAGGTGCTGCTGCAAGCCCAGATGTGCGTTTGTGATTTGGGAGGTGAGCTGGAGGGTCATCCCCAGTGTTGTCCCCCTCCTTGGCCTATGGTAAGATCCTGGTTTTGCTTGAATAATGAGAGCTGCATGTACATTTGGAAGGGGGTTTGTGTTCACTTTATGCCGTGAAATGTCACAATCTTTTTGGTTTCCAGTTTCTAATTACATGGCTTGTCCATGTCTTTCTCTAATACTGTAGGCTCTGACATTGCCTGGGCATTTGGTGGGGCTGTGCAACCCCCAGGAAAACTTTTGGCCTATTTTTCCACCAGGCTGCAGCAGACAGGACAGGGCTGCCAGCTTATCAGGGAACCTGCTACTGCTGCACTTCTCAGAGCCACGCAGATCAAGCCAATCTCTCCTGCATCGCAGTGCGGCCAGGAAAGCTTGTCCTTTCCTTCTGTTACCCAAGGAAAAATGTGACAGAGGGCATCTGGCCAAGACCCTGTCACCCCAGTAATCCTGTTGTTTTGTCTGTATTAACAGGTGGCTTTGCTAGATGTAATGCTCAGGGTAAAAGCCAATTTCACAGACCCTGACCCATGCAGGAGCAACCGAGGCTGCAGGCAGAAGCAGATGGCCATGCTCTTCCCTCTTCCCCGTGGGCAAGCTTGGCTGCCTCCATCCCACACTGCCTCCCTTGCTGTAACCCAGAGGCGATGGCTCAGGGGCAACTTTAGTCCAACTCCTGCATCCAGCGTGTTGCAAAAGAAACTGTCTCCTTTGATCTGCTGATCTTTGGTCTTCCAATATAACTAAAGATCCTGAATTAATGCTGTTGTCATGTGTGGTCCTGCCTGTCTGACAGGGAGCTTCAGTTCCAGATATTCTTTTGTTTGGTGCACTGTTGAGATGCTCTGATAAGTGATGGTTTTGCGAATGGTTAAATAGCAACCATGTGCAGATAGCAGGGTTGATGGGAAGGTGAGAGCAGTCTCTGTTGCAAGGATTTGGCTCAATATAGAGTAGCAGCTCCTTTGCTGCTGTTAATTGTTACAGCCCTGCTGGAAAGAAAAGCTATAAAAATTCACATCAGCGGAAGACTCTTCACATCAGCCAAGAATTTGCTGCAGCTTTGTCTCTCTAATATAAATATTTATGTGGATGGATCTGGCTCCATCTTGTGATTTGACAGTCTATGAAATAGCTATGGCTTCAGACCTCCTCCTCGCATCTCTGCATCATTATAGCTTTAATAGAAGGTATTATAGACAACAGAGCTGATTTTCTGACACTAGGATTTTTATTTAAGTCTTGATTCCATGATACCCAGATAATATTACTACTGGCAACAATTAAGTTGCATGTGGATTGCATTTGTTATCCTTGTGGATACAGGATGCTCAGATTCATTCTGAAGCACCAAGAGAACCAGAAAAGAACTAAGGCAGTTATAACTATGCATTTCAAGTTGAAAACTTCCCTATGTCTTGCTTATCAATTTTAATAGGGCACACAGATAAACACATATGTTTTTAGGGCCCTAGCTGCTTAAAGCCTGGAGATTATGGTGGATTTATAAAGAAAGAACAGAAAGAAAAGGACCTCTCTTTTTTCAGATATTTTCTGAAGGAGCACTTGTGAGCATGGGTGATATGTCACAGCACTAGGGAGGGAGCAGAGAAGTGGTATCACAGACCAAGTCAGCTGGAGGAGCTACAAGGTGAAACTCTACCTCTGTTCACATCCATGAGTCTGAAAACCTCTGCTCAGTGCCACACTGAGGCACAGATAGTGGTTTTTAAATTTTTGGGGGCCTCCAGTTTCACCCCGAGGCAAGGCTGGAGCAGCCCCAGGCTGTCAGGAAGATCTGCTCAGTGCCCATGTCCCAGGCAAGATGCTGACATGGCTCAAGCCTGGGTAGCCTGGTGGGTGAATCCATCTGGTACCTTCATAACACAGCTAACACATACCAACAACATCAGATGTCTCATGAAATGCAGAAAAGTTGAATACCAGCCTCTTTTACCTAAGGCAAATGTGGTAAATTGAATTCTTTCATGTGCCAGAAGAGGATCTGAAGGCACATCTTCCAGGAGACAGGGCGACCCCATAAGCCTGCTGGCAAGTTGAGGATGTGGCCTCACGCTGAAGCTGTCTGATGGCATAAAAATGGCTATCAGACATCCCAAGGCTGTCAGAGGACCAGGTACACAAGTGGACATGCCTGGTCTGGTGGTCCTTGTGCTCACTGTGGCAGGGGAGCCCTGGTTCCTTCTCCTTATTGCCTGGGCTGGCCCTGTGTGATAGTGTGGCATGTCTTGGGATGAAGTGCAAGAGCAAGCATGGGGAGCAGGACTCAACCCCCTTTCTCCCTCCTGGGCGAGGCACTTGGACTGGGTCTGCCTGGGTGGAGTCAACTTTCTTCATAGCAGTCTATATGGTGCTGCACTTTGGGTTTGTGGTTAAGCCAGTGTTGACAGCACACCAATGTTTTAGCTGTTGCTGAATAGTGCTTGCACAGCATCAAGGCTTCCTGCTGGCAGTGGGCAAGAAGCTGGAGGGGTACACAGCTGGGGCAGCTGAACTGTACTGGCCAAGGGATATTCCATACCATAAAACATCATGTCAGCATTAAAACTGGAGAAAGGAAGAAGAAGGGGAGGTTTGGGGCTGCTAAGTTGGCTGTTGCTCAGAGACAGTCTGGGCATCAGTCTGCTTTTGGGAGGTGGTGAGTGATTTCCTTTCTGTTGCTTGTGGGTTTTTTTCCTTATTCCTTCACCTATTGAACTGCCTTTAGCTCAAACCACTATTTTCTCACTTTTGTTCTTCCTATTCTCTTCCCCCATCCAGCTCAGAGAAGGGGGACTGAGCGAGCAGCTGTGTGGGTGCTTGGCTGCCGGCTGGGGTCAACCCAGCTCACTGCTTTAAGAACCTGCCTGCTAAATGACCTCCAAGTAATTTCATGGCAATGGGTGAAGCATCACCAGGAGGGCCAAGGTAAGAAGGATTTAGCCTCAGAAATGCCAACCAGACTGGGCTTCCCAACAGATGTGGGGAAAATGTGGACTAACCCTCCCTAGGCAGATGCAACATCTAGGCACCAAGACAGGGGGCTGCATTTCACCCTCAAAGGGCAAACACCTGACCTGTAGGCACACAAATTCTTACTAAGAGTTGGCCTTAAGGAGAATGCATTTTACCTGTCACATGTCATTCATACCCTTGAATACAGGCTCACATTTCAAAGCAAATTGAAGCCAGCTGGTGTTGGGAAGGAACGTAATTTTAAGCTGGAATCCAGGCAGTAATGAGAAGTATCTCAAGTGCAGAAAAGGACACCTACAAAATACAGAAGAATTAAAAGAAAGCAAACCAAGGTCTGTAGAAATATGATGTGTTACAGTCAAAGGACCAAGGATGTGCATATAAATTCCCTGCAAAATGAAAGCTTTGGAAATGACAATGGCATGCATTAAATATAAGTCAACACAAAGTTTTGAGAGAAAAATAGTCTACAATAGTTCAATTTACTGAAAAAAACCATGAAGGCTCAATTTTGATTCTCTATTTCAATGTAATATTAGAAAGAGAAAATATATCTTCCCATGAGAAAAAAACACATTAATGATTCCTTCTTTTCAAAAGCAAGTGGGAAAATGCAATGTGACAGGTATAAACGTGTGTGATGTCTAAGAATTCTAACTTAAAAGATTTCAAAGCAGTGATAACTCAAAACTCACGGTAGTAGAAAAATCACATTCCTAAGATGCTGAGAAATAATTGGATTCATATTTAGATTTGAATTACACTATGAAACCAGAGAAACAACTCAGTCAAGAACATCAGTACTTGCCAAGGACAGCAACTCTTTTGTCTTATGTGAATATTATAATCCTGCCTCCATTGGAGGGGGAGTGGGGGTGGTCTGGTGCATAAAGTACTAGTTTGAAATATAAGTTCAATTCTTTGTAGCTGTCCTCTCTGTCCCCAGGCAAGTAATTAAGCTACAGAACCCAAAAAGTGTTCTCTTACCTAATTCCCATTGCATTTCCAGTGAGAGATAAGGAGGGATTAGGCAGTCCTCACCCGAGCATTGGGCTCCTTGTGCCTCAGTGTACTCTTTGTAAACAGGGATAATAATGTTTCCTGTCTCAAAAGTGCAATAGCAGGTGCTCCCATACTTTGACAATGGGAACCAAATTCCCTACCATATTGGGTTTGCATGGCAAGGTTTTGGTAGCGGAGGGAGTTACAGGGGTGGCTTCTGTGAGAAGATGCCAGAAGCTCCCCCATGTCCCATAGAGCCAACACCAGCCGGCTCTAAGACAGACCCGCTGCTGGCCAAGGCTGAGCCCATCAGTGACTGTGGTAGCGCCTCTGGGATAATGTATTTCAGAAGGGGGGAAAAAACTGCTGTGCAAGAGCAACAGCAGCTGGAGAGAGGAGTGAGAATATGTGAGGAGAACAACTCTGCAGACGCCAAGGTCAGCGAAGAAGGAGGGGGAGGAGGTGCTCCAGGCACCAGAGCAGAGATTCACCTGCAGCCCCTGGTGAAGACCATGGTGAGGCAGGCTGTCTCCCTGCATCCCATGGAGGTTACGGTGGAGCAGATACCACCTGCAGCCTGTGGAGGACCCCACGCCGGAGCAGGTGAGTGCCTGAAGGAGTCTGGGACCCTGTGGGAAGCCCACACTGGAGCAGGCTCCTGGCAGGACCTGTGGCCCCATGGAGAGAGGAGCCCATGCTGGAGCAGGTTTGCTGGCAGGACTTGCGATCCCGTGGAGGACCCACACTGGAGCAGTCTGTTCCTGAAGGATGGTACCCTGTGGAAGTGATCAACGGGGCAGAGTCTGGTTGGAGGCCCGTAACTAGTGGTGATCCCCAGGGGTCTGTACTGGGTCCAGTCCTGTTCAATATATTCATCAATGATCTGGATGATGGGATAGAGTGTAACCTCAGCAAGTTTGCTAATGATACCCAGCTGCAAGGACTGGCTGATACGCTGGAAGGCTGTGCTGCCATCCAACGAGACCTGGACAGGCTGGAGAGCTGGGCTGAGGGCAACCTCATGAAATTCAACAAAAGCAAGTGTAAGGTCCTGCACCTGGGGAGGAACAATCCCATGCACCAGTACAGGTTGGGGGCTGACCAGCTGGAAAGCAGCTCTGTTGAGAAGGACGTAGGAGTGCTGGTGGGCATCAAGGTGACCATGAGCCAACAATGTGCCTTTGTGGCCAAGAAGGCCAATGGTATCCTGGGCTGCATTAAAAGGAGTGTGGCCAGGAGACTGAGAGAGGTTATCCTTCCCCTCTACTCTTCCCTAGTGAGACCACATTTGGAGTACTGTATCCAGTTTTGGGCCCCCCAGTTTAAGATGGACAGGGAACTGCTTGAGCAAGTCCAGTGGAGAGCTACCAAGATGATCGGGGGGCTGCAGCATCTCTCTTACGAGGAAAGGCTGAGAGACTTGGGTTTGTTTAGTCTGGAGAAGAGAAGACTGAGGGGGGATTTCATAAATACCTATAAATATCTAAAGGGTGGGTGTCAGGATGATGGGACTAGGCTCTTTTCAATAGTGCCCAATGACAGGACAAGGGGCAATGGGCACAAGTTGGAACACAGGAAATTCCACCTGAATATGAGGAAAAACAACTTTCCTGTGAGGGTGCCAGAGCAGTGGACAGGCTGCCCAGGGAGGTTGTGGAGTCTCCTTCCCTGGAGACATTCAAAACCTACCTGGATGCATTCCTGTGCCCCCTGCTCTGGTTGTCCCTTCTCAAGCAGGGGGGTTGGGCAAGATGATCTCCAGAGGTCCCTTCCAAACCCTACCATTCTGTGATTCTGTGAAGAGACCCACACTGGAGCAGTTCATGAAGAACTGTAACTTGTGGGAAGGACTCACATTGGAGAAGTTCATGGAGGACTGTCTCCCATGGGAGGAACCCCATGCTGGAGCTGGGGAAGAGTGTGAGGAGCCCTCCCTCTGAGGAGGAAGGAGCAGTGGAGACAACATGTGATGAACTGGCCACAACCCCCCATTCCCCATCCCCCTGTGCTGCTCAGGAGGAGGAGGTAGAGAAAATTGGGAGTGAAGCTGGACCCAGAAAGAAGGGATGGGTGGGAGGAAAGTGTTTTACAATTTAGCTTTTATTTCTCATTATCCTACTCTGGTGTTAATTGGCAATAAATTAAATTAATTACTTTCAGTAGAGTCTGTTTTACCTACAACAGTAATTGGTGACTGACTTCCCTGTCCTTATCTCAGCCCATGGGCCTTTTGTTATATTTTCTTTCCCCTGTCCAGTTGAGTAGGGGGAGTGACAGAGTGCTTAGTGGGCACCTGGCAGCCAGGCAAGGTCAACCTAACACACATACATATATGTTGCACATACTATACACTCTATATGCATGTGTATGTATGGCCCAGGCATGAAAATGTGGGAGATCCCAAGGTAATGAAGACCTAAGCAATTCTTCAGAGTTTGCTGAAGTGCTTGTAAGGGCTTAGTCAAAAGGCTTTGATAAATCCAAACAAGTTATTGCTCCATCCTGCAGGAAAATTTTAGTTTAATAGCTGAGTGGGATTAGCGTCTTCCAAGCTCAGCCGAAGTGTTGTGCCACAAGCAGGGGCCTATCTTTTCTCCTTGGTGGTGCCCACCTTGGCTAAGCTGCTGGGAAAGCCATCTTCGTGAAAACCAAGTGTACTCTGGACAGCTGTGATTTAATTTGAAAGGATCCTGCTGCTGACACATACCCAGCATTGTCAAGATCAAAACCATCAGCAACCTTGGGGCATGCATCCTGAGGCACTGGTGGCCTCAGGCTGGTTCCAGCAACGATGGCTCCAGACGACAAGGACTGCAGCCACCACAACTTTCACAAGATGCAGGTGATAAACAACTGAGGCTCCTCAGCACAATCCCTGCCAGAAAATAGGGTGTCAATGTTTTTCAGTTGTTCAGGTAAAATCAGGAGTGGAGCAGATCTCAGGAGGCCAGCTAATCCAGCCTCTTGCCCAGCTGCCCTTATAGCATTTCTGAACAACAGGGACTGAACATTTCCTTAAATAACTTCCAGGGATGAAGATGCTTCTGCAGGAATCTCAGTGTGGGGCAGAGTTTTTAAAGTGCTGCAGAGAGCAAGAAATCAGGAGTGTGGCTAATTCATGCCCAGGGCAAAGAGATCAACCATTTGAGCCCACAGGAATGTCCCAGTTGCTGACCTACAGCCACACATGACAGGTCAGAAATTCAGTAGTGAAGAGGCAAGGCTGGAGCTAATCCATAATATGAAATCTGGGAATATGTCACACAAGGGCATTCCAGAAAAAAGCAGGACTGGATCCTGCCAGTACTTGTCACCTTGAGCAGCTCACCTCTGCACTTCTGTTTCTACATCTGCAAACCAAGGGAAATAGTATGTGCCTACTTCAATGAGGACATTTGCCATCATACTGCAAAGAACTAAGTATCATTTAGTGTCATTAGTGCTGTCTAATTCTGCATTATCTTCAATAAATATGGATGTGGCAAGATGAGCTCACAGACAAAAAGCTTTTTTATATGCTAAATGCCCTGTTTAATGGGACCAAGTGAAGCAGCAGTCTCTGCTTAACTCACTCTCACCCTTCAAAGAGTTTAAGCAGATCATTCCTTTTGCAGCATGAAATTGTGTTGCAACATCAAACACCAATCTCTCTGAAAGCAAATATAGTCCCTGCCATGTCTTGTTAATAAACGCTAGAACACAGAAACAGCTTCATGTGGCTTAACCTCCTCCTCTTCCTCAGTTACCAATAAAACTATCTGACCAATTTTACTGCTAAAACATTTCCTACTGCCTAAGCCACTGCAAGCCACAAAAATGCTTTTCTCCCTGAATTAAAATTGCAATGTATTATGCAAGCAGTTCGGCAATGGAGAAAGAGCTAGAAGCCTGCAAGAAACAAAAATAGAGCCCCACACAGAATATGCATGACTTTGCATTTTTGTCTTCAAGATTATAAAAGAACTGGCCTGGCCAGTTGGGTTAGCCAAGATTTAAATCCCTGTGATATTAAATGACACAGGCATGACCCAACAGTTTACATAATGGCTTTTTAGACATTTGCAAAACATAGACAACTTTTCCAAATGTTAGCCATGGCTATTTTTATCTCATGGCTGAGCTCTAACTCCGCAGGAAAGCCATTCCACCAGAATATTGGATGGTTGATGAGCAAACACACATCTGGGAGGCTGTGGACCATTTTACATTTATGGGTCCAGACATTTTCCCCAACAGATGTGGGATCCCCCTGTGGCAAATTTAAGCCTTCTGACGATAGGTTTCCCATTTTTTGGTTACTTACCTTGTACCCATGGGATTTCATGAGCTGCAGGTTGAAAGCTGCTGATTTAAACATCAATTAACTTAATTCTGCAGCAGGATTTCTTTGCATTTGTCATGCTGTGAGAGAAAGAGCTCAGCCACTCCAGGCTGCAGGGAGGCGTGGAGTGGGAGGATTAACTTTGGCAGTTATTGGGTGGTCAAGGGAGGCTCCTTTCCAGGACTTCTTGTTTCAGGGGTCTTCTGGGATGCAGGGCTGAGGGATCACAAGACCAGATAAGTATCCAGCAGGGGCGGCACTGCATAGCCCCAGCCCCTGAACAGCCCCTTTGCATTAAGCCTTCCTCCCTTCTGGGATTACACCTAGGCTCTGTGGCTGCAGGTACAACTCCAGGGTAACCTTCAGGCCATCATAATTCTGGCCACAACTGGCCACCTCTACACCTCTCTTGTGATGTTGCCTCCTCGGCTGCCCTCTTTGCCTGCTTTTTCTCCTGGGCCCTTTTCCTCCAGCCCAGTGCAAGGGGACTCAGGCCCAATCTGCATCTAGTGTCAGCTTAACTCCGGCTCCACAAGCAAGCCTGCAGTTAGTGCATCATCTGGGACCAAAAATGCGGTGTGCTGTGCACCACTCCTCCACCCCCAAACCCCAGGTTTTGTACGTTCTTGGCCTGTGCTGTAGCTCTGAGGCAAGTACCAGGTTGGACACCTCGCCAAGGACATGCCCTGCACATAAGGATGCTTTCCAAAAAGGAGCTAAATCAAATGGAGTTCTTGTCCCCAAAAGTGGGACTGATGTCCTGCTCTCTAGTTGGATTTATGCTGGGGCTGCCAAGCAGGAGGTGTAACACGAAAGTCCAGCAAGAGCTCAAGGGCTTCAGCACAAGGGTACAGCATGGGAGTGACTTCAGGAGAGACCTTCTCTGGGCATCTACTCAAAAACAGTTATTACAGCTAAAAAGCTGGAGAGGAGGCTGTATGCTTTTGCCTGCTCTTTTCTTTGTGTGTTATCTCACCTTGTTCCTGCAACTTTTTTTGCATGATATATCTCCTAGAGTCCTAAATTGTGTGACACAATAATTTGGAATAAAGTTATTGGTCTGCAAGTGGGAGTTGTATCCTGAAAAATTTTGCCCATGGACCCATGTCCTACAGACCACAAGGCAGCTTAGGAAGCATCACCCTGCAATATTTGATTGTTGCACAAATTCTGGGAAAGCACTCCATGAACTAGATACCTTTGGGATTAGCCTGGTGCTACCTTTTCCTATTACAAATCCTTTCACTGAAGCATGTGATATAAAGCCTGATTTTAGGGTCAAGAGCTTCTGGTCTAAGCTATATATGTGGTGTTGCACAAGAAAATGTACAAGGGAAAGAAGCAAACCACATTGTCAGACACCGATGGGTTTTTTTGCCAGCCCTTCAGTTTGGAAAGTTTTATTATGGTTTTGTAGTCTTGGCTTACAATTACCTCACACACTTTATTGATTTTCTGTTATCTTTGGTGCTGTAAATATTAACTACTGTCAATTTGTTTGATATGCCTGTTGCTGCTCAAGGGTCCGAGTACTACAAACCTTAACCTAACGCAGTGTTCGACAGGAGCCAGCAGGGATATTTTGGCTCTTGTGTGATATGAATCACAAGTGAAACCAGAAAACATGTGGCTGGAGTTAATTGTATAACAGCAGGGCTGCGTTACACAAGTGCAAAATCCTCTGCTGAACTCAAACAGGGGATGTGCAAGTCCAGTGACACCGCTAGCAATGACAAGATGAGAAGATGTTCACCAGCTTATTACCAGACCTTTCTTACTCATTGACTAATTAAAAAGAGCTGCCAAACTGGCATTTTACTCTTTCCCTCACCACAGGCAGTGTTTCAATTGCATTAGAAAAGCAAGGATTGGTTTTCAGGGTTTCATTTTGCCAGGCTGTTGCTTTGCTCTGCTGTTTGCTGAGGGCAGGGGCCAGCCACAGGAAGGGGCAGCAACTGGCTGCAGCTCCTCTGGAAGTGCCACTCCATGCAGCTGAATCACATCCAAGATGATCCTTCCCCACTGCTGCAAACTTTCCCTGGAGGCACTGTTAGGTCAGGTTTATCTGTCCCTCATGAGAGGCTGCTGCTCCCAGAGAACCCCAAGGCAGTGCTCCCTGCTATCGGCCATGACAGCGTCTGGGACGCCATTTAGGGGACAGACTGGACCCCAGTGCAGCCCTCACCACCCCATTGCACACCAGGGCCTGGGCCATGGCACTAAGCCCTGCTGCAGGGCATGGGAACATGATGGGCTATGCCAGTGGCACACTGGGCACTTGTGGGGCCAGAGGCAGAAATAGGCACAGTGGTGGGAGCACAGGAGAAGCCCCCTGCTCCCAAACCAATACCTCGCTCAGGCTGCAAGCACAGCAGCCCAAGGGTTAATCTGACAGCTGCAAGGGAAATCCCTTTTTGCAGCAGGCGTGTTCAAAACAGTATTTGATTTCATGTAACATCAGCACGGGTTTCCTCGATGCTGGAGTGCTTCCTTCCATGCTGTGCCATGTGCTGCAGGGCAGGAGCCCACCTGGCTGTGCCTGCAGGATACAGGGATGCAGCCCCTTGCTGCTGGGGCTGGGCACCTTCTGTGCTAGGTTTCCCTTGGGATGAAGCACCTGGAGACTTTTGCCCATCGCTTCCCACCTCCTGATGCTGTTTGATGCTCCGGGCTTCTTTTTTAAGGAGAAACAGTCCAAATGAGTACATCACAGTTAAGGTGACTCGCGGCTTAAGACATTCCTCTAGGTTTTAAAAGAAAACTATAACCTGATTTTTGAAGCCTGAGCACCCACACTGTGTACTCCAGACATGCCCGGGTAGCTTGTAATGACCCTCTGTAGAGGTTAAGGCAACTCAGTTAAAAAATATTTAATTCAGGGTGAGAAAAATAAAATTATCCTGGCCAAACAGATGGGAAAGCACTGAGCAAGGAGGGCCAAAGCAATTTCCCCTGCAGTAGAGCCATTGCACAGTGCTGTGAGCTGAGGGCCACAACCCAGGGGTGGCCCTGGTAGCCCCCACTGCCCGCCAGCTACCATGCTCCCCAGAGCACCACAGGTCAGGGACCTCACTGCTTCCTGCCTGGGGTCCTCATGCACCTCCATATGAGTCCTTACACATTCCCATTTTCTCCCCAATTTGTGCTGAGGGGAGAAAAAAAGACCCTCCAGCATCTGTTGGGTGCTCAGGGAGGTCACCGCCTTAGCCCCACCACATCTCAAACACAGGCCTGTTGTCATTGCTTAAATATTTGTCGGTGACAGGCAGGCTTGGCCTGTGCACACGCTGTGCCTGCTGGCACCAGTGCAGCCCAAGTGCCAACGAGCAGGGGGGCTGCTCCTCTGATTCGGTAGCATTTTCTACTCCCTTGGCAGAGACCTGAGCAGTGGCAGATGTGGGAGTGGGTGGCAGGTGATCAGGACCCTATTTTTCTACAATAGCTGCAGAGCCAAAAATATGCCAGTGTGAATCAACTGGTGCACAAACACACTCATGGTCACTCACATCAATTAAGCTTAAATCTATATTGTTTTAAGAACACCTGCTTACTGATGTGCAGAAGCTTGACAACACTGAATTAAGGTTCAGTTTTTGCTTGCTAAGGGACTTTTACAGGTGTCTTAAACCTCCCTGGCAAGGTTTGTTGAAAGATGTGCTGTGATGTCAGTGATTTCACAAGAGGCAACGGACTAACCTATATGCCTGAGCCATAATTACCACCGCTGGCAGCCTGGCATATGAATGCAGAATAATTGGTACATAATGTCATGGTGTGGAGCAGGTCTGCAGCACCATGGTGCTGCCGAAGGCCCCCCTCAGGAGCTTGTCCCGCACGCAGTGCTGCTGGCCGGGACAGCTCCTGTAAGAGACCAGGGTGTGGGGAAGCCTTGGCGCAGTGATCCTGACTGGAGAACCACCATGCACAGAGCAGCTAGTGACCCATGGAGCAGTTAGCCTGTGTGTGCACTGCATCCCCATGCTGGCATACCCCCCAGCTGCAGGACAAGCTTCACCATCTGGTTGTAATGCAGGATCCCACAGGAAGCTCCCACTTGGTACCAGCAGTTACGCCACCAGCGTGGCCTTGCCTTTGTCCAAAAGTGTGGCAAGAAGTTGTGATGCGAACATCCTTTCTGTTTGACAATAGAAATAATGAGCAGAGTTGCTATCTTGTAAGAAAATCCTGTAACAGATCAAGTGCCCAAGTTGGATTAACCCTCTCTGTGGAGAGGTCTGCACGGTGTGCTGCATGTGGGTGCACAGCTCAGGGTTCCTGGCATCTGAAGGGATATAAGATTATCTATGCTATTTGATCTTTATAGTGTTAGCTTTAATAAACAGCACTTAAAATTATATTTCACAGTCTGAATGCCTTTCTTAAGGGGACCACCACCGTCTGGTGTGGCACATCAGGCATGGGGTGCCAGGCTGGGAGGAGGCACACTGCTCCTACAAACAAGGTGTCCTGGGGTGACAGGGGAGCAGCCAGGATTTTCCATGGAAATTCAACCCAGGATCAGTCCTAGGAAGGTCATTTTTCCAAGCTGGCATAACACTTCTGCTAATAACAGTAGTGTCTGGCACATGCTGCCCACCATCCTCCATAGGAATGGGCAATGAAAGCCCCTTTTCTGATTTTCAGCATAGATGAATGTTCCAGTTTTTAAAAAAATGAAAGGTATTATGAGGAGTGATCAATAAACAAACCCCAGCATTTGGCAATCCACCTCTTCCATAAAGATTCTAGTGTCCACGTTCCCTGTACCTGGATTCTGGTCAAGTTTATTTTTGGATCAATCCATGTGATGTTAAATCATTTCCCATGCAGAGATGTTTTATTACTCCACTGTGCTGCCTGTGTGATATAAAGGGCAAAACTCAAAACTATGATAAAGCTGGTAAATAATAGATGGCATCTTTAGTTGTCACTGCTGATCCCTCTCTGAAAGCCAGGAAAGCACTCACCAGAGTACCCTTGGTTTGCAGCTCATAAAAGCCTTGCCTTCAAGGAACTTAAACCAAAATCAGAAAAGCAACTGTAATAATTATACTCTATGGCTGCTACTGTTACTATCAACTTCAACTGCTAGAATAAAATAAAAAAATATATAAAATAAAATAAATAAAGCAAACCAAACCAAACCAAAATTTAATTAAAACCCCTTGAGAACTTTTTTCAGCAAATGTAATCACTGCTCTGAGATGGTATAAATGCATTCAAAAAAATATTTCTGTTCTGTGGCCTAAGGAGGTTTGTTCCTCACCCTCTAAGTCATATTACTCATTGTGCTGTTCATGTTTATAACAGTTTTTTGTCACAACATTGCAGGAGGAAAATAAGGCCCCCTAAAAGAATAACATTTCCAAGTGGAAAAATGTTTTGTCTTCTGTCACCTCTTTCATGTGTGTTACAGAACGATTACTTAGCAGAGTCTTTCCCTCCTTCACCTTGTGTATTTGGTAGAGTTGTCAGGACATAAAGACTATTCCCATTTACTATGCCTCTGCATAGTCAGTCAGTCTACTAGGTTTCCTGATATCTTTCTGGCTCGTCTGTCTCATGATAAAGGAAACTAAAAATACAGGGCAGTACGAGCACCACATCTTGGCAGAGAAACTCAAGGACAAGCAGAGAATCTGGAAGTATTTTGACTTCCCTCTTTTCCTCTTTACTGCTTCACTTCCTGGCAATTGCAATTTCAATCTCCTGAACTTTACAGTAAAACATTGCATCACAGGTACTAACAGATTTTATGGGAACTGAGGAAGGGCAAAACATCTTAGGGATTTCCACAGTCTTCATGCCAGAAGAAGGCTTCTTTTTTTCCCCCCCACAGTTATTTTATAACTACGTTCAGGAGAAGGCACCCATAAAGTGAAACAAAACTCTCCCAAGCTTTTGGGAAATTAGGCTGCTGCTGATGGTCTCATAGGCACTGCTGCAGGCTCACATGGTAACGCACCCCGTGTGTCAGACCCCTACCTCCTCAGTTGCCCAAAACATGCAATGAGCATCACCTTAGGTGCCAGCTGGACTTCTGAGAGGTTAATTCATTAAGGTTAATAAAAATAGTTAAGATAAAGAGTGCAATGTATAGAGTTTATTCAGCAGAAAGTATTCTATATTTTTTGGTAGAAATTACTGTAAAGTAGGTCACAGATGAAAGAGAAGAGGGATTTTATTGTAATGATAATGTTCTTTCAGAATAAAGCACACTGCAGGTAAGACACTTCTAACCAGATTTCAAACATACATGCATCAGTGCAGCTTTTATTAAAATGCTGTGGTTGCAGGAATTTCTTAGAGCAAAATTGTACAGCAGGTAGATGGACTGATTCTATATTAGCCAATAGTTGTAGCTAGAAAGAGCTGAAATTTTTCTAACAGAATGGTGTGCATGGGAAAACGTGGTTGTGTTGAAACCCAGGATCCCCAGTAAACAGGATGACTTCAGTGAGATTTCATAGGAAAAAAATGTAAACACCCATTTGGGTAAGGCTGGAGGTTCTATTTTGCCACCGCCAGAACATTTTAATTTCATAGGCTAATAAAAATATTTCAACATTCAAAACATTTCAGCATTCAACATGCAAAATGTGAATGCATCCAAATCTTTTTTAGTTGTGAACTGATTCTGATTCTTTAAATTATGGACCTTCCTGTGAAGAAGACCTGCAGATTCTTGCTCCATGTTCTGCAACTGAGCTGCCTCTGGTTTGTACCACATAGCTCAATACAGTGCCTGGAAAACCAAAATTGACTCTTTAGCTAGGAATATGCACTAAAAGCTTCGAGTTGAAAATTAAACACATATGATCAGGAGCTTCTTCACTGAAATGGCACCCAAACCTAGCACTGCCTGAGAAACCTTATTCTTTTCCCACAGTCCTAAGAAACATTTCTACTTCAATATCAAAGTGCAAACCCTGGATCAGCCTCTACTTTGCAAAGTTCTACTAGATTAGCTGTTTTGGCTAAGAGCACAGGGCAAGACAGTTCTCTCAGTCAACACTGTAGGAAGTTTTTAGAAAAAAAAATATTGTTGTTGTAGTTGTAGAAAAAATCATCCCTGCTGACAGAGTGCTCCAGGCGTGTCCTTATTGCTGGCATGGCCTAAGGCCAAAGACCAGGGACCCTCCCTATCTGTGCCTTACGTCACTGAGGTTGGATCAGGCCACTAGCTTCTGGTAAGCAAATAAGGTTTTTCCAGAAGTGGGGCCAGAATGATCTTTTTTTTCAAGGAGTCTGGGTAGAACAGTGGTGAGCTCTGCTAAAATTCTTGGGGGAACAACCAGTGTGGCAATAGCAGCAGAAACCCCCTCTGCTCATACCTGCTGAGGTTTTAGAAGCCCAGCTCATGTAGTCAAGACCCTGCAGAACTCAGATGTGATATGGCCACAGCCCAGAGCTGGGGTCCTAGTCAGTCCTTTGTAGCAGCCTTCCTTATGATCATTGTGGGATCTCCTCCTCTAGTCCACTTTGTGTTTCTTCAACTTCACCTACTAGCATCCAGCCAGTAGCCTGTTTTGCTGTCAAAACCCAGCTGAAGGTAACACTACTTGGAACTGATTAAGCTCATCATTAGAGGACAAATGTCAAAAACTTGAAGGCAAGAGTCCAGGCAACCAACCTAAGATCACAGTGCTACAAAAATGTGGGAACACAGTCTCTGCTCCAGGCAAGAGAGACCATCCCTGGTTCTGGGAGAGCAGCCAGCCTGCAGGAAGGACAGCAGCCAAGCTATTAGGAAAGCAATGGCTGACCTTTCTGCAAATAAACTTTAACCAGAACAAGGTGGAAACACTCCTCAAGGAAGGGGAGCCCCCTTGGCATGCCTTATCCCATCCTGATGGGTGTGGGCAAGACGGTGCAGAGCTCCAGCCTGAAACCAGGCATGAGCAGGGACTGACTCTTGGTCTGTCATTGCCCAGTAAATGCCTTTCTGGTGACCTCTAGGCCATTATGGAGACACGAAAGATCTCTGTGACCTTTCTGTTAAACAGCAAAGACCCCAGGAGTTTGGAGTCAGCTTAAAGTGGACTGTGGACGTTTCTGATTCCTCAGACATCTGTGAGAGCTAAACCATCTCCATCTGGGTGTTTCTCATAGGGGTTTCTGCTCCAAGACCTGTTCCTGCTACAAGAAGGTCTCTGTGCCTTTGTATTGCCTACAGTAGGAGAGAATTTACTCTTAAACGCATTTTCTTTTAACATGCCAATGCTGTGTACTATAGCCACAGAGTTTACATACTTCTTCTGCATGGTCTGGGACACCAGTTGGTGAGACAGTTGTCCTTTAATTTACATGAACTTAAATGCCAAGGGCATGCTCATTATCTGACAGCGTTGGAGCAGTACCTGGGTCCTCAGCTGGGGAAGCACTTGTCGGCAGAGCTGGAAATAAGCTGAAGCACTCTGCAGAAGGGAGGGAGATGGCAACATGCCAGAAGCAAGTAGAACACAGGTCACAACCATTATTGCAGACAGGCAATTTGGGCTACTTTAGCACCTTCTCTCTTCACAGTAATTCCAATGCTACCTCAACGTTTTTGTGCGTGTTTTCTTATTGCTAATCTAAATAGCACAGTATAGGTCTATCACTGCTCCCACGCAACAGAGCTATTTACTTTGAACTAGCAAAAACATATAGAGCCCCCACCTCCAATTGTTACAGCCTGAATCCTTACACAAAAGGAGAAATTCAGTCAGAAATTACTTAATAGCTTGTTTGGTTGGGGTTTGGTTTTGTTTTTTTAAAGTGGCTGGATTCCCTTAATCTTTTTGCTCAGTTCTACAGATACTTCTGAACTGCAGCGCCAAAAGCCAGCCACTCAGGCCCACATACCACAGGAACAAGACAGCCACCAAGAGGGATGTTTTGACAGCTAATGCTGAAATTACAATGCCAACCACTTTGGTTTGCTTTGAAAAGCCCTAAGTGGTGTTTATGCTGAAAAAGAACATGTAGCCAAACCAGCAAGCCTTTCCTAAAGCTTCTAAATTGCTGCTTCATTTATAAATCCACTCAAGACTTCAAGTAGCAGAAAGCATATATGTCTTGATGGTCCTCAATAGCTGTGTAGGACTCAGATGGAGACCATCCAGCCGATACTACCCACATACTGGCTGAAGCAGAAAGGTGAAGGCAGCAAGCCATCTCCAGGGCTAATTATGGACCCCTGTAATTCATAATAAAATTAGGGGCTGGGTTCTCATTGCAAGCAATAAAGTAGGAACACGTCCCTGCCCTCACCTTTCACATGTCCAGCCTACAGCTTTCATGGATGGTTGGGGATAGTTGTACAAAGGATGCCCAGTGCAGAAGCAAGGTGCCTAATCCCCATCTTTGCCTTTCAAAACACTTCTCTCCCTAGAGACCAGGACTCAGTAGTAGGTAGAACCTGTACCCTCCCATGTATAGCCCAGACTACTTATGCTTCCACATTTTTGTAGAGGTACCCTTTAATTTTCATTTTTCAACATGTCATTCCACCAGTTGATTAAGTTTTTTCTTCCAAATGACACTATTCCTGCAAGCTGAATAGCTGGAAGAAACTATCATTCTGTGCTATGACCAAGTGATTCAGAAGATTGTTTCTGAGCTGGTGTATGCCAACACTGCACTGGAGGAATTTAAGAGACCTCTGTGGGATTACTTGCAAATACTACTGGAGGAATGAATCAAAAGCATGTTGTAGAAGATGCTTTTAGCTATTGAAACAAAGATGTATTTGTGACCCATTGCTAGAAATAAGTAGCTTTGATTAGTCAGATGTTTTTGCATGGGATCTTTGGTGGAGTTTGTCCAACTCAAGCACTAACAACAAACAAGCTAACAAACAACAAAGAAACCCACAAGAAAATGACCAAATGGTTCAATACAAGACAGAGGTGACAGAGCTGGACAGCTGCTTCAGCACTGTCCCCTGCAATAGTGGGTAGAGATTTATGGTGGCTGTTCAGTGACTTTTATAAAATATATTTGGCCAGAGATAAATTCCTAGCTGGTGAACATTCATGTAAAATAACACTCTGTTTAAATTCGAAGTGCAAACACAGCAGGATGTAACATGGTAACTGCTACAAAGGTTCAGATATGGCCTGCCAAGGGGGTGGGTGGCTATGTCCCTGCTTTGCACCCTGAGAGGGGCAGAGGCATGCAGGGAGGTCCCTGCAGAGAACCCTGGGCTGGTTCCTGCCTGTTAATATACTGTGTCCCTCAAAAATCCAGTATTTTTTTCTTTATTTAATTAAAAAAACCAACACAACACCCACATGTTTGTGACATTAAAATATGGAGTTACTGCAATGAGCTGGCTCTTGGGCAATCATGCCTGTGCCGGGCAATGGTACCTGCTACCATGCCTGGAGCTTGTTCTCCTTCCAGCTACTGCACTTCATTTCTGCTACACCTCATATGCCACCTAGTGGCTTCCAAAGTGGGAAATTCTTTATTAAACATGACTTTCAGACACACTGCTTCTGCCAGTTGTTTCTTATGTCTCAACCTTGCTATTGAAGAAGTAGGCTGAGGTGCAGCACACAGCAGTGCACCCGCAGCACTGCTGCAAAGCTCCCCACAGTAGCCCACCCCAAGAGCCACCTTTCATCATCACCAGCAAGTTCTCGCTCCTGAGTGCACCCTCAGAGACCCCCACAAGACATTTCCACTACCTTGGACTTTGTTTACAGCTGTCCTGTGTTTGCTTGTCATGTTCAAAGCCATCCTGGAGCCTGACCCTCTTTGGCTGCCCTGCTTACCGCTCTGTCCTACAATCTTAACCAAACATCTGGTGGAGAGGAGGTGGTATATTTTCCTTTCAAGCATTCAGTCACAGCAGACACTTGCCACAAAATTTGCAGGTTAGTTAAAATCCAAGTTTTTCAAGAAAAAGATTAAACCAGAAAGGTTTAAAGTGCTCTTCCCTTTTTCCTCTTACTAGCTTCTTACAGGGGCCAGGGAGGATTTTATTGTTCAGCTCGACAGTGAAATTTTGAGTACCCTACAGCTTTTTTCATTCAAGACAACAGATGTAACACCGTAGTCTTGTGGTTAGGCCATTTCTCCACAAAACTGGAAGTTCTGGTTACAAACTACGTTTTGTCACCAAAAGAGTTAATTCGATTAGTCTTGCTCCCTTCTCAGCACAGTGGCCTAACCACTGTGTTAATAAATACCTCTGTGCCTCGGTCAGCCCTAAGTGCTGCCAGTAAAGGGAGACAGTGTCTGCAGAAGTGGTCAGTGGAAATCCCTCGAGGTCTGCCAGCACCATGGTCACTCAGGATGAGCCCAGCTCCAGCCAGGATGCCTTGTCACAGGACACAGAATGTGCATTTGCAGTTACTAATGGAAGAACTTCATCATCATTAAATCTGGGCAATGGGTGTCCAAGTCATTCCAGGCAAAGACAGGATCTGGTCCTGATACATGTTATCTCCAGCACTTGCATTAGGCAGAGGCAGCAATAAAAAAGAAGCCACTTTCCCCAAACATTCATTTCTTGCCTTTCATTGCAAATGCTAGAAGACAGAATAGTCCATTTTGAAAGTGCCAGATGTTTCCTTTTTCTGGAATACACTCTCTGACTTTTCTGAAAAAAACTCTTTCAACATTTCTGACATGGTTTAACATTTTTCTCCTTTCAGGCAGTTTGGAGAAATTACTTTATGTTTATGAATGGCCACTGCCAAGCTTCACCACGGACAGCAAAGAACGAACCATGCTGACACCCCTAAAATCCTTTCACACCCTGCCAGTGTAACCAAGCAGAATACATATAGCAACCGCCTAGTATGAGAGGGGGAGAAGTGCTGCTCTGTCTTCCCTTCTCCATTCTCCTTTTTTTGGTACATTCTTGCACTCTGGGCCCTTTAGATGAACTCCAGAACAATAGGCGAAAGTGATGAAACACCGTGGAAATTTCCTTACAGTGCAACTTTCCCTTTTTCCCCTGCTTTTTGTAAACTACTTCTCTATCCAGCCGCGCTTTGAGTCACTGCCTCCTTGCAGTCAATTTAATTACTTGGTCCTGAAAGCCAGAAGACCTTCAAGATGCAGCCCACTTCTTAAAGCAACATGTGCCTCAAGCCACTAGATTCTTAATCCATGGCCCCGGCTCTGTTTTGTATGGCAATCTGTTTGTATGGTGCGATGTGCCTTTGTGCCACTATATATAAAAGAGTATAAGCATCAGTTTGTCTTCTTGTCTTTTAAAACTCCAAAATGCTGAACCTTTCTGGTGTTTCAGGGGCATTATGCTTTTAGAATATCAGCTCCCTGCCACACAGGTGACCTCTTGCTTTCTCCTGCATCTTTCAAGACTGTTTTATCCAAATAATATCTATATATATATGTGAACTGGCACTCAAACCCATCTTTGCTGTGGTCCTTATCTTGTACCTGGTTTAAATTCAGGTGCTGACCTTAGGTGCTACGCATCACCAGACCCCAAGGGCTGTGAGAAATGGCTCTGCCCTTCAAGAACTTGTTCCTTACTGTGATAAAGACAATGCAAGTTAACTTATGCCACAAACTGCACCCTGTGGCTTGGAGAACCAGCTTTACTGTGCAAAGGTCACGCAGTCGTACTTTGTCAGTAAATGGCCATCCAGGTGGTCATGTCTGTGTGGAGGAACCACGTAGCAAACCCAGCTGGAGCCCCTGAGCAGGGCAAGAAACAGCAGAGACCAGGAAGCATGAGAGGAGGAAGCAAAACTGATTTTAAGTCCTGCCTGCTGTAGGAAAGCCAAGGAAGCGGAGATGTATGCGCTCAGCAGCTAGAGGGCAGGCTCAATTTTCCTTTAAAACTTGGTAAACATTTCTTTGCGGTTGCAGTGACTTTCAGAATATTCAACAGAAGTGACTAAGCCATAAGTCACTCAGTGCTAATTGGAGAAATCTTCTGTGTATTAATTAGGGGTGAAAAAAAAAACAACAAACCCAAAAAACCAAAAACACAGATACACAAAACTGATGGTTCCTTTGAAAGGCTTGGCTTCTGCCAGCCGGGCCTATTTCTGACACAGCAGAGGAGCAAGAATCATGTCCAAGATGGGAACACTCCACAGATGTGGCCATGTCTCATTGCAAACACCCGCAACGAGCACATATTGGCCTCCCAGGCTTCCATGACGGGAAAAACTAATTGAAAGGGTTTGCAAATAGCACTCATCAAAGCACTCCAGAGGAATAACTTCCTTTTTGGGGTTTGGTGGGGTTTTTTTGTTTGGTTGGTTTGGGTTGTTTTGCTATTCATAAAAGGATTCACAAGATGAGGTAAGCAGTCGCTGCAGAGCTCAGTCTCAAGTGAGTTACGTACCCTATAACACAAAATTTTCCATTATTTTCTGTAGCCCTAAGACTTGAAAGCTTGGTTCCTGGTGGTGACCGCAGCTGGAGCAGCTGTCCAGGTGCCTGCCTGGCGCTGCCGGTTTTGAGGCTGCCAGGCTGGGAGCTGCTGTGCTGCCATGCACCCGCTCAGATGGGCAGTTTTATGTCTTTAACGGCAAATTTTCCTTCTCTTTATTGCTTCTTAAAAAAGCCTTTGAAAAATCATCTGTCATAGTGTTACTCTGCAGTGGAAATGTCCTTACTGAAGTATAAGGGGAGACTATTACACTGCCCATGGTTCCCCTGGAACACAGCTGCTATTCCACTGATCATACAATTAAGGACTATGCCAAGTAACACAAGTTGTGCCCAAAAATTAGTATAATTATGGGGGTTCTGCTAATGCGGGGGTTCACACTGATGGAAATGCCAGGCAGTCCAGCATGGTGCAGATGGGGGAGATAACACTATGTTGAGCAGGGGAGGGATTTGAAAGCTTCTGGCATACACTAGCCACCTGCCAAAACAGCAGCCAGAAGCTTAAAAAGCAAACAGATATTTGGAGACATTGCAAGTTTTTTCCCTGTCTTGCAGCAGTTGTTGCATCCCCTGATCAAAACCACCTCATGGGCACCCTTGCTAGGCAGCAATGCAGAGGAAACCCACCAGAGAAACAAGGCCTAGTCAGGACCTGGGCAGTTTTGTATGCCACACAGCAGCCAGAAATCAGGAAAGTCCCCAGAGGTACAATCCATAGAAAAACAAACAGTCATGCGTGGGTGGCATGCTGTACTGGGCTGAAACATGATAGCCAGGCTTAACATAATTACAGTCCTTGGTAGATACAGTTGCTGAGGAAATGGTTCCTTTCATCGCACTTCCTCCTGTGCATCTGCAAATGTCAAATCCTCGTGCCTCAAGCGTTGACATCTGATGAGTGAGGTATTACTCATTTCAACAAAGAAAGGCTTGAAAGATATTTGGGTTTGGATAATTTAGATGTTGTTAGAAGTCTGAAGAGCCTTCATCCCTGGGAATGGACAGTGCCATGAGAAGTGGTTGCCCTCTTCCTGTTCACCAGCAAAAAGGCAGAGGTTTCAGTGAAAAAGCACCAGCAGAAGACAGGAAGAGAGAAGGATGTTTAAATACAGCTATGTGTCAGTGCAGGCAGCTGGGAGAGGGCAGGCAGAGGTGGAGCTGTGAGGAGACAGCCTGGTGGGAGGGCTGCTGGTTGCCCTCCTCTGCCCTGCCTTTCTCTTTGGATTATGCTCACAGCCATGTTTCAAGTGACACAGTTAAAAAACCCAAAAACTTCACGGCAGCAGGTGCAGCAGCACCTGATTTATTGGCAGGCTGCTGCTGCTGGAGAGCTGTTTCTGGCCCTGTCCTGTGGCTCAGTAGCTCCTGTGTTAGGATGACATTTTATCTTCCTAGTAGCTTTTGCCTTTAGGTTGGTATGGCTCCAACTATTTTTGACCCTTTATTTAAGGAGGGTATAGAGCACTTTCTACATATGTAAGGTCATACCTGATGAAGAATAAGCAAGCACTATTACATAGCATATCTATTTTTCAGGTTTAACAAAAGTATAAAGCCAAGCCATGAACAGAACAGGAACATTTCACCCTGAATTGTGCAGATTAAAGAGGTGCAAAAGCAGAAGTAGTATTAGAGGGCAAACCTTCTGCCAGCTGTCTCAGCCAGCAACAAGGCCTTACTTCAGATTTAACACTGTCATTATGAATAGCCCTGGTTGAAGCCCACACCTAGAAGCACAGGAAAATTATGCTAAACTGGTGCTCAGTGAACAAATTTTCCCTACTCCCAAACATGAACCCAATGACAAACAAACAGTATTTTTCTCAAAGGGGTGAAAAAAAAGGAAAACCAGCTGGGGAGGTAAGGTTGGTGGGAGCAGCTCCTGCCACTGCTGCTTGTCACAAGCACCTGCCTCTGCTCTTGCCTCACCTCTCCCACTGCCAGCACCTTTGCTTGATGCTTGATATTGGCTCCAGGACCCACACAGAGTTCAGCTGCACAGGGACCTGAGCTGCCTCTTGCTCAAGAGAGGAAAAGCTTCTTCCTTTTCACACATTTTCAAAAATCTCACTTGCCTCAAGTGCCCTGCTCCTTTGTTTGCAGTCTCTCTCACGTGTGGGAAGCCCTTGCTGGCAGGCTGGCATGTCCATTCACCACAGGGACACTGAGACAAGGTTAGAGAGAGAGGTCCATGGCTGAGGTTTCTGCTGTACATTCTCCACTGATATAACAACTTGCTACGAGAAATACCTCTAAGATAGCAGAGCACCACCAAACCCAATGCACCTGCCTGTTGGTCCCTTTCATTTCTCTCTTCTATCCCACCAGATCTCCATGAAACACCTTGCTTTGTGGGAATCCCTACTGCCACTCCATCCCAGGACTGTCCTCTGCCCTGAGAAGTTAGTCATGGGGAAATGGGGCTGCTTCCTCTTGGGCTGCCTCCCCCACCCCCATCCCCCAGCTCCCCAGCTATCCATGCTGCATGGGGAGCAGCCAGGGAGCAACACTGGCAGCCACAGAAATTGCTGATCCAGAGGGACTGCAAAACCACAGCAGAAAATTCACTTGCTCTAAATGTACACAGTCTGAGCCCAGAAGCTGTGCATGCTGAAATCTGCTCTTTGAGGGCAGGAGACGTACAAGGGAAAGAGGAAAGCACTTTTTGTCAAAATGTTTTAAAGCAGCCCCCAAAAAGCCAGCTACCTACATGCAAGTTTATTTATGTCTCCAGAATTCAGTCTGCTCTTTGCCTCCACCAGAAGCAGCAACAGGAGTACCCAACCCTGTGGACACTAGAAACTGCACCCTAGGCTTTGCTATTGAAAAAGGTCTTGATTCCTCACTGAAGAGCAACTGTGCAATAGCTATTTGCAGAAATCCAATGAAAAGATGAGGTCCTGGTCTCAACCTACTGTAGGGCACATCAGCAAGGTGATGACTGCCACCTCTCTCTGCACCTTCTTACCTTGTTCAGCCCCTCCGGAAGGAAAAACCCTTCCTCCACTGTTTGCACTAGCAGAAGGCTTGTATATAAAATATCTTTTCCTGACAGCAAAGGCCAGCCTTGGACAGATCCTCCCAGTTTATTCCTGAAAGCCAAGCTGCTGGAAACAACTTTTTGTCAGGATTAACCAGGGCAGATTCAGATCACTATTAATGGAGACCCAACACCTCCTGGTGCCTCATTATTTGATGCCACTGCATGGCATTCCCCAACCTCTCAGACAGCATCCCTCAAAAATATATATAAAATGACAGAAACAAGACACTCATTTTTTAGCAAAATTGTCATTGATTATAACAAAACAATCTGCTAGCCCAGAGCCCTTGGTGCATGCACATTCACAGAAGAGTGATGAGAAATAGCTGACAGAGCAATTGCCTTTACAGTCGTCTCCCAGATGGCTGAGATGCTGTATGGTTTAGCAATTCACTGCACAGAATTCCTTATAATAAAGACAAGAGACTGATGGCTCCCACAAGAGATGCAGAGGAGGACCCAGTGACAGACACAGGAGTAGACCCATGTACTCTCAGTAGAGCACTTGTGACCCAGCCTGGCAGGACATCACATGAAAGGAGCTACATCTTTGTAGTGAGGTTCCTGGTAATAAGAAACTTCAGAGGCAAAGAGCAAGCCAAGTCCAGCTGAACCACAGCGCACTCAGGCTGCTTATGATTTGTTTAAGTCACAGCTCCTTTTAATAAATCTCAGCTGTGCCCTTGCTGGCAACAGATCTCCTATGGCTGCAGCACACACGGAGGCATAGCACCCAGCGATCCCAGTGCTGTGGGGAATGCTGTGGATGCAGCCAGGTCTTCGGCTGGGACAGCTGCTCTCACTGCACTCATTTCCACCTGTCCGTCACAGCGTACACAGATTTCCTCTGTGGTAGGGAGCACTGCCGGGTAGCGGGATCAATCACACCCCTGTCTAGCAGGTTGTTAAGGCAGGAAGCTTTCCATTAAGTCAGCAAGGGTGTTAATTTACAGCATGTTTGCTACTTCTCTCCAAATACTCTTCCAGATGAGAGCTCACTTCCTCATGTTTGCTGCATTTTAAGGGCAAAGATTAACAAGCATTTTGTTTAACTGCAGTGGTTGGTGCAGTCCGCCCTTCCCACCCTCCACTGTGGGCTCCTGGCCTCTACTTCAGGTTGAGCTGCTGCTTAAGCTGCCGCAGATTTGTCTGGTTGAAATAAAACCTAAGGAAAACATATATGCATAGATCTTTTGGCCTAAGAGTGGCTATTTATGGATTTAGTGGTGCAAATGACTTAGAGAATTGCAAATGCAAAGCCAAATTTTGCAAAAACTGCTGTTTAGACAAGCCCTAAGTTATTGTGTACCGAGAGCTAATCATTAGTGGAGTCTGAATCTACCAGCGCAGAGCTAGTTCCCCACTCACAAATGCTATGAATTTTGTCAGCTTTTTGATACCAAAAAGATTTTCTCAGAGTTGAACAGCTAAAGGTTTATTATTGGATTAAGGACAAACTAACCAGCAATGGAATGAATAATAAATGTATAGAGAATTATTACTTTATTTTTTGGGGAAATGCAATTACTTACACTGCATATGCTATAGGAAATTTCTATTAATTGCATCTGCGAGGCACTTCTGGTTTCTATAAAAATCTCTAGTTTCTAACAAAATACTTTAGAGTACAAACTTAACATATAACAAGTGATGCTGCATTTTCATATTTTCATCAAGGATCATGAGAATTATCGAATAAAAAGAATGATTTTATCATGATTCATCGGCTTATACCAGTTCAAGTCAGCTTCAAAGATTTTTTTCTGTTTAGTGTAGTATCTCTTTATTATTACAAGATTTTAAAGAAAAGATAATACCATTCAGGTCTGAGATGGACCTGAATGAATCTTGGACCACAAAGAGTCACAGGAGTCTAGAACTGTACAATGCCACCAGGCACTCTTTTCCACTGTTTTGCATTTTATCGAGCTGTTTACAGGACATATAGTGACATGGCATGATAGAAGGATATGGTGTCATTGTGCTTGTTCCACCCAAGTAAAAGGCAGAAGAGAATTAAGTCCACTTTTATCCAGAAAGACAAGTTCAATCCACTTCTTTCATTCCAGTTTGTTGTGCAAATGCAGATGTAGGTTACGGGTAATACGCCTGTAACACCAGCTGTTGCAAGCCCATACTCTAGAGGAGGGAAGTCAGCAAGAAATGAAAACAGAAACTAGACTACATATAATAGTGATCTCTTTTTTGTATGACACATAGAGATTAACAAGTTACAAGCTCTCTAAGTCCATTAATAATGCTCTTAGAGATAAGAAAACATAAGAAAATGTCAATATGATTTGAATTGCTCTCACATTTGCAATAGCCAGAAGGAATCCCCAAAACAAGAACAGAAACCCACCAGACTTCTTTGGGAGAAAAAAAAGTGCAATGGTATCCCTAATAAATTCCTATTTCATGTACCAAATTTCAGCCAAATAAAATATTTTTGACTAGTTAATAAATGCCTGAAAGCCTGAGATTACTACAGAAAGGCTGGCATAGCAGTAACTGCTGATAGTTGCTAGCGGAAGACATTGCAACACCAACCCTTGTCCCGCTTTCTGTTGCAAAGCCATCTCACATAGGCCTGGATAAAATCAGTCATTGGTTCCTATATCAGGGTGTCTCATTTGCATTTCACCCTTCTTCTCTTGGCAGTGGGAGTTTAATAGCAGGAGGAAACACCACAGCCTCCTTGGCTCCCTGGATGTAGAGTTGGCCGTTGTATTCTCAAAAAAACCTATCCATCCAGGGTCCCCCATCCCTACCTGCTTCTGCCTTGTGCAGAAATACCTAAATTCAGTGTTCAGCTCTTAAAAACATCAGGGCTGTGCTAAGGAAGAATTGTTCCATGGGTACAGCCCTGGATCACACTTCAGAGCTCCTCAGGCAGAAGTGATCTAGCAAGTACCAGGCTTTTCCTACCATGTGAGTGCTCTGTGAGGCAAAGAGGATGACAGCCATAAACAGCTTCTGCAAAAAGAGTGCATTTTCTATAGCCAACAGCTCCCATTCTCTTCTGATCCCTTTAGTTACACAAAAAGCAGCACTGACTCTTGAGAAAAAGCAGTTGTGTCCTCTGCAGTGGAGAGCAGGCAGCAGAAGGTTGCAGTTAGCAAGGCCTCTGTGCTGTCCCCTTTGAAGCAGAGCAGAGAGCATGTCTTGCTAGCACATAACTGAGAAGAAGCCCAGCCACTGAACAAAACAGCCCTGGATTGCAGGAGCAATGCTGCCCCTCCTGCTGTGCAGAGTACCATCAGTGCAATGAGTTGTGTTACACCATGCAGAGATAAGAGAATTGCAAGTGGAGAATTACAGTGATAGTGCCTGGCTGGTTTGTAAGACATGGCTGCATTTGAATGTGGTTACGAGCAATGATGTTGAGCAACATAATAAAGAATGTGAGCAGGCTATGAAGGACAGCTCAGACCCATGTCACTTACCTCAGGTCCTCAGAGATGTGTTCAGGTCTGTAGTATGGACCAGTTTGAAGGGAGGGAGGAAAAACACACCATCCCCATGAAAAAAAAATCACTGGAAAAGAACATGAGATGTTCCCACACGGAGGAGAAGAAAAGCTCTGGAGCCAGGACCCATAGCCGGTGGTTGCCACATGAATTTTTGGAATTGCACAGACCTATTGAAAGTTTTGTATGCTGTGCAAAAAAGATGTGGCAATTTCTGAATGTCGTTGAAGACAACCCTAGTTTCCAAATTAACTCCTTGCCTCCATAACCTTTTCATTAGAGACAGCCTATTTACAAATCCCTGAAAACAAGAAAAGGTACAATGAACTGCTTTCTACTCTTCAGCTGGGAAGCCTAACCAGCAGGTTAACCTCTAAAAGTCTTGAACCTAGTTAAAATTGCTTCCATCGGTGGAATTCCGTATTAGTGCTACTGAAAGGCTTGACTTTGCCAGGGCTTCCACAGAGTTGCGATGTCTATAGGATGAAGACACTTCATGATCAACTGTGCTTTACCAGTGAAAGAAAGTAGTGAAGAGAAGTAGAGTTTTCATACTGACTTTGCTCCTCCTTGAAAAATCAACACCACTGGAAGACCACTGGCCCCTTATGAAGTTCCTTCCATCATGGATCATGTTAAAGCTTGTTGGAAACGGAAAGTATTGCAGCCCTATTCATTACTGTTAAGCAAAAGGGAACAATTAACCTCTTTTATTGGAATCAACTATCCGGAACAATAGGAGCCACCATCCAAAACACAGGCACATGATGCAAGTCTTCTGAGGGAGCTGAGCTATGCCGGCAAAATGCATTGCCGGGTATTGCCTGGTAGTACAAACTGCATGAACCACTAGCTGAAAGGAGCTTGGAGCTGCGAGCAAAGTGTTTCCTGATGTTAAGCAAAAAGGCAGTGCCTGTCCTTTGAAAATAAACAGCTAGGTTTTGAAACAATCTTGACACAGAACTGAAACAATCCAAACTTTGGCTAACCACTAGGGTCAAAAAAGGATAACAAATCCTCATTTTCCTGTTAACAAAACCCACAGCTTTATTTTCTAAAACCTTCAAAAAATAAAAATGACATAATGAGTAATTTCAAAAATTCCTAAATGTTAACTCAGTTGCCTGGCAGAGGCACCCTGTCCTGTCCCTTCTCCCTCCAGTGGCTCTCACAACAGGCTATGCAGCAGGGACAGCCTCCCTCCAGACGCCAAAGGTTTGGTACAAGTCTGTTTGCCACAATTAGAACCATTTGGCAAAGTAGAGTGCTGGTAGTGTCAGAAACTATGAAGAAAGAGTATCGGTTTTCTAAATGGTGTAGGCTGCAGATAACAGATGTGAAGGATGATGTGTCCAAGTGAACAAATCTGAAGGATACTGTGAGTCCTCGGAGTGGGGAAAGCAAGGAAAGGGCAGAGAGGTTAGCAGCAGAGGAAAGCCAGAGCAGAGAGCTGCAAGAGGAGGTAAGCAGGGAGGTGGCAAGCTTTAATGATAATACAGAGTTATTGGTAGTGAATATGAGGGCAGATGGGGAAGAACTCAAAGAGGACCTTATGAGATAGAGCAACCATCCCATATAATGGCAAATGAAATTCAGTCTAGGCAGATGTAAAGCAATGAAGACGTTTAGGAGGAAGCAGCTTCAGCTTCTCATATAAAACATGGTCTCTGTGCTCACCACTGATCCTCAGGAAGGAGGCCTTGGTAGAGCTACTGTACACACTTTCTTGAAAATACCAAATGACTGCTCAGTAACAGTCAAGGAACAAATAAATGTTAGGGATTATTAGGAAAGGAAAACCCAACATGACTGTGCTGTTGTATAAATTCACCTTTCACCCACCTGAATACTCTGTGAAGTTCTGGACTCTCAAAAAGGATAGAGAAGAGCTGGAAAAGGTTCAGAGAAGAGTAACAGGACAAGCAAAGGTGCCATCCAATTTCTGCACAAGGAACAGTGCAGGACCATGGGGTGTCTCAAGCTGGAATAGAACAGATGGGGAACATTGTACAGAGAAAGCTATGAAATCATTAATAATACAGAGAGAGTGGATAGGGATCAAGTGTTGATTGTGTCTCCAGGACAAGAATGAGGGACCAGCTATTGAAGCTGGTAGGAGCCAAGTTCAAAGCAAACAAAAGGAAGAAGTTTGTCATGCAGCAGGCAGTGGACCTGCCAAAGAGATCCTTCCCAAAGCACACGATGACAGCAAGGAGGTTACTCTCCCAAGTATTTGGAGGGGTCCATGCCACAGACAAACCACAGCAGATTCAGAAAATCCTTTCAGCTGAAAATAGCTGGAAGATGCAGTAGTGTTAAGAGAGAAATGATTGATACATTAGTTCTGTTCTTAATTTTTCCTAGGAGTCTGCTTATGGCCACCATTGGCATGATGGATGGGTTACATGGGCTAAACCAGTACAGCTGTTCTTACCTGGAGCAAGAATAGATAAAATAGGACTCAAGTAAAGAGGGGGATTCCAAAGGGAGCAAAGGTGGCAGCATGCAGCAAAGCAGGAGGTGAAGTCAGGGGTTTGGGTGAAACTAGCACAGTTAAACTGCACTCCAAAGGTGTAGATAAGGAGGCAGAAGAAAAGCTGCAGTTTTGACTCCATCAACGCTCAGGCTGAGCCCAGACATGCCCTGCTGTAATCAGGAGCAAAGCTTCCACTGACTCCAGCAGATCAAGCCCTGGAGACACAAAGGCAAGCAGGCAAGTGAGGAGCTTCACGGTCAAATAATATCTCCCAGATAAGAGGATACACAGCACAGGTGAGTCTGTACAGGCAGAACTGGCAATTTATCTGTGTTTGCTATCTATCTGCCAGATCCAAAAGGTTTCAGTCCTGATTGGATCCAAGTTAATTTGGAATGTATAGGTATGCATTTGCAGATTCTGCACGATCCTAAATAACAACTACCCTGTAGGTATTGCCCATAGCAGTTATTTTTTTCCTTTTTTTACTAGACACTTTGAAATAAGCAGTGTTGCCTCTACTTGGCTCCAGATGTGATATAATCCAGTAGTGAGAAGTTACAGAGTCATGGCCTCAAGGCAAGGTGCAAAGCCCCCCAAAAGGCCAGTAATTTCAATTTTCCTTAAGGGTATGTGGGTTTAAGAAATATGGCCTCCAAGTGTTCCTTTTAAATGGAAGAAACCACTATTCATTAGTTACTCAAAGCACTGATTAATGCCTCAATCAGCAAAATAAATATGTTTCTTCCCAGAACTGAAGAATGCTTCACATTCCAATGGACATTCCTAAATATCACGATTCCTTCTCATACAGACAACAATCAGTTCTGGTAATGACCTTGAAATTAGCCTTTCCTGTTCTGTGGGTGTGTTTTTCTCTAGGACTGATCTTGGTTTGTTTGGTTTACAACTCCCACGTGTAGCTTCTCAACAAATGCTCACATTATGGTCAGTATTTTGAGAGGAGTCTTTTATTCTTGCAGCTGAAGTAGACTGTTTTTCTTGGAGTGCTGGCAACAAAATCATTTTAAGAAGCTGATCTGATTTACTGGGTTAAACTAGAAACATGCCAAATTGCTCCCCAGACATGGCATAGCCGCTGACCTGCACCGAGGCTAGAAATTGTTCCAGGCTGTGACGTGCAATGTCTGTTCACGTCAGCTGTGCACTGGGAAATGCACAAAGGAAGTGGCTTGCTGAAAAATGCCCTTCAGCTTAGGGCTCAAAAAGATTCCCGTAAAATGTATTTCCTGGGAGGAAATCAGCCTCTCAGACCCAAGGAAGAGTAATGTCATTTCTCACACAATTTATTAGGATTTCTCAGTTATCTTCCAGTGTACCTAGGACAGCACACAGACGGATGCACAGCATCCTCATGAAGAGCTTTACAGACATCTGCCCCATTCAGCCCACCCGGCCCTGTTATTCAGCCTGATGCTACTAGCCCTCAGCAGCTCTGGTTGTTTCTTCTTTTCATTACTAAGATAAAAGAAAGAAAAACTAGTTTGCAGTAATTTGGCTCCAGCACTGCAGTTTGACTTCTCTGTTGTACCTTTGTATCGTGTTTGCTCCCACGCATTGTGCTCAGATACCCACTTTGCAAAGCTGAGCATCTCCACATGGACCATACCTCAATCCCCACTATTCAAGGATGTGTTTTGGCAGGAGGAGGTTGCAGTGATGGGTCTCACCCAGCTTTTCAGTATCCATCCTTCCTGTTTGTCTGCTCCTTTTGCACATGTTCGGTGGGGAGGGCAAGCCAGCATGCGAAGACGGATGTTGGGAAGAAGAGCAGACCTACCCCAGTGCAAAGCCTCGTGATTGCTGAGGACACTGCCTAACAGAGCTTTTGTTAACAGTTAGGAAGGAGGATCTTCAGAGCTCATAGAGGCTGTAGTTGGGTGAGCACTTTGAAAGGAGGCTCTCCCATCTGTGCCTTTGGTCTATTTTTGTGCTGTCTTCATGTCATGCCATCACAAGCCAACATGCAGCTGCATCATGAACTGGCCTGGGAAATTGATCTGGCTGAAAATTCACCCGGCTGAAAATTCACCCAGCTGAAAGGGGAAAAAAGAAAAAAGAAAAAAAGTTATTTTCCAGCCAGCTCAATTCTCTGATCTCATTTACCACACAGCAGCACTAACAGTTGTACCAGCACCAGGGAGGTAACCTCTTCCTGCAGCGGTGCTGACTGCTGCCAACTCTTCCTCAAGCATCGACACAAGGCTTTGCACCATGGACATGCTCCATAGCAGGAACTGAGTTTTCTCATTTCATTTCCACTCCTCAGGCAATTCTGGCTTGCATGCAGATGCCCAGCCTGTCATTTGAGGAGGTCTTGTTAGAAAGCATACATGGGGCAGGGTCTGCCAGTGCTCTCTCCTTGTAGATGCAAAGGCAGTAGAAGCAGCATTTTCCTGAGTGCTTCTTGCCTCACTTCTTGTTCTCGTGCCCCCTTGGGTAATTTAACTGAATAATTTATATAAGTAAAGTCTTTCAATAATTTTACCCCTCCACTCCCCACTTCTGTTAACCAGCAGATAGAAGCAGCATTCTCCCCTGCCTTGAGACCTCCAGGTCACAGAGAAATTGTTTGACACTAAATTACTTCCCTTTTAGCATGAATTACTGGGTAGAAACAAGAAGCTGGTAACACGTGACCAGCTTGCCACACACTACAGCTCTGTCTGCTAATAGACATGACCTTTGTAACTAATGCAGCACTGGGAGGTACTGGGAGGGTGTGTTAAAACCCTCCCTCCAGCACAGTTGTCATCCTTATCATCTCATCACCCATCCAAGTGAGGAACCTGCTGTTTCAAAACCTGCCAATTCCTGCAAGACACACAAAACACGGGACTGGGTCCAGAAATCAGCCAAAGGGTCAGGGATTGGTGTCAGGAGGTAACAGCAGAGGTCAGCCCTGTGCTGTGCCTGGAACTTTGCACCTGGAACTTGGTCACCACCATGTGGTAGCCCCACCGCTGCCTTCACTGTGTGTTCGGCCTCTGCCTGGGGCAGGCATCCCACAGCCACATGATGCAGGGCTGATGGCTGCAATCACATCACCTCAACCTCTGGCAGAGTCTCTTCCTGTCCTCTGCCTTCTGCCTGCAGATAAGAAGCTTGGGACTCGGGCAGGGACCAGACGGTTTTCTATTTGCAGAGCATGTGCCAAGGGGCCTTGCAACATTTGCAGTGGCAACTCCCAGTGAAGAAAAAGCAGTGTGATGCATTGAAAACACCCTGCAGCTGGATGTGAGGCCAGGACCTCGTTGTTTAACACAGCGGGGCACAAGGAGCCCCTTCCACCACTCGCACCCCTCAAACTACCACCAACCCACCAGACTTTCTCACCTACCCTACATCAACATTGCAGCCTCCAGTCTCCCTCCATGGGCTTCTTGGTTCTTCCCCAAACCACTTTCTTCCCCCGCCAGCCCCCAAGCCACGCTTTCCCTTCCTGGCCCTTGCCCCAGCCCCGGTCCTTGCCCCGTGTCTTTCCTTCCCCCATCCCAGAGCTTCTCCCTGCTCATCCCCTCTGCTCCCCAATCCACCTCCGACATTCTCAGGGCAGTACACAGGTGCTGAGGAGCCCTGAGAAAAGAAGGGAGGGGGCGTCTCCCCAATCTCAGCTCCATGCACATGCTTTGGTATGTGTTTGCGCACCCTTGTGTTGATGTGCTGAGTACAGCTGTCTGGTTGTGTCGTGTGTCCCCCGCCAACATTTCTGTTTCCAGTGGCTGCAGGCCAGCACCAGGCCTAGGGTGCAGTCACAGACCCCATTTAATGCAATGGGCCAGCACTCCCTATGGACAGAAGGAACATTTAAAATCGTACAGATTTGAAAAAAACCCAGCAGACAATGGAAACTTATATCTTGGTTATCAAAGTGTATGGTCAGTCAACATTGCATCCCTGTCAGGGAAATTTGCGGGGAATTTCCAAGCTGTAAATGCTGAATCTGGGGCGTGGGCTAGGATCCGCATGTGCAATAGGCAGAGGACACATAGCACAAAGGAAATAGGGAGACAGAGCTGTAGCCTTAGTCCTGAACTTCCAGGTAATGCTAACAAGACAAGCCTTGGGACAGCAGGGGAAATATCCCTGGGGCTGGTGTGCCAGTGAGTGCTTCCTGCTGCAGCATGCTGGACCAGCACACCACACGAGGGTGAAATAGGGCTTGGAATAATTTTGCCAACAGCAATAAAATTGTGGTGGGGATGGACCCCATCACCCTCAGGGCAAGATCTGCCCTGCAATGAGTCACCTTGTTCCTGTTTCCTAACCTGTCCTCCCTGACTTTCATTCACTTGCAGTTAATTTGCTGCCTTTTGTTCACTCATCGTTGATTTACTGTGAATTTCCTCATTCCTTACTCAGCTTTGCAGATATTGTCCCGTTGCAAGAACTGTCATTTAACTAAAGGAAGAAAAACATATGGAAAGCTATGGGTGGAATGCATACAAACTGCATCATTGCCAATCTCAAAAGTTCAAGAATCATGATTCAAAATCTAAGAAGATAAAGATTTTGTCTGAAGGTCAGTTTTGGACTTTGTTCGCATGTGCGTGAGAGAAGCATTAGTTTCCAGAAGGATCTGGCTTTCAATCTGTGGCTGTGGCACCCCAGGGTTTCCTCTGTACATGCATTGCAGGCTCAGCCTAGCTCCTTACCTTCCCTTCCTTCATCCTGCCCCTGTGCAATCGCTTGTGCCCTGCTAGCACAGCTTTAAGCAAACCTGTTCAGATGGTTGATCTGGCTGAAAAATACCCCCTGATTTTTTTGAAAAAAACTGTCGCTGTGTTATTTCCCCAGAAGTCTAGTCCTCTCATCTGACTCACCGCATACAGAGCAGTGGCTCTAACACAAGGAGAAGACATAGGAGCAGCAAATGGAGAGAAAGTGGCAGTGGTCATGCTGCTGCTTTTCTCAGCATTGCTGGTGAAGGTGAAGCCACAGGCTCACTTTTGCTCTTGCCGATTGCTTGATAACATGGCACATCCAGCATCTCTTCAAAGCCCTGTTACTCAAATTAATTTATTTGTGCCCTTCACCCTCCACGCATAGTCTCCTGTCCTCCAGCAATTAATTATAAACCCCCATGACCTACATAAATGCTCTTCCTCCATTTGCCCTGTGGCATTGCCTGGGATCCTGGTCTCTCCCCTGCCCCCTGACAGCCTGGGGGACAGGGGGACCCCTGCCTTGCCAGCCAGACATGGTGTGATTGCCAAGACTCCCCACTACTCCCACACATACCTGGAGGGGTGAGGCGAGCTGAGACACCCCAGCTTTGCAGGTAGGAAAGGCAGAGGTGCTGTGAGTTTCTCCCTGCCCCTCTCTCTCCATCCGCCTCTGGGTTCCCACTTTGGGCAGCATCCCTGAAACCATCCCCAGAGAAGGGAGAATGGAGGAGGTAGGCCAGGGTAGGAGTTTTCCCTCAGGCAGGGATGTCTTTGCAAGTGATGTGGTGCTGGCTCTGGGATTAGCCCAACAGGAGCTGTGCTGCACTAGAAAAACAACTGAGAACTTCACCCACCTTCTTTCCTAAAGAAAACCCCAATTCCCTCAAGGCCCATGGGATTTGCGCTGTTGCCTTCAGCAAGGTCTTACTTCAGCCTTGCTTTGTCATCTCTGCAAAACAAGCTTGTACCACCACTTTGGGTGTATTAATACACAACATGGCTTTATGCATAAATGTGTAAAATCCAACTGGAAATGCATTTTTCACTCTAATATTAAGCCTTCAGCTCCTTTTCTCAAAGCAATTCTGAGTATGACTTTCTGGTTTTCAGGAAAAAGTCCAGTGGATGGAAAGCTGGGTCCTGAGAATTTTCCTGAACCACGAAACCACATATGCCTCATGGAAGAACTGCCTTATGCTCCGGCACTGCAAAGATCTTGCTTTTCCTCCTCCTGCCATTGTGTGCTTTCTGAGTTGTGCAGAGCTAGGGGTGATACCACATCCCTCCTACAGCAGATACAAGGGAAGGCTGTGGGCTCAACTTGAGAAATCAGGAACTTCACATGTTGGTTGCTACCTGGAAAGCTTAAGGGAAAGACTACACTGCTCAGCCTCACACCAGAGATGAACAAAAGGATGAACAAAGAGTGCCTCTACTGTTAACATTGAAGTGTTTCATCAGCTTCATTAGACTGTAGTCTCAGGAATGGAGAAGCATCATCATGCAGTTCTCTTCCCAAAATAAATACAGCCTGCGTTCAAAACAAACTTAGGGAAAAAAAAATGTAAGTATTGTCTGCCAGGAATAAATTTGGAAAATGAGCTGTTAAAATATTTACTGTATGCAAAGGTCTTTGCCATCCATAAGCCTTCAGGATCATTTTTGAGATTGTTATTTTAAACACTAAAGATGCACAAAAATTTCTGGTTGTAATAGTCTCTTTTTGTTATCTTCAACAGGCTACATGGGAGCATGATAAAACTTGATGTTGTCCTTGACACTGAGCTCCTCCTTGTACTGCCAGCAGTAATTCTCATTATTCAGACACACTGTAATGTGTTTTGCAGCACACTCAAGGCCAAGGATTAGCCAGCAGACGCAGCAGGATTCTCTCGAAATGTTGCATTATTTTACTATCAAAAGTCTTAAGAATGAGGTAGAAGGAGACTATGCTGACATTTTCACTTTATTACCACATGTCCAAATAACATTAATCAAGGAATATATCTGTAAGAAATATCCTTGTTATGAGGTGCAATTTGTTTCTGTAAGTCCATTCTTGAAACATTTGCGTCAGGCTTCTTGCATACACAGCAATACATTTCAGGGTCTGTCTTCAAAGGGACAGACTGGAGTGTCCCATATTGCACAAGGATGTGTGACCAGCGTAAGCTATGTAAGAGCTCCTGAAACAATGTTCCTGCAGGACAGATGCTCACGTCCCAGCTCTGTCTGGGGCCATAACAGGCTCAAGGGCAGGGATCGACCCACACTGTACCCCTTCTTCATATTTCCCACTGTCGCTGCTGGACTATCACCCAGATTTTCACCCACTTCTAGTTAAGGCTATAAGAGAACTCTCCTGCTATAGGCACAGCACACGTATCGGGACATGAATCCAGCTAATTGCTCACGGTTTCTGTGGGTGGCTATGGTGTCAGAGGCGTGACATTATCCAGATTAGATGAAACTAAGAGATAGTTATCTTCCAAATATCCATCCTGAAAGAAGCGACAAGCAGGATCTCTGCCAAGGGGCACTGGGGCAGGACACCAGGTACACCCACCCTTCTCACAGTCTTCGTGTCAGTCAAAAATCCAAGAGTAGTTACGACAATGTTTTTGCCCTTTATAGTAACAGTAATTTAAAAATTCAAAGAAATGGTGACACAGCTCTGATAACTGCATAACTGGTCCTTCTGGCAGGGGATGCGTAGGGCTTGCACTGGGCTGCCCCAGGCACAACCTACATATGGAGGAGCTGGGTACCATGAAGCCGTCTCACTGCCTCCCAATTTTCCTGCCAGTGCTAGAAGGAGTGATGCCCACAGATTATTCAGCATATTTGGGGGATCTCAGAGGTAGGAAGGGAAGCGATGAGAGACAAACTCGAGGGCACAGCTGGCATTTGAGACAGCCAACCAGTGTTTTCATCTTGCCATTCATGTTCAAGAACAACCCATAGTAGTGTGTAGGGTGCCTCACACTTGGCTTCCCGCTGTCTGTGCAAGTATGCTTTTGCCAGTTCTATAGATTTTATCACAGTTTCACAATATTTGCTCTTTCTCTTAAATCCCAGTTTGCCAAGTTCAAGTGGTGAGTATAAACTTTAATGTGAAGTTCCCCATACAACTCCAATGATATAACAACTCAGGGTTCAAACAGCTCTAAGGGGTTAACAATATCTTGGAAGATATTTGCAGTGCTCATCAGTTGTGATAGACAGTTATGGATTTGAAGAGATTTGCAATTTATTTATAAATCACTGCAAAAACTTTCTACTGAGACATCTTCAACAAACCACTCAGATTCATAGTTAATTAAGAAATCACATTTGTACATGCATTTAAAAGTGTCAGAAAAATTACAGGAGCACCTCCACTTTCATTTTAAATGTTAAATTTCAGAATCTCCTGGCTAGGGAGAAAACCTGAACCCTGAAGGCTCAGGAAACAGAAAGAGCACAAACACTGTCACACTGGCTGTGTTTTATCTTATTCTTTTTAAATCCATGCCATGAGTTTTTTGTTAGATGCATTTTTGACTGGCTCTGAGGGCTGGTTTGCCAATCCTGACTCTACCTCAGCAGCCTACCTTAAAATTTATAGCCCAATAGTAACTGATCGAAGTCTTGGATATCTTAGAGAAGTAGGGAGTCTATTGCTGACCCCTATGTTATCTGATCGGAAAATTTAATAGTGTGCGCATGGAGGACATCCCATTTACACCTTTTTTTTAAAGTATAACAGACTCTCTTTAATAGGTACAGCATACACATGGAGGGAAAGAGCTCCAAACCCAGTCTGCCTGCAGCACATCCCTGGCTCAGCACTGACTCCTTGCCCGTGTGTTTGGGGATGATCATTTAACCTGGGGGCCCCAATGCATGGCTCAGGCTCCCCTTTCTAGGCTGCAAGCTGCCCAAGTGGCTCAACATCCTGTGCAGCTGCAACCTCAGTCCTTTCAGGTACTTCAGATAGAAGGTCTGGGGTGCCTTCGTTTTGTGATCATCGTACCAGAGAGCCTTCTACGTTTATGCAGTATCAGGAATACATTTGATGCCCAATAGGCAATAAGTGATGGTACTTCCCATATAAAGATCCACATTTCTCTCTTTAGAGCTAATTCCTTCCCACATTCCTTCCTTCCAGCTGATTTTCAAGGTTAGCCTTGCATCGCAATGTGCACTCCACCTTTCCCCATGTGCAAAAATGCAAATCCCACAGTTGCTCTTGCAACAGCTCCATTACAAATCTGTGCACATGAGATAGCAACCAGCAGCTTCACAGTAAATACAGCTTATTAGAGATCCCCAAGACAGCCAGTCCCCTCATATCAAAGTACTCTGCAGAAGGAGCCTGACTCTGCTAATGTTCAGCTGAAGCACTCAGCACACAGTAACTTGATTCAGATTCATGAATACACTAACTGTGTCTGCCTGATTTGGAAAGCTTGGAACAGCCTTTCTATGTATGCTGGAGCTGGAAACAGAGACGAACCCAGAGCTGTGCAACACAGTTTCCACTTCCATCAATGATTCTTTCTCTCTTGCACACACACATGCTTTTATCCCAGCCCATTTCTCTTCTTCCTGGATTCAAGGAACTTGACTATTCAGCCCTGTGGACCTGGTCCCTGACCATGCAGCCGGATTTAGGTTACTGTGAAGTTCAGGTGTATGAGCATTTGGGAGTCTAGCTCAGGTCCATATCTGGTTAGAAACACTCCTGATATGAACAGATAGTAAAAAAGATCTCAGTTCCTCTGATCTTCCTTCTGGAATAAGTAATTATTCTGCAAGCAGACGGTCTTCTCCAGCTATTATACCCCAAACATTGAAAAGTCCTCAAGAGACCACCTCACATGACATACATTTTGCTTGTGAGAGCAGATGGCTAAAAACTCAGCAAACAGTGCAGAGTGAGCAATCAAAATTTCCACTTGGACCCCACCTACCGGCAGCACCCTTACCGCAGCATGCACGGCTACGCCTTTGCACAACTCATGTTCCACAGATAGCAAACAAAGTTGCATTCAGCTTGAACCAACACAAGAGAGAAATTCGGATGTTGTTGTACAAGGGCAAAGCTATGGCTTAACATATGTAAACAGAGGGCAGCACAGGGACTGCTGAGCGCTGACCCTCTCATTTGCTCATGTTTTTGCTCCACCCAGTTGATAAGGATCATATGCTGTCAATTAAGCAATGTGTTTGTTTGTTTGTTTGTTTTTAGTTCTAGGGGAAAAGTCCAGAACACCAGTACAAGAAGCTACGCAAGGGTCGAGGCAGAATTTGCATCTATAATGGAGCAATCTAGCACTCAACAGCTCAGGGGCCATCCAGCCCTGAAGGCACCATAAATTCACCAGGAACTTCCTGGATAATTTTCCTACCTGCCAGCACTGCTGAGCTCAGCAGAGAGTGCCACAGCCCAGAATTATGGGGTGTCCAACCAGACATCAGGTGTCTGCAAGGTCAAATTCTGAAGTAAGCCCAGCACAGTGGAGCCTGAGCTACTGGTATGAGTCCTATGAGGAACTGTACGTGATTAAAGGCTACCCAACAGAGAATGTGCCACCAACAAACAGAGCACAAACATGCTGCTTTCTAGTACTTCCAAACTCTGGAGTATTTAATTTCATAAATGTAATAACGTTCTGGTAACAGTATTTCTAACCTGTGTTTATTTTCTAAGTTTCTAAGTTTTAAAAGAAAAAACGCTCTCTGAAGTCCCGGAAATATTACCATACAGTCAGTATCAAGTTGGCAGGACAGCATCCATCCACAGTGTTTGCTATCCACATGGGCCATGCTGAACCCTTTACAGCTTACCTGCCTGCCTTGGGGCAAGGGGAGGCTCCAGGTTCTGTTTTCTTCTTGTTTGGTATTCTAGGGGTATGAATACTTTGACTTATTTCCCCCAAGCCTTCACTTTAGACTTGGCTTCTTCTAGCTCCTTCTTCTGTCCTATTCCTTCCACGCCACGTACTCCTTTTCTCAGCTTCCTCCTCATTTAGACAACTCTATATGTCTAAAATAAATCTCCTAATATCTAGGGGTTTGCCGGGACCAAATGTTTTAAAACAGTCATTTATTTGACTGTTTTGATTAAATCCTGTCCATCGGTATAAGGTAAACAAAGTCATACTTACTCAACTGCAGTTGAATTATATTGGATTTGCTCCAGTTAAACCCTCGTTTGCTCATTTACCCTTAATTTTGCAAAGGAATGTTATCACAGGGAACAACCAAAGCCAACTGTGGCATTGCAAAGCTATTTTCTGCCAGCCTTGAACTCAGACACTTCATATTTGACATCTGTCCACACTTACAAGCTACATCCAAATGCAATTTTCTCTACTCTCACACCATTTCAGCTTCTAAAAAGACTTAATAACACCCTAGTGTGCACAGTTATAAACCAAGTTCAAAATGCTTGGCATAGAGTCTACTTTATATGAGAAGGTATGAACCAAAGTCAGTGTGTTTCCTCATGAGAAAATTTCTCTGATTTAATACAATCAATTTAGCAACTGAGCTTGTGAAATGAGTTGCACTTCTGTAGAGCTGTCCTCATGCTGGACAGGAAGACATATCAGGCTTCAAAAAAGTAACAGCTTTTGGTCAAACCCACCCTTGCGAATGACAGCAAGACCCAGCTGTGACTCTATGCTCCAGCCTGGCTGGCAGCTGCTTAGAGGCTTCACCCTCAAGTTCCTTCATGGGGAGATGGCTCATGTGTATATTGAGCAATAACTCAGTGAAGCCTTCTAAAACCCATGTCACTGAAGCAACACATCCCTGGCTAACTCAGGCAGGTTTCCTGGTGCCTCCTCCAGTGGCTGCCAGGCCCTTCTATTTGGCTTTCGTGTTGCTTTTGTGTCCTGCTGCCAAAGGATACATCAGAGCTAACTGCTGTGCTTAAAGAAGCCTAGTCCTCCACTGGGGAAGGAACGATTTCAGAGCCCTGGTTGTGGTTTCGTACACTTGGGATTGTGTCTGTCCTGCTCTTGTTAGCCCTGATGCTCCTCAGGCCTTAAAAGCAGGATGCCGTACACAGGAGAAATATCCACGGGCAGCCTCTGGGAGCACGTTCCTACTTCCCATCAGAGCTGCTTCATAAGTTCACTGCCCATCTTCATGTTAACATTTCAGCTAGTTTTGCTCATTCTTCCCTGTAAAATTTCATCACTTTGTTTAATTGCAAAAGTCAACCACTATATTCAGGAGATGAATTACCCTATCACCACAAGAAAGTTTGACATTTAGTAGCTTAGAAGATATTTATGACTGAAGCAGTTCTTCTTCTGAAATACAACATTCATTTGTAGAAATTCCCCACTGGGGAAAAAAAAATCAATGACACACGGAAGGTGCTAAAGCCCTACCAAAATAGCATCTTAACTGTTCCTTAAAATGGTGAAATGTACACAGATGATGAAAAACAGCTCGGAAAGTTAACCACTTTAGTCCTGGAGCAATGAAAGCATTTTAAGACAGATTTACAGTGCACTGAATATCTGATTATGTAAACTATCATAAATGGATTCAGTGTGTTAGAAGCCAACACTAAATCTTCAGCTGTTTACTGAAAAAAAAAAGAGCAATAGGGGACTATACATTAAAATTAAGATTGATTCTGGAAAGCCTGGCATAAATGAAATATGCTGACATAATGGGTAAGCAGAAAGAAAGCAAGCATAAAATTAACAATCATCAGCTCTTGCTCCAGGATTACAACTATAAACTAGAGAATGACATTAGTTGTAAAGCTAGTCCTTGAGATGAACTGCAAAAGTTTTGATAGAGCTTGTCAAAACTTTCCAGGTTCCTACTTCAAAATCTATGCTGCAGTTATGCCTGCTCATTAAAACTAATGGAAATAATCCTGAAAAATCCCATGCACAAGCTCCTGACTTTTCTGTCAGGATGGGGCCCTGCAGGGCATGATTTCAGGGGCCAGAAATATTTGGGGGCCAAAATGGATTTGGGGGCCTCATGCGCTGCTTTGCTCTCGCCCAACACCTCGGTACTTCTCACGCACAGCCTCAGCCAGCCAAAACATTCTGTGAGTCTTAGCGTGTTGTGCAATGCTCTTTTGATGCTATTGGGAAGTGTGTTGTTAGCAGGCAGAGCTGTGGCTCTTGGCAAGGTGTAGTGGAGCCAGGAGCAGGGAGGAGGGCATCCCTGGCCCCAGGTGCCAGCTGGAGCTGGGAGTTTTCATTATCATTGGGAAGATATCCAGTTTCTGGATATCTTATCCTCCAGGACCGTGTCACACAGTGAGGAAGACAAGAAAAAAGGTTTTCTTTCAGACCATGAAGGTGGATAACAATGGGGAGAGAGTTGGGTTATGGAGCATCTTGTTCTGGATGGGGCTTTTAATAACCTAGGATGAAGGAAACCTGCATAAAATATGTTTATAAAATGGCACTTAAGAAAATTAATCACAGTTAACTAAGATGTAAGAGTAGCTGTGCATAACATAACACCCTTCTGATACCCTCTTGCTCAGAACCAGCACAGCCATAAATTGGTGCATTTCAGAAATGGTGGTCACTGAGTGTGAATCTGGCTGTTCTGCTCTGCATGGCAGTGTCCGTCGGGTTCACCACACTCAGGGTGGTCCGTTTCAGGAATTACATCAGGTGAGGTTTTTTGCATGTTCCTCAGTGAATACACTTCTTATTTGGTTTTGTCCAAGGCATCACAACAAAGTTGTTATGAACTCCATAGGACTTTTATTCTCTCTTTTTTGCCTACCTATCCAGGCTGCACTTTTCATAACTGTATTTAAATTGCCTTAATCCTTCTTGAAATCTTTTTTCACTGAAATTCACTATAATCCTGAAAGGCCTTATATGTGATTCGATAAAAATTCGTTGTTAAAATGTTATGGATTTTTTTGTTGTGCTAGGCCCTTCTTTTTCTCTCTCTTCCTCCCCAGAAGGAATGTTTAGCAAAAGTGTTTAATGCTACAGTTGTACTTAAAAAGTAGCCAATGTCATTAGAGCTGGGATTAGATATGATCCTTTTTACTGGATGTATAAATCAAAATAAATAAATTTAAAAGCCCCTGGGAAACCATCCAAAGGAACATTTCAAATCCTGAAAAGAACATATTATGCTGCCTTTTTTGAAACTCGGTCTGTAAACCCATAGGTTGGCAAATTAGCAATTATTTTTTTAAAAGACCAAATCAGCGCTGGTGGGCACCCAGCTCAACGCGAGGGCTCCCAGGTGCACTGCCTGCAGTGCCGGGCTGCTGCACCAAAGTGGAAAACACAGCAAAGCGAAAAGTCAAACCAGCCTCCAGTTAGTTCACAGGACAGTTTCCAAAGGTCGTGCCACATCCCTGTGCTATCTCCTGCCACCATAGGAGACAGCAGACTCTGTCATCTGAAGAATGGGTGTCCCATGTTCACAGGGAGTGCCAGGCTTTTATGTCCTTGGCAGTCCTGGGATTTTCCCATTGCACACTGTAATGGGAACAGCCCCAGTACGGGAGGACTGGCACAGCTATACCACTCCAACACCTCCAGAGAGCCTTTCCAAGATGACCTGAGGCTGAAGGATGTCCAGCTTATTCTGACTCAAGTACAAATTCTGACAAAATTTTAGTCTAGAAGCCTGGGTTGATCTGGGGGAGGAGGGGCGGGAAAGGCTGTCTAGGGCACTTTCTCTCTACTGAGAGAAGTATTGTGGGCATGAAAGAACCTCATTTTGTCCTGTATTTGTCATGCAGTACCTCCCTATACCAATTAATCCACAGGATCTGCCCAAATACTGTCTATGCAGCAAGAATATAATAAAAGGAAGAGCAATAAGTCAGGTAGAGAGGGGTGGGAGACTACGTCTGGATGACACAGCAGGTTATTTTGTCAGATCTCTAAAAGCATGTGCATTTATTTCTTACTCACCCAGGGCAGAATTCATCACCCATCACTGCAGGTTATCTGCCACTGGTGCCGGAGCATGTTGTGCAAGGCTGTCTCCAGAGTCAGCAGGAAAACAGGCACTTTTATAACATGACTCACCCAGTGCTGATGCTGCTATTTAACCTAGCCAAGATGAGTTGGGCCCTACAAGTGCTTATTTCCCTCCATTGACTAAAAGAGATCTTAGATGACACAGATGTCTGTGCTATTGGCATCTGCAGTGAGGTGAGATCCTGCAACTGAGTCATTTAATCTGCCTTAAAATGTGATTGTGGGATTGATTGTCTCAGATCTTCCTATTCAGACAGAGCAAAATTCAAAGAGGAAAGAAACAAGAAGGAACTGTTTCCTTGCTTCTGTGACTTGGTACCGCAGAAATTAGTCACGTCGATCTTTCTCTGATAGCCAGGAGATGGGTGGATGGATAACTCACACCACTGTCAGCACATGGACACAGCCATTATCTGCGGTGACAAAGTCATGAAACTTCTGCTTCCGCTGTAGGTGTATAATTATAGTAAGACAAAAATCTGAGTCACGGGTGTAATTCAGCCCCCCTCCAGGTATGTGACACATAAGGTGTTTATCAGTTGAAGGACTGGAAAATACTGAAGTGATCATTGTTCAGTATTGGTGAATAAGACAATGAAGTTTCTTGGATATGACACATAGAAATTATGTGGTTTGAAAAGTGCGTGGGGCAGCATATTAGTGCTTGATCTTTCTCAGTGTTTTTTGCAGAAAGATAACTGCATCTCTTATTACATCCCTACTACTTTTAAGTGGATTCTTCCAGACAGTGTCTGGAGTTGCAGATTTTCTTATTCTAAACACATATCAAAATATCTCAGGGTATGGAAGCACATGTTTACAATACCTGCACAACCTTTCCCAACCAGATACCATATAATTACTTAGTGCACAAGTGGAGTGCAGTTGTAATAGAGGAACTCTAATGTCTGCATAAATCTAGTTCAGAATTAAACTGCTACTTAAAGATGCTTTAAGGAGGGTATTTAATTTTCTTTTTTATTGTAGTGTAATTAGATAAAAGATGCAGGGTTGCTTAGATATCTTATTTAAACACTTCTGTCTTCTCAAACGTTGTGATTTGGTAAAAACCTTTTGATGCTTCGAGTAACATCTGACATTTACTCAGTCAAGAAGAAGCAGTTAGATGACTCTTTATTTGGGAAAGGCTCATCAGAAAAGGCTGCTGCGAAAGCATGGACCTGTCAGTGCCAGGCAGGACTTGCGCCATCAAGCCACCACATTTCCTCAGAGCAGGGCTGCAATGAGGACCTCCCCAGCACTGGGGCTGGCAACATCACCCACGTCCTTGGGAAAAGGAAAACACCAGAAAACAGGAGAAGGAAAAGCCGCAGACACAGACAGGGCTGGAATAAGTCATAGAAAGAAATTAGGTTGTTTTGATATGACTTACTCTTGGCTAGCTCCTCTGGGATGCTGCTTCACACCAGAGTTTCTTCTCCCCAGTGCAATCCAACAGGCAGCTTTTTTATTCAGCCTTTTAATGACTTTGATCTGACCCATACCAGCTCTTCATTTCCTATCTTTTCATATTTGCCTCTTTTCCAGTCTTCTGCAGCTTCACAAATCCTCCAAGATACCATCAGCTCCTTGCTGGAGCCCCAGGAGAGCTGAGATACTCTGAGTGATGGATACAGGGAACCATGCAGGTCTGTGGGAACACAATGCAGAGAATGTCCAAGGTCTTTTTACAGACTTAGCTTGGATCCAGTTGGACTTATTTTGGACTAATTTTAGATGGGGCTTTTTAGATGGACATAACAAGTAGGCTTGAAATTACCCGTACCACTTTCCTCACAGTGTGCCTAAGATGATTCTCCTGGAGCTCAGCAGGGAATATGATACAGGTAGAGGTGTACACAGTCAGCTCATGTCCAACCAGCCTTTCTGAGAGAAGGCCTTGGCTTTGTCCTGAGTGGAAATTATTGGACTGTTTCCAGACCCAATCTGACCCTAGAATCTGCAACAATTTATTCATGTGGTGCTTGCGCTAATGAGCCATGTCAGACCTAGCTATCTCTGCATCTGTGGCACAGATAATCTCTAAACTGAATAATTCAACCACAGATGCCTGAGAGCTGGTTTTAGCTGCAAACGTCTCTGTGATTGCTTCAGCCATATCCCTAAGTACTCTAGGATGATTTTCATTAGATCCAACACCAAGCAGAACACCTAATTGAAGGAGTACTCCTTAATCTGTTCCTTCTCTTCTAGTCTGAGTTCTTCCTATTTTGACACTCTGTTAACTGCATTAAACATCGGAAAGCAGTTAATCTTTTTAGTGAAGGTAGATGCAGAAAAAGAAGTGTTAAGTGAGTGATCATGGAAGTCCTGCTGGAACAGGGACTTGCTCTCAAAGGGGTGGTTGCATTGGCCGTATTTACCAGTCTTTATACAGGCAAGAGTAAGCAACATTTGCTGTGAAAATGCATCCTGCCTTCTGAGGGATTCCTTCTTGAAAAGAGGAAACCTTAAGCACCACTTTGCCAAAGCTGTATAGGAGAATGGGACTGCCTGCACAAACCATCAGTGAAGTCTGAGAAGGAAGGTGGGTACAAAGAAAACAAGCAATGGACAGCCATGAAATCCTGAGCTCACTGCCTCCTCAGATTATGCTTTCAGTCATATGCAGAGCAGAAAGCAAAAAGCAGTAGGCATTAGCAAGAGAAAGCAGCTATGAACTCAATGCAAACTCAGTATTTAGTACTCCCCTGCCTCCCAATCTCCATCTCCTGTCTGTTGGTCTTCAGCCCATTCAGTTGTGACAGCACCATCATTTGTAGGACTGTATTTTGAACTGGATTAGGGACCTGATTTAAAAAAAAATCCTGCCAAGAAATGTCAGTTTTGTGATAGGAATGAGTGATTGTGAGAATAATTGAAACCAGCATTGCCACTGAACACATTGCGTTAGGAAACCACAGCCCCAGCTCCACAGCCAGCCTGGCCAGGCTGCTCTGCCTTGTTCTGATTTACAAATGAGTCTGCCATTAGAAGCTAGGAGTCCTCTTTCCTGGGATTATTTTTATTTGTTTTTTTTAAATAACTGAGTACTGATGTCTTCCAGTCACAACAAATATCATGGCTGTCTTTTTCAGTGACCATGTTTATCTTTTGTCATGAAAATGAAATTCAGAGACAGAAAACAGTGTTAGAAATGGCTGAGAGGTGAAAGTACGTATCAGCAGTTGCAGAGTGCAAAACATCAAGGGACATTCCAATTACAGCAAAACAAAGCTTTACAAACCCACCAAAGTCATAGGAAAAGCTATATTTAAAAAAAAAAATTAAAAACCAGATAGCTTCTTTTTGGCAAAACTATGCACGGCTGCGCAACAGAGGAGGTGTGCGCTCACCCACGGCATGAGGGCTGAGCCTCCTCCCAGCAAGACTTTCAGGGCAAAGTACATGTCTTACATGGTCTCATGCTCCCAACTAGGAGCATAAAAGGGTGGAGCTGCTCTCATTCTTTTTGAGATTTTTTTCTTCTTGTCCGTAGCAGAGTTTCAAATTTTCAGGCTGCACCAATACCACTAAATTTAACAGCACCAGAAACATCCCTCAGCACTCCCCAACCTCTGTACCATGAAGTTTTTAGCATGAGTCTTGGCACCTTTTGACCTGTGCCAAGTAGTTCTCTCCTGCACAGTTTCTGAGTAGAGTTTAGGAGCACCATGGGCCAGGGACTGTTCCCAGCACCAGTTTCCATGTGGCCACCCTGTTTGGGAGAATAAGACAATTTAATGCTATGGATGCAGGCTGCTCCTTGCCAGCTGGCCTCAGTGCCAAGGAATGGCCCCCAGCACATTTAATTTGCTACTATATACACCACTTCAGTTTCTTTGTGTTGTGCTTCCTTTCTCACTCACTTGTGTTTTAGAACCTTCTTGGTAATAATTTGCTTGTGAGCTAAGTGGTATTTTAGACGGCAATTTTTGGACTTAGCAAAATCCATTGTCTTATTTTCCTAGAGTGAGTTCACTGTAAATATTCAGGTGACCTGAGGCTTTACAGCCACCTCCTGCACACCTGGGATAACTGCTAGCAATGTGCACCCAAGCTGAGTGTTTAGGTTAGGCAAGAGGCAAATCCTCTGTTTGCAAATGCTCCTTCTTATCATGCACTAAAAGTTCAGAGATTTACTTGAGCTGGCACTTTGTGGAAGAAACCAACCGCTTCCTGGCAACTCAAAGCACAGTGGCAAGCCATTATCTTAATTTGCTAATACTGTTCTGGTCTGGGGAGTTGTGCTAATGAAACTATCATCTGAAGATGAGAAGCAGGACTCAGCCCCTAATGTTTTATAACTCCTGTGCTTATGGGCTCTGCCTGCATTTTGTCCTCAATTCCCCAACGGGACTGCCGTATGGTGCAATCAAATCAGCTGTGTGTTGGACAGCCAGGCAAATACTAATGCTCAATCTAACATGCAGTTCATGTGCCTTTAAATAGCAGTGAGAGCCAAGCCAAGCCATCCACTGCAGCAATTTCTGGATATATGTGCAGATCCCCCCTCCTCCCCTGAGCCCTCCCAGCCTGGAGCTGCAAGCACACACAAGCTGTGCAGAGGGGCCAAGGATTGGTGCGGCTGCCTGTCATTTCACAGTCACCCCACTGACGTCTCCTCCATGCTGTTGACTTGATGCCGTTTGTAGCGAATATAATTATAACGTGGAGAATCAACAACTGTTAACAATTTAGGTTAAATGTAATTTAATTCCCTGAGATTACCACACTTAGATGAGATTTCGCTTCACGTGAACCATGCAGAGAATGTGAAGAGCCTGCATACTTCTGCTAAAGTAATTCTGGACAAAGAAAAGATTGACACTGGCTTCCTCAGACTCTATTAAATGCTTCAATGGCTTTGGCATGAGTTTCTAATCTGTCATTGCTCCTGGAATTCCACATGCAAGAACGGGATCTATCTGAGTGCAGAGGTTCAAAATCCATTTTTCCTGGGGGGGGAGGGGGGCATCCATATATCTTAAAGAAGGAGAGCTCAAAATCCCTGATCATCTTTGCCCTTGAAGAGACTATGCCTAATATTTCACTCACAGTGCCATTGTATCCATAAACTGTGGAAGATAGCATGAAATGTTGCTGTTATAAGGTCTAAGAAGTAGTCATACTAGCCTAGAAACTCAAAGAGTCTATCGCAGAGTGCTCTTGTGCTACTGGGATGACTGCCAAGCAAGGCATGCAGATTGCTGTTGCTGAGCTTTTGAATGATGAGGAAATGAATAGGACCGCTCAACACAGCAGTCACTCCCCCAGAGCACCCAGAGCAGTCAATCAGCATGGCTGCTACCTTTGGCAGCCAGTTTCTAGGTGGACTGTGCTAGATTCTGGTCCCAGAAGTGGGGGCCGGATCCCAAACACACCTTTTAATAGAGGTTTCCAGCTCTGCATATCACTCCAAGAGAAGGTTTTCTAACAAGGGATTATAGCTTTAGAGCTTATTTGTCTTCTCCCCAGATGCAGAATAGTCATCACTTTTCCAGCCTTCCACACTTCCACTGACTGACTAGGAATGCAAATATTTGTAAATGAAATTGCCAGCTATTCTCTAATTCCTAAGGAACTCAGCAAAAAATAGCCTCAAGTCCAGAAACCTTTTGTGATTTAGTGACAATGAACCCTTTGTTTATCTTTAGAACTGAAAGCAAAGCTATATCTGACACACTGATGCATTTTGATGAAGTTATTTATGTGCTTCACTTTGATAGGATCTATTAACTCATACTTCTGTGCTCCTGAGCAGCAGCTTTGATGACAGCATTTGGATTTACTGGCAGCAGCTGTTGTCCTGTTGGGTCACAGCACATAACAAATGGAGGAGCTTCAGAGCTTCCACATTCTGTGTCTTAGTGCTGAAAAGTCAATGCTTACTATGGTCTTTCTGAATTTGCAGCTATTCAAGAGTTTAGGAGTAGGCGCATACTCTTTGTAAAGAGTGGCATGGTGTTACTGTTTTCCAGGAGCCTGTTGCAAGGGCACTGCTCTCCACGACGTTCTCCAAGAGGCTTTCAAGCCAACTTTGACTTTCACTAGCTGGGATCAGTATGGTAATTTTCTTGATGGTGTTTTGCCAAGAACCTCAGTTCTTGCATGGAGGTTTTCTGCAAAGGGCAGGTGCTAGCTTAAGAACCAGCATCTGTGGCTGACAATGACAAAAATGGTTCTGGTTATAAGTAAAAAACTCATGAACTAATCACACAAAGAAGAAAGCCACCATTTCCCTGTGACAGGCAAAGATCAGTTATGTAGAGAGCTTTCCTGCCTATCCAAGCTTTTCCACTTGTTTGGCATTATTAGTCTTCCAAAAGCGTCCACGGAAACAGTTGTTCTTCAGCATTATCAATAGTTTCATAGCCCTTATAGTTTAATACCTATTAAAACTGCTCAGATAGGTTGTAGTGTTTTAATGGTAGTAAAATGAAGGTTACCATTCCATACTTGGTGATTTACAAATGTTCATCACAGTAATATCACTTATTTTATTCACAAAGGTATAAAATTGCATAAGCTATGTTATTTGAGCAGAGTCCCTGAGTTCATATTTTACATGTAAAACAGATCAGTACTTCTGACGGCTGTTTGCAGAAGCACAAAAAAAAAATTAATGATCTCTGATCAAGAGTCATCCATGTGGCTCTCTGGAAGCACAAGAATAGCAGTATTTTATACATTGCAAGTGTTTCACATTTAGAGCAAGATTAATCTCTTCACTCCTAACTGCAGGATTTGTAGAGTAGTGACGGATTTAATGATATGGTCACATAGGCTATTGAAATGATTGCTTTTCTGATTAGAAGTCATCACCCAAAGTCAATGGCTCAGTCTTGTAATAGGAAGCATCATGGGATGGTTGCCAAATTCTTCTGCTTCAAATGAGCTTTCCATCTGGAAGGACTTGGAATCCCTTTCCAATCACGTAGACTAGACCTAGAGACCCATCAGAAGCACATTCACTGAAATGGCTGAGAATGTGTCAGGACTTTCCAGAGGAAGGAAAGAACAGTGAATCACTGCAAGCACAAAAAAACAACAGGCCATGTCAATGTGGATCATGGACTACTTCTATTGTGCACTAAATAGACTCCCAACTGAAAGAAGACTGAATCTGGTAAAGTAAGATAAAAGAGCTGGATATTCACACAGATTATCTAATGTGAACTGAGAGCTTCCAACAGCAAACTACAGAGCTATTTTTGACTAGGAAAATAAGTGCACTTCCACTCAAGGCAAGTGATATGAAGAATTACACTACAGCAGAGAACAGGATCTAAAATTCACCTCAGAGGAAAGGAGAAAGTGCACCATGACAGGATTGCCTAAGAAAAATTTAAGTGATTGAAAAAACTGGAGGTAAATAATGCTCCTGTCCAAAAAGGGGCTTTGTACACTTATTCTGAAGAGAAGCCACAGTGCCACTAAGTAGAAGTAGCTGGTTTTCTTCCTACTTCTTCATTCGTTGACTATACCTTCACACTACGTAATACTAATGAACTAATAAATTAATGGCAACTAGTACACTTACACCCAGTGATTGTAGGAAAGCATTTGACAATGATGCTGCTATAGCAAGACACAGAAAATTTACAGATTACATTGTAGAATCATTTATGTTTTCCAAAATCTTTTTTGGTACACCAGTTATTAAATGATTGCTTTGATGGCACTGTCATCACAGGCAAAGGTACATCTTCTCCCTGCAACGTCTCGTACTGCTGTGTTACAAATATTTGGCATGGAGACGGGAGTCCCAGGGGTGTTTGGCAGTCTTGGTTTGCTGGGGATATCTATTCATCAGCAGATGAGAGACAACAAAAGACAAACAGCTTAGTCAGAACAGCAAAACAATAGGGTCTTATAATCAACAGGCCAAAAAACAAAGGCTATGAAAATAAATATGACCTTACTTGGCACCGCTGTTCTTGAAGGAGGAACTGCAAGCATTGTTGTCACATTTATTTACCCAGGCAGTATATCTCGCAGCCCCTGTGACTCTATCTGTAATGCAGGGCTCAGATGGGCAAGGGAAGGACTGCTGGTGAGAATAAGGATGTCTAACACAAAGAACATCTTCACTAAACTGTGGATCAGGGAGAAGCAATAGGTTTATCAAGCACTGTTTAAACAACTTTCAGTTGGAGATCTGTATCAGATATTCATAATAAAATTCTGAGGTTAAGAACAATGGCAATTGAGGTGTATACAGTTACCAATAGCTGACCAAAAGCAGAGATAAGAAGGTAGAATATTTTGGCCATATCCTGACAATACTGAACGACAGACTTGGTCACCCAAGGGCCAGAGGAGATGTTGACTTGAGGAATGACTACAGGATGTGAAGGACTGAAGAAGTGACTTTGAACATTAGCAGATGGCTCAAATTAAATATATTGCTCTATGATAGGATTAGTTAGGGGCAAATGACCTCTGCCTCATGTCCCAGCACATGTGAGGGATAGATTGCTTTAGAGGACCCTTGTACGCTGAAGTTTTCTTTGTATAGAAACAAGACAAATGGTCTCCCCACATTGTCAAGACAATTGCTATACTCGTGCTGTCTACCATAGGCAGCTTGGAGTTTGCTGTCATGATCAGTTTTCACTACTTTACAGATTACAAGCCTGTGAACCTGCCAATGGTTGCTTTGGACATCTCACTGCCAGCATAACCACGTGCTTACTAGAAAAGATTTTCAGGTACAGTCCATTCAGCCAGTTTTTTGCTTTGCATTGAGTGTGCCAAGAAATTCACCACACATCACCAGCTGTGATAGTACATTTTGTGATCTCCCCTCACAGAAACAGTATTTAAAATACTTGTTTATTGCAAGTTATGCACTGGTTTGTACTGCATTTAAGACAAGGCTTAGGTAAGGTTACCCTAACTGCTTAAGCTGAATAATCTTTAGATGGGTTTTAGCAACATAAAAATTTTATTCCTTAAAAGTATCAAGGAATTGAGATCTCTTAGTACTGTAATCCAATAGAGTCCATTTCCAACAAAGAGGAGATCTTTTTCTTAACTTATCAAATATTTGCATTGAACTATGTTAAAATTGTTCATCATACAGGGATACAGTCATAGGGCAGTAATAATTACACCGAGAAGTTTTGCAAGTTCCAGCATGGCTGTTTACATGTCTATTTTCAAAAATAAATACTTGCTAAAGGTGTGTGCATGCTGAGGCATGTGTCCCTTCACCTCCTAAGCCTAAGGCATATTAATATATGGTTTTCTATAGCTACATTGAAGACCATAAGCAATTATTGGAGAACACAAGTCTCAAATCTCTTTCACAACTAAATGAAGGTACCCAGTAAGTACATATGGAAAGGAAAGACAAAAGGAAGGAAAAAGGAACAGATGGTGGCAGGAAGATAGAAGAGAGGCATTTTCTCTTGTTTTATCTTGAATCCAAAAGCACATCCTTCACTGAAGTTTTTAACAACAGCGTAGGAAAAAATGTATCTCAGGCAAAGAACAAAGACAACTTAATTGCTTTAGTACAGAGGTTTGGACTTGCCAATTTTTTTAAATCCTTCCCATAAAACTTAGAATGTTTTGGGACACTTTTATCTTTCTGACCACTTTCAACACTGAGGTGAGGAGTTAACGTCCCTAACAGGAGAGAGTGAGAGCAGGCTGCAGCCACCTCACCCCAGGTTTTGCTATTGGTGGCTCACCACAAAGGCAGTCTTGTGGGGGTTTGGAGGCAATACTTTCTGGAGGACAGAGGGCTTGTTTCAACCCAGTTTGTTGCCTGGCCACACAAGTGTATGTGCTGGCAGAAGGGGAGGAGAAGAGGTGGCATGTGTCTGGGAGCCAGGGGGAGCACGACTTGATCTGCAGCAGGATTTGGGCTGGCTTAACATGATAATGGAACAAGAGTGTAAGTTGGTGTTAAGGCATTGGACCCATTGTAATTAAACGTTTCTGTTTTCATTATAGATCTGGTTTGTCACTGAACTTCAGCACACAGAAGCCATTATTTAGATGGCCAGTTCTACTCAGCTTCAGAGTTAAATCATGGGTCTGAACCAACGGTCAATCTGCCAAATTTTGTCAGCCTGAGTTCAGCGTGTACTTGCACTTCACCTTTCAGATATCTGTTTCTTTCACTAACATGATAGCTAGTCCTTGAAACACCATAGCCTCTCTAAAAGGGAACATTTACATTTGCATCCCTCCTCCAGCTTCTCGGGTCTCTCCTCTGCACTTTGAGTCATGAAAGCAGCCAAACTTTATCACAGCAGAACTTGCCCAGAAGGGACGCGCTGGGCAGGAGGCTTTGATGGATGCGATTACTAGGTTACTACTTCCCTTTCCTCCTCACAGTGTACCTGGCAACCCACTGGCATGGGCTGACTTGTAATAGAGTAGCTATTCTCTTTCTTCAACACCAACTGGTGCCTTTTTCCCACTCAGGCAGGAATTCAGCAATAGCTTTGTACACTTGATTTTGGACTGTAGCCCCACCCTCATTTACTTCTAGCGACTTCTGCATTGCAATTTACATGTATAATGCATAGTTAATTACAGCTTAAATTAAGCACACAAAAATCAAGACCTGATTTATCAAATCAGGCTATGTAAGATTAACAGCTATTATAAAATAAATGGAATATGTAGATAACTCATACCATTTCAGTGGCTTATTTACAGAATCATTAATTCTCTAGGATGCAGTGAGCACACAAATGGGGACCAAGTTGCTCATACTAAAAATCCAGTCCTGTCCTTTGTCTTCTTTTCCTTCAGGCTGCTGCTCAAGTACATCAGAAGCTGAAATTTCCTATGGTTTAATGACAATCTGGTACTTTATACCCTAAACTTTATGTCTTTTCTCTTGCTTACCTACGTACAAGCTTTTAGAAACGGTCTTTGCTAGGAAAAAAGAGCACACAAAAATTTGAATTTTATTAACAATGCATATCTAGATAGAGTATCTGGGTCTGTTTTATCTATCCCTGAAGCAGAACAACAGTAAAATTAGTAGAGGATGTTGCAATATCCCATCTTGAGTAGGACTTCCGAAGAACTTCATGGTCAAACCTTTTCCATGAATACCCCTCAGGCTGCTGCTCAGAGCACTTTATGGGGAAGCAGGGTTCAGGTCCCACATGCAGAGATGGGGTTTACATATGAGCCTTCTACTGCCTGGATATCACTGACCATAGAGTATTGCATAGAATGTGGATATCTTCTTTCTGACAAGCTTCAGGATCCAGCATTTAGCCAAAACTACTTGGCACATTTTCCTTAGGTATACAAATAATTTGGGAAAAATTAAAACAACATTTAGGGACAAGTTTGCTATTCACAGTAAAGACAGAAAAATAGCAATTTACCCAGCTGCAGCTGTAAATGTCCTATGTTTTCCATGCCATGCTTTGTGATGCATCTGTGGGAAAGGAGGATGTATTCTAGGAACAAAAATAAATTATTCAGTAGCAGTTCTTAAAGTGATCAAAATGAAAGGTGTAAGCTACTTTATTTTTTTAATACAAAAGAGCTGTTCTTTGAGGTACTGATCAAACTAAACAGAAAATCAAATTAATTAAGGATCAGCTTCAATAGAATGCACAGGCTTCTGCTGACACAGAAATTGATTATTTTTCCAAATAGTAGCAGTGCCCGCTAAGAAAAATTATTTGATTAAAGCCAACCTCCATGTTGCTTGGTTAGTTGTTCAGGATTTTTAACTTCAGACTAAGAAGTGAACATTCTCTGGGATGATAAAACCAAGATGTATTTAAATGATTCTTTTCTTTAAATGAAATAAGCATAGCTATAAAAGTGAAGATAAAAGAAACAAAGAAATTAAAGACAAAAGCAGGAAGTAAGGAAAAGCTCTTATTAGCATTATTATTATTTATTTGCTTTGCGTCAGTGCCTAACAGCACAAGTCATGAAGCAACACCCCATTATATGAGCCTCTGTGCAATCACAAATGGAAAGGACAGGGTGTGCTCCAAGTAGTTCACCGTTTAAATATAGCACCACAGACAACAGCAAGTATTGACTAATGGAGGAGTACAAGGACAAGCAGTGCTGCACACCTAAGGCAGTGGGCTCAGCCTGATGTGGCTGTTAGCAAAGAATGGCTTCTCGAGGGACTCATGGAGGTGGCACTGGTGAGCTCCCCCAGCAGTGCGGGCCATGGGCTGACACTCAAAAGTGTTTGCTGGAAGATGTGACAACAGGATGGTGGATGGTGGATGGTGGATGTCTTCCAGACTAGACAACAGATGATAAGAAGCACTGGTCATGAGGAAGGGCTTGTAAATGAAGACAAGATTTATGAAACAGAAAAGGACAATGGTAAATTGCTAGAAACATGTCTCAGAGAGCTGGGAAGTTATTTCTTTGCTCCTGGATGATGATTGGAGGGCTCTCCTAGTTCAGACAGGACATGCAAGGCAGATGAACAAGCACCCACTTTCTTGGAGGGACTGAACAACGAGCCTGACACAAAGTTGAGAGCTGAGTCAATGGGACTCCTGTTTTGAATCCCTTAGGTAATCATCCAGTCCCCTGAGCCAGGCAGGAAGGAGCACTCCAACCAACCCAGATCACTGGAAGTTACAGCTAAGGGTCAAACCAAGGAGAGAAGATAAGGATTTACAGGAAGCAGAGATGAGTCAAAGCACCACTCCCCAGCACAGCTTAGCTAGGCTTTTATTTTCTGTCACTTCCAGCTCAGCAAAAAAGCAGGATTTGCCCACAGCTTCACCAAGTTTTTCTTTTCCTCAGATAAAATGAATTTTTTAACAGGACAAGACCTGCAAAAATTAAACACTAACCCAATCAAGAACAACCAAAACAGAGTTCTCAAAACAAGGTCCCTGGAGCGTATTACAGCCCTGTGTCACACTGAAGAAGCTCAGTTGCTGTAAACATTTTCCCACCATCCCAGGACAATATTACCTACTGCAGTTACCACTCTCCTTAAGGATTTTCTGTCCTCTTTCTTTAGCTAAGCATGTTCATTGGTTCCTCTCTCCCTCTCCCTCTCCCTCTCCCTCTCTCTCTCTCAGTTGACTGTGCATGGAGCCAAGTAGGCTTGCCACTTAAGTCTCTTGTTTAAATGTCTAACACAGGATGAAAATAGGCATCTGTAAAACTCTCAGCTTGTAATAGCTTTTTTCTTACTCTTCCCTTTGTTTCTAAGCTTGCAAACCACACTTTTGTTTAAATCCTTAATGCAGAGATTTGGCCAATGGGTGTGAGAGAAAACTGCATGCCACTGGGAGGGCAAAACCCATCACCCTTCTGCGAATGTGAAGAAGAAGAAGGAACAAAGAACAATGATTCACCTTTGTGTGCTTAAACATCTGAGGGTAAAAACACCTACTTTCAATGTGTATCTGAAGAAAATTGCTGTTTACAAGGTGGTGTTGTGAGAAAAAGTAGTTATATTGTTGCTGTACGCTTCTATGGGAGAACTTATCTTGGGCCGCATGTCTCCGGGACACAGGGCTCTACCCACCCTGGGGACAGTGATGCACAGACATCAATATGATGGATACAAAATGTCCGTTTATTTAGCTGCATCACACGCTTATATAGCTCTTGCGCTTCCTGTTCCTGCCACTCCTATGGGGACGAGTCTATCTTTCCGTCACATCCCGTGATCTTCCGGTCGCCGATCCCTGTCTATTCCCCTAACATTGTATGAATGAGGCTGCCTTTCAGGGGAAGAGGAGGACAACAAAGACACTGAGATAAGGCCATCAGAGAGCAGGGGAGGAAAGAGAGGGATGATACCAGCAGAAGAAATGCTGGAGAAGAAGTAAATAGGTTAATGAATCAGGGAGAGCATGTAGTGACATTGATATGGTACTGAATTAAAAAGGAATCACAAGACTGTGGAATCATATATGATGGGAGTGGCAGGAAGTAGAAAGAACATCTTGTCCCATCTCATAACCCCACACAGGACTGATTATATCTAAATAGGTCTCCCAAGCCATCTGTTCCAGAGCTTACTTACGCTTAAGTTTGTCCTAATGTCTCTCTGCATTACTTGCTGCCCTACACAAGGGCACGCTGTACACACAGTTAGTTTGGCCCCCTTCTCTGTGTAGCAATCTTTTATCATAACCTGAAGAGCATTATCATACTTTTTCCCCCTTCAGCCCTATCTTCTCTAGACAAACCAAACCAAAATCTTTTCCTTCCTCCAAGGCCAGTTTTTTCAACTCCAGGCAAAACACTTCTCCCTGTCTTCCGCAGGGCACAGTCCAGTTGGAGTTGTGAAGTCTGGTACTTGAAAATGGACAAAATTTCAGAAGTCATGAAGGGATGAATAAAGTGAAGGAAGAAATACTGGCTGTATCTTACCTATGACTAAATTGACCGCATCTTACTTACGACTCCTCTTCCTATATCTGAGTGTGGCATCTGCCATCTTCCACAGCAGCACCAAGCCTATGACTCATATTAATCTTTAAGCAGCAGCTCCATCTCTGCAGAGCTGCTCCTCAGGCAATTACCCAATTTGTATTGGTGTAGTTGCCTATTACCACCTGTATATCGTACTTCGCCATTATCCTTCAGGGGTTATTGGCGATTTATTTTAGGCTCTTGCTGTAACTGGTTGGGAGCTTTTAAATTCTAATCCTGACTTTCAAAGTGTTTGCATTTTTCTCCTCCCCCAGTTCTGATCATCCACAACACCAGTGAGAGCATTGTCTGTTCCTGTGTCAGGACCATTAATGGATACATTGGCTTCTGCTTGGCCTGAAATTGATCTATAGGGAAGCTATTCATATTCAATAAGACGTTCAAGTCTGACCATGAACCCCTGATAACTACCCTTTAAGCACAGTTTTTCCAGCAGATTTGCCACTTATTTAGTCCATATTTTCTTAGCTTGCTCATGAAAGTATTTTGTGGAGCAAAACCAAAGCCTTGCCAAAGTCACTGGTAGGTTGTTTCTCTAAGAATATTGTACATATGTATATCCAATCTCTGGATGGATGTACTCTGTAAGCTCTTGAGACTGGGAACTTTATCAGTATTAGCAGTATCTACTGGGGTACTTCAATCCAAGCCAAGATAAAGGCTAGCATGCATACATATACCTACAGGCTGTTTCGGTCTGAGTTCATGGAGATGTGTACTAGACTGCTGTGAGGAGGAAAACGAGAAAAGAAAGTGAATTTATACATGGATCAACATGTTCTGAAAAGATCACTCAGTTGTCAGCTCTTACCCTGGTGACCACAGAGAGTGCCTCAGGTATTCACAACTGCATGGCTGTTTGTTTCAGATTGCTTCAAGTAGGCAGGGATCTCAGCACACTGTTGCCCAAGGAAAAGTCATTTTTAATGCTCTGAAAGGACACAGGGCTCTGTGAGGCTCTTAAAGGGGCTCCAAGTTGTCAGATTAGGCTTTAGTCAAACTAATGGGCAACTTTGTGTCCTTCAGTCCAGGCAGTTCAGCTCAGATGAGCCGAATAAATTCCTACCAAGGTGAACCAGACCTATTCAAACTACCAGGCAAAAAATTATGTTCTGACTCAGATGAATCAAAAAATAGGTCTTCCTGCTACGGAATATGGTTTAAATAGTTTATAGGTTCTCTCCGCAGAGAAGATGATCCCTCACCAAGAGCATCTTTATGTCCTGGCATCAAAACTGCATCCAAAAGATTATGCTGACCACAATTACAGCTGCCTTTACCTTTCAGGGTGTTGGGGGTTGAAGAGAGGTGGAGGTAATTCACAGGTGTCCAGGAAAAAGTATTCATTAGAAGGCTCAGGTTAATTTGCTGTAGAAGTCCAGGGAAACAGGTGATCCTTGAGTATCTTGGAAAACTGAGTATGGTTATTGCTGAAACTCTGGGCAGAACAGGCTGACGTAATTGGCAGTGTATTCAGTATCTGGTTGTTATAGCACTGGGAGGAAAATCTGGTGTGTCATGCACAGCCCCAAAATACATGTCTTCTCTGCACAATAGAGGAGGCTGAGAATCCTCAGCTTCTTCATCCAGAGTATCATAAGACTGGTCAACATTTGGACATGGCAGCATCAAGAGACCTTCCTTGCTGCTCTGGGGGCTAAAACACTGAAATTTGTAGGCTAGACCTTTCCTAAGGCAGCCAAAGGCTCTGGGCCTGCAGGTATTCCAAGTAAGAACCCCCACCCTAACAGAGAAGGAAGAATAAATCATGACAGGGAGAAATGTGAAGAAGACTGGCATGACATGCCAATAAATTTGTGGTTACGGAAGACTAGACCCTGTTATACAGAGGGGATATATTCCTGAGAAATTGGCATAGTGCAGTATTATTTGCAGAGCCAAATAATACGTGCCAGCAAGAGACAGGCAGACCCATACTTGAACTGGATCCCAGGTGAGCTGTAGAGTACGACTGTCCATGACAGCTCAGGGAAGACAAGTCCTGACCAGAATCCCATTCTGATTTACACCTGTGAAGTCAAGGCACTAGACTGTCTTTAGTTTTCTGTCTGTTCTCCAAGAGATCTGAGGAGTTGGAGAGTTCCACAATGGCCCTGCTGAACCCAAGCAGCTATTTTAGTTGACATTGGCAAGGGGCACAGGGAACGTGGTATCCATTAGGTTCTATTTTGCCTGCATTCCCTGTGTTTTAATGCTGTAGGGTGTTACTTGTCCTTAAGCTTTAGCTTGGTTCCTTGAGCCAATGTTTTTGGCTCTGTGAGCATCTCTGAGAGCTGGAATACTGATGATGAGCTTCACTAGCAGCCATTTGGGCCAGGAAATCTGGAGCAGGGTTGTACTGTGCCAGAGGTAAACTCAAAACCTTTCATCCAGTTACCATTTGGCTGATGGGCAAGTCCCTGTACCATCCTAAATGGCAGTCTCTTTGCTAGTACTGGTAAATAAAACTGGGCCAGGACTTGTTCTTTTGCCTTAAGGACGGATGGTGTGGCACAATTCACATTCATTGGGCTAAACTCCTTCATTCCCACCCATACTTCCTATAGGGAACAGTTTCAGACTGAGCCTGGGGAATTGTCTGAGGACTGCCAAATGGCACAGGCCAAAATCATGCCAGGCAGTATGCCAGCAGTTAAACAGCTGGGATGGTTGCATGCAAATGCTCAAGCCTGTACCGAGACCCTATTTAGTTCACTAGTATAGATATCATCTTTGGTGCTGATATCGACTGGGCTGGAAATGCAAAGCTTAAGACACAGAAAATTTTAATGAGGATAAATTTCTCCTGACTTTCTTTTCCAGAGTTTTCTGCTACATACTGGTTTTGAATCCCAGGGTTGTTTAACCCTTGACGGTGTTGGAGGTTTACCTGTAGCAAATGGGTTGTTATGTCTGAACCACGCATCCCAGAGGATGCTCATACAGCCTCCTGCTCTGGGTGTGGTCACTGAGTCTGGACTTCAAAGGGAACTTCAGAAAACAGACTGCGTCCATATGCACCAGGGCTCAGGGCAGACTGGAGTTTCAGCAGCTCCAAGGGTCTGAATATCAAAGATTAAATAAAAATGCCTCCCCTTTCCCAGGGAGAAATGTGCCAAAGGGGGGAGAATGAATGAAAGGGGTAAGTCAAGCTAACATCCAAGTTGAAGATCTAAGGGTAGATCAAAGAAGGCTTCAGTCATAAAAAGAGCTCCATCTGGATGTGCAAGGGGATCTGAGGGCACATGGGCAATAACCAGAATATACATTACCTATGGACGTGTCATATATATGACAGGACGGAGGCAGGGCATGCGCTTGATGATGATCAGGCTAGAAAAGACTGTGACCATGAGATGTGGTGCCTGTTCAGTTTGAATGGATCTGTGGACAATTGCTACAGGAAATGTGAAGGTAATTGCTTTTGACCTATCAACAAGGTTGCTTGCTGTTTTTCAGAAATAGGCGGATCTGACATTGTATGTTTTTGACAGATATGAGCTGGCTATTGCCCTTTTTTTTTTTTTTAATGTTCTTATTTTTCCCAGTATTTTTCTGAGAACTGAAGCTTGGCAGACTGGTCTATAATTCCGTGAGAGCTTCTTTCCCCCCTTTCTGAAGGTATTTAAATGTGTATGTGTATCTTTTCCAGTCCTCTGAAACTTCACCATCCATCCTGAGTGCCCAGAGACAATGACTACTGGCTCTGCCGTTGCTTCTGCTGGCTCCTAACAACTTTAGGATGAATTGCAAGTCCAGAAGATTTGAAAACACCTCCTTTTCTATTTATTCTGCAACTTATTCTTTGTCTGTTCAGGCTTCAGCATTTATCTTAGTCATCATTGTTAACTGTGGTAGTATTCAGATCACAGCTGAAAGCCTCAGTGAAGACAAAAGCAAAAAAATCCCATTAAATAATATTGAACCCTTTGTTCCAATCTGTGCTCAGCAAGAAAATTATGTGAATTAATAAAATGAGGGGCAGTTTATAAAAGTAACAGTAGAGGAAAGGTGGGTAAAGATCTGGTGTGTACAGAATATTTGAAACTTGCACAGTGACTTGTCTCCTCCAGAGCTGTTGTTTGCTAATGAACCCCTAACTGAAATACTAATAATTTCCTTTGTATAGTCATGAGTTCTTGAGCCACCAAGAATCAAATCAAAGCAAGTTGAGAGCAAAATAAACTTTCAAAAGACACACTAAGAGTGATGATGGTGACTGCTGTGTTTGACAAATCTAGTCACACTCAGGCGAAAAGCAACAGAAACCAAGAGTCTCTCTATGTAGCAGGCAGCCATGAACTTAAAATAGCACCTCATGCTGTATGAAATCAGTTGTGTATTTTATGGAAGTATGAACACAGGGAGTACAGATGTAATTCATCTGGATTCACAAGAGGGCTGGCTACCTGTTTGAAAAATTGTGCTGGGCATGAACATGGTTTGAAGATCAGCTAAAGAACTGTAAGTAATTACATCTTTCAGTTTCAGAGCTTCCTTCTTTCCACCTCTCTGGTTTCTTCTCCATCAGTTGCACAGCAAAGAGGATCTCTTTCCCTTTGGCTTGCCCAAACTTTTATTTTCTCTGCAGCTCCCCCTGACAACACCCCTCTCCTCTGCCATCTTCACTCATCTGGCACCCTCCTGCTGCCCCACAATGTTTCTGACCAGTTCTGAGTGGTTCTTCACCCTGGCCCATTTCTGAAACCTAATGAGTGATTTTAGGGCTCCGTGGGGAGGCAGTAGGTAACGAAGCCATTTCCCAGCTGGGAAGGCTGCAGTCAATACAGACAGAAACACTGATGTGCTGGGCAGTCCAGGACCAGGGTCCTGACCCCAAAGGACAATGCAAGCCCTTCCTGAAGTGAGATGCTTCAACTGGCAGTGCAAGCAGCCTACCTGCCAAGCACAAAGTCAAGGAGAGGGGGGTGTTTGGAAATTCTTGGCACAAGGTGGCCCCCAAATGTCACCTGCCATGGAGGTGTCTCACTTCAGTCCTCCTGGGGTCCTTCTCCCATGTCCCTTCTGGTTAAAAAGGAGCCCAGAGAAGGTGGTTCTGCTCCTTTCAGTGGCTGGGGACAAGTGCATTCTCCCAGGAAATGTGGTGGCAGTCCCTGAGGGTCAAACCCATGTCCATCAGTGAGGCGCCCGTTGCCAGACTGGGCTGGAGAAGCAGAAGAGGCCACCTCTGCCCCCCATGTAGGGGCATAGGGGTTGCTGGAAAAGCTGAGAAACAGATTGTTGCTCCCTTGCACCCAGTCCCACCTCTAGATAATGTCCACAGTTGGTGATTGCTTCCAAAGGCAGGACTTGGCTGAGCAGCTCTGCCCCATTCTGCCTTCAAGTTAGATTTAGATCAGCATGGCTATGCCAAAAGAAATTGTTGTCTTTTAAGACATTCTTTCAAAGGAACATGAATCAGATCTGTTTTACATTCAAAGGTCTAGCTAAATAAAACCATTTAAGTGCCTACATCTGCTTATCTCCCTTCAACCGTGATGGAAAGGTCTCAGCTGGTAACTGCTGAAAGACCAAGAGAAGCTGAAAGGAGTAGAGGAAAGGTAATAGACCCCAGGATGGGACTTCCTACTATGTTGTAAGCTGAGCTGACATTACTCATGGTTATATTTGGCTTCAGCCAGGGTAGTGCTGCCTCCTCCCTCTGCCAGGTCTGTTTACAGGCACTGTGAGGATCTGCTCCTCTGCAGTTCTGGTGGGGCAGCCATCCCCTATGCCCTATCTCACTGGCTCCCTCTGGGACTGCTGAGGTTTGGAAGGGAAGCACCTGCAGAGCATTAGCATCACCCTGCTCTGATTCACAAGCAAATCAGCACAAGTGATCAAGGATTTGGATTGGATCTTGGTTTAAGAGAAGAGTGGTTGCTTTGTCTTTCCAGTGTTGGTGTTCAAGAAGACACCTGTGCTCTAGTTAAACTGAGCTGGGGGAGGCAGGTGGGAAGGAAGGAGGGAGGGAGGGACAGACGAACAGACAGAAGGAACAGGAGATAACTATTTGCAGCCGCCAGGTGGGGTGACTTTGGCTTACATTAACTTCAAGTTATTTTTAGTTGTGTATGCGGTCCCAGGCCACAGCTGTTCATAAAATGAGGCTTTAGTAAGTATAAAGAACAAACCCAAATGGTTGCTGCTTTCATAACCCCCTGAGCAGTTGAGATTCTTCAGAGCCCAGGGCCTTCTGCTGTGTCAGCTCCATCCTGGCCAGTCCCCTGCATCCTCAGCCCTCCAAACGCACAACCAAAGCCATGTGTGATGTGGTTTACTAAAGCTCAGTAAGTTTGATGGCAAGGTTTACTACATTAATTACTGCATAGAAGAAACATACAAAGGAAAATTGAGTTAGAATCAAGTTAGAATGATTCACACAGAGACCAGAGACAAAAAGGGTAAGGAAAACCCTCCCATTGAGTCACAAGGTTCAGAGTGGGCCTCCTTGCTCTCTAAACTCCTAATGGGGCTTACGTGCAGCTAGATCCAATCTTAGTCTCAGACCTGAACAGTTTATGTCTAATGGAATTACCTATTCAAAGTTAATAGTAACTAATATTTAATAGCTACATGGATTAGTAATGTTTCATTAGTGTTAATTCAGTTTGCTAGAATTAATTACCAAAGATCTACCATTAGTAAAAGGTCTCTCTGCCTCTAGGAGCAACCCTGAGAGGGGTCCCAGCTCATGGAGAGATCACCATGCAGCCACACTGCCTAGCAGGGAGAGTTCAGAGAAGGCTCACTTAGGCTGTCATATTTATGGAATAAAGTGGTTGGCTTGTAGTCAAATTACATGCAATGGCAAAGGTATGTATGAGACTCCTTGTACCCACAACTTTCTTTGTTCCTTGATAAACGAGTCTTGGAAAAGCCACCCACTATTCATGTGTTAATCACAGGATCAGTGTTCCAAGCTCATATGCATCGATGCTCAATGTGTCACTCTATTCCTTTGTGGATTTTTAGAAAACAGATTGAAACTAGAGCAGTTCTTGGCCTGGCTATGGCTCAAGCCTTTACCTACTTTGGAGCCTGTACCAAACTACTGCTAGTTTAGTTAAGGGGTTAAGTGCATCCATCACAACAACATTAACATCCTGGATTTACCATGCAAATCAATGATCAAAGGTTGAGCCAAGAGCTTCCTTTGGATCTAACACCACTTCAGGTTTGATGTCTGGAGTGAGCCTACATCCCCATTGCTTTTAAGGTTATCAGAAAATCTCTGGGCTTTCTTCTGCTGTGATTCTTTTAAATGTTGGCAGCATTTCTGAGTTTCAGTTGTACAAAATCCCCCAAGATAAAGCTGTTGGGAGGAGGTCATGCAGCATGCAGAGCGGGTAAAGGAAAGTCTAAAGCAGCATATCCAAGGACTAATTAAAAGGGACGCTGACCTTTAATGAGATTGTTGTCAAAACAGCATTAAATGTTATTTGTACTTCGATGAAGAAGTAATTAATATCACCTGTTTAAATTGTCTCATTATAAATGATTATTTATCACCTGTTTACATAGCAATATTTTTTTTTCTTAAGGCCGTCTGCCTTTGAGCAAACAGATAAAACTCTTTTGTTTGAGTAATCTAAAGTCACCCTTCCATCCTTCTTTCTCCTGTTACAGAGATCCTAACTCTGTCCTCTTTGTTATTAATAGATTTTTGCTGGCTACTCCCAGTGCCACAGAAATCCTAGAGCTATATAAATTACAATGTCTCTCCCTCAGCCATAAATGGACAATAATCTATTCATGGTAACATCTGTGTAAAGTGGCTTTTGGGAGATTTTTTCACAGGTTCCTCATAATATTTACCCATTGAGTGCAGACAAGTATTAAACAGACCTCATTTCAGCAGTAAGAGCATGCCAAGCTCTTAGCCAGCGCTGGCTGAGTCCTGTTGAGTACAGGCTTGGCATCGGTCAGGGCAGTGGTCACAGTGGAAGAGGTAGCACTGAGCTCTGCTGAACAGGGATGGTGCTGAGAGCCAGGGAGGTCAAACTGTTGTACCACCAAATGGAAAAACTGGCCACGATCTCGTGCCTCCTCAGTCTTAGCCCTGAGTGTGTAGTTTGCAGCTGGGATAAGGGGAAGCGTGTGGTGGATTTGGGGAAGCATCAAGCAAACACCCCTTGCCATGGCTGGAGAGGAACAGCAAAAGCCAGGGCCAGGTACACATGGCCCACACATACGGGGAGATGCTTGGCAGGTTTACATAAACCTGTCCAGAGCAACCCAAGAAATGCACCATGCTTGAAGAGCAACAGCTGCCTTGGGGAATGTGGCTGGGGCTTGCAGGGATGGTGTGAGGTCCCCGGCACTGTCTGGGACCTGCTTTGGCAAGCAGGGCTGCTGTTGCGCTCTTTGCAGATTGGAACCCAGCACCTATTTATTGCTGGATGCAAACAGCCACGCAGTTGAGTGACTCCTGCTTCCTCCAGCAGACAGACAGCCCGCTCGCTGTCTGTGCAAGGGGCTCTACAGCTTCAGAGCAGCGAGGAGGGCAGGGCACAAAGCAAAATCTAGGATCTTTAATTTTTTCTTTTCTGAGCATCACGTTTAGACACCAGCATGTATATTTGCTGGCCCAGAGCACCACGAGCTCAGCAAATGAACCTGCGGTCCTTGCTAACAAGAGTTTCTCAGTGGCACACACCAAGCCCCACCAACCAAGTGTGCACCTAGGCATTGTTTCATCTCCTCCATATGTTGCTAACTGTACCACTCCAGCCACCTCCCAGTGTGCACTGAACTCGGCGTGAAAGCTGTGAGGGAGTCCTGTGCCTCTCTAAGGGTGGCTGCTTATGTTAGATCATCCCAAGTAATTATGTTGCCTTAAAAAATATCAGCCCATCTAAAATGAATGTAACCTGTTTCCCTGGTCTTCAAACATCACACCAGGCTCAGGCCACAAAGTCATTCTCTTTCTTCTCACTTGTCTTTGGTCCCAGCAACTCTTCTGTGGACTAGCTTTGGCTGCCTACAGGGAGTAAGAGCTACCGCCGAACACCAGCCCACAATGTCCACTTTTGAATAGTGGAGGAATTTAATTAACAACCACAGCCTGAACTGGGCAGCCAGTGGGTGCAAACCTGCCTATCTCCTTCCAGAAAGGAGAACAGCCCAGGCAGGTGCCATACACAAGTCCCCGCTGGTGGGACTTTGTGCAGAGGACTTGCCAGCCCAGAGCTTAGGGAGTCACCAGAGATCAGTGGGGTCAAATTGCTCTTGGCAGGAGCAAAATGTGGCTCCTCAGCATGTGGTCTGTGCTCTCCTGCAGGGGACAGCAAGGCTCCAGCTCCTGCAATGGCAGCAAGAGGAAGAACTTGCCAGTTTGTTCCTCCAGCATTCCTTACGATGTCCTGAAATCAGATATTTTTCTTCTCATCAGATGCAGAGAATTTTGTTTCTGTTCCTGTTCTTTCATCACAAAAAAAAAAAAAAAAACCAAAAAAAAAAACAAACTAAGCATCAGCACCTATTCATCACCTGGATAACAAGATCAACTGCTTAATTTCATCAAATTGATAGAAAAGGGCATGTGCAGACACAAAGGGAAAAGGCTTTGTGTGAGGATGCTTTACCAAACTTGCTCCCCTGCTCTGTCCCCAGTGCAATCCACCACTCCAGCTGCAATTCTGTAGCTTGTGTCCCCACGTCCCCCTTGCCCTTCCTCTCAGCCTCTCACTAACCAGTTTTTTCCTTCTCTCTGTGAGCCTAGGAGGCTTTAGCTGCCTGCCCAGCTCCACCTCCTTTGCTTGCTTGCTTTCCCTCCTCCCCCTCATATCCAGGCTTCTCAAAACCTCAAGGCTTCTGCTTCAGTATTTTGATTTCATTTTCTTCCTCTTACCAGCTTCTCCCTCTCTGGGGCATCAAAGCAGTCCCTCCACCTCTTTCTTGAGAACAAGAGTTGCTTTTTCATTTTTCCCTACTTCTCCCTCACCTTCGACAGCCAGGTGTATCCTTTGCTCATTGAGATTTTCTTTCTGTTTTTTCATCTTCTACTTCAGGGTTATCTTTGATGGAGGTGCTATCCCACATTCCTTTTATACCTGCTTATCTAAATGTTTTTCGCCAGTTACAACTATCACATCTGCACCAGCAACTGTGAGTGAGTAGCCAGACCCACATTTTTCCTTGCTGTCTTCTCCTGCAAGGACTCCTGATATCTCAAAACTGAATTCATGTTTTCCCTCCTTCCCCCTTTCTCCACAGCTGTTAAAACTCCAGTAAATTCTCCATCACTACAGCTCTTAACGTGGAGCTTATTTCTGGCTCCTCCACCACCCTCTCTCTGCTCAAACAAAGGCCATCCCATGATTGCAGTAATACTTCTGTAAATTCCTGGTAATTATCCTGTTTACTCATCCTTGTTGCTCAGCAGTGTTTCCTTCTCATTCAGAATAGCTGTACATCCTCCTCCCCGGCTGCTCATCTCCCATCTTTGACCACAGCTCTTCCCACTCAAAATCCTGCCCTGGACTTGCTTTCCATGTCGTGATCGTAGCTCCTTCCCTCATCTGCAGAGCAGTCCCCATCACCATGTACGCTGCAGCTACTGCACTTGCCAAAGTACTCAGCCCTGGCACAGAGCTGTGCTCGAGGGTCCAAGCGTCCCTTTTCTGTATTACAATGCATTTGACAGAATAGCATAAACACAGGGAAAACTATGTTTATATTTGGAGAGATGTATAGTTAAACCTCTCTTTTATCTTATCACCTTCTCTTCCATATGTAAATTCAGATAAATGGAGTTTATGGGTTCTTAATTAACATTGATGTTGAATTTTTGTAGCTTTCCCTTGAGGAATTTTACTGAGAGATAAATCTTCAGATATCAGAAAGGGAGTGTTAGTTTATATCTCACATCCTTCTATAAACACAGGTTTCACACTGCTTCCTCCAACTCTCCCAAGGCAGGATACAATATGCAGGCTCTGTAACACTGGCAGCTCAAAAGGAGAGTGTGGTTGTTGTTGACCTTGGATACCAGAGTTAGACGTGCTGCAGAAGGGGCAGGGCATGGGCAGCAGTACCTGTAACACTTCAGGAAGGGCTCCTTCCCAAGCTGTGGCGATGCTCCAGCCTCATCCTGCATCTGTGGGGACCACAGCTCAGAGTGCAAAGGAAGGGCTGGTCTTGCACAGCCACAGCATCTGGACCCATCAGGGAGAGAAAGCCAGCACAGTCCACAGCCGCGGCTCCCAAAAGGCTCTGGGGGAAGCTGGGGACAAGACCTCCCTAGATGCCATACAGTTTTGCAAGGAGAAGACAGGAGAAATTGGGAATGAAATCTAGAAATTAATTTATAACCTGGAAATACCAAAAAAGGGAGACCTTTTTTTGCCTTCCACTAGTAGTAGATGCACCCAGATATGACAACACTTCAACAAACTAGCTGCCACATCTGAAAGCCTCAGAAATGCTAGTAGTAACTAAAAATGTATTTGAACTATATCTTTGCAATTTATAGCTGAAGTGCTTTTGAAATGTGGAATGAACAACAATAAATGCAGATTTCCCTGCAGGGGAACGATCTCTTCATCAGGGGATAACTAGCACATTTGATGTTTCAGATTCCTCTTTTTAAAATGCCCAGTTGGGAAATTTGACTAGATTGCTTCATAAAACCAAAATAGTTCATCCACTTCAGGTAGAATTAATCTAAACACGTACTCCAGCATGCGAATAAAATCTAATTTGGAACAAATATATCTCTCTAACCTTTACAGTAATTATAAAGAATCAAAATAGGCAGTAATTAATTTTAATAGTTTAGCCTGCAAAATCAGTATCATTACATATTAAAAAAATATATTTTGAAAACTTAAGCATATGCTTACAAAAAATACCTACTATCCCCTTCACACTGACTGTCCTCTCTCTCCACTGCAGTTGCCTGAATACTCTGTGGGACTTGCTTGCACCTACTTAACCAGGGTGTTAGTGCCTTCGTCTGGTCTCTGGAATGACAGATCAGTGCTCCTCCAGGGCCCTCTTACAAGTCTGAGGTCTCGATATCTCCCATAATTCTCAGTTTCCCAGCCTCTCTTTATGCTATTTTACTACGACTTCTGCATAGGAAATCAAGCCTGCTGACATCCTGCGTGGAGGAAACACACTGATGATCGACACATCAAGAAAGATGAGAGTAATGCAGGTAATTAAGGCAGACTCTTGGGGTTTAAGTTACCTTTTATTTCTGGCTAAGAAAAAAAAACAGGCAAAAATAATCAACAAATCATGCAAATCTAATCTAGAATGAAATGCAAACCCAATCTTAGATTTTGTGCATTTAAAAAAGGAGCAGAGACCACACTCCCTTGCAAGAGACGTTGCATTTGAAAGGATTGCTGGAACATCTGCCTTGCAGTGCAGTAAGCACCAAAGCCCACAAAACATCGCTGACACCCAATAGCAAATATATGCCCCGGAGCTGAAAAAACCAAAAGCCACAGCTCTAATGAGCCAGAGGAAGTGAGCACAAAGACGAAAGACATCACCAGCATCCCAGACCCCTGCAATGCCGAACAATACTGCCTTTGTTACAATCTGCTGTTTCAAACCTGCTTCCACTGAATTCAGAGGGATTTTCATCACTGATTTCAGTGGGAGAAGAACAGAGTCCTGCGCAGAACAGAATGAAAACCGTCATCCTTCTTACCCAGGAACCATGGCTATGTTGTGGTTAAGATAAGAATTAGAAAACAAAGACAATTAAATCCTTGTGAAAGCATGGTTGAGTCCAGCTCTTACTTTGTGGTAATTGTCTCTAGAATTAGACAGTTTTCTTAAGAAGAACAATATGCCATGCAAAAAAGAAGAACCCCACCCAGATCTTGAAAATCTTGTGCTTTATCTAACCATAAGAATTTAAAACAAATAAACATCAGAGTTGCCTTCATTTTTTAAGAAGTTGGAATCACATGCTCCACAGTTGTAGGGGTTATGCATGCACATTTCCCCCCTCTTTTAATAAAAATTTAGTCTTACATAATAATAGAACTTTCGGTGCTACAATGTGAAAAAAAAAATTGACATGTAATATGGTATTATCAGAGGTAGCAACATGATGACCACCCGCACAAACCTGCTCATTGAAGGTGCTCTGTGGTTCATCAAAAACACTTAACATCATGATATCCTTGGATAACTGGAGTTCCCCTGGAGACCTCAAGGAAACCCAAGTCTTCTTTTACCAATCCCTCACCACATTTTTGAGTTTGTCAATTTGAGTGTTGAGTTTCTGTGCTGAAATTAAACAAAAAAAAAATTTACTAAAATGAACAAGAATTTCTCGTGGAATGAAATGCAGACCCTACTTCCAAGAACTGCACTCTATTCCAGAAAGGGAAAAAGACTGCTGAGGACTTGCTCCAAGGAGTCTTATCCTTTACACATCCAATGAAAGGAATTCAAATCTAAAAATACTTCATATTAGAGCCCAATTTGTGTGAGGTATTTGTTGCCAAGAATTCTCAGACTCTGTGCATCCACTTTATTGTTCTTGGCACAAAGGGCACTTCCATTCTGTTGCTATTGTTGTTTGAGCAGTCTGAAACAAGACCTAAAGTAATACCAAGTCTATCTCTACGTTAATTCTCCCCAGCAATGCTGTTGCCATAGCAAGGTTATACATGGATTTCAACAGACACATGCAAGTTGAAATTTATCAGCTTTTGAAGTCAGTTCAGCATGTTTACAAGTCCTGTGTCTGCCTTCCGGATTCCTTGTAAACTTCGGGAATTTTTCAACCTCATTTCTCTATGTAAGAATGTTTCTGTGATTATATAAGAAAAGAAGAGATTTATTCACTACTTTAGAATAGAGAAGAAAGAGTGAAAATGGCAATGTAAAACATCTTGTCAAATGCATAAAAAATCCAAAACTTGGGGGTTTTCCCTATTTGTAACATTAATTTATTAAAACAGTAAGTTGTTTTCAGAAAGTACATGCACCATGACTTGTAAATAAATGATATTTGATTAAGGAGGTGCTACAGTCACCACACATCAAATCTGTATTTATATATACACACACACACACACACACATATATATCGCTATTCATTGCCAGCTATTTGAGACAAAACATTTTGCACATAGTAAAGGTTCTGCAATGTGTTTTGTTTGTGCGCTGATATGTGAAATATAAATTGAAGATTTTTAGGCTTTGCATATATGAAAAATTGCTACCTTTTCAAACAGAATGTTAAAAATTTTTAGAATGGGCTTTTATCCAATTTCGAATGTTTTACAATTAAAATATCAAAATAGCAAATGGAAGAAGATACATGGTTAGATTTGAGATGATTGTATACTTACAAAATAAAATCTCTATAAGCTCATATAAAATACTTTTAAGCAATGTGGACTATTGGTGTTTCAACTGTAGCAAAAGACTGTGAAAACTTCATGAACAAATATTGACTAAAAGGTGCTGGGTTTTGTACTCGTTCGTTCACAAAAACAATTCATTCTTGTTCAACCTCGTGTCCAAGCCTCCCACTACACAGTAATTAATTTTGCCTGAAGTTAAGAAAACAGAAGAATTCTCCCACCAACAAAACCAAACATAAATTCTGAAGATAAATCATATTTTTCTGGAACTTCGAGTCTGCAGAAAAGGAACACTATGGCTTAAAGGTGAGTGGGAGAGCAATGACTGGCTCCTTTTTCTCCAAGATCTATGGAGGATATAAACATGGACACACCATAAATTACACAAGGTGGGTTCTCACTCCCAGTTTCTGCCATTTTTTCCTTTGAGAGTGGAAACTCTTTCCTCATCTTGCTAAGGGATTCCCGAAACGCAGGTCACGCAAGTGTCTGAATGCCAAATACAATACTGTCTCATAGGTTTATCATCACTGGAGCATGCCTTTCACCACCCAGAGTGCTGGTAGGTATTATACTGTTGTGGTTCTTTTCCTGTGGATTTTTTTTCCCTTTGTTCCAGGTTATCGCATCCAAAACCATATTCCTGAAGGGCAGATCTATTCTGACAGAGATCTGACAGATCTCTGTCATATCTAGTAATGGCTTCCCAGTAAGCCATTGCATAGGGGAGGGCCAGTGACCAAGGACACCTTATTGCCGGTGCTGAGGAATTTGGCCTTGGACAGAGGGAGATGATGTGCATCAGCAGGCAGCAGGGGTCAGACCATGGGGATGGACAAGGACTGGGAATTGAGACAGAAAAGAACAATTGCACTATTTGATGTCACCAGTGCATAAATCCATCACATCTCTATTTTGTTTAAACTGGCTGAGATGTGTAGTTAAGTCTTTCAGTAATAAATTATGGGAAAGCACTGTTGTAGCCATGAACCCTTCCTCTCCATCCTTGCAATGCCCCCAAGCCTCAGAGCTTATGTGGTGACCACAGTGGCTTCCCCATGTTTAGCTCAGAGAGATGTGATGAGCACTCAGATCAGGTGAACAACTCATGCATCCTTGCTGAGGCAATGCATCACACTCTGAGCCCCTAAATTCATCAGTGTGGAAAAGGAAAAAGCATAAAAAGAGCACAACGTAAGCATGTAGAAAGCTGGATAACTAGAGATCAACAGCTAAGGAGGATGCAAAAGCAATGAATGATGCAGTGATACATCTTTTGAAGAACAATCTTAAGGAGTGTGGTAACACCCAGAAAATCTCTTGAACAAATACCACTGCTGTCTTGGCTGGCAGGAGTGTGGCAACTGAAGAACTCAGGAGACATATGCACACAAGTGCCAAACCAAGAAAAAGGAGAACCCCACAGGCTGTGTTTGCTTTTCTCTTTCTGAACCTATGGTGATGGGGCTCATCAAAACTGCATTTGCACAGAATGAAATTGAAAAGGGCAAAATTGGTATACATTAAGGGACAGGATTTTAGAAGAAAAGGAATAGGACATGGGACATGCTGTCTGTGTTGTATTCTGCACCCTGTCACCGCTGTCTGGCAGGGTGGCAGCAGGAGATTCCCATGACGATATTCTGAGAGGGACAGACAAGAAGGAAATATGTACCAAATTGCTGTTTCTAAAATCCCAGACAAAACAACAGCCCAGAAAAAGTCTGTGAGATAGGAGGAAAATCTATTTCTCTGGGGGTGCGTGGCCACCCCAGTATAAACATGTTGGTTTTGGGTAATAAGCAAGGGATTTGATTTAAGGTAAAACCAAAGGGGCCTGGAATGGGCAGTTTCAACAGAGATAGGCTTTGGAGCAGCCACCATCACAGAAGGACCTGGGGAGGGGACAGGGGTGCTGAGCACCAACCCATTAGTCCAACCTTAAACTCAGTTCTGAGGGAGCTATGTGGCAAACAGAGCAATGCTTGAACCGCAGCCTCCAGCCAGGACACAAGAAAGGGTCCCAGGTGAAAGAGATCAAGCCACTAAAAATGTCCCTGGTTGTTAAGGATATGCAGGTTTGGAACTTAGAGTTGCATTTCAATAATTTTGCTTCCAATCTTGAAACTAGATGCCATAACTTCAGCTGATGCTGTGAGGTCAGCAAAGATGAAAAACATTTAAGCCTACTCCATATTATGATACAACGTGTCCTATATAGCTGCACACCCATGCTGTGGGGTGCCTCATGTCATCTTGCCAGCTTTAGGGTGAGAGCAGATTTGGCTGAGTTCAGAGGGAAAAACCCTTTGAGCACACTGCAACCAGCATCCCTCCGTTAGGGGCAGGCAGCAGAGGCACATGGCAGTGGGGAAGGGGCCAGGCAAACATCTGAGCACCTCACCTGGCTGCCTCTAGATGTCCCAGGATTTCTGTAGCAAGGCTTCACACCTTCTGCACATCACTGAAATGGGAAAAGGTCAGTTTGCAGAGACCAAAATGTTCATATATGAGTGTAAAAGTTTGACAGCTAAACTTGGTGTACTCATAGCTCCCATTAATGTTGTAAGCTCAAGCTTTAAAATGTTGATCTGTCAGTAGGCCTCAGTTTTCACACTTGGTTTTAACACATATCAACCTGAAATGGGAGTTATGTCACTTCGATGTTTTAAGTCCTCCTTTAGTTATAAGGCTCTCCAGCAATGCTCAGAAACCCAAGGTATACCATCATCTATCTTTAAATCCTTTGAATTATTAGAAACTATGCCTAAGCAACAGGGCTCTGGTTTTCTTGTAGCAGCTGACTATGGGAAGCAAGAACTAAAAAGTCCCTGGGAAGCCACACATGAGCAATATAATCGCCTCATAATGCAGCCTTCCAACTCTTCCCACATCACGTTAGATTGTGGGTTTTGATCTTCCTGGTCTGTGACCTATAAACTGGCCAAAACTTTCTCACTAGATGCACTACACCCAGTGCTTTATGGATGCAAGCCCTGTGGGGTACAAGTCCTCAGGAAACATTTGCCTACTCTGCAAGAGGCAGAACAACAACAACAACAACAACAACAACAACAGACAGAGTGGAAAACCAGAAATTGTTACTTTTTATTTCTGACAATTTTATTCTCAGACCAGCTAGGTATATTCAAAGGTAGTCAGTTTATCACAGAGTAAACCGACTCTTCATTATTTGTTCTGCTCCTCAGTGCTTTTCTCTTGAGAACATCTCTCTAGGAGCTGTCCCTAGAAAACAGTGAGTTATTTTTATCTCTGAGCTAGACAAAGTAATTCTGCCAAGGGAAAATAAGGATGGCTGAGTGGCTGGTTAACAGAAGGCAGGAGAGATGGAGCTCACGCCTCGCACTTGGACAGGCTGTGGGTTCTGCTGTGCTTACAGGTACCAGCATGGGGAAACACTGGGTTATGGCAGATATCTGGAAAACCCTCTGCACCAGAGGCAGCCAAGCTGATAAATCACTGGCCATGACTCTGATTTGCAAAAGCAGCAGAGGAGGGACTGACCTGTGCAGGAATGTAAAGGACACTGGAGCTTCCTAAGCAAACAAGAAATGCTACTTTATCCCCTCCCACTCTTTGAAAGGACAAAAGTTAGACCAGCAGAAAATGGTTGCCACTAGTAACAAGGTGTTTTAACTTGCCAGTGGTTTTTGATAGTAGTGAGAGCTGGTGAGCAGTTTTATGGGGCCGTATATTCTGTCTGGGACACAGCCACAGCCCTGGTATCAGCTCTGTGGGATTTGTAAAGGCAAAGGGAAAGTTCCTGTCTTCAGCCACTTTCTAGAGACAATTTGCATTTATCACCTCCTCCCCCATTTTGGGCTCCATCCCATCCCCTGTTTTGGGCCCCACCTCACCAGAAAGGGGAAGTGTGAAGGAGGGAAGAGTAGGCTGAAAAAGCAACAGTGGACAGGTGAAGGAATGGAGGTGTGGTCACTCCAGCAAAGCCAACATAGCAGGGACTGGAAAATTCAGGAACATCCTTCCCAGCAGTGCAAGACGTCAGCCTGCAGGCAGGTGCCCCTCCACTTCTCCAGCCTGGGGACTCGCCCATGAGATGGCTCCTGCCTGTTGCGTCCCTGGGAGACCTGATCCCCCAGGTCCAAATCCAAACCCATTTTTATAAAACCTCTTCCCAGGCACCTGTGCCAAAGAGCAGCTGTATGCTCAGGAAATATTTCAGTCCTTATAAACAAGGCAAGCCAGAGGGTACAGCCAGGTTTCTCTTCCCTGTCACTCAGTAGCTTCCCTTGAACTACTTTGTCTTCGTTTTCACAGTTCTGTGGTCTGCTGGGTCCCATAGCTACACAGGATCTGTTAATACACCCTTGCACAATTTGAGATTCCTTTTAGTTGAAGCTGTGGGATTTACTTTGCTTGATCTAAACTTGTACCAAGAGCTCAGTTATTCACACATCCAGAAGACATGCTCTGATACACAGAGCTGGAGGAAGGAGTTATTTTATGAGCGATGGGGTCACCCCACAGAAACTGGAAAGGGGTGACTCCAGGGGTTAGACACAGATGTATATCCCTGAGCTGGTCACACATAGTACACCTGGGGCTGGAAGCTGATCACCGGATTCCAGCTGGGGTATGGAAGAGGGCTGAAGACATGTCCCATGATGTGTACTTGCATGGCTCTCTGTTGGAGTCCAGGGGCCCCAAAGCAGTGCCAGAAGTGTCCTCTCCAAACTCTCCTCCTGGTGCTGAGCAGGCTGGGCAGCCTGCTCCCACCCAAAGACTGATTCGAATGTCTGCCTTAGAGGCACATTGGCCATGCTAACATCAGGCATTGTCTGGATCTTCAAGAGCAAGGCCATCATCTTCCCAATTTAATGAGGCACCACCATTCAGCAGTTACCAGCTTACTGGAACTGCCACTGGATTATGTTGCTGCTGGATACACTCTGATCCCTCTCAAAATACAGTTAATGGCTTGCATCAGTTTCTTATGACCTCCAGTTGCACACTCACTGGATTTCTGCGATGCATATGACATGGATCTTACCATTGCAGAAGACAACATTAGGAAAGGGAAAATAATAGAGGAGAATCGCAAAGACTGGGGAAGACAACAGAAGTCAGTGTAAAGAAGGTCAAAGTTTCCAAGAAAGGTGAGGTAGGTGATTGACAAGGAACAGAAGAGTCACAAAGAGTTGAGGGCTGGCAGTTGCAAGGAAATCTGAAAATGCAGCAGGTCCTTTGTGCAGCAGGAGACACATTCAGGATGTTGCAGAAGTATTAAGTGGTTTCAGGACACTTCTAGTAGCTTGTGTATGTTCAGTACATGCTGGAGGACTTTGCGGTTGTGCAGCCTGCTCATTGGTTCAGATCCTAGTATCTTCATAAGTGGTTGGAGCACATTTGGTGTTGCAATTGGGGTTAAGCTTCTGATTAAGTCTCCTCTTAAAAGAAGCTAGTTCACAGGCACCAGAACTATTTTGCATACCAAATCCACACACAGTATGTGGGGGTAATCACAGAGTTCACTTCAAAACAGCTTTGAACAGAAACATTTGCACAGACACAGCCTTAGGCACTTAATTCATGCCTAAATGTTAGTGAACTTCTGAAAGCAAATGCCCATGTTCTCTGCAAAGTTAGGGAAGGGAGGCTGATGTTTTTCAAGACCTCCTGGAGGAGATACTAACCATTTACATATCTGTGCCTGAGTTGGATGATGTAGATCCTTCTGACAGGTATCAGGGAAGATAGTAAAAATGAGTAAGCGGCTGGTTAGAACATGGGTAGATCATCAGATGGGTGGAGGAAAAGCAGTTCTTCACTCACAATACTCACACTCAGCTATGGTATTAGTAACCACATTCACATGCTGCTTTCCACCTAAGTAGGTGTCATGGTTTTAGCTGGGATAGAGTTAATTTTCTTCACTCTAGCTGGCATAGTGCTGTGCTTTGAACTTAGTATGGAAAAAAAATGTTGAGATAACACACAGATGTTTTGGCTGTTGCTGGGTAGCGCTCTTGAGCAGCACTCATTGCCTTTGGGCCTGACTCTACAGTTTGCACTGGCACGTACAGCAGGCACCAGTGAGTAAGAGGGCGCAACATACTGTCAAACCTGTCACATCCTCAGATGTCATTGTGATCTCCATGATCAACCAGCCTTTCTCTGGCTATGCTATTCATCAGTCCTGGGTCTGAGTTTGTGCTCAAGCTCAGCACCATCTACCACCCACACTGTTTTTGTGAATGCTGAACTCCAGGTCTGCCTGGAGTGGTGAAAGCTTAAACACTTGCATTATGCTATCAAATGGATCCAGGCTTTCCTTCATCTAGTCTAGACAGACTGACATGAGCTGGAATGAATTAAAGGGGTCTACCAGAAGACATCTTGAAACTTGGGTCTTCCTAAGCACAGCCCAGATGATTTATGTCTAAACCAGATGAAAAGAAAGTGGACAGATAATATGAGTGAACCTCTTTAACAAGTCCAGAAATCCATGTTCCAGCTAGTCCTAAAATCATGGTTGCTGTGTTTAATGGGACGTCTGTGCACAAGAAACCTAGAGTCAGGAATGGGCTGTGCTCCAGGGTTTGCAAACCTACCAGCTTTCCAATAAATGTCCATAAGTGCTCCCAAGTTTATAGGAATAGTAGAAGATTGTTTTGCTATCAAAGGTCATCTGCACCTCCCCACAGGTCCTAACACAAAGGGAATCCTGCAATTCCCCATGACCTGCAATTCCCCTGACCTCGCTGCAATTGTTCAAAATTGTGCCTAGAGATATGCAATTTGTGGCTCCCTACATTGCTGCCTGTGTCCTCTCCCTTTCCTATAGCCTTGCTCTCCATCAATTAAAAAAAAAAACAACACCAAACACCCATTCTCAAACCCCATAACCATGCTAACAAAACCGCAAATACAGATGCTTTTGTACATGCAGCAACCCCTTTCTGCTTATGTAACTCCATTGTGGGAAGCTGTCTAACTTTCATCTTCACGGGCAGGGTTTGCCAGTTGCAGTTCTAACAGGAAACCCCTTTAAGTGGAAACAAGCTCTGACGTTACGGCTCCCGTAGCAGCAAAAAGCTGCTTCCCTGCATGACTCTCTCATCTCCTGGGGTGCCTGCTGCCCAGACAGATTCCAGACAGCTGTCTCCAGCCTGCTGCTCCTGTTCACAAGCAGGCTCTGGCTCCCTCCCAAGCCTTGTCTTCTCTGACCTACGACTGCCAGCTCTTTGGGATTTTATTGCCAGGATCATGGTATTTGATGTTTTTCTTACTGTCCCCATTCCTAGACTGAGAAAACTTATTTATCATTCAAAATTAAAATGAGATTCTGTTCTTCTTGGAGGCAAAGAAAATCTTGAAAAGCATGAAATTTAGTGACTCACAAAAGTTGCAGGTGGATATATATAATTTATAAATATTTTCATTTTTTTTCTTAAACCAATCTTGTGATGGGGAAAAGTGAGCAAAAAGATTTACATGTTAATTAGCAACACAGCTGACATGAAATATTATTTCCTTGTCTAGCGCTCCTGATATTATGCAGCATTCCAGTGAGGCAAGACGGAAAGGTGTAATTCTGAAACGGTGGTATTTTACACTCTGTGCTGAAGAGAAAATCCTATGCAGCATGCAACGTAGGAGGGCAACAGCCTTTCAGAGCCAGGTTTCAGACTGCCTTCCTTCAGGGAAGAAGTGCCTTGAGGTGGGGGGGGATGCTAAGCATCAGCAGGGAGATCACGGTGATTCTAATATCTTACCATGCATGCAAGAGCTGTGCCTAACACAAGGACTCTCTTGCCCAGCCAGTGCCTAACTGTCCAGCTCATCTGTCTAATGATTCCTTTAGGTAGGTACCTACAAAACCCTGGACTAGGCACTACTTTCAAAAAGGCTATGGAGAAAACAGTGAAAAGAAGCGAGGACCCAGTGCTCATAGATACATTGGTCTGCATTTATAAACATAGAAGTTACTCAAATAATGAAAAAAAAAAGGTCTAAGCAGCTTCCACTTCCATTATCTTTTATTCTTTTCCCAAAAATTGAACTTTCCAAACATTTAGTTTAATGGAAGACTTTTGCAAAAATAAAAGATGTTTTTATAAAAATGTTAACAACATAAATCATGCAAAAACAATTAGCTGCTTTGTACTTTCCTCTTCTTTTAAATAGGACATTTTTCATGAAGTCGAACTTTTCAAGATCATTTCAGGCAGCTCTCCAAAATCCTTGAGGTTTTGTTTCATTCAAATTGTTCCAAGTAAGACATGATCACTGTGGTTATGACTTTATTTTTTTTTTAGTAGGAAGTAGATTTTTACAGACTTTGGAAATATGGAAGAGGAAGCTGGATGTGAGGAAACAGAGAATGACAAAAATGCTAAGCCAATTCAGAAGAATACAAACAGCAGGGGATTATTAAAGACACCTGGTCTGGTGGAAAGATGGATGAAACAGCTTCCATTAGATACTGGACAATGAAGTGAAATTTATGTGCAGATGGAAGTAATTTATGCACAGTTGTTACACAAAGGATCATTATTTACTGCTAATAAATGAGCACATTTGATGGATCTAATCAGTATTCAAATTCTTAATGTGTTTTAAGAGCAGCTAGGGTATATTCTCTGTAGCACAACTCATTGCACTCAGGAATTTTGTCAAATTACATAGAGCTGCAGTGAAAGGCTGAAATGTGAAAAAAGGGCAGTAAAGCAGATGGAACTATTTCAAAAAATAAAAATTGACAAAAATTTCCTCCATTTTCTCCTCTACCTCTTCGCACTTGTCCCGAAATAAGTATTGGGACGTTTGGCAGCATTAATTTAAACATCCAAGACGAGAAGATAAAAAGCTCCAAATGACACTATGGTCACAATGTACAGATTTTACAGTATCAAAGATTGGCACCTTATATTTTCATTATGCATTTCAACCCATGATATTTCTCTCCCATACTTGTTTCTGATTAATTCTCTCCCTATTTCTTCACTGTCTTTTTAAGAAGAGTACTTAGGATGTCTTTAAAGGACCACTTTTCAAGACATCTTTCATCTGTTCTTGCTTGTAGAGGATGCTGTTGACCAGGTTAACTTTTATAAGTCCCTTCCAACCTGAATTATTCTATGTTCCGCACACACAACTGCCTGAGAAATGGATGCATCTTTGGGAAGAAAAATAGTGTGGGCAGTACTTTAAAAATTTAAAATAACTTAAAGATTTAAACTTGAGTTCCTTAAAAAGTCTAGGAATTAAAAGAAAAGCTGCCTATTCTTTAGTATAAGCTAAGGTACAAAGTACTGAGAATTTATATGAAAAAAATCACACCTGACATTTACAGCCACATCAAAGCCCACTCAGAATCAGCACAGCACTATTTCTGTGCCTTCACAAGAAAAGGTGCTCTGTGTTTCTTCCTGGAAAAAGTACTTAAGTGGAAGGCATTTTCTGCCTGAGCTGTTTGACCCTTCCTGCTGAAGGCCACTCAACAGCAGCAGGAATAGCACTTCAGTCTTCCAGCTAAGACTAAAGACTGGTTTTAAGATATTCTGTCTCTAGCCACTTCCTCTATCAAACTGTCACTGGAAGAGCAAAAGAAAATGCAGACACCCATTCTTCTGGAAGAGGTAAATTCCCCTCACACCATCCCAAGAGTGCAGGTGCTAAGTGGAGATTATGCCACAACTTTTTATATTAGTGGATTCAACAAAAGGCAGAAGTCCACAGAAATCTTACTGAAAAGTGGTTTCTGGATGGGATAACCATTAGGGAGTTCACAAGGTAGATTCCAGGAGGGATTGTTGTGGCCTTGGGACAGTTTTGCTGATCCTGTACAGCAGGGAAAGGTGGGGTATTTTTAGAATATACATTGGATACAATGGCATTGGACAAATAAAAACTAGAACAAGTCTCTTAGAGAACTGCTTTGGGGTGTGAGTGCATGTGTATGTGTATATATATATACACAAATACTAATTACAAGCTTTCATAAATTATTAAATCTATTATCTATAAAATTCAGTCTTTGCTATACAAAATTATACTTTGCACAATTAGAAAATCATTGATATTTGGAACCTTACATTGGAGCTTGGGTAGAGTGAAGGGTAAGGGCAGCTCAGCCCATAACCTAAACCACTCTTTCTGCTGTTTCAAGAAAACCTGCATTATTGGCTCCAGTCTGTGCCACTAACTCCCAGTAGCTAAGCAGACACATATCCTTAAAGGGGGTGAAATGTGTTGTGTCAGCTTCCTACACAATCCGACACTTAACAGTTAGTTCAGAAGTAAATGCTCATTATTACCAGTTATCTTATGGAGTATCATGGTTTAGCCTTAGCCAGCAACTAAGCACCAAACAGCTGCTCGCTCACTCCCCCCTGGTGGGATAGGGGAGAGAATCAGAACAGTAAAAGTGAGAAAACTCATGGGTTGAGATAATGACAGTTTAATAACTAAAGCAAAAGATGCACACGCAGGCAAAGCAAAACAAGGCATTCATTCACTCCTTCCCATGGGCAGGCAGGCATTCAGCCATCTCCAGGAAAGCAGGGCTCCATCACACGTAATGGTGACTTGGGAAGACAAATGCCATCACTCTGAATGTCCCCCCCATCTTTCTTCTTTCCCCAGCTCTATATGCTGATCATGACATCATATGGTGTAGGATATCCCTTGGGTCAGTTAGGGTCAGCTGTCCCAGCTGTGTCCCCTCCCAGCTCCTTGTGCTCCTGGCACAACACGGGAAGCTGAAAAAGTCCTTGACTAGCGTGAGCACTGATTAGCAACACCTGAAACATCTTTGTGTTATCACCAGTCTCTCCAGCACAAGTCCAAAACAGCCCCATGCTAGCTACTACGAAGAAAATCAACTCTATCCCTGCCAAAACCAGGACACGGAGCAAGGGACAAGTTCAGTTATAAATGATTTAAACAATATCCTGGGATGTACAAAGTGAATGGTTGTTATTTCAACTGCTCAACTGGGAAACAAAAAAAAAACACCCTATAATAACATAGCACCTTCATTTTAGAATTTAAGTGTATGGATTCATGGAGAGATGGAAAGAAAATTTCCTTCCTTTTCAAAAAGCCTTTGAAAAGGCATCTTGGATCATGCGGACTCAATCACAAGGAATCATCACACCAGGTTCTTTCAGTCTGGTTTCCTACCTCTCATCCAGGAAATACCATCCATTTGGAAACAGTATCTGGTATTTTGAGCAAGGTCCACTGCTGCCCAAATGTGAGGTTAGAATAACGCTTATTACAAGTATATGTATTTGTGAATTTGTCTTCTCCGTCTTCACAGATCATCCTATAGCAAGTTGATTTGGCATGGGCAACATAAGCTGATAAATAGGCTGTTCAGTTACACAAGCAAAGTAACAGGCAATTAGAGATGGCTGAAGGCAGAGTACAGAGTGAAGACTGTGAGGAGGTGGAAAGCAGCAGCCAGCTACACACATGATACATGCAAAAAAAATTAAGAACTGTCTTTCAGAGCAAGGTTTCACCTCTCATCTACTCTAGACCGTTCACTCGGTCTCTCTCCTCAAAACCAGCCTAGGAAAAAAGGGCAGGTACAGGTTGTCTGCATTCCTGAAGTAGCAATGGGGGAAAAAAACCCGGAATGATCAGAGCAGTTCAAGGGATAGGCCTTTCTTGTTGGCAGTATTTTAACTTCGACACTATCAAGTCTCATCTTCTATAATGTCAAATAAGGAGGCTGAAAGAGAACTGGAATGGAAGCTTTCTTAAAGGCCAGTGGAGAGTACAGGGAACCACATAATTTTCTGTTTGGCTCGGTATCTTGCACACCTGTTTGAGTAAAAATAAACTGGGTGAATGCAGGCTCACTTCTTCCATCTCCTATAATGTCAAGCCTTACTTAGCAACTTCCTGAGGAGTTTCACAGTAAATAAATGGAGAAATGAGACTCTCTATTCTTGATATCAACCCTGGAAAATATTTTCAGGTCTTTTTACGTAAGAAAATGGCAGCAACAACAGAACTAAAAAATTTTTTTTGTAATTCTATAAAGATATTTAGGCACTAACATGAGGAAATATGCTTTATTTTTACAGTATGGGAAAATGGCTTTGCCCTGATTAGGGATAACAAGTGTTCCAAAATTGTCCTACATAGTCCTACTACCATACATATTGGATGCCTCATGATAGTTTGGGAATAAACCATCATGAGCAGCTCACGTTTGGAGTCACTGCCTGGGCAGATCCCCTACCAAAGAATACTCTGGAATGGGTCTGCCTCAGTCTTTCCTCAGTTAAGGAAGCTATGCTCACCTAAAACACCAGATGAAGAACCAAGGTGTTCTCTAAAAACCCTGATATCCGGGAATTTTCTCTAACTTAGAGAATATTTATTATACAGAATGAAATAGTTCAAGCTGTTATAACCTAGTCCTCAGGACACAGAACTTCTAAGTTCCTCCTCCAAGTGAGACAGTGGGGGGACTGGAACTTGGGTCTCTAGAAGTCCAAGATTTCTGATCTGCTTGATATAAATTGCCTCATTTCTGTTAGGCAATTGATTCTTGTGAATCTAGTCCTTTGCCTCCAGATTTCCTATATTTGTAGACATAAGCAAAATCAGAGCATTTCAAGTCAAACAAAACATTCTGTTCAATCTAAAATCAGTGTTTTCAACTCATACATATAAATCAGAAAATGTTTGTTTCAGTCCATTGAGCCAAAAATAAATCGAGATGCTTTCAGTACTACTGGTTTCGTGTGCATGCAAACCTTGGACTCAAACTACAGCATCGATCCATTGTAAATTAGCATAAGTCAACTGTTCTAAATGGCACGAAGAGCCCAGGACTTTGCCTCGTTGAAAAAGCAGTAAATGAAAAAGTATTCGGGATCAAAGCTGCAGTCTACCAACTGGATTCCCTCTGCCCTCTGCTTCTGTTAGGGAAGGAAATATAGATACACAAAACTTCCCCTGCCCATTCAGAGCAAAATTGAAGTACCACAAGTCTTGCTTTCAGCAAATATATACAATGATGCTTTGCATGAGCTTTGGGCATATACAGAGCTCGTTGTTGACAGGATGCTGAAACCACTCAGTTAAATCAGGCAAATCACACCTGTGCTGGTTTTGGCTGCAATAGAGTTAATTTTCTTCATAGAAAATGTTTTGGATTTGTGCTGGAAACTGTTGATAACACAGGGATGCTTTTGTTACTGCTGAGCAATGTCTGGAGTCAAGGCCTTTTCAGCAAGTGGGCTGGGGGTGCACAAGGAGCTGAGAGGGGACACAGCTAGGACAGCTGACCCCAACTGACCCAAGGGATATCCCACACCACAAGACATCTTGCTCAGCCTATAAAGATGGTGGAAGAAGAAGGAAGGGAGGACATTCAGAGTGATCGCATTTGTCTTCCCAAGTCACCGTTGCGTGTGATGGAGCCCAGCTTTCCTGGAGATGGCTGAACACCTGCCTGCCCGTGGGAAGGAGTGAATTAATTCCTTGTTTTGCTTGCATGCATAGCTCTTGGTTTACCTATTAAACTGCCTTTGTCTCAACCCATGAGTTTTCTCACTTTTACCCTTCTGATTCTCCCCACCACCATCCCAGTGGAGTGAACGAGCAGCTGTGTGGGGCTGAGCTGCTGGCTGGGGTTAAACCACAACAGTCCTTTTTGGTGCCCAACATTGGGCTCAAAGGGTTCAGGACAACCATAGGCTTAATTAGAATGTGCTAGAGTGAGTTTATAGCAGTTATTGCGCTTTAGCTGTTAAATTGACAGGCTCCTGTGCTTGCCATGGGGCTTGCTTGTCTTACTGTATATTGGAGTCTAATACCAATTAATGGCTGCTTTTTGCTTTTGCTGCTTGCTGTACTGCTGATTGTCTGACTCTGCTGTGCCTGCAAGCATTTTGATAACAGCAACGGCCATGTGCCTGAGCTGGCAGATGGCCAGGGCATCGCTGCTGTTTCTGCATTGTTGGACTAGACGGGCTGGAACGGTGACCAGTGGATGAGTCCACGCTGGAACAGGACACCCTGAAGCATTTGTGGCCATGAATAAGTCCATGTCAGGGCAGGTACACCTCAAAGCATCTGTGGCTGTGCTTGTCCATGCCGCAGCAGGTATACCTCTGAAGGGATGGTGGCCCAAGGATAAAGATAAGCTGGAGAAGGTACACCTTGAAGCATCTAGGGCTGTGCACAGTCATGCTGGAGCTCCTCAAAGCATGTGGCCATGGATAAGCCCACGACAGAGCAGGTACAACCCTGGAGGGACTGTGGCCATGGGCAAGGCCACATTGGATCAGGTCTCTCTCCAAAGGCATTGTGGCCCATGGAGAAGGCCATGCTGGAACAGGTGCACCTCAAAGTGACTGTGGCTGTGGGTAAGTCTATGCCACAGCAGGTATACCCCTGGAGAGACTGTGGCACATAGATAAGGCTCCACTTGGAGCAGGGACACCCCTAAGAGACTGCAGTCTGTCCAAGCTGGAGCAGTGGCAAGGGGAGGAGTTCATTGCAATGTTAAACCCAATGGTCTGATCCAAAGGGACCAGGGCTGGAGACTGTAATGGAAATACCTTTAAATTGTTGTAACCCATGATTTGAGTTGCACGTTACAGGAATTACTGTAGCAGGAACCACCCATACCAATGGAGGACAAGCCTTACAAGCAGCAGTGCAATTGCAGTAGTGACCCGACCTGAGCTGACTTTGGTGCCCGTAACTCCATGCAACACACCACCTCTCCTGCTCTGAGTGACAACCAGAACAGATGGAGCCCAAAGTCATGGACTAAAATAAATCAGTGGATATTTTGTGGACATTTGTGGACATTTTATAGGGGCGGTCCATGCACTAAGGGAATGATGTGTATTATATCAAAGTATGGGAAGGAGGGCGGCAGTTAATGAGGATGTATCAGATAATGTGGGACCAGAGCATGACGTAAACGGTATGGAATAAGGGGTGGGGAATGTGCTGGTCTTGGCAGCCACACAGAGTCAGACCAGAAGTCCATCTAATCCATTACTTCTCCAACAGCGTACATATAGGTAGAGTACAATAACATTATTAGCCCTTTAAATAAAATAAAACCTAAGGCTTCCATGCTTCAAATTATTTAACTCAATATTGCAGAAGTTCTGCACACCCCTTTCCAACCTTCCTCAGCTCTGGTCTACAGTCGACCAAGAGCCAACAGGTATCAATCTGCCTAAACCTAAAATTGAATAGCTTTCTGATTGCTTAGCTTCCTCAGATGATCACAGAGAGGTAGGCAGGTCTTGCAGCTTTGAGAGGTAAAAAGCTGGGGTGGGGAGGGGGTGGAATCTGGACCAGAGATTATCCTGTCCCAGATTGCCACACTGCCATGAGCATGATCACGAAATTAGCTGTCTTAGCTTCCCTGTAAGCTGTTAGCTTTCACACCCCATCCTGTACTCAGATCCTTTGCTGAGCTACTTCAGCACATTAACTTACCAGAAAACCTGACTAAATATTTCCTTAACTGACTTCACAGACTTAAATAGCTCAGTTAAGAACCTGAAAATGCAGCTACCAGAGGAGTTTAGACTACAGTGAAACTTCAATCCAACTTGCTAATAGGTATCAGCAAAGTATACTATACCCCCAATAAAACTGCCACTTCAAAACCAAGAAGTTGAAGTGCAACCAAGAGAAAAATAAGCAAGCCTTACACATACAGCCCACACAACGAGAGTCCCTCAACAGAGCCAAAGTTACTTCACTATATTTTGTACCCACACAGAACATTTCGGGATAAGCCTCCAAACAAGGCAGCACAAATTTAATACAGTCTCTCCCATGTTACACCTCTGGCAGCCTTAATTCTGCCCTCGAAATTTGACCTAGCCTGCCCTGTGCCTGTTTACAAGTGAAGAATCTGCACAAGACAACTGCTTAGATTTTATCATCTTTCTACACAGATCTTTCACAAAGAATGCTTAAAAAAACTCAACAGTAGGAGCACCAAAATCAACTAGACACTCTCAAGAACTAGTAATACTCTTAACTTGCTGTTTCTGAAGTGGAACATCAGAACTGAAACACTTGGAGCCTTGGCATTTGGTCACTGCAGCTTGTCTTATTGAGATTTAAATCAACACAATTTCACCTTTACATTTAAACAGGTATTACAGCCAGACAAATAGCACAACAATATGCACCCTTGAACTTTCATTTCCTAATTCACATCTGAAACGTGATGTGGCACTATCACAGTGGTCAGCTGGCAGACTATAGTTATATAAACAATTTCAAAAGCCTGATGGATATAGAATAGATTACATGTTCGTTTGGAAGAATAAGAACTTTGCAGCTTTGCTAAGAAAGAACTACAAAATATAAACAGGTTTTAGAAGTAGCTGGTTGCTTTAGGTTAGCAACAGCAAGTTTTTACAAGCAGCCTCTGCACATCAAGCCATCTTATTGCCTCTGTTGACAGGAATCGACAGCCATCAGAAAAGAAATTTTAAGAGTCACCAAACCATTCTATAAAAAAAGTTGTGAAGTCATTCATTCCACCACAGAAATGGGTATGTTAGTCTCATTTGCCAGGACACTAGGGACATAAAATGTCTATTACCAAGCATTTCTTTTTCCTCCACCAAGCATTTAAAAAAAAAATTAAAAATCACTTTCTCCCTCACACACACATTTGCTCCTCACACACCAACTGCAACGCATAAGACCTAAAGCAAGCCCTTGATAAATCAGTTTAAAGAGAGACTCCTTATCATATAGAATGACAACAGAGTATTTTTCAGTCAAAATAGTCAAGCTACATCGTGAACTTTACAACAGAGTCTACTGTGAAACACAAGAGAGGTTTATAAAAAATAATTACGTGCAGGTAATTATGTTAAATACAATTACCCATCATTAATCATCTCAAAACCGCAGAATAACAACCAGCACTATTTTGTTATGAAGTGATCAGGTATCAAGTCTTGCTCTTTTTGCAGAGAGGCACTTCAGTGTGATATCTGCATCACACAAGCTACTGACTTTTGGCTGTCAGCGCCAACACTGTATTACAGCTCACCCTCAGACACCTATACATTGCTTTGATGAGCAGCTACAGTCTTCACAAACTCTAAGCTTGTTTACTTTAAGCGCCTAGATAGTATACTTCACTGAGGAACACATCCCTGTGCAGTTTCATTGAACTGAAACACCACTTGTTCTTTGACTTTTATTAAGTTCACTTAGGTTAACCGAACGAGCGTCCCTAAAGTAAACAGGGTTATAAAATATCAGGATGATTCTATCTTTAGGTGCTCAGTAGAAACAGATACTTAGTTCAACTAGAAAACTTTAAAAATGACTTTAGATACAAAAGTGTAACAATTATACTGCGCGATACGTCTTGATATATCACTAAGCCCATGAAATTAAAAGAAAAGTTTTTGCACCATCAAGAACAGCCACAAGTCCTGAACCTCCATTCTTTACGCATCCTTGATCAGAGTAAACTGAAACTTGGGAATGCTTGGGATTCAAAATACCCTGAGCACATACTAGTGCAACACCACAAAGCATACATAATCCATCGGAAAGGGGGCAGGGGGGATAGCAAGAATCAGATGGTGCTTTATTTTACAAGCATGAAAATAAGTTCCTTTGGAAAGCAACTTCTTGGGTGGATTTCTGGACCAGTGAGGTAGCCCAATGGGAGAGAAAAAAAGTGGAAGTGGAACTTGGTCCCCACGCGTGATACCTGCCGGACGGTCCCCCACGACCCTGCAGGGACGGGACAGAACGGGACGCGGCGGGCGGCGCCGCGGCCCGGCCGGGGCTGAGGCCGGGGCCCCGGTTGCGCGGCGGCCCGGCAGGCCGCCCCCCGTGCGGCTGGGGGTCCGGCCGAGCCATAAAGTGCAGCAGCAGAACACGATCCAGACAAAAGCAATGTAAACAGGTGACTGATATTGGTCTCTCTGTCCGCACCGCGGCGGAGGTGAGGCGCCGGCCTTCCCGCACCCGCCGCCGCCTCAGGACGGCACCACGGGGAGGCGGCGCACCCGCACCACGGGCGACAGGTCCACGCCGAGGACCCGCTGCGCCCGGCACCGCACCGCCGCCAGGCTCCGCCGGCTCCAGACGCTGCCCCGCACTCTGATGGTGGGGAAGGTGGTGAGGCTGGGGGTGGCCGCCTTCCAGATCTCCTCCAAGGACTTGCCGCCAAAGGACTCCCAGGCGGCCCCGTCCTCCGGGCTGCCCCGCTCGCCGTCCGCCTCCTCGCCCGGCGGCCCCGCCGCCGCCGACTCCTCCGCCTCCCCCCCGCCGCTGGGGCCGTCGGCAGCCGGTGCCGCGGCCGCTTGCCGTTGCCTCTCCCGTCCCCTCCTGCGCCGCCGCCGCCGTCTCCGCCGCTTGGCGCTGCCGCCCGCCGCCGCGGCTCGGCGCTTGGAGGCGGCGGCCAGGAGGCGCCGCTTACCGGAGCGGCGGCGTGGCCGCTCCGCCGAGGGCGGCGGCGGGTCGGGCACGACGGCGCGGCAGGAGGCATATCCGTAGACGTCCTTGCTGCGGAGGATGACCGGGGAGAACTCGTGCTTGAGGCTGCAGAGGAAGTTCCACAGCTCCGAGTCGGAGCTCATGAACTCCGTGGACTTGGGCATGAAGAGCTTGAGGGCGTCGCCCAGCGCCTTAGTGCCGGCGAAGGAGATCTGCGAGCGCGAGTACACAACTTTCTCCGTCTCCCCTTCCAGCCCCCAGGCGGCGGGCGCCGCTTCGCCGCCAGCTGCCGCTGCCCCCGCCACCTCCCGGGCTCCGGCGGCCGCTGCCGCGGCGCTCTCTGCCTCTTGGTTCATCGTCCCAGCTCCTCTCTCCAGCGCCGCCTGCTTCCTACAACGGGTCATGGAGGCAGAGGGACGGGGTGGGGAGAGGCGCCGCGAGCGGGTCTGAGGAGAGGAGAGGCGCCGGCCGCAGCTCGGCCACCGCCGGGCGCCCGCTGCCTCACCACACCCCACCGCCCGCACGCCCGGTAGGGAGCGACGATCGATATCCTGCCGCCCGGCACAAAATGGCGGTTTAAACTCCCAGGCGGGGACTGCGCGCCGACCCGCCCTCCCTCTGCGCCTGGCGGTTGGCCCGTTTGAAACACGTCGGGCGGGCCAAGCCCCGCCCCCCGCGCGGTGGAGACGGCCATTGGGAGGGTGGCTGGGCGCCCCGCAGGAGGCCGGGGTGGGGGTGGTGAGGGGCCCGCCTCCCTGCCCCGGGGCGGGCATGCCCGGGGTCACCTGCGCGACCATGGCACACCAATGGAGAGCTCCAGAAGGCTACTGAGCTCCCTTTCCCCCCACCTACAGTAGGGCGGCCCAGTTGGTGGCCCCTTCCCTCAGGGAAGGACACGAGGCTCCCCCATGGTGGGGTGCCAGCTGGCCTAAACGACTGTAACCTGGCTGAAAGGATGAGGTTCTTCAGAGGCTGGTGGGCAAAGATAGTTTCTTCTGTGCAATTTGTTCAAGTAAGGATTTGCTTGGACGCCTCAATGGGCAAGTTCCCCCAGAGAAAGAGCAAAGGCTGGGTGAAGTGACAAAAGCAGGTGAACAGACATGATACGGTGAAGTCCACCATACAATATTAAATACATCTGTCCTGTTGCAGAGGGGGTTTTTAGAATCAACACGTAGACCAGTCATTCAACAACATCATAAGTCACAGAACTACGGAACAGTTGAGGCTGGGAGGGACCTCTGGAGATCATCTTATCCAACCTCCCTGCTCAGGCAGGGTCATCTACAGCTGGTTGCCCAGGACCAAGTCCAGATGGCTTTTGAACATCCCCAGGGATGGAGACTCCACAACCTTCATGGGCAACCGGTGCCAGTGCTCTGTCACCCTCACAGCGCAAAAGTGTTTCCTGATATTCAGAGGGAACCTCCTGTGTTTCAGTTTGTGCCCGCTGCCTCCGGTCCTGTCAATGGGCACCACTGAGAACAGCCCAGCTTCATCCTCTTTGTGCCCTCCCTTCAGGTATTTGTATACATTAATAAGATCCACCTGAGCCTTCTCTCCAAGTTGAACAGTGCCAGCTCCCTCAGCCTCCCTTCCCTCATAGGAGAGACCCTCCAGTCCCTTCATCATCTTTGTGGCCCTTTGTTGGATTCTCTCCAGTAGATCCATGTCTCTCTCGTACTGGGGAGCCCAGAACTGGACCTAGAACTCCAGCTGTGGCCTCACCAACAGTGAATAAAGTGGAAGGATCACCTCCCTCAAGCTGCTGGCAGTACTTTGCCTAGTGCATCTCAGGACACTGTTCGCCTTCTTTGTGGCAAGGGCACGTTGCTGGCTAGTGTTCAACCTGGTGTCCACCAAGACCCTGAGTCCTTTTCTGCAAAGCTGCTTTCCAGCTGGTTGGCCCCTAGCATGTACGGTGCCTCGGGTTTTTCCTCCCCAAGTGCAGGACTTTGCACTTCTCCTCGTTGAACTTCATGAGGTTCCTGTCAGCCTGTTGACAAATATTCACAGCATTGTTGGGATTGGCTACATATCCCAACAAAGCGTATCCCAACAAAGCATATCCCAAATGAACTCGAAAAAACTCAGTCTTCATGCTGGTTGAGCCCTCTGTGAAAGTAATCAGCTTGTTGTGAAATCCCATGTCCCTCTAGACCATGCTTTCCAATACTTCAGAGATTGCTGTCCCAGGGAGAGTGTCTTGTTAGGTTCCTGGATTGTTTCAATTAAACTAGAACTCTTTCCAGTACCCAGAACAGCAAGGTATCAGCAAAGAACAGAGGTGGTTTAACCTTCCCTTCAAAACCTGCTTGGGGTTTGACTAGACTCCCAACTAATTACTTTCTGTCAGCATCAGTAAAGGGCAAGGAATAACATTTCTCTTCATAGACAGTCTTTGTTCTGTAATTAATCTTTCAGTTTAGAATAGGGAAATCTTTTATTCTCAACTCATCAAGAACCTAAATTGGAATGTCTAGAAAGCCACTCAATTAAGAGGCAAAAATTATGCATAAGAAATTATTCCTTACTGCCAGTGGAAATAAATTAATTTTCTTCACACCATAATTCAGCTCGTGTTCATAGAAAACTCAGGAATACTAATCCAAATAACCATTTAAAGTAGATATTAACAAAGCTATTTTAAATCTTCATGGGGACAGTCTCGAGCTGCAACCACCATATTTGGCCTAAACCCAACATTATAAATCACCCATTAAAAAAAAAAACCAAACTTCCCTAAACGATGGTGTTAGTGCCATTTTGAATCTGATTCATTTCACAGTGTACTTTAGAGCACAGCCATGCAGACAGATTGATTTAACAGAGGGAGGTATCTTATAATACAGAGGATAAGAGCCCGGAGCTGGAAGCATTAGGGCTAGGCTCTTGATCCAGCCGTGCTGCAGTTAGTCCCACTGTGGCGTGTGAGTGCCCAGTCGCAGCCAAGGGGTGACTGCTGCTTAGCGAAAGGCTCATCACCTGCTTGACCACAGGAGCTGACCTGTGCTCACACTTGCAGTGGCGGGAGCTCCCACATAATCGGATTCAGCAACTTGGCTGACAAGTGGGCCCTCATTAAACTGCAGAAACCCAGTTGCTTATAATCATTGGACATAAACTTTTTCCTCAAATTACAGACATTTCTGGCATATGACTCAAAAATCATTGAGACAGAGATAGGGAATTTTCAGCAAGCAGTAAATGAGTCACTGTAGCTACATGTGAAAAGGCAAATTAGTACCTTTTTGTGCTAATCAGCATTTATTAATTATTTTTACTTTTGCTTCCAGTATGCACAAGACCATTTTAAGGCATAGGATGTAATCTCAGTTATACAACTTCATTATGAGTTTTCTGCAGTGTAACACTCTCCTTTTAATACCTTACAAAGTCATCGCAAGAAAATCCGCAGTAATTGGCTATCTTTCGTAATTTACAATAGCTCAGTACAGTAATAACGATGATAATAAATTTAATAATCCTTTGGAATTGCATAGCTCTTCATTTTAATCATACTACTGCTTATAAGCATTAATTATCACTCACGGCACTCCTGAGTTATGTAAGTAAATATTGCCTTTCTTTAACAGACGAATAAAATGAAGAAGTAGATTAAAATTGCTTGACTGAGGTGTATAGACTCAATGACTAAATTTTCTGTAGATCTTAATTTCTAACAATCATTATTCTAAAAATACAGCGAATGTCTACATTGGAACAGAGAAGAGAAAAAAAAAACAGTAATCTTTATTCCCAATTATTTGTTAGAATTTCTTCTCTTCATAGAATACTTGTGAAGAGAGTTAAAGTACCAACTGGCAAATTACTGCAGGGACACTTTATTGTCTTAAATTATTCCTGCCTACTACCAAAAAACCACTGGTAACTGCTAATTATTTTAACTGCTAAAAATGTTGTCTGTACATAAGATCACATCGAGTTTTGAGTCCTGCTTATAAACTCTAAAATCCTGGATATTAAATTACACCACTTCTGCTGCTGGGGCTTTTACTCCAGCATACTCATGCTTTTCTGCCCACATTAGCAAGGACAGTCTTACTGTCCAGTATCTTTACCTCTGCTGTATTAACTGGCAGCCTGCTTCGGTTAGTTTGCTTCCTAAATGTCTTTAGCATACTTTCAGGAAAGTTTGCGTGACAGTGCAAGCATGACTCCACATCCATTCACAACTAAACTTCAGATGTTACACAATAGTCATTGGGTTCCTGGGTCTGAGAAGTGTCCAGACAAGCATTGGCAAAATTCCTGAAAATACTTTCAAAGAGAGACAAAAGCAAATAATTTACAAGAATTGTCTCTCAATCAGTTATTAGGAAAAAGAAATCCTGGAATCACTGTGTACAGGAATCACAGTGGCAGCCAAAAAGGGAAATAAGATATTAGGAATTGCTATGGAAGGGAGAAAGCAACACAGAAGACAGCATTCTGCTGAATACAACTCCACTGTGCCTCCACAGATCTTGAATACTGTCTGTTTCTAGTCATACCATCTCTAAAAGGATATAGTAGTGATAAAAAGAAGGGCAACTAGGATGAGCAGAAGTATGGAACAGCTTCTCTATGAAAAGAGATTAAATAGGCTAAGGCTCTTCAGCTTGAAAGAAACAGATGGCTGAGGAAGGATACAATAAAGGTTTATAAAACTGTTATAGTACCAAGAAGACAGATAAGAAATTATTATGTCTTAGTTTTCATAATCCAAGACTGACAGGAAAGCACAGGAAGCTGTAAAGCAAAACTTTTTAAATGACCAAAATGACATACCTTTTTTTGAATGACCCATAATTACTCATTTTCCAGCAAAGTTGTGGGTCCCAAAATGGAAAAAATGTACCTCAGTACTGAACAACATGGTGAGCTCATTGAGAGGGGTTGCAGACATTACAGAGCACACCATACGAAATGATTAGACACAAATAGAGGAAAAAAAAAATCCATCAAGGGCTGTTGTGCATGAAAACCAAGTCTAGCACCTTAGGTGCAGAAAGCCTGTAAGGCAAGTGCTAGGAGAGGAAGGAAGAATACATCAGGGGAAGTAACCCTCCATGTTTGCACTGTTCTAACACACTCTTTTCCTAACCTTCCTCTTCTGCCCTCTAACACAGACCAGGACACTGGACTAGATGGACCCTGGAGCTGGCCATCATGGCTGGTTCTACTCTACAGACCTGTTAGAAGACAGAAGAGGACAACCACAACAATAAAATGTACTGTTTCTTTCTCAGGGCTTTACTGTTGCAACAGCTTACAACAGCTGGAAGAACATATTCTAGAATTAAAAAACAATGAAGCATTTGCAGATAAAGAAATGCAGACGTTACAGAGTCCATCAGCAACCAGGACCCACACTCGAGCAGAAGCACAGCAAGGATGGAGCCTGTGGTAAAGTGTATTCCACTAGCTCTGATTATTGCATGCTCTTTTTTCACTTTATTCATAGCCTCAATACACCCTCTTTCAAAATGGTGACTGACTATGTGCAGAGGGGAAGAAAGGATATTTTTTTTAAATAAGCCTTTTATTTCAATAGCATTCATTGACAATGTTTTGAAGAGGTAAAAAAACTCAAACATATTTTAGCAGAAGACTTTGATACCGTATCAGGTTTCTGTGGCAAGGTTTTGGTAGCAGGGGGAGTTACAGGGGTGGCTTCTGTGAGAAGATGCCAGAATCTTCCCCCATGTCCCATAGAGCCAACACCAGCCGGCTCTAAGACAGACCCGCTGCTGGCCAAGGCTGAGCCCATCAGTGAATGTGGTAGCGCCTCTGGGATAATGTATTTCAGAAGGGGGGAAAAAACTGCTGTGCAAGAGCAACAGCAGCTGGAGAGAGGAGTGAGAATATGTGAGGGGAACAACTCTGCAGACGCCAAGGTCAGTGAAGAAGGAGGGAGAGGAGGTGCTCCAGGCACCAGAGCAGAGATTCCCCAGCAGCCCCTGGTGAAGACCATGGTGAGGCAGGCTGTCCCCTGCATCCCACGGAGGTTACGGTGGAGCAGATACCACCTGCAGCCTGTGGAGGACCCCACGCTGGAGCAGGTGAGTGCCTGAAGGAGTCTGGGACCCTGTGGGAAGCCCACACAGGAGCAGGCTCCTGGCAGGACCTGTGGCCCCATGGAGAGAGGAGCCCATGCTGGAGCAGGTTTGCTGGCAGGACTTGTGACCCCGTGGGGGACCCACACTGGAGCAGTCTGTTCCTGAAGGACAGCACCCTGTGGAAGGGACCCACCCTGGAGCAGTTTGTGAAGAACTGTAGCCTGTGGGAAGGACTCATGTTGGAGAAGTTTGTGAAAGACTGTCTCCCATGGGAGAGACCCCACGCTGGAGCCGAGGAAGAGTGTAAGCAGTCCTCCCCCTGAGGAGGAAGGAGAAGCAGAGACAACATGTGATGAACTGACCACAGCCCCCATTCCCCATCCCCCTGCGCTACTCGGGGGGAGGAGGTAGAGAAAATTGGGAGTGAAGTTGAGCCCAGAAAGAAGGGAGGAGTGGGGGGAAGGTGTTTTTAAGATTTGGTTTTATTTCTCATTACCCTACTCCTATTTGACTGACTGGTAATAAATTAAACTAATTTCCAAAGTTGAGTCTGTTTTGCCTGTGACGGTAATTGGTGAATGATCTCTCCCTGACATTATCTCAACCCATAAGCCTTTCGTTATATTTCTCTCCCATGTCCAGCTGAGGAGGGGAGCGACAGAGCTGCTTTGGTGGACACCTAGCATCTAGCCAGGGTAAACCCAGCAAGGTACATTAAAAAAAAACCCTGAAGCAATAGTAAAAATAAAAATACACAAAGAAGCCTGCTTTTTGATACAGAAAACACTGCTAGAAGATATTTCAGCCAAAGCTGTTTAACATTGTTTCCACATTCTATGATGTAATCTGTATGTGATGCACATAACCATGCAAACTGTGCATCACTTAGATCATCATCGCCCTGTTATTAGCCAATGCTGATAATAGCTGTACTAGTGGTCACTAAAGTCTCGAGAGTTGATAATGGTCTCTTAGTCAAAAATGTTAATAAGTCCTTAGTTTATATATACAAAGTGAAAACATTTCTTGCTAATCCTGATTTCATTTCATCTTTTTTTTCTCTTATTCCCTTCAATCCACATAAGCTGCATGCTTAACTAACCATGTACTAACCAGTATATTAAGCTCCCAAATCTTCTGTCTTTTCTTCCCCGAAGTAGTTCACCTGATGTTAACTTTACTAGAGACAAGGAAGCAGTACTCTAACCACTGTGCCATCTTTGGAAAGCCAGTGCCAAAGTGAGAGACACAGTGGTAGCCACACTGTATTGTCTTCACCAATTAAGCTGGTGTCATGGTTTAGCCCCAGTCAGCGACTAAGCCCCACACAGCTGCTCGCTCACTCCCCCCTGGTGGGATAGGGGAGAGAATAAGAGTAAAAGTGAGGAGACTCATGAGTCGAGATAAAGACAGTTTAATAGGTAAAGCAAAAGCCACACATGCAAGCGAAACAAAACAAGGCATTCATTCACTCCTTCCCATGGGCAGGCAGATGTTCAGCCATCTCCAGGAAAGCAGGGCTCCATCACACGTAACGGTGACTTGGGAAGACAAATGCCATCACTATGAATGTCCCCCCTATCTTTCTTTTCCCCCCAGCTATATATACTGAGCATGACATTATATGGTATGGAATATCCCTTTGGTCAGTTTGGGTCAGCTGTCCCAGCTGTGTTTTCTCCAAGCTCCTTGTGCACCTGGCACAACATGGGAAGCTGAAAAAGTCCTTGACTAGTGTGAGCACTGCTTAGCAACAACTAAAACATCTCTGCATTATCACCACTGTTTCCAGCACAAACCCAAAACATAGCCCCATCCTAGCTACTACGAAGAAATTTAACTCTATCCTAGCTGAAACCAGGACAGCTGGTAAAGTGAGAAATCAAATAGGGGGAAGTAGGGTAGATAGAGCATGCAGATTTTGGAAAAGAATATGCTATCCCAGAAGGCAAAAACCCCAACATTCTTATTCTAGAATAAATGTTTCCACAAATTAGATTCTTTCAGAGTACCTATTTCACTTTCTATTCCCACCTGTTTTTTTCTAGGACAACTTCCAGATGGAGCTTCAGAAGAAGGATGCAGCTCTGCAGGTCTCAGGCTGCATGGACTGTCTGGGGCCTCTTGCAGGGTGGGGGCAGCAGGAGGTGACCTTTTAACCTGCAGAAGATGTGCCATTTGTTGAGGATCTGTGCCACGAGATAAAGGAGCTGTGAGAAGATGTCGCCAGACTGTGCAGCAACCTAAGAAAAATCGATTTTACTGTAAGTCTGATTGTGCATTTGACCAGGTTGCCCAGAGATGTTGTAGAGTCTCCATCCTTGGAGATGTTCAGAACCCTACTGGACATGGTCATGAGCAGCCTACTGTAGCTGACCCTGCTTTGAACAGTTGGGTTGGAGTAGATGATCTCCAGAGTTCCCTGCCAACCTCCACAGTTCTGTGATTCTATGATTCCACTGACTAAGAAAACGCAAACCGCTGATCTCTTCTCTCTGGTGATCCATGACAGGACCTGAGGGAATGGCAGGAAGATGTACAAGGGGAGGTTTAGGTTGGGTATTAGGAAAAGGTTCTTCACCCAGAGGGTGGTGGAGCACTGGAACAGGCTCCCCAGGGAGGCAGTCACGGCGCCAAGCCTGATGCTATACAAGAAGCATTTGGACATTGCCCTTAGAGATATGGTGTGAATTTGGGGTTGTCCTGTGCAGGGACAGGAGTTGGACTTGATGATCCTTGTGAGTCCCTTCCAACTCAGGGCATTCAGTGATTCTATGAGTCTATGATTTTTTTTCCCTTCCTTTTTCTCTTTTTTCCTTCTCTTTTCTGATGCTATAATTTATGCTGGAACATTCTCCTCCTACTTCTTCAGCCACTTTCTAAAATATGTTTCCTACTGTACATCCTTCAAATTATTAACCTCATTTATAAACAAAAAGGTGATCTGCATGACTTTCCGATACAGGAACAACTGGTATGTTTTCAGTCAAAACTATATATTATCAAAGGTGTAAAATTATCAGATAATGGATCAGCCTAGTACTACTTTCTGAATATGATGCCAACATAGGAAATATGTTGCTGGAGAACATGGTTTTTACACATCATAGACCATGTCATCCTATAATATTGATCATACTGTTTCCCAAGGCACTCCATTTTTACTGCTGAGACTGTTAAAACAAATGTGAATTTCATTCACTTTTCTCAAACCGGATAATTTTTAAAGCCTACTAACAATTATTTAATAAGCTGACTAATTAAATCTTATTTCTTGATACCAAGTGTTACTGAACATGTCCGTTCAAGAATTCTTTTCATGGTACACTTCAGCCTGTGCTTCCATTTTCCTCCCGAACAGATTTGTGCATTACCAGATGAGCTGACAGTACAAATTCACTCCAGAACAGTGGGAGCACACAATTGCTTTTTTTTGTTGAACTGGCCGCAGGATACAATGCAATGTTCATATTAGATTTATGTTTCATGCTGGCCTAGGGAAGACACGATACGTGATCCAGCATAAAGTCCATGGAGAGAAAGTTACCCTCCAAAATGCTTTGAACAAATTAGAGTGAGGGAGTTGACAGTAGCTCAGCTCTGTATGTCATATGGATGTGGCTTTATTAAATGGATACTTACAGCAACTTTACAATGTCACTGTACCACGTCTTAGTCAGGCTCCCTCTTATTGTTCTCTTTGTCCACCTGAATCTTGCAAACCTTTCTGCCCGCTGTGTTTGTTTTAACAGAAAGTGACAGAAGCCGGTCCTTTTCCAGGTCGCCTCTGGCACTTTCACAGGGCAGAGGAGTGTGAGCCTCAGGTGGAAAAGGGTCTTGATCTCTATGTTTCAGTGAATGTTGTAAGCACTCAATTATTATGTAGATGTTGGCTGTTAGTTAGCATTAACACCTCCTTTGAACCTCTCTTTTGTTCTTTGAGTTAGGCAATGGCTTCAAAAGCCTGGGAGGCTTACCTCCACACTCTCAGTTCCCCCGCTAAGGGACCTCCGCCCCGCTGCAGACGGGCGCGGGGATTTAAGTGGCCTCGGGTACAGCACTGTAAGCTGGGCAGGAGACCTGGCTTAGGGAGAAGAGGGGGTGCCGGCTCAGTTAAGCGAGGAGTTTCTTCGCTAAACTAAGATCCTGCTCCGACTTAAAACCTGATAGAGGTCTGCCCATATTACTTTTAGTTGTATCACTTTCTATTCCTTGAATGTATTTCTTATGTTATGCAAAGAAATTCTGCTTCAAAAATCCCAAATTGTGATTTATATCCATTTCCCAAAATATTCTAATAATTTGCAGTTTGGTAACACTTGGTTGATAGTATTGCTTATAATCCATTTAAAATTATTGTGAATTCATGTCAGCACAAAATAAATATCTAAACTGGATAATCTGAACACATTAATTGTTTTGACCAATTTTGAGAACATTGTTATAAAGAATAAAAATAGATAATATCTTGAGAACGGGGCTTTTAGACTCGATGTTTTAAAATGAAAGAAAAGATACTCCATAGCTTCAGATACTCTTCATTTCAATACAGATACAGTGACTGATGCTAGCTGAGGTTTTGACCCTATATATGTTCTGCATTATTATAAAGTCTCTCCCTAAAAGACAGTAATATTCAAGGCAAGTTCATCCTTGGTGAACCTGCAATGGCTCCAGGTGGATGAGTAGCTCATTTAACAGTATTTTTAAATTACCTTTCAGAAATGTAGTGAAGTACTTAATGTGTTTATTCGCACAGAGGCATACACATTATGAGCACTATCATGCAGCAATTGCATTAAATATTTTCCAAAATATACAAGTGCCCCAAACTGTCATTATAAAGTGAAAAAGTTGTCGGAGTCAACAAATCATCCACATTGATCCCCAGCCTCCTCAGCTACATTTGGAAGGCTCCTCCAAATAAGAAACGGTAGTGGTTAATCTTTTATTAATTCAGTTAAACCCATGCTAAGCCCTAGTGTGGTCACTTGCTCCAGTTTATGTGTGGCATATTTAAGTTTCTTTTATATTGGCTCCTATTAAATTTAAGCTCAATAAGCCATTGTTACTTATATGTAAGAGTCCCCACACAAGGGTTAGCACTGGTTTAATTAAAGCCATCTAATTAAGCCAGAATTTTCACTTGCTATTAGCTTCTCTTACATCTGCATGTTGAGCAATGTTTTGTCACTAGGAGCCTAAAGTTGAAGACCCAATGCATTGTCTGGAGGGAGCTGCTCACTGCTTAGCATTTGCAGTTTATGGCCTGAGCCATTCATTATTTCCATTATGGACAGAGAAATACTACACTTACCCTCAACATTACATATTACATGCACCAGAACAATTTTTCCTTCCATATTCCTCATACTCTCCATTCTTTTTCTAGTTTCTTCCTGATTCAGATTCTTCCTGATTGTCCCTCCCTGACTGAAAGCTGATTCACTGAAATTCCTGCTCGTTTGCTTCCTGCCAAAATGAGCCATTATTTCCAAAAGCACCCTTCCTCCCAGTGACTAATACGCTACAATACAGGTTTGCTTTGCTTGCTACAAGCCCTGTTTTGTCCCACAATGGTTATAGAATTAAACATTTAATTACAAAGTGAATATGAAAATATACAGTTCTTTATATGTGCATGTCATATATATGTCAATAGCAAAGGAAAAACAGATCAGAAAAGAAACAACAGAGGAAACTGAAAAGCTGAGACTCCAGGTCTGATGTAAAAATTATTGATAATGAAGAAAATGAAAATGCTTGCCAGATACAATATGTATTTGCATGAAATTCGAGGAAAAAAATAAATCTACAGTCTATCTTACCAAGGCAGAGACTTGGTTCAGACCAGTTCAGCTTCTCCAGTCCCTGCTCATGGATTATTTTCCAGTACATTAGCTTTCCTAGAAGTCACTTGCCACTTCATGTTTGTGTTCAAATCCCTAGTTACTTCCACTGTGAAGAACATCTCCAGGTTCTGATCCAGAAATGCACCATTTAGTTATGGGCAGTAAAAAAGGCATTATTTTCAGCAGTATGTCATGTGCTGATATTGAAGATGAATGAACCTAGAAAAACTAGGTAAAAGAGTTTTCACTGGGAAACCATTTGGATATACAGCTCCTAGTACAGACTATAGCTACTGGTTATCTGGCACATCCATGTTTGACTTCTAACTCTCCCATTATAGCTTTTCAACACAGTTGCCTCAAACTATGGCCAACACAGTTTAGGATTCCTTAAGTACAGCCTGTTGGCACGACTGCATTTTGTAGAGCTAACTAATTATGCCCTGGTAGAAAAACAAGAGCCATGGTCTCCTAAAAAAAATGTTGTTCACCCTGAACTGTTGCTTACTTTGGAATTATCACCGAAATAACTACTCTGAAAATCCTGAGGTCTGCAGCAAGATAAAATATATTTGAAATATTTTATATGTATTTTATATTTTAAAATATCCTCAGTATAAAAAACAACCCTCTTTCCTGCCCAAGCTTAACTGACACGAAAATATACTTCACCATGTCTAACAGTTTCTGCATTGGAAATGTAGAGCTCTGTAAGATGACATGAACAGTGCCAGGGGCAGCACAGGCAGGCTGCTCCACCAGGGAAGGTGTGGAGGCCAGGAGCTGAGGGTGACAGTGATGCAGGCAGGAGCACTGCCTCACCAATGAGGCACTGAGAAGTTGAGTTGCTGATTCTGGATCAGGAGCAGGTCTGGAGGCAGTGATCAGAGTCAGCCTCAGGCCACCAATCAGCCAGGAGTTCTGCCATGATGAAGGAGGTCTGAGGCCAAGCCAGGGAGTCAAGTCATCAGGTCCAAGGCAGAATCAGCATTAATTTAGAAGCATTAATGTCATGTTTTTAGCTGGGATAGAGTTAATTTTCTTCACTGCAGCTGGCATAGTGCTGTGCTTTGGACTTAGTATGAAAACAATGTTGATAACACACAGATGTTTTGGTTGTTGCTGGGTAGTGCTTGTACTAGTCAAGAACTTTTCCAGCTTCCCATGCTCTGCCGGGTGCACAAGAAGCCGGGAGGGGAGGGGGCACAGCTAAAAGAGCGGATTCAAACTGGCCGAAGGGATATTCCATATCATGTAACGTCATGCCCAGTATGTTAACTGGGAGGAGCTGGCTGGGCAGGGCTGGCAGCAATTGCAGGTTGGGGACCGGCAGCGTCAGTCGGCGGGTGGTGAGCTGTTGTATCGCTTGTAGTTTTTTGTTTGTTTTTTTTTTTTTCCTTCCTTTTCCTTTTTATTATATTATCATCATTATTATTATTATAATCATAATAATTATTACTATCATTACTATTTTATTTTGATTATTAAACTGTTCTTATATCATCCCACGAGTTTTCTTATTTTGGCCCTTCTGACTCTCTCCTCCACCCCCCAGGGGTGGGGGGAGTGAGCAAGCGGCTGTGTGTTGTTTAGTTGCTGGCTGGGGCTGAACCACGACAATTAACTTAAAAGCAGCTCCCAAGGGAAGGAGGGGCAGGCTTTCTCTCTTCATTGCCTTCACAACAGCTCTTACCAATGAAGAAGGTGAGCCCAACTCAGCCAGCTAAACTCCTTGGAGCCACAGGAGGCACTGAGGGCACTGACAACAGTGTACTGGGATAGACTGAAGGTCCATCTGTGACAGTGGCCAGCTGTAGAACAGAACTGGCTTCACCCACTTTGGTTTGCTCTGTAGGCCAGTCACACTTGCTGAACAAGAAGCTCTGCTAGTAGCTGTCTTTGTATTTTCTACTCCCCTAACACCCAAGTAAAGAAAGATAGAAACGAGGAGAAGAACCACCACCACCATGGCTGCAGCCCTCGGTGCCACCACCACCAGCATCAACAGTGTGAGAATTGCCACCACTGCCACCACCATCTTCCAAAATTTCATCTCCCATTATGTTTGGGAAGAGTCGAGGAGTCTGTGACTACTGCTGGACCCAGTACCTTAATACAGCATAACCCACAATCATCACATGAAGAAATAGTTCCCACAATTCCCAAATTTTCTTCCATGCCCCTAGGGCTGTCAAGGAAAGCCTTATTTTCTTATGTGTATCACTACCTTTCTCAGCTACTGCTTCTCTCTTCCCTCCACTTATTGCCTCCTTTTTTAGCACAAACAAAACTCATTCACCTTTCATTTCCTCCCTCTATAATGTTTATTTTTCATGCAGTTCCTCCTGCTCTCAGTCTGTTTTCATTTTCTTCTCTCTCCCTTTTTTTTTCATTTTTCTTTCACTTGTCACCAAACCTTGTCATTCGTTCCCACTTGTCTAGAGGCAAAGAGTGAGTTGCATTGTATCAGAGTGTGCCTCTTGGCTCCTTCCACTTGATACAGTTAGGTGGTGGTATTGGTGGAGGTTCAGCCAGCAATGGTAACACAAGTGCTGCAAATTCAGCTGCAAGGTGGAAATTGTGTAGTGCTGTGGTGGTGCCCCTCTTTCCCTACGCAAGGTTTGTGAAGATGCAAGAAAACAGCTCCAGTCTACTCGTACATGCTTCCATTTCCCTCTGTTTGTTTGTGCTGGATGCTGAGGGAGAGAAGATCCTCTCTTCACAGGTGGTGGCAAGTGGTGGCCAGCAGCTGGGCTAGCATCTGCATTACTTCACAGAATCACACAGAATCACAGAATCCCAGGTTGGAAGGGACCTCAGGGATCATCTAGTCCAACCTTTCTAGGAAGAGCACAGTCTAGACAAGATGGCCCAGCACCCTGTCCAGACGACTCTTGAAGGTGTCCAACGTGGCCGAGTCAACCACTTCCCTGGGGAGATTATTCCAATGGTTGACTGTCCTCGCTATGAAAAATTTCCCTCTCATGTCCAGTCAGAATCTCCCCAAAAGCAACTTGTGTCCATTCCCCCTTGTCCTTGCCATGTGACTCTGTGTAAAAAGGGAGTCTAGTGGAGTGCTGCAGCTCTGGAGCAACTAAGAGACCACAGAGTTCTCCTCCATGGCTGTGCTCAGGCTTCCCTTAACCCGTGTGAATTTTTACCTTTCATAACATCACCTGCCTGGGAACAATGTGCATCTTCTGTGCAGTGAACACAGTCTGGAAACCAGCAGCTGGGGTTTAGATTACTCTCAAAGGAATTGCAAGGAGAATATAGAGTGTTATAAGGACACCTACAGAAAGCCTAAGGGCAATAGTCCAGAAGAACATGATTTTATGAAGACAGCATTACTAGTACCACAAACTCGTGGCCTAAATGTACCCAGTGTACAGCACAGGGCCAAAGCCATTATAAAGAGGAGGAGATCAAGAGTGAAACTGGATGTGAAGCAGTGGGGTAACCAGAAACGTGTGGTTCAATCATTCATTTTGGAAGGGACATCTGTAGTTGCTGTTGGTGAAAACATTCTCCCTAGATTCAGAAACACTGTACAAAAGATGTGATGCCTCTAAACAGCTGTGGTCTTCCTTGCACTGCAGTGGCAACCGCTTGTAAAGTACCATGGCAGTAGTTTCAGGTAGGCAGCAGTTTCAGGTAGGCAGCAGTACACACTACTATCATCCCTTTGCTAAGTATGTATTTGCATACAGTGCAGGCAAAGTTCCTGAAATAAGATTAATCATAGCCAGCCAGTGAGGGGCAAATCCTTTCTGTGCTTGTGTTTGAATTCATTGGCTTTGGCATAGTGCTGGACTGCATGTTGAGGGTACATCTCCTCTAGCATCTATTGTCACAACTCTTCCTAAATCTTTGAGTAGCATGAAACTTAGCAAGCTACAGATCAAACATCCTCCTCTCTCCAAGGGGCAAATGAGTCCAGGTGATAGCACTATTTAAGTGAAAAGGCATTATTAGTAAAGGACAGGAACCAAAATAGAAAATATCAGTATGCGACTATATATCCATGGTGCACCCCTTCGAATAAAATGTACAGGTCTTATCAATAGCTTGGTACAGCAGACCTAGAAAAATTACAAGGATGAAATCTGACATGGTGAAGAAGCATGGTTTCTGTTCAAGGAATGAGTGCATGGACTTTCAGCCTGTGAAAAATAGGTTTGTGGCAGAGAGAGAAAATCATGAGTGCATGGGAAAGACAAATGGGGAATCGTTATGTGCTGTTTCTCATAATACAAGACCTACAAGGCATAAAATCAAATTCTCAGGTGGCAAGCAAAAGAGACACTTTTCTATGCAGTGCATAATTAAGCTGGGGAACTAATTGCAAGATGCCATGGGTTTTAAAAGCTTACACGATTCAAAGAACAATTAGACAAATTCAAGGATGAAAATAACCTACCAAACACTATTAAATGAAATCGTACCACCGGATCAGGCCTTGGTCTGGATGTGCTAGTGAGAAGCCTGGTTATGTCCCCAGGATTAAGCCCAGAGGATTGCCTGGAGACGCTGACCCTCCTCCAGGTACATAAGTGGCAGTTGCTGTACTGATGGTAATGAAAATATTAATTAACATTACAGGTCTAGATAAAATTATAGTTCTGAAGGATACTGCAACAGGGTGGACGCAATTTGAGGGTGGGAAGCATGTCAGAGACAGGGGCCCAGTGTTCCCCTCTAGCATGTGAAAACTAAACCCTACAAGGAAGCTTGTGATTTTTGTTTATAAACTTCGCATTTATTAATTTTAAAATGAATAAACAATGGTAAAAGGCATCTGTCATGATTGCTGTAACTCATAAGCAGGCCTCAAAAACTATAATTAGAAGGTGGGAAAAAAGAATAAGAGAAGATTCTTACCATAACCAGTTTTAACTGGGAATATGTTAATACAAGGTGGTACCTGCTGAACAAAGTAGTTTAACAAGAGGAAATAGAAATCTAGAAGGCTGATAAAAATATCCAATTTGTCATGTCCTGATGCAGCAAGTGAAGGATGTAATCACATACTTACTTTAGGCATCTAAGTTAGATGCTGAAATGCCCATGGAAAATGTGTAACTCTTCAATTAAAGAAAAAAAGGTGGCTTTTTAGTTTCAGATGCTCTGTATTTGTGCTTAAAATAGACTAAGGCAGGTAGTGTGCATGCCCCAGGATAGCATTCTTGTCTTATTCCAGGCACTCATGTACAATGTACTCTCCCATTTTCTAAGCATTAGCTGTACTGAGGTGACACAAGGAAATTCTTCTGGCTCCACTACAAGCAGGAAAAATGTTAAAGGCCAGTAATGAGACAGTTACCACACTTCACCCAAGATAGATGGACATCAGGATCAGCAAAAAGCAAATGGAGAATAAGAGAGATACTAGCCTGAAGAGATGCCTGTTACTTCCCTAAAGATTTTTTGACAGAATGGGGGCCAACCAGGACCAGGTGCCGTACAGATATTCACTCTAGTTACCTGCGGGAAACACTGGAAAATCCTGGAATCAGGCATCCTGTGCGCCAGGACAAGCAGATGTGTCCTGGGCCATCCATTGTGCACAGTAAACCTCCCTACACCAAGCGTTGCTCTGAAACTAAGGCCACCTTGAGGATACCGTGCTTCAGTTAATGCCAAACAGCTGCAATCCAGTTTTGAGTTCAGTGTACACATTTGTAGCTAGCTGTTTGCAGCTGGCTAGATGTCTGCCTGCAAAGATTCCAATAATATCAAGGTTATTTTATGAACACTGAATTTCTTAACAAATGGATTTAGTTATGTGACACGTGGCTGTATGAGCACTTGCGAAAAATGCAAGGCATTGCATCCAAACCATAAAACAGCAACCTATCTTAAAGTATCATAAAACACACATCAGACAAACCGTAATAAGACAACTGACTGAAAAGGAATGGGAATATGCCCTCTTCAATGCACAGCACTATATTCCTCCACTGCAGTCTAAAATGTCCTCACCTGAATTCTTACCATTCATCACCGCAAGGCTGTGGGAATAAGCCATTCCCTGTTTGTCTGACCATCCCTGCCCAGCCCCTGTGAGTCATTTACCTCCTAGCTGCCTGTTGTACATCACTGATACCTTAACCTCACCTCCGTGCATAAATTTCTTCCTTCTCCTGATAGGTACTTTGGAGGTCACTGCAAGTGGCAGCAATACAAATGACACTGACTTCACTAGTGTTGTAGGCAGAACCATCCTGCCTTTGGCCCAGCTGTACGCTCTCCCATCATTGCAGAGTGGCTGAGCATGGTAAGACCTGTTCCCCCACACAGGACAGCTCATCTGCCTGCGCTGCCCCCGTGTCTGGCGGGAACAGACTGAACGCAGGAGCATGCCCATGTGGAAAGCCCTTGGCTGAACATGTCAGCAAGCTACACCTGCTCCAACCAAAACAAGCCAAATGGCAGGTATTTTCTTTTCCTGGGGAAACAAGCAGCTTCTCTGCTTTCTTCTCTTTTTCTTTTCTCTGGGAGAAAACAAACTTTACAGCAGGCTTTTCTTCAGCTTAAGCCCACCAAGTGAGTGCCCAAGAGCCATATCTCCCAAAGGTCCATTGAACTGAGGCTCCCAGTGAGTTCCAGCTCTCGCTGTTGGAAATAAGTTTGTTGTGCCCTGACTAGAGCTGGCATTTGGGGCTTCTTCCTAACCAGTGAAGGGCCAAGACCCACCTGCAACTTAGCAAATACAGTCCCTCCCCCATGGCCAGTAACTGAGGACAGGGAGGCAGGGAGGGCCACGCAACCACCAGCTCCAAAGAGTCAGTGCATGCCTCTACCTGCCTATACAGATTTTCTGGAAAGCTTTTTAATCCAAGGAGGATTTCTTGAGTTTTTGGTATTATTCTAACCATATTTAAAACTTACTAATGGAAGACTAACTTTTTAAATTTGCCATCTTTCAACTTAAAGCTAGAGGTTTCTTAAAACATTCAATTTGCTCCAGAAAAGCTGGGTATTGAAGCTAATTAATACTGCTGGCTGCATACCATTCAGCTTCATATTGTTCTCCAGAAACTGTGACTTCTCCTTTTTTAAATGTAATTTCCCATAAGTCAGCATGCAGTTCTACTGGTATGATTTCTTTCTCCTTTTTTGAATTGAATATAACTTGAGCCCCATCTCATGTTACTGGAAAAGTATTTATGTTTCATAACCATTTGGCTCCTTCTACTGAACTTGATAATATGTGCTGTATCCCTTTTGCTAATATATTGACTAGGATCTTTACATCTGAGTTTAATAATAACTTTGTCCTGTACTCTCCTTTCCTGTGTTAGGGATAATTACTATCTTATGAGCTTGGATAGAAGCCGGCTTATCGGCTGCCCATCAGATTCACTGGTGCTGTGAGGGCGCAGAATTTTACCATCCTCCATGGTGATGTTCTGGCAGATAATACTCTGTCATAGATATCCCACCGTGTCTAATAACTGGAGTGGCAGTAGCTTTCATTTAAGAGTTTTCAAAGATTTTTACCTGAGAAGCTGTGACAAGAAGGTGGCTGTACAAAAGTAGATGGTTTGATGAAAAAGGCTAGGCTCAGGGTGGGGGAGGATTTTAACACCTTCGAGTTGATGTCCAGCATCACACATGACAGGCTCAGTATTTCTGATATCACTCACACACCCCTTTGTGCTTGGGGTGGTTATCTGCTTCAGATAGCAGGAGAAATAAAGTAAGTTCCTCAAATCTAGCAAATGTACAGCTGAGAGAAGGGAGGGTGCAGGGCTGCTGGAAGGGTTCAACAAAAGCACAGGCAGTGCTCATGCTCCTAGGTATACACTTACAGTGGGGAAATATTTTGCAGAAAATTAAGTCAGGAAGATGAAAAAATGGAAACTAAAATGGACTTAGGAAGATTCATGTTGCTGGGAGATTACAGCAGCCAGAAGGATTGAACCAGCCCCAGCATCTGCAGCCACGCTGGCAAGCAACACATGTTCCGCAGTGCTGATTTCAGACTGACCTTGTACGTGACAGAGACCCATACCACAGCGGCCTTAAGATGTCAGCAGTCTCACTGGTCTGTGCAGCGCTCCAGGGTGAGTGAGTTTTGCTGGTGATCGCCGGCTGTAACTCCTAGCAGAGGCGAGTTGGAAAGGTGTTGGAGACCCCACGTCCAAGTCTGAGCTCTCTAACCTGAGCTGTCTCCTCAAATCTGGTGCAGCCTTGGCTCAAAACACGGTGGGCAGCTGACAAGCAGCTCTGGCACAGGCACTGCTGAGAGACCAAACTCTTGCACGGAGCCTGTCGTCAGTAAGAGAAGTCACTCTCCTTCCTGTTCTGCCCCCTCTGTCAAGTCTTGTCCAGAACTGGATTTAGGTGCTTACATGACACAGTTTAAGTGGTGACTTGGTGTGATGGGAAAGCTCTGCCGAGGCCCATTTTGGATGGTACATGTAGTTGCAACACAGATATGCTAAGATCATATTGCCAGTTGTCAACCACAAGCACACAAGTACTTTGCATTTCCATATCCTGAGGATTTTAAATTACTTCAGACACTAAGGAATGAAAACTTACAAGAGCCCTGTGGGTAACTGGTGAGCGACGTTGCTCTCCACATCCCATGGATGAATGAGAGACAGGTGGAGACAGAAAGCCAAAGACCTCCTTGCAGTCACACTGGAATTGTAAAGAAGACCCAGATCCATAAGCTCCAAAGTCTCCTCGTAACAATTCTTTGCCTTCCTGTTTTATTGCTACGGGACATGAAAAATAAGAAGGAAGAGTACACACTGTCTAAGACTGCTGGAGAGTAGGTACAGCTCTCCCCGAGCCTGTTTCCCTCAGCCCCATCACCCCCGGAGCTCCGGCTCCTCGAGGCAGGGACCTTCCTCGTGGCAGCAGGGGCGCGCTGTCACCCCTCCTGGCGGCAGCCTGGCAGCGAGGCGATGCTGCCGCTGGCCCAGCAGGTGTCACCACAGCACCAGGGTCGCCTCTGTCCCGGCGGCATGACGCAATGCCGGCGCGGGCCGGGTGCGTGGTGACGTCACACCCGCGGCTGGTGACGCAGGCGGGCGGCGGCGGCCATAGCGAGCAGGAAAATGAAAAGGGCGCCTCTGGAGACCAAACGTTGGTAGGCGAGACTTTGTTTTGCAACCCTTGGCCGGGCCAGTGTTGCCATTAATTATGGCATCGAAGCAGGGCGCTGATGCCTGGGGAAGGGTCAGGGCCCCGCTCCAGCGGGTGAACACAAGGTGTGTGCCCAGGAATGGTGATCTGCTAAATTGTCTAGGCAGAACATTGGGGACGAGCAGCATGTCTTCAGATGGGACGGCAGGTCAGAGAGGTTAGGTACCAAAGTTCATGCACAGTGACATCACAGAGAGTGTTTGTAGTCAACAGCACAGCTGAAAGGCCTAGGTTCGTGCCAGCTAATGTAGTCATCGCAGATAGATATACACCTCCAAAGGCTGATTTAAATCTTCTTCTATGGGCTAAATCTAGATTTGTGTTCCATTTCCTGGAAAGTTACAGTGCCAGAAATTACACGTGTATCTCCCCAAGTGCATCAAACATAGACCTTCCCTTCTCCCTGACTGCAGGACCTGTGATGGATTTGTTTATCTCAGAAATCCACAGTGTTTCAACATACATAATTTGTTTAAATGGGATTATCAGACTAACTCAGATTCAAAGAGCTGGAGTTTTCACCAATCACTAGCAAACAGAATCCTTGCTTTTTGTACTCCTCCTTTCAAGGAATTAAGGCTGGGTAACAGGGTAATGTCAAGTCCCTCTGAAATGACTGCCAACACAAACACTGCCACCATTGCATGTGCACCCTGCATGCACAAAATCAGATCCTTTTTGGACCCCGCAGTGTTCTTTGCTCTGCACTTCCCTTAACTACATGGAATCCTAAAATAATGTATTTTTTCTTGTGCATTTACCATGCATTACCTAAATAATGTTTTTGTTAATTAAGGATAGCTTGTTATAGTCCATTGGCCTCCATACATTGTATCTGCCATGAGTTTCAGTGAGGTTAGTTCATGGTACTCACCTCAATGGTACTGGAGCATCTTGCAAGATAAATCTGGGATTTCAGATTAATCAGCTTTTGACATGCCTTCACTCTTAGCAGATGGACGCTGCCCTGAGTATCTTGCCATTTATCTAAGTGACAGTGTTAACTCAGACAACACTGTTCTTTCCTGAGCTTTCAACATAGGCAACTCATGAATGGAGCATGTCACATTCAAGCCATGGTCTTCTGGGTGGCTTCCCCTCATTAGCACCCTCCTGGATGCAAACCCTCAACTCCTAAACTCCCAGTAACACCTTTTCAAAGGTCCCTTTCATCTACAAGTATTGCGATGCCAGTGACTGGAAACAGAGGTAAAAATAAGGAAAAAGATGAACCAAAGTGTGGTTGCCACCTCCAATGCTCAGCCTGTCAAGATAGAGGAGTCATTACACTCTTCTGAGGTTCACTTTTTGATGGGATGAAAGGCTGAGAAGACCTATCTGCTGCACAGGTGCCGACGCCCAAGGGACCATGCAGCGTTGTTACCCTTCCTGAGGGCCAGCACTACAGCACTGATCCCAGTACTCACCATCCTCGTTCCCAAGGACTCGCTGCCCACCACATCTGCAGCCACTCCTCTGGGGCAGGCGCTGCAGTGCCTGCTATCCCAGTACCAGCAACTTCTGTGCCTGAAACAAGCTCTGCTAGGTAGCCTTCTGTGGTTCATCAGGGTAATTGCCTCTTCTTGAAGGATTTTCAAAACACTGCCTTCAAAGTCACTCATTCATTTGGGTTTGTTACACATCCCTAGTATAATTCATTCCTCCATGGAGGGAGGGTAGTCCTTATGAAATGGCCTTCCCTAAAAGAAAGGGTCCTCCTGTCCTCTTCCTCTGGGCACAGCAGGGATTCACCTTCCACACATGTATTTTCTTCACTGTAATGGAATCCAGGAAGTCCAAGGACAATCTGGAGTATTTTAGATCATCTGAGACCAGAGAGGGAATACCCTCCTAATATCCTCCCATGTGTTCCGCATCTCTGTATCATTATTCTTGTCAACCTACCAGACGCTTCTGGTGTACTGTTGTACCTTGGAAAGACTGCAGCATCTGGTCTATCCAGTACTAGGTCACTCGCTTCAAGGAGGAAAATCACACCATCTCCGCCAAAGCGTTTTGTTATTGGAGACACATGAGAAAAATACTGGGAAAGAACATCAGCCTCCCAGGGAAGAAAAATTGCTCCCTGCTGGGATGAAACACAAGGCTCCTACATGTCTGCCTCATCATGTGAATTTAGGAAGACTTCCCATAGCTTCTGAAATACATCAAAGAGACTCTGAATATTGTTCAAGAGATGAATATTGAGGGCTATATCTGTTCAGTAGCTGATAGACAATGAGAGGAACAACTATAATGAGATCCAGCTCCATGCCCTGCCTGTTTTCAGCCACATAGCTGCATGCAGGCATGCTGGCCTATCGAAGCCTGGAGGTACATCAGTCTAACCAACATACTTGAGATCACTGTCCCCTACATGCTCTGGAAAGCATGATCTGGTCATCTGCCCATTTTAACTGCAAAAATAAGAGACATAAGTAAAAAGTTGCTATCACACCTATCTAGCTGATATCTGAGGTGGCGTGACTCAGCTGAGTCATGGTGCAGAGACAGGCTTTGCTACATTCCTTTTGGGCTTTGGGGTGCAGAACTGCAAATCAAGAGAGAATAAGGCAGAGCATACTTTCTGGGCACAGCGAGCCTATGAAGAGCAGGCTCTGACCAGCACTTTGCAGCAGTTACTGCCTTCCAAGAAGGACCAGGATAGTTCCACCCAAACTGGGCTCAGGTACCATGTCCTCCCTTGCTGAACATCTCAGGCTTCAGGCTGCAAAACAGAAGACTAAAGAGGCTTCACAGAAGTTTGCTGGACAGCCCTGGCTTTCCACTGGAGGCAGTAAAGTAGGGGGACATGCATTTTATAGGTAATATAATATTTGTGATGGTAACTCAGGGAATCCTAAAATACACGGGATGTCTGGCAATACCAGCTGTTTTATCTGGGCAATGCTTGCATGTTTGTCTATAACCATCCCCAGCAGACATAGACAATGGAGGACCATCTATACAGACCAGACTGCCACGTGATGAAATGCTAATATCCACAGCATAATGCTGTCCTCATTTCGTGTATAAGGGTTGACACTTCCCGTCCTACTCGTTCCCAGAATTTCTCAGCTTTTAATTTCTAAGAAACAAGTATACAAAGTTTCAGGTGTGAATCTGGCTTTTTACTTATTTTGGTTGTACTGGCTGGCTGTCAGGTTTTGATTTGCTCTATATTCCAGTGTGAGGATAGGTGTTTATTTAGCAAAGCTACCACTACGATGAGGTATCGTCTCCTGTGTATGAAGTGCTGTCACAGATGCAACGCCAGCACCCCCAGCAGGATCCCCAGCACCCAGACAGGATCCCCAGCCTCCTCCTGAAAGAAAGAGACCTGCCTGCAGGCTCTCCATACAAGGGATTCTGCACTTTGGAATGAAATCCTCTCATTCAGTCTAAAAAACACCCAGACATGGTGATCTTCTGGGCACTTTCCTAAGACTACCTGTTAAAGCTGTTGGAGAAGGTTAAGGGTATGTTTCCAGAAAAAGATCAGGCTGGGAAAAAGCTTTCTTTGTATCTGATTCTGTATTCAACTAAACTCTGTGGAGAAAATCTATTCCTACCTGAATGCCTTTTTAGTACTACAAGTATTATGACAGCAGCTGAATTAGCCCACAGGGTGCCTGGAACTCTGGTAAGAAACATTTTTGTGTGTAAAGGATATGTTAGTTCAATATACAGAGAGAGGGGATGAGGTAGTTTAAAGGGAAAACATTTTACATTACTCATTTATGACAACAAAAATACAGAAATTGTCTGATAGAAATCGACCCCTACGTAACTCCTATGCAATGCAAATATATTTACCTCCTCACAGACAGAAGGATGCCCCAACAAATAAGCATACAGCTGAGCAAATTTTCAAAGATTAAGAGTAATAAATATCAGGACAGGAAGATAACACAGCAACATAGTTGAGAGAACTTGTCTATGTAATGTAGTCTCTGGGCAGCAAAAGAGTAATTATTTTTGATGTCACAAACCTTCAGAGACTGAGGAAAACCTATCCGTATCTTATATTTAGGAGTACTTAATATAATGCTATTAGACCAGAAGCCTTGTAGGGAGTCTGAACTCCTTTTCTTTAAATTTCTACTGACCTCTTTTGTTTCCTCTGCCAAGTCCCAACACCACAAGATGATGCAATATTGCATCACCACCTAATACTTACACCTCTGACTGCAGCCACAAAAACTGATGTTTCCCCACCCCTTATGAATAACGGGTGGTCTTAAAGATCTGCTTACATGCACTCTGCTACCACAAGGAGTACATCTCTCTCTGACAAACTCATACACATATGAACAGACAAAAATAGGTATTCAAGCCAGTAAGAGGTATTACATGAGTTGTACATCTCAGCTGATGTATGTACATATGTGATATGGAAGAAACAGCTTGCACTCCCACCCCTGTGCTTTAAATACCTATTCTGAAGTGTAAGAGCCTTAGTCAGTAAAATGGGGGACAAAGCCTTCAGCAGACGTATCTCATAAGGCTTCTGAGCACCTGCTGTTTCCTGTTTTGAAAGCTTAAGATGTTTGAAGTGAGGGATTTTCTGCAGAATCTTGATCACCAGGAGCACTGACCTAGGAGGAGAAAAGGAAAGAGTGGGTATTTCTTGGAGGAAAATAGGCTAGAGATACACAGGCTCCTCTTTTCCTTGTTCAAGCTTTCCTGACTCTGCTCTGCCTACAGAGGTTCACAGAGATCATTCTGGATCAGGCCACCAGGCTACTTACATGCCCAGCAGATCTTAAAAGATTCCTCTGGACGCCTCTCCCTGGGAACCCAAGCTCATGTAGGAGACAACTTACAGAGGATTTAACTGCCCACTGGTATCCCTTCAGAGGGATGCAGCAAGAACCCAGCCTTAATTTGCTCTTCTCGATGCCCTCTCCACCCCCTCGGGGCCTTTTACTGCTTCCCCAAGCAATGACCCAGAAGCAGCATAAAAAGAGATGGGCTGCCTTTCCCATGAAATAAACCTGTGAATGGAGGACAGATCTGCAGGTAATGCTTAGCTATCAGTTATATCCATTACACAAGCAGCCACTATACCTAGAACATGATGCAAAAGCCAAACTAAAATCCAGCTCACTCCTCTGCTTGTTGGCAAGTTATAGCAAGAAGAAAAACTTATTTCTAATATCAAAGTTACCATATGATCGTGCATATGGACAAAGCAACTGCAATGATGTAACACAACTGATAGCATATTTACATGATCAGTTTTCAGAGCAGAGCTGTAAAATAAAGGGATTCTATCAATTTATTTTAAATCCTGCACTGAATGCATCATAAAGTGCTTACAACCCAATTAGAAAATTCTAACGTATAAACTCTGCAAGAAAGGAGAAGCTACCTACTAGTCCATCAGGAGGCACAATGTATCCCACAATGTTTTTTTTCAATTTTCTTTACATAAGGAAGCAATTACAAAACTGAATGTAGCTGTTGCTGGGATTAGGCAAGCAGGCTCTGGCTCTGTTGGTACAAGATCAACAAAGCTTATGCATTTAATTTTTTTCTCTGCTGGCAATATAGAAAACAAAAAACCCCTCAAACTATTAGATACTATTTCCTATATTGCAATGAACCCAGTCTGTCAATGACAACAGAACGTTTCCATCCAGTTCCAACATATGTCAGTATATAAAGTCGTTGCTGAGCATTTAATGTGGCTGTTACTCTTTATCGCAGTTCTCCATGAAACAACATTAAAACTGATGTTTGACTGTGCGGAGGACACAAAAGATACCATCTTACATTTTTCCAACCTCCAAAACTCCCATCTAAGATCATGACAACAATTCCTTGTCATATTTTTATTACAGCTGAAAGATAAAGGAAATAATTGAATTTTGACTGCAGCCTGCAAGATTATATTAGCAAAATGATTGCTTCTTTGCATGACTAATTTTGATTAAATCAGCTTCATTTAAATACCAAATTGTGTTCTTCACCTTTCTTCATTAAGCTACGCTATTCCCGACTGTTTTAAAGCTCCAGATTTTTTTATACGGTAAAATGTGCATTTCAATTTATTGTACAGGCTGTTCTTGACTGAAAAAAAAAAAAAAGGACCACCAGATAATTTATGGGAAAGGGTTTAAGTCACATTTGGAAACCAACAGGAATAAAATAAAGTTAAAATGTGAATATACAACCTATAAGGAGAGCATCCTTGGCAATACGAGAGTTTGTACTACTTCATTTGCCACAAAAGGCAATAAAAAAAAAATTGTGCTATATATAGAGAAACTGGAGATTAATGGGAAAAATTTAATATTTTATTGACTTACTAAATCTTGAAAACACAAAGATTTTCAGTTTACATCTCTACCTCCTTTTCTCAAATATAATACATAAAATAATTTATTCTTTCATTGCCAATAGCATTATGCTGACTTATAGCTATTTAAAAATGGTTTATACAATTCTGGCTGAAGTCAATGTGAAATGTGTAATTTTCTCCGGTTGTAAATTATTCCCTCTATAACTGTTTTTTGACAAATGACAGTCGTCTTTATTCAGCTGCTCAAATCTCTGTATGTTTGTTCATCTCCAAATAAAGTCCACGGATTTTAAGAGGATTAGTCGCCAAACTGGCTACACTTGTGTTCCTGGAACGATCCATCTGGGGATCCAGCCAACAACAACAAAAAAAGGCTTCCCATTTTGATAAGGTTTTTTGATCTCTTTTAAAGCATTCAGTAATACATGTGCTGTGCAAAGCTGAACTTCTTTGACTGATATTACCCGTTTTATCAGGCAAAACCAAGCATGAAGTGAGTGAGCCTTCACCATGTTTCCCATATGCTGCACACACATCACGTGAAGGTTGTTAAAGGCTTTTACTTTGCTTTCATCTTTGAAAAAGGGGAACTCGAGGCCAGTACAGAGTTATGATTTCTTATAGCCACGGTTCAGTGTAACATATATTAATCTTGAAACTCCATGTTTACATAATAGTTTCTCATTTACTTTCTGCTTCAGGCTGGTATTATGATTCTTAATGTTGTCATGCAAATGATTTTTTAAGTCAAAAGAACCCAACCGTTATAGTGACAGTTATCCAGTTTTGTAAAACAGCATCTGTATGTGTAATGTACTGGTTATTTCCTTCTGATATTTTCTTTCTATGGAATTAAATAATGTGTATATAGAAAAATCAAATTCAGTTTTATAGACTTCGTGGCAGCCTATGGTCTTGGAAAGCACTCCCTAAAGATGTAACCTGATGTCAGCATGGCTTTCAGGGCGGGCGTGCAGGCTCTGTGCCGTATAGGGTTTACCTGTGAATCTCATTGCAAGATCAGGGTCAAAAAAGGCCTCAGCATAATCATGGAAAGAGTTTTGCTGTTCGTTCCAAAACAGAGCTGCAGAGATACAAACACTCAGCTCCTTTCAGGGCCAAACAGCCAGCAGCCAAGGTGGGGAAAGAGTGGTGATGGGGAGTTGTGTGTTTGTTTGGCTTGGATGTGAATGGTTATGCCTGAGCTGCATTTGGAGTCCTGGCACTGTAAGGCTGATGAATTAATCCTCCTGCTGCGGGCAGCCTTGGCAAGGCCTTAGCTGGAGTACTACTATGTCCAGTCTTGAGCAGTGCCTTCCAAAAACAATGTGGCCCATTTGGCAAAAGCCTAGAGGCAAGCTACAGGAATTGCAGGAGGTCCAAGGAACATGACCTAAACGCAGAGACAGGACTGCCCAGTCTGGAGATGTGAAAATAGTAGGAAAACAAGAATACAGTACCTTTGAACAAAAAGTAGCTGCAAAAAACAGGAATAAGGCAAGAAAGAGGGTAAACGTGTGGGAACAGACATTTAGTAAGACAGCATTAAAATCTTTCAGGAGGGGAAGGCCACTGCACGCTACAGCAGGTTGCCATCAGTGGGGGTTTTTGAGGGCAGGGTAGACAAACTAACTTTGTCCTCACCTCGGTGCATGGGGCTGGCTGGGCCGTCAGCAGCCCCAGCCCTGGCTGCTTGCACCGCCACGGTGGTGCCTGCTCGGCAGCAGCCTGCTGAGGGGCCCGCCAGCCCTCGGCCCCTGGGCAACGAACACCTCCAGAGACGTTCTGCTGCCTATGCTGACACCGGGACAGGTCCTGCGTGCACTGCGCTGGCGACTGAGCCACACTAAGGCTGCGATGCTTTGCCCTAAGGGTGGATACATGCCCGCCCCGCCTGATGCGGCCGTACCGGGCCAGAGGGTCCCGGACGGCGGCCGGGCTGCCAGCTGCCTCCAGGCGGCAAGGCCGAGCACAGCGCCCCGCACCCCCGCGGCGCGTCCCGGGCCAGCGCCGGCCCCTTCCTCGGACCCTACCTCGCTCGGGGTGAGGGGCCAGGGCCCGGCACCGGCACCGGTCTCGGCGGGCCGCGGAGGGGCCCGTGGGCAGCGGCGCAGGGGGGCCGGGGCCAGGAACCCCGGGGCCGGGCGGCGGCGGCCAAGCGGGGCGGGGAGGCCCCACAGCCGGTTCCCTCTTTGCCAGGCGCGTGATTGGCGGCAGCGGCGGAGCTGCCTACCGCCGGCCATGGAGCCTCCCCTCCGGCCCCCGGCCCGCTCCGCTTCCTGCTGAGGAAAACACCTGTCCGGAGCCGGGGCCGGGGCCGGGGCCGCGTCGCTGCGGTGAGTAGCTCCATCCCGGGGGCCGGCGGGGATCGCCGGCGGACCCTGTCCCCGGCCGGCGCTGCCCAGCCCTGCCCGAGGCCCGGGCCCGCAGGTGGCGGCGGGGGCGCGGGGCCGGGGCGGCGCAGCCCGCCTGCCCCGCCGCTCTGGCCTGGGCGCGGCGAGCTTTGCCCTTATGCGGCGGCCACGACTCCACCGCTGCTCCGGCTTTAGCCGCCATCTCGGGGCGACGGGCGCGGCCTGGGGGCCCGGCCGGTGGGAGGCCGCCCCGGCCCGCCGCGTCGCGCCTCCCGGGCGAAGGGCTGCGCCCAGAGCCCCATTCCCGCAGTCAAGTCCGTGTGTGACTGCCCGGGGTCCGCGCCGCCGTCCCCGAGGCAAGGGCTGAGCCCCCCGCTCCCGGCCCACTCCTTCGGGGCCTTGGTCCCGGCTCGCGTCCTGGCCCAAACAGGAGTCACAGGTCTGATGCAAAACCTGCTGAGGAAACTATTAGTGTGTTGAATAAAACAATGCAAAGTGAAGGGTCACACTGGGCGGTGGCAGCAGTTCCCTCTGGTCTTAAGATCTATGAGCCAGCTCTGCTCCAACACAGCTTTTAAACAATAACTCTATTTCCTCATCCAGCAAATAATAATGTCTTGTGTCTGTCCGGTGCATAAAACCTTTCCCCACCACAAATCATCTGGAATAGCAGCGGAGGGCATTCGGGAGCTGGTTGTCGGTGTAGATGAGATCACACGCCAGTAACGATCAGTATTTGAAAACCCAGCAAGAGCTGAAATGATGGGCAGGTTCCAAATAGCGAATGTGTCTCCGCAGGAGCCGTAGCTGCCACCTCTGTGTTTTCAGACTCCCGTGAAGTGTCGGTTTGAAGGTAGATCACCCATCACTGGTATAACTCCGGTTAACTAGACATGTGCCAAAATTCTTACCTAAATTTTTTGAACCAGAGAGAAGTTACTGTTTCTTCCAGAAGGACCCCCAAATAGATACCTCGTGTAGAAACCAAAATGTGCAGAGGTCTGTAGTGAGGGCAGGGGCAGGGTCCTGAAAATACTACAACCCCAATAGCAGTCTCATTGACTCAACAACCTCCTGACTGAGATGCTGAGCTCTATCTACTGATTAGTATACTTTTTGATGAAGAATGTGACTATATTGTCTGTGAAGTTTACTTGCTAATGGGAACCTGTGCTGATTTAATTCCAGTGAGAGCCAGTAGTTGCTAGAGGATTTGACAAAAGAACTGAGCAGAGTGGGTTTTGTTGTTGTGCTCATTCATAACATGTTAGTGCTGTATCTTGCCTGCATAGTTCAGCGCTGGATCATTATAGACGTAGGGAAGGTATATTGTACTCCTGTCCAGCAAATGCAGGGCGGCCTCCTGGTGCAGCACAATGCTGGCAAGCAGATGTAGTATGCTGCTTGGAAAACTTTGGGTCATGTCATGGTAACTTTGTTCATTTTGTGTGTTTTTTTAAAATTTATCTTTGAAGTTAATTTTATACGAAACTGCGAATGTAAACAGATGATTATTATATTTGCAAAATGTGTGCACAAGGTAATTCTTACTCCAATAGAGAGTGCCTGTTTTCTTGCAGGATATGTTGTCTGGGAGGAAGTTCACACTAAAGTGAAAAAGAATAATTTCAAAATAAGGTTTTCACATGGTGGATTAAGCCAGAAGCAGGAGCTAATATAGAATAAGCATGAAAATAACTGGGGAAGAATAAGTAATTGATAAAACTCTTAACACAGTCCTAACAAAGCAGTGAAGTTTGATAGATATCTTGAACTTTTTTGTAGCAGAATATATGAAGTAGTTAATGATAATACCACATTGTCTTTTTAAGGCCTCTTTCATGCAGTGTTTTCAAATCATATAACAAGTTTACTCATGAATTTATCTCCTAATCCTGCTGTGAATTACGTTTCAGTCTCAGTAAGCCTAAACTGCGCTGGCTCCATTCCCTTCCCTTCTTTTCCCTCCTCTGCCTTACCACTCGCGCAGGTGGTGAGTCAGATCAGGGAACTAATCCAGCTGAAAATTAACCAATTATTTTTGTTGTTTTTGTTATAATCAGTTTGCGGACCTGAGTGATGAGATAGGAACACAACTGGAGACAAAGGTGAGCCTGTTTGCTTGTCTTAGTTACCTTCTACAGGACCACCTCCTCCTGCTCCATTGCACCCCATCAGGATTTGTGGACCAGTTCGCCTAATACAGGGAAAATCAGGGTTGACGAGGCTCATTAGAATTAGAAATAAAAAAGAGCAATTTAAAAAAAAAATTTCTGTGGTGTTGTTGCAGTAGGTGCATAGAAAGGACAATACTGTAAGTAATTCTTAGGCATGACCAAGGTTTTAGGAAGTTACTTTAAATGATTTTCCCATATAAACATCAAAGTTTTTGCCATGCCTACACATGGATTAGTAGAAAATAGATACAATTTAGTATCAGCCTAAGAATAGGGACACTTTTGTGTCTGTCATAGCAGAGGCAGATTAGAGACAGTCATAGGTCCAAGAACTGGCTTCTGAAGCTGATGAAAAGGGGTCAGAGCTGAAGTGGAGATGGAGATTGGACTGGACTGGACTAGATATGACAGATCACAGCCCAAATGAATGTGGGAGAAGAGACAGTCTTGTATGGGCAGTTACAAAAGTGTAATGCATTTTGCACTACATCTGATGCAGTTTGTAGGGGAACATCTGAACCTTCCACGATATTGCTCTGCCTGTCTTTTTGAGTATATGAGAGTGTCAAGCATTTATATTCATTGAGCAGTGTACAGGGTAGTTGTCCACTGCATGAGGTGGAGATGCTGCCTTTGATTGTGTTGATGGTCTTGATTAATGGAGTAGTGCTAGAATAGCTTAGCAGGAGATGGAATATTTGTGTGTATATATGTTCAAAAATTAATCTTTAAGTGCCTAGCACATGGCAGCACAATGAGGACATTTTAAAACAGCATACTTTCTTAGGTCTGGCAAAACCCAGTGAAACCAAAAGTCCAGGCTTACTTTAATAGGGCCATCACAACAACTTTTAGAATGAGGGGAAAAAATCTATGTAGCCTGTTGGCGTGGCAAAACCCTTACTGCTAGTTGCTTATGTTTAAATGAAGAAAAATATACGACTATATTACACATTTTAGAAATTACACTTCAAAAGACAGACTCTACAATAGCCTTGCAAAGTCAAGCTCTCCAAAGTCATGGAGTTTCAAAACATAGGTTTTGCAAAACATATTTTCCCCTTTAGCATTGCTGCCTTTCTTTTCCTACACCTCCAGCTCCTTTTCCTTTTTATGTGAAACCGGCTGCTTCCTTCTCCTCCATCATCCTGGGCACTGCTGTTGAGGTTACAGGTGCTCAAGTTTTCCAGCAACTGAGTGTTTTTTTCATATGAGAGGAGGACCGGAGAGGAAAGGAGTGTGTAATGCTGAGATGCCACAGAGACTGTAGTTGATGAATGCTGACAGGCTGCACGTGCAGAGGCTGAGTGTTGGAGATGTCTTGGCCGAGACAGGTAGATTTCATGGCAGTGACAAAATGTTCAGGGCAACTTCACACTTCCTTGAGAAATTTCAAATACTGGCTCTAAAAGGTAGAGGGAGCTAGGACAGAGTGTGTTTTCCCCAAACTCACTTCCTGAGAAAAATAACCTCTAAAAAGAAATCAGTATTAGCTGCCAGGCAAAATGATGCTCTGAGAAAGAAGACCTGTGTCTACGGTGGAGGGTATTTTCTTCTTTTAACCTTGGCAAAGTGTTAATTTCAGAGTGGCACATTGGAGGCAGGTAAGACACTCAGTTTTGCCCGTACAGAGGAAGCTTCTTTTTTTCCCCCTCTTTTTAATAAGAAAGGTGCCTTACGAGATAGGAAGTGTGCATACATTAAAAAAAAAAGTAAGACACTGCCACTTCACTGTTGCTGAAAGGCCTTGCAGTTGTTTTATGTTTTTTTCTCAAGAGTCATTATTTTTGTAGGATATATACTGCTGTAGGATGTGTACTGCTTATTGCTCTTCAAAACGGTCAGTATTTGACTGGAAAAGTCATAAGGAAAAGGGATATGATTAGAGGTTTTTCTGTCTTTTCTTTCTGTTTTGTACATGCTTTCCCAAATATTTTTCTGTGGGGATTTTTTTTAGTAAAGGAACAGCTCTTCAGGTTGTAGTTCACCGCAAGAATTAGGGTCAAAAGTCCATGGTTTAAATTCTTCCCAAATCTTAAGTCATCATTTCTAGTGGATTTCACGGTGTGTTTGTAGTCATAAATGGATGAGTTAAAAATACTAGGAGGAAGATTGCCCAGCAGTTTTACTGGGCAAGGTTACCACGCAAGATTCTTGGCAGTTACTGTCTCTGTGGGATGCCGATACAGAGGCTGGCTTAAAAAACTGTAATGATTTTAAGTTGAGAGTCCTCAAAGGGCTATCACCATGAAAACAAAAATCAGGAAACATTGCAGAGTTCATTGTCTTTTATCTAGTATTTTTATTTAACTCTTTTATAAAGTAGTTAGACTTTCCAAAATATATTGTTTTTAAAATGTTTTATTTGGATTAATTAGATCTATTGCCTAGATTATCCTGAGCTATTTTTAAAAGGCTTTAAGCTTGTCTTCTATGCATGTGTGTTAAAATTAAATTGGTGTTAAAATTAAATTGGTGTACTGTTAGTGTATTTTTACTGTTGTAACAGGAAAGGCATTCTGACTTTTTTTTAAATGAGCAATCATATGTATAATCAACTTGGTTAAAACTTCCTTCCTGGTAAGTGCAGCACTTCCTTTGCATCTGGATATGAGGGTGAGCAAGAAAAGCAGAACAGCTTAAACAAAGAAATTTTTTGTGTGAATGATCTTCCTTTAAAAAATAGGAACTTCATAAATTAAACAAATGAGTCGTCTTCAGCAATTCAGCCTTTATTTTATAAGCAGGTAATGTTTCCTTGTGCTTTTTCAGTTACAGAGGTGGTGTGTCTGCAGTCGTTGCTTTCCGGAACTTGAAGAAAGAATTTTAGTTAGCATGCTGTGTTGTTTCAGTTTAACCTTTTATATTTTTATCTTCTTGTTTTGTTTTCTGCTGAGGCATCATTACATTGGTTTTAGTTGTTCCAGCAGTTAGAGAAAGATTTTATATGTAAAAAGTGTTGTCTGGAAAAGAAGTTCAGTGTGCTCCTGTAACTTAGGTTGTGTGACTGTGCTCAGTCAGTGCTGCCTTCCTCTTCCAAGGTCTCGGTGAATAATTTGAACTTTAATATTGTTCAATGGAGATTAACAGTGACCACAATATTTTTTATTTACAGAAAGGCGATAAGGTAGGCTATTTGTGTTCCAAGTTGTTTTACACATGGTTTAGGTGTGATTTGATGTACAGGATAATAAATTGGCATCAGGTTGGGCATTTTTTCTCCTGTAACAAACGAATAGTTTATACTGGAAGTGTTTACTTTTAAAATGGGTGGATGTAATTACTCTGGTGAATTGATTTATTTAAAAGAAGCACATCTAGGGGTGCTAGGCTTGAATGTAGAAGTACGTTAAGAATCTGTTTTCAGAAGTAGTCCCTGACACTTGAATCATAAGGGCTTTTTTTGGTGTAAGTCCTTATTCCTCATCACTAAAAAGAGAGGCAGAGGAAAATGGGAATAGGCTCACCTCTGTCCAGTCTGCAAAAAAATGGCTTATTTTGTTACTTTCTGTCATTCCTGGAGCTCGGTGGGATTGCGTTCTGCTCATACACAGTAGCGTGTCTTTTGATTTCTATGAAAATCCATTTACGTTAATACCAGCATCATCAAAACTAATGAGGCAGCTTGATCAAATAGAAGAATAAATCAGTATGGAGGAAATATAAAGTCAGACTGCTTATCGTCAGTGAAATCTGGGAAGGCTATTTAAAAGCTCTGTTTTAATTATTTAATCATTGAGGGTTGCAGGGTTTTTTTCTTTTTATATTTGGTATTGAATTGAATAGATTACATCTGAGGTGGCTTATGCAAATCAAGTATTTATGACCAGAAATTAAGGGGAAGGGGAAGTATAAAAAGTGTATACATAGCAGAATTCTGGCTGGCATGTGATATTAATGAAGAAGTGTTAAAAAATAAGAGTAAAGAGAAATGTAACTGCGAAAGTAACCAAGTATTTGTATGTTTTGCTAGATTTCTTCTGGCATGGATTTGGGGGATTATGAACAGCCTGTTGTTATGAGAGAGGAAAACAAACGAAGGAGAAGAAGAATGAAACCTCACTGTACATCAAGTAATTTGTCATCAATGGAACTGATATCCATTGAGTTCATTTTACCTACAAGCAATAAACATACTAAAGTACCGGAAATGATGGTACTCGAAATAGCTGGCAACTGTACAGTTGAGCAAATGAAAGCACAGATTTGGATGCGTGCAATAGAGATGAGTCAAACCACAGACTTCTACCATGCATTCAGCCCAGATCAATTTATTCTGCAGTATCAGAAGAAAGGGCAATGGTATGAAATTTATGATAAACATCAAGTATTACAAACATTGGACTGCATACTGTACTGGAAAGTGTTACAGAAAAAGGTAGGCAAGATCTATGTTGTCCAGAAACAAAAACCATCAGAAGAAGTTCAGGAATTTCAGCGGCAACTTAACGATTTAATTGGTTATGATGTTACTGATGTAAGCAACGTGCATGATGATGAACTAGAATTTACACGTCGCAGATTAGTCACTCCACGAATGATAGAGGTAGCCTGTAGAGATCCTAAATTGTATGCAATGCACCCATGGACTACATCTAAGCCACTCCCAGAATATTTATTTAAAAAGATCACTAATAATAACATTTTCATAATCATACATAGAGGAACAACTAGCCAAAAAATTAAAGTGTCAATAGATGACACTCCAGATATGATTCTCCACAGCTTTTTCACAAAAATGGCAAAGAAAAAGTCTTTGATGGACATTCCTGAAGATCACAGTGAACTGGATTTTGTTCTCAGGATTTGTGGCAGAGATGAGTACATTACTGGAGAGACACCTATCAAAGATTTTCACTGGATAAGGCAGTGCCTTAAGAATGGGGAAGAAATTCACCTTGTCTTAGACAATCCCCCTGACCCGAAAGAGGATGAGGTTCAGAAGGAAGAGTGGCCCTTGGTGGATGACTGTACAGGAGTTACAGGGTATCATGAACAATTGACAATAGATGGAAAAGATCATGAGAGAGTCTTCACTATCTCTTTGTGGGATTGTAATAGGAAATTTAGGGTGAAAATAATTGGCATTGATATCCCCGTTTTACCAAGAAATACTGATCTTACAGTGTTTGTGGAGGCTAACATTCAACACGGGCAGCAGCTCCTTTCACAGAGGAGGACTTCATCGAAGCCTTTTACTGAGGAGGTTCTGTGGAATATTTGGTTGGAGTTTGATACCAAAATCAAGGATTTGCCTAAAGGAGCACTCCTGAATCTTCAGATATATTGTGGCAAAGCACAGGGACTGTCCACAAAGGCAAACCTTCAGTCACATGAATCCCCCAACTCTGATTCAAAATGCAAAACTCAGCTTCTCTATTATGTAAATCTTTTGTTGATAGATCACCGTTTCTTGCTACGAAGTGGGGAGTATGTGCTCCACATGTGGAAAATTCCAGGCAAGGGGGAGGAACAAGGAAGTATCAATGCAGACAAACTCACATCAGCAACTAACCCGGATAAAGAAAACTCAATGGCTATCTCTATTGTGCTGGACAAATATTGTCACCCAATTGCCTTGCCCAAGCACAGAATAACATCAGACCCCCAAGGGGATAGGACTCGAGCTGAAATGCCCAACCAGCTTCGCAAGCAGCTTGAAGAGATCATAGCAACTGACCCACTTAATCCACTTTCTCCTGAGGACAAAGAACTGTTGTGGCACTTCAGATATGAAAGCATAAAGCACCCCAAGGCATACCCTAAGCTGCTTAGCTCTGTGAAATGGGGACAACAAGAAATAGTGGCCAAAACATACCAGTTGCTAGCTAAAAAGGAGGTTTGGGATCAAAGCACTTTAGATGTTGGACTCACACTGCAACTTCTGGACTGTAACTTTTCAGATGAAAATGTCCGAGCAATGGCAGTTCAAAAACTGGAAAGTTTAGAAGATGATGATGTTCTTCATTATCTTCTACAGCTTGTGCAGGTAAGGTGTATTTGCATTCTTCAGCTCTGCCTTCCGGGATTATTTGCATCATTCCCATCTTCGTGGATCTAGTTAGTAATCCCTGGTTTTGAAGTTTTCGGTGTTTAGTCAAAGCAGTGGTAGTAACCAAATTAAGTCAAAACACACTCTCTCTGTTTCGCCTTTTGCCTGTGTTGTCATTTTTGTATTACCATTGCCTTGTGTCTTACAATTTGCGTCTTGCGTTTACAGTAGTATGTTTTTCTGGAGAAGTCAACACTAGCACAGCTATGATGGGAGCAAATCCTAACTGTGCTGTTTCTAATCCTGTTCATATTGGCTCTGAATCACACAGCACTGAAGAATTGTTGACTGGCTTTACCAATAATTTAGAAAGAGAATAAACAAAAAGAAAGTAAAGGCAGATGTTGACGTGGGCAATGCCTGAAGAAAAACCTGGGGTTGGGCTTTAGGTCAAGAATAACAGTGTAGTCACATAGTGTGTTGCAGTGACTTAAGTCTTATACTGCTAAGGGGACCAAATTTATCTAGAAGCTTCCAAAAATTTAAGGGTTGCTAGGACTCCATAATAAGATTAATTCATTTTGGGAATTTGGGTGAAAAACTGTGTTTCATTGTCAATGAATCACCACTTTATTGATTTGGAGCACTTTGTGTGCAGATCTGCCAGATAAAATATTGCGAAGGTTTGTATCAGTTATACAAGAAAGTTGGTTTGTTTGCTTTTTTTGCAACGCGGTGCTGGAGCTGGGCGGCCTGTCAGCGGCAAAGTCACGTCTGATGGCTGATGAAAGGTGTAACCCTACTGTTGTTCTTGGTAAACACGTCCCCTGAAGCAAGGTGACTCCGCAGGCTTCCCACACCCGACACAGCTCTGGTTCGTGCAGAAGGGCTGTCGCCCTGCAGCACGGGAAATACTTTTTTCAAAGAATCAGAGAACAAAACTGGCATTCAAAATGAAAAAAAAAAGCCAACTGCTGCAGCCAGAGAAGCTGCAGGATGGGGCTTGTAATTTCGGTGGGCTCAGAGAGAGCCCAGGTTCCCAGGAAAATGGAGTTAGTATTTCAGATTTTGCTGTGCATCAGTCGTGCTTTAAACAAGGCCTTCTTAGCCTTGTCTTTGCTTGTCTGAAGATTGTGCTCCCCAGGCAGAATTTATGCACTTCTGCATTAACCAGAGGAGTCGCTACGGTTACCTCATTGGGCCTCCCACGTAGCTGCTGCTATATATATGCTTGGCTTGTGAGCTTCTGCTGTATACATGTGGCTCAGCAATTTTATTCACTTTTGTGTCCAAATTAGGGGTTTGGGATAGTGATTGGTTGCTATCAAAGTGCCTGAGAGAATGGGGGAAATACTGGGTTTTTTCCATTTGTTTTTGAAACTATTTGTTTTCAGGAAGTACAAATGTGGAGATTTGTACTTTAAAAGGATAAATCTCTCTAACAGTAATTTTAATTACTGTAGCATAAAACCACAGTAGCTTAATCTCACTGTGTCATTTTTAGTAAGAGATGTAGTAAGACATTAAAAGAATGCCATCCCCAAAAAGGAAAAAATGCTAGATCCCAACTTTTGCCTCTCTGCTGCTTCCTTGTCTTTCCTTCCTTGGCTAACGACAGAGCATAGGCGCCAGCATCCTGCAGCAAAGTACTGGTGCCACAGCGTATTTGAAAATCCACATTTTTCAGAGAATGGATGTCAGCCATTCATCTGCTCTGATGGACACATCCGAGGTGCCTCTTCTGCAAACAGTCTTCACTGTTCACATGCATGGCTTCAGGAAAGCTTTATGGCTTATTTCACTCTGCACCCGTTATTCCCATTTTACCTCCCAGTAGTTAGAAATCAAACAAACATTTTATTTCCCCCCAGGTTTATCCCAAATAGAAGCCAGCCATGCCATAAATAAACCTATTGAGCTTCCTATAAAGGTCTGTTGTTCTCTGTCCTGTTTATAAAACATGGATAGGATGGTTAAAATACAACAAAATCCATTGTAAAACAAACACCAATGACTGTAAAGCTCTTCTTCTGCCAGCAGACGTTTTTTAATGGCTAGCTTTATTGTTGCTAATCAAATGTTGACATTTGACTTTGTGAAGAAAAAAGAAAAATGGGATTGACTTTTTAAACTAATTATTTCCAAAACATAAGCATAATAAGGATGCTTATAATAGATTTTTCTAGTGTTCTTTCATGTTAAAATATATTTGAAACCTTAATATAAGGAGGCTTTGTTTTGAATTAATGGACAGTTGTTTGGCTGCATTTCATTCTTAAATTGTTTTTCAGGGATATGCACTGAGAACATTCAGCAAAGTATATACCAGAATGAGGTTTTTAATAGGCTTTCTTGGAACTGTAAACAAATCCATTTAAATTTATGTAATAAGTATTGCTTTTGGGTGCCTTATTGTGGTGAAAATTAATTTTTATTAAAAACCCCTCATACCTCATAATCTCATACACAAAGTAAAAGGATCTATATATTTTTAAATAAATTTATTATAATTTATCTTCTCTACATAATAAATTAATCTTTATTGTAATTATTTTTCCTAAATAAGATGGTGTTGCTTGGGGAAATAAAACATTGCAGAGACAGTCAAGACAGTTCTTGCAGAATTATGATACTGTAGAAGGGCAAGTCTGGTGCTTGGTTTTCTTGTCTGTCTCTTAGCCAGCAGCTGGAAAGAACAAGTCTTCATAGCATTTTTATAAGTTGGTCCATTCTAGAAGGTTGACTGAAAAAGCTTGATTTTTTCTTTCCTGTTGAATAAATCCACAAGATGATTTAAATTTCAGAAATAGTGTTGATTTTTCAATAATAAAAATACAACTGTGTGCCACAGTACCTTTAAGAGTTCATAAACCCCTGTGATTTGTTTGATGAATTTAGTAGACCTCTACTGACGGCTTGGTTGTTTCTTTGCAAGCTGCAGGCCACAGTGATCTTGAAAAAGCCATTATATTCAGTTGAATAACTATCGCTAGAGGTTTGCATACTTTGGTGCTTCTGAAAGCTGAGCGTACTACACGCACCCGGCTCTCTGCACATCTCTTTGTTTTCCCTTAATCTCCCTACGTGCCACTTCCTGGCTCTCTATTTCCAGAACCTGAAGCCATTCACCAACCCCCTCAGCCCACGACAGCAATTTTGTGACTCTATTCCAGAGGTTGTATGCTTCTTATTTCTTTTTTCTTGCTATGGGATATACACGCGTATCTTTTTTTTTCCCATTAATCTTAACATAAACCTCCTATAAACTTGAGTCCCTCAAGCAACAGGAAAGAAGCTGCTGGAAAAATCACTTGAAGTGAATGTGTTCCCTGGCACAGCCAGGGAAATATAGAAGTGTGATAGTCTTGTGGTAGACGAATTCATTTGGTTATTGGGATGGGGTGGCAGAAAAAGAGCAAAAAAAATTCCAATTCTGACACTTAAAAAAAGTTGCTGACTTTTTGTTTCCACCCTTTTTTGGCAGTAGCTTGGAAATGTCTGTGGGCTTGGGTGGAGGGAAGTGGCTGTTGGAACAGAAAAAATATAACTGTGCTCACAGAGTCATTAAAAAACAAACTCTGGTGAAGTCTTCCTCTTAATTGTACTCCAGTAATATAGGATGTGCATCAGAGCCTCTATTCTATTTTGTGGTTCATTTAGGGCCTAAAGCCAGAATGCCTGAGATTAGGTGCTCCGAAACAGCTACTCCTGTACCCCGTGGTAGCTGGGGAACCCAACAGTGAACCCTGATCCCCAGTCCCAAAATGGTGGAAGCTGTCAAAAAACAGTGCTTTATTATTGAAAGTTTTCATTAGAGAATGATTACAAATGCCTCATTTCATTTGGCAGTAATCTTTTCAAGCCTTTTTTGTGTCAGTTAGACTGCAGCCTGTTTTCTGATCTTGCTGGTTTTTGCTACGGCCTGAGAATGATGTTGCTTTTTTCACATGCATTCATGAGCTCAGATCGGTCTCACTGGTTAGCTACTCCCTGCGTTGCTTTCTTTGTAGCTTTAATGGTATACCTGAAAATAACCTGTTGCAAATAAAAAGTGCTTCTTGAATAAAACACAGAGAAGCCTTGCTTTGTTTTTTTTCAACTTTGTTTCCTCAAACAACCTGTTTTGTTATACGTTTTCTTGTGAAGCAATGCACTCCCTAGATGTCATCGGTAAAGTATAAGTGCAGTGGGATCTTAAGTATGTTAGTAACATCTTCTGGTTTTGTATTCCTCAGGCTGTGAAGTTTGAGCCATATCATGACAGTGCATTAGCCAGATTCCTGCTAAAACGGGGTTTGAGAGTAAGTATTTCAAAATACAGCCAAATTGTGCCAAAGTTGCTGGAATTATTAAAACCCTTTGTCAAGAAATGCATGCTGATTGTAGTATTTTTGTTTTTCACCTCTAGAACAAAAGAATTGGTCACTTCTTGTTTTGGTTCTTAAGAAGCGAGATTGCCCAGTCCATGCATTATCAACAGAGGTTTGCGGTCATCCTAGAAGCTTATCTTAGGGGCTGTGGAAAAGCAATGCTACATGATTTCATGAAGCAGGTTCAAGTAATTGAATTGCTGCATAAAGTCACAATGGAGATAAAATCAGTTTCCGCAGAAAAGTATGATGTCACTTCTCAAGGTATTTGCTAACAGGCATTTCTTTCTTTGTAATAATACCGTTATTTTTGTATGGGTGTGAAAATCTAGGCAGCAAATTGTACTGTTTATTTGGAAAATTCATTGACAAATTACTGTCAAAGGGCACCATTATTACTTCCTTTAAAAGGCCAGTGTAAGGTGATAGTGATTGAACCAATAATATATTTATTTGCTCATTCCACCCCAAAAGGGAAAGAATATTGATGTTACAGACACCCAGTACATTCCTATGCTTTGGCTTATCTTTTTGAACATCACACCATGCAACTGGGAAACAGCTGAGTTCTTGTACATAACCCTCAGCTGAATGCCAGCACTGAAGAAAAACAACACAAGACACAAATATTAACTGGAAATAAAGAGAAAAAGTGATGCTTGCCAAGAAACACAGCCTTACCCTAAGCAGGCACTAAAAGACTCTTGGCAAGAAGACCAGGGAGGAGTCCAGTACAGCCTCTGCTAAGCCGTGGAAGTAGCTGGTGGAGCAGAGTGAATATACAGAGCGTGTCTTTGGGGCTTTGCAGTGTGCTGAATAGGAGTCCTGTGAGACACAGATGTGGTATTGTTATTTCTTGTTTCTGTAAGTACTGCTTTGGAAGCCACAGTAGGGTTATGCAATGCATGTTTACCTCTGGGTTTTGCCTGCCTTGCCCCCATCGCCCCCCCGACTTCCTTAAAAGCTTGTTTGTCATCATTCCTGTTAGTTGCTTGGTGTTGGAGTAGGTGTGAGAAGACATACAACAATATCCAAATTCTAAAAGCAATAGAGAGACCAGCTCTTCCTGTGTGTTCAGCCTGGTGTGTTCCATGCCAGGAAGTCCTTGGTTCGGAAAGCTGTTCCACTCTGGTTATGCAGAAGTGACTGTGGTGGTGTTTCAAAAGACATTTGAAGGAAATATGCGTTTATTCTTCGATATATCATGTAATATCAGTTACATTACCACTTAATGTGAACTAGAGGACTTACTGAACACCCATATAAAATATTCTTTTTAAATAACTTTCTAAAATCTATCTTTAAATGCTCTATAATCTAAATATATTTGGTCAAAATCACATGTTTTGGAAAGAAACCTTACAGCCTTGCAGATGTATATGTCTGTAACAGCAGTGGTTTCCATAATACAATATCTTTGAAGGATATGTAGGCAAAGAAGAAAAGTTTCAAGAGAAAGCAATCACATTAACACCCACCAGATTTTGAAGTTAAAGAATCTTTGTATGGAATGTACAGCAGAACATTGAAAAATGACTTATATAATTGACATTTTCACTGAATAAGGCTTCCTGAAACTGTTGAGTGTCCTACTAATGCTATATCTAATTTAACTTATTCTCAGATTACCAAGGATATGATTTTTCCTGCAGGCACCGTCTACTTCTTACACTTTTAAAAATGTATATCCTAAAATTTCTTCTTTAGTTTATTGCTTCTTTTTTGCCCCATCATTTCTAATGTTATAGTTGTTTATATTTTCAGTCTGAATGTTTCAGACCGTTTCATTTCATTCTGTCATGCAGCCTCATCTAATTCTTGTATATATTTTTCTTCTTCCAGTATTTGTGGACTTTTTTAAAGAATAAATTCCTTCCTGTTAGGTTAATACTAGTGCAATAGCAATCGTGCTGTCAAACTGTTTCTTTCACTTTTCATGTAATCTTTTTGCATATATTTGAACATAGTCATAATAAATAAATAAATTCTTAAGATTATCATATTCCAGCTTGCATAAAATTATCGGCTTTCATCACCACTCTACTAGATGATTTATCTCCCAAGAATGTGTCTGTGCAGCTGTTTCTTCTCTTAAAACACATAGCACTTTGTTCTTAAGCCAGATAAACTTGAAATTATTTTAGCAAGCATCTTCACTTGCGTTTTAAAATCAGGTAATTCTTAATCTTTACTAGCTTCAATTGGTTGGCATACAACTTTCAATTTACGTTACATTACAATGAGGAGACTTAGTGAAATCAAGCTAGATTTGTGTAGGAAATCAGTAGTTACATTTTAAAAAGCTGTTTGATGACCCAAGTTACTACAACCTAGGGTTTTGTTTTGGTTTTTTTTTTTCTTTGAAAGTTGTCTAATTGTAAAGTCCACTTATTAGCTTCTGTATCTTGCTGTCAGATTAATATATTTTTTACCAGAGGAGATACCACATTGGTCGTATGGCACTCCTAGGTAATTTTTTTCTATAAGCCTTTAGGATAAGTATAACATTTGTATTCTGTGAGTTCTCAGGTAATTCTTTTGACTTGACTTTCTTAATTTCATAGCAACTTTTGAACTTTTGGGCTGCATCACATAAGTGTGGCCAGCAGGTTGAGGGAGGTGATTCTGCCCCTCTACTCCGCTCTGGTGAGACCCCACCTGCAGTGCTGCGTCCAGCTCTGAAGCCCTTAGCACAGGAAGGACATGGATCTGTTGGAGCGGGTCCAGAGGAGGGCCACAAAAATGATCCAAGGGCTGGAACAACCACTCCTATGAGGACAGGCTGAGAGAGTTGGGGTTGTTCAGCATGGAGAAGAGAAGGCTGCGGGGAGACCTTATTGCGGCCTTTCCATACTTAAAAGGGGCTTATAAGAAAGATGGTGACAGATTTTATACTAGGGCCTGTAGCAACAGAACAAGGGGTCATGGTTTTAAACTAAAGGAGGGTAGATTTATACTGGATATAAGGAAGAAATTTTTTAAATGAGGGTGGTGAAACACTGGCACAGGTTGCCCAGAGAGGTGGTAGATGCCCCATCCCTGGAGACATTCAAGGTCAGGTTGGACGGGGCTCTGAGCAACCTGATCTAGTTGGGGATGTCCCTGATCACTGCAGGGGGTTGGACTAGATGACTTTAAAGGTCCCTTCCAATCCAAACCATTCTACAATTGTATGATTTTATGATTTTGTATATTAAGTATCCAGGTCCATGTCTAGTTTTCTCATTACATTTTTTTTCTCTTTAAGTTTTATCTCCAAAATTACTTGAACATGTACATGCAGCCTCTGCTGTGTAGCTGCAGTTTCCTTTAGAACAGTGTTCAGGTCTTTGCCCTAATGATGCCCTAATGAAAATACCCAGTGTATTGCTTATGCTGCTAACACCTGCTAGCTGAGATGAACAAAGTCGATCGTATGTAGTATAATGCATACTGTTGTAAGCTGAAGATTCAGAAGCTTGAGGTTTTATGAAAGAAAAGATGGAATTTATATAGAAAATTAAAATTCTTGTTCATATAAATACATAGCGAATTTGCTTGTTACTGGAACGTGAGATTAACAAGGCTGCTGTATGAAACCAGTTTTAGGAGGATAGGAAATTCTGTATCTCTATAGTTGGAGTCCTTATGATTACAATATAATTGAGTCCACGGATTCAAAAGCCACGAGTCTGTCTGCAATAGCAATGGGGTAGGTAAAAATAATTCTGGAAAATCCGAGGTGCTTTTAAATGCCTCCTCCTTCTGAGCCTTTGGGGTAGATAGTTCAATGTTTCCTTGGCAGTTATAAGGGCAAAATATTTTTTGGTGTGTTATGCTGTGGTTTGTTTTGTTTTTAAGTGAAAGGTGACATTTTAATGTAATCTCCTGAGTCCTCAGAAGAACACCAAACACTGTGCAGTGCTTCTAACACTGTGTAGAGGGCACGTGAGCTCTGAGGTGCTTGAAGACTTTACCTTTAGGTATCTGAAACAGCCCTGACAATTAGTAGTGCAACAGTCCATTCCTCAAATCAGGAGATCCTTGAGGAAAGTGATTTAAAAAGTGGCTAAACAGAAGAGGTTTTTAGCTAAATGATGATGCTTAACTAGTTTGATTACCTGTAACTTTTTTGCCTCCCACCTTTTGATTTGATTGTATTTTCTTACTTGTAAATGCAGTTATTGCACAGCTGAGGCAAAAGCTTGAAAAACTACAGAACAGCAAACTTCCAGAAAGTTTTAGAGTTCCATATGATCCTGGGCTAAGAGCAGGAGCTCTAGTGGTAAGTATATTCCGAGTTTCTACAAATCCTCTTTGAAAAAAATCTCCTGTTGCTGTACGCTTCTGTGGGAGAACTTATCTTGGGCCGCATGTCTCCGGGACACAGGGCTCTACCCGCCCTGGGGACAGTGATGCACAGACATCAATATGATGGATACAAAATGTCCGTTTATTTAGCTGCGTCACACGCTTATATAGCTCTTGCGCTTCCTGTTCCTGCCACTCCTATGGGGAGGAGTCTACCTTTCCGTCACATCCCATGATCTTCCGGTTGCCGATCCCTGTCTATTCCCCTACATTCTCCTATTTGCAAGTGTAGATACTATATGATCAAAAATATTTGATATAACAAACTTATAACAAACTTACTGTTAGTAAGTTAAAAGATTTAACAACTTCTTTCCTTTTTAAAAATAAGGATGGTAAAAACTGTTTTGTTTTAAATTACAAGCTCAGAACCTCAATCTATGAAACATGAATATTCCAAAATATTCTTCTCTGATGTCATTGATTCTGTCAGCTCTCAAACATTAATGTGCAATTGCTTTTATTATTTTAGTTGGCTTTATTGTACATAGTAATGTTCAACAATGAACCAGGAACTCCAGAATGGAAAGTATTACATACTGCAGTTGTATTAGATATAATTAGTTGAGAAAACATTTGAAATAATGCAATTTCAGTAGTTTGAGTGGCTGAATTTTTCAAGATTAAAAATTTAATAAAACTAATAGGGAATTAATTTTCTTATTTTATGAATGTTTATGTTAAATTAGTTTCACAAATGCCATTTTGAATTTGAATTATTTGCTAATGGAATTGAATAAAGCAATCTGGAATAACTGAAGTTGCTAGATGTCACAAGGGCAGATGATGTGATAAATTACACTGGACAATGATTATGTTCTGGTTTTGCAAAGCACCTGGGGAGTGCTGTTGTTAGGGTCCATTATTTGCTATTTTTGTCAGAATCTCTTATTCTTGGGTTAAAAGGGTTTTTTTTCTGTCTGAAGCAGATCTACGAGCTAAATCAATTTTCAGAGAGTCAAGACATGCTTTCTCCTTTATCATGGACAGTGTTAAAAGTTGTGCAGGTTCAGTGAGGCTTTATATGGCAGCTGAATACCATTCCTTACATGTACTTTCAGTGTGTTTCTTGTGATACAACTGATTGAGAGTTGATAAACTGCTCTGTAGCTGGTGTGTAAAAAGGTTAGTTGCGTTGATGTTGAAGTACAATGGCTAGCAATAAATGTGTCTTTCACAGATAGAAAAATGTAAAGTAATGGCATCTAAGAAGAAGCCCCTTTGGCTTGAGTTTAAATGTGCAGATCCAACAGCTCTATCAAATGAAACCATAGGCATAATCTTCAAACATGGAGATGACCTCCGTCAGGACATGCTTATTTTACAGGTACAATAGCTAAAATGTATAAAATGAATAACATGAATATTTTAAAATACTTTAAAATTGATTTACTTTTCCGAAGTATGTATACTGTCCATATGAAATGTTTTTCTGTCCATATGAAACATGAGGTTGTCTCTTGTTTTTTAAACTGTGTATGGCAAGGCTGACAGAAGAACTTTTTAATGTTACTGTGTTGTGGGTTAACCCTAGTGGTATGGGGAAAGAGGAAAGAAAGAGTAAAAGCAAGAAAACTTGTGAGTTGAGATAAAAATTGTTTAATAAGCAAAGGAGAAGTGGGAGAAGAAAGAAGGAAAACAAAACAAGTGACGCAAAGGCAGTCACTCACCACATCCCATGGGTAGACCAATGCTCAGCTAGTTCCTGCGCAAAAGGTGGTTAACCTCCCTAACCCCCTTCCTCATTGTTTTGTTGCTGAACATGACGTTATTCAGCATGGAATATTCCTTGGTTGGTTCGGGTCATCTGCCTGGTTCTGTCCCCTCCCAACCTCTCGTGCACCCCTGATCTATTCACAGTGAGGCAGAGTGAGAAACAGAGGCAGCCTTGACGCTCTGCAAATGCTGTTCAGCAATAGCTGGAACATCAGTGTGTCACCAGCATTACTTTGGTCACCAACCTAAACCACGGCACCATACAAGCTGCTCTGAAGAAAATTAACTTCGTCCCAGCCAGACCCAGTACATACTGTCACCCTGTTTTCTCCTGCCATGTGCCATACATACTTCACATTTTCGTGTTCTAGAGAAGGAATCTTACTTAGTGCAAGATGGCCTGTTTTTCTGATGAAGCATTTTTATCATTTATTTATGCAATGGGTGAAGTTAAAAATTAAAAAGAGATTGGTAGGTAGCATTGCTCCAGGAATATCTCAGTGATTGTTATGACAAACTGGTTTGTTAGCACTTTTGGAGATATTTATGGGAAACATGGACATGCGTGCTAATGTATTCAATCTCAGCTCATGTAGAAATCATGTAATATATTTGTTAATCTTTCTAAAACAGTAGAGATTGCCTGGGCACAGGACAGATGAGGAAATATAAACCCTGTTTCTGTAGCTGATAATCTCGAATGGCTGCAAACTTTCTGTATTTACGACTTAATCTGTAAAATAGATGAGTAAGTTTAGCCCTGTCTCAGAAGTCTGGGCAGGGTTACTTGTGTGAGTAATAAGTACTGTCCAAATAATATGAAATAAATTAGTGTATACATTTGTTTTTACTAGATTCTTCGAATTATGGAATCCATTTGGGAAGCAGAATCCTTGGATCTCTGTTTGTTACCGTATGGTTGTATTTCTACAGGGAACAAAATAGGTATGTGATCACACTTACTGTGATTAAAAATTCTAAATACCGTAGTTACAGAAGTTGCGTATAGGATAACTTTTCTAGTATGCACTGTGGGCCTGTGATAAATAGCAGTTTATTACACTTCCTGTGAGCAGCCTTCAGTTGCCTCTTAGCAATGGTTTCTGCCCTTCTGATGGGTATCCTTCACCTGCCACACTAGCTTAACTTACTGTCATTCCTGTGCAAGTCCAACTGTTTGGGTCCTGCTGCAAGTTTCTCTTTAATAGCAGTATCGGGTATGAAAAAGCGGTGAAAGCGCATGACTTATTCAAGATGTGTGTTAATGTGTTGATAGGAATAAAATAGAGAAAACAGTTAAAATAACAAAACATTTATGTGTTTTTCCTGACCTAAAGCTTCATACCCTATACTACATAGAAGCAAGAGCATTTCTCAACAGTATACTCAGGCAGTATTTCTCAGTGGGCATTAGTTCCTGCAGCACAGGTGATCTATTTTCCAGAATTTGTGGTGGGAGAAATCAAGTAGTTGTTTACAAAGCGTCTGGAGAACTGTGTGATGGTGTGTAGAGCAACCTGATCAGCTCTGGAAGAGTCCAATTACATCTGGAAATGCCAAACTGATGTATAATTTATACATCCTGATGGCTCTGAACTGTCTCTTTGTGGTTGGATTTGTATGTATTATGTACCCTAGCACATCCACATTGCGCAGTTTCCTAGTATCCAGATAACACAGAATTGACTGTAGAGTCAATTTTGCTGAGCAGTTCTTGAACAATCAGCTGGAGGAAAGCCTCCTCAGTGTAGAAAAATTGGCGATGCCCAAATGAAGCTACTGTGCTGAAAAAAAATGCTTTGGCTGGTATAAACAGTGCATCAGTGAGAGAGATCAGCAAGTACAGCTCTGCCATTCACTTAAAGCTTGAACATGAGTAAAATTAGCAAGTTTGTTAACTTCTGTCATTGGCGTAGCTGGCAGTATGGTAGTAACTGCATGGATTGATAAAATAATGATAATATAAATACTGCTATGTGTCTCCCATGATCTCCAGCTTTTTATTTCTTTTCTTTTTCAGCAATATATTTTGCATTATGGATCAAACAATAATGTACTGAGTCCCAGTAAAATGAAGAACTCTTTTCAATATATATCTGTAATGTACTTCCTCTCTAAAATCCATTGCCACATAAAGTTTTTATGATGCTTTCTTCTGACTTCAAGATATTGTAGCAATGCAGAAGACCCAAACTCAATGATAAAATACTTGGTAGTGTGACACAAAAGAGTTTCCTTTCCCCTAATATAAATGTCTCCTAAAATAAATAGTATTGATAGAATTCTAATAATAAAGGAAAGGGAACATTATATATCAAAATACTAATGAACTGTCAGTATAAGGAGGTTGGGTTTTTTCCTCTCCTTTAGGTATAATAAACCTAATTTTTTGGAGAGATTTTTAGGATTTAATTTAATTTTGTTTAAAATCATTCTAAGACAATGTAATGTATTGAAATAATGGAGGAAGGTGGAGGAATTCTGCCAGTGATCCTAGCATTCTTATGTTCAAGTTACAGACTTCATTATTCTTTCAGGAATTCTTAATTGACTCCCTGTTCTTTTATCTCATGGAAATAATTGTTTATTTTCCTATACACGTGGGGGAGACATAAGAATTTAGCATCCTTTCAGCACCAGAGTAGGGGCATGGTTAGTCACATAAAAACTCCTGTTCAGTTTGCTGAGAATACCTGCAGCCTAAATTAGTAATATCCAATGTGTGACACACTGATGTAGAGCTTACGCTTGTCTGGAACAAAACCAGAGAGTAGTGGCATGCAAATGTTGTTTCACAGTATTCATATGTGGTCTTCTTCCAAGCTGCTTCTTCCCTCCCTCTGAGCATTTCCATGGAGCTTGGGTCAGTTTCTGTGTATTGACACAAGGACAGTACCCCATTAAACCCTGGGCACAGGGAAACAGCCAGGTGTCTTACACCTGGTGCTGGCATCCCCTCCTGTGTAGAGCTTTCTCAGTCCATTGAAGACATCTGCATTCAATGCAGTGTGCAGTTTTGGAAACGTCCGTCCTCTCCACTGCTGCTGCCAAATAGACCTCTGCAGGAGGAACTTTCTCTTCTATGTATCACTGATAAAAGATAATACCCTATTCTCTCTCCCTTTGACATGGCCATATGTTCCCAGCTCTGCGAGGCAATTATCACTACTTACTATGCTGCCTCACTGCCAAATTTAAGACATTCAAGCTGGCCCTTTATATAACAGTCACCTGCTTTAGTACCACAGATCCCCAGAAACACATAGCATGGAGCATTTACTGCTGCACTTCCTCCCAGTTGAATACAGCCCAGCTGAGATCCTCTATCCCAGTTACTGAAGCCTTCTCTAGGACTAACCGTACCTACTGAGAGGCATGGCTGTATTTAGAAGGATTTGCTAGTAGACCTATACTATTCCAGTGGTAACTTTTGTTACCACAATACCTTTAAAGTATTTACTTGGGCAGAGTAAGATGCACAACATTCTGTGTAGGTTTTGTACCACTCTTTTTGTAGTGCAGTGGAGAATGAGAAGTAAAGGGTTTTCATTAGCAGCTGCTTTATAATCTGGGGACTTTTCACACTGCTAATAAACATAGTTATGCTGGGAGAAGTTTTAAATGCAAGGGGAAGCAGAAGCTGCCTCCTGCAACAGCTCTGCTCCCCTGGAATCAAAGGCCTGTTGGCCGGTAGAGGGAGATTTGTGAGCACAGGCAGGGAAGCCTTTTCAACAGCTGGAATCTAATCTGGAGCTCGGTTCCCAGGAGGAAAACAACAGCAAGACAAGCACAGACCAAAATGCAGACATTTTTAATTTAGTGGTATTGCTGGTGGCTTTTGGAGGTCATATTTCCACAACAGTTCTATTACAAACAAAACCAGGCCACTGTTAAGACAGAAGTACCACCTCCAGGGGGTATTGAGCCAAGTGTGGAAGGGACAGGCAGGAAGAGATTACTGCATTGTTACTCTCTTACTGAAAAACTTGCACATAAGTCAGTAATTGCAAAAGGGTAGAACTGTGAATAGATAGAAATTAATCTGTTTCAGAGAGAAAGTCAAACTGAAACCGAATCAGAAACTGTTTTGAAGCACTTTGGGGAGAAAAGGTTATTTTTGTTTGCTTGCTTATCTTTGAGCTGGAGCTGAAGCCAGGCTTCTACATAGAACTTGAACCAGAGAAAGAAAATATTTCTAATTATCAAGTAAGTTCAACTAAAATCTGATCTTCCCCCATACAGGCATGCCCAGTACGAGGGCAGACTGCATTTGGTCATCTTGGCTACAGTGCAGAGTTGTGTTGCAGCCTCTGTTTCTGCTTGTCTCTAGCTTCCCCTTCATCGCATGCCATGTTCATATAAACAGTACAAGTCCTTGTTTCAGCACCGTATTGCTGTGATGTGCTGATTTGCCTTAGCGATGATCTGTTCAGTTTAGGGACCAACCTCTGGGCCCCAACAGCTAGAGCCTTCCACCAGCAATCCCAGTGCTATACCTCACTGTGTGCTGGTATTTCTAATCCTTTCTGTGCATGTGCACACTTAAGCTTAAATTGGATTTACTGCAGGAGGGCCAGCTCCATTCCTCTGCCACAGCTCTGGCAACACTTGCATCCCTAGGCTGCTGCAACGCTGCAGCTTCTCTTCAGCTCCTCAAATTTGTGAAGTTGGAGAGAAGCTGGTGGGAATGTGAACTGTACCTGGGCTTCTACAGGGGATCAGGACAAGAGGTAGTTCCTTTCCCTGGGAAAAGACTTATGCAGAGGGTCCCCACTCACCATGTGATTCTTCCAATTCTAAAAGGTTGTACATTCTCATGGAGGATTTAAGGATGCCAGGCTAGTTACAAGCTTTGGCTGGTTTCAGCTGGGGATCACCAAGAACCACTGTTGCTTGTAAAATAAATTTCTGCTTACAACCTATGAAGTTCTGCAGTTGATTTAAAAAACACAATTTTACATTTAACCTTGCATATTTTTAATATGCTTTGAGATAAATTTCATAACTTCTTCTCATTTCATCCTTGTTTTCTCCAGGAATGATTGAAATTGTGAAAGATGCTACAACAATTGCCAAAATTCAACAGAGTACAGTTGGCAACACTGGTGCATTTAAGGATGAAATACTAAACCAGTGGCTCAAGGAAAGATGCATGATTGAAGAGAAGGTGTGTTCTTTGAATTTTTAAGTAGAATTTTCAAATGTACTCTACTGATTCAGAATCATAGAATCGTTAAGGTTGGAAAAGACCTTTAAAATCATCAAGTCCAATTATTAACCTACTGCTGCCAAGTCCACCACTAAACCATGTCCCTAAGTGCCACAACTACATGTCTTTTAAATACCTTCTCAGCTGATTCTCTGGGCAGCCTGTTCCAATGCCTGACAACCCTTTCGGTGAAGAAATTTTTCCTAATATCCAACCTAAACTTCCCCTGGCGCAGCTTGAGGCCGTTTCCTCTCAGCCTAATGCTTGTTACTAGGGAGAAGAGACCAACACCCACCTCACTACAACCTCCTTTCAGGTAGTTGTAGAGAGCGATAAGGTCTCCCCTCAGCCTCCTCTTCTCCAAACTAAACAACCCCAGTTCCCTCAGCTGCTCCTCATCAGACTTGTTCTCCAGGCCCTTCACCAGCTTCATTGCCCTTCTCTGGACATGCTCCAGCACCTCAATGTCCTTCTTGCAGTGAGGGGCCCAAAACTGAACACAGACTCGAGGTGTGGCCTCACCAGTGCCGAGTACAGGGGCACGATCACTTCTCTGCTCCTGCTGGCCTCACTATTCCTGATACAAGCCACGATGCCATTGGCCTTCTTGGCCACCTGGGCACACTGCCGGCTCACATTGAGCCGGCTGTCGAACAACACCTCCAGGTCCTTCTCCTCCAGGCAGCTTTCCAGCTAGTCTTCCCCAAGCCTGTAGCATTGCATGGGGTTGCTGTGACCCAAGTGCAGGACCCGGCACTGAGCCTTGTTGAACCTCATACAATTGGCCTCGGCCCAACAATCCAGCCTGTCCAGTTTTTTTTATTTTATATTTTAAATTCCGAGTTTGTTGTGGTTTTACTTGAACAGCTCTTACAGTTTGCAGAGGGGAAAAAAAATCCCAAGTCATAAGGTTGAACTGGTCTGTACCCTCTGAACAGATCAGAAATGGTGTTAAACTTGATTTATCACTAATTCCTTTAGATAACTAACTGGGTTGATATAATTTACATACAGTGTACAAGCTAGAACTGTGCTTTCCTGCAAGCATAGGGTTCTTAAAATGGTTAATGCGGGTATTTGTAATGAAATTACTGAACTAGAGAATGTATAACTAAACAGTAGATACCTGCAGAAACCACTGGCTGCATCAGTACTTTGAATAAGTTTGAGTAATTTTTAGACCCTGTTTCTAAAAAGGTTTTAAAGCACAACTGAGAATTATGCAAAATCCCTATTCTGTTTATTATAAAAGTAATCAGTGTTGAGGCTACAGGAACTGGCCAGTTAGGTCCATGGAAAGTAGTTCTTTTATACCCCTAATGGTAAGTGATTTTTAAAACCTTTCAAATGAAGGAAGTTTATTCCACTTCCATCTCTCCTCTGCTGCTGAAATATTACTGTCAGTGGTGGATACATGCATGTTAAAATTTTAGGTCAAAAAAACCCTCTCTGTATCATGAACTTGACTGTTATCAGAAGTCCCTTTGCTGTTTGGAAGCTGCCCTGGACCAGGTTAAGCACTCCAATTCCATGGTTATTCACAGTTAGGAAGGAGAAAAATATTCAGAGCAGCTTAAAGCAATTGATGTTTTAGTTACTACAGTTACTCTTGGGTGATTGCATGGGTTCAGTAAGGTCTACTCCTCTTCCTTTGGCAGAGTTGGCTCCTGCATTCTGTTGTTCTTGCTTGGGCAGGATTTTTTTGCAATTCCCGTGAATATTTCATTTATGTTCATAGATGTTTTGGCAGACATCTCCATGGACAATAAGCTGTTGTCATCTGCATACGCCTGTGCTTCCTGGAAATCCACAGCTCTTTTGTTAGCTAGATCACCTCTGTTTCCTACTAAAGCTATTACTATGTTAGGACTTGCTTGTCACTGAAGTTCTTTGGCCTAATTTTTCACGCTGCCAAAAGGAGCACAGAGCCCATATGGTCTGTTTGTGTTACTTATGTGAGTTTGAAAAATCCGTTCATTTTCCCTGTACTCAGCTGCGGGTGTCTGTGAAAGAACCTTTAGCATCCAGCTGGCAGCTGAGCTCCTGAGAAAACAAGATGCTTTAGAAATGACTCCTTTGTCAGTGGTATTTAGAAATGATACATGAGGAGCAGATTGAAAGGACATCTAATAACACTGAAAGGCAGTGTGGTTTTAGAGGATTTAAATGCAGGTTTGGGTACTCACAACTCCTTAGCTTACGTAGATCCACTGACCTACTAGAGCTTTGTGCCAGCTTTTTTTCTCAGAAAGTGTGGACAACTATACGCTTATTTTATTCGTGCTGAGGGATAGAGCCTGCTGGCCCAGTATAGCGAGTGCAATGCAGGGCTGTGATCTTAATCTCTGCTGTGCAACGGTGTATTTTATAAGACAGTTTCTCTAACTGTTGATAGATACATGTTAACTGAAAGGCATATGACTTTGAGAATGACTTAATTTAGTTTCTAACATTGAAGCATTTAACATCTCTAAGATTTATTTTTAGTTTCAGGCAGCTGTGGAAAGATTTGTGTATTCTTGTGCTGGATACTGCGTGGCAACCTTTGTACTTGGAATAGGAGACAGGCACAATGACAACATTATGATTACGGAAACAGGTGAGTTATTTTTTGAGAATTTCATAGAAGTGGGGACTGTTTATACTTCACTAGGTTTATTTTTCATTTTAATAAATAATGCATTTAACAATTAATGAAGAGACACAGTCCAGTTCTGTCAGCATTGCTTACAAGTTCAGGTCCTCCTGTGACATTGAAATGTATTGTCACCTCTTTTGGCCTTCATACAGGCTCTAGATACTTATCATTAATAATGCCATTCTTTTCCAAGGACGAGTTTGTTACGAACTAAGTCATGAGGAATGTAAAACTAATTTTTTTTAGTGTCCAGATCTAAGATCTAAATGCCAAAAAACTTTAAAAATCAGACAGCTGTTCACCTGTCTGAAGTGTGGATGTGGTTCTGACAGCGTTCAGTGGAACTGTGTGTTAGAATTCAGATGTTACTGGACTATTTTCACTTCCAGGGAACACAATTGCTTTATATACCTATTTGAAAATCCAGGAAAATAAGTGTAGATGGAGTGTATTGGTTTTGCTACTGAAGTCTGTGGGATGGTTGCAGTCCTCCTGAAAGAACCGCAACTTTTTTGTATGACAACCTTTGGGAATTATTTCTGTAGTTGTGCATTGGTTCATCCCTAATTTTACTTGCCTATGGAAGCCCCAGAAAGAACCCCAGAACGAGCAGTACATATGGAGGTGTTTTATGTGATGTAAGAAATTCACTTCCATTTTCATCATCCTCTTGTTTCATAATTGGTCTTTACATAATGCTAAGAGACAGAAGATACTTTTGGGCTTAGAAGGCTGTATATTTAATATTAATCATATTATAGTTGAAGTTTTACCAGTTGAAGGTTAGAGAGATGTAGTACCCTGAAGGCAGAAATGAGCTAATTGAAGACTAAAATAAAGTTCACCAGATGTCCTTGAGGAAAAGAAGACAAAGAAATGCTTTCATTTCAACATTATATATAATATAATGCAATGTTAGTGCCCATTGGCAGAAAATGAGGGACAGGTCAGTAGAAAGGGGGACAGAGAAAGAAGGGTTATTCTGTTGTGGTCAGGAGCAGGTTTGCATTAGGGTCTTTTACAGGAGCTGTCTTGAGCAACAGAACCCAGAAGGATGTCAGTCTGAGAGGTCTGCAGAGAGTGTCAGATTTGGTAGGTTGGGAGGACTTGGAAACTGGCTGAAATGCTTGAACATGTAAGGATGTTCCACCTACAGATCACTGTTTAGTATCATCTTACATAATTTGATGTTTTATCTTTTTTTATACATGTACCACTGTTTTTAAGTAACCATACTCTTTTATCCTTACATCTTGTCTGCCAGTAAAAGCAATAAAGTAATCTGAAGAGCAGCAGCACGCTCCAGTCCTATAGGTGTAGCAACCCTTAAAAGGGGAGTTTTTCATCACTTTTCTGGGAACTGATACCCTACTACAATCTCAAAGTTATCCAAAGGGTGACAATGAAAACTTACTCTGCACAGTACAGGGTGGTTTAGAAATTGGTAATGCAGTGAATGGCATCAGCCAAGGAGGTGCGTAGTGCCAGAATCCCATGGGTATTTGAACATAATCCAGAAGCCTTTTCCATGTAGTGGTGTGCTGGGAGCTGATTGTTATGGATCTGAGGCACAAGCTTTCCTTGGTTGATTTTTGAAAAGCCATGAGTGTATGTTTACAAAATACAGCAGTTCTGTCAGGTTTTTAACAACTGCCAAAGATAAATAAAAAGTAACTTTGCCAAGAGGATAAAATTATATATTAAAAAAAAAAAGAGAGAGAGAAAACAGTCTTTTCTGCTGAGCTAAAGAGTGATCATACATACCCCCCAAAAGAGAGGGTTTGGAGTTACTGTGAATACAAGTAAGTGTTCTTGGCAGTTTATTGTATTGGAGCCTAATTGTGACTTCTTCTCTTTTTGAAGGCAACCTTTTCCATATTGATTTTGGCCATATTCTTGGGAATTATAAAAGCTTCCTTGGAATTAATAAGGAAAGAGTTCCTTTTGTGCTGACTCCAGATTTTCTGTTTGTCATGGGGACTGCCGGAAAGAAGACAAGTCTCCATTTCCATAAATTTCAGGTAAGGAGTGAATATCTGGCTGCAAATCAATTAAGCAATGTTTTTTACCCTCTGAAATGAACATTAGTGCCTTAGTTCTCAAAGGTCTAGGCTCCTGGGTATTATGTTAATAAAACTTACTGAATCATCATAAAATTCTGGCATATTTTAGGCCCAATTAAGAGCAAAAATTATCTGTAAGATTATGGGAACTAGAATACAGACATTCACAAAGCCACACTGAAAAGCTTCATTTAGCAGTAGTCCATATAGGCAGTCCTTTGTTTCTTGTCTTGATTGAAAATACTTTGTAGGGGGCTTCAGTATTTGTGCAATCAGAGGAGACTCGTAGCACTATGCAGAGCCTTCTGTGTAGTACGGGCAGGTGCGAGATATTCCTCCGCTGGCTTTGCCAGTGTTATTCCCTCTCGATTCTGCCCTCGTGTTCTGGGGCTCAGACTACTGCATCTGAATGGAAATCTGCAGTGACCCTAAGCTATGACAGATTCTGGTTTTGTGAAGTGGATGGACTTAACGCTCTGGGAGAAGAGAGTGGTGTTAAAAATCTATTCTATTGCAGCTTCTATTTGAAATTGAGCCCCTCCAAGACAGTTGTGATTTTTCAAGCTTGTGTAGGACCTGGGCAAGGAGGGAGCAAAGCAAAATACTGTTCAGTATGTTTAATGAAATGGCTGAGAGCGAGGCTGAGCAGAAGTAAATGGATGTCTGCAGTGTTATTCCTGTTCTCATCTTTAGGGACCTTAAGTAAGTGCCTGATTTAAAAAGCAGGTTCCCTATAATATCAAAAGAAAAAGTCTCCTCCAGAGTATGAGTCAAAGCAAAAGCCTAACTTAGATGTTCTGGATTGCCTGTGGAAAAAACAGTGTCTCTGTGCTGGTAGCAGTCTGGTTTTCTAACCTGAGTACCTCATTAAGGTTCTTATAGTCAGATAGTGAATATATCCCTTTGAACATACACATGACTGTACAGCAAATAACGACGCAATTGTCATCCTTGTGCCCAGATTTCTGAAAATAAATAAAGAACCAGGTGCAATTTTTGAGTCTTTGATTTGCACAATGACTAGCTTTATCACAGTGCAGCTGCTTTGAAGGGGCTTGCAGCTCAGAAGATGTAAGAGCAGGGTGGGTTTTGCTATGGGAGGGGAATGCTGAGCCCATGCTCTTAGAGAAAGAAGCCTGTGAGCTGTGCTGCGTACAGGAAAGATGCTGTTGCTGCAGCTGTAAGCCATGTGCAATAGTGGGGCCGAAACGCCACTCTAGGTTATATCATTTCATAGAAGACCTCTGTTCTGGAAGCAGAAAATAGTTGAAAATGTGAAAGGGTGCTTGTGGAGAATTGGAAGACTAGCAAGCTGTTAGCACCTACCGTGAGGTAGTGTGTTCGTATATATGAATCATCCAGCTTTCTAGAGAATATCTGGCCTTTACTTCAGCAGCCCCAAATCCAAAAGCAATAGGAGGTGATTTTGGTCTTAGCCTCTCTTCAGTAAGCCATGCCTTCATAATACAGTCCTGAATACATATTTTGTAATTCTGTTACGAATTTCTAAATTCTGCTACCATCCCACTAATGCAGACTGTTCAGGAATGCCATGATAGTGCTAGTGTCATTAACCAGATGAAAGGTGATTAATGTGCTTTACCTGTGTGAACTATGACCGTGATATGTGACCTGGTCATTTTAGGTGGGGTGATTCATGCACAGACAAATAATACTGACCAAAAAAATGTAAGTCCGTGTACAGTTCTGCTGCATTGGATACTGTTCATAAACTCCTGGTAGTATATTAAAAGGCTTTTTTGTCTCAAACGCCATTAAAAAAAAGTTAAAATACTTCCATACAAGTAAATAGTAACACAGAGCAAGATCTGCATGTTTTGCGGTAAAAATATATGTTTTAATTGTATGGTCAGAGTACAAAAATAAACAGAATTATAGCTTCACTTTTCAACTGTCTGGTTTCATCATGTTTCCTAATGTTGAGGGATTCATTCAATGTGCCTGCTGACTCATTCTTGTATTAACGGAAAAGTCTCAGCATTTATCCTTCATTAATTTTTAAGAGCATCTCTCATTAATTTGTACTTCAGCTACATTAAAGTAGGTTGTACTTTAAAGGAATCCTTTGGTTTTTACATGCTTTGATGTTTTTAATATTTTAAAATATATACTTTTTTAAAAAATTTATTTCTTTGTCACCTATTGGATACAGTTCCTACAGATGTGTTAGCCATAGCTCATATTGCAGGTGTCAGAGGAAGTTAATTAAGAAAATAAATTTGACCGAAGTTCACTGCAACAGAGTATAGTTCATTATTAGTGACCTTCTAAACCTGTCAGTGGCCTGGCATCTTTTCTGGAGCTAGCAATAAAGCTCATTCCTATTAGTTCTTAATCTAAATTTTGCTTCCCTTTTTGTTTGCTTTCCTTATGATGGTTTAATGAAAATTAGAGGCTAGAGGCTGTTAATGACATCACAGAAATGCTTAGTAGGAAGCAGTGGTTTATGGTCTTTTGTCCTAATCACGAAAATGTATTTAAGCATGACTTAATCTGAAAAGGCAAGTATTTTTGTGTTCCATCTATGAATTTTTCAGATGCCTCAGTACTGTCCAGATTTCTCTTGCTGTCAGTGTCTCATGTGGTGGCATTTCCTCTCTGGCCTTTGGCTGAAACCCATGCAACTCTCTTACTCCTATGTACACACAACTTTTTCACTTCTTACATGTAGAAACCCTTAGGAGAGCCTCATCTAAGATCTTTGTAGTCTTTTGAGCTTTGTCCACCTACCTATTATTTGCCTAAACTTGTCTTTGCTAGCTTTTGCATTGAATTTTGAATGCATTTTTATTCATTATATTTAATTTATTTAATTATTTTTTATTACTCGGCTGACTTGATAATACAGAGATCTGTATTTTCAGTACTAATAAAATTCTTCTGTACCCTTTGTTTACAAAATCTCATGTATTTGTCAAATAAAGGTGACAGAAAGCAGAAGGGTGTACAATTCATCATTGAAAAATACTTATTTGTAGTACACTGCACAGGGAAGGGATATCCTGTATAACAGAACTTGGACGCTTTATATTAAAACAATGCCTGGCCTTTAGGAGACTAATATTTAGGACAGTTTCAAGCTCTCAGAATAATTATTCTTTATTGCCTATTGGACAACAGGATTTTGGTTTCTCCTCAGCTCCTCTCATTTTGCCTATGGCTTTAGATTAGTTAGCAGCTTTCTTCTTAATCCCTTGGTAAACTTCTACATATCTTTGACACCTATGTATGTGTTATTTTTGGTTCTCTCTGCCTTTCTCAGAAGTGTAAAAATTATTTTTCTGGCAGATGTTAATTCAAAACACCATTCAGTTCCTGTCTGAATAAGTAACTGTAACAGGCAGATACAGCTTTTTTAAATCTTTTGAATTCCTGGAAGGATTGCCTTTGGGATGCTGTGATGCCAGGTTCCTGACTGCATAACTGTTTTTCTGTCTCAGACACCCACAGTAGTAAGAGGCATCATCCATAGAGAAATGTAAAACCTTCTTTGATATAACTATAAAGAGCTTTCATCTTTTTCAGGGGGAACAAAACACACACTAACTCTTGTGACAAGATTTCCCTGTTTGAAGTTGATAATACATAAGTAGAATTTCTTTATTTTTTATTTTTTCCCCTGGTGTCATGGAGAGAAACTAATCCCTGTGATAAGATGATGGTGCTTTCTGTTGTAAATTGTGCTTTGACCATTGCACTTTACGTTCTGCTTCGCTAGAGCTAAACTAACATTAGAGTTCGTAAGTATGATCTTATTTCAGGACAGAATTTATCTGGAAATAGAGTGCAATAGGAAAAAAGAAACCCTACAGGCAGTTCCTCAACACATCCTCTTCCTTCTTTACTGTCTTCCTAACCTGTCTGGTTGGTTGTCCTGGTGTTGCTGATGCGAACAGCAATACACATTAAGATTATTTGTGCATTTCTTACTGTTTCTAAGGAAGAAATAAACCATCCACCTTGTCAAAAATAAATGGTGTTCTAGAGGGCTGATGAGACTTGGTGGAACTTTACATGAAAATATTTGGCTTTCTTAAGAATTCTCTAATAAATTCATATACATTTGTGGAAAGGTTAAATTGAATATTTAACTGGATAAAAACTCAGATTGCTTCAGCTTTGGTTTTAATAGCAACAACCTTCTTGGAAATATTTTTCATCTTTTTGCATTACTGCATTGCAGGCCAAATTTAACTTTCCAATATATGATTGATTTCTTCATTGCATTGTCTTCCTGAAGATGTTGTTTCTAAAAGTAAATGAGTAATAAATTTAATATAAGAAATAATCATTTCAGTTCATGTATTAGTCACTTAGCATTAAATATTCTTTTAAAAAGCATTGAGTGTTTTTCCAAGCTGCAGAAATTTTGTTCTCCTAAAGGTTATGCTATTAGGCACAAATGACATATATGGAAGTGAAAAAGCTATTAAAAAAAATCTCTGGAATCCAGCATGACAGTACATAAACACAGAAGTGCTACAGCAAGGCAGTGTGCCTGAAAACTAGAGCCGTCAGGTGGAAAAATTTCTCAGAACACCAAGCCTGAAAAATCTTCTCCATTAAATAAGCCGTCACCTCTGCAAAGTTAATAGACATATATATAGAATAAAGAACAGTCCCCTGGAGGTGCTGCTTTATTCAGTAGCACTTGCCAGCCATGGTCTTTAAATGGGAACATACCAATTGGAAAGGACGACAGTGAATTATTGCTGTCTCTTTTAACAGCCACAGAAAGAGATTACATGACAGGGAAAATTAATTTGAAACGGTGGTGAGGCTAAGGTTTTATGCTTTAGTAATTAATATAATATTAGTAAAAAGAGCCTTTAGTTTGTACGCCAACACAGTACTTGTTGCCCCAAGGTGTGGTGATAAATGAAGTAATATGGAGCAACGCATACAGAAGTTCGCTTCACGTTTCTGCTCAGGTGAACAGCTCTGTCGGGTCTCCTCTCTCCGACATACTTGAGTGATTGAATAGAGTTGGTTAATGAGAGTCCTGTGAAATTCCTACACCACGCCTCTCAGTTCACTGCATCAATTAACAAAAACTTCTTCTGTCTTGTAGGACGTGTGTGTGAAGGCTTATTTAGCTCTTCGACATCACACAAACCTGCTGATCATCCTGTTCTCCATGATGCTAATGACTGGAATGCCCCAATTAACCAGCAAAGAGGATATTGAATATATCCGGGATGCACTGACAGTAGGGAAGAGTGAAGAAGACGCCAAAAAGCATTTTCTTGATCAGATAGAGGTTTGCAGAGATAAGGGCTGGACTGTGCAATTTAACTGGTTTTTACATCTCGTGCTTGGAATCAAACAAGGAGTAGAAAAGCATTCTGCTTAATATTTTATGTAAATGAACTGTGGAAGTGAATAGGACATTAGTGCATCTACATGTTATTTATGAATTCTGAATAAATGAGCAGTCAAAATTGCCTTTACTTTGCTGGCAGCTTAAACAGATCTTCTAAAAAGGCAAGGACTTTTGCACTGCCCCTGCAGAAGATCTTCCTGAAGTTAAGACTTTTTTTAATGTCTAATGACACTTCAAGTTGCTGGATTCTTTTAACTAGTTGCTTTGCTGATGTGGCCTGCATTTTTCTTTTCTTTAGCAATAATTTCAGATAAATACGAAGGAGGACCTTGAGTAAGTTGGTAACCTGCAAATTCAAATAGAAATCCCCTATGACATTACCTTAATTGTTCATGAGGGTCAAGCCCTTCAAAAGCAGAAGAATATTTAAAATCTATGGTTATATTGAAATCCCTGTAGGCAATTAACTGTTTTCTCAGGATGGCTTACACTCAAGTGTTATTCACTCACATCCTTCCATTTTGTCCCTTCCTTAACACATTGTCCTTTTGGGATTTTTAATACATTGTCAGTACAATACTGTGGCTCTACCACTAGAGGAAATTACCTTACTATTATTGTAGCCTCCTGACGTAGACAAATGAGCTTGACTGTCCAGCCAGGAGACCTTCCCAGCTACCTAGAATTTCCTCAGGTTTGAACCTGAAATTCTGAAGGTTTAATTTTGAAATTTTTTTTTATTGTACGTTTTAATGGGGAATGTCCATATTATATGACAGATTATGTTATTACTGTAAAGCTACTGAAATACCACCTGTATAGTAAAAGCATTGTAGAAAAAGTAATGGTACTTCCTAATTCCTCAGAGAAGCTCCTTGTGTAAGAGTAATTCTCATTTTACCAAATATTTGAGAAACCCAAAGTTATTTATTCTCTGGTGATATATTTTCAGGATATACCTAGAAGGAATTAAATGTAATCTTTGAGATTGTGTATATTTTGCTATTTATTTTTAAATTCCTTAAGAGACTATACTACTGAAAAGCTATTTATGAAAGAAAAAAATCCTTATCTTTAATTTCAGTATTTAAGCTTCAAAGAGGAAAAAAATGTGCAGTGTTATTTAGAATTTTAACTCCTCTACTGTAGGATGCCTGCAAATCATCAAGTCTGCCTATGGTAGGAAAGGAAAAAAATATATAACACGAATTAGTCTTTGACTTGAATTATTATGGTATACTTCCTGCTAATTGATTTTTACCAAAGAGAGAAGATGGCTTACAATATTGCTTTTTTGCACTTGAGCCCGTGTAATTTCTTCTTTCATTGTAGTGTTACATGGGTTTTACTTTACACATGATTAACTGAATTTTTTCAATTCTGTTATCATTTGCTTTGATCATTTCACAGAACTGTTAAGATTTTAACTACTGCTACCACTGTTACTACTGAGTGTATTCTTGCAGGATTTTTAATAAATGTACTGTAATTGGTGTCTCAGCTATGAGGTATAGCCAATCTGTTCTTGAAATGTAGATGTTTATTTGGTTACTGTGCACAACTATTTTTGATGTATATGGTAGAATCTAGTTAAGGAAATCTAACAAGTTAAAATGTAGAATATTTTGTTGCTCTGTTACATAATCATTCTGAGCAAGATAGGCTTAAGACCATACTAAAATCTAAACTCAATGGTGAATATTGTCTGTAAAGGGATATTTTTAGATATGTATTTTATAGATCTGAAATAAATTGACATGTTCTAATCATCTGATTATCAGACATGAATAAGCAGCTTAGCCCAAAATACACGTAAATATTTTTTATCCAGTTACTTAAAGACTATGTAATCTGAGTAAGAAATTATATTCAAAGTCCCACTCAGAGGAATTGTTTTAGTCCCATATTAATAACTCTGTATGATGTCAGATCTTAAATTGTAATAGTCTATAGTATTAGAATTGCAATTACTTTAATTGTAAAATGTGAATAGAATATTACCACTTTCTGAGAGCACTTTATTCGTTCCTGGTTTGCTCTGTAAAGAAAAATTTGAAGATTTTAATAAGTTCCTAGTTCTAAAAAGTAAGTAAATCTACTGCTAAATTTAACTCCAGCATGGGGAAATAAATGCTAATCACAACTTCAAGGGAGATGGCACTCTTGAAGCAGCCTCCATTTGCAGAAAAAGGTCTACGAGAGATCTGCACCCAGAGGAGGAAGCAGATTAGTGCTGCACTAAACTTAGACTGATGATTTTTATCAGCAGTTTACAATGTGCTGTACTGAATTGTATTCAGTGTTTGTTACAGACATCTGAAACACCTCTGTGCTGAGCTAATTAACAGATTACTTCATTGCTTTCCTTGCCTGTGAAGCCTGTGGTTGGGCTGCCAGGGCAATGCTAAGCTGCCTTGTGTCTTCCTTTGAACACCCCCTCTGTGTTGGGCCTTGGGTGTTTGCCAGCCTGACTTCTGGGAGATCAAAAGCAGCTGCCAAATCTCCTTTTTACCTACAGAACAAGCTATTAGGCAGCGTACCAGCACTTTATTTATAAATAGCTGTGCATTCGTATGGCTGATTATCTGTTGGCTTTCATGTGCCTCTGGAAACCTGCACCCACAAATGACTTTGTTTTCTGGCAAGCCCTAACACAAGGGGAAAACAATGCAGAGATGTGGTTTGAGGCAGCCCGACTTCAAGGTGGAGTGGAATTGCTTTTCAGGTGAGGAGGTGGGCGTGATCACACATCTGCCCATCCCAGCGTGTAATACGGCCATTGCTTTCTGCAGTGGCAGCTACATACCCACGGCCTGGAAAGCTGGAGCTTTAGCACAGCCACCACTGTCCAAGCAGGAATCAGTTTCCTGAGTTGGGCTTAATGTCTTCCAGTGCATAAACACACCAGCCCTTCAGAATAGCTGGTTTATAAGGGCTATAAAACAGGAAATGTAAGTTAGTCACTAACCACATTTTTCACAGGCTCTAAAACAGCATGCAGAAAGAGAAAATTACTAAATTTTCTGAGTAGGTCCCAGTTATGATCCTTGTCCTCTATAAGCCTTGAGATTATTATTTTTTAAAAATTATTTTTAAGGGCTACTTTTTCTTTAAGATGTATTGTATTTTCTTGGTAGTCTAAATTCATGTTACTACTGCACCTAGCAGTGGAAATTTGAATCTATTCTCAGAGTCAGTGCCTCAGAGTCAGTTGTGACTTGACATATACTTTGGCTCCAGCAAGATCATTGAGATGTTGGTTAGCTGTGAGTGTGTCCCCAAGGCTCCAGCCTAATTATATTCCAGGACAGGAGGAGAAGGTGAAAGGGGGCTAAGGTGTACAGTGTGATTATATTTAGATCTTCATTGAATACCCAGGTTGCACATGTTAGAGGTGTTTAATCTATCATTAGAATATTTAGCATTATTTAACACATAGCAGAATTTCCTCTAAAATGTGACCAATGATACAGAAATAAAATATGAACAACTGACTTGAGAAATGTATCAATAGAAATTATAACTCTTCCAGGGTATTTTTCATTAGAAAGCTTTTTTACTGTCTACTACCAGTGTTCTGCAAAGCCATATGAGTAGTCCCGAAGATTACATAGACCACAGACTCTGTGCTGATGATTTTCTAATGCAGTTTGTGTAAAGTAGTCTTGAAAATAAGAAATTTTAAAAACCTGGGATACCAAACCATCTGCAGGGTCCCAGGAGTATCCCAGTAACACTGAAAAACACTGATGTGCTTTCATGAATCTTCTAATTGCAACTTTCTCAATATATGTTGGAAACAGCACTCCAGGAATCACCTGTTCTCCTGGACAGAAGTCTGCAGGAAGAGGTTCCTGCCATGCTCACCACTCTGCATTTTGGAAGCAGAATTGGCCAGAGGAAGTTCTAATACATTTTTAAACTTTGTGGCATGCTTACAGAAAAGAAGATTCATGCTGGATAAAAGAAAGCAGTTTGCCTGCAGTTGCAGCATTAATAAGAAGGACTAATCAAAGATACAAAGGACATGGTTATAACCATGCAAGGTTCATACATCATTATGTCATTAGAGAAAAGAAGCATTGGTGACCGGTTCTAGTATGATTCAGGGAGACGGTGTTGTGGTTTAACCCCAGCCGGTCAGAAGAATATGGCTTTTCCTTGCTCTTTGATCACCAGCAAGAGAGAGGCTGGTGTCCTGCCTGTTGATAGTGAGCAAGTGGGCACTTGGCAGGAGAAACTCTTCCCTTCCTACCCCTGGGAATGCGGGTTTGTCATTTCAGAGGGTGCACGGCAGCACTTGGCAGGGCAAGAGCCCTCTGCAGGCTGGGGAAAGCAAGCAGGCAGTGTTTAGCAGATGTACCATTCCTCAGGTGAGTTCCTGGGGATGCAAAAGAGGCTGTCACTTTGGAAACAGCAGCAGCACAGTGCCAGAAACACATGCCAGTTAATTTTAGCTAGCAAAAGAGACCCGTATATGGCAGAAGTGCTATATCTAGTGAGTACGAGCACATCCCACACTTTGGTGCACTCTCTCTGGTGTTCAGAGTCACAGTTTGCAAGTGCTGGTCACTCTCTCAAAGCTGAGGTGTCTGTGGTCAGAGTTTACCACCGATCCATTTATTAGGTGCATAAAGAAACAAATGGGAAATAATAACCTGTAGATACACAAAGAAAGGTCAAATCTAATGTAATGAAGAACAACCAGGCAAGTTCCCTGAAAGGAGAAAGAGAAAGAAAACAGAAATGTTAATGGCCCATAGTACAAAACAGTTTAAAAACTATAGCTCAGGCTTTGTACCAGCTCCTCCTTTGCCTTTGAATATAGCTCCTTTATCAAGACTAACATCCTGCAAAAGGCTATGAGGGCTATGGCTGTTTAATAACCCAATAAATCTGCTGCCACAGTGCAGTTCCATGATAAAGAGTTCATTAATGATTCAAGATATGGCTAGAGCTGAATTTTGCTCAGAATATTTACTGTTAAATTACCTGAGATTAAAAAAAAAAAAGTCAAAGAAATTATTAGTCCTGTGCTTCTTCCCCAAATCAACCAGCAAGTGTCTGGGATTGGCATTAAATTCATCACATGGGAAGTTACTTCCTGTCATGATAGAAATGCATTTTTCTCTGAAGCGTTTTGAGCTGGCCCCTAGCAGTCCCAGGATACTGGTCTGCACAGACGCTGGCTCTGATGCAGGATGGCAGCTCTTCTGCTCAGCTGTCAAATGGCTCTGCACAACAGAATCTCGGTGAGATAAACAGGTCTCCTCAGGAAATGCTCTCGCTCCAGCCAATGTTATCCTTCATTCTGATGAAGTTCATGACAGCATCTCTGTTTTACAAACCTGCTTCTTTCCCACAGAATATGATGTATTTTCCAAACCTTATAAAACAGTAATTCTGCCTGCCTGGAGAGAAAAATACCCAGAGATCTCAGTAACTTTAAAGCAGTCTGAAATTGAAACACTCTAGGCAGAGACCTTTGGAGTGAAGGTGATGCCTCATGCAAAGGCAGGCAATTATTCTTCATGCCACTGCAGACTTTGCATTCTAGGGAGATGCTAATTACCTAAACATGTTCATTTTTCAGAGGATCATCTTTGGGAATCTGTCATTGCAAAAGCACACTGAAGCAAGGGCGAAGAGTGGCTTCTTACAAGACCAGAGACTTGAAGGTCCCGTGGAGACTGACACCAGCAGTAAGTGGTCGTTGGGTGCAGCTGCATCTTTCCCAGGGCAATGGGAACTCAGTGGCAGCAGCCCTGGCAAAAACGGGTGTAGAAGTCAGGCTTTAAGTGCTCTGTGGCTTTGAGGCAAGGGTAAGCATATTGCACTGAAGGCCAGACCAAAAGCCATTTGATGACAGATTCTGTCCCCATCACTGAGCTTTTCTGAGGAGGGAATGGCACTGCTCACCACCTTGAGGGCTCCTAATGCACAGCCAGCACCAGCAGCAGAATTGAGACCTCATCAGATAAGGTACCTTACTGAAACACCCCATTCACGGGATTCATGCAACTGCTGTGCACAACTGTGGTTTGTTAACTCAATGTTAGGTACATGTCCCTCTTAGGAATTTGAGGAATGCACCTCTTGGAAGACTTCTTCCTCAAGTCTCAATTATTCCCACTATGCTCCTTTTCTTATTTCCTCCCTGCTTTCTTCTGTAAATGCTAACATGAGCTCTTCAGAGATTAGTGTGTGCTTAATAATCCTTATTTATCCTTACATAAAAGCTTGTTTAGTTCACCCTGTCCTCTGGAGTTCTGTATTCCCACAAGCCATCTAAACAGACAACAATGTATAGCACTAGGATTTAAAAAAAGAGCAAGAGGACTGTTCTCACAAGGTTAGCACCAGAAGAAAGGAACCAGCTTGTCTTCAAGGGGGCTGAAACACAAGACCCTCATCCCAAATTGGAGATTAAAAAAACTCCTAACTGATGAAGTATATTTTTAGTGTGTTGACTTTTTGAACTCCCTGTTCTTCCTCTGTCCGCGTGTATACGCACAATCATCTTATTCTGAAAAGCCAGCTGTGGATGCGCACATAAATACATGCCTCTCCATGGCTGCTCCAATGGTGTCTCCTCTAACCCTCCATCACCCATCCAAGAAGCCGACCACCAGTCATTCCCTGCTCTCTCTTATTTCCTACAGGGCCCCATATTCCTTTTCTATACTGGGCCTACAAACTGCATCTGGAAAAAGAACAATGAACATCCAAGAAAAAGAAAATTATCTCCTTCTACCTCATGTTTCCCGATAAAGATTTACATGAGCTGCAGAGATCTGTCCGTGGAGTATTTTTATGACACAGCCACCCACATAAATGCTGGGAAAAAACCCAACCTATGCAGAGTGGTCTTTAGTTAATGCAAAACTTATCCTCACAGTCCTTAAGTACTGGTGTTACCAGGACTATCACATGAGAATAAAAACACATTTGACTGGAAAAGTGGAAATTTCTTAATGCAGTTAGTGCAGTAGTAACAGAAACACAGCCCTTCTCGAGGGTGACCAAGACTCAAAAAACGGGCCACCACAGCCTAGTTATCCCAGCTGGTGTCATGTATGCATCCTATCCAAAGTTGTGATCAATCTAGCTAGTGGCATCAGCAACTGGACCTGCTGAGAAGCAAGTTATCTACTTTCAGCACTGCTCATAAAGCAATACTTCAGAGAGCACCCTTTAGTATATCGTCTTCGCAAGAGATAGGCCAATAAAAAAGATATACGGAAGAGTATCATAATTGCAATATCCTCATTTACAACAGCATCAAAGAAAAAGCACAAGAAATATCTATTAGTGTTATTTACAAGATCAAGAGAATATAATATGAAACTGAATCACAGGAAAGCAATTAAAAGCACCAGTTTGTCAAAAAGACACGGAAACCATCCTACAGCTGGGGACAACCTGCCAGGATCTGTTTAATACAGCAGATATCACATAGTTCACAGCAAGACCTTCCAAAAAAAAGGATACCACAACCCTTGAAAAAATTTGACCACCACTAGAAGAAGACAAGTTGCTGGCACCAGTAAGAACAGCACTGTTACAGGGAGAAGCTCCATGAGTGCAGACAAGGGCACAAACATCCATATAGCAAAGCTTCTGTTCAAACAGGGAAAGGAAATTTTTGTAGATCTCAGAAATTTCACAAATCCACAAAGGGCATGATTTAAAAAATGTGAAAGTATGGCATGAAAACATACAGAGGTCCATAAGAAAAAAATACCATGACAGAAGGCTGAAAAAAATCCCAACATTTGGAGAAACACAAACAGATAATTCCCCCAAACTGTTCAGTGCCTACTAGAAATGAAGATAACATGACACCAATGAGACAATCTTTTAGGAAAATCAGTCCTTTAGGAGAATTTAGAAAATCTGGTTAACTTGCAGAACAACAAAGTATTCTTCGCTACCAAAGACTTTTGGAAGGAAGAAACAAAGTTAACTCTAGAGTATGGACTGCAGAAACAGAGTGCCTGGTCATTACAACTAAAATACCTCAATTGCTCTGAAACTGGGGAGACCTCTCAGAATAGTAAACACAGGGAAAGATGGGCCATGCACTTCCCCATCAAGAATGATCAGAAATGGTTAGAGACTGTTCCCTTCATTCAAAACACCAGAACCAGACCGGAACTCCAGAGGCTTGATGGCAATGCCTGATGCACCCAACAGAGCACAGCAGGAGTTGGCGGCTGCTCTTTCTTAACTCAGAGGAAACCATTACCTGCTGATAGTTGATTACTATGTTTATTTTTCAAACTCAATCAAACAACATAGGAGCCGACAATACAGCAAATCAGGCTGTGACAGAGCCCTACGAAGCTCCCAGGCTGTGAGGGGAGAGGTGTACAATGCAAGAAACTTTACCTTCAGTATATTTTCATGTCTATGTATCCCATTTATTCTCTACAAATTTCTGGGAGCAAGATGTTTCTTGTTAATTTGCTGTGTACTTTTTCCTAAAATCTAAAACAAAGCCTTATACCAAGCTACAGTGACTGTTTGGCATAGAATGGGTGAGTGTAGGAAGCCTGATGTTAGTACCAAGCCCAGTGGAAGAATCCAGCTCCTGCACATGGGCTGTATTGGCGTCACCCTGGCTGCCTGATTGAGAAACCAACCTGCAAAAAGCTTTTCTAGCACTTTTACCAACACCTAACATTAACACACACTGACTTGTTGAAATGAGTATGAGTAAGTGCAAGAAATAAAAGGAAGGTGCTATCTGCCACTAGTCTTCAACATTTTTCAGCAGGATCTAGCCCGGGAATTCATCTGTGCTCAATGGTTTTCTTGATTAAAAAGGCCTGTAAAGAAGGGACAGCTGGCAGTCGAGATGCAACAGGACAAGTTCTTGCTAGAGTCTTCTTTCAGTCCAAATGACAGCAAGGCCCTGAAAGCTGAGAGCTGGGCTGAAAAACCCTTGCTGTACCTTAGTTTCTTGACTTTTGCCCAAATAAAAGCATCTTTTCCTTAATGTTGACCAAGTCATCTGTAAGGAAAACATCAGAACTGTTCCTGTAAAAGTAGGAGTGTGCATTAGCTTACTCTTGAGTGCCTACCCTCCAACAACTGGTTTGTGGCTTGCACTTTTCTTAATGCTACTTTATTCATGGAAAAAGGGCTCTGCTGGAAGATGCAAGCAAATACCTTCCTAGCAGATGAGTGGACTAGAGATGGTTTATGACTTGGAGAATGTTTATACCCATGAGTCACCCTGTGGCAGTGTTTGCTAGTTAAGGGATCTGCAGTGAATTTATTCAAGTAATAGTCAACAACAAACATCTGAGGGATTTAACAGATCTGTACAGGATGGATGTTTCAGACATGCACAACCCGCTTTCCATATTATTCTTGGCCCAATGGGCAGGAAGCTGATAAAGATACAAGAATAGTCGATCAGCTACTAATCAAAGCAAATTAAGGTTGTCAAGACCTTCCCTCAGTTTACTGAACTACTGAAAATAAGCAAAAGCTGTGAGTTGTTTCTAATGCCAAGAGTTATTAATCAACGTTTGTTCACTGGAAGACAAGCTAGAAATTGTACTATAATAAAAAGTGTCAAATCTATTAAAACTTCCACAAGAAATGTCAGTATTGCGACAAGAAGCCTAGTAAGATGATCTGTCCTCAGAGTAATTAAATCAGCAGAACAACCTAATTTTTATGCACACAGAAGGGACTTACAGGGGAAAAGGAAAATCCTTGCTCGTAGTTGTGCAATATGCTGCCAGCAATACTGAAACAGCAAATGAAGAGAAAATGCATGCAATATGAGCAAGTCCTGGGTACCTCCTGCTTAGAATATAGAAAACTCCAATACAGCCAATCCAAGCACAAGCAATTTTTCATGTTTTGGCTGTAGCTACAAGAACCAAAAGCAACACTTACCTCAGGTGGAAGAGAAGATTTAAATGCCCAAGTGAAGGATTATGGTACATTTTGACAATGTTTTAAAGAATACTTCCAAAATTCCTTTGCTTATGAGAATGTGTGGCAAGACACAAGCAAATAGGCGTACGGATTTTTTAAGCGAGGACAAGGAAATTATAGAGTCCTCCTTAATCTTTTTTTCATGTGCCTTGAGCGGAGTTGTTCTGAGCAGAGCGTGTGTTTGAGAAGTTTTGTTAACAAAAAGCCTGTTTTAGCTCATCCCATATGGATTTCCATTCCTTCACACAGCCTAAATAAAGGCAATAAAATCATGTTTACATTGGGATATTTGCCTTTCTTTCCCCCAAGAGGTAATTTCTTTCACACACTTGCGAACGCTGCTATATATGCAAAGCTTAAGTATAAATTGAAAATGTACCTTAAATACAAATAGTCGATAACCCAAGACCGACATTCCCGTAGGTATGGCCTTCTGGGAGAAGTAACCTCGGATGCTCTTGTTGAACAGTGGATGTCCCTGTGCCCAGTCTGGGGTGGAAATAAGATAAATAAGAAATAACATAACCCCATGGTATTGCTCCACTTCTCTGGGAGGTTTCTGATGTTGCTGTTTCACAAGGGGAAAGAACAGAGGAGGTGAAATTCCCAGGGTGAGTGTCAGGGTCATATTGCCTATGATCTCTGGAGCTTTTTGAATTGTATGTAGGCCATGTGCCCATTGCAGATGACAGGCAAAGAGGGTTTTGATAAGAACAGTTGCTGCTCTCTGGATCTCTGCTCTCAGCACATCTGGGAGGATATATGCTTAGGTAGCCAGGTCAGCACATGTCACCAGGGTAGCAGGAAAGGAGGCAACTGCAACCAGGGTTCAACAGAACAAGGAGAGCAAAATTTTGGGTACCAAGTTGTATGTCAAAATAGCCAGCTTTGTAGGAATCCTATCAATGCCAAATCACAGTAAATGAGCTGTAGTTCAAGCTGCAACCCCACAGGCCTGGGCTTGGGAGCAGGATGTACTGTTCCCAGAGAAAATAGGAATAACCAGAGTCAGAGCTGGAAATTCAAAGCCCACTTCAATTATACCTTCTTCGGCTTTTGGAAAACAGCCTTGGTAAATCTCTAGTCGCATCATCACGACAATTTTCCCAGGTTGTTGGCTAAATGGTACCAATAAATATAGTCCCCTTTGGCATGCCAGCAGGAACTTGCCAAACATGAAGGATAGCAATTTGTCCTTCCTGATAAGACACATGCCACCATCAGGCATATGGTACCGAGCGAGAAACAATTCGCCCTGTGATGGCAAACCGCCCACTACTGGCCTTAGCCTGAGGTACTCCCACACTGCCATGTTACCATACTTGTAACATACTTGTATGGAGGATAATTAGGACATTTCAGGGCAGTATTTTTTTTCCAGGTAAGAGTCACTCTTGTAAGAGATCTCACTGAAGTGCAAAGTTAAAAAGTAATGTAATAATTTCAAAAAACAGGGAGTAATCTGGTGAATCTTCATCCTGTGTTTTAAGGTCCTAAACCCACAAATGAGACTGCTCCACCTCCAGCTACTTTTAATATATAAATTGGTATGTACTAAGCTCTGTGACAAACAGATTGTCACAGCTGTCAGAGTGGGTCACAGAGAAAGGAGCTGTATTTGAGAGGGAATTGGCTTATCATTTAAAGAACAGGCCTGCAAATAAACAATGAACTGTGGAAAACCTATTTAATGTAATACATGGGTTTACTTTGCTCAGAAAATGAGCTATTCCTGGGGAAAAAACCAAACAACTTCTTTAGGAATCTCTTCTCATGGATTATGACCTCATAAACTTAGACAGACTGGTCCAGTTTTTAGTAGCTTAGTGTGCTGGCTTTGGCTGGGGTAGAGTTAATTTTCTTCATAGTAGCTAGTATAGGGCTGTGTTTTGGATTTGTGCTGGAAACTGTTGATAACACAGGGATGTTTTTGTTACTGCTGAGCGGGGCTTACACAGAGTTGAGGCCTTTTCTGCTTCTCACCCCACCCCACCAGCGAGTGGGCTGGGGAGGCAAAAGGGGCTGGGAGGGGACGCGGCTGGGACAGCTGACCCCAACTGACCCAAGGGATATCCCACACCATATGACTTCATGCTCGCCATATAAAGCTGAGGGAAGAAGAGGGAAAGGGGGCATGTTCAGAGTGATGGCATTTCCCAAGCAACTGTTATGTATGATGGAGCCCTGCTTTCCTGGAGATGGCTGAACACCTGCCTGCCCACGGGAAGGAGTGAATGAATTCCTTGTTTTGCTTTACTTGCATGCACAGCTTTTGGTTTACCTATTAAACTGTGTTTGTCTCAGCCCACAAGTTCTCTCACCTTTACCCTTCTGATTCTCTCCTCCATCCCACCATGGGGGGAGTGAGCGAGTGGCTGTGTGGAGCTTACTTGCTATCTGGGGTTAAACCATGACACTTAGTCATCAGCAAGGTCCAAGAACAAACTTTAACACAAACACATGACACTTCCATTTTTTCAGGACCCCTGATCTTTCCCCCAAGAAAACTAATCAGTTGTAGACTTACATTGAAAACACCTCTGAGAAATCAAATGTCAGACTTTCATCCAACAGTGACCGCTGTTCAGGCACAAAGGTCCATAAGCACACATCTACTCACAAGATCATGACCTAGAACAACAGAGGAAACCACTGAGAGCTGGAGAAGGTAGTTGCTCTGTTATTCCAAATACGACAAATATGTTCAGAGAACCAGAAGGAAGGGAATCGTCATTGACTAAAATAGGTCTCTACATACCTAACAGGAAGGCTCTATAGAATTTCCTAAGGACCTATACTAGAAACATCCAAAGAACTATTTTTTCCAGTTGAAAAGATTGAGGAGAAGGAGAATCAAGTGCACTGAAATACTGGAGAGGATTTTTGTATTGCGCATTAACTTCTCCATGAGGGAACCACTAAGATGTGCTAAGCAAAAAGCTTTGCACTGGAGAATTTTTTTTCATTTCCAACCTACAGCTAGGGAGTATCTGCCACGAACAACAGATAAGAAGTGAGTCAGCAAGTTAGTTAATTATTCATGGGTTCATCATCTTTCAGAGGGAAAATCAGAAATGTCATATAAGGAACAAAGGGCAATGGGACCAGCAATTCAAAAGTTTAGATGCCCTTTTGCAGGCTGAGAACTACTAGTTGCATTTACTGCATTTATTAGCTGTGATGTGTTCAAGGGTTCAGAATTATGGACCTTCCTCTGTGGTAAATGTCTTTTGCTACAGAAGGTTTTGAAATGGGCCAGGTGTGGCAGAGTTCTCATGCAGGATCTGATCACACCAACTGGACTGTCCTTGAATCCTGGAAGTGGAGTGCTGCCTCTTCTAGCAAACTTAAGTTGAAGATCAGCATAGAGCTGCTCAGAACCAAAGAAGGTGGTGCTCCAGGTAGAAAAGGGCCAGAGAAGAGAAGATTTATGGGTTTGGGAGATTTTTTTCCCTCTTCACTTGAAATAGTGAAAGAAGAGATTCAGTTCTGCAGCCTATTTCAATATTCTTTAATCACTGTTGAGCTGTGAGTAATGTTCCCCTTTAAAACCTACTTGACACATACCCTGGTTCTTAGCTGAGTGCTCTTTGTCTGGAAAACAGCTATTAGGCACTCACCCTTATCTCAAGAATCAGACAGTCAGTATTATGGTGTCATGATGTGTTCATTCTCTTTAGGTTCCATAGGTACAAGCTGGATTGCTTGGAATGAAAGTGGGTTTCTGTCCTACTGTGTCAGGAAATAAAGATTTTTCTGCCATATAATACTGTTTTTCAAGGGTAAGGTCATCTTACTGTGCCAGGGAAACTCTTTTTAAGGCCACAGAATGAAGTAAGTCCAAAAATGCACTGATTTTTATTTATATTAGTACATCTTGTCAAGCTTTCTCTCTAGCCCAAGGCATTGTTAATATTGACATGAATACATACTTGGCTTCCAAACCAGCCTGCAATCACTGTGGCTCATCTATATTAAATATAAAAACTTTAAAAAAAAAACCAATTGTGAAGACATCACTGCAGTCTAACCACTTAGCAGGAGGTTCTCATCTGTTTTCAAAATGGATTTCCAGTGGGTTTCAGCTGTGGTCACCTCTTTAAAAAATCACAGATTTTTAAATATCAGATTATTAAACCTCAGATAAAAATCACAGACTCCTGCTTGTCCTGTTTCATCAGAGAGTGAATAATCTTTTCCATGTTTGAGTTATTACCATTTTAGTAGAGGAGCTCAGCCTCCTTTTGTGATTTCTGCTGGGTGAGTAATTCCTCCTCACCCAAGCAGTCCCATTGAGTTTCCATTTGAGCAAGAACTTGCAAGATCAGGACCTTTCACCCTCAGCACTGACCCTTTTAAGAGTGTAGCTATTTTTATTCTCCGGCTTCCAGGCATAGAAATGTTGACATCTAAACTGAGGAATGCCAATAGCTGAGACAAAAAGAGAAAATAAAAGCCATCAATTAAATTATGTTGAATTTTTTCAAGACACTGTACTTTTAGGCAAGGATTTGTTTACACAACGGAGTAATTTAAAAATATCTACATATTTTAAAAGTTAAAATCTGAAGTGCTGCTTGTGTTTAAAATGAAATATTGTTTAATGCTTTACTAAGAGTAGTAATTTTAAAATAGTAGATATTATAGTATAGATATTTCAAAATAAATTCTAGTACTTATTAGTCTGTCTCCAGTAAAATATGTGCTTCCATAAGCATTTTGAACGCTTCTTACATTTCCATATATTTACAAACAGAAATTAAACTCTTCCAGGGGCAAAATCCTTACCTGCTCCTTAAAACAGCCTGGGTTAATCTGTACTTATCTATAATGAAAATATGGAGGCCAGTGACTACTGATGTACCCCAGCGGTCACCCTGTACTAGGGTGCATCTATGTGAATGACCTGGATGGTGGGACAGAGTGCACCCTCGGCAAGTTTGCAGAAAATACAGCACTGGGAGAGGTGGTTGATACACTAGATGGCTGTGCTGCCATTCAGCAGGACCTGACAGGACGGAGGATCTCCAGTACTTGTAGTGGGGCTCCCCAGTACAAGACAGACATGGTGATACCACAGTGAGGCCAGCCTAGGGCCACTACCATTGATTAAGGGCTTGAGGCATCTGGCATACAAGGAGGGGCTGAGAGAGCTGGGACTGCTCAGCCTGGAGATGGTGCCAGGCTGTTCAGCAATGCCAGTGACAGGGCAAGAGGCAACAGGCAGACCTGAAATACATAATTTAGACAACCTCCAGAGGTCTCCCTGCCAGCCTCAGCTGCTCTGTGATTTTGTGATTTTAGTCTGTACTTTAAAGGCTATGATACATTGTTCTTATTGCTTTTTCACTTCTAATTAAGTTACCATTTCACAGGAGAATATAGTATGAATCCGGTAGGACCTGACCCCAACATCTTCTGTAGTGGGCAGCAGCTTTCAAGCAACTTCAGTGAGCTCTGTATCAATTCTGCACATGATGCACTGAAACACTGACAGGACATGAAAGATTTTCACTGCTTGTAAAATGTAGCCATAATCAAAGCCCACTGTTTTCTGTGAATGCAGATTGGTTTTACTACAATACAGTCAATACTGGGTCCACACTGCCCTCCATCATTTAGGGGTGTTGTGCCATTTTATGGCAGAAAGGAATGTGCCCAGCTCTGTACCAAAGCTTCCCCTCACAAAGGGAGAGCTGCCAGGGGAGGCAGAAGCCTGCAATGCTGCACTCCCCTTGCTTGCTGGCTTTCATTGAGAGCATCTCCACTGCCCAAAGTTCACTGCTTTTACTTCAGTGATCAAACACTGAAAATCTCAGTTGCTAAGAAACCCAAACCTACTTGGCAACTGGGCACATTAGAGCCCAGGACATGATTAGTTGCATTTCTCCAGGATGGCCCCTGCCAGGATACAATGCCTTTTAGTCCCAGGAGAGCCAGTACACTGCTGTCTCCCTGACCTGGTCTGCCTTCCCTCCACATTCCTTTCCTCCTGTCTTGCCATCCAGCTGGACCAATGTTGAGCAGGGAACAGTGCTGCCTGCACCAGATACATAACAACACACACAGCTGCAGGTGGATAAAAGGTCTGCAAGGAGTCAGCCCTTCCTCTTGGTCTGTTATGGTACTCCCTTCTCTCTGCATCTGTGTTGAAAGGGCAAGAAAGAGGGCAAGAAGAAAGATTTGAATCTTTCAAACACACGTGCTCAGGAGAAGGAGGGGATATGATTCTGAGAAGCATGCAGATCCACACAGACTTTGGAAGCTGTGCTGTCTGCACAGACCCATTTGAGCTCAGAGATCCTAGCATGCCTTAGCTGATTGCTCATGTTAGTCAATATAAACTGTGAAAAAAGACTTGTCTCATTCTCAGAGCCAGGTCTCTTAATAGGCACCATCCTTTAAGGTGCCCAAAACTTAGAAATATCGGACAGGCCAGGGGTGTTACTAGGGACAACCCTACAGCCTTTGCAGCTCTTGCTTACACTGATTTTTTTTCTTTTCTTTCCTTTTGTTTTTGTTTTGAGAGAAAGAAAGCATTCTGCAGGGCATGCCTAATGTGGATTTCTCTTGCTGAACTGACTTGATAAACCATCTTTGAAAACAGTTATTTTGAAGGCTGACTGGAAGGACAGCAGTGTACCTTTCCTTGGTGGCAGTTCTTGGCTTTTCAGGGAAAGATACTTTTGGTGCAATGGATTCTGTGAAAGGACCTGGCCTGCGAGGCTTGTCTTGATGTTGCCAGCTTGAGAGGTTCCACTTCAATGCCACTTCATGGAGATCTGGCTCCCCATAGGTGCCAGATTTCAAAATATTTGTCCTCTTTCCTTTATGAGTTATATGGCTTTGGAAGACTGAGTTGTCAGGCCTTGAGAGGGCTAATTTTTGCCTGGTGCCTGTGTGAGTTAAAAGGCCTAAACAACAATATCAGTTGAGGAGACTTGCTACAGAAAAAAAGTGTATTACACTTGCAATCTTGCAGTCTTGCCTCCTGACTCGTTGCTCCAGCAGTGGACCACAGTTATGAGATGTAGCCATTAACTCAGATCCATGGAGATCCTTCTCATCTTCCCACATCTTGGTAGTCCATGTGCCTTGCCAGCTACTACCAAACCCAGCTGCTTCTGGTCCACGTTTCTGTGGGGCAAAGAAGCTGTATTATCATCTAGATGGCAGAAGGATGATGGAGAAATCCATGAAGCAAGGGGAGTAGCCTGGCCCCAGATCTTTGCTATATGTGTGGCAGGGAGAAGGTTATAACATTCAGGTAACCCAAACCTCCAGGAACAAGCTAACATTTGAGCTATCAGGCATAAATCAGGGCAGGTAGAAGAAGTAGGAAGGCCTACTGACCTAAATATCATCCTCAAGAACACATTTCATCCTTTCCCTGTTTGTTTGAAGGCTTTCCTGGAAAATGCTGTGAGATAAGGGTATGGCATTTATGCAGGATGTCATGGTGCAGGTTCTGTGGTGCAAGTACTGCAGACGAGTTGGGGTTGGGACAGGTATTAAAATGTATTTTACACAGCATGCTGCAAGGGAGTTTAGGAGAGGCCTTCTCCAGTGGTGCCTCATTTATAAACAGTCTGGACATGTCTAAGGGACATTGTAAAGGAATAAGCTGGGACTGCAACTGTCTCTTCGAACACAAGAGGCCTTGACTAGGCCTTATGGTAATGATATGAAAGGATGGTTTGCATGGATGTAAGGACATTGACAGATTGATTTAACACACAAATAAACCCTTAAGGTAAACAAAAGAAAAAAGTCCACTGAGTGAAAGTGATCTTAGGGCAGAAAATTATGTTGACCTGAAAAGTACCGTGCAAATTTGAGTAGATATGTTGACTAAGGATCATGTGCTTATTTAGGCAAGTTGTCCTTCTGGGGCAGGTTCAACAGCTAAGTCTGCTCTCTCGTACATTATCAGCTTGAACCTCTCCATAGCTCCTTAAGCAACTGTTATGTTATAAATCAGCCTGAATGTTCTGGCTAGCCTCAGCTAATGGATGGTTCCTATGGATTAATCTGTTTGGAATTTGGGCAGCCTCCAAACTGTTCTGCAATGTAGGCCCAGAGAGAGGGATTTCAGCAAAACATCACCATCTCCCCAACAACCACCGGATTCTGTTACACTCAGCAGAATCTTAACAAAGCAAAGATTCTGCCCCATTGGCTCCAGACACAGCTATGTTCACGCAGCCTTTAGGTGGAGTAAGTGTGAACAACAGCAGACCCTGTGTCCTGGTTTCAGCTGGGACAGAGTTACATTTCTTCGTAGTAGCTAGTATGGGACTGTGTTTTGGATTTTTGCTGGAAACAGTGGTGATAATGTGGAGACGTTTTAGTTGTTGCTAGGTAGCACTTACACTGGTCAAGGACTTATTTCAGCTCCCCGTGCTCTGCCGGGTGCACAAGAAGCTGGGAGGGGACACAGCCAGGACAACTGACCCAAACTGACCAAAGGGATATTCCATACCATATAATGTCATGCTCAGTATATAAAGCTGGGGGGAAAAGAAAGATGGGGGGGACATTCATAGTGATAGCGTTTGTCTTCCCAAGTAACTGTTACACGTGATGGAGCCCTGCTTTCCTGGAGATGGCTGAACACCTGCCTGCCCATGGGAGGGAGTGAAGCAATTCCTTGTTTTGCTTTGCTTCCGCGCACAGCTTTTGCTTTACCAATTAAACTGTCTTTATCTCAAACCATGAGTTGCTTCACTTTTACTCTTCTGATTCTCTCCCCTATCCCACCGGGGGGAGTGAGCGAGCGGCTGCATGGTTCTTGGTTGCTGACTGGGGCTAAACCATGACACCCTGAAAAAGGAAGAAGGACGGACTGTTACCACTAGTGTAGGAGACTTTTGCTAACTTACATGGCTGCCCTTTCAGCTCCACATATATAACTGTTGTCCTTAGCAAATGGGTTCAGTATGAGCAAGGATTACTTACACAATAAAACATGAAAAAGTGCTGTTGCAAAAGTATTTGAATCTGAAAAAAGCACACTTGAAATAAATAAGGGGCACTGGGAAATCACATTCTGGCAACTGCACAAAGTGTGTGCATTTCCCATAGAATTGAATAAAAATAGATTGTGCCAAAAACGACGATAAAAACTCATGGGAATGCGTGTCTGGCACTGTTTGTACTCCACTCCTGGGGCTAAAGTTGAACTATTGAAAGGGTGGTGCAATTATGAATTTTACTTTAAAAATGTAAATATTTCCGTTTCTTATAAAAGTGTAAAAAATAATCACATACTTTCTTTGATGAACCATAAGTCTACATTAAAGGGCCATTTAAAACTCATTGCAAGTCAACTAAGTTAAGATACTTATATTGCATTCATAAAGTGATTGATATGATGGGGTCTTTAGGTTCTGCCAAAATAGAAATAGTAATGTCATATACAGACATATATGTATGCATGTGTATTTATTTATACATGCACACACATATACTTATATGAGAGAGAGATAGAAAGACAGTCTTTGTGTTCCAGAATCTGTAAAGGTCATTACATTGAGATTATTTTTTAATCAAATGCACATTTACAAGTTCTTTTAAACAAACCATCCTGAGACAAACTGGGGACTTGGCACTCCAGTGCATAGCTCTGAAGAATCCACGTTTGTCCTTTAAGGTCTGCTGGTTTGAATTTAGGTTCTTCTCACTCTTCCAAATACAGACACATGCCTTCCCTCACAGATAGGCAATACCTGAACCCCTTTTGTCTGATGCCTTTAACACACAAAAGCGTCTGTCATACAGCCCAGTGTGTCTACCTACCCAACCCAAGCTGTGCATAGATGTGCAAAAAAAAAAAAAAACCAAATTGAGAAAGAAACACATCCTTCATTAGGGTCAGAATGGTGGTTTTACTCACTAATGCTATTCTCAGTTTTCACCAGGATGAAAGTCTGCAAGAACATCACCATTGCATTAAGGTTCAAACACAGGAAAATATTTCAGCTGGTGCTTATGTGTCTTCTTTAACCAATACTTATGCAGATGCTTTATTCCTCCTGACAATAATAAATACTAATTTATTCAAGACAATAATGAGTAACAATTAACTATCAGGGAAAAAAAATCCAAACCCCAAAACCCAGCAGTTAATGCCTACTGAAAAAGTTGCCTCTTCCCTAGGAGAACCACAGACTCCACAGCTCTGAGCCCCTCCCTTTGGAAATTAGCTTCCAAGAAACTTAAGATAATTCTCATAATAGATTTGTTTGGAGGAACATTGGCAGTTAATGAGCAACGCAAGGCATGGAATTGTAGGGTTGTCCTCAATCCAACAGCTATTTCTACTCCTTTGCTCCCTGTTTTTGCCACACAGCAAATTCTCTGAAGATTTCAGACCTAAGCTCAGGAATAGTAAGAGGAAAAGTGGGGTTGCAGGGAGAAAGTTAATTTTTCAAAAATCATCACATTCCCCAGCTCCCTCAAGGAGAATGAAAAGCAAAACTATCCATTCACTATAGCTCTTTTGCATTTAAATAATACCCAAGCATCCACAGTGGTGACTGTAGATTTTTAACAGCATATTTGTACTTTGATTTTCTCACTATCACTTCATATTTCATAAGGTCAAAGAACTACTGCATCTTTGGGGATACTTGTGTGTTCCTCTGGAGATATGAAAGAGTGTCACTTTCCAAGAGAAGATGTTGAGCCATTTCTGATAAGCAAGGCCAACACTATTCTTTGCCTTAAAGGGGCTAGAACAAACCACTAGACTATCTAGACTGATATCCTTCATCACTTAGATCATTCAGTATAAACCTCTTCTACTGAGCATAATAACAGCTCTTTAGATAAAGGCTGTGAACTCTCCCAGTCTTTTCACCTCAAGGCATTTCCTTCAGCTTATTAATAATTCCTGTGTCTCTTTTCTGCATATCTCCTATTTTTCCATATTCTTTTGAGCATATGAACACCAAAACTGTAAGCCGTACACTTTTACTGGTCTCAAGAGTGCTTTACAAAGGGAAGATCGCCCATTCCTATTTTTGGACTTCCTCTTGAAACAAACAAGAATCTCATTAGCCCTTTTCTCTACAGAATTACACTGGGAATACAAGTCAAGCTCTTTCTCCATTTTGATCCCTAAACCTTTTTAGAAGCACTGCTTTCCAAGATAAAGCCCTCCCATTCTGTAGAAACATCTTGCACTTTCTTCTGAAATCAATGACTTAATATGAGTTGTGTAAAGAAAGATTTTATTTAAATGGACAAGTTATCCAGACTACTCCATGCTTCCCTGAGCTCACTGATATCACCGTTCTGACTGAGTTCTGTGTCATCTGGAAATTGTATCAGCAACATTTATACTTGTTCCCAAGTGATTGCAGGAGGTGTTGAATAGGAGCAGCCTACTGTCAATTCCTGGGGAACTTCTCCATCTGATTATGATTTTCTGTTGTCAAGTACTTGGAGAGATGTCTCTGTTAGCCATTTAACAGGTTGTGTTGACAGTGTACAATGCCATTTTTATAAACAGTGTAGGACACTGTATGAAATAAAATCCTCAAAATAGCTGAAGTCTACTATATCTACACTGTCATTTTATCTCATTACTTTTAAAATGAGAAGGTTTACTTTTAATGGCAAATTCAGCACTCACTATATTGACTTTAAAAATTCTAATCAAATTTTTCTGAAATTACAGGTGATTGTGAGTGCCCAAATTGAGGCACATAAAGAGGACTGATTTTCTAAGAAAGGGTATACAGTAGTTTCTGAATATCAAGGACAACAAACAACATATATCAATGGAAATCAATGGCTGTTCATTCACTGAATAATAACAGTTTTATGCAGATAACAACAACAACAACAACAACAATAATAATAATAATGTCACGAAGCTCATACTTCCGGGAAAGTCCAGTTTTGGGTAAAGGACTAGGATGAGTGGAAAGGTACGGGCCTTGAAGTCAGAAGATGTGATATTTTGCAATTCTTTTAACCATATTATCCCAGTAGATGAGGTTGTTTGAAGACTTGGTTTCATGACCAAAGCAAGCCAACCTAAATTTGACTTGCTAATAAAAGGATAGTCTGATACTACTCCTCCTGAGCTGTGATTTCTGCTCTCCTCTCTCTGTCAGCAGGATGATTCATCTCAGCTCTACCAGGTGTTTGAGTGACTACATAGCCCTACAAGTGCTAAAAAGGTGATACAAGGGAGAGGAAAGAAACACTTGTTCAAGAGTTAGCAGGGTGCCATTTTGGTGGGGGGAAACTCCTCAAACCTTATATCAGGCTAAACTGATTGTGAATTGATACTGAAAATAGCAGGGCCTATTTCATTTACAATGCTTGACCACTATTCTGTTTCCTGAGCTGGATTCCTTCCATCCCAGGTTTTGACCTTAGCCTTTGTGCTTGCTCAGGGAATCATAGAATCATAGAATTGTTAAGGTTGGAAAAGACCCTTAAGATCATCGAGTCCAACTGCTAACCTATCACTGCCAAGTCCACCACTAAACCATATCCTCAAGCACCACATCTACCCTTCTTTTAAATACCGCCAGGGATGGAGACTCAACAACCTCCCTGGGCAGCCTGTTCCAATGCCTGACAACCCTTTCGGTGAAGAAATTTTTCCTAATATCCAACCTAAACTTCCCCTGGCGCAGCTTGAGGCCGTTTCCTCTCAGCCTAATGCTTGTTACTAGGGAGAAGAGACCAACACCCACCTCACTACAACCTCCTTTCAGGTAGTTGTAGAGAGCGATAAGGTCTCCCCTCAGCCTCCTCTTCTCCAAACTAAACAACTCCAGTTCCCTCAGCTGCTCCTCATCAGACTTGTTCTCCAGGCCCTTCACCAGCTTCATTGCCCTTCTCTGGACATGCTCCAGCACCTCAATGTCTTTCTTGTACTGAGGGGCCCAAAACTGAACACAGTACTCGAGGTGTGGCCTCACCAGTGCCGAGTACAGGGGCACAATCACCTCCCTGCTCCTGCTGGCCTCACTATTCCTGATACAAGCCACGATGCCATTGGCCTTCTTGGCCACCTGGGCACACTGCCGGCTCACGTTCAGCCGGCTGTCGACCAACACCTCCAGGTCCTTTTCCTCCAGACAGCTCTCCAGCCACTCTTCCCCAAGCCTGTAGCATTGCATGGGGTTGCTGTGACCCAAGTGCAGGACCCGGCACTGAGCCTTGTTGTCTCTCATACCGTTGGCTCTGGCCCAACAATCCAGCCTGTCCAGGTCCCTCTATAGGGCCTTCTTGCCCTCCAGCAGATTGACACTTCCACCCAGCTTGGTGTCATCTGCAAACTTACTGAGGGTGCACTCAACCCCCTCATCCAGATCATCAGTGAAGATACTGGGCAGGACTGGCCCCAACACTGAGCCCTGGGGAACACCACTCGTGACCGGCCGCCAACTGGATTTGACTCCATTCACTACCACTCTCTGGGCTCGGCCATCCAGCCAGTTTTTAACCAAGCGCAGAGTGCACTCGTCCCAGCTCTGAGCAGCCCGCTTCTCCAGGAGAATGCTGTGGGAGACAGTGTCAAAAGCCTTACTAAAGTCCAAGTAGCCAACATCCATAGCCTTCCCCTCATCCACAGTGAGGGAAAACCCTCACTGGCATAAATAAAAATTTTACTTGAGTATGTAAATGGCTACTTGGTTCTTGCCATTCAAGATTTACATTAGGCAGTAGAAGAGTCAAGTGTTTTGAATCCACAGAAGAATAAGCACAGGCAGAGCAAAAGATATGAGATGGAGAACAGGAGACTCAAGTGAAGGAAGAATCATGAGGAATGTGTTCAAGTTTGATCCATGAATTACAAGCACTAGTTTCTTATATTATTGACAAAACTGGACATTTTTCTGATAAATAGTTTTGGGTTTGGTACTGGATTTGGTAAAATAATAATAGTGACATGTTCTAATGAGAAGAATAGAAAACGAGGAAACTATGGATTTACAGAGCTGCAAGTTCTGTTATTGCTGAAAAAATATATGGTTGAATGATTGCCATTAAAAACTGCTAGTAAGATCTTCCTAGTAAGCCAGCATGAGCTGAGAAGAAAAAATTGTCAATATATGTGACATTTTAAAGGTATTTTGGAAGATCAGAAATTGGTACGTGATTATTCCTACGAACTGTGGTTGTTCAAAACTTACAAATCAGCTATTGCTTGTTCAAGAGCCAGCAAGGAAAAATATTGCCATATCATTAAAGAGGTTTTGAAGTAAATATAAAACATGAAGGGATTTGCAGGTTACTTGTCAGCAACAGCTTTTAATCATGAAATATGCAAAGGGTGTCTGCATTTAAAATTTCAAAATCCAGGACAAAAGCTTTAAGAAAACACAAATCAAAAATCTTTACAACACAGGAAATACAGTGAGTAACATCTCCCCCACCCAAACGTCAGTCTTTTCCCACTACACTGCAATAGGTATAGGGCCAGGTTTTGTCCTGTGTTTTCTGAAGTACAATATGAACTCTCTTTCCATTGAGAGCCACCATTGGGAGTCGCTAGGTTGCCAACTTAGGAGAGAGACTGCTACAGATAAAGAGACCAGGGTCTTTTCTTTCTGGGCTAGCTGTGCAGCTGGTCCAGGCAGATGATAATAATAGTCCCTCTTGCCTCCAAGAAGGTAAATAAGAGGGGTTTTTAAAAGCCTGTACTCCACTAATGTGCTTGCTAAAGTGACTTTCCACTCAAGCAAAAAGGCTTTACCCAGTCTTACACTCAGGACATTAAGTGCACACTTCTGTCCCCTTTGGATGACATGCATTGCATTGCAGAGCTTAGCCAGGGTTAATCAGAAGATGGTTGGTTGAGAGAATGTCTTTGAAAGGACTGGAGAAGGATGTTCCTGTCAGGCAAAAAGTTGAACGCTGGCAGAAAAAAAGCTTGTAGTTGGCTGTTGGATGGACTTTGTTAGTTCAAGTTTACTACATTTACTAAATTTGCATTTACCCTGGTAAAGACAAGGCTTGAAAGTCTGTCACTCCTTCCTTCTGCACTCTGTTCATTGTCCTCTACAGGATTAGAAAAGATCTCATTCTCCGATCACTGACAGAAGCAGTCCCAACCACTGTCTGAAGTATGACATCTGGAATTGTTGCATGGGAGATGCAGTGCTTGCTATTTCTCAGATGCTAGCTGTAGTCTCCTAGTTTTTCACAGCCTTGAACCAGGTGAAGGGACAGATTAACATGCAAAGCTGGTAAACAGTGTGTTATGAAGGGTGCATCTGTTGGCTACGAGGAAAGGAGATAATGCAAGTCTTTACAACATTTTATTGGTAATTATGAGGGAAATGTTCTGCCCAATTCCTTTTCAGTAGAGAAGGGTTTTTCGAGGTTTTCCATTCCCTTTCATTTCAAGATGATGCTCACAGCTGAACTAGAATGACACACAAAAATTAGTAGCAACTAATAAAACTCATTGGAGAGGTGTGAACTGATACTCATTATCTAACTGTTCACTCTGCTAGACATAACACATTTTGGTACAGCTGTCCTCCTTAAGAGGGTTTAAAAGCAATTTAAATGTCAATGTAAACTCCTTGGAATAGAAAGTATCTAAGGAAACCAGATGACACCAACTTGAACTACAAAGTTCACTGCCATCCTTTGAGATAGACCAAAACTCAAGTCTCACTAGACACAAATGTTTTGGGCTGTTTTGAAAATTTTTTAAAAAATATCATTATTTAGAGTGCCACCACTTAGGAATCTCTTATTCAGATTATCCCAGTTTTGCATACAAACATCAAAGACTGGCTCTTGAGGATGTCCTCAGAGAAGCAATCTCCTTTCATGACTGGGAGGATGGGAGGGTCTTGCAAGCTAAGGAAGTCCTTGATTAGATGGGAAAAGACACTATGCTGCTGGTAAATTCCTAGAATAATACAGTGCCTTGTCTAGCTAAGAGGAAATCTTGGGGATGACAATCCTTTTAGTCCTGGAGGACTGCAGTAGATGGAATATTGTATGCTCACAGAACACCTAGTTCCTGGAAGGTCCAACAAGTACCAACACTTCCCTTCTTGGAGGTTTCCTCAGAGCTTAGGTATCTCTCAACCTGATCACAACAGATCAGCCCTTTCAGTGGCGTAAGAGGGTTTTTAAGATCCTAAACTTGTAAGAGAGCCAGTCTGGCATTTCTAGCTAAACCATCCTCTAGAATGACTAAGGTATGCACCTGCCCGTAATGTACAGATGTCAGCTCTCCTGCTGCACTTGGTTCTTGGCCATTGTAATGTACATGGCTAGATGCTACACCAGCAGTGTTTAGTAAAGGCAGCTGTGGTCAAGGCACGCCAGCACTGGGGCATGGCATGAAGTGGGGTTGTGCTGGCTAGGCTGTGAGGCCCCCCAAGTCACTGCAGCAAGTTTTAGAGCCTGCTGCTGCAGCAATCTTCTGCAGCCTAGAGACCACTTGTGGCCTGCCCCCAGAGGACTAGCTTGACCTTGAAGATGCTCCCCAGGCTGGAAAGTGCTAAATATCAGTGAATTTCACTTCAAATATGTACTTCATAATGGCTAGCTGTAGGCTTTTCCTGCAGAGAGAAATGAATCCACAAGATGTTGCTCAAAGGTATTCTACAACTCCATTGGCAGAGGTGCCTCTTGCTTGCTACAGGGCAGCAATATCACCAGTGCATGCATGGATGACTCACAGAATCACACAGAATCACAGAATGGTAAGGGTTGGAAGGGACCTCTGGAGATCATCTTGTCCAACACCCCTGCTTGAGCAGGGACACCTAAAGCAGGGGGCACCGCAACGCATCCAGGCAGGTTTTGAATATTTCCTGAGAAGGAGACTCCACAACCTCTCTGGGCAGCCTGTTCCACTGCTTTGTCACCCTCACAGTAAACAAGTTTTTTCTCTTGTTGAGCTGGAATTTCCTGTGTTCCAACTTGTGCCCATTACCCCTTCTCCTGTCATTGTGCACTATTGAAAAGAGCCTAGTCCATCATCCTGACACCCACCCTTTAGATATTTGTCGGTATTTATGAAATCCCCCCTCAGTCTTCTCTTCTCCAGGCTAAACAAACCCAAGTCTCTCAGCCTTTCCTCATAAGGGAGATGCTGCAGCCCCCTGATCATCTTGGTAGCTCTCCGCTGGACTTGCTCAAGCAGTTCCCTGTCCATCTTAAACTGGGGGGCCCAAAACTGGACGCAGTACTCCAGATGTGGCCTCATTAGGGTGGAGCAGAGGGGGAGGATAACCTCCCTCGGTCTGCTGGCCACACTCCTTTTAATGCAGCCCAGGACACCATTGGCCTTCTTCGCCACAAGGGCACATTGCTGGCTCATGGTCAGCTTGCTGTCCACCAGCACTCCCGAGTCCTTCTCAACAGAGCTGCTTTCCAGTAGGTCAGCCCCCAACCTGTACTGGTGCATAGGGTTGTTCCTCCCCGGGAGGAAATTACTAATTTCAGTAATTTGCCTGGTCTGTAACACTTTGAAGATCCAACTTGTGAACCAAGCTCCATTTGTCACATTGTGTATGTGTTTTCAAATGGAGCTTGGTTCACACACAGGGTTCCACTTGGGAACTAATTAAACTAAAAATGGCTTTGAGATCCAGATCTGTGTGAAGAGCATCATAGGGATTGCTGTATTTTGTTGCCACATTACTTGAAGTCTTTCAGTATCCTGCTGCTATGAACGCAAATTTTGACAGCTTAGCTTACCCTAAGCCCTTATGAGGTATATTTCAGGACAATTTGAGTAATCTTGAATGTTTAGTGAGATCAATTATCAAACAACCAAGTAGTGCCAACCTTAGACTTTTTAGCAGTTAGTTTGCTTGGTGTATAAAAATAAGAGTCTAACAGATATTTCTGGAACCCCAAAACATAGGCCAAATGTTCAAAGGTGATGAACCAGAGGGTGATGCAATTGTCATGCATTCTGAGGATCTCACTTGCAAGAAGCCTTATGAAGAACATGCACTTGTAATTGCTACTTACTTACTTAAAATATTTAAGCTTCCTGGTGATGACAAGCAGCACCTACTTGCCACTGTGCTAAGTAGTCTCTGCAGCATGACTTGGAAAAGCATCTATGCTGAGCATTGGCGCTCGGCAACGTTAGAAGAAAAAATCCAATTTAAATAATTGTTTTTCTCCTGCTAAATTTTTTATGGACCTTAGACAACCAGCTGAAAACAGGATACGTCTTTTAGCACCACATCACCCCTTTCATGCTAAATAATATAGATGAATACAAACAGATTGCTATCTGTTTGTATATGTATATGTATATGAATGATGTGCGGAGTATCTTTTAAGGTGGTGCACGGCCGTTACAGTAGTAATTGGCTATGAAACACGGCATCCACCTCGGTCCTTCACCGAGCGGGGACATGTGCGCTCATGAGGAGTTCCCGCCGATCACCGGCGCGGACGCCCGATCCCCTAGAGGGGAAAGGCACCCAAAGGCCTAGGGCACCGCGGGTACGGCGGGGAGCCGGCGGGACCCGGCGGCGGCGGGGCAGGGGGCCTGAGGAGAGCCCATCGCGGCGGGGGGCGGGAGGCGAGCCCAGCGGGAAGCCTCGCGGAGCGGGGGGGACTAACAGCATCCCGGCCGGCTGCGAGGGCTGCCCGCCCGCCCGCCCCGAATAGCTCCCGCAGAGCTCCCGCCGCGCCGGGGGTCCGCAGCCGGGCCGGGCGCCGCCGTGCTGTGCCGTGCCGTTCCGTGCCGTGCCTGCCAGCCGGCGGCGGCGCGGGCGGGGCGCGCTGCGGGCCGCAGTCCCCGGCGGGAGGTTGTCATGGTTTCCCGGGTCACATGTGCGCGAGGTTCCCCCGGCGCGGGGGGAGGAGGCGGCGGGGGCGGGGAGCCTTCAGTCACGGACGGGGCCGCGCTGCCGCCGCGTCAAGTGTGGGGCGAAGCGGAGCGAGGCGCTGCGGCCGCTACCGAGGCTGCTAGCGAGCCGCTGCCCTCCGCGGATCCGCCCCCCGCCCGCTCCCACCTGCGCCGCCGCCGCCCGCCCCTTTCCCGTGGCCAACGGGCGATCCTCCCGGCGCGCCTCGTCCCCGGGCTGCGGACCCCCGGACCCGGCCGCTGCCAGCGGGCTCCCCCCTGTTCCTCCTCTTCCTCTCCCCTTCCCCTCTCCCTCCCCCTTCCCAGCCAGGCTGCGCCCCTCCGGCCGCCCCGGCATGAGCATCTCCATCCCGGCGGGGCTGACGGAGCTGCTGCAGGGCTTCACGGTGGAGGTGCTGCGGAGCCAGCCCGCGGACCTGCTGGAGTTCGCCCTCCAGTACTTCGGGCGCCTCAAGGAGGAGGCGGCGGCGGCCAAGGCAGCGGCACCGGCGGAGAAGGAGGCGAGCGGCCGCAAGGCGGGCACCCCCGCGCCTGGCCATGACAGGGGCAGCCAGCCGCCGCGCCGGGGCCTCCCCGACGCCCGCGGGGTTAACTTCGCCGAGGAGTCCATGCAGACCGACTCGGAGAGCGGCGAGGAGGAGGAGCAGCAGCAGCAGCGGTTCCCGGGTAAGGGCCCCGGTGGGGAAGGAGCGGGCAGGGCGGGGGCGGCTCCCTCGGCTGCGCGGGCTCAGGTGGGCAGCCAGGGAGGGGGCTTCCGCTTCAGCGGCCTGGCGGGTGCGTTAGGGGCGGCCCGGGGGGTGTCGTGGGCCGCACACAGGCCCCGGCGGCCGTGCGTCGGTGTCTGCGGCGGGGGCCCGCGGCCGTGGGGAGCGGGTTGGGCTCCGTGACCGGAGCGCGAAGGGGAAGAGGCGGCCTCCGCGGCTGCAGTGTGGGCAGCTCCCCCGCCTGCCTGGACGCCAAGCGGCTGAGCCCACGGGAGGTTTCCCGTCTCCCGCTGCAAACTTTAACCTCCGGGCTTTCCCCTTTTGTTCAGCGGTGCTGGGTGTGGGGCGCACAGGTGTCACCGGAGCCCGCGGCTGTACCGCTTGTAGCGTCTAGGCCTGTGATGGTCCTAACAGGAGACCTGTGCATTTCCTTTTTATGAGACCACGAGAGAGAAAATCTACCTTTTGTGGTCAGTCCAATGGTACGCCTACCTTAGAAAACACGTCTGGGCATGTTACTGTATTTACTCACTTGATTAAGCATTTTACACAGAAGTCCCTACATGTGTTGTGAGAAGTAGAGCACAACTTAAAAAATAATTCCGTTTTGAAAGCCAGGGTGAAATTTTCTGCACGGTAGAAGGGCCTGTCGAGCAGGCGCAGCTGTGAAGACAGCAAAGAACGTATGTGGTATCTTCGTGTTTGAGGGTAACACCTACCTGTACACAGCTGATGATACCTTATCTTTGTGTGGTTGACAGGCTTTATGTAGAGATGGTGCCAGTACATCAGCTGGTCTGATCAGTGGAACGAGTAGTAGCTGTCTCTGAAGGGTGTGCAGTGCTTCGTCTTTGTGTCGTGAGCAGGCTAACTGAAGGGTCGGTCAGTATGGTTAGATGCTGAGAGGTCAGTCAGTAAGGTCAGATGGTGAAGAGAAGGCATTCACGCATCTTTATCGTTAGCTGATGTTTTTGAGAACAGCTTGAAATCGAAGTCTATCTTATCAGATCATTGCAGCATTCATTCCTCCAGGTCATGCTGGAGGTAGATGTACTTGGCAGAGTACAGAAGCCAGCTGTTGGCTGAATATCAGTGCAGTTTTTTAAATAATGTTTTATGTGCATTTTATCAGGAAAAAATGTAGACATTTAAGAACTGGGTAAGTTTTCTAAATGCTTTATGTTACACTGTAAGACAGTCGCCATTCTTTTCATCTGTTCTTTGCACCATACCACGTGTATTAATGAGAATTTGAGTCCTGCAGATTTATGTGGTAATTTTGAACTCTGACACTGATTATGTGAGATTAGTAAAAATCTGGGAATTCGCTGTCTTTGAAAACTGAAATGGTGATAATGTGGAAGAATGAAATTACTATCTTAATTCACTAACACTAGACGTGGTTTTCAAACATGAATAATTTTAACACTGAACAGACTGGTGAATGGAGACTGGAATGTTGCATGGAGGGAGGCGCAGAAATGTAGCCTGATTTATTAGCATGTGTGTGGTGTTTTAAGAAGCTTTCTAAGCTATTCTAATGAATACCTGTAATCAAGATTCTCTTGATATTCTTTTGGTTGTGATCGTGAAGAAGGAAAACCATTATTGTCAATATTCTTATTAAAGGACATGCTAGAATGACTTAATTTAACTAATTGGTTTATGCATTGGAGGAAAAACCCCTTCAAAATATCACATTTTTAAGCCTAATATATTTTGAAAGTTTAATTGTATTACGGCTTATTTCTCTCAGTTGGAATAATTAGTAATTAAAAGTAACAAAAATGGAGATATTTGTGAAACCACGTGGAAGGTGAATAATAAGTAAGTTATAGTAAATGATTACTAATGGTGTACTTGTGTATGTGCGTTGTGCAGCAGTGTGTATTTTAAATTCAAATTTTACGCCTGCCCTGAATATGTATTATTTTAAGGGAACATAACAATGCATCCACTCAGCCTTTTGTTAATAACTGGTGGCACAAAGGCTTTTATTCATATAATTGTTTAGTGGATTTAAATACCAATTTTAAACCATATTTCTTTTGTGCTTTTCCTGTTTCTATAAGTAGCAGTTCTTGAACTTCAGTTGGGGGGAAATTTTTTTTCCCTTTTGCCTTCATGAATAGTCAGACTGCTTCTGTATAGTCCATTTGGCCTGTTTGTACAGTGCTTTTGTACAGGAGAGGAAAACAAATTGGAAAAGTTTATAAGCAAATGTAAAATAAAAACCTCTGGGAAGGAGCTCAGACCTGGTGGTGGTATCTTTTCTTTGTTAAAGCAGCACACTTGAAATGTCAAGCTGACAGTATTCCTTAATTAATTCAGGAAGGACCTTGTTAAGTGCTCCTTGTAAATGCTATGGTCTCCAACCTTCCCCGCAGCCTGATCTATGTTTCTCAATACCTACAAGTGCTGCAGTTGAACTCTGTCATTATTAGTTTTGTCCTTGAAATGCATTTTGGAAGGTACATCAGCATTATCCTGTTACAGATTATGCCTCAGATCATAATTTCTGGGTTTAAAAGAAAAAAACCCCTATGCTCAGGATTAAGAGTCATATGTGAACCATGAATTAAACTCTATTCAGGTCCTCTGCTCTGTCCATTACATCAGTTGCAGAAATCAAATAAAGGTAATGGCAGTTGCCTTGGCTGGAGGAAGAACTTTGCTGTATTGTTGTAGTTCTGAATTGGTACCTGACATTAAGGTGATCTCTGAAATGACATTCTTTAGGTTCAGAGCATTTAGATTATCCCCTTCTGAACACATTGCTTAATTTTGGAATTATTTTTAGGTCTTCTAGTTGTTTGTTTGGTTTGGGTTTGGGTTGGGTGGTCTTTTATATGTTGTCTGACACAGGTGTGTTAGTGTTAATCAGTGACCACAGCTGATTCCAATTAATACTGATAGCAATTACTAAATTGAATAGGACCTATACATAAAAATGAGCACCTCTTTAGCAAATTCTTCTAACTTTTTGCAGGTTTGAAGTGCATATTAATTTATTGTACTGTGTCTGCAAAATTTGAAGATGTTCAGTAAGTTATTTGTTCTTTTACAAATGACTATACTTTTCTCTTTATATTACCACTTATATGTTGATGTGCAACTTACTTTAGGTAATAACCCATGTAATTTGCAACAGCTGTTTTAGCTATTTGTCATAGCTATAAATTTGTATTTAATCTAGCCTTAATATGAATTAGTGGAGATATTTTTGGAGGTAACATTGCTGTTACCTCTAAATTTTAAACTGAAAAACTGCAATGCTGTTTGTACCATTTTGTGTCACAAAGCCTCTGCTTACTTTGTTTTTCTTTTGTTTTACTTTGGTTTGTTTCAGTGTGTGTTTTTTCTCAGATAGTGATGTATTTTAACAAGAAAATACTACAGCTGTCCCTCTCCTCCCCCGTGTGCTTCTGTTGGTCTGTTGTCTGCTTTGAGTCCCCTTCTTGAAAACTTGAGCTAGAAAATGCAAGTATATATCTCAGCTTTACCCACTGATTATGGTCAAATAATATGAGATTGCTGCTGAGGTAAAACATATGTATTCTAGCTTACAATATCAACGTCTTTATTTTAGTTCCTTTATTCAGTCTGAATTGTTTAAAAATACATATTGTAAATAAAGATTTGGAAATAATAGGCAAATTGTAGAAACCAGAGTGCCGGAGGAAAAATTGCACATGGTCACATCCATGCCAGTTTTGTGATGATAAATGGTAATTCATCAGTTCTGTTAACCTTAATTACAGTTTTCTTTCTGAAATTAAACAAAACCAGAAAGCACTGAACAGTTTGTAACCTTTCTGCAGGTCTGTTGTGAGATGATAAGGGGTTGATTAGATCAGTGGAAGAGGTCAGTAAGAGCAAGGGGGCAATATAAAAATATATATGGGTTGTAGTAGGATATCATTAAATCAAGGACCATACGGAAAAACATGTGAATCTCTTAAAAGTGTGTATATTCAAATTAAAATCTGGGTTATGATGTGTGGTGGCTGAAAGTATTACAATCTAAGTAATCAGCCAACTTCAGGAATGAAGTTTTAATAATTGAGAAATCATAGAATCATACAGTGGCCTTGGTTGGAAGGGACCTTTAAAGGTCATCTAGTCCAACCCCCTTGCAGTGAGCAGGGACATCTTCAGCTAGATCAGGTCGCTCAGAGCCCTGTCCAACCTGACCTTGAATGTCTCCAGGGATGGGGCATCTACCACCTCTCTGGGCAACCTGTGCCAGTGTTTCACCACCCTCATTAAAAAATTTCTTCCTTATATCCAGTATAAATCTACCCTCCTTTAGTTTAAAACCATGACCCCTTGTTCTGTTGCTACAGGCCCTAGTATAAAATCTGTCACCATCTTTCTTATAAGCCCCTTTTAAGTATGGAAAGGCCGCAATAAGGTCTCCCCGCAGCCTTCTCTTCTCCAGGCTGAACAACCCCAACTCTCTCAGCCTGTCCTCATAGGAGTGGTTGTTCCAGCCCTCGGATCATTTTTGTGGCCCTCCTCTGGATGCGCTCCCAACAGATCCATGTCCTTCCTGTGCTGAGGGCTTCAGAGCTGGACACAGCACTGCAGGTGGGGTCTCACCAGAGTAGAGTAGAGGGGAAGAATCACCTCCCTCAACCTGCTGGCCACGCTTCTTTTAATTTCTACAGTCAGTCATCTGAAATAGAAAATTAAATAAAGCATTATTTGGTTATAGGGATGACCTAATCAGACCCAGACAGGCTGGAGCAGCCTTACTGTGGATGCAATTTACAGAAGTTTCCAGTTACAGGCATGTCCCTTGAGTGTGTGAGCATGGCATTGTTGGTGCACTCCTTGGTGTAATTTTGGGCTATACCGCCGTGCACTTTTCTGGGTTGTCTGATGTGGTTCAGAGCATATTGTGTGTAGGAGACCGTTTGGGATACTGGCAGCTTCTGGAGGCGAAGGGATTTTAGCTGTGTGGATGGGTGCCTTGCTGGTTCAGTGGGTCTTGGTGGTCAGGGGATGGCTACTGGCTCTTATCTAGTATGCAGACACAAAGCCACAAAGCTTTCAATCCTTGCTGTAAATCTTCAGAATAGTGAGCTTTTTGAAATAATGGTTTCCAGTGTTATTGACAGGACCAAGCTAAAATATTTTCTTTCTGCTAACAGTTATTTTAGAAAGCAAACCTGAACAAGTTGGCAGTTTAGTCTTTTTCTTTCTTTGTTTTAAATCCCTCAATTTGACCCAGGTGTGTTATTCAGGGTGGGAGAATTGCAGTCCAAAAACTTAGTTTGACAAAATTATAAGCAACTGGAAATGTGAACTTGTAATGGGTAGCATTTAGTAGCCTTTGTAGTAAGGAGTATGGTACCCTTTGTCATGCATATAATTGTGATTGCAGATGAAAAGCATACTTTTGCTATAACAACTTTTCTTTTTAAAAGTATGTTTGTATTAAGAATTTAGTTGAAATGGTAGCAGCCTCCACTCAAAAGTATATAGGTATCCCTGCTCAAAACAAAATTGTGTATGAGTGAAGGTGTGTCTGCTGGCTGTTATTTTGTTAAAGTTTGTGTCTGTGCATTTAAGAGAAGCAGGAGAAAATTCCAAAGACCTAAGGACAGAAAAGTAGTAGAATTAAAATTCAAATGTTTTTGGTAATCTGCAGTTTCTTTTTTTGCTAAAGAAACAACTTGAAACTGATTTTTGGCTGACTGCTCAGCTCAGAAGAAAAGAGAACAGCATTAATGCAGGAAGTATAAGAAGACATAAAATTTTGTTGGCATAAGTTTGTAATGATTGCATTATGAATAATAAGGTATAAACAGTGTCACTACTAACGTTTGCACACCACCACTCTTTCTTGCACGTATTATGTCTGTCTTAAAGGAAAACTGGGTTCCTCAAGAATGCTCTAGGAGTTTTGATCCACTTGCTGACTTTGGTTCAGTTTCTCGAAGAAACTTTATATATATATATATCTTCCCCCCCCCCCATGTTTACTCCTGTTTATGCATTTACATGAATGAAAAAACAATTACATTTTTGTATCCACAGATATATCTTTATTCCATTCACTACAAAGAAGTGCCTGTTTTTAGAATGTACTCCTGTTTAAGTTATAAAAACCAACATAATGGCCTAGCTTTTGTAACCTGCGCAGAGGTGCTTCATGCATCTGCCACTAAGTTAAGCTTGGTTTTTAATATCCCCAATATGTTATGCAAAAGTATTGCATTCTGATCCCTAGTTCTGTCCAGTGAGAACCCTCAGTCTGAGGGATATCTACCTTAAATACTCAGGTCTCTGGAGACTCATTGGCCTTAGCTGCTCCTGTAAATCTGTAACATATGGTTTGGAAATTGGACATTTAGGTCACAAGGTACAGATTAATCAAGGTATGGGCTGCTGCCCCACTTCTGGTTTTCCAGTATTAAAGATGACCTCTAGATTGGGAAATTTAATTCATTGGGACTGTGATGAAAGAAACAAGAATGCAAGGTGGAAGCCAGGACATAGAGGCAAAAAAGGAGTCAGTGTGTGGTAAGGAGAATGCAAAGACAAAAGCAAGAGGAAGAAGGGGCAGAACTGAAGTAAAGGGAGGAAGATAAAATAATAGAGAGCACATGTGAGAGAGAGTGTGTTAAATTCTCTGTGTTTATTTTCTCTACCCAGATATAACCCTGCTCTCATCGTGTATACAGCCCAAATTAATGCCCTGAATTTTCTATTGAAATTCTGTTTGGCTTATAAATGTGTTTCAGAAGGGCATAAATGCAAACTTAAACTAAAATTAGTGGCTAATGCATTGTATGAATGTGAACTTGGTCATTTGATGCTGAGAGATCTTTTAAATATTTTGACATGGTCATATGTCATTTTACCATATCTGGAGATTCATAACACTTATATTCTAATGAGCATGCATTCTAGTGAAAGTTTCAACTCAGGTTTTTAATGGAGAATCCAGATTGTTCTCAACCATTTTCTGTTTTAAAAAAATAACAGTAGTCATCATTGTCAAGGAAGTGAATAGGCATGTGGGTGCAGCTGCAATTTCTCAGAGAGTTAAGATGGTTTTGGTGCTGATGGAAAAACTAAATATTGAATAGTACATAACAAACACTTTGTGAAATGTCCCTTTCTTTACTGCTTAATAAAAATCGCAGTGGTTATTTCACCAGCTATTATTTTAATGGGAATGCCTTAGAGTCATGCTATAGAAAAACTGTTCCCACTCCATGTTTGAGCTCTTCTTTTGAGCTTCAAGTGAGTGTAATTATGGAGAAGTTCTGTGCTTTTAAAGGGTGAGTGATTTTTGAAAAGTGGATGAAGGAGGGAGAAGGCTTTGAGAAAAAGCCATTTAAAATGGCTGAGTATTCTCTGCTGCCAGAATAGGTCTTGATGTACATGAATTTGAAGAAGAGGAGGTGATTTTACTAGGGATGATACATTTATCACAGGCTTTTTTTATGTTGTAGGTTGTTATATGGATGGGGGTGCGTAAAAGATGAAGGCAATGTATGCATGAGTTACTATGTCCTAGGTCAATCTGTTAAAAGAAATATGCACATCTATAAGTAGATATTATTACCATAAACATTGATTATGGTATTGTTTGAAAGCAGTCTTATGAGAATTCTGAAGGAAATATATACATACTTTTTCTTTGGACATTGAATGGTGATGCAGATAACTAGCTAGCTTTATGTAGAGGTTTTATACGGAAACCCTGTATCCTTTAAGGGAAGACTTTCATGCTAATCCTTTTACTTGCTGGGCAGGAATGATAACCTGTTTACTTCATGGAACTGAACTGATCATGACAAGTAATTGCAAACTTTGGGTTTTGTTTAATCTTTTTCTTTATAGAATACATTTTTGTTCTGTAGGTCAGTTTTCAGTCATAATATTAAAACAAGATGTTGAAGAGGAGGAAGTTTGGCTTTGAGTGTTTGAGTGTCCTTTGTCTTTTATTTTTTACTCTTCTCATTGACTGATGTTACTCCATTTTTCCTTGAAGAAAGGCTTCATGTTTGTCATTTGTCAATTCTGTTTTTCATTTAAAAATTTAAAGAGCTGTACTTCAAGTTTTTGTGCATTTGGTGATAAAAATAGCAGAAGTCCTTACACAGAACTTCTATTTGCAGTCTCTAGGAAGTGTAATACATGAATCCAGATTTAAATCAATACAGCACGTAACCTAGAAGACATACAGTTTTGGGGCTACATAAAAAAGATTATGTTAATCAAATGTCCAGTGCCTTATTCAGCATATTAAATGATACCATGTCACAAAAAAAGTGTGAGATCTGAAATGAAGGGAGATGTAGGCAGGCAAGTGTGCCTGAAGTGCATGGGAGTAAAATGCAGGTTGTAGGCACAAGGTATGCGTAGATTGAACTGAACAACAGCCATATGGCCATTTGCCATCCTTTCCATAAAAGGCATCCTTTTAGCATTGCTGCTTAGAAAAGTAGTTTACAGGCCACAGATAAAATGAGGAAATAAGGAATGAAACAATACAAAAAATTCCAAATTTTAATTTAGTCAGTCTTGTACTATAACACTCTGGATGATGGAAGGTAGAGTGGTAAAAAACATTCTGTAACAACAGAAAACGTTTTCCACTTGTATGTTTCCCTCTTAAATTGCTCTGCTCAATGATATTAAGAAAAAAATCTTCAGAGCAAGAATTTGAAGCTGAGAGCTTGCACAGGTGAAAGCTGATAATGAAAATAGCTTTCTTACACACAGTGTTCCAGTTATTTGACTAAAGTGGTTTTTGTAAAGCTGGGCTAAAAGGGCCAATTAGTAAATATTATGAAGACTTGCTTAATGGAAGGACTAGAAAATTGCTGTATAAAATAGATTTTGAAAGGAGGAGAAGTAATATGATCTTTCCTGCTCAGACTTGTCCATATACCATCCTGCTTGTATAAAGATCTTTATAACCGCATCAACCGCTTCTGAACCCCTGTGATGCAGATGTAAAATGTATTTTTATAAAAAGTGATAGTCTCTTCACAGTATAACTTTTTAGCAGACATGTCTATTGTAAAACATACCAGACAGGAAGAAAAGAAATCTTTGCCCAACACTAGAAAGAAAACATTCCTTACAAAGCCTCAGTATAGACTATAAATAAAAGATATACAGAATCCTCAGTGTTGGGATGGATACAAGCTGGAACCAAATGTAAACGTTCAGACTTGCTAGCCTGAGAGCACAGGCTGAAAGGTCTCGTGTGTTTTCCCATTCTGATTTTAATGATAGATTTGTAATGCTAGTGTGAAAAATAAAATACATTGCCATGAGTTATAAGGCATCTGTAACTTTTGCGTTGTATGGATTAACTTGAACTCAGGCTGTCCATGACAGCATTGTTGTGGCCTTCTTTGGAGGATCCCACAAATGAGTATATATTGTCACTGTACTGATCTGGTCCTTCTAATTTGTTTCCCATTACTTTCACCACTGAACTTGTTCCCTTTAGATCTTTTCTCTGAAGCTGTAACACTTCTTTTCATTGATGTTTAAGGAACTCCATTGTTAGACCCGTAACTGCCTTTGGTAAAAAGTGCAGACTAATGTCACAAGTCCTTGAAATAGGTGTTGATCAAGAAATTTTATAAGTTTTGCTTTTTAAGGTTTTGCAAAGGAATGTCTGCAAACTGGTAAGTATGTTTAAACACTCTTCCTGGATTAACAATGGTCAAAAGCTTTAATGACAAAAGCTTTGTCTAATGGAGAGCTGGGATTGTCCTGAGATTTCTTATTCGCTTCCAAAACAATGTTGTGATACTCATCATGTGGTCAGAAACAATTAAGATGTGTACTATATGTTAAAATTTTCTTAAGGCTTTCAACACGATGTTTACTACAATTCTAATAAAACAATTTTTTCATCATGAATGAATTTTGAAAAATGTGGGTTCTCAGTAATAGACACTATTAAACATTACAGGGGCAGATACTTTCTTTTTTCAGTTACGCCTAATTTCTATTGAAATTGAGGAGTTAGGATCCAGGTGCACTGCAGATCTGCTTCTTCATGAGTCTCTGTAGTACTACAGGCAGCCACCATTTTATCTTTAGCTCTTGGTTGTTGTGTGTTGGGTTTTTCGTTTTAGGTGTTTTTTTTTCTGGTTTTAATGCATAGTGGCTCTTTCAGGCCATTTTGTTCAGTACCTTTGAGTAATGTTCAGGCATCTTTCTCTAAAAGCTATCTTTTAGCTGATAATTTATCTGTCTCTGGTTTTTAATAGGTACTCAGAACATGAGAAAGTCTGATTTAGCCTTCATCACTACATTACTTAAGCATTTGTAAGGTAATTTAAATGTAGAGTTAACAGCTTGCCTTCCTTCCTGTTGCCTCAACCTACAGGAAATATTATTTAATGGCTAATGCATAAAGAATTGGTCTGAAAGTAGATAGCAGTATCTAAGAATAAATAACCATCTAACTTCAATTCTTGGTAAAAATTTATCTGCAGTATTTATCTGCATGTCTCCCTTGCTAATCTGTCAGTTTTGTCTTTCTACTGGAATGTAGCTGCTGCTGCCAGTTGAGGTGGGAGTAGACATAGATTCATTTCCAGTATGCACCTTGCAAAAAGAAGTAATTTGTTCTTCTGGTTTTACTTTCTTAGGAACACTCACAAAATGGAGCTGTTGCTTTAAGGGGGCTGTAGTTTGCTGCCTATCTGGAATATGTTGTCATATGAACATAGACCGCCTGTAATTATTTCAGGTTATGGCCTCAAAAAATTGAAAAAAGAAAAACAATTTCATGCTTTTTCCAAGTCCTTCCTTCAAATTGTTGCATTCAGCACAGATGCAGGCTTTGGGATGTATAAGGAGATTGGGAAGTCTTGAGATCTTTGGAAGTCTCAATCGAAGAACAGTTTGAGCTTGTGAGAGAAAGGTGTGGTTTCCATGCAAGCGTTTAGGTGTTTGTCCTCTTCTCTGACTGTTTTGGGGGAGTTTTGGGAGTGTGGAGCCTGTAGAATAAAGTTTCTTAACATAAACTTCTGTAAATTACTGTTAGACCTGACTTCCATGCTACTGCCAAAATCAGATGCCGTTGATCCGTTTCCACCAAAGAGAGGGTTTTCCTGGGGAGGATATGTGGAGCATAAGAGTAAAGAAGAGAGTTTCAACCTACTTCTTTCATGTCATCCATTTTTGCTGAAGGATCTTTATCATGCACTGGATTTAAAAACAAACACAAAACCAACCCAAAAGAAAACAAAAAACCAAACCAAAACCCCCAAGCAGTAGTAAGAGACAGTAAAAGTAACAGCACTTCTGCTTTTCACCTTTTGTTTCTGTTAGGAGTGTATCAAGTGTCCTGTTTTCCTTCTTTTGCTTTTTTCAATAGGCAAAATTAAGGCAATAGCTTGATTTATGCAGAAGCTCAATCAGTGACTAACATCAGTTTCCCTTGTTTTGAGATAAACGCTTATTTGCAGTTCTGCTTGACAGTAGTCAAAGATAAGTCACAGAAATGCGCGCAATCACACTTCTCATTTGAAAGGAGGCAGGCTGATAGTTAAAATTCTAACATAACACACTCTGTCTTGATAGCTGAAACAGCTGGTAATGGAAGACAATCTGGGAGTGATTTGAAATAAGGTGCATGTATCGGCCTTTTGAAAGAAGAGGCAAGTTCTCTTGGATCGAGATCATTGTAGTGATCTTGGTATCAGCCTGTCTCTCATTGGGTGCTTACTGGAACATAATTTTTTGTTAGAAAAATGTTTTTGTGTCTAATTCTGGAACAGTTCTGCCACCATAGGATCTGAATCAAAACAAAGCGTGTGAATGAGCTCCAAAAAGAAATGTCTTTACATCCTGCAGGTTAAGGAGCCTGTTAGCACTTGTCCGTAATAAAACAGGCTGTTTGTTATCTCTCTGGCTCAGAGGTGGCAAATCCAGGGTCACTTTCTGGGGAGCTGGTCCGTGGTTGTCCTTGCCCAGGGCAGGAGCTGTCCTGGCAGGCAGTGCAGTGCTGGAGGCCCCTGCTGGTAGGCTGGGCACTGCCAGGGCATTGGCCCACTGGGGTGGGGAAATTCAACAGTCAAGCAAAATTATTTTTGTTCTTCTTGCATGCCTAGTGTTTTCTGTTATCGGTTGCTTGTGAAGAACTAATAGACCTGACCACACAGCACTGAACATACAAACCGGCACATATCTCTGTTGTTTCTTTAAGACATAGCGTAAAAATCGTAGTGTGAAGTTATCCCAGCACTCCACATCGTTGGTACGTGCTCAGTTGGGGTAAAACAAAACGTGTTTTACGGCCTGACAGAGCTAGTTGGTGTATGACTTAGAGTGTGTGTCATACCCTTGCAACATTTAGTTTTATTTGGGGAGCACATTACTGAAGGTACGTTACAGCGTTCAGATAGGGGCAGCTCCTGAGTGCCTGTGCTTCAGAGCCATCCAGTGCTGATGTTCAGAGCTGCCTGGTGCTGATTAGCTGGCTGACAGGCCAAATGAGGCAGACCAGTACTGAATTTATGTGACCTTTTCTTCATGGTGGAGTCAGTTTGGTGTCAGCTGCTAATTTTCACAAATTAGCAGGGACTTTTTTGCTTTGAGACTTTCTTCATTGTTAAATATAATTGAAATTGCTCAGCAAGTTCAGAAGCTAGTACGGGGAACAAACAGGTGGATAACATAGTGGTATAAAGTTTGCCATGAACCAAGGTGAAAGAAATGAAGGAGGAAGCAGTTTTCTGGAAGTGAGGTAGTTATTGCTGACAGCAATTAATAGCAAAAGAACACGAAGTAGCCCTTACTAATGGCCATTATTTTTTCTTTTGTTAGGAATTGGTATGTCATTTGCAAAATGAAATTAGTCTTGCTTGTTTCCAGTGTTTAAATTAGTTTCAGCACAAACCATTTAAAGTTGACAGGTCAGGTTCTGTGGAAGTACGCTCTTTCCTCCTGAATATCAAGAAAAGAAATATAATTGGTATTACACTTACTGCAGTTACCTGTTACTGTAACTGACACTCAGAAAGTAACAGGAGTCTGGTTATTGCTGAAAAGTATTTCTTTGAATTTTTAAATTTGTTTTCATTTGGATAAAGCACAAAGGTCAGAATATAAACACATGTGCTGTTTTAAAAATGTAAAGGCAGAGCCAAGAAGATCTACGCATTCATTCCGGAAACTCTACTTTATATTTACTTCTGGCTAGGAACTGATACTGTTAACTTGTGTTCTGCATTCCAGAACAGAACAGTTTATAGAGCTGTAGAACTACCCTTTTTTTTAGGTGAAGGGATGAATTTAGCTTTTGCCTCAATGTTAGTGTTTTTAGTGAAGTACATTTTGGGTAGTAAAGTTTTCCTCTATAAAAGTAGCCTCATACTTTTTATTGTGCAAATTTTGTATTAGCAATTCAACAGCTAAGATAACTTCCTTTAGTGTAGTTTGTGTTTGACATTTGGTTTCTGTGGTTATAGAGTGAGGAATCAAATGCATATAACTGATTGCACTTTAGGGAGTGGAGAGAAGACAGAAGTTTCATAGTCTGTAATTGGAAAGTCACACGAATTCCAGTTAGACTGTTGGATGAAGCTCACCACTGGATATAAAACTGTCACTTTCTTCTGTTTCTACTGAAAGGAAGTTTAATCATAGTTCTCAGTTTTAAAAATTTCCATTTGGTGGTCAGTAGTTTTGATTTCTAAAATAATATGTATCATTATTATTTGACTGCTGTTTTCTGTTGGTCAAATCCTACATGTTTTATGCATGTGGCTTCATTTCTAAGCAACCTCTTGTTTTAATAGCAAAAAGGAGAATTTGGCTCTGGAGCTGTGGAGAAAATGAGAGGCATGTGAATTGGAAATAGTGGCAGGTCTGTAAAATTGTATAGTGTTCACCTGTAATACTTCTAGAAATTTTAAGGTCACGATACAGGAACACTTACAGGGCCTGTGAAACTATATGCTTTAGAAAATACATACATGTCTCTTTTTATAGGCTGGCCTGGTGAAGCTTTTATGGTTTGTCAAGTTAGTGACAAATACATTTTAAAATGAGTGTAATGGTCCAGTAGAGTAACTGAGGACAACTTTTCTCATATCCTACCAGTCATAAGAGAGATTTAAAAATTGTGCGAAAAAACTGTATTTAAATTCTCTGTGGGTCTGGATGAAATCCACAAGACAAAGGAATTTGGACAGAAGGCTAAGGTTTGGTCTTTTCTAATCTCATCCCTTGATAATCATCCTTTAAGAAAGAAGAATGATCCAGCAATTAAAAATAGGGCTCTGAGAGTTAAGTCAAATTGACTTAAATCTCCACATGTGTCACAGACTGGCTTTGAGTAGTTTGCACTGTATGCCCGAGCACACATGCTGTAACTTGGTAAAATGGAATACTTGCCACCCCCATCTTTCAGGGACCTTGTAGTAATATGTGTGTGAAGGGTTGTGAGGGGTTCATGTAGCATTGTTTGCCTGCAGTACTTCAAAAAAACTCTAATATCTAGAGTCCAGGGGCCCAGCTGATGCTAGAATTTAAGAAATTTTTGTCTGGTGCATCATTTTTTTCTGGCCAGATATAGAAAATAATGGATTTAACTTTCACTGAAGTGTGCAAGAATACCTGAATAATCAGCAAAGCTTTTGTAAACAGAGGAAACCTATATAGCCTGTTTAGGCTAGAAAGGTTGCCTATAAAAGGAGGATCAAAACTGAGAAAGCTGGAGTGAATTTTGCCTTTGTCTTACACAGATCTGGGCCAGCTTGCCATCTTCCAGATTTTATGATAGGAGAATACTAGCAAAGTTAGTAATAGTGATAATATTGTGCGCTAACGAAAAGAGCATTTTCCCAAATGGACATGAACTTGTTTAGGGGAGTGTGGGGGCAGAGCTACAGGGCAGGCTGGGGATGGAAACTCTGTATGAGCCTGAGCAAGGGGGAGGGAGCAGGGAAAGGCAAAGCTGATTGCCCAGCCAGCAGCTGCCCGAAAAAGGGATCAGCTGTTGCAGGGAGTGGAAAGTGCTAGAGGTGGCCTTGGGTAGCTGCACCCCCAATATCCAGTCCTTCTCAGCTGGAGCAGATCACCACAAGCACAACCTCACACAAAGCAAATGCAGAACTGTCTTGTTTGCACACTGAAGAGATTGTGTTGCTTGATATTCCTAATGCATACTGTCATTTACCAAATTGTTTATACAAAAAGAGAGTTAGTAGTTATTAATATGGACTCCTGCCATATAATCATTACAGAATCCTGCATTAAACAATATGCTCTTCTGGTCACAGTTAACATGAAGGTCAAATATAGACCCAGCCTATAAAGGGCAAATAAATTTGTCTTGTGTTGGTGTTTTTAAAAACAGAAAGTTGTCCTTGTTGAAATAAAAAAAAACCCACCCTCCACTAGTAGGACAAAAAGTAGAATTCAATTATTTTTTTCTTGTCCAAAATAATTTCAAAAAGAAAAAGTAGCAGTAGTACTCCTCATCTTCACTTCTAGTACCCTAATGCAGATACTGGGAATATAAATTTAAAATATTGTTTATCCTGAATTTCTGAAGCTGAGTATCCTTTAATTTCAGAAACTTTATGAAGGATTTTTTTTTTTGTTGAGAAACAAGGAAGCAATGCTAGAGATTTACAAGTGTTTTACAGAAATGGATTTTATTTTTTTTCTACTGAGGGTATAATGTAAAGCATGCCTATTCCAGTAAGTTGAAAAATAAACTCTAGTCTGTCGTCTTTGTGGGCACTTCAGTATACAAATCACTAGGTTGGAGTCAGGCATCTTAACTGTTTTTTATCATGCTTGCTTGCACATTGACTTGACTTCAAGAGAAGAGCTTTCAGTGCTTGCCCTTGGAATATGTCATGGCCTGGGTAATAGGGCATTTTTTTCAGGGGTATGGGTTGCTAGTCTGACATGTACAGGTCAAGAAAACTCATCCCTTAGTTTTTGTCTTTCCTTTTCTGATGCAGAGTCTTGACCTTTACTGTTTACCTGCTCTAAAAGCAGTAGAATTTCTTGAAAGGCAGTGGACGTTGGGAGAGGACACCAGACGCAGAGCAAAGAGTTTCTGCCACGTCCCCAAAGTAGAGTCAGAGCAAGACTCCAGATCTCCAGCCGCGTTTGTTGGTCTGCCTTTATTCTGTCTCTGTATACTTCCATGTTCAGTACCTGAATCTCAAATTATCTGCCCGTGTAGGTAACAGTAAATAGATGGCATGAAAAAAATGTGTGTCAGACTTCTTGGATGGATCTAGAGGGAAGGGCTCTTTGGGTCATGACCACATACATTTATTACAATTGGTCTTAGCTGTATTCTGGGTAATGGTGTAATTATCAAATATAATTTTGCTAGGAAGTCCAAACTGGGAGTGCAGTAAGTTTGTTTTTTCAGGTTTTTTTGTTGTTGTTTTTTTAAAGCCCTCTGGTGGGAGACCATTATTTGATGCCAGGAGTTATTTCATTGCCTGATGACTAATCAGCCTGTTGGAGAGTTTTGTTATCAAGAGTCATGGAAAGTTGGCCCTTGGTAGGAATGTCGCAGATAGTTACAGAAGGAAGTCAGGACAACATTCTCAAGCTTTGTTAGCCAGGAGCAGAATGAAATGGGAGCAAAAGCAATGCCGAAGTTTACTTACAACAGATGCAACTTTTCAAATGCTACCCAAACTATTGAGCACTGAAAAATCCACTACTCGCTACTCAGACATTTCTGAATGTGATCCACAAGTAATGGGGTCATAAGACATAATGGGATTTAGTTTTACATCATCTCACAGAATGCTTTTAGTGCTGCTGCAGTGTAAGAAGAAAACAAATGACAGCAGATAGAAATTTGTATTTGTACTTTGACCACCCCTTTTCTTGAAGGGCATTGTTCAGGTGCTACCAGCAATCTGTTTCACCCTAATGCATCAGAAGATACTGGAATAAATTGATACCTGCAGCTTCCTTTGCCACCCTCACCTCTTTTGCACAAGTCGGTTGGTTGAGGACGGAAAAGACATTTCTTCTATACCTGTCTATAAGGTCTGTTCATATTGTGGGATCTCTTTGACCTCTCTGTTCTCTTGAGAAATGAGTTACTTGGTTTCAAGGGCTATATAATCAAGGCACAGGTACTGACTCAGTAAGAGGCAGTTTGAGAATAAAGACTAGATCTACAAAGGGGCTCAAATGACATCTGGTTTCATTATGCACAAATTTTGCCTTTGGGGCACAAAAATCTCCACACCAAGTTAAGCAACAGAGTTCTCCATTCTCTATGTATTCTGTGTAGTCAGGGCTACAATCTTGGCATGTTCTGGGGAAGTTCTGAGTTATTACCATGGAAGAGAAAAACAGTTTGATATGAGTACAGGCCTGGAAAAAGAACCTAAACAAAGGCATTATACCATATATATGCTATGTTATTTGCTGTCTTTTGTGTCTTGGCACTGGGACAGTAACGTGCAGCAGCAGGTGTGTGTTCGTGGTTGTGCAAATGCTGGCACAGTTGTATCAACACTGAAACTGTGCTGTCCTACATATTATGCTGTGAGGTGCAACTCGTTCAGCATGCCTACATTTGTGAGAAGAGGGATAGCTGATGACGGGGTATCATGTTCCAAAACTGAGAGTTAGCCATTCAAGGGAGAATTTCAGGATCAGGATGGTAGCGATCATGGAAGTGAGGCCGATGTTCTGTTTGTCCTTTGTTTGGTAGCCAGCTGTCACGAGGCAACGGGTACAAGGAAGAGTGCTGCCTGGTCACTCGGGAAGTGGTCATCCCAAATTGTCACCATTCGTTGCCTGCCTAGTTCAGGGGAAAATGACAGCCAGCTCTACAATTCAGGAGGTACCATTTGTAAGATCCTCAGTCAATATCCTTCTGGGTAACGGAAACACATTAGATAAGGGACTTTGCTTACCTGAATTTCTGCAGCTCTTTTGGCATTGGTGACAGGATAACGTGTCTGTTTGCTGTCATTTGTGTCTTGGCACTGGGACAGTAACATGCAGCAGCATGGATCTGTGTTTGTGTGGTTCGTTATCAACAGGGAGAACAATTTGTTTTGTTGCAAGTCGCGGAGCTCATTGTTGATGGATTTTTGCTGCTGTCTGCAGTCCTTCAGTTGGTCTGGCAGGTTTCGCGATGTCTTCAGTAGCACCTGCATTGCTGGTGCCATGTCGACAGGCGAGTGTGTAGCTAATTCAGGATTAAGCCTGTGAAGATTTGTGGAGCCACTTAGGTATTGCTGTCACCAAGGATTCTTTGGTGGCCTTCTCTACCCCCTTCCTTGACTCATAAAGCCATTCATGATGGTCAGCCTGAATCACACCTGGGGTCTCCATAGTTAGTGCATCACCAGTAGTCTGGATGTTGAGGGTGGTTTGACTGTCTGAAAGGGAGGTAGAGTCTTGTACTATTAAAGGTGAATCTGTATCCCACCTTCTCCCTGGAGTCATGTTTGCATGCTGTCCTGCATGTTTGCAAGAGTAAATGAGAGCGGGTATTGTAAGGGTACCCAAGGCCTGTGTGGAAGTGAGTGCAGCTACCAGCACAAGCTGTGCTTCATTCACTTGCCCCTGAGAACTGGAAAGGCCAAATCATGAAGGGTGCTTTGGCTAACAGCTTCACCGTAATCCCTGACAGCTGCCTGCAGTAATTTAGCATTGCACATACATGAAAAGTGAACAGCACAAATTTTTTTTTTTTTTCCTTCCTTTTCAACTTTTGGCTCAACCTCTGAAATCTCAACCCTGTAGTTTCTGTTAGCCCAGGCTTTTATGTTGCTGGTGCTATCCAGGCCTGCAGCCTAAGAGTACAAGGATTTACTAGAAGCAGAAAAACAAACCCCAGAAATATACCAAACCTGTTCTCAGAAACTACACTTGACCTGTGGGACCTGAGCTTGGGGAAGGTGTCAGCTACCAAGTTAAGTGACTACAGCAGATGTGTTCCTAGCTGGTGGGAGGACACTGGGACTTTTCTGTTTTGTTGTTTCACTAGCTAGTTTTGTTGGCTGCCAGACAACGGACACTTTGTCTAGTGGTGGGAAGTATGTTGTTTGTAGGGTTGTTAAACCAGTGAGATGTCTGACCAGGAAATGGGTGATACGCTCTGCCTGTGAACAGTGTTAGGTATTTTGTCAGTCAGCATGCTGGAGTCAGGGAGCACCACCCTGCCATTGGTATCACCAGCAAGCTTCTTTTATCTGGTGGGAGTGAGGACAGAATAACATCAAGTGCTTCTCTTTTTGGTCATGACTCTTCTATTTAGATGCTTATATATATATATATTTTTTTTTTCTCCTGAAACAGTCTCAGTGCCATTCTTCTCATTATATTGAAGCAATAACACTAGGGGTTTGGGGTATTTTTTTTCTCCTTTTAGAGTTGCTGTGCTTTCTGATGTGGTACATCTCTCAGCCTTTATGTAAAACCAAGTGGGAAAATGTGCTTTGCCTCATGATCTGAAAGCTAAAAAAATTGTCTATTTTAGTTCAGACCAACTCAGAATGAATTATCCTGAGTGCAAGAGAAACTCTCTTTTAAGTGTGTAATGTTCTTAAAATATGCAAGCTTTAAAATACATGTTAAGTCCAAAATCTTAAATTTCACCAGGAAGTGAATAAGCAGGCAGTGCAGGTTGTAGATAGTACATATTCATATACTTCTTCATCAAGGTACTTTGTAACACAGGTTTCTGCCAAGGTAGTCCTAGGAAGCAGGCAGAGACTTGGTGTAAAATCTTAAATTCAGAAAGTTTTAATGGTGTTTGCCCATGTAGGATCTGTTGTAATAACCTAAAGGCAAAGTGACAAAAACATGAATAGTAGTAGGAAAGCCTGAGTCTTAAAGGGTTTGAGGCTTTGGATTAAACATGGGTAGTATGAATGTGTATGGGAGAAAGCAGTTACGTTCACAGTTGTTAAACTGTATAAAATACATGAGATAATTATAAACTCCACACAAAGGTGTACTCCCTCGGAGAAGCATACTGACAGCCATGACGTCTTCTCCAACCCACCACCATCAGCGAGATTGCAATGCTATTTCTTTGTAATAAATGTAACTTGCAGGTACTGTCAAGACACAAAAAACGGAGGTCAAAATTCTGTGGAAAAATAAAAAAAGAGCCCAAAGCACAGTTGTATAATAGTTAAGGGAAGCTGTTGACTATGACAAATTCAGGGGAACAAGTCGCTTTTGTAAAATCTTGGATGGTCTAGCTCACAGTTTGACAGAAATACTGATTCAAGGACAGGTGCAAATTATTCTTCATCTTATGAGATGGTAATCCTGAAGCCTGATGACGTATAAAATGTCAATTTGATAGTTCTACAGATGAGCGGCACCACCCAGCTGTTCTGGGCATTGCTGGTACAGCTTTGGCAGAATGGCCACTTTTTCTCCCGTTCTGACTAGGGACATGCATACATTAGTAAATATGCTTCAGGCAGCAAAATTAGAAAGCAGAAAAGAACACGAAATTGGATCTAAGCGCCTACGCTGCAGTGTTAGAAAGCAAATAACCATAATATTCTTAAAATAACTTATGAAATTTCAAGTGGAAAAACACCATTTGCAGATGGTAAGAAGAGAAAAGCATTACTGATGTTTTGTATCAGATGGGATTTAGTAGTAATTGTAAACTACACTATGGCTATAGCAGAATATTCCTTGGAGATGGTATTAAATTGCTTAGCAAAGAGGGACGTTACTGCAAGTGGTATTGGGGTATAGTGATCATGTTAAAAAAACAAACTAAAAAGCCCCAGCCCACTCTGCTAGGCAGAAATAAGCAGTTTGGTAAATTGTACAAAACAAGAGGGTGAAAGAATAACGGGATCTATAGGTGGTGACCAAGCTAAAGCAGTGCTGCAGGTTTTGCATTCTGGCTCTGTGGGAAGGCCTGGGTTTTCATAGCCCAGGGCATGTCCTGGGAAGAATGACTTCCCTCATACATTCGTTCCATTGGTATTTTTAGGCTTAATTTCATACTTCCTTTTTGTTTTAGAAAGATACTGTCTCTGGTGGGTAGAAATCTTCTCATATGCACACCACTAGTTTTCATCATATATACTGAGTAACCTGGCATTGAGGGCAGCAAACACTCCAGGCCAGCGCTTCTGCACAGGTACACGTCTTCAGCTTGTGCCTAGCCAAATTCTAGCACAGATTAACTTGTTGCAGATGCTGGTATAACTGAGGATTAGAAATATTGCTGTGAATGATTTTTTTTTTTCTTATTTAGATGACAAATTACTTTTAATGAGGTAATGACTAAGTGTACTGGTCACAAGCAGTGACGAGGATGAATTTGTAAGGAGAAATGTGCCACATGTAGCGTGAGGCACTGTATAACTGAATGCATCTTTCAGGTAAAAAAATTACAATCAGCAATGTCTTCACTTAACATCTCATGTCAGAACATAAAAATATTAACCTGAAAGAAATGATAGATTTAAAAATTTTAAAAAAGCCCAAATCTCAGACGAGCTGCTTGGGTGAGAAAAGTAAATACGCTGTCCAAGAGCAGCATTTCTTTCCCTTTAATGGACTGTGGCAGCCCGTTTCACTGCATTGGGTCATTGGTCTAATACATCAGACAGGCATTTCATCTTTTTATTTTCTGTGTTAGTAATTACATGCATCATCAATTATTCAGAAGAGCTGAAATCTCTTAACTGATAAAATGGGAAAGATTTCTTTGCCTCTCTTTCGAGGTTTGTGTTATGACAGGTTAAATAACCAGCCAACTTATGGCACAATGACTGGCTGTATGTGGGTGTCAAAACATGACCATGGAAGTGTGCTGCTCTATAGTAGCATTTTAAAAACAAATGTATTTAGCATCAGCACTAATTATAACCTGGAAATAATGTAAAAGTCCTGAAATAGTTTATTAGACTCTCTGTTTATTAAATGTTTTCAGGGACTCCATTTAAACGTTGCTGTTTTCCTGATACCATAGTGATGTGTTTAAATGGATACACAGAGTTTTCATCTTCAGCAAAGCAAAACCTGAGGTTTTATCCACATACTTAATTCATGTTCTTGGGGTGACATGTTAATAATCAATGAATTCATTTGCCAAAAATTTTACTGAGCTTTTTGATGCAAGTTATCAAGTCAAGCTCTTGGGCTTTGAAAAAATAACTTATGGCTTGTTTCTGTGTAGTTGGCCGAGAGAGGTGAGGTAGAAGAGTTTGCTCTTTGATTTTGGTTTGAAGCAGCAGCTCATGTGTATCCCCTGGGAGATACATGTTAGTATGTGGATTTAATTCCACAAAGAGCAGCAGCTTTCTTCCATGCTGTTTTTGGCAGCCCTTTTTTGGGGGGATAGTTTATGTATTTGTAAGAATAAAATAAGTTGCTGCGATTCTTCATTTCAGCTTTCTTTGAAGGTTACCCTAAGAGACCACAGAATCCTGTGCAGCCTTTGGAAGTGTGTGATGTTGGGTTTGGAAAGGGGCAATCCTAGGGTACAAGCACACAACTCTGGAAATAGGAGCTCCAGAGTGAAATCGCAAGGAGCTCAAGGCAATTATCTGGTGTACTTTTCAAATTACTGTGGCTGTAAGGCTTTCCCAGCTTTCTTGAGAAACTATTCTACAGTGAAATGGAACTAATTTTCCAGACTGAAAAATGAGAAGTAATCTGTAGAGCCAAAAAAAACCCCTCAAAATTAGTTTTTGACTAACTGTATTTAGGACTACAAAATGAATTTAGTTTTGTTTGTTGCATATTATAAAAATGGGGATAACAAGATATTCTGGTTTCTGTATATTTTTATTCTTTTACAGATGTGTGGATGTCTTCAGAGATAGAAATAAATATGTATATATTTGTTGTGGTATAGATGGCTTTAAAATCTGTACGTATAATTTTAATGAAAAAAATTATACCTTAGGGCATCCCATGTGGTGTAGCTATTTTCTCTCACCAAATCTACTTTTCTTACAGTAACCAAATTATTATCTCTCACTTTATTCCCAGTAGCACGAAATACTACCACTGTAGCATCATTTCTTCCTCACCTTGGGCTTCTCAGTGCCTGTCTATGGAACTCCCTGAAAGCATCCATTTACTTCATGTCTCACTGCCTGCACTCTGCCTGTGTATATGAATGCATGTATATGTATGCGTTCTGCCTCCTTGGGTGCATAGCAGCCGTGACTCCTTAGGGAGCACCGTCTTCCTAAGAACCTGTGCTTGCAACACCTTCCAGCAACGCACCCTTCCAAATCCCTCTGCGTGCACATCCTACCCTTTGAGGAGCTGTGGGTTTTCCTCCCCAAGAAAAATCAGGGTGTTGGAGTGGACTTCAGATTCTCCTGGAATGTTAAAGTTTGTTTATTGGGTAATTCAGCCGCAATGATGCTGTCTAACCTTTCAAGTTCTTTGGCTGACTGTTACAGTGTGCACCCCTGTGGCTGTGATTTACCCTTTCTCCCTCTGTAAAGGTCCAGTCTATGCTGTTGAATTTTGCTTTTAATAAAAAAATGATCTTTTGAGATTGACTTATTTGGTGAGGGAAACAATAAAATAGGTCTTGCGTATTTAATCATTAAAACATTACTGTTGCTGTTAAATTTCCAGAAACTGAAACACACTGATTTAGAAAGCTGTGCTACTAACTACTATATTGCAAGGGCTGTTTGTCTTCTGAATAATAGTTGTGCATTCCCTGGCCTCATACCCTCTCCTCATTCCTCACAGTCATCAGTGTCTTTCACAGAGAAAAGACGAGAACCATTCTCCGTAGACCTGACAACTCCCTCCTTTGTCAGAGTAATTTCTTCAAACTGTCAGTTAATGTACCAGCCACAGCCTGATAACTGGAAGGAAGAATAGCTCTTCAGAGTAAAGCGAACCATTTCTAAAGTTATTCCAACTGTAACAGATTTTTAAAGAAATATAAAGATCTGTATTGTACAGTTTAATTACATAACTTATATAATTTAACAGCTTGTTTTTATCATCTTCTGAATCTGTATTCTAGTAATATTTAATATTTAGAGATTCTAAGCAAGAAAAGACCATGTACTTTGACCTTGGGTATGATACCAATAAAAAAAATCAGGTGTTAATTCTCTGCTGGTAAACTACCTGTTGTGTATAGTCTGTGCTATTGTGGCTGTGGCCATTGCTACCCGTGCTGGTAGTGCTGCACAAGTGCAGATGAACTGCTTTTAGAGCCAGCTCCAGTGCTGTCCCTGTGCGGGGGCAGCTCAGGTGCCCCTGAGATGTGCCTGCAGAACTCAGTGTGCAGAGGTGTCTCGCTGGAGTTAGTTCTAGGAACACTGTTTTCTTAGCCTAGGCTGAGCACCAGCCACGTTGAACCGACTGCAGTGCTGGAAGGGACAGGCAGGCCCCTGCTGAGATTGGCTGTGGGTGACTCCCATGGGTGAGTGCACACAGGGTAGTGGCAGTAGTGGTGCTTGTCCTGCTGTGCTTGAGATTTCGTGAAGCCTTCTTAGTCTGAAGGTACATTAACATAATTGTATTATCTTATGTCTGTTTCAACCTGGGAATGCTCAGAAATAATCATTCTGCCTGGCATAATCCTGAACTAAAGTGAAGGTTTCCTGTGATGGGGGGAAATTAGAGGGGCTCCGAATTATTACTATTATTATTATCCATGGTGTCCCAGTCTGTCATTGTCCTGGGTAATGGGGAATTAAGTATATTTCATCTATTTGGGACATAAAAACATAAGTCTGACTAAAGCATGCATTTTAGAAAGGCATTCATTTAGGTTTTTTCCCTTGTTCTGATTAGTTCATTTTATCTAACTATTTATGAAAGAAGACAGGCTAATGTTAATTTGCATAATATAGGAACGTCATTAGTATAGGCACAATTCAAAGTATTTCTGAAAGTTGCTGGACCTCTGAGAAATAGGTGAGCCTGGAACTGAAAACGTGGAGCCCGTAGTGCCCACGATGTTCATCAGTTGAAATGTCGCCTAGGACTTTGAGATATGTCATGGAAAAATGTGCGTAAACCAGAAATAACTCTTCTGAAATCACTAGAGTTAGGCTGTACAAGAGCAGGTTCTCAGTTTCTTGTTGAAATTTGGGCTATGTTTAACTCACTGACCTCAGTGAGCTCCTTGAGAGTTTTAACACTGTTTTGCCCTCTTATGATAGGAAAAAAATGTATGATTTGGCTATAACTTTTTTCATAACCTCACTTGGGCTGTTTGAGTCTTCCACCCAAAGGACACTGGTGCAGATATTTCTGTTTGTATCTACCCTTTACTATATATTAGCAATATTCCTGCTTTGTAAATAGAGCTGGGGTTTTTTTGTGCTGTGGGCTGCCAAATTTGAGGGGCTTAGATGTGTAATGGCAGAATTTAAGGTTTTTTTGCTTGTTTGCGTGATTAAGGGTTTTTTTTTTTTGCCCTGTGAAGAAATTGCAGTGGCTAATTGGAAGTGGGGATTGTGGAAAGTGTTCTAATTTTTACTAATACTGAAGATTAATCACTAATCTCCTGCCAGCCCTTGTCACTCAGAGCAGGCATTTTAGCTTTGTGTATTTTGCTCTAAAAGAGCATTACCTTGAGTTGTCATAAATGTGGCTTGAGCAATCTCCTGTTGGCCTCTGTCTACTGGAGCGGCTGCAGGGAGCCGGGTCCGTGCACCCTGGCTTGGGCACACATGGGGTCCCCATGCGCTCTGCACCACGGCCCAGGGTTTGCAGACCTGCAGAAGGCACCAGTTTACCGGTCTGGTTGTCAGAGCATGCTTGAGCATGACCTTAGCAGCCCCTGATAAGCAGAACCTCTTGTTAAATCCCAGGCTGACAGTCCCTGACTTCTTAGGAAGGCTGCATGTCTAACGTCTGCAATGTGTTTAGCTTCTTATTCCAAGTGACATTAATGGCACAAGAATCTCTGACGGTTTCTGAAGCAAACTTGACTTTGAGCACGTAAGTTGGGAGTCTGCAAAAAGGGACAGTTCAAGCTATCAGAACAAGTTAACTGTGTAGAGGGTGCCCAGCTAGGGTTCCTTCCTTAGCATTACCTTCTTAGTCTTGGTGTTCTGCAAACAGCCCTGTAGACCCCCATTTCCTCCTCTACTTAGAAAATTATGCTGCTTGTATGGTCTGTTTCACATGGCTGTTGTGATGACTGCCTAATGCCTCAGAAGAAGCACTATGAGAGGTAAAGTACAGTGGGGAAAGGAGCAATGGTTAGACAGTTGTTGAGTGATGGAAAAATTTCTAGTGTGTGCTTCACATAGTTTGATGTTGTTTTTACAGCCTATATTCTTGGTGAATAGATACATTAAAGCACTCCAGCCTCTCATGATGATTTCTCAATTATTTCTGTTTATTTACTTGATCTGTATTGCCAAAGTATTTTTAAAACTGTACTTCTTTCTAAGCAAGGATTTACAAACATGAATTTCAGTTACCAGCAGATGATATCTTAGATGGTGGAATTATCTTTTATGTAGCACTAGCAACAAAACAACTGTAGTATGTCATGCAAGGATCAATAGCTTGCGCAGTTTCAAATTATAATTTAATAAAAACTTTGTCAGGATACAGACCCTGACATTTCTCTTTTTTCCACCCTTTATTCATTTTCCCTATAAGTTTGTAATAGGTTTTGGTTGAGACAAACTAGAACATGAAGAGTCATGTTTAATATTGGAGTGACACAGTGCACTTAAAGAAGAACCTCTGTGCACAGGAGTACCTTACTCAGTTGTGGTGCAGCGCTCTTTCTCTTACTATAAAAAAGATCAAATGTCACTAGGCATGTTCTGAATTTATCTGCATGCCAGTTTACCCTTTATTGGGAAAAGAAATCCCTGGATTTTGTAATTGCAAGGTTTTGCAATCTGTTTTTTGTTCCTTTTACATTTTGCACTAATCAGGGGTATATCTGTAAGTTACTGTAAGCAGGTTTTTTTCCAGCAAGTTGTTTTACTGAATATTTCTGAGCAACCAACTCTCAGCACAATGTCACTATACCTTATAGATAAAGTGTATTTTTGCTGTAGAGTTAACTTCAATAGCCATGTAGGTGTTGCCTCAAGTTTATGCCCTTCCTGAGTTTACCCTTGCTGGAGTATTGTGGTGCTGTAAACCGGCATGTGTCAGCAGTCTTGGAAGTAGGGTGTTGTCAGGGATGGGGTAGCCCTCTGACAAGGCTGCCTGGGTTTTTCATGGTAGGGAGCCGCCCTCGGGCAGCCTACAGAGCCCAACAGCCAGCTGTTCTCTGCTGTGCCTGCATGCAGGCACCGAAAATCCTGAGAAACTTCTGTGGACACAGCTGGGAGGAAAGTGGTGAGCAGGGGTGTTGGGGAGTAGCTGCAGCTGCAGGGCGTGGAGCACAGCACCTGAGCACCACTTCTTGTGCATGCACATAGCTCAGGACTTGAACCCATAGATGTAAGTGCAATATCCCTGTGGCCTGTGAGTGGGACTTCAAAGCTGCCCTCAGAGTTAAACCTGGATGCCAAGACTGTCTCTTGGTGTGGTACTCTCTGGGTGCCACTTTCACCTGAGCCTTGTGAATCAGGACCAAACCTAAGAGTCAGCCTAGTCCAGAACTCAGTAAGGACAGTGGCTAAAAAAAGATATCCAGGGAAGATGGTAAGCGCAGGCTGAGCACACAGTGCTGCTTCCCTGGAAATCTCTCTGCTGCTCCTGATGCTCTGTGGCTCCGGGAGGAGCATTTAAGTTGAGTATTTCTGCCATCAATTTGTCCATTTGTTTATGAGCCAAAACTTTCACCTCCTGACATGTTTGAAAGATAATTTAATATATTTTTTTGTGGCTCCAGCAAAATGCTTCTTAGATTTTCTTTTGCGCACCTTACTGTGCTTATCCTGCCAGCCATCATAGCGATCTGGTTGATCATGCATCTACTTTGCCATGAAAATAGCAGCTAAATTTCTGTAGGACAGATGATTGTCTGAGACCTTCTTGTAAGCTAACACTTCCATCTTTCTGGGCAACAAAAGTATATTGTGATTTGCTACAAGAGAAATAAAGAGTAGTTCAGCTTGCTCCATAACAAAGAACTGTGGGTGCTGCTTCTAAATCTCCCAGTAGCGCATTTGGATGACCTTCACAAAATCCCAGACTCGGCAGGAAGGCTTTGTCTGTTGGTGCTCAAACACTGATCATTCTCATGACCTCAAAAATTGTTGCTTATCAAGGATCTGACATTCTTGCTATTTTTTTTTTTAAAAGTAAATAATTTGTAAAATTTATTGTAAAATAAACACCCGCAGCCAAATAAAAGAGGTAATTTAGAAGTATGTAGCTGGAAAAGGACTTGTCTCTTTGACAGTCCCAGTAACTTCTTTCAAAGAGAAGTAGTCTCTTGGTATATGTTAGTTTTGTGTTAGATGTTCTTTTTTTGATGTTGGTAAAATGTGCTGAGGTAGCTTGTCTAGAGGAGTTAAATCTTCATATCTACAGATGATGTACAGAACTGACAGTCAAAACCAAATACCCTCCCTGAGTTTGGGGAGAGTTTTGCAATGGGAGCAGAGCACTGTTTTATGCTTTCTTACTAGAAATATGCCAGATTCCAAGTATGTTTTTTTATATGACCATATCTGCTAAGAACTGCTGCTAATTTACACACTGGAGGTAACAGCTCAGTCATCTGATGGTGGCAGTCATGACTAGTGTCCTGAAATGAATTTGGCCTGTAATCCTAGGGACAAAATGAGTAATTTTGAGAAATGAAACAGCCCCCTGTATTTCAAAACAGGAGTTGCATAAAATATGGTGTCTGCTCTAATAAAAAGATGTGTCTAAATTTCTTGTCTTTTTATAAAAAAAAATCATTGTGGGGAATTAGAATTCATGTTTAAAAATAACTTCGCTGGTTATGTTACTCTCATTTATTTATATATATGTTTGGGGTTTGTGATAGCTTATTCAACAGAGGTTTCTTTGCTTCTGACTAGCACTCTGAACCACTGTAGTCGGGTTTTCCAGTGTATTTCTTGCCTCTTGGACCTGTCACTACTGTATGTGCTTGCACAAACTATCTGGAACTGTGGTTCAGAAATTGTAGCTTTGCACTGTGTTTTTTTTCTCCCCAAAGGAATAAAAAATCAGTTTGCCTCTCAAGCTGTTACTGCCTCTCCTGGTTTCTTAGCAATTTTTTTCCCCTCTTTATTTTGGCTTAGATGTTCAAGAAGCGATGCATAACTCCCATGTAAAATTAAGTGGCATAAAATAAGAAAGTTCAATATTTAAAAAGTTTCAATTCCATGTAAACATTAAGATCAATTTTTAAGGTTGAATATTAATAAGCACTGTAAGGGCATACATTTTTAATGTAGCTGCTGCCCATGTTTGAAATTAGGTCATTCAGATTTTCTTCTTACTGTTTTTTCCAGCAGTTAATGTATCACGTGAAAGTAGAGTCGAAGACCAGTGTTTTATACTAATTAAAAGCAGACCAAAGGTTTGCCTTTAGAAGGCAAAACGTAAAACTTTATCTATTTTATCCCTAGTAGCTCTTGAAGAAGCTGGTAAACCTGGAAATGACATAGAGGCAAAACTGTGTGCCCTAAGATGTATTTTGCGATCTCTCCCAGATGAAAACAAGACAAGAGTCCGATTCCAAACGTTTGCAGCACGCAGTTGGAGATGTGTCAAGATGGCACTACAGAAGAGTCATTTGCACTGTAAAACTGGGGTTTGGGCAAGGGTTGGCATTGTTATTGACTTACCCAGGGAGTTTTAAAGGTTATTCAAAGAAAAAGTTGATCTTTCAGATGAAATTGCAAATTAGTCTTTTTCTCTGGAGGAGCATCTTTGGTGCCAGATTTCTAATAGGTATATTTTGTAAAAGTAACATTAGTGTTTTTACATATTTTTTGAATCCATGCTCGTGTCATTGTTTGCAAGATGCCAATTTCTGTGCTCTGAATAAATAACGGAAATGCAGATCTAGATGTTTCACAGCCAGTCATGAGCAGCAATAAGTAACAGTAACTCTTAAGAAACTGAAAATGGTCTTGAAAGCTTCCTGATTACCATATTTCTTGTAAAGCTGCTTAAAAGCTTGTGTGTGTATGAAGTTAACAGGACCTTCTATAAAGATACAAAAATAGTGGTGAACAGGTTTTTATAGTTGTCGCACTTTGAATGAAGTATAACATTAAGTTTAAAGTGTGTTAGACTATTGCAAAAAGAATCTAATTGACATGTGTTCTCTTTCAGCTCCAGTGATAAACCGATTCACCAGGCGGGCATCAGGTAAGCTAGATAAAGTTGTATGTTTCATTGGTCTACTTAATAGTTGAAACATAATGCTGATGGTGATTGTCACGTAAAACATAATATGACATTAGTCAGATTTCTTTTTAAAGATGACTGACTTAGGTTAACCTCAAATTTGTTATCTGGTTTACTGAAAAATGTAGCCAAGGTTTCAGATCACAGAACTTGCATGAAGCTGTCTTGTTTATGTGGAATTTGTGAAAAACCTATGCTTTTCTTTTTTCCTTTAAAGAAAATAATTTCAGTCAGAACTGAACTTTGAAAGTAGGAACTGAATGTAACCTGATGCAGGGTTGTCTCGCTTTCTTCATAGACAGCCTGAAACAGCAATTTGGTGATCATCTATGCATGAGAAAATGTACAGCCATGCTAGAGATCTCCCTGGGTTTTTCAAAACCAAGCTGGTTTGTGTATGTGATGCGTTGTTCTGCTGTGCAGAGCTGGCTGATCGGGTCCTAGAAGCAGCATTGCCATGGTGGTGTGTTTTGCTAGGAATACGCCTGCCTAGCTTGGTGCCTATTTGTATATTCTCCAAGTTAACTTGGTTCGTGCCGGCTCAGAGGGCTATTTATCTCATCCCATTATATGTAACAGATCCCTCCAAATTACATATTGTTAAAAATTAATATTCTTAGCCTTTCCTTATTGTTCTGCTGTATCATAGCTTTCAGGCTTCATTTTTGAGGGGTTTTTCTCCTGAAGCATGAGGCCCAGAACCTAAGTCTTATTTGTTTGAAATATTATGAATCTGAAAGTGGAGTGTAAAAGGCACCACTAAATGTAACGAGACTCATGGCTGACTCATAAGAGTCAGCAGAGTGGGAGATGGGAGCTGTTTCTAGTCGTCTCAGTATGCTAAGTTTAAAATCTAACTACGAAACGCTTTCTGTTTTCAACGGCAGATAATTTTTAGTAAATGTAATAAAGTTTGTATTCAATAATGCTGTAAGTCTGTCCAGACTTATAATTTTGCTAGTTACAACCTCAGTCAGATAGCTCCTGGTCTTTAATCTATAAATATTATTGGAGATTGTTAGGATTACCAAGGAACTGTATAGAAAAGCGGAGGTTTCCATTTGCAGGATTGGTGCATAGCATCTGTAGCACAAAATAAGAAAATGTAATGAATTTCCAATATTCTTATGTTTTAAATAATTATAATACTTCATGAGGTACTGTAGCATGAAATGAAAGGAATGATTCGTTAACTAGCACTCAGTAACAGTGAGCAGGGCTTTATGCAAATTACATGGCATGTTTTAAGGAAAGTTTTACTGTGACTGATAGCTGACTTTAATGAATGCAGTCTTCGTAACAGATGTGTGATAAGCTTTTGCATTTCAGTAGGAGAGTTTGATTGTTTGAAAAGCTAATGCTTGCTCAGGGAAAAAAACCCCAGTTATTTTTAATGTTCCTTTAAAAGGAAACTAAATAGAAGCCTGAGATTTTTGCACAATTATTGGGGAAATAATTTCTATGGGCAATTAATTATCTTGTGTTTTGTCTTGTTGTAGAGGGATAAAATAGTTATCTTATTCAGAATAATGAGTCAAATTGTATGGTATGGTCCAGTTGTAAATCATGTGAATACAATTCAAGCTGGAACAAGGTGATATTGCAGTATACTATAGGTACTATTTTATTAAGTGTCTGGCACCTTTAATAGTCAAAATAATTATTTCTCAAACAAGAAAGCCCATGAAAGGTGATAGTCCTTACTTTGCTTCTTAAATACTAAGTAACTGCTGGAGAGTTACAGTACACTTAAATTTGATTGATAAAATATAAAATATGAAACAGACTATGCTAATACAGACATTTTACAGGGATGTTTGCAGTCTTAACCATATTTATAGATACTACTTTAAACTGGACAACTGTTTGGATACATTGAGGTAGTCAAGGTACCTTGCAAGTGGAAGAGCCAGATAATAGCTGGTTTTTTATGCTTGGTAGCTTAATAGCATTCTGTAATCAAAGTTGATTCTCGTGTTTAGGAAATGAAACTGACCAAATGAAATGTAGGCTTTTTTCTCAAATATGGATTTCTCTTAATTTTAGGCTGTTTAACTAAGAGCTATTTTAAAATTTGAAATGTGCGATGTTGTTGATTCTTGAGTGGTTTTGAAGATTTGCTTCATGATGCACATGAACATTACTCCAAGTTAATGACGAATATTCAGAGTTAGCTGTAGCACGTCGTTTCAGGTTGCATCTGATACTGCAGGCTGATTCCGATCACGCCTCTGCCCGTAAGTTGTCTCTACTTCCCGTGCATAGACTTAGGAGTTGTGCTGCCTGAGGATGCATTGATTTAAAGAAAACAGAAATACGGGAGGTTTTGGTGTGTTGATTTTCATTGGGTCTAGCTGACCTGTGCTGTGGCTCCCAAATAACTACATCTGAACGAGGGGTAGTAGTGACTGCCTTTAGCTAGTGGTGGGATGGAAAAAGAGCTGAACTACTGACATCGGTTAAGGCAAAATATCCAATGATATCTGCAGCAAAGGTTCCTAGACTATTCTGCTAAAAGCTGCTTTTGAGCTCTTGCAATGATAAGCAGGGAGAAGCCAGCGGATGACACACATTTCTTCACAAAGAACAACAATACTCTACAGTGGATATCTTGATTTTGATGTTTCTCTTATCTTTGGATAATGCCTAATGTTTTACTTGGTGGCATAAGATATAGTTATTTTTCCTAACTGAGCTAGAAATTAAGCAGCCAGAGTTTAATTGCTGAAGCACCTGCTGAAACAATATAGTAAGGCATTTATTATTTAACAGCTGTTCCAGTTAACATGCTGTGAATGTATTAATGTGCTGTCATTGGTGTTTAAAGGATAAAGGCATAAGTAAGCTAGGATCAATTGTTCTTGAATTTCAATTCTTAAAATTTATGGAGCTAACTAATTTAGTATCTCTTCTGTGTGATTATGCGTGTATGTATATATGCAATGTGGGCTTTGTACATAAAATACACATACACCATGCTGCTGATGACATAGCTACTTACAGGCTAGTTAATAATGAACTCCATTGTTTTAGGCTATGTGCAAAGAATAATAGATATCGTAGTCGTAGAGGAGTTTAGCAAGAAGAGGTTAAAAATACTTTCTAGAGCTAGAATGAACAATCAGACAGCTGCAAGTAGTTAATCTTTAATTTTTCTCTTAAAATCTGGTGGGACTGAGATGAAGAGAAAGAAGAAAAACTGTTGAGGCAATCAAGAGACTTGGATGGGAAGAAAGGGGGGCATGGAGGTAGACGCAGAAAGAAGTGGAAGAGAAAGCAGTGGTGTATGTTCATGAGGTGAAAAATGAGTGGAAATTCTTGAGGAAGCTGAGGTAGCTAAGAATTGAAGTTTCTGAATATATACAGTCACTTTCTTGCTATGTATACTAGTTTTCATCCATGTAAAAATGAGATACATAGGGATGGAAACCTAATGTGGTTCTGTATGTTAGCAGAAGCATTGGGTTCCAGCTTTCCAGCATCTTGAGGGATAAACAAGTACATTATCTCATTAAATACTGGCAGGAGTTTAGAACAACACAACAAAACTACCATGGGTTTTCTGCAAAATGAACTTAAATTTATACTTGATAGATACCGTTTACAGAGGCTATTTATACCCATTTGCTAGTATTATATACAAACGTATAATATCATCTTAAGAAATAGGTAACAGTCTATAAAGTTACTTCAGTTGTGTATCTGCTTAAGCTTCTGAAAGAGTGAAGAGAACCTAACTGAGGTTGATGTGAGTTAGCCGCCTTAAGCTAAGAAGGACTGGTAGATAGGCTCAAGGGCATCTGTGGGGCATCTCTTATTAACAACAGGGATAAGTTCCTCATTCCTCTTCCTCAAACAGTAGCTAACTTCAAAATACCATTTTTGTCCTGTGGAAAGGAAATAAATGAAGTCTTAAACGTTTCTCTCTCAACCAAATGGGAAAGAGTGGTAGCTTTATTTGCCAGCTGCTCCACAAAGCTCTAAACAAAAATTATTTAAACATAGTCAACAGGCAGAGTACATCAGCACTGAACCTCTAGGGAGAAACTGGCTTAGGTATATCTGGAATAAACTTGCAATCAAGGAGATAACACTATTGTGGAAAGAACAGAAGGCAGCTTCTAGAGAGATGAAAACATTCAGGCCTCTTCCCTGTGAATGCCAGTAAGGACCTCTCCAGAGAAAAGAGAGAAACACATTATCAGTAAATTGATGCTTACATTGTACACCTACTGCATCAGCCATTAAACTAAGGGAGAAAGAAAGAGAATCTCACGTGACACTAGAGGAGATCTCTGTGCAACAAATTTTTTTTTACTTCAAAACATTTTTAAATTTGCAGTTGTTGAAATTAGAAATATTTTTTGCCTTTACACACACTGCTAAGTACCGTCACTTTTAGGTACATGGCTGCTTACCTGAATAAGAAAGGCTGAGAAAAAGGAAGCCATTCTTTATGCCCTGTAAAAAGGATATGTTTAATTCATTTAGCAGGTACTCAAAAATATTTTTGTATGTAGACTTATGTACTGTGGCAATTTCTGACAAAGATAGGGCTGTGTTTAGTGGTCTGTCTCTTAATTTTATTTTTATTTTTATTTTGTCCTTTCTTGTCCCCCTCTCTTTTTATGTATGGAAGTTTCTCTAAGAACCAAAACTAACTTTACTTAACTCCACAAATTTTAGACTTTAAAAATGTAAGTTTGAAGGGAAGGAAGGAGATGCAACGTTCTCTTTAATCTGAATTGCTTGAGATGCCCAATAGCCATGGTAATGGAATTGTCTAACACAGATGGTAGTTAAGTTGAATCGGTAGAGAAGTTATTGTAGTTCACTTCTGCTGAAGCCTTGCAATTTTTAGAATATTTTCCAGCAAGAATTATGGCAGGTCAGAAATATTTTCTGTTAAACTTAGTCAGCAGAAAACACTTAATAGGAAACCTATGACACTTTCAGTTGTTCTAGAATTTTCAGAAATAAGTAATTTTTTTAATTGAAACACTGATAAATTTCTAAGGCCCTCAAGCTAGTAATTTGTATTAAAATACTACATACAGTGAAATACTTCACAAACAACTTAGTGAGTACTTTATAGCATCATTATGTATCATGATGACATCAGTGCTGGGTTGCCTACTAGACCTCCAAGCCCTGTGGCTGCCTAGCTGGGAGAAGGACAGTGCCACCACCATCAGAGACTGGGCACATGCACGTGCACTTTGTCACACAGAGGTCACGATACAGGGCTGTCCCGACGGCATGATGGCCCTGTGGCCTGTCCTACCTGAGCTGGCTGCGCTTTCATCACGCGGCTGCGGAGATGGGTGTTCTCAGATCTCCCTGCCTGACGCACAGGGCTCACGCCTCTGCCTGGCATATGATAGATGCCTGCATTTTGGCACGCGTTCAGATAGGAGGAGGGAGGCTCTGCGCAGCTCTCATAAAAGGGAAAATCTGAGAGAAAGTTTGCCAGAACAATTTATCTATTCTTCATCTTTGTGTAAGGTGCCATTAGGAAGAAAGTGACAAGATAAAAGTTCCGGGCTTCATTATTCTGAACAGATGTGTGGACTGTGGATTAGTCATGCCCACAGTAGCATTTACATATATCGCTCTAGTTTTCAATTTAATGATTTCTACAGAAAATGTGACAACCTACTTAAAAACACTGAGGAATTTTACTGAATTTAGACTATGGGAGTCCTGTTAGTGAAGGAATGGCTAATTGCTTTCTGAAATTCCGTGGAAGAACATAGGTGATGTTAAAGTCAATTGTTAAATATAAACTAATATTTAGGAAGAGCAAATTGATACTGTTAGCCAAGAATAGAATATGCCTCTAGGAACAATATTGCATTTGTAATTTCTATCTGCTTGAATTACATTGAGATTTTTCTTAAAGATTGGTACCCACTTTCCTATGGCATGTTAAAAATTGTCAGAGAAATGCAGCTAACTGAAATGAAATGCTGTTCCCTTTTATACACTATGGCAGAAGCTGGAGTTGTACCAAAAATAATGGTGAGGAGGTGAGGAATGAAGTAACTATAAACTCCCCTTTGAAATGCTCATGTAGTAGGCAGCGTTGTTGCAGAAGCATATCAAGTCGTAGTGACGGAAGAAAAATAACGAACTTTATTGATGAACCAGTAATTCCTGTGTAGCAATTCAAGCAGAGTTACTGGTTCTGCTTGTTCTGAGTAAAGAATAACCCCCAAACTGAGTTCAAGTGATGTTGGATTAATTTTTGCTCTTCATTACACAGATGTAGTCAATCCATAATTTAAAGTGCCCAATCCATCAGGTTTTTTAAATAAACAGGGACATAGCTGACATACGGTAGTATTCAATACTAAAACTCAGTTAAGCACTGAGGTTGCCTTTGTAGCAGTGCGTAAAACCAGAAGTGCTGTCAGAACTTTTGGGTATATCTACATTGCATGACAGAGCACAGTAAAGAAGTCACCTCAGCTTATGGTAACACATCAGTGTGGCAAGTTGTGGTTTACTGGAGGTCACAGAAGCAGAATGTCTTACCTAAGGTCAGCCTGCTGAAGGGATAGTTAGACTGTGGTGACTTCTGCGGGATGCAGCAGTACAACGGTGCAGACATGTACAGTGCATCTTTGTATGAGTGGACATGCCCTTTGTTTACTTCCTGCTCCTCTTGCAAGGCACTCTCCACTTCTGTTTCACACAGTTTTCCTGTGCAGTGTGCCTCTTCCAGTGTTCTGTAACAGCAGCTGCCTCAATCACTAATTGCTGAGAACATACTCCCTTCTTCATTTTATGATTTTGCACAAATGCATTGTATAGCCTATACTTTCCAGTCCTTACAGAGAATGTTCTTTCCTCTGTCATGGTCTGTCTTACAGTTACCATCATTGTAACACTTACATATTTCACAAACCTTGAGGAATTACCCAGCACCCATTTCACAGAATCACAGGCTGGAAGGGACCTCAGGGATCATCTAGTCCAACCTTTCTGGGAAGAGCACAGTCTAGACAAGATGGCCCAGCACCCTGTCCAGACGACTCTTGAAAGTGTCCAACGTGGCCGAGTCAACCACTTCCCTGGGGAGATTATTCCAATGGTTGACCATCCTCACTGTGAAAAATTTCCCTCTGGTGTCCAATTGGAATCTTCCCAAAAGCAACTTGTGTCCATTCCCCCTTATCCTTGCCATGTGACTCCGTGTAAAAAGGGAGTCTCCATCTTCTTTGTAGCTACCCCTTAAGTACTGGTACATGGTGATGAGATCCCCCCCATAGCCTCCTTTTCTCAAGGCTGAACAAACCCATTTCTCCCAGCCTATCCTCATATGGCAGCTTCCCAGTCCTTCGATCATCTTGGTGGCCCTTCTCTGGACCGCTTCCAGCCTGTCCACATCCTTTTTGTGTATCGGGGACCAGAACTACACACAGTACTCCAGGTGTGGCCTGACAAGCGCTGAATAGAGTGGGATAATGACTTCTTTATCTCTGCTGGTGATGCCCTTTTTGATGCAACCCAGCACCCTGTTGGCCTTCTTGGCTGCAGCAGCACACTGTTCACTCATGTTGAGCTTTCTGTCCACCAGGACCCCCAGGTCCCTTTCGACAGAGCTGCTCTCCAGCCAGGTGGATCCCAGTCTGTGCTGCACTCCTGGGTTATGTTTTCCCAGGTGCATGACCTTACGCTTCTCTTTGTTGAACTTCATAAGGTTCTTGTGTGCCCACTCTTCCAGCCAATCCAGATCTTCCTGCAGAGCAGCTCTCCCTTCTGGAGTGTCTACTTCCCTGCTCAACTTGGTGTCGTCAGCAAACTTCATCAGGCTACACTTGATGCCATTATCCAGATCACTTATAAAGATGTTGAATAACATTTGGCCCAATATTGATCCCTGGGGACTCCACTAGTGACAGGTTGCCACTTGGAAAAGGAGCTATTTACCACCACCCTTTGGGTGCGGCCTGTCAGCCAGTTCCCCACCCACTGCACAGACCACTTGTCTAGGCCATAACGCATTAATTTCTCTAGGAGGAGACTGTGGGGGACTGTATCAAAGGCCTTGGAGAAGTCCAGGTAGACAATGTCCACTGCCCGCCCCATGTCAACCAGGCAAGTCACTTTGTCATAGAAGGCCACCAGGTTTGTCAAGCACGATCTGCCTTTAGTGAAGCCATGTTGGCTTTTCCCAATCACATGCTTCATTTGACTTGTGATGGCCACTCAGTAGGATTCGTTTGTTAACTTTCCCAGGGATTGAAGTAAGGCTGATGGGCCTATAGTTACCTGGATCCTCCCTCGAGCCTTTCTTGTAGATAGGGGTAACATTTGTCTTCCTCCAGTCTTCTGGGACATCCCCCATTCTCCATGACTTCTCAAAGATTATGGAGAGTGGCCTTGCAATGTCATCACCCATTTCTCTCAATACCCTCGGGTGCATGGCGTCAGGGCCCATCGATTTCTAAGGGTCAAGCTCCTGTAGTAATTCATGTACTAACTATTCCTTCACTGGTGGTGGGTCAGTGTTTGGATCAACCGGGAATTTTGTTCCCAAAGCCTGGGACCCAACAGTGTTGGTAAAGACGGAGGTGAAGGTGTTGAGGACTTCTGCCTTTTCAGCATTGTTGGTGATTGACTCTCGTTTTTCTGTTTAACAGTGGGCCTATGTTTTCCTTCTTTTTCTGCTTATGGTTGACATACCTGAAGAAACCTTTCTTGTTACTTTTCACATCTACGGCCAGTTTCAGTTCGAGTTGGTCCTTTGCTTTTCTAACTGCATCTCTGCACGCTCTGGCAATGCCCTTGTAGCTCTCAATGGATAATCCTCCGCTTCCCCATCTCTGGTATGCTTCCCTTTTGGATCTGAGTAGACCCAGGAGGTCATGGTTGAGCCAAGGGGGCCTCTTGCTCCGCTTACTTCCCTTTCCTTTGTAGTAGATAAATTGGCTTTGTGTGTCCAACAGAGAGTTCTTGAAGAACTCCCAGCACGCACTAGCTCCTTTATCTTCCATGGAAGCATCCCATGGAATCCCTCCCAACTGAGCCCTGAGCGAACTGAAGTTTGCTCTTCTAAAATCCAGAACCCTTGTCTTAGAGCTGACCTTCAGCACAGTCAGCAGGATCCCAAACTCCACAATGTTGTGACCACTGCAGCCAAGGCTATCGCTAACCGAGATACTACAAAGCAGGCTTTCTCGGTTTGTGAATAGCAAGTCCAGCAGCGCCTCATTCCTGGTTGGCACTTCTAACATTTGTATCAGGAAACAGTCCTCTATGCATTCCAGGAACTTGGTGAATGACATGCGAGCTGCCATATTGTTCTTCCAGCAGATGTCTGGGTAGTTGAAGTCACCCATAAGGACCAGGTTCTGTTGGCCAGAAGCTTGTTTTAGTGCCCCAAGTATCGCTTCATCGGCTTTGTCATCATGGTTAGGAGGTCAGTAGCAGATGCTACTGACTGTGAGGTCCTGCTTGGAGATGACCCCTTTGACTTTAACCCAGAGGCATTTGATAGAGCAGTCGTGGTCACCATAGTTGGCTTTGATACATTTGAGGTTTTCCTTAATATAGAGTGCAACTCCTCCACCTCTTCTACCTTGCCTGTCCTTATGAAAGAGCCTGTAACCGTCTACTGCGATCCCCCAGTCATTTGAGTTGTCCCACCATGTTTCAGTTACCCCTATGATGTCATACCCTTCTGAGTGGGCACGGAGCTCCAGTTCCTCCTGTTTGTTTCCTAGATGGCGTCCATTCGTGTACATACACTTGAGGTGATTGGTCTTCCGTTTCACCTCCTGGGAGACAGCTAAGGAACCTTTATCACCACACTGCTTGGCCTGACTTACTCCCCCATTGGACGTGGTGGTGTGAGCATTTTCACAACGGATCCCACCCCCAGGTCCTTCAGTTTAAAGCCTGCTTCACCAAATTTGCCAGCCTACTGCTGAAGGTTCCCTTACCCCTTTTAGACAGATGGATTCCATCCCTCCCTGGCATGTTGTTGTCCTTGAAGAACACCCATTGTCATAAAAGCCAAACCCCTCATGGTGGCACCAGCCACGTAGCCAGGAGTTGATATACATTATGCACCTGATTCTGGCTGCTCCTTTCCCTTGAACTGGCAAAATGGAAGATTGCTTGGGTGCCAGTGTTTTTCACTTGCTCCGTCAGGGCTCGAAAGTCTTCCTTGATTTTACCCAGGTTATGGCTCTCAGTGTCGTTCATGCCTACATGAAATAGTGATAGTGGATAGTAGTCTGTTTTCCTGATGAGTTGTGGCACCCTCTTGGCAATACCTCGGACCTTGACTCCTGGAAGGCAGCATACCTCTTGTGACTCCCTGTCAGGTTGGCAGATGGGTGCCTCAGTACCTTTCAACAGAGTCACCCACCACGAGCATTCATCGTTTCTTTTTACGATGTCCACCGTATGTTGCTGGTATAGTTTCCCCTTGCAGGGGACTTTGCAGACCTTGCAAAGACCTTGGGTGTCTTCAGTAGTTAAGGCTTCATATCTGTTTCTGATTGTGCTGGTGGAGGGTGCAGGCTGATGTGGAATCCTGCTTCTGTGAGTCACCAGGGTCCACGGTGCCTCATTCTCGGCAGTGTCTGCCACGGGAACATGATTCTGAAGCCACCTGTCTATCTCTGCCTCAGCTCATTTCCATTAATGAGGAGTATCCTGAGCTCTTAGGAACTAGGGTGTTGATATTCAAGTCAGAATGTGTATTCCTGCATCAGAAATGGAGTGCACTACATGCTGTTCCTGTTTTATTTCCATGAAGCACTCAGTTATGATGCTAAAAGTATAGCTGTAATTGTATGTGTACAGCAGTTTAAAGATAAGGTGATTATATCTATTTGCTCTGCACTGTATTTTTTTTTTTTATTGTGTGCCATAGTGAAACTTGCAACTCATGTATTCCGTCTGCTCTTGTAGGGTTATCCCATGGCCAATGTCACAGGGAGAAGAGAGCCACAGCATTTTCCCAAGAGTAGCCTCTTCTATCAGGTGTCACAGGAACCAGTAGGATTTGACTCTGGACTGAGTTTAGGCTGCTGTATAGCAGTATGGGCATGGTGCACTGAGCTGTAGGTACTTTATAGCCACTGGGTCAGGGAGAGTTCTGTGCTTCAGTCTGGTCCTGTTGAAAGCACATGTTTAATTTTTGAGAATGAAGAACTGATATCATTGGCCTGCCCTACAACACTTGTGGGTCTGTGGAAAGTTGTCGGTAAAAGCTGTTTCCCACCCACTCCATAACCAAGTGATCCAGCTTCCTTTCTTCAGTTTCTCTTGTGTAGCTCTTTTGCTGTACACTTCACAAGTTCTGTAAATGAGACAGTCACAGAAACAAGCATTTAATTTGCTCTGTCTAGACTCCTCTTATATTTTCTGGGAATTTGAGAAAAGCTCCTGGAGAAAAATTATAACATAAGCTTAGGGATGCTTCAAGAGCATGCACGTTTGCTTCCCAATACTAACCACTGTTTTTGTTCAGAATGTCTGATAAAATAACATCATGATATTAAACTTGGAGTACTTGTTCCTGACCTGTTGTTACCTTGAGATTTGTTGCTTTTGATGCAGATCTGAACAAGAGCTTGTGTGCTTAGAAGCTTGTCTGCCTCCTTCCTTGTTCAGTTGTTTTAGCTGTTCTGGTGAAAGATTCCGCTTGTGAAACTTTTTCTTCTCTAGACTGCGTTTCATCTATACCATAACTATTCCATACCACAGTGTATAGTTGGACAGTAGTATTCTTACTCAGAAGAAAACAATTTAGTCTATCTGGGCATTACTTCTGGAACTTTTGAAGTGGTTCACTTTTACCA